>NC_135540.1:60305517-61634892 GCF_045843805.1 Urocitellus parryii
TTAAGAATATATTTATGAAAAAGAAGTTATCACATTTTTAAACTCCAGGGGCAGTAGTTAAGGTGGAGTAATACCTACAGACTTTTCTCCCTTTTTAAATTTTTTGTTTAAAGGAAATAAAAGAATCCTATTTAGGAAACAGAATGCATTTGTTATGTGAAACATTGGTTCAGATTTCTTTATGTGTATCTTTTTTTTTTTTTTCTCTTAAAGTGCACTGCCAAGAGGAAGGAGAAGTCTATCCCTGGGGAATATAGAGCAATTTCTTTTCATTTAAGAAAAATTTAAAAACCTTATGAATTACTTCAGTTTATACAGGTTTATACTTCTGAGGAACTTAAAATAGCCTTTGCATTATTTCATAGAGATTTCCAGCCATGCCAGCATTTTAGAAATGGCAGCAGTGGACTGGAACTTAGAATTGGAATTCAATTCTAGCTCTCCTTCAGATTACCTCCTGTCAGTAAATGTCTTGCCTCAATGTCTTTGGCAGTGAAATAAATGACTAGGCCAATATAATTTTAGTTTTTTTTTTTTCAAATTAATGATGCTGGGGATGATGTTAGAGTTTTAGATGCAGCTTTTGGTCTCTATGGTACTGGAAGTTGCTAACATAGCATGGATATTCTAGTTTTAAAACAACCCACATGATCCAGAAGATAGTCTTATATTAATAATTTACATTGCAGTACTTCTTTAACCTACACGCCACAAAGCAAGGAATTCTGCTCACCTGGGTGATACTGATAAAACCATATATAGTCAACCATTAGAATTGACTTGTATTTGAAGTCTCTCATGTTTTATATTCTTATGAACACATTAAAATATGTTTTAATGAGCAGAACTGAAAGTAAGTAGCTGTACAACAATGAAAGTTTATTTTTGTGTCACATCAAGGAATGTCTGAGAGAGGTCGAAAGTGATATGAGAAATTTGAGAAGTCAATAGAAACTCTTGCTCCTTCAACACTCTACCATCCCTGGTGTATCAAAATGATGGTACAAGCATCAGTCCAATTCCAGTACTTTTTTCTCCCTTTTTTATTTAAGGAGGAGGTGTTTACCATCTTTTACTAGAATGCTCACCTTGGCTTGCATTGACTACAGCATTGGCTAGGCACATTAACAACAGCTCTGAAAAGTGTGGTCTTTACCTGAGCTGTAGTATGTCCAGCTAAAATTTGGAGCTCTTATTAAGAAAGTAGAAGTGACTACTACTAGACAAGTAGCAATCTCTCTCACAACAATACACCTTGGTTTGTTTTATTATTTTAAAAAGAGACTTAAACTTTATTTGCGGATTAAAATGAACATTCCAGGATAATGTATTGATACTATGGCTTTATGATATGTATTCCCTGGTATATCTTCTATTTTCTCCACTTTGAGAAGTAACGATTTATATGTACTTGTTTATATTCAATGAACAGTGATTTAGAATTGTATGTGAACTGTTAATTAAAAGCCTCAATGTTTTGGACCAGTGAGTTTTTTAACCACATTTGATTGGTATGCAGAGATTTTCCCAAGCTGAGCTCACATGGACAGTCTGCATTCGCCCCGGGGACCTGAAGAGTGTTAGGATCACTGAGTCTCCTCTGCCTGGTGCTAAATTCTTTGCAGTGACTTCAGCTGCATAGTCACATTTATTGCTTTTGGTGTTGCTTTATTCCCAAATGACAGGCAGTTGGCTGGCCTTGGAACCCTTTTTCTACCCATTCTATCTGCATGTTCTCCTCCTGGAACATTACAAATAGCACTTGAATTTTTCCATGTTCACATCTCTCTGTTGTATAAGCTATTTTTTTTTTTTTTAAAGGGAAGACTTAGAGGGCTGGGGATGTGGCTCAAGCGGTAGCGCGCTCGCCTGGCATGCGTGCGGCCCGGGTTCGATCCTCAGCACCACATACAAACAAAGATGTTGTGTCTGCCGAGAACTAAAAAAAAATAAATATTAAAAATTCTCTCTCTCTCTCTCTCTCTCTCACTCTCTCTAAAAAAAAAAAAAGGAAGACAGATTTTTTTTTAGTTGTAGTTGGACACAATACTTTTATTTCCTTCCTTCCTTCCTTCCTTCCTTCCTTCCTTCCTTCCTTCCTTCCTTCCGTGGTTCTGAGGATCGAACCCAGTGCCTCACATGTGCTAGGGTGAGTGCTCTACCGCTGAGCCATGACCCCAGTCCCTAAGCTATGTTTTTTAAAGGCTAATATTCTTCAAAACAATCTATGTGTACTGCAACTTGCAAATATATTACAATCAATTTATCAGCTTCTACTTAAAAGTGGTATTTAAATATGAGTTCTTACATAGTTATGAAGATGAAATACTTAGTCAATATTAAGACTATATTTTCCAGTTCCGTTAAGCTACCAGTTGTGGTGGTGCAATCCCAGCAACTCAGGATGCTGAGGCAGAGGATCCCAAGTGTGAGGCCAGACTCAGCAATTTTGAGACCCTATCTCAAAATAAAAAAATAATGGTGGTGTTTTTTTAAAATTTTGGTTATTGGTTTTTAATCTGGAGGCTTATTCAGTTGTATGGAATCAACTATCATGTAACAAGAATACAAGATGAATTTATTATGAATTCAGGGTTTTTGCTTTTAACCTTTGAGCCCCTCTAGTATCTTCTTTTTCTTTAATCAATTGTGTTCATTTCTTGCTTTTCCATAGAATAGTTAAGATTTCTTTATTGTTCAATGTCTTTAAACTGTTTTCCCTTGAACTTACTATTCCTTTTGCCTGAAAAGCCCTTTTTACTCCTACATTTCTTATCTATGATATAATATATTTTCCTACATGAAACTCACCTCTCTGAAAACTTCTTTGTTGATCCTGGAAAAAAATCAGATCCTTCCTTTACTAGGCATTCTTTCTAGACCTTGGTTCTGAGATTGCCCAGACTCAAATTTTCAGAACTTGATGAGATTGACATCTTTGCCAGCATATTTTTTTCCCTTGTTGTTGACTTAGAGGGGAAAAATTGCTTACTTTTTTTCCCCTGCTCAGTTGTTTCTTCTAGTGGATCATTTTTTCTAATCAATTTTCCTTAGGTGATAATATAAAATATATCATGAAATTTTCAAACAATTTGACTTGAAAAGTTTGGCATGTTACAAATGACTCCATTCTTTTTCTCAGTTAAGAATACTTAAAAGTGCCGTTTCCTTGGAAGTGTTACTGAAGCCTTTTTCTTGAGCCATATTTCTCTTTTTTAAATATAAAAGTCTAGCCAGACATTGTGGTACACTCCAATGCCAGCAGTTTGGATGACTAAAACAGGAGGATCATAAGTTCAAGGCCAGCCTCAGCAATTTAACAAGACCACATCTCAAAATAAAAAATAAAAAGGGCTGAGAATGTATCTCAGTGGTAAATGACTCCTGGGTTCAATCCCCATTATCTTTCTATCAATCAATCTCAGATCCCATTTTAATTTCATGGAAAATTTCGACATTTTCAAGATCAAGAACAAATATTAACTAATTTTCCATATATACTTCATTTCTGTTCTCTGAAATCTTCAGATTGAATGTCTTTCCTGAATCTCTGCTCACTTTTCAGCACGTGCAAGAGAGGAATTTTCTGAATGATATAGTTAGTACATCAGTCTTTGTGGCCTGGAATGGAAGTAGAGAGAATTTGATGTTCCATGGTTCTTAATGCTTCTTTCAGATCTCTTTTAAATTAATAATGAATCCATAATATACCTGAAGTACTGAAGTATAGTTTTAGTTATCCTAAATTACCATGTTTAGCAGCATTCATTTTGGAAAATACATATATACTTCTGAAAATTAGTTTTAAAAGTGAGCTCTTGGAATAAGTTCATTTGTAAGTTGCAAAGGTTTGTAAAAAATAATGAAATTTAGTAAGAAAATGGTGAGACTGTAGTACATATTATACATATTCATTGAGTGTTTATTGAATGTATTATCTTGAAATTCAAGGAATCTGTAGTATGCTAGAGGAAGTGACATATTTATACAAATGATATTATAACAAGTTCAAATGTGAATAGTTCCATAGAGAGATATAAAGTACTTTATTAAGGAAGGATAAAGAATGAATTATTAAACTTGGCAAGATCAGACAAAGATTGATAGAGTAGATGGCATGTGAGCTGACCGTGAAGGTTCTGTTGAATTTGGATAGGTGGAAGGAACTTCATGTGAGGAGTGAACAGAGTCACAGAGTGGGCATGAATGGATAAGCTCAGAGAATGTCAAATGACATGGTGTGCATCAGAGTAGTCAATGAAAAACAGATGGGCCTTGGATATCATTTGGCGATTAAACCAATAAAAGTTTTTTTTTTTTTTTTTAGTGATACATGGACAAAATATTTTTATTTTATTTGTTTATTTTTATGTGGTGCTGAGGATCGAACCCAGGATCCCACACATTAGAGTGCCCCACCCCAAAGCCACAATCCCAGCCCCAAAGTTTGAATTTTTTTCATGAGTAAAGTTTAAAAAAAGGCAGGGGGGGATTAGTATTGAGAACTTGAACATTTGACCTTGAGTCGAGAGTACCTGAATTTACTTTTAGAATATGGTGATTAGGACTGGGAAGTGAACTTTGAGATGAACCAAGAACTAAGATAAAAGGTGATTTTGGTGAGAAAAAAAAACTTTTTTTTGGCTGCTTATTCAAAACTATAGGACTACACAGACTTTTCTTAGTGCATAGTGGTTAATTGTATCAATAGAAAGAAGGCATGGTATTGGAATATAAGAAAAATAGATAAATCAAAATTTTTGGTCCTATAGAATTGGCTCTACAGTACACAATGTGATGAAGAAGTATTATTCCAGTGGTTCCTGAATGGGATTCTCAGGGGCACAGCAACCCCAAACAGCTCTGTTTTTTTTTTTTTTTTTGTACAGAGGATGGAACCCAGGGACACTTAACCACTAAGCCACAACCCCAGCCCTTTAAATTTTTTTTTCTTTTTCTTTTTTTTTTTTTTAGCTACAGATAGCATCTTGCTAAGTTTCTCAGGGCCTCATAAAGTCGTTGAGACTGACTTTGAACTCACAGTCC
This sequence comes from Urocitellus parryii, assembly GCF_045843805.1. Taxonomy (NCBI): domain Eukaryota; kingdom Metazoa; phylum Chordata; class Mammalia; order Rodentia; family Sciuridae; genus Urocitellus; species Urocitellus parryii. Next base: position 60,310,564 of record NC_135540.1, read on the forward strand.
TCCTGTCTCAGCCTTCCAAACCGCTGGGATTACAGGTGTGCACCACCACACCCAGCTAACTGGGTTTTGTAACTGATGTTTATTCTTCATTTATATAGCCATTGCTGAATCGCACTGGAATTTTTCTCTAGTTTTCATCTGTCTGTTGTCTGTCCAAGCAGAAAGAGAGATTTATTTTTAAGTTGTCTTTATGTAAGGTAGAAGATGAACATGTACAGCCTCACAGGCCGTTACAGGGCTTTGCAAGTTTCTGCCCAAGGTAGGAATGCTTTCCCTGGATGACCAGATACTCATCCCAGGATTAATGCACCACTGGCCATGCCCTTCTGAGTCATTGACCTTGCTGCATAGTAGAAGTTTACTTCCTGAATCAATCATTGTAGAAATAGACTATGTACAGTGGGAGGGAGATGGAAGAGAAAGGGCAGAACATTCCTAGTGTTCTGATCTGTGTAGTCACTCACCTCAAGAAAGTGAATGAGACTTCTCCTGCCTTCTTGCCTACGTACACTATTCACGTTGGTCAGATAGGAACACTAGAGCTAATGGAATATTCATGAGGTCTTAAGATATGTTTTTATGGATTTGGATCTTTATCTAACATTATACATTATTAGGAATTTGGGATAATCTGACTCAGGGACTGTCATTCACCTGGTAAGATCTATTTGAGTACTTTACCTTGCAAATAATATGAATTTGACTAGTTTTAGCCAAATTCTGCACTTATTATTTTTCTCTATACAGGTTTATAATCTATTTTTTTAAATTTTTTATTGGTTGTTCAAAACATTACAAAGCTCATGATATATCGTCTTTCATACATTTGACTCAATTGGGTTATGAACTCCCATTTTTACCCCAAATACAAATTGCAGAATCACATCGGTTACACATCCACATTTTTACCTAATGGCATATTAGTGACTGTTGTATTCTGCAACCTTTCCTATCCCCTACTATCCCCCCTCCCCTCCCCACCCATCATCCCTTTCTACCTTATCTGCTGTTGTTCAGTTCTCTCCCTTGTTCCCCCCCCTTTCCCCTCACATCCTCTTCTATGTAATTTTGTGTAACATTGAGGGTCTCCTACCATTTCCATATGTTTTCCCTCTCTCTCCCTTTCTCTCCCCCCACTCGTCTTGTTTAATGTTAATCTTTTCCTCATGCTCTTCCTCCCTGTTCTGTTCTTAGTTGCTCTCTTTATATCAAAGAAGACATTTGGCATTTGTTTTTTAAGGATTGGCTAGCTTCGCTTAGCATAATCTGCTCTAATGCCATCCATTTCCCTGCAAATTCTATGATTTTGTCATTTTTTATTGCTGCGTAGTACTCCATTTTGTATAGATGCCACATTTTTTTATCCATTCATCTATTGAAGGGCATCTAGGTTGGTTCCACAGTCTAGCTATTGTGAATTGTGCTGCTATGATCATTGATGTGGCAGTATCCCTATAGTACGCTCTTTTAAGATCCTCAGGGAATAGTCCGAGGAGGGCGATAGCTGGGTCAAATGGTGGATCCATTCCCAGCTTTCCCAGGTATCTCCATACTGCTTTCCAAATTGGCCTTACCAATTTGCAATCCCACCAGCAATGTACAAGTGTACCCTTTTCCCCATATCCTCGCCAACACTTGTTGTTTGACTTTATAGTGGCTGCCAATCTTACTGGAGTGAGATGGTATCTTAGGGTGGTTTTGATTTGCATTTCTCTGACTGCTAGAGATGGTGAGCATTTTTTCATGTACTTGTTGACTGATTGTATGTCCTCCTCTGTGAAGTGTCTGTTCAGGTCCTTGGCCCATTTGTTGATTGGGTTATTTGTTATCTTATTGTTTAATTTTTTTGAGTTCTTTTTATATTCTGGATATTAGGGCTCTATCTGAAGTGTGAGGGGTAAAAATTCTAGAAATTCCAAATAGCTACATTATAATATTAGAAAAAAGAGAATTGTTTTTATTTATGAAGGGCTTCTTTAGTTGCCAAGGATTTTTGACAATTTATTTCATTGAGCTGATTTTCTAATTGGCTTTGAAAATATTAGTGTACAACCTTTTATTGCTTTGTGTCAAACTCTTTGAGAATGCCATCCTGAAGTGAAAACAAAAGATAAAATATCCAGATATTTAATGTAAAAAATGTGCTATTTAAAGTTTATTATTTATTTCCAGGGTCTCCATTTCCCCAGCATGCAAGCAGTGAGTGGAGAAAAGGCAGTGTTTATGTGGGCCACAGTCTGAATTGGACTATGAACTTCTGGGCAGGAAACCATATCTTGTTCTTTTATTTTCCTGGCGTCTAGTGCCTGGCACATAGAAGGTGACCAATAAGCTTTGTTCAACTGTGATTGGATTATTGATGAAAATGAATATGCCAACAGATTAAAAGGGCACTGTATTCTCTCCCTGTAGGCAATATCAGTAGACTTCAAAAGGGAATGTTGTTCCAGCATTATTTTGGAAAAATACCAGGCTTTTGCATTTTGTTTCTTGAAGTATTGTTCAGGACCAGAGGTACATGCCTTAGAACTAGTTTTTTTTTGGTATCAGTGGGCCTCATTGTTATCCACTCTTTTTTTTTCTTCTTAGAAGATATAACATAAATGAGTTTAAAGTCACAAAGTAATATGTTCAGCTACTGTTAGTTACTTCCTATTCTCCCTTATTTCTTGTGAGCAAGAATGGTTGCTCTTAGCCCTGCTTTTAAAATTCATTTGTGACTCTTGAGAAAGGATCCAAATGAAGATACATTGAGACTCTCAGTCCCTAGAGCTGTAAAAACCCAAATGATGTTTAATCCATCATTTATCATGCCCATAGGTGAGAAATTCCAAAAGGGAACAGGGGAAAGATTTTTTTGAATTCCACATGGTCTGGGGCTCAACAACTGTAGGGTGGGATCATCATCAGGCTCCTTGAGTCATGTGGTTGGTGGCTGACACTAGCTGTTGGCTGAGACCCTGGCCAGGGCTTTTACACCTACTCTTTGCCTTTCCATGTGGCTTAGATTTGCTGGCAGCATGGTTGTTGGCTCCCTAGGGTGGATGTTCCAAGAGCAACAGAAACAGGTGGCAGCTGTATCCTTTGTTACTCCTGCTGTTCTCTGTTGATCAGAGAAGTCACCAGCTTGCCCAGGTATGGATGTAGCAACCCCTCCTGATGCAGAGGTTCTAAAAGCACATGAGGGACTGGAAATATGCCTTAGCTATTTTTTTTTTTTTGGGAAAATAGTCTGCTATACAATGTAATTCCTGTGTCTTTTGCTATGGCTTTTGTAATTTTCAGGAATGATTAGTAATATATGTATCCTACATTGCTTTTACCAAAGACTACTTAATCAGTTTCCTGTATCTAGACTGTTAAAAAAAAAAGTGCAGTTAAATGTGTTACTCAGATGCTGAAGTGTAGATGAAGTTTAAATCTAAAAATAAATAAAAATAGATTACCTAGAAATATTTTCTGCAGTGAAGTAAAATTTTATTTTTTGTCCCAAATCCTGAGTATTTGGTTTTTAAACCAATGATAATGCACGGAATTGTCATTAGAAGCTGTATTTCTGAGCTGGGATTGAGCACTTGCCTAGCATGTGTGAGACACTAGGTTTAATCCTCAGCACCACATAAAAAATAAATAAGGTAAGATTATTATATATATCTACAAAAAAATAAAAAGCTGTATTTCTTTTATTTTCTCTTTATGAGACACACAGATCTTTGTAAGCTACACAATATAGCAATCTGCAAAATAGATTATTAAGCAATATGAAATATACAGAAAATTTGCAAGTATAATCTGAAGTATTTTTTGTTTGTTTGTTTTGATTTTTGGTGCTGGGGATTGAACCCTGGGGTGCTTTTAAACTACACCTCCAGTTCTTTTATTTTGTGACAGGATTTCATCCTGTTGCTGAGGGTCTCAATAAATTGTGGAGGCTGGCCTTGAACTTGAAATTCTCCCGCCTTAGCTCCTCAGTTGAGTTGTTGTGATTATAGATGTGAACTACCGTGCCCATATAGTTATTATTATTTTTTTTACCTGAATCATCTGAAAGTAATTTTCCTATATGAGATCTTATACCCCTCAAACACATTAGTATGCGTTTTGTACACACAAGAATGTTCTTGTACATAACCACAATACGGGATATCAAAATAAGGAAATTAACAATGGTACATTTCTACCACCTAACTCTCACACCTCATTAGAATTTTGCCGTTTTTAAATAATGTCCTTTATAAGGAAAGACTTCAGTTCAGAACCAGGTGTGTGTCTTTCAGCCCTTTCTTCATAAATGTTTATTCGTTGCTTTTTTTTGATTCTCATGACTTTGGCACTTTGGATTCCAGAGTATGGACTATTATTTGATAGAATGTCCTTCTGTTTGGACTTATCTTCCATTCCTCATGACTGGATTCAGGTTATGTGTTCTTGGCAGGAATACTGCAGAAGGCATGCATCTGATCAGGGGGTCGATGGTCTTGACTTGATTCATTATAGGGAATGTCCATTTTGACTAAGGTGTTATGACACTAGGCTTACTCTCTGTCGAGTTACTAATTTTACTTTGCTAATTATTCAAAATTTGAAGCTATGCAAATATTCTTCATCAATCTTTATGTCCCTGTGACTTTACATTATGATGATTAGGGAAAATGTGTCAGTTTTTTTTTTTCCCCCCTAGAAGAAGGAAGGCAGAAAGACTGGCCTGTCTTCTTATAGTCAGGTCACATAATTTGTTAGCTAAACTTGCATTTTAAAAGGAAACTTGTTTTAAGTGGACCAATAATTGCTCTTAAATTCTAAGGGAAAGATAGTCTTATTAATCCAATTCACTGAATGGAAAATTATAGCAATAGACTTATTGTTTTTATTTTGTTTAAGGATTCAAATTACTATTAACTTTCTTGTTTTACTAAAAGAAATAAGTACTGAGTCTCATCAGCTGGGGGTGGGTGGGTCTTGTACGTTATATCTATATGCTAACATTACTATAGCAAGATAGTAAGTTCAAAATCCTGTGAGAGGGTAGGTCTACAGGGAGAACCAAGGGCCTCTGGTAAAGAGCTGTGATGTGAAGAGGAAGTGTTAGGCATGTCCAGGCAGGCTGTATCTCGGGAATGAAGAATAAAATGCCAGAACCCAGTGTACTCCAGGTGGAAATATAGGTATGGCCACATCATTGCTAAGAACGTGAACTTTGCTGGGCATGTTGGTACACACCTGTAATCCCAGCAACTCAGGAGGCTGAAATAGGAGGATCATAAGTTTTGAGACCAGCCTCAGCAACTTAGTGAGAACCTGTCTCGAAAGAAAAAATAAAAAGGACCAGGTATATAACTCAGTAAAGCAACCCTGGGTTAAATTCCCAATGCCTCCCTCCCACCCCTAAAAAAGGATGTGAACTCTTTAAAGACAGGAAGTTTTGGTCATTTATTATTTGTTTTGCTCCATGTACTTGGAAGAGTATCCAGTATTATGCACAGCAGATGTTCAGTGTTAAATTAATGAATGAAATTAGAAATCCACCGACCTTTCTGGGGCACTGTTTGATAAGTGATCATTTGATAGAACTTTGACAGTTAGCCTGATGGTATATTAAGTAAAGAATGTTCCAGGATCTTTGTAGAAATGCGGATCTCCTCTTTCTTCATCTTTATCTCTCCCCCTGCCTCCCCTGTTCTTATTTTAAGTCAATATGTGCAAATCCCCCCCCCCCCGCCATATTCTCCAAGGTTTACATGTCATTTTCAAATAGAATTTTTTTCTTTTCCAATGAAAGTTTCTCTATTTAATGTTTCTGTCTTTTTTTTTTTAACATCTCACGGGTACTTTTCATAGTACCTCAATACCTTGCCATACCCATGTCTTTGGGTCATCCTGACTGCTTGTATGCAGTCTCTTGAAGGTCTTAAGAACCTTGAAAATTTCATTCTCTTCAAAGTCAAGTGCAGGTTTCAAATTTTGCTTACTTCTTCTAATTGTAACTGTACTGGCAGGAGGTAAAAGCCTATGAGAAAGAAAAAAAGATACTGCAGAATCTCAATAGAAATAACCTTGATGTTGATCTCTATCGCTTTCTTGGGTTAGCTATAGTTTAACCCTTTGGATAATCTTAGAAATAATTTTCTGGAAATCTGACAACTAGACTTGATATTACATATAAAAACATTGTATGTACTACTTTTTGTTTCTGTATTGCAAGCAGCTTTGTTCTGAAGAATTTAAAATATGGCAAAGAAAGAATAACAGATAAAATATCTTGGTGTAATATGACTTTTCTTTTTTTTTTCCTTTTCTCAATGTGTATAGCATTTTAGCCCATTTATTGTTTTTCAGATATTGTTATCACATATCCTAGCTAGGGAAAAGAATAGGCTAATTTTTAGTTGGAAAAAAAAAAAACTTTTACGTATTTGATCTCATTTAATCTCACAGTGTCCTGTGATGTATTATCAACATTTATAGAGATGAGGAAGCTGGGCCTCAGAGATTAGGCCATCTTCATTGTGATCACAACAAATTGTAGATTTGGGGTTTGGGGAAACTCTCTTGTCAAACAAATTTTGGTGAAAATAATGATCCTTTTGATTGGCAACTTTTACATTCTCTGTAGGATTTTTTGTTTGTTTGTTTGTTTATCTAATAAGTCTTAACTATCTCTGTAGTAGTCAAAGATCACGTTTGATATCCCAAGATGTTTTAAAAATATTTTATGTCAAAATGTTGTTATTTCAACTACTGGATTTTGCAGAATGAAACTATTTTTTCACCTCACCTAAGCAGAACATTTTTTATCAGACAACTTAAAATGGGAAAAGAGGCCCATAGATGTTGTGTTAAGAACAAGGAAAGCAGCCCCAGCACCCTGCCCCCTTCTCTGCCATCACTGCCTCTGGGTAGGATTCTGTCACAGTCCAGGCATTCTTTCCCTCAGAATGGTGGGGCTGACAAAGGATGCAGTGTTTTTGATTTCTTGTCTGGCTGGCCCCCTCTCAATGTTCCCATTCTGGGGGGAGAGAAAGGAGTAGACTTGGGTCACAGGGTGCCCTCAGGACATATCTGGGACTAACTACTGATGCCCAGCCTGCCCACAGGCCTCAGACCTGTTGAAGATGTGACGTCTAGAAAATTCTCGTGTCCTCAGAATTAAGTCTAGTGAGGACAGAGGTGGGGGCCTTCATCATCCAACTTTTAGTTATTATGTTATTGGTTCTCTAGTACTTTTTTTAAAAGGCGGTTTTTACATTTTTGGCATTGGGATGTGTTTTACATTAGCCATAATTAATAGGAGGTCTCTGTGTTTGGATAGAGGCTGAGTATATAAAAGAAAAGAGTCACCCAATGATGGTCTTCTGTAAAAGTCTCAAGAACTAACTTTATACTCCGTCTTTTATTGTGTTTTCCGATCTTCCCTTTCTTTACATTCCTCGTGTCAAAGATTTACCTGAAAATATTACCCTTTTGGAGTATTTGCTTTCTGCATGTAAAGTTCCTTGTCGTACTTCATGGTGCTATGTGTAGGGTAGAGGGCAATGGGAGCATAGCATATTTCTCATTGCTTTTATTCATCCTGTGACCCAGTCAAAATATTGGGCATATAATTATTTTATGAAAAGAAATCTGGCAACACTAGAGAACAAATCATTTTCTATATAGGTCATGATCATTAAAAAAGGCAAATGCTTTATATATGTATCTGATTATGATACATATAATATATATTATCCATGTTTCCTTATTGTGGTACCTTTTCCTTCAAAGAACTTAAGTCATTTGATCTTACGAGGAGATAAAATGAGTATTTTTATTGTGAAGGTGTCATTCATATTGTGAGGTTGTTATATATGTATGTATGTATATAGGTGTGTGTGTGTGTGTGTGTGTGTGTGTGTGTGAGAGAGAGAGAGAGAGAGAGAGAGAGAGAGAGACAACTCTATAGGAAAGTATAGGTGGCTATCTGAAGTGATAAGTAGCATAGGAATGGGATTATTCAGTCTCAAAGTGAGGAGAATAGGTATGAATGTTGATGATTTATTACTCAGAGTTTGACCCATTACTTTGATCACTTGGCTTTCACTTACATTTTGAAAGAATCCTTTCCCTGAACCCATAGATATGTGCTCTGAGTTTGGAGCAGGCCTCCCTGCTCTGTGCCTGCTATGCCATCTAGTGGAGCAGTGTGCACGCAGTGCTAACAGCTAAATTTAAGAACTGGATGCAATTTCCAAGTTCATCTCTTGAATGAAATGTTTGCTGGTTATGTATATACAAAAATGTTCATAATATACATAAGAAGTAATACTGCTAATAAGTAGCAGTTGGTCAGTTAGAGTCCTTAAAAAAGATGTATTAAATGCAAGAATAAATACCTGATAGAGAAATCTAACACTGCAAATATTATAATATATTATAAAATAACAGCAGATAAAACTTGGACCATTTAATATAGGGATGTATAAATCAGTGGAACAGAAGAGAGCTCAGAAATCAATGAGAGGGTGGCATTTCCCATTGCTGAGGATAGGATGAGATATTCCAAAACGGTGCTGAGAGGACTGGCTAACAGTGGCTGAAAACAGATGGATCTCAGCCTCATTTGTTTTCTTTAAAATAAATGCGAGATGCATGAAAGGTTAAAACACTAAAGAAATGAAACAGTTACATTACTGAAAGAGCTGAGAATGGTGGTTCACACCTGCCTAGGGACTCTGGAAGTGGAGGCAGGAAGATCTCAAATTCAAGGCTAACTTCAGCAATTTGGTGAGACTCTGTCTGAAAACAAAAAATAAAAAGGGCTGGGTGCAAGTGTAGCTTAATGGTAGAGTGCCCCTGGCTTCAATCCCCAGTATTAAAAAAAATCACACACAAAAAAAATATCGGCCATTTAAAAGGTAATAATCATGGGACATGCTAAATTAGACAGCAAACCCAGAGGCCATTCAAAAAATTTCTTGGCCTTTCTTGTATGTTATCTTTTCTAAATGAATTTTTTAACTCATCATTGTGGAGTGTATGCTGAGACTGTATTAAATTTAATTTTACAAAAATTTTATAAAATATTAGCATCTTCGCAATATTAATACTTCCTATTCAGGAGTGTGTTACATCCCTCCCATTTATTCCGGTTTCCTTCTTTTAATAAAGTGTTCATTTTTTCATGTACTTTTTAATATTTCAGATTTCTTCTTGGGTATTTACAGATTCGTTGATATCGTAAATGGATGAAGATTTAGTCCAGTTTTTGTAATATGACACTTACTGAGGGGTGGGGACAGGGGGATTCTAAAGTGCTTTATTATTTAACAGTGTTAAATTTCTGAGATTATTTTGTTTATATTGAACACATTTTGGCACATATTTTGATGGGGTCTTGAAGTTCAGAAAATCCTGTATACATATACATAGTAGAAAAGGCACCTAGGGCTTCCCAGCTCATCAGAGATAAGGACATTCTTTTCATGAAGTTTCAACTCCAAAGCCTTTGCCATGAGTTCTGGAAATTTAAGACCCTCTCAGCCTCAGCTGTTAATGCCTCCTAATGTCACCCTTGTCAGTCACATCCAAAACTCACCCCCTTCAATGTTCCCATAAAACATTTGTCACGTTAAGATTTTGTGTGTTTAGCTTGGAAATGAGATTATGGAGGGAAAGAGGTGTGTGTCCAGGAGTAGACAGGTGTAAGCCAGACTAACTAGGAGTAGGACTAACTCCTAGTCCCTATTCTGCCCTTTCCCTTCATCTCTTCTCCCTCCAGCCTAGGAAATAAGTAGGTTAGCATCTTCTAAAAATACTGAGTATGTTTCTGAAGAAAACCATGATGAATACATTTTTTTTCTGTTCCTTTACATAGCAATGAAGGCCAAATACTTAGATATTTTCATGTAATGGCTAATGATTATGAGAGGAAACATAAGCACTTGGATTTTGTCTTATATCATGCAATACAAAGAGCAAAAAAAATGAAGAAGTCTTTTATGGGGAATTTGTTGAAACTCAAGAGACTTTTTAAAGCAAAATTTAAATAGCATTATCATAAGCCTTACTAAATTTGAATGTAAACTTTTTGTAAATAACATTGACCCTAAAAGTTTCTTCTTTAGACAACTAGATCAGAGGTGATAAATTATTTGAAGACAAACCATAGGAATAAAGGACTATTTGTGTTCAAATCGTTCTTTCATGAAGCATTTATATGTGTTTTAAGTACATCTGGCTTAGGACTGTACTTTGAATCCACAGATAACACCATTAAATTCTCAGTACATGTGATATGCTTGGTAGAGGCAGCAGTTAATAGCTCTAATCTAAAGTTGATAGAGCCTCTATTTCTTTTATGTATTTATAAATGAGTAGAGTTTCCTACCAAATAAGTGTAGTCTGTTTTACTTTCTCAGTAGCCAGGATATTATTCCTCCTTTCCATCTTCACTTTCAGTCCAGTAGTGACAGTATTCTCTAATCCACTGGAGCTTAGAAGGTGGTCCCGCCCTTCTCCTACTTAGAATGAGTGTAGTAGAGCCAGGTAAAGCAAATACCATTAAGTGATCAGAGGAAAAGGGGAAGAAAAAAAAAAAAAAAAGAAAACTTAGGCCTAACTTTCCATTTTACTTTGCGATAATACTCCTTATTGAGTAGTACTCCTCAGCTACATGTTTAGTTATGCTGGAAAATGATATGAGATGTAAACTCTGAGTGACAGGGCCAATGCAATGACTTGTGACCCAGAGCAGGACAACTATAGGCTGCATGAGAGATAACTGACAGCTCACTGCACACATGAGCACAGATGGGTCAGGCCCCTGTTTTCCTGACTATGTGTGGCCTACGTGGTATCAGTGGACAGCAGATGTGTTGTCTTTATAGAGGAATTGTGTATTCTTCAAAGTGCTGTAGCACTGTTGGTTTTTATATGGGGAACTGAAACTTGATGTCTTAGGCAAAATTTATTCAAAAGGATGACTTGTCTTTAAAAATAAGCTGGTGCCTCTGGAATGAAATATAGCAAGCGGTATCCCATAAAATAAAATGCTTTCTTTTTCAATATAAATAAAGCATATGTCAAAGCTGCATTAATTTTTTTGCCAATATGATTGATTTGTCATGTTCAATCCAAGACTTTTTTTTATAACCTCATATAGAATTTGTCTCTGACTATGTATCAAATATCAGTTTCAATTTTCTGAGATCTTAGGTCATTAGCTACTGATTTTTGTTGTTGTTTGGAAGGTTGTTTTATTTATTTGTTAGTTTTGTTTTTTTGGTACTGGGATTGAACTCAAGGGCCCTTTAACCACTAAGTCACATTCCCAATCCATTTTTTTAAAAAAAATATTTTTAGTTGTAGATGGACACAATACCTTTAATTTGTTTATTTAGTTTTTTTTTTTTTTTAATTTGGTGCGGGGGATGGAACGCGGTGCCTCATGCATGCTAGACAAGCACTTTACCACTGAGCCACAACCCCAGCCCACATTCCCTTTTTACTTTTTATTTTGAGACAGAGTTTCAATAAATTATTGCGGCTCACTTGAAATTGTGATCCTCCCAAGTCATTGTGATTAGGGGCATGTGCCACCACTTCCAACTGTTATTATTTACTGATCCTTGCCCCCCACCCCCTAAAAAAAAGTAGGCCTTATTTCAGTTAGTGTTGTCAGATGAAATATTTTAATTGAAGGAAATTACTCAGAGGAAAATAACATATGATCTTCTTTACTTTTTAATTGTTTCAGAAAATTACCTTCAGTTTTTTTTTTTATTATTAGAAATTTATCCATAATAGTTGGGTGCATCCCGACAATTCACACATGCATTGAAATTGATTTCAGTTCATGATTCCCCCGCTTTCCCTCCCCTGTTTCCCTCCTGTCTTCCCTCCCCCTCCCATTCTCCTTCCTCTACTCTACTAGACTTCCTTTTGCTCATCTATTAATTTGTATTTGATTGGTTCTTTATGTAATAAAGATCACATATTACATATTTTTCCCTTCCCCTTATTTCACTCTAACTGCTGCATGTAAAAGAAAACATTCTAATTTCTCAATTTGACTAATTTCACTTAGCATAAAATCCATTCTTCATTTCCATCTATTTACTGGCAAATGCCATAATTTCATTCTTTCTTATGGCTGAGTAAAACTCCATTGTCTGTGTGTGTGTGTGTGTGTGTGTGTGTGTGTGGTGTGTATCACAGTTTCTCAATCCATTCATCTATTGACAGGTATCTAGGTTGATTCCATCATTTAGCTATTGTGAACTGTGCTGCTACAAATATTAATGTGGCTGTGTCCCTATAGAATGCTGATTTTAAGTCTTTTGGATATATGCCACGGAGTGAGATAGCTGGGCCATAATGGTGGTGCCATTCCTGGTTATTTTTTTAATATTTTTTACATGTACTTTTAGTTGTTCATGGACCTTTATTTTATGAATTTATTTCCATGTGGGTGCTGAGAGTAGAAGTCAGTGCCTCACACATGCTAGGCAAGCTCTCTACCACTGAGCCCCAGTCCCAGCCCCCATTCCTAGTTTTTTGAGGACTCTCCATACCGCCTTTCAGAGTGGTTGTACTAGACTTCAGTCCCAACAAAAATGTATGAGTGTTCCTTTTCTCCCCCACAAACTGACTAGTATTTCCACTGTTCCTTTTCTTGATTGCCATCTGACAGGAATGAGATGAAACCTTAGGATATTTTGATTTGCATTTCCCTGATTGCTAGAGAGGTTGAATATTTTTTCATATAATTGTTGACCATTTGTGGGTTTTTTTTTGAAGGGTTTCTGTTTAGTTTTTTTTTTTTTTTTGGCCCAGTTATTGGTTGTGTTATTTATTTATTTATTTATTTTGGTGTTAAATGTTTTGAGTTCTTTATATATTCTGGATATTAATCCCCTATTGGAGGAGTAATTGGCTAAGATTTTTTTCCCATTCTGTAGGCTCTCTCTTTATGCTTTTAATTACTTTGTTATGCAGAAGCTTTTTAGTTTGATGGCATCCCATTATTGATCATTGGTTTTATTTCTTACACTTTAGGGGTCTTGTTAAGGAAGTCAGTACCAGTACCTATATGATGCAGTGTTGACCTTACGTTATCTTCTACTAGTTGTGCAATTTCTTTTCTATTTCCTAAGTCTTTGATCCATTTCAATTTGTGCAGGGTGAAAGAGAGGGATATAAATTCATTTTTCTGTGTATGTCTATTGAGTTTTCCTAGCACCATTTGTTAAAAAGGCTGTCTTTTCTCCAAGATATATTTAACCTTCCACTTTTCTAAACCGAGGTATTGATGACCCTGACTGAGAATGATATTGGTCTTCATAAAATTAACTGTCCTGTTTTGCTTTACAGGATCTCCAAAGGTGGGTAAATGGTGCTAATGAACATGGCTTTGTCCTGGTGTCTTTTGGAGCTGGTGTCAAGTATTTGTCAGAAGATATTGCTAACAAACTGGCAGGAGCTCTGGGAAGATTGCCTCAAAAAGTGATTTGGAGGTAAGGTAATGATTCATATTCTTTCTTTGCTGTTGATTTTCAGTACCCACTTATTTGTCCTGCAGTTCCCATAAAACACATCACATTTGATTCACTGGCAAGATTAGTAGAAAGCCCCTGAGTTTTCATTTTGTTTCTTGGTTATTTAAATTTAAGAATTATTTTATAAGACTATTATAGACAAAGAGACCTCTGGTCTATAATGTTTTTACCCTATATGATTTAGAATGATTTATGGAGGGTTAGATTAATTTGTATGTCTCCTTTAGACTTCTACCCTTGTTTATTCTTCTATGATATTTTAAAATTTAGTCATATATGCTTGTATGTACTCCTTCAAATCAGTTTTGAAATGAGGCAGAAAAGGATGATTAAATAAATAGATAAAATATTTCAAGGACTTTTGGACTCCTTTGGGCTCCCACTTTATAGATGCTTTTGATTTCTTAATCCAAGAGACCAGACCTCTAAAAACTCAGGAACTTACTGGTTAAGATAGAACCGCAAACCATCAGATGTGGCACACGCCTGTAATGCAGCAGATTGGGAGGCTGAAGCAGGAGGATCACAAACCAAAAGCCAGCCTCAGCAACTTAGTGAGATCCTGTCTCTAAATAAATTTTTTTAAATGGACTAGGGATATGGTTCAGTGTTTAGGTGTCCTTGGGTTCAATCCTCAGTACAAAAAAAAAAAAAAAAAAAAGATAACCCCCTAGATCAATTCCAGCTTCTTGTGCAGGCCCTGATAACTGGTATCTGTCTCTGGAATTCCCAACCTAAAATCAGACCTGAATACTTTATTTAGCACAAATTTATTTAGGATGTGCCACTGCTGTGGGGTTATAGAGATATAGTAATGAACATGGTCAATCCCAGGGTTTCTACCACAATTAAAAGAAAGTGTCTCAAGTCATGTAGGTTTCCCCTTTGATTGATAATTACTATGTAGGAATGACTTCCAGCTTCTCCTGGCTGAACAATGAGATGGACGCATGTTGTATTCTAACTATCCAGAACTTTTCCTTTCAGATTCCAGTACCATTGTTTATTCTATTAGTTTTCACCCAGAAAATTTGCTGCCTCTTTATTTAGGATACCTGTTCTTTTCTTGTCTTTTTTTCTGGTTGTTAAGCACCTTTGTGATTTATCTTTTAAAAATCAGATTAGGAACAGCCTACTAATATCCTTTGGTCTCCAGACCTCCTTTCCCTGGGGCTCTTCATGCTTTCTTCCAGTTCCTGCCCCTTTCCCCTTGGGCTCAGGGTGTCCAGGATCAGGGCTGATGACTGCCCCTGGTGACTCTTCCTATTTTCAGCCTCTGAGTACTAACTAGTGTGGAATGACTTCTAGTAAAGGATCATTTGGTTGGTTTTCCCCCATCTCTGTACATAGGTGAGAAAAGCCAATGGAAAAATAGATCTTTACAGAAGCAAATTATTTCTTACCTGTCCTTCAATCAGTGAAAGATGTTAAAAAAGAAACAATCAATTTTTGTTGATGCTGATGGATGATTTCATTCATAAAAATATCAACAAATAATCATGAAACATTTACTTTAAAGTTTAACCAGAGACACTGTACCATGAGTAAGGTTTGATTTTTGAGAGATTCATTGTCTGGTATACATTTTAGGTTTTCTGGAACCAAACCAAAGAATCTAGGAAACAACACAAAACTAATAGAGTGGTTACCGCAAAATGACCTGCTTGGTGAGTGACATGTGGGTACTTACTTGGATGTTAAGAGTTTAATTTTTATGCTTAAGCAACTTGTAAAATACACGTATAGTTTATGATGAAGTCATTATGTTTTTATCTAGTCTCTCAATTCTTAAATTTCAGACCAACATTTCAAACCTTTATTGGAAAATGATATGTGAAATGTAATCACTGTGGTCATTAATTTAAAATTTTAGACCAGTCATCAATTTTAATTATCTGGAAAATATACTTAATAAGCTACATAAATTACCAGTGAATGAAGCTATACCTGATTTGGATAGCCAGATAAAAGTAGTAAAATTAAACTAATGAAAATAATACAAACTGGTGTTACAGTTTTATTATAGATGTCTCTGATAATCCAGAGAAATTAGAAATTATTCATTTGTGTGAAACCAAAAAGAAGCAGAAAGCTAGAGAAATAGATTTGTTTTAATTTCAGTATTGCGTCATCAGTCTGAATTTCTTCCTAAATCAGTAGGCATTTTTGAAACACTTTATTTTTAAATGTTTTTATTGGTGCATTGTAGTTGTACATAATAGTGGAGATTAATTGTGACATATTTGTACATGCATACAACACAGTTTGCTTAATTTATTTCCCCACTACTCACCCTTTCCCTCCTCTCTTCCCTCCCCCCAGATCCCCTTCCTCTATTCTACTAGTTTCCTTTCCATTTATTTATTTATTTTTAATGGGCATAGTTATACATGAAAGTGGGATTCATTGTAAAATACTTTGTTTTTTTTTTTTGTTTTGTTTTAGTTATTTCTTGGGCTTCTGATCCTCAACTCAAAATTAAAATATAATAATTTTATTCATATCTTTGAGGTATATTTGAATCAATAATTTAATTCTATGTTTAATAAGCATAGATAGTAAGAGTGTTATTAAGTTTCTAGGAAAATATAATATTATATTAAGGCTTAATATATATAAAGGAAATCATAAAGAAAAAGTTATTAGTGTTCACAATATTAGCCACCATTTACTCAAGAATGGTAACACCTAACATTATATAAAAGTGGCTTTAATTTTAAATTATACTCTTAAAAGTAAGCTTTTAATACAGAGTTTCTAAAAGCTACACAGTGATCCTCTTAAAAACCAGCAATAAGAATTTGTAACTATTAAAAGTAAAGAGTTTTATACATATAGTTCTTTTTATCTACTTCATTAAAATATCCTGTAAATGATAAAATTGAGACACAAACATAAGACATTTTTTTCTTGTAAGAAATACTTGCATTTTTTTCCTTTTTTACTTTTGTGTTTACTACTGTGACCTCACATTCCACAGAAAGCCAGAAAGTTAAATAACTTGACAATCAGCTGTCTCAGAGCAAGTGTGACACTATTATCCAGCAACATCTAAACTTCTTTCACGTGTGACCTACAGCAAGGTGTAACTATTCAGTGGTCCAGGCCCGGAGGCCTTCCAGTGTCCATGTCTTCTCTGGTCCTCCAGTCATCTCCCTGACTTCTCTAAGATAAATGCCCTTTTTCACTCTAGGCATGATCCTTGTATGTTCTTTGATGGTTTCCAACTATGATCAGAAGATTCTTCCAGAGTGAGAAGTAGGAACCAAATCAGTATCTTTCCCCTCCTGTTACCTCTTAGTATCCCCCTCCTTTCTGCCCACCAGCTCTGCTTTATTTTTTACTGCTGGGTTTGGTGATATGGTTTTGTTCAGAGATAGGGTTCTGCTGCTAAAAAGAAAGTTTGAAAACCACTTTTGTGGATTTCTGTGGGTCCTTTAGTTGAGCCTAACAGTATGAGAAGCCATTTTTGCAAGTAAGGGATAGAGACACTGCCTGACCAAACTCTGTTTGAGTTTGGGCAGAAATGTTCTGGAGGCCCATTAAGGTTGAGATGCGCACACACAGTCTACTTTGAATGCTGTGTGTATATCTAAAATATATTTCTGCATGCTGCAATCCTTTTTTTTGCCAACAACAGATTTCCTAAGTGTGGAGTTTATTTTTTAAAAACTTCTTTTGAAAGTTTCTGGTCCCTTTTATGACACGTAGGCTATTTCCTACATGAGGACAAATCTGGATTTTGAAGTATCTCACTAAAGTTTTGAGAAGTCATCTCTTTTATTCCCAAGACAACTAGGTGTTACATGATGTTGCATCTCTTAGTGCTGATTTTGTACAAATATCTTCCTCTGCTTGGTTCAATTTTACATTTTAGGTATATAAACAAGTAGTATAAAACATGGATTCTGGGAGAACTTGAGTGTTGTAAATGGTGATTATTGTACAGTGTTCTTTCATGGATAAGCACTAAATAGTTAATTGACTTCTGGAATCCAGCCTTACATTTTTTTTTTAAACAAGTGTGTTTGACTTTAATATAGATAAATGCTTGAGTAGCCAGAAAGGAAATCCCTATTTTTAGTAGAACGTGGTCGTACCTTGATATCATTTGGCATTTCTGCTTTCATTGGCTTCCTATTCTTTCTTGGCCATTGAAATTTGTGTTGCTGGGCACATGTTGTCAGTGTTTGAAAGTTGTAATGTATTTTAATGCTTAAAGATACACATTTCAGTTACCTAAAAATGGCTTTTGATTGATGTATACAAACCAGGTAATTTTGTTAAGAGCAAACGTTTTCATTGCTAGAGACAGGAATCAGTTAAATTATGCCTTTGAAAATCTTGTATCTTAAATGTATATTTACTGTAGTATTGCTATTTAAGAAATTTCTGGAAACATCTAGAGAGATAATGTAAGTTGTTTTTTTTTTTTTAATTCTTTAGGGCATTCAAATATTAAAGCCTTCCTGAGCCATGGTGGTTTGAACAGTATTTTTGAAACTATGTATCATGGTGTGCCTGTAGTGGGCATCCCACTTTTTGGAGACCATTATGACACTATGACCCGGGTACAGGCAAAAGGCATGGGAATATTGCTAGAGTGGAAGACAGTTACTGAAGGAGAGCTTTATGAAGCATTGGTGAAAGTTATCAATAACCCCAGGTAAGGTTTCAATTAATATTAAAGTAGATTCCTCATACACACACACACACACACACACACACACACACATACCCATACCCCATAATACATTGTCAGAGAGACTACAATGGGAACAATCACTGGGGCCCTACAGTGTGTCAAATGTTGTGTCTTTTATTTCAGTGAAAAGCATATAATCCTAAATATATCATAAGTTTTCATCATCTACATGGTAGAAATGAGGCACTTGAAACTCAGAGAACTTCAATCATTTGCCCAGTCACACAACTATTAGAGTAGAAATTTGAAGCCAGGACTGTTGGATTTTGAGGCCAGAGCTTTTTTGTAACTACAACATCAGCCTGCTGCTGCTGGCTTTCTGTAGTACTAGATATTGTTGAAATGCTCAGGTTTATTTACTTTGTAAATGATGAATCACAATTTTTTTTTCTTTTTAAAATTTTCATTGTGCCCTGAGTTTTGCAAATGAGTCTCAGAGGGTGGAGAAGGGCCTGTGTAGTTTGAAAACAAAGGAGCAGTTTTCCCCATTGTAATGATATTGAATTTATCATGTATTTCAAATAACATTAGACTTGAAGAATGTAACTTTTTCTGTTCATAACCAGGGCTTAACTTTGAGATGAGAAACCTTGCCATATTCTAACGAATACCAACTGTAAGAAGTATTACTCCATATAAAGTGATGTAGCTTGCATAGAAAATTCTGGATTTGACTGAGATTCATTATGCAGCCTTCATGTGGGCTCAGAGGTGTCCCTTAGGTTCTGACCCCTTAAAATACCCAGTGTCTTAATCACTGCTCTGGCACTTGAGCAATATGTTTTATGATCCAGAGTATATTCATCTTCTATAACCTGTACTTTTCTTCTTATGGTCGAATGAATTTCAAAACATAATGTTCTTATGAAAAAAAATGTGTCTATATTCTATGTAAATTTTTAAATGAAGCCCAAAAGTTAAGAGTGTTTTGAATGGGGCAATTATTACTGATACTAGATTATGAAGAGAAGAGCAAAAAGTTCAGTAATTTAGAATAGTCCAGTGGGTTGTTTTGTTTTGTTAAGAGTTTTATGTGGCTCTACCACTAAGCTATAACCCCAACTCAGTCCTGCTGTGTTCTGTGAGGTAATAGCCAGGATGAATCACAGAGAAAGCTGGCTTTAATCTCAGGTCACATTAAAGTTAAACAATAGTTACAAAATATCAAAGTATGCATAGAAGCTCAATTTTAGAATTTTAAATTTTGTATAGGGAATACATTTATATCATTCTAAGAAAAGTATGCATATTAATAAATAATGAGTTAATTGCATATAACGTGACGTTTTTAAATATTTAACTGAAATATTTTGAACATATCTTACTGTATAAAATAACAATAATTTATAAAGTATTTTCCTTTGCTAAAAGTCATTATATAAACTGAATTCATCATCTTTCTTGTTTTCAAATACATTACCATGTACCACATTTAATGTGCAATAATTATTGAGAGGTCTTCACCAATATCATATCCAAGATATTCTACTTTAAACCAAGTAACCAATATTGCTGAAGAAGTATTTCTTATTTCTTTTACTTATAATTAAGTGATATTATAGCATATCATATTTAAATGACATTATATATTTTATTTCTTCCCTAACTAGTCTTTAGAGTTTATTTAATGAACTCATTGCTTCTCTTGTTTTGAGGGATTTTTGTTTGTTTGTTTTGAATCTGTTGATTTTATTATTTTAAGGCAAATTATAAAGAAAGGTGGGAGTTAATCACTATTAAAATTGCATCTTTAATCTGTGGCCATCTTTTAACGGAAGACATACTTTGTAAAGTAATGAGCTGTAATTACAAGGTAATTCCTTTTCCCCAAAGGGCCTTATCGAAGATATTCCTTGGAATAGTTCAATGCTGGCTTGAATGACCATTTTAATCACAGTATTTGCTTTTTTTATTTGTTTGTTTTAATTTTGCAATCTTCATATTCTTATTGGAATACATTTTTGAATTTTTTTCATATTAAGCTACATATTTTGTCATTCTTATTACTATTAAGCATATAACATCCCTAGTACTAAATGCCTTTTCCAAATGACTTTGGCCATATTCTTGGCTCCCACCTTTATGATTTAGTTCATACTCTTCTCTTGACTTATCAGGTCTTCATGTATGTACACATTTTTGTTTCTCTGTAAAGCACAACTTGAACCATATCCTCTATTATATATATTCTTAATCTCTCTAGGCAGAATTTTTATTTCTTATGTCAAAACAATATCAACTTCAATCAGGGATCCATGTACAAAGGGACTCTGGCCATTTGTCATTGATTGCCACTATTTATTTACATATTTTTAAGTTAAAATAAAATGTACTTTATTGTGTTCAGATATTTTTAAGTTAGAATGAAATGCATTTTATTGCAGTTACATATTTTTAAATTAATATAAAATATATTTATATTTACCATTGTAGCTTGTTTTTAAAATTAACTCTTTTGAGAGTGTTTTCTTTAAACGTACATACATGCTCACATATATTCACAAATATACTACATATAATGTCGTATGTGACTTTGTAATTAGTAGTATTTTTCAACCTTTTTATATGTTTAATAATATTCTTATAGTATCATTCAGTATTGCTTTAAATAAAAAAAAGAAAGTCATTGCTTAAAAATTGATGCAACAAGTTCTGCATTTTTTTTTCTGTCCTTTACTTTTAGAATCTAGTAAATACTGCCCTTGCTGGTTCAGACCCACTGATTGATTAGTAGTAATTAGAAGCCTCTAGTGTGGAAAGAACATAGGGTTTGGAGTCAGGAAAACTTGAACTAGAAACTCAAGTTCTATTCAGGTTACTTTCTGTGTGGTTTTCATTTGCCTCACCAGTTTAAATGTATTTTATTGGGTTAGCATAAAATAATGTGTTTAAAATACTTTTTCAGTGCCTGGAGCATACAAAGTACCCACTGAAGGATAGTAATTTTATTATTTCCCCCATTTTTAAATTGAGAGATCCATAAATACAGAACCTTCAATATACGTAATTATTCTGCATTTTGAACCCACTCCACAGCTACCGTCGGAGAGCTCAGAAGCTTTCAGAGATTCACAAGGATCAACCTGGTCACCCTGTCAATCGGACTGTCTACTGGATAGATTACATTCTTCGTCACAATGGAGCCCATCACCTACGTGCCGCTGTCCATCAAATTTCTTTCTGTCAGTATTTTTTACTGGATATTGCCTTTGTGCTTTTGCTTGGTGCTGCCTTGTTTTACTTCCTCTTGTCCTGGGTGACCAAATTTACCTACAGAAAAATCACCAGTCTGTGGCCTAAAAATAAGCATAGCACTGTTAATGGACATTACCACAATGGACTCCTCAATGGCAGATACAAAAGAAATGGTGATATTAAACATGAAAAGAAGGTGAAATGAGCCAGCAGCCCAGGTGATGGAAACAAATCCGTTCAGTCATTGAATTTTTACTGCTAGAAATTAGTTTAACAGCTACTAAAAGTAAAATGTCAGCAAACAATTCTAACACTTCCTTATCAGATCCTACTAATGAATTTCTGTGGAATTAAGATGGCTGTACAAAGCACAAACCTAAAATGCGAAAATGTATTTGGTTCAAATACTGATGCAGAAAGTTTTGGCACTGAACCTTTTAGAAGCCTTAATTATTTAAATTAATTGTATCAGACTTTAGTTTTAAATGTTGATATGTGTGTGTCACGGATAAAGAATGGTTTCTTTTCTCTTACTAAGAGGGGTGTGTGTGTGTGTGTGTGTGTGTGTGTGTGTGTTTCCGTGTCCTAATTCAGAGAATTTTATCTGGCTGCTTGCTATATTTGTTGAGGGTACAACACATTCATGAATGAAGTAGTAAGACAGTCAGGATCCAGATGTCTCTCATAGCTTTTCCTATAGCATTAACATGTGAACTCAGAACACTACATCAGAGAACACTTCCCTCAAAACTGAATACAGAGGAAGTAAATGAAAAGATAAATGGCTCAGTTTTTTGTCCTTTTTGTTTATTTTTTGTTTGTTTGTTTTGTTTTCCTTTTCTTACCAACTATGGACACTTCTGGGGGAAAACGTGTAATTAAAAAAAATGTATAAATCAGTTGTCAAATTTTCCCCCTACTAATAATTTTCCTCTGGAAGAATTTTATTATTTTTTCCTATTTTTATTTTAACAAGTAACATTTTGTTCAATGCATAATGAAGACAAAGCAGCAAACTCTGACTTTTGTTCAGAATACTAGAGATTATTGCTTATATGGCATTTTAAAATAAGGCCATTGCTTGAATGTTTATGTGACTGATGGCTTTTCTGTGATGTAGTTTTGAATATTTAGATGTTACAAACCCAAAGTTCTAATTTTGAAACATCATCTTTATCCCTTTTATTTTCTGGGCCACACTCTATTGTACATAGGTGCCAACAGTTATTTCTTTTAAACAGAACATTAAACGGTTCTCATTATTGGTACCTGCTTTGTCTGCAGAAGTTGTAGAATTTGCTGGTATACAGAGGTGACAGAAATAGAGCCACTTGTTTGTAAAGATAAGTTCTTCTTTCCCTCCTTGGTCCTTCAGCCTCACTTTGGCAGCCTTTTTCCAGTCATTGTGACTGACATGGAATAGTGACAGTATTCATGTAGAACAGGGATGCAAGTCACAGACATCATAAAACCAGGACCTCCCTGCTGGACCATTTACTATTATTTTTCCATGTCATTCTGTTTACTTAGTATTTGCACTACACCTGTTGAGTGTATGCTTTATTTATTTGTAGTTTGAAATCCTATGACTGACATCTGAAAAATGCAACATTTACCTAATGTCATTCACTAACAGAAGAGTTATGAAAATTCTAGAATGCTGTAAATCCTTGTCATACACTATGACATACAACTTCATTACACTCCCACCAGGAGCCACTTTCTTGTACTTAGAAATAATGTCACAAGTAGTTTTCTAATGTACAATACAGACAAACATACTGCTCTCTGAATACTTGAAGAAATGGTATTACACATATAAGCCTATTATACCTTTTCACAATCTTATAATAATGTTGCCGTTAAAAGGGACAAAAGAATACATAGGCAATGAATGGTGGGATGGTAATAGGGCTTAGAGTGTATGAATGAGTTGATTTTACTTTCTTGGAATTTGATGAAGTTAACAGGCACTGACTGGATGATTATAACTTAATCTCCACTGTGATAAAAACTTAAACAATAAACATGATTTAAAATAGAGAAATGTTGTTGGAATAAAATTTTTATTCAGATTTTATTTCACAATATTATGTACATTCATTATAAACATGTTTCTAAGACAGGTCTCCCAATTTTTGTATGTGTATGCGGGTGTGAAAAAAATGTATTAAATGTGAGAATGTATTTTTATTAAACAGAGGGATTTACCTGACAAGTACATCAACATAGATATTAAAATTCTATTCCAGATTTAAGAATGTTAAGTGTAGGTATTTACTGATCATTGTTGTTTTTATTTTTTCTTAGGAAGCTTATTGTTAGACAGTTTTCATAGAGAGAGTGATTTTAAATTTTCCACACTTAGGTTAAATTCTCTAATAAAGTAAAATTTTCAAGAAAGGATTTATTCATTTATTTTTTAGAAAGATTTTTTTGCAGCTTTTTAAATATCTCCATAGCTGACTATGATGTTCAACACAAATGAGAATTAAGACATTTTGCCTCTAGAGCGTAACTTCTAGTATTCCACCACATAAGCACAGGGGTAGGAAAAAGCTAATGTTTGGGTTAAAGCATTGCTTTATGATTGAGATTGGAGAAAGCTAGAAACTCTCCAAAACTCAGCTACTTACCAAATCCCAAAATACAACTAAAATTCTATGTCTTCACTCTGAAGAGAAAATGTTTCAAAACGACCCAAGTAATTTGAAGAATGACTTCAAGTGATAATCCAGTGATCTCTTTTATTGAAAAAGTACAATTAATTCATTTTTATTCTTGCTGCTAAGTAATTCAGCTAGTTTGTAAATGTAAAATCACATTTGAGAATATCTGTTTCCTTTTGGTATAATCAAAAACAACTTGAAATGGAGAATTTTTAAATCTTATATAATGAAGTTTGAGAATCATAGGAATTCTGTTGTTGAAACCTCTCTAAATGTGTTAGAGAACATCTTGTCCTGCTTCTGAGATGGTAAGAGTTTTAACTAGCTTTTAAAGACATATATTTCATGCAAAAAAAATGCTATTCATATTGTTGGCAGATAGCAAAATAATTTTTCTGACAAATTTTAATAAAACGTGCTTAGAAGTTCACACAATTAAAATACTCATGTTTTCATTTTCCTACAAATCCTGCAAAGTGTCACAGGTCCCAAATCACTTGGGTGTTTGTATTCCTGAATTAGGGGTGATTATAGCAGAGGATGAGTGACATAAATAATGATAATCTTAGTTTTTAAAATAGGGAAACCAAGAGGCATGCAATAATTATATCAGTCCTACTCTTTCTTTGGGGTAATTCAGACATAATTTAAGCAATAATTCTCATAATAATCTGCAAAATCTCTGAAACTCTGCATAGGTGGTGTGGTAAATCCAGATTTTTTTCAATAGAGTATAATCAGAAATCAGAGTGAAAAATCTGAACTCCATGTAAAATTATACTGTTATTCAAATATGATGGCTAAAATGTCTGTCTACAAAAGAAGTCCAATACCAACATTAATCTCAGGTATTACAATATCTCAGGTATTACAAAGTGCTTTTATGTATTAACCAGTAAAACATGAATTTCTCACTGAATTTTATAGAATTAAAAGTATTATATTCCTGTATTACTTCCGGCAGTTAATTTAAGCTTTTCCAGTAATCCTATCTTGTGTAATAAGTGATAATTCCCTACTTCAGAGAGAGGGACTAACTTGAGTTTCACTGAGTCATCCGTACTTCAAGAGATCATTTCTCCTAAAATCAAATTCCTTAGTCCTAATGTTAGGATCAGATTTCCATTTCAATCAAAATTAAAAAAAACACAAGCAACCAAGAAAACTTTTGTTATCAATATACTTCATTCACATAGATTTAATTTTTAAAATGAGAGATCTGTTACTCTTTTACTTAGAACAGAACTGCATTAAAGTATAATATGTTGAAAAGGTGAATTTCATATGTTCATGACAATTCTGGTTTAGTCACCCTGTTAGAACTCTGATGGGGATTCATGAATATTCTTTACTTGGAGCTGAAAATGGAAACTTTTGAATATACATACGTTGGTAAATTGCATGTAACATTAAATTTCACATTAGCAATGATATGTGTGTGTGTGCTGTGATATCTTGGAGTGGCCTATGCATTTTATTCACAAACCAAAGGAACTGGTGATGAATAGCTTAAAAATCATCAGTTCTGCTTTCAAGCTCAAGTCTGCCTTCTGGCTATAGCATAGATTCAACTTATGAATGTGACAGGGCATGAATGCTTAAAAATCCCAACATTAGCAATTAGTTAAGTTTCATCAGAAAAAGCAAATGCTGCTGGGCATAGTGGCACACACCTGTAATTCCTGCACAGGAGACTGAGCACAAGTTCAAAGCCAGCCTCAGCAGTTCAGCAAGGCCCTAAGCAACTTGGTGAGACCCTGTCTCAAAATAAAATCTAAAAACGGGTGGGTATGTGGCTACGTGGTTAAGCGCTCCTGGGTTCAATCTCCAATAACAAAAAGGAAAAAGAAAAAGAAAATGCTAATGATGTTTATATCAATGGGATAAAATATATATAATAATGTTTATACATATTTATGTGTATATAGTATTCTTAGAAATTATTTATTTTAAAAGTTCAAACTAAAAATGTTGTTTTTCTTGAAGACT
This sequence comes from Urocitellus parryii, assembly GCF_045843805.1. Classification (NCBI taxonomy): domain Eukaryota; kingdom Metazoa; phylum Chordata; class Mammalia; order Rodentia; family Sciuridae; genus Urocitellus; species Urocitellus parryii. Next base: position 60,336,654 of record NC_135540.1, read on the forward strand.
GGAAGTAATATGGAATTTTTAAAGACTTTCACGAAATAAAAGCTATTTTAAACTGAAGAAAGTTCAAAAGAACTAACAAGTTTTAGAAACTTGGTCAGAAGTACCTTTCCTAACACATCTTGCCAAAATGAAAGAATATAGAAAGAACATGATGTAAAATAAACTTAATCCACTGCTTTGAATATATTCTTCCTTCTTGTACTTCCATCTTCTTATTTATTCTAGAATAAAAACATTTTTAGGTTTAGAAATTTAAACTACATATAGATTCTAGGTATAAATAACATTTCTCATAATCAATTCAATTGATAATGACAATTTCTCTTTCAAAAAGGATGAAGGCAATGGAGAAATTTACTCAAGTCCCTCTGCTTTTCTGTACTACCTGTTCTCTTATCCATGGTCCTGCTTCCAAGCTTTCTCTTATCTTTGTTAGGCATTTAGTAAATTGGACTCCCATTTCCTATTTATGTTGCATAGATAGTGCCTGTGTATTTAGTAATGCATTTTGTTATTACCAGAATGTGGAAACCACTGGAGCGCAAGTATTCAAAAGTACAGAATGCTAAACTGAGAACATATCCGGGGTTTTTGTTGTTGTTGTTGTTGTTTGTTTGTTTTGTTTTGAAACCTGTTATCTGTGCCAATTGAAAATCACGTAGGTTGTAGGGTTCATTGAAAACAATGAATGTGCTGTCCGTGCTTTTAGTGGGTATTGAAAGAGCCCTACCAGTGAGTGCTCATTTTGTTCCCTTGGGGCACTCGCTGTGTGACTCTCTGGATATGACACTGGGTGAATTTTCCGGAGGATAGCTCAGTGATCTCTAAACTGTCATGCCACATGTACCTCTTTTTACCTCCCACTGGTCAATTAAAATTCTTATACAGCTCACTTGTACCAGGAAAAACTCTGCCTGTCCACAGTGGATGCCTGCCTCATACATTGTTGATGTTACTAACAGGATCCTTTAGCATGTGTTAAATGTGTAAGTCATTGATTCTGTTACTCCATTTATTTAACATAGTTCATATTCCCAATGTTGACAGAACGTGCTGGAAATGTGGACAGCTGCCTAATAGAGTCAAAGAAAACCCCAGATGGACAGGTGGTAGGCATTCAAAAACATCTCAACCTAGGACGGCAACAGAATGTCTTCCATGTAGCAGTAGAAAGGTGTGAGTAAGAAATGCAGGGTCTGCTGGGGAAGGAGGCAGAGGTAAGAGGTTTAGATCAAAATCCACCTCAGAATGCCTCTGATATTTCTTAGGAAGGAGCAAGATCAAGCAGAGACCTTTAAAGATCTTGAATGTAGTATCCAAGAAAGTCAAAGGGATTGGCAAATGTAAGACATTGGCAATGTCCCGGCATGTATAGGCATATGGGCCCTATTACATTGTGGATGTTCTGGTGATGCGCTTTTCAGTATACATGGATGCAATCCCTGAGAATGTAGTTACACCACTGGAGGGGTAGGTAGAGTCACATCTGCCAAAATAGAAGTACTTAGCTCATCTTTGCTTGGGTTTCCTTAAGTCAGAGGGAAATAATAGCAATTTAATACATTTTCATTGTTCTTTTTTCTTTTTTTTTTGAATTTGAATTTGAGACAGGTTCTCACTAAATTGCTTAAGGCCTCACTAAGTTTCTGAGGCTGGCCTCAAACTTGCAATCCTCCGGAGTTGTTGGGATTACAGGTGTGTGCCACTGTGCCCAGCTTCATTCTCCAATTTTAAAGTAAATTAGCATTTGGCTACATGGAATTTTATTTTATGTCTAGAGTGTTCTATTACTCTATCAGCTTTCAGATGCCAGCTCTAGTATTAGTCTGTCATTCCTCACATCACTGATAGAGAAACCGCTCTTAGATATTTATGGAAAATGTTTTCAAATTATTCACATAACAGATTCTATGAAAACTAAATAGAAAAAAAGCAATGAAGGAAACTGTTCAATTTCAAAGGGTATTTAAGATGTCTTGCAATGTATATTGCTTTAACTTCTTATTTCTATGAAATAAATAGTAGGCTTCTAGTTCATTCTTATCGCTTTATAATATTAAAGCTTTAATGTTACACTGTGTAAGAGTGTCATTTTGAAAGTCTTATAGCAAGTAGAAAGGAAGACTAAGTATATTTAAAGGGAAAATTTAAAACTGGGTTGTTGGGTTTTGGCTCTAACACAGAACGTTGTTCTAGACCATACCCATGTTCCAGCCCTAGAACCCTCTTACCAGTCAGTCCAAATGCTCTTATTAGTTCAGCATAGGAGTACATCCGGTTGTGATCAGCATCAAACAGCTCCAATTGTTCTTGTTCTGGTGTCTCTTCTCCTAGAAGGCTCTTTATTTCATGGTATGTTAAATATCCATTCGCATTGTTATCAGCACCATAGAAAAAGATTTGGAAATCTATGGAAAAAAATGCTTAGGATATTTCAACTCAAATTTTGAATGTGAACTCAAACATTTGTACCCTTCATAACAGTACTTGGTTCTTGTCGCTGTTCTTTCTGTTTCTCACATACTAGGTCATTTCTCTCCTACCTGGGCGTTTGCTGGACAACTCTTTTACAGATTCAATTGTTCCTCTCCTCTTTTTAGTCTATTGTGAATTATTTGATCATTTACTTCAGTAATTATCTTTCTGTTATCTGTATTCTCATGATGTTTTAATGTTAAACCATAAATAATATGTTTACCATTTTCTATTTGCCTCATTTATTGATACAGGCATTTTAATGGAATATTCTCCACTACACTGCAGTTTTTCATATTTTCATTTCTTTCTTTCCTAAGACTATTACAAAAACATTCACCTGGCTAACTTTCAGTGGTCTTTTCATCCCAGTTCCTTGACTTATCTTGTTTATATTCACCATCTAGTTTTGTCTTTCTAACATTTCTTAATTTTACATAAAAAAAATCCCTGCTCATTTTGCTATCAAGTATGAAACATGCATCTCTTATGCTCCTAAGCTGGATGCCACCTATAAAATTTTATTTTAGCTCACACATAATCAAATCGTGTTTCTTTATTTATAACACAGGCAAATAATATTCCTTTGTCAGTATTCTTATTATCCTCTCTTCATCTCACTGCTGTAAGTACTGCCTTTATTAAAACACAAGCAAACATTGTTTGCTGGGGTTCTAAAGTGCCAGGCACTGTATGTGATACTGAGATGCAAGGATGAAGAAGCTACAGTTCCTGACTTCAAGGGAACAAAAACAGCCAATAAGCAATTTCAGTAAGCAATAGGATCTGTGTAGTAATACAGTATAGACAATGTGCCATTGAAGCAAAAGGGAGGGGAGTTTTCATCTGGGGGTTGTTTTAGGTGAATCACAGAAAATGCATAGAAATTCAACAGACCAAGTAGATGGAGGTAATCTGGGGAAGGCGAACCCCCATAGCCAAAGGCATTGAGTTAAGGAAGAGTGTGGAACTTTAGAAACCTGCAAATTATTTCGTCTGATAGGAATGTACATGATGAGAAAGAGGACTACCAAACAAAGAAAAGAGCCTTTCCTTTTGACTCTGTAGCGTATCAGTGGGAAGCACAACCTGTAACCTTCGAGGATACCTTTTTATGTGCCTGTGTCCAGTGCCTTGTCATATGGCACATATCACTTAAAACTGTTGGTGTTAAGCTTCTTGTATTGCAGGTCATTTGACAGAATGTAAAAGTTTTTCATATAGATATATGACATATTGATAGATCTATAGATAAAAATGACAACACTCAATTATTCAATCCTCACTTGTTTTCTTCCTACAATTTTTGGTTTTGCATTCATAGCCATCACTCTATTTTTATTAATCTCCGTTTTTCAAAAGCACACATCCAAACACCAAACCCAGGTCCAAGCATCAGATCAAATGCAGTTTGTAAAGCTTAAACTTGTACAAGGGAAAAAGTAAACAAAACTTCATCATTGCTGAAGGAACAAGTATAATGACGAGGTATGGTAAATAAAGGAATTGCAGCATTTGGCCATTAATTCAATAACTGACTGTCTTCTCAGATTCAATATTTTTGCCAACCTGCAAAAACACAGGCTGTAAAGTAATGAAATTAAGACAATCTGGAGCCCCCTCAGACACTTTCTACCTAACCCCCTTTATCTAAGTTAGATTAGATTGTTCTAGCTCAGGTCATTTATATCCTTGGAGCTCATGGTAAGCAACATCCTCTCCTTAAGAATGAAGAAAAATAAAACTTTTTTTTTTCTTTACCCTGACTCATTTTGAGGAGATAATGAAAGAAAGAAATTGAGGAAGACAATAGCCTTCCTCCTTCCATTAAAAGGTGATGATGGTATCTAATTAATTGAAAACCTCAAGCATAGATACTGATCTTTAAAAATTATGTTTAGCTTCATATTAAGCCCAGAGTTAATAGATGTGTTTAAAAATTTACATAAGTGCTAAAATATATGAGTTAATTGACAGATATTCTGCTGGACACGGGAGTTTAACACAATAGAGATGACCAAACAACCCTCAAAGAGGTGAGAGAGTTAGACTGGTTTCATGCCTTTGCAAAGAGAAGTAATTTAGATGTCAACTGAGAGAACATTTATTATATCCCCTTATTGCTCCTTATCCAGGAGGTTTGCTCTAGGGCTTTTATTCAAAAGGAAAATCATCTCCAAATTGTGTCAACTGTTTTCTTTTTTGTTGTGGAGAAAAGGAAAGTTACAAAACTCCCACAAGCTATTGTGTGTAAATAATCACTAAGTAGAAAACAACAACAACAAAAAGTCACTGACTTTTTGTATACCTGCTTTAGAGGATTTAAGACAAGTCATTCATTCATACAGAATGGTTCATTGTGGGTGAGCAGTTCATTAGGATGACAGCTGGTTGGCCAAGATTTGTTGAAGGTTAAACCTTAATACACAATTCTGTTTAAGGAGGTTGGACCAGTGGCCTTTAAAGTTCTTCCAAATGCAGGATGCACCATCTGACAAATTAGTATCAGCTTTCCTGTGTTGTTGTCAAAGCCCTTGACCTTTTTCTCCGTTCCGCCTCCATCATCACCTCCATGCCAAATCTGGGGTTTTTATCATCTAGAGTCTCTCTACTTCTGAAATATTCTCCAGGAGCCCACTCTCTGTCCTTAACTTGTTATCATCCCAGCACCTTCCCACTGAGTGCTGTTTATTTCCATAACTTCTACATTTCCCCTCTCAATCTAAAACACATCAACCCTGTATCAACTCTGTTCTCCATTCCTGTACCTGGGTTGATGAGCAATACTGGCAAAAATTAAAAAGCCACATGAATTGGTGGTACTGAAAAATCAAGGTCCTCCTCTTAGTTGGATGGTCAATGATATCCTACTCAGTTTCTGTTTTATTTGCCAGTTACCTCCATTAGTTTCAGCAGATGATTTTACTGAAAAATATCATGTTGATAAGCAAGTGTTCCTTCACCTTCCTGCCACTTCTAACTTATCTGTCTCCGCATCTACATGGTCTTCTTTTCTGTAGTACTGCTGAGAAAGTAACCTTACAAAAATTTATTTTCTGGTGCCTAAATTTAATCTTATTGTTTAGATTCTACTTTGAAATTCTTCATTTTTTGTGGTGTCATCAAGATGTCCAAATGGAAAAGGTCTAGGAGATTTTGGGCAAGCAGAACAAGAGCTTAGGAAAGAAAACCTAGAGATTTATGTTTAGATTCAGCATCAAACAAAAATTAATTAAAATTGTGGCAGAAAAACAGTGAATGGCACCTAGATTACACTCATTAATACCACTACTTTCTTGTCTCAGTTACCCAATCTCCTCCTCTATCTCATTTTCTTTTTTTCTTTTTTTTTTTTTTATTGTTGGTCGTTCAAAACATTACATAGTTCCTCATACATCATATTTCACAGTTTGATTCAAATGAGTTATGAACTCCCAATTTTATCCCGTATACAGATTGCTGTATCACATCAGTTACCCTTCCATTGATTGACATATTGCCTTTCTAGTGTCTGATGTATTCTGCTGTCTGTATTATTCTCTACTATCCCCCCTCCCCTCCCCTCCCCTCCCCTTTTCTCTCTCTACCCCTTCTACTGTAAATCACTTCTTCCATTTGAATTATCTTGTCTTACCCCTCCTTTCCTCTTATATGTCATTTTGTATAACCCTGAGGATCGCCTTCCATTTCCATGCGATTCCCCTTCTCGTTTCCTTTCCCTCCCACCTCTCAACCCTGTTAATGAAAATCTTCGTCTCAAGCTCTTCGTCCCTACCCTGTCCTTGTTTCCTCCCCTTATATCAGAGGAGTCATTTGGTATTTGTTTTTTAAAGATTGACTAGCTTCACTTAGCATAATCTGCTCTAATGCCATCCATTTCCCTCCAAATTCTATGATTTTGTCATTTTTAAATGCAGAGTAATACTCCATTGTGTATAAATGCCACATTTTTTTAATCCATTCATCTATTGAAGGGCATCTAGGCTGATTCCACAATCTTGCTATCGTGAATTGTGCTGCTATGAACATCGATGTAGCAGTGTCCCTGTAGCATGCTCTTATTAGGTCTTTAGGGAACAGACCGAGAAGGGGAATAGCTGGGTCAAATGGTGGTTCCATTCCCAGCTTTCCAAGAAATCTCCATACTGCTTTCCAAATTGGCTGCACCAATTTGCAGTCCCACCAGCAATGAACAAGAGTGCCCTTTTCCCCACATCCTCTCCAGCACTTATTGTTGTTTGACTTCCTAATGGCTGCCAATCTTACTGGAGTGAGATGGTATCTTAGGGTAGTTTTGATTTGCATTTCTCTGACTGCTAGCGATGGTGAGCATTTTTTCATGTACTTATTGATTGATTGTATGTCCTCTTCTGAGAAGTGTCTGTTCAGGTCCTTTGCCCATTTATTGATTGGGTTACTTGTTGTCTTATTGTCTAATTTTTTGAGTTCTTTCATGGCGGCCGGCGAGGAAGCAGCGACTCCAACGTCTCCACTTTAACGGGATATGAAAGACTCATCGAAACAGCTGCAGCCTAGCTACGGAGGAACTTCATTTTCTTTTTTTAATAATGACATCAACACAATTGCCCGACTCTGTAAACCCTGGTGTTACCTTATCCTACCCACGATCTCCAGACAGTAACAGCATTTTGCTAATTCACTCCCCCAGTGGTTCTTGGGTGTCCTTTCTTTTGTCTTAGTTCAGCTGGTTTTCATCTCTCACCTGGCTTATTGCCAGTTCCCTAATTGTTCTCTACTTCCACCAGGATTATAGCTCACAGTTTGCTAACTGAGCCTGCTTCCAGTCTTTCTACCCAAAACTGTATTTCCCTTCCACTTAACAGATTTATCTAAATGTGCAAATTGATCATTCTAATTTTTTATTACCTGGGTTCACCACAAGATAAAACCTAGCCAGGCATATAAAGCCCTTTGCTATTTGGTGATTGATTACCCTAACTTACTTCTTTCCACTGCCCAGGCCTTCCTACCAGCAAGGCAGAACTGCTTGCAATTGCTCATCTGCATTACAGTCTCCAGTGAATACAACCTTTTAGTATTTCCTTTTTTTTTTTTTTTTCTGGAGTTCTTATTACTTTTATCTCTTCCCTCACCTCTCTCCAATTGTGTCCTCAACCTTTCTTAGGATAACATTTCTGCTTCAACTTAGAGTTCTACTGTTACTTTTAAATGAAGACTTTGCCTGGGTATGCTCCCAGATCCCAGTTCCTCTTCTGGTTTTCTGTGTGCATGGCTGCTCATCATAATTATTCACATATTAACTTCTTCACTAAAAACACTGAGCTCCTGCCTTTCTCATCTTCATTCCCACTTTGTGCAGACTTGAGACATTGGACAAATTAAATTCTTGCTGAATGAATAGCAGTTGCCCTCTAGTTCTTTTATAGTCCTGCTACTGCTTCTACCTCAGCAGGTGTTAGGATGTGGGATGAGAATCTGGGTTTGGAATAGGACTGAATTCATGAATGGTGAGACAAAATATATCTTGACTGTTACCCTTTGACCACTCTGACTCAAGTAAGACGCCTCTGCTAGCTTTCTGGTAGCACTAAGCCCATGTCCATTTTCCTTTCTCCCTTCTTGGCCTCCTTTGTCTTGTTCAGGGATGGACATTCAGAGTCTGGCACAGCGTAAGTTTGTCACGGAGTCTGTGGAATTCACCAATTGATTCTCTTCCAGAGAAAGTCTTTTTTTCAGGAGTGGGAAGGGCTGTGTTTCTTTTTCCTAGGTGCTGGTCTTTGAAAGATAACCTATTTTTAGCTCTTTGTTTAGTAGTTGCCTTTCTTACCTGCTACCCTTATTATGATAATGATGATAATAGAGATGCTATATATAAAGGCATGAATAGTATTGGTTTTCCATATCCACTATCAAGTTTGGATTAAAAATATTGTATATACAATGATTTCATATGATATATAACTGATGTGTTAGAATATATGGCATGTGAATTATAATTAAACAAAGATGTTATTTTAAGAAACCAAAACACAAACACATGCAAATATGTTACTTTAACCCAAATGGAAAGCTCAAAATCAAACAACTTATAGTCCTATCAGAGGCAGCCAACAATCTATCATTTTCTAAAGTTCTTTAATCAACATTTCCTCCATTTCGGAAGGCTTTGTTATCTTTTCATGAATTAATAGTAACATGTTACTCATGAATGTTCAGATAATATAGAATTTACTACAGGTTTTTATATTTGGGTAAATGTTACAGCCTGAGTGTGCCTTGACTTTATGCCTCTGAGACTTGGACTCTACTCATTTAAGTTCATTTACATCTTTCTTTCATTTTACAAAATAAACTATACATAATAGCCCTACAGAATAAAATGAAGAAATTTTCCTTGTTCAGTCATCCCCTTCTTAAGAGTATTTTAGAGTTAAATATATAAAAATGTATTGAATATGTTGGCAGCAGGAAAATCACATATGCATTTAATTTAAATCTTCACCTTCAATATTTATAAACTAAGTATTGAAAATAAGGCAGGTGACATGGAGGCAGGACTCCTTAAATTGTTTCCAGATGATATGCTTGGACCCCCAAGGTTTGCATCAAAATAAAACTTACCTGTAAGATTCTTTATGAATGAAACGATTATCTTGGGTTTCCCTTCCAGTATTTCAACATTTGCTGTATCTGTAGAATCTTGTGATGTTGGTTCTAGAGCAGTGTTTGTAAAGGGAACAGAAACAGTGACTGGATCTAGGAGACATGAGAAAATGAATGGTCATACACTTGGTATAGAGTATCTAGGCAAACGAATTATAGGTCTCAATTATCACTTTAACTCTATATTCATCTCACCAAATGATCTGGAACAGAAGGGTTAGTCCCATGCTCTTTTCAGTTGGAAACACAATAAAAAGCACACCTGTTTTCACAAGCTAATGTTTCATTTCCTTCACCACCTCACTTAGTGCTTAACTGTGTATGTTAAACTCCTCAGCAGAATAATTCACTGATTTGATCATTGAAAAAAAACATTCACTGAGCACCCACCCACTCTGTGCTAGGCAGGGCTAGATATTGTGGACGCCACCATGAGTAAGACATTGTCTTTGCAACAAACACTACTGTCTTGTGATAAGTTCAACAGAAAGATTCTTGGAGGTGTGACAGGTAAAAAATGCCCAGGATGAAATTTCTTGTACAATTAACATTGTCAAAGGTAATTTTATCCAACTGTCTAATAGTCATAGTGACAATGAAAATCATGAAAGAATGACTTCAAATGCTCAAGCAACGGCTAATCATTTCAGACTCTAAGAGTAATTTTGACTAAATATAAGATGCCAGATTGAGTGAATGGAAAGAGTTCCATTAGGCTGGAAAAACAGAAGAATCCCATGAGGTTGAGGGGAAGGGGGTTGTCCTAAAGAATCATTAATGACAATTTGCTGTGATTCAATTCTTTGGAAACATGTAAATGCTTATAATGAGTTAAAGTTGAAATTCCAAATTTTGTTAAATTCAACACTACTCTGCACAGAACTGTGAAATCATGACTGTATAACATCATGCATACAAAATTGAATTTTTCTTACTCAGAGTCAGGTAGTAAAGACAGATGAGAATCTCACTTTATTTGGATAAAGTAATATTTTTGGATATTAGACATTGATCTAACCACTGTACCAACTTCCAGGTATGGATCTTCAACAAACTCCCCTTGGAAAACCCAACCCTATCTACTGATTTACCTGGGAAAAACCTACTTAGATTTTCAGAAGAGCTAAACATGGCTAGAGAATTCCTGCTAAAAGCCTGAAGTCTCAGAACCCACCAAAGCATTTCTCTACACTTACAGTTTGAATCCCATCCTGGTTTCAAGGTTTTTCAATAGTATTTACTCACCACCTTTCCCATATAATAATTTCTCTCCATGTATAGGAAAATTTCTGGCAGAATAAAAATATTTCTTGATACTTCTCATATTAAAAAAGTTAATACTGACTCTCCCTCCTACAAATTTATTTTTCTCCTTCTTTTTTATAGTAAAACTTCTCAAAAAGTCACCCCATTCTTTATGTAACATTTTTGTGGGACTCCCACCCTCATCACTCTATCAAAATTGTCTTTTCCAAGACCACCAGTGACCTCCATCTTGCCCAATTCGGGGATCACTTTCTTGTCTTCAGCCTCTCGGGATAGTTGACCCAGCTCATTCTTTCCCAAAATACTTTCTTTTCTTAATTTTCATCTCAATCTCCTTTTCTATAAAGAGAGAAATCCAATAGTGTTTATGTTTACCTCCATCATATGGTTATTGTGAAGATTAAATGAGTTAACACTAACACATGACCAGTTTTAAATAGTGTCTACTATAAGTTCCTCAGTAATGAAAGCTTTTATTGTTTTCTAAGAGATACTTTTCTCTCCTATTTCAATGACCACTTCACAATTTTGATTTCTGTTTATGTCTCTGGTGTCTGACCTATAAATGAAGGATGAAGGAGCACATGTAGTCCGGACCCTCTTCCTGATCTTCCCTGTGCTGCTGTATGATCCCATGTATATACATTATGATGACTGTATATACATTAACATCCCAAAATTTACATCCCCACCTCTTATCTGCACCTTGAATTCCAACTTAAGTGACTACTTGGTATCTGTATTTTAAGTCTAATGAGCATTTCAGATTCAAAATGTCAAAAAAGAATTTCTAATTTCCCCCAAGATTTTTCCATGTTGTAAATGGTACCAATATTTATCAAGTAAACACCTCTATAGCTATATATATATATATATATATATATATATATATATATATTTTTTTTTTTTTTTTTTCTCTCTCCAAATCCAAGCAATTAAGTCCTGCTGACTCTACCACTGGACATTTTCCTAAAACCCTTCACTTCTCTCTACCCAAGCCATGATGATCTCCTGCTTGGCCTTCAGCACAAATCTCCTAAAAGATCTTTTACCCTCCACCCTTGGTTTTCTAGTATTGAGATTCTACTTAGCAACCAGAACCCTCTTCAAAATGTCCTATAACCTGTCATTTCACTTCCCTGTCACAACCCTCTAGCTTCTCAAACATTTCACTGTAGGCTATTAGATTCGACAGGATCCTGCTGCTGCCTGAAATATTTTTGACCTGATTCTTCTAACTTTTTCCTCTTTAATCATTGAGTCTCAGTCTTCCTGGCCTGTTTTTATTTCTCACCTACTCAGCTCATTTCCCCTGGGGTGCCTTTGCATGGCTGATCCTGTTGCCTGGAATGCCCCAGGCAGAGCTTCAGGTAAATGCCTTTGCCTCTCCCCCAGGCCTCTGTCCACATGTCTTCTGCTCAGTGAGGCCTTTCTTGATCACTCAGCTTAAGCAAGCCTTCTCCAGGGGTTGATTTCCTAAGTATTCTGAACACTTGCCTTTGCCTAAAATCATTTTATTTCTGTATTTCTTTATTTACTCATTTCATGTGTGTTTCTCTCAATAAGAACACACTCTCCACAAGAGCAGGGAACTTCTTGCATGTTGAGGCCTCAGTGACTAGAGCAATGCCTGGTACATGGTGTTTGCTAAACAAATATTGTTTAGCTAGTAAATGTCTAAAAAGGGATATTCCCAATAATTGTGACAACCACCAAGGGCAATGCATATATTCTCTTTCTTGATGACATTAAATCTTATAAATAGTCTTTCCTTAAATGTAAGTAAATAATGCATGCCTTAAAGTATAACACCCCTCTCCAAGTCCTACATGGTCCACATGGACTTGAGTATTATGAAATATTGGACTATAAGGAATCATGAATATTATAATAAGGTTTCAGAAAGAGTTGGTTATATATAGTAAGTTTGTTTGTCAATTAATTTACCTCAGGCTACTGTAACAAGTTGGACAATTGCCTCCTCTTGTCCATTGTTAGTAACCTCTGTCTAGCCAGATGCAATGGCACATGCCTGTAGTCCCAGTGGTTTGGGAGGCTGGGTCAGGAGGATTGTGAGTTCAAAGCCAGCCTCAGCAATTTAGGGAGGCCCTAAGAGATTCAGCAAGACTCTGTCTCTAAATAAAATATAAGGAAGGGTTGGGGATATGGCTGGCTCAGTGATTAAGTGCCCCTGAATTCAATCCCTGGTACCATTAAAAAAAAAAGATATTTAAGAAATCAAAAACAACAACAACAACAAAAACTTTGCCTACTTTCAAGTGTAAATAGCAGAAAGAAAATATTGCTTATATTAAAACTTACCAATATATTACTACTGTTATTTGGGCATTTATTTACATTGTTATTATGTCATCTAAAATATTTACAGCAGTAGGGATTAATATAGGAAAATCCAAAGTCTCTTTTGTCTTGATTATGGTCACATATCATTCATGCATTTATTAATTTCTTTAATAAATAATACAGAGAATCTATGTGACAGGAAATATGCCTGAAATTAGTAAACTAAACATGCACTATGCTACCCTTATATAATTAACCATACTAAAGCAAATTATCAGTATAACAAATGATCAACATACCCGAGATACCATAATTCTGACTAGGTGTTATATACGGCAGTCCTGAAGAATACACTTCCTTTTTATTTTTTTGGAAAGGTTGAGTTGTTGATTCAGTATATGAATTCAAATGCTCCATCCTGGCCATAGTCAGAGTATTCTCCAAAGCATAGATATTATCTTTAAATTGGGAAAGTTGCAAATAAATATCGTTCAAGTCCTAGAGAGCAAAGTATAAAGAGGGAATTTTTTTTATTATTATTGGTTGTTCACAACATTACAAAGCTCTTGACATATCATATTTTCTACATTAGATTGAAGTGGGTTATGAACTCCCAATTTTACCCCAAATGCAGATTGCAGAATCACGTTGGTTACACATCCACAATTTTACATAATGCCCTATTAGTAATTGTTGTATTCTGCTACCTTTCCTATCCCCTACTATCCCCCCTCCCCTTCCCTCACATTTTCTCTCTCTACCCCATTAAAGAGGGAATGTTTAAAAGAAGAACAACTATGTTTGATCAAAATGGTTCCAATTATATCAAACTGTACCTTGAAGAAACCAGATTCAGGGAAATATTTAATACCCCAAATGTTATTTGATAGCAAATTATGAAGAATAAAGTCTATATTTAAGATAATATATTCATTATTTAAATTATTTTATTATTAAATTTCCCTTCCTGATACCAAAGTTTTGAAAATATGCTAATTTAGGTGAAGCTGACTACTCACCTAACCAACGAGAAGATGATTAGATGGAGTTTTCAAATAAAAGTATACATGTAGCATAAAAGTTTATTTCTAAAGGAATTATATCATAAAGCCTTAAGAAGTAAATTAACAAATATTCCATTATTTTTGTGTACACAAATACAATGAATGTAAATTATATATTCAAATTATTTTAAGCCAATTAAACATGTAAAATTAATGATCAAGTTCTTCATCTTGGTGATCATAATAATATTCATAATGATGTTAACAGTTTCAACTGAAAATAGTATTATAATTCCTCACATGGATAAAGTATTACATGGGTGAAAGAGGCTAATGAAAATTGCATGCTTGTTAGCTAGGCTATTAAGGAATTTTGAAAAGATATAAAAAGATTTCTCTCTGAATGCATATTTGAATATTTTTATATACTTTTAAGATATTATTACATATAAAACATTATTGAAACATGGAGGAAATCTATGATATGAAGAATACTTTACTAAAGCTATCATTTTCTGATTATGTTGAAGATAGAACATAATTTTTCTAAGAGCTCTATGTCAAATGGCTGAAAGCTGCATGACTGTTAGGATGAATAAACCTTTGGTGACATCTAGTGGTGAAAGGTAGATTTACTTATTTACTTTTTTCAACATTTTAAGACTTCAATGCACAATTTATATAAGCTTGAGCGATGCAGACAAATTGAAATTGGAACCAAATGGAGAAATTTAATAAACTTCTTTTATTCAACTAAAATGCCTTAAAACTTGTTATGAATAATGGAAAAATCAGAAAAGAACCAACATTTACTAAAGATTTTCACACTGCATCAGAAAAATTTCATTTACTGAATAAATTTTAAAATAATTTGTTCACCAGATTATACAATAGATATATCTGAAATTATTTTAGCTTTTGTGGCTGTGCTTCAATTCTGGAGAGAAGGGTTATGCTTACACTTAGTGGTTTTGTCTTTGTCTTGCGTTCTTTTTTTATTGTTGTTTTTGTGGTTTTTTTTTGGGGGGGGGGCTGGGGGCTGGGTGGTGCTACTGGTGATGGAACCCAGTGGTCTTCTACCAATGACCTACCTTCCCAGACCTTTTTAACTCTTTTTATTTAACTATTTATCTTTTACTTGAAGACAAGTTCTTGCTAAGTTGGTTAGGGTCTTGCTAAATTGCTAAGGCTGGACTTGAATTTGCCATTCTTCTACCTCAGCCTTCAGAGTAGTTGGGATTACAGGTGTGCACCACAATGCCCTGCTGACAGTTGTTTTGATTTGGTAAATTCCAGTAATGTGGACTTCTGAGAGAAGTTAAATGGGAGGCAAGAAAGAACCTGTGTATATATTTTCAGTTTTCTATAATCCATCATGCATACTCTTGGAATTACCAAGTAAAAATGTTCTTAATAATGAGTGGCAGCAAATTTTGTTGACCTAGTTTCCTATTTAATATGTTTTAAGCAAAATGGCAAAAAAGAAAATCTTTGATTTTTACCCATGCTATAAGAAACAAAACTATCTTAGATTCTTAAGAAATCCACTCAGACCTTGAATCAGCATATTTCAGGGTCAGAGACACTGTGCTGAGATGATCAGAGCCCCTCTCTTCTTACGCATCCATGCTAACAGAAATTGGGGTAAATTATTTATTATTATTAAGCCTCAAAATTATTTTTAGAAAATAAAATATTATTATTATTTTCATATATTGAATAAATTCCAAACCATTTTATTTTTCTATGATTGTATGTGCTATTTACTTTTGGAACAAAATTCTACCAAGGAAGAGAAAAAAATCTGTCTCTAAGGGCTGTGTCCACACATTACAAATGGAATTGGAATTTTGCTAATTATCTAGTTAATTTAATTACTTTAGGTATTTAAATTTAAACTCAATTTTCATAGTGTCATTTACCTACATTAATGTGTCTATGATGATTAAATTAAATGTTTAGCTTCACTTTGCTATATTGACTTAGCCCTGTGAACTAACAGAGAAGTAATAGGAAGAGTGTATGATAATGCAAACTATCATAGTTTCTCCAAGTAAATGTTTTCTGTATACTACATAAGCCTCACTGCATTAATCATACTGTATATGAGCAACCAAATGTTTGAAATATATAGTCAAAATTTTAGGGCCAGTGACTTTTCTTAATTCATTAGAAAATATTTCTTCAGTGCATACTGTGTGCCAAGTAGATTCTATACATTTTGTTGTGTATTTCTTTCCTATTGTGTACTATAGTGAAAGAGTTTTCCAGAAACATGTTTATGTTTGCAATTTATGCAATATTTTTATTATCTTATTAAGATCTAGCTATAAAGACTGAGATTTGATAAATCAAGTGATAATAATATTTTATGGATATTGATAAATATTGTCTAATGGCCTTCCAAGGAGATGTCAATATTTTTCAATCTTGCTAGTACTTATTTTCCTACCATGCATCATTATTAGGAATTAAACTTGTTTTTTCTTCTTGTGCTGGTTTGCTAAGTGAAATTTGCATCTAGTTTTTATTTGAATTTTCATTTTTTTTAATGAAACAGATACTTGTCTATATTTTCTTGTCTGTACATATTTCAATTTTCTTCAGGATTTTCATAAACTTTGATGTTTTTTTGCAAATATATTTACCATTATATCATTTGCTTTTTAATGTTCTTGCATAATAGTTCAATTTTTTTCTCTCGTCTTTTCCTTAACTTCTTGTCAGATTTACAAAGTCACCTCTGTCCCTTCCAGACTGTTGATAGATATTGACTCTCATTTTGGTTGTGTGTTGTTTCATTTTTAATATTTTATTTTTGAATTATATATATTAATTTTCACCTTTGATGTGAAATATTTGCCTGAAGTAATTTGCTCCCAAATTTGCAATAAATATTGCAGCAGTCTATTAAATAATACTTTCTTCACTCTGATGGTATACTTTCTTTGTCATAAAAGTTTTGTGTTTAACAGAATGAAATGTTTCTTGTTTAAGGGGACTATTCTTCTTGCTCAGGTGTTATACTTTCATGGGCTTTGACTACCACTGGACTTCAATTTATTCATCAAATGAATGGCTGTAATGTTTTCTATGTTTTTGTTGCCTGATGAATCTAATTGGCATTCAGATCTTCTGACGTCAGTTCTAGGTGTTTTTTTTTTTTTTTTTTTACATTTTGCTCCTTTGCTCATTTCAGTATAATTATGTTCAAATCTCCCCTAAATATGTTATATGTTAGACACATCATGCAGAGACTTCTGAAAACCTAATTTTAACTTTTCAATGTAGTAGTTTTTTTCCAAAAAAATCTTGTAAGTCTCTTAAAATATTTTATCAGCCGGCAACAAGACACTTACTCAGGAATAACAAAAGTTAAGTTTTCGATAAAATGACCTGAACAGATGGGAAATCTGGGGGGTGGGGGGAGGGATATCTTCCTTTTTCTGTTTAGTATGTCAACATTTTTTTTTCTAAAATGATTAAAGGGATGATTTCAAAAAGACTTCTATGCTGTGCTACCAGATTATTCTATGCTGTTTGTAGACTACTACAAGCTAGCCATTCAGTGAATCAACTGCTGCTGTCCTAAGACACAAAAGAACAATTCAAGAACAAGTGACCTTGCTACCCTAGTTTTATATCTTGAACACATATTTGTTATTCAAGTCCTAGTCAGAAGAATACATTTGAAAAATAAAACAGGAAAGACATGTGAATATAAACTCAGTTATAAATACTACTCATCTCATTAAACATTGTCTATTTGAAAACATTCCCAGGATATAAGCAGTGATTTATTTGTTTGGGGAGGTAGGCATGGAAATTCTTCCTCCTTCTCACTAAACAATCTCATTCGAATTCTTCGTGTTCAGTAAATTCTAAGCACCGGGGAATACATTTTCCTTCCTATAACTCAATGTGGTTTGCATTAGTCCTTAATAAATATATTATGATATGCTCTATACCTCCGTTTGCAGCTTCAGAAATCATTGTGTAGCTTCCTGCCAACCACCTCCAAAATGAACAAATAGGCTATTGCACACAAGGTGAGTAACTGTGTATCTTTTAAAATTAAATTATTATCCTTTTTAAAAATTAATCATCCTCACTTGTGCACCAACCCAGACAGAGTACTGACCTCCTGTAAGCGGTTTTGAAGGTTGTTCAAAGTGGTAGTGACATTTTCAAGTCGTTTTTCAAATGCATTCATTTTTAAACCAACAGGATTCTGTAGCGGCTGGAGAACGAGCATCACAAAGGCATTTATATCAGGCAGAAACAATTATATTATTACTTGGGTTGAAGGTAAAATGACCTGAAACAACTTAACTTTTAATTTCTCAGTAAACTATCAGGATCTTTTAATGCAAGGTAAGATGTTAGTGATATTTTAGTGGCACAACACTGGCATTCATTGGAGACACAAACTAAAAACTTATTTATTCCCTTTGGAGAGAGAGAAAAGAATTATTTATATTATTTCTAAGAAATCTTCCACATTGAAGAGCTAATACAATTTAAAACCATGCATATTCATATCTCTACATTTTCCTTCAAACCAGTATTACTATTTTCCACATGATTGTATAAATATGTCAGAAGTTTTCAGTTGTAATTTTTTTTGTTGTGGTTGATTATTGGAAAGTCACTGCAGTAAGTATATGTTTCTTTATTCATGGGACTGTTATTATTTACTTATATTAATTATATTTAATTGTATGTGTCTAATTAAATATAATTAATATATTAATTTTGTTCATGACATTAAAATGAAACTACAATTCACACTGAAGAAAGACAGTCATTGTGGATTTTTCCCCTATAATTTGGTAGGGTCAGGATGAGTTAATGTTGGGTGATTTCCTAATATTGCATAATTACATGTGTTTTGACAATTAAAAGAATATGAGAAAGCCTTTATCTCTGGTGTAGTAAATCAGAGTCTATGTAAATGATTGTTTCTAAAAAGCCACTGATGTTGGTGAGAATCAGAAATTCATATTTGAATAATTTTCCTGTGCAGCATGGATGCTGTCCAGCAGAGTTGAATTGACTCTAATTAAAAATCCAGATAATTTTGACTGAGAGCTCAAAGGCTATATTGAAAAAGAAATTGGAAAAGGGGGGCATAATGGATATATCTGTGTATGTATGTATGTGTGTACGTTTCCTTATTCAGCATAGATCCTTATTTTTTATTTATTTATTTACTTTTGACAATGGAACCACTCTTCATTGTGGGGTACCATATTGTCTTAGTGGGATATGCATGCATTCTAGACCTGGTTAATCTGAGTAACCCATTGTCCTAATACAGTGATAAGTGCAGGGATCAGAACATCAACCCAGAAGGAGCTTTTCATACTCAGCTGGGTTTACTAATCCTATAGGGTAGGGGCTTTAGACTCAGAGACTCTGGATTCCTTGATGCAGCAGTACTTGAAAGCAGTATTGGATTTATTATTTTCCTGATTTAGTTCATTTCTTATTCATATCCCTAAGTTAGTTTAAGACATGATTTTTTTTTTTCCAGTGCTGGAGATTGAACCCAGGGCCTTGTGAATGCTAGGCAAGCATTCTACCACTAAGCCATATCTCCAGCTATAAGACAGGTTTATTATTATTGTTATCATTACTATTTCTTATAAAAGAAAGATATCTAAACAATGCAGTGAACCATGTACTGTTGACTGGCATAAGAATTTTGAAACAAATTATAATATATTTGTTTGCAATGATAGATGTTACCAGAATATACAGGTATGTCTGTCTTTCAAGTTCCTGATGAAGGCAAAATTAAGCTTATTCTCTATTAGCTATGTGGGGAAAAAAAAGCATTCTTAAAAAAGTGCAAAAGCACTACATCTATGCATAAAAATAAAAGCATAATTAAATAAAAAGTAAAATCTCTAAAACCTAAAGAGCACAGAACTATTGATAGGGTGGACTCTGTCAATAGTTCTATTCAATTTTAATCAATTCAGTGATCTTGAACAAATCATTTTCTTATGTTTTGTTTTCCTTATAGGTTTGATGAAGGAGTTGAACTTCATAACATAAATCAACGTCATTTTTGTTATTGGAATATCATGGCTAGAATATAGACATCACATCTACAAATGTCAAATAGTTTCCTACAAAGAGTCAATCAAGAAAAAACATAAAAACAAGAACACGTACACAAAAAGCCATGAATAAAGGTACACATGAAAACAAAATACATGTATGAAACTGTAATACCCCTAATTTTTTTATTATTCTTTCTTATATAAATATCTAAAATGAAGATTACTGATTATTTTTAAGTTTTGTTTTTCGATCTTCAAATGTTTTGGATTCTAGTAAAGATTAAGGATATGGATTTGTCCTTCATTTCATTTTCTTTCTAGTGTTTTCCTGGAAGGCTTAATGAAAAGTTAAAAAGATTAAAACAGTGGTAAAGTGTAAGAGAAGATGACAGACACTGGAATGTGGATAATCAGATCATTTGTGTCTTTCAAATAATTCAATCAATCAGTGCATAATTATGCATCATATAACTATGCTGTATGTAATACTATATGCTAGACACTCGGTGAGTGTAATTTTGTATTATTTTGAAAAACAAAATATATAGTATTTGATATAAAAGTATATGAACAGGATTAGGTGGTGTTGAGCACAATTTTAACTTGCACATTTCTTTTCAGCCTCAGGGTCTCTCTGCATTTAGGTCTGAATTGAGCAAGACTGGACTGAGGCACAGAAAAGACTAAGAGCAGCAAGGTGCTCTCGGGTTATATTTGAAATTTACTGCTACTCTAGGACCACTGAACATTCTTTAGGAACTTGAGGGAGAACTTTCTCCTTTCACTACCATGAGGGTCAATAAACTAAACTCACTTTATGTGTTCAGTGTCCCAGAAAATTAGGAATTTCTGGTTTAGTATCTGATCTAGACCAAGATTAGGCAACCGAAAAACTTCTAACCAGATTAGTGAGCTGATGGGAAAAATAAAACGGGACGTGGACACTCAGGGTCAAATTAATGTGAAAATGTTCTATTCACTTTATAATTTAGTTACAAATAATTCTGTGGGGAAAACAGAAACCTTGATGGATACATCCAGGAATAAAGGTAAATAAGGAAGCTTGTCACCCAGATATAAAGATGACGAGCTGTTGAGGCTCAGACACAAAGTCAGAGGAGTGATTTCATTTCTTTCATACACCATACTAATACCAATTGAGAGATTCTTGGCTACTGTCTGACCAGGCTTTAGAGCTAAATTGAAATTATCAGATTGGGCTAAACAGCATATCATGTACTAGAGAGAGGTATCAGGAATTCTGTCTTTCGTGATTGTCCAAAGACAATCACTATTTTACATTTTACTATTTGGCTGAATGTAGACTATTTTATTTTTTAAAAGTAGCTCTTTATTTTATCCAGATTAAATATATGCTAATTTCTTGCTTGGTGCAACTATGGATGTTTCAGACCAATATCCTATAGGGACTGGAGGTTCTGTTTATCCTCTGCTGTTCCAGGACTAACCACTGCTAAATTCTGTGCCACTTTGTCACCAGATATTCCACAGTAATCTAAGACTATGTTTTTCACTGGTATCTTCTCAGCCTTTAAATTTGTGAACAGAAACTATTAAGGATTATATCACACAGATTGTTATTAACTGGTTAACAATGTACAAAGCTTTACGTTGTAATACTACTAAGGGAATCACAGACAAAGGAGTGGGTTTCAGTTGCTCCCTTCCCTCATTTCAACATAATCCATAAGTACTTTACATCTCCAGGTGAATATTCATGCCTCTATTACAGACAATTAAAGGATGAGAATTATGTTATATGAAAATAAATTAGTATTGTTAGTAGGATCTAGTCTTTAATTTTTTTTGTAATTGTTGATGGACAGAATGCCTTTATTTTATTTTTATATGGTGCTAAGGATTGAACCCAGTGCCTTCCACATGCTAGACAAGCACTCTGACACTGAGCTGCATCCCCCGCCCCATCTATTGAGTCTTAATAGAAAATATCTCTATATCGATTTCCTGGCAGAAAGAAGAACTGTAAATAAAATATTCTAAGATGGAAATTATCATATCCAGCAAAGCTTTCATTTTACTTAGAACTTTTAGCATGTAAAAGTTACAATCTGTAAGCTCACCTTGTTCCATGAATACATTTTTCATGGGACATTTTTCTATGATTTAAGTTGCAAGCAAGTTTCATGGCTTGGAATTGTGTGGCTTGCTTGCTTAGTTGCTGTTGTATAAGAGCACACTCAAAATTGCTATCTGATGATAATGTTAGTTTTACCCATGGGTATTACCTTGTTCTCCTTGTAACAGAGGTAAGAAGTTCCTCTAGTTAGGTACATGCCATTTTCAGAAGTCTTAATTTTTATGAGAGGATGTCAACCTGCTCTCAACCCAACAGCCTATCGAATACAGCACTACACTTTACTCCCACAGTAAAAGACATGGTGCTAAAGGTCCTTTTCAAGAGTTTATGCTTGACCTTGCTGTCTTTTAATAGATTCCAAAAATCTTCCATATATATATATATATATATATATATATATATATATATATATGTTAGTAATAGGGTCCCATTTTAAGAGTATGTTATCAATTTACTTCAACTACATCTATAATTTTCAAAATATTTTTGTAGTAGAAGAACCTTTTTAATTAATGAGATTTTCAAACAGCTTAATAAAAGAAATGCTTCAGAAGAGGAGTCGACCTCTGGAATTTCCGTTTAACTGAGAGGAAGCCCTTGATGTCTTCAATGAAGCCCCAAAAGAATCTGGTATAGTTGGGGTTACAAGACCAAGTGTCTTTAGGAACTTGCTTAGAAAAAGGAAATAAGTCCGTGTCATATATCCATATCTATTTTCTATTTATCTATTAATATGTATATAGAGATATGATATGTGTGTATATGTGTATGTATGCATATGTATGTGCGTGTTAATATCACATATATCTCTGAAAGGCATCATTCAAATAAAATACTAAACTGCCCAAACAAGGTACATAGGTAGGTGAAGCTTTGGACTTGTATTTTGCAACACTGAGAGTCCAAATGTGCTATTTAAAGATAGCTTACCAGAAAACTGTCCTGAAACTGTATCATGTTAGTAAAATATATAATTTATTTTGCTTAATCGCATTTGGCCTAGTGTTATCCACATGACTTACTTTATTGAAAACAACATGGTGTGTTTACTATTAAAATCTCCAGAAGAGTGTGTCTCAAAGACTAGCAAGCGTACCATTGTATCATAGTCTTCTAAAATGCATATTCCTTGGTCTTTTCCCACACTTACTAAAACCTAGTAACTGGAAATGAAATTGAGGATTCCATTAAATTGAGATAATTAACTCAGTGAAACTTTAAGCACATATTACTAAATGGGGCCGTCAACTAAAAAAAGGCTATGCACTGTATGATTCTAGCTATTTGACATTTCAGAAAAGGTAAAACTATGGAGATAGTAAAAACATCAGGGGTTGCCAGTAAAAAGATCAGGGTTTGAGGGAAGAGGAGCAGGTAGAGCACCAGGAAGTTTTAGGGCAAGGAAACTACTCTGAGTGGTATGACAGTGGTGGATATGAGTCACCGTTTCCATAGAACTTATGACTCAAACCTATGCACTTTAAATGTGTATTAGTCAGCTTTGCATCACTGTGACAAATACCTGAGGAAAAATACTTAATGGCAGAAAGATTTATTTTGGATAATAGTTTCAGAGGTTTCAGTCCATCAGAGCTGATTCCATTTCTTTGGGCCTGAGGTGAGGCAGCACATCATGATAGAAGGGTATGGTGGAAGAAAGTTGCTCAGGTCATGGCAGCTAAGAAATAGAGAGAGGTGTCTGGGAAGGGGCCAGGGACAAGATCAACTCAGGCACCCACCCAGTGACCTGCTTCCTCCAGCTAGGTCCCACCTCCCAGTAGTACTTTTGGCCATTGACAAATTAGTACACTAATGAGGTCAGAAGCCTCATGATCTAATCACTTCCTCCAAACCTCACTTCAGAACACAGAACACTTTGGGGGACATTCGAGATCCAAACCATAACAAGGCAATAATATGTCAATGTAGGTTCATTGATTCTAACATTAGGCAGTGAGGTACAGGATACCAATTGTGGGAGAGAGTCTGTGCGTGAAGGAAAGTGATGTTGGGAATCTGTATTTAAGTTAGATAAATATTGTGAGCAACAAAGTTTGAATGTCATTTGTCCAACGGATGTTTTCTATACAGTTCATAGAAATTATTCTTGGAACTTGGTCTTAAATTACCAAAAGACTTAAAAATGTTCAGTATGCTATAACTTTTATAGTTGGTAATATATAGCTTCTTTATGTAGGTTGTCGATACAACTTAAAGTCAAGTTTATGTTTTGTTTTGTTTTAATTTTGCAAGTGTCTACAACTTCAAGGCTTTGAATTAGTCTGGTAAGCCACTCCTGGCTGGTATTTATTTTTCCATTTCTAAATTTTCTTCATTTATTCTTCTTTAATTATTTTAATTTTCTTTGTCTTGATGCTTCTTTGTATGACACTTTAAACTCTACCATGTTGTATAACCTAAGCAAATAATTTAATTTTTTTGGAAGTCTGCTCCCATTTTTTAAAAAGAGAATATTATTACCCAACAAATAAGTTAATTAGATAATTAAATGAGATAATGCATATGAAATACTTAGCTGAGTCCCTGGCACATAATAAGAACTCAATAACCATTATTTAGTAACGATTAGTTTTATAACTGGATAATATATGCCAACATAAGAGTTAGTAAAAATGATTAATTATGTTTGGGGAAATGATAGGTTTATTTTTCCCTTTATAACTTCACTTTTTAATTGTTGAACTATTGTGAAATAAATTACCAACATCATTACATTTCATCCCTAAGTAATTCCAATGTGCATCTTTACAAAAATAAGAACACATACACTGAAAATAAATTGCTACATCTGAAAAATCAAATTCTTTCATGTCACTCAGTACTCAGTCCACTCTCCAATGTTGCCCATTATCCCCAAAATGTCTTTTATAATTTGTTTTTCCGAAAAACAGTTCTAAATGGGAAGCAATTACTGAATTGCTTTCTATATAATCTAAATATCATTTGGCCATTTCTAAGCAATTAATTTTATACAAGTTGGCTAGTAGAAGAGGACAAATGTTAGGCAAATGGAAAGGGCAAGGAAAAGACCTGGCCAGAGCAGGCTGTTACATATGAGCAGGCAGCCAGAGCATGCTGTTCGTGGCAATTGGCATTTTTGCAGTTGGACTCTAAAGTCACGGGTTAGGAATCATGCCTTTAGAATTCATTTCAGCAAGTAATAAGGCAATGAACAATAATACAAACCTGAGAATTGAAAGTATAGAACAGAGAATTCACGACTGCTTCCATAGAAAGAAACTGACCTGATAAATTATGCACACGACTGTGCAACTGGGTGATTTTTTTCTTTTATTTCATCAAGTTCCAGTGCAGTGGACATGTTCAGAGTATAAACACATTCAGAGAGACAGGATGCATTCCATGAGGTGACCAACGCAGAAGCGTGGAAAGCAAAGACGTTACTTTAAAAGGCTTAGTTTATTAATAGTTTCTGTAGAATGACTGAATTCCAGTCAAACTGAAAGAATTAAAATTTAAAAAAATTCTAAGCACCAGGAAGGTCTATTTGATACAGGGAAATGACATTTTAGTAAATTCAATGTAGTTCAAATTTTAGATCTTCTCTTACAAAATAATATAGCAAAGAAGTGTCTTAATTTTCAAAATGAGTTTTCTGTTATGGACATGTATTTTACTAGTTGTACTTTGTGAGAAAATCACAGTAGTCAGAGAAAAGATAAACAAGAATGAAATTGAACATTTGTTTTTTTCATTTACTTTATCCTGGGGTTTTTCCAAACATGCATACTGGTCTATCAATTGGAATGAATTTCAATAAATGTCTAATCTTTGAAGGCAAAACTAAATTTGTTAATATCACATTTTCCCCTCTTCCCATTCCCCATCAAACTTATATACAACACACTCTGACAACTTTAAGAGTCACCGGAGTGATCTGTGTTATCACATGAAATAGTTGGTTTACTTTGAGTTTGAGAAACTGGAATCAAGTCACTTATTTTAGTTATTTCTTCCCACGGTTCTTCCCTGTCTCTGCTGGTCAATGTTTTCTCATTCAAACATTCTTTCTGAGTGATGTCATTTATTATGTTTCAATTATGTTAGGTTCTCTTATCCAAGAAACCTAATTAATTAAACAAATATAATTGCATCAAACACTTTTGTAGGCATCATGAATGCAGTAGCAAATAAGATAGACAAATATATCTGTCATCAGGAACCTTGAATTCTAGAGGGATGACAGCAAAAAATGAGCAAAATAAACAAATGAGATATCAAATAATATGCTATGGAGATAAACAAGTCAGGGAGGGAAACAGGGAGTGCTAGTGAGGGGAGTGAAGAGAGGAATTACCATTGTCAGTAGGGTAGATGGGAAGGTTCATATTGCGCTAGGCAGTGCCCTGGGTTGTATCCAAT
Organism: Urocitellus parryii; assembly: GCF_045843805.1. NCBI lineage: Eukaryota > Metazoa > Chordata > Mammalia > Rodentia > Sciuridae > Urocitellus > Urocitellus parryii. The sequence continues at coordinate 60,362,942 of NC_135540.1, forward strand.
GTAGGAAGAGGGTTATAATATTTTATGCAATGATCAGATGGGTTAAGCATGGCTTTGAGGAAGCAGCCAAAGTGACTGTGTTGACTTTTGGGATAAGAAGCCCTAATAGTAGCTGAGTTGAGATTAATTATGGAGTTACTTCTGTGTTTAAGAAAGCTGTGATTAAGGAGAGCACAGTAGAAATAAAGGAGAAGTGGTCAGATTCTGAATACATCTTTTTTTTGGGGGGGCGGGGTACCGAGGATTGAACTCAGGGGTACTTGGCCACTGAGCCACATCCCCAGCCCCTATTTTGTATTTTACTTAGAGACAGGGTCTCACTGAGCTGCTTAGCGCCTCGAAATTGCTGAGGCTGGCTTTGAACTTTTCAATCCTCCTGTCTCAGCCTCCCAAGCTGCCAGAATTACAGGTGTGTGCCACTGTGCCTGTCTCTGAATTGATCTTGAAAGTAGAAGCAGCAGAATATGGTTACTAGAGAAGAAGGGTCATTAATGTAATACAAAGGTTCAACTAGAATGGATTTGGGAGAGGGGTGTGTGTGTGCCTGTACACATGTGTGCACCTGTGATATTGTGCGATTGTGGAACCTTTAAGAGGTGGGACCTAGTGGGAGGGCTTTGGGACATAGGAGGCATGCCCCTGAAGGGACCCATGGGACCCATGGGACTCTGGCTCTTTCCTCTTCCTCTCTTTTGCTTCCTTGCCATGAGGTGAGCAGAACATCTCTGCCATGTGCTCCTGTCCTGATGTACTGCTTCCTTACAGGCCTAAAAACAGTGGGCCTACCTGGTCATAGACTGGAACCCCCAAAACTGCAAGCCAAAGTCAACCTTTTCTCTTTATAAATTACTACCTTGGTTATTTGCTATAGTGATAGAAAGCTGAAACTCAAGAGTGATATTTTTTTTGAAGTATCTATTAAATGTACAAACCGTGATGTTGAGTAGACAGTCTTAAATATAAGAGGCTGAAGTTCAGTGGAGAGTTCCTGAGTAGAGATGTAAATTTGGGAATTTTCATTATGCTATTTCAAGTCATGAGAGAGCCAAGCAAATACAAATACTGAAGGAATCCAATCAGTGAGATCTGACATATCATCACATTCTTTGAAGATTGAGAATATGAGAAGGAATCAGCAAAAGAGATGGAGAGGAAAATGCTGTTGGGTCAAGACAAAAATCAGGAAAGACCGGTGACCTAGAAACCAGATGAGTAAGAGGTAAAATGTGATTTATAGCATCAGAATCTATTGATAGATCAAATAAAATGATGACTGATAGTTATCTTTGGATATTGGAATGCAGGATCATTGGTGGCATAACAAAAGCTTTTCCTTTGTCATGTTTGAGGCAAAACCTAATGGAATAGCTAAGAAAAAACAAAGAATGGAAATAAAAAAATAGATAGTGAATATACACAACTCTTGACGAGTTTATCTATAAAGAAATAAAATCTGTATCATGGAGGGGCTTTGTGATTAAGAGGTTATTTTTAATTCTTAAAATTGTTGAAATAACAGCATGGTCATATATGGGGTGAAATGGTCCAGTAGAGAGAAAAAAAAAATGAGACTTGGGTGAAAAGGGAATTTTGGATTATTATTATTGAATGAGAAAAGAAAGATAGGATCTAGTAGATAAAAGGAAAATTTTGCTCTAGTCAAAAGTACAGGCCAATACTTCACGAAGAGGGTACAGATGTGGGAAAATAGACATGGTGGTGGGAGAGTGTGGATGTAACCTTTACATTGTCTTCTTTTATTTAGTGAAATAAAATACTTGGCCTAAAATGATAGGGAAACTGGTGTGTGGGGGGTTTTGAGAAAAAAGGTACAGAGTAGTTATGCAAAAGAATGGGATAGTAAATGAGCTAAAACGATGTAGTAATTTAGCTGGGCAGCATTAGAGTCCCCCTGGATGGAAGACATATGAATTTTAAAACGATTGTTGTGGTCTGTATGATTCAGGTTGCTAACTCATCCTATCCTGTGGGCGTAGACTTTTAGTGGGCTGAGAGTAGTATTGGGGTTTTATTAATAATCACAAAGCCGGAGAGGGGAATGTTCACACAAATGGCCTTAGAATTTAAGCTGGTGAACTGAGTGAACCAAGTGAAACCTGGAGAGGAGAGTAAAAATGTGGTAACATCAAAGCACTGTTTTTTTTTTTTCTGAAGGTATGGAACTGTCAGAATTGGAATGTATATTGGTTTCCTATTACTGTTGTAGTTACCACAAACTTAGTGGTTTGGAACATCACAAATTTCTTATTTTACAGCCTTGGGTTTCAGACGTGTGAAATGTGTCAGGGTGAAAATCCAGGTGATAGCAATATTGAGTTTCTTTCTAGAAGCTCCGGGACGAAATCTACTTTTTGGTCTTTTCCAGTTTCTAGAGGTTGCCCCTCCATTCATTAGCTCCGTGGCCTCCTGTCATCCTCAAATTCATTAGTGTCTATTTGCATTTTTAAGATGCTATCTGTCTCTTTCTGACTCTTCTGCTTCCTTCTTTCTCATTTAAGATTCCTTACATTCATCTCGGTAATCCAAGACAATCTTATTTTATTTTATAGTTTTAGGGATTGAACCCACGTTCTTGTGCATTTTAGGCAAGTCCTCTACTGCTGAGCCATACTCCCAGCCCCAATATGAATACTGTAAGGTTTGTTTTAATTCCTTTTACAAGCTTAGTTTCCTTTTGCTATGTAATATAGGAGAAATTAGAACACTGTCATCGTTGGGGGCCATTATTTGATCAACCCTTGGTGTTGAAAGTAGTAACAGGAACAGTGGGAGGAGATGTGAAAAAATGTATATAAGAAATGTATATAAGAAAGAAGTTTTCGGAGAATGGCGAGCTTGAAATTATTATTTGGTAGTAAAAAGGTCTAGAGGATGGCCATGGGAATGAGTCTTCTTCGATGGAGGTCAGCAGTCTAGAGAATAGTTTAGTCTCATTTATCTCAGTCAAGTTAGAGCCACCCCACAGCGCTGTGACTGAAAAATAAATTATGATCCTTATACACCCCTGAGTTTTGGGATTGGTTCTTATGCAGCATTGTGCTGCAGAAGTTGACTGATAGATGAGGGAATTGTTGGTGACAGAAACAGGGGTGGAGTATCTTCTAAAGATAAGGAATTTTAAGTTCTCTCATTATTTTTCCGGGAAGATGAAGGAAAAATGATCTGGAATCCATTATGAGAAGAAAGGACACTTCCAGGTCCAGGAGTACAAGAGCAGTGAGAAGGAAGTCAGGTGTCACATTAGAGGTGAAAGAATGTTCACAGAAAACATCTGCATTTTCATTAGAGCAAGAAGATAAAGGGACACTTGGAAGAAAGTTGAGGGCCTGAGGGAACCAGTAAATGATTGTGTGTGTTCCATAATGTAGATCTCCACTTTGATGGCTCTTATTTTCAGATCTTACTTTCTATTATCTATTGTGTATCTCAAAATGATAATTCCAGGTATCTCAAGAACAAAATAACCCAAACTTAACTCATTCTCCTTAAACATGCTTCTTCTGTAACAGCTTTCATTTCTCCCAATTTAGAGGCTGGAGACTGGAGACATCCTTAATTCTCTCCTCCTCCTTATCTCTCACATATAATGGATGCCCAGGTCCTGTCTATTATACTTTCAAGGTATTTCCCAAATGGGTTACCATTTTCCTCTCATAACTTCTGGCCCAGTACTTACTTTCTTTCATTCATGAGATATTGAAATAATTTTTTGAAGGCCTTTATGATTCTAGTATTTATCTGCAATTAATCTACTTTTCTAGTGAAAAAAACATGGATTTTAGACTCAGACACTTCTCATTTTGCATATTGGCTTTGAGACTTACCCTGGGAAAAGAGAAAGGATAATTAATGCTTTATGAGCTTAAACTTTCTCCACCTGTCAAAATGGAACACAATAAAATTACCTAATATACAAGATTTCGGCTAGAATTAAATGATATTGTTCCTAGCTAATTTATGGTACTAAATGACAGACATCCAATTATAGCTTCCTATTTTTCTCTTATTATTTCTGAAGAAATCATTCTATAATGGAAATTTGGTTGTATAATCAATAATTCATGTTATCCAGGACTATAGAATGGAAAATAAATTTTCACAATGGTATACAAGACCTTCAAGGGTGTAGCCTTCTTATTTTCTTCCAACTTTGGGCATGGTAGGTCAGTTATGGTAGCTCCATTGGTGCTAAAACCCAGAGGCTCAATTTCTCGGTAGTATGGCATCCTGGAGATGGTCTAAGGCAGAAATTTCCAGCTGCACACTAAAAATCCATTTTCTTTTTCATTGTGGCAGAAATTTAGCAGGTGGACTCAATATTGCTCTTATCTCTCTACTTACCCCCTTGAGGCTATATGTTTCAATACTTCACATTAAAATGGGGTCATGTTTCTTAGTGATGTGTAACTGAATGAACATAAAAAGTGATATACAGCATTCCAGGCCTGACTCTTAAAGTCTTTCCCATGTTCACTTACTCTTTCCCATGCTCACTTACTTTTTCCTTGTCTACAGGCCAGATGTGAGAAATACAATAGAGGACTAAGTCTCTAAGGGATGCCAGAACCGTGAGATGATCAGGAGTTTGGATCCCTGAAAGATTACATGAAATGCCTCCCCACACTTACATTGAACTATGATGTAAACAAAAAGTCTTTTTGAGTGTGATAGTCCATTTACACTTAATTATTGATTCTAATAACCATGAGCCTGCATATTAACACAAACACTAAAGGGGGATGTTGCTATAATAAAAACCTAAGGAATTTGCCATTGATTCAGTGCATGGGCAATGAGCTATAAAGAACCAATGTAAAGACAGTTAGAATTATTTGGATGTAACTTTCCTTTGTTCATATATGAATACATAACCAGTGGAACCCCACATCATGTACAACCACAAGAATGGGATCCTAATTAGAATGAGTTATACTACATATACGTATAATATGTCAATATACACTCTACAGTCATGTATATCTAAAAAGAAAAAATACAAAAATAGAACAAATGTAATAGGCTGACAGTTGAGATCCATCTTTTTGCCAAAGCACAATATTTGACAAAAATGTAATTTATGACAACTAGGAAGGAAGATTACAAACCAATCACTATTATAAGTACCATCAGAGGTTAGAAATCAGAAAATCATTCAGGACTATTGGTTGCTATCTCATCAATTTGGCAAGATATTGTGAAAAAGAGAGGAACTCAGAAAATAGTTGGCCTATTTATTAGCAAAAAAAAAAAAAAAAAAAAGGAACAGGAAGCATTTGGAGGCCTTTCTAAAGGGGAAAGCCAACTAATTCTGAACTCCAAAGGATGAGAGACATAAAAGATGAGATTGAAAAAGAGGCTGTGAGCACAGAGAACCCAGGGAGACTTTTCAGTTGAAGTGAGTTTCTCAGCCACATAGAAAATCAAATTAAATCTACCTTCTCTTCAGGCTATTGTTCCAGCTGGCATCAATGTACCATATTAAGTTGAGAGAAGCGGTTTGAGGATAAGCAAAACACAGAAATAAAACTAGGTCTAGGAGAGTACTTTGAGCGTGGTAACTGGCATATGAAGGTGATTGGAAACATATAAATTAGAAGACTGCTAAGTTTGTGAGGGATTTGGATTGCCAAAAATCAATAACCAAAAGAAAAAATTTTTTTTGAATGCTCAAGTAATTAAAGAAATTTTGGACCACCAATTACTTAGAAGCAAATGAGATGTGAAATCTTGGATCTTCCAAAGGACAATATTATTATCCCCAGTAGAGAATGATGGCAAATGAGTCATCTAAGAGGGCAAGTCAGGGACCACAGGGAACAATGGGAAATGAAGAATTCCTTCCAGAAAGCAGGATCAGGGTCCAGTTTGGAACCTTTACTGAGTGTAGAAAAAAACCTTCATTCACCATGTTGATCCAACAAGATTTCAGAGTTACTATAGCCTAATGACTACTTTAATTTTTCTATTTTGGGAATAGATTTAGTATTTATTGTGGTTGTTCTCTTTCCACGCTACCCATACTACATCTATATATTTACATCTATCTATATCTGTATCGATCTATATATGTTCACATAATATTTTGGGGTGGGAATCCAAACAAACTTGTCTTCTTAGTTCATATGGCATTACCACAAACAACATTTGTGCTTGAGGGCTGCATGTCTCCTGGAGATTCTGTATTTTCTACTAGAGGCAAGGACTTGATGGGCCTTTGGCAAAGGAGACAATCAATGTGTGTGTGTCAAAGTGTGGAGAGTAAAGGGGATATTCAAAGAAGAAAGGGTGTTGAATACTAGCTAGTTGTTCATGAATATCTATTTTGTTTGGCAAACAGATTGATGTTACTCTCCAGTCTTTTCAAAGGTAGAATCGTGTGACTTAAGTTCTGTTCATAGTCCTCCACTTTCAGACATAACCCCTCACAAATAGCTCCATCTCTTTTTCTTCTGGCCATTGTGGAGGATCAGACAGAAACCTAATGTCCTAAAATATTATTGAAACATTATATGGAGGGAAGATGATCCTTGAAGAATTGGGGCATGCAGTAAAGCCTCTTTCCCAACATTCATATGGTGACTTCGGCAAAAAGAAAACGTGTACTGTGAACATATGAGGTGTGTGTGTGTGTGTGTGTGTGTGTGTGTGTGTGTGTGGTGGGGTTGTTGTTGTTATAATTCAAGTTAACCTAGTTCTCAACCTCCTTTGCAGTTAATCATGGCCATGTGAGTGAGTTCTAACAAGTGTAAAGTGAATAGATATGATGTTTATTAGTTCTGGGCTAGCAGATTTAACCATCCAAGATACTTTGCCCCATTTGCTGGGTAGACTTGGGAGATGTCCACACCTGAAGATACAGCAGGACCCATGAAAGAGAGAGCCTAAGTCTGATCACTGTGTGGAGAAAAGCCCACTTTTCAGTGTGAGGCATCTGTTTCACGTGGGCGAGAGATTAACTTTTGTTTTTATTTGTATGCATTTCTAAGTCTATTTGTAAGAACACTTATCATTTACCATAAATAATAAACCAACTACGCTTCTTTATATATACTTGGATAATAAATATTGGATAATGCTTCCACATTATCCAATCAGTTTGAAATGCCCTTCCCTGACTTCTCTGCCTGAAAACTCCTATTCAGCCTTCAACTTTCAGCTCAAATGTCAACTCCTTGCTGAGGTTTTTCTTAATTTCTGAATTGTTATTTGTTTTATTTCCAACGATAATTAAGAATTTTGTTTCCCTACTACTTTTTAAAAATTATTCAATTATAGTGATTTATTTGCCTATTAATCTTCCCTTTTTGACAGTTAAATCGTACAGGGTAGGAATTTACTTTGTATTGTGTATTTCTAGAATTCTTTGCAAAGAGTTGATGATACATGGTTTACAAATGAATAAAATCATTTGTATCTAGATAGATTCCCTATGATCTAACTTATTGCAATGTCTTATGAGTATACTGAATATGTAGTGAACAGGTATTACGCTAAAAATACAATTTAAAAGCAAACCTCATTAAACAGATTCACATTAGAACAAATAAAACAAATGATCTGTGTTGGTTTCAATATATTGAAATCCTAATAATGTCATGACCCTGATGGAAAAGGTAGAGGATGTTGTAAATGGAGATTTTTCTTCCCACTCATCTCAGGTTAAGAAGGGATTTTAATTATTTCTACACTAATCTATTAATTATTCATAAGCCTGATGATCTGTGTGCTCATTTCCACTCCATCAGAGTAAGGTTTCAGGCCTCCCTGGGCTTTGGTTGGGTGTGGGCTGATAAAATGCTGTCAATTTCATCTTTGCAGAGGTTTCTGACTACTTTTGTCAAGGTCTTTCCTGAGTAAATAGAAATCTTTGCTTCATCAAATGAATTCCAAATGTGAGAGAAAATCGTTTTGGAAGAAGGTAATTGTATTTTATTTCAGATCCAATATCAACAAAAGATATAAACAAAGCTTATACACAAAGCACCATTTCCATTGGTTTGTTTTCAGGTGTGACTCACTGATGTGATTTCCAAGATTCTTATCTTTTAAAATCTGTTGTAATAGTTAAAAAAATTGAATATCAAGAGTATGAATCAGAGGTACTTTTGGTGACTGAATTCTCAAGAAGTTTTATTTTTATTATAGTGTGCTGTGTGGATGTAGTGACAGGGACATAGATTTAAAATAAATATCTCATTTTCTCTGTGCCTTAAAGAAAATGTTGTCATCAGATCAAAATTTCTTTATATGTCAGAATTTTTTTCTGAATAATGTGATCAGGAGTGATCAATAAAGGTCACATAGGTGAACTACCTTGCCATGAACTTAATGGTTATGAACTGATTATTTTACCACTCTCATTTTTTCTGAGTGTAATTTTAAAATACATTGAACAAAGCTCTTATTTTAGATTGCCTTTAAATTACAGACTCAAATTTTAATATGTGTTTGTGATGATGAACAACCTAATATGTCTGACAATATTTATATCAATTTCCCATATATGAAAGCTACACATTACACCCAGTTGCCTCTGTTCTTTATTCGTGTGATTAACTTCTTACAAGATATAACTATTGAATTTCATGTGATATTTTGAAATGTCACCATTTTAAGAAGAAATAAACTTAAATCTGAGAGATGAGATGGGCTAAGCTATATTCTTACTACAATAACACCATAATACACATATCTAGAATTACAGTTTCCCAGGATATACTATTGCCTGTTGTCAGCAACAAAATATGTAGAGAATTTCAGCAGCACGGAGGTAAAAAAAGAGTCTAATCCTTGGTACTAAAGTCATTTGATGCTAATGAATAAGAAGCTTTTATTTTGCTCCCCGCCCTCTTCCTCTTTTTTAGATTACAAAATGGTTAAAAACAATGGATCAAACTCAGTAGTTTTATGTTTGTTTTTCATTAAACCTTGCTGCTGTGGGCAAGCTATACCACACCACACAAATGTGGGGGAAAAAGATAGCATTGGTGAGGTCATTATTATTATTATTTGAAATGCTAAAGTGACTTTCAAAATGCAGAGGACAGAAGTCAGTTATACTTAGCAGTCAACATCAAGCACACTATTTCTGGCTCAAACGGGCCAGTGCATCAACTCTCTTGAATTTTGAGTAATATCCTCTGTACTTTATCCTATGTAAAACAGAAAAGAGATACATCACTTTTTTACTTCTAAGAGGAAGGGCAAAGAATCATTATGAAGCCTCTGACTTAAGATAGGAGTTCAGACAGGAAAAGTCTGGCATGAAATTCTATAGCCTGATTTTCATGTTCCATTTATACTTTAATTACTTCTATCTTTTCAAATTATTTTAACTCATGATCTCCTAATTTTTTTGGTACTGGGGATTGAACTCAGGAGCATTCAACCATTGATCCATATCCCCAGCCCTATTTTGTGTTTTATTTAGAGCCAGGGTCTCACTGAGTTGCTTAGTGCCTCCCTGTTGCAGAGGCTGGTTTTGAAGTGATGATCCTTCTGCCTCAGCCTCCTCAGCTACTGGGATTACAGGCCTGGGTCACCGTGGTTGATCTTTTTTTTTTTTTTTTTTTTTTAAATCATACCAGTTCTAGGCTTGGCTTTTCTTTCTCAAACCTTCCCTTATAATTATGATGTAAAAACAGGAATCACAAGCAAACAATTATTAAACTCCATTTTGTATATCCACCTGTCCCCCAAAGAATCTGACCTGCAACTCCTTCACATTCTCTTAGTTGATAACATTGCCTTGTGCTCAGGAACCCAAGCTACAAGAGTCATCTTTTCCTTATTCATCTTCCTTCACCTCATCCAGTCATTCCTATAGCCTTGTCTCTTCTCAAGTAGCTTCTTAATAAGTTCCCTCCATATCATTATGTCAATCAATGATTTTATTCAGGATCTTGTTATCTACTTTCTAGAACTGGTCTCCCAATCAAGCTTGTTATGTCTGGTTTTTCTCTAAGTTTACCTCTTTCTTCTCTCCAACCCTGTGTTTCTAAAGCTAATTTAATCTTGTCTATTCTGACTGAAAAACTCTATTAAGTCTCTCTTATATCAAGTTAAGCCCCATAACTTGACTTATGAAGTCCTTTATAAGAAGCTCCACATTTCATTTTCTGATACCACTCTGTTGTAATCTGTACAGGCTGCTGTAAAAATGATCCTAGACTAGCTGGCTTCTAAACACAGAAATTTATTTCTCACAGAACTCCAGAACAGGAAGGTCAATCAAGATCAAGACTGGCAGATTGGTGTCTGGTGAGAAGCCAACTTCAAATTCACAGAAGGTGGTCTTTTCACTGAAGTTCTATGGTGGGAGGGACAGGCAGTTCTCTGGGGTCATTTTTGTAAGGGTAGTCATGTCATGCATAATGTCTCCACCCCCATGAAATCACCTTCCAAAAATCCCACCTCCAAATACCATGACTCTGAGGAGTAAGTTTCGTCACATGAATTTTGAGGGGATACAAACCTTCAGTCTATAACATACCCCCTCTATCACCTTACATTCTAGCCACAGTAGATCACAAGTATTCTCAGAATAAACCAAGATTTGTGTGTAGTGAGAGGTTAGAAAGGAAGTCGAGCTCAGTTTTGAGGGTCATGAGTTGGGGAATTAATTAGAATATGCCTTGAATTCCAGATTTCCAATAGGCTAGCAGTGAGACCTGGTTAAGTGACTTAAAATTACTAAGCCCTAAACTTGTTTCTCATCTGTAAAATGAGGGACTCTCACTGTCTTCAGGGTTGCTCTGAAGACTATTTATACTTAATTACATAAATAGATTAGCACATTGACTAGAAAATAGCAATTACCCAATAAATAGTACTAATTATTCTTCTGTTGCTACAACTGTTATGTGTACTACTTATTACCCCTACTATTACAGTAGTTGGTTTTTTTTTTTTTTGGAGGGGGGGAGTACCAAGGATTGAACTCAGAGGCACTTGACAACTGAGCCACATCCCCAGCCCTATTTTATATTTTATTTATAGACAGGGTGTCACTGAGTTGCTTAGGGCCTTGCTAAGTTGCTGAGACTGGCTTTGAACTTGCAATTCTCCTGCCTCAGCCTCCCAAACTGCTGGGATTACAGGCGTGTGCCCCCACGCTCAGCACAGTAGTTGCTTTTGCCTTTAGTTGCTACATGTTTTGAAATTCTGTTATAGATATTTGTTTTTCCCAAAGTATATTTGATTATTAGAAAAAAAACGACAAATTTAATTCTTTTAAGACTGGTGATCTTACAGTATTATTCTGGTCTAAAATGAAATGCGATGAAGAAATAAGATTCTAATAGTCCAATTTGGATGATTAACTTTGAAAACAATTTCAATAGATGAATTAAAAAGTATTCAGAGAAAAGTCAACATTGTGAACTAAGTGTATGTTAAGGATGACAATTAATCAGATGAATTTCAGTATATAAGGAGAATTATTAAAAATGATACTGAGACCAGTGAGCTAAATGAGAGTAATCCCCTGAATGGTTCAATAGATTTTATCCTGAGTGAGATGCAAAAGATTAGATTGTAGAAGAATAAATGTAGAAGGGACTAACATTAAAATAAACACAAAAATCAGTCTCTATACTTCAAATAAAGGTAAATTTATCTTTACCAGATTTTGTCATATGTGTGATATATGTAAGTAACATATGTAAACATTAAAACCAAAATTGTCAGATATTTTTGTTGATAATTGAATTTTGATGGGAAAATGAATAGTGTAGACAATTTTGAAAGGTGGCAGGACAAAGTAGCTCATATATAAGTTAAAATAGAGCCAGTTGTCCATAAGTTTTTTGAGCTTTTGAGATAGTAGAAAAATTTCTAGAATACCTTTAATGTTTACATGAAGACAAAAAGACATATCAAGTTAAAGGTGTTATTGAGAGTTCTTTGAAAGAAATGAAATGATGAGTATGAAAATACTAAATAAGCATAGTGTTGAAAGGTTGTCATCACTGCTAGGGAGAATCCAAAGAATAATCCTCTTTTCTCCATGACATCTAGTTCATTATGCCTTTCACAACTTTTTCCAAGAAAGATGACACAAAGATTGTTTCCTCTGGTAGCAATCATTAGTCTAAACTTTAATGGGGGGGGGTCGTGAAATGCAAGGAAAAGTGGGTTATCCGCTAAAGGAACACATTCTTTAAACCATTCACCTGTTGTGAATTTCACATGCATTTTTAAAAATTGGTGCTATAAATCTACTCTTTGTCTTTATTATCACTGTCTTTATTGCATGCTTATTAGGTATATAATATGTGTAGAATACTAAACACTGAGATTACAAAAGTTGAGGAGCATAGTTTCTTCTCAGAAGGTAGTGGGAAGTAACTTAATGTGTTATGAAGTATGACATGTTAGTCTAGCCACCAAGAGTAGATTCATGGAAGAAAACCCCAGTCTGTCTGTGTTGCCAGAGTTGGACATACCCAGCATTTGCACATATTCTTTTTTTTCTTAAAACTTTTCCCTTCTTTTCTAAATTCTAATCCCTGAATCCTTATTGTATGTCACTTTGTCTTGATATCCTTAATTAGATTCTGACTTTACTCTGCAGTTGTCACATGAACTTAGTACTCTTTGAAAAACAGATTTGGGTCCTGCCATGCTCTATATGAACTCAAATTCCATTTAAAATCCACCTGGGGAAAAATAAAATAAAATCCATTTGGGGAAGAAGCCTGACAATTCTAGAAAATTCAACATCACAGAGACATAGAATTGCACAAGGTAAACTTGTAGAAAATATGTGAAAATATACTTAAAATCTGGATAATTATGATAAATTAATTCTTAAACATTTATTGAATGTCTATTATGTTTCCAGGTTTATTGAAATTGCTGGAGACAGAACAATCAAATAATAATAAAGTTTCTTCTCTCATGCTGCTTATACTCTAGTATATGTATGGGAAACAGATAATATATAGAATATGTAATGTAATATATCAAATAATAATATTTGATAGAAAATACAGCAGAACAAGGAATCTAGGAAACACAAGACTCTATTAGAGTGTTATTTGTTTAGAGATATGAAGGAAATGAAGGGATTGAGTATAGGTGGAAAAAGAAAACCCCAGGTAGAGAAGATCTCAATTGCAAAGCCCTCAAGGCAAGAGTGTGGTTGGTGTTTGCAAGAAATACCAACTGTGGTCATAGCCCCATGAGTGATAAGGAGAGCATAAAGAAATGAGATCAGAAAGGTTGAAAGGGAGAGATTATGGTCAACTTTCTGTGGGCAACTGGCTCTCATCTTACGTATGAGCTACTTTGTCCTAGCACCTTTCAAAAATTCTCTCAACTATTCATTTTCCTCATCAAAATTCAATTCTCAATTAAAATATTAATAATTATGGATTTATTGTTTACATATGTTGTTTCCATATGTCACGCATATGACAAAATCTGGGAAAAATAAATTTATTTTGATTTTGGTGTTTTAATGTTCGTGCCTTCTATATTTATTCTTCTGCAATCTCATCTTTGGCATCTCACCCAGGATAAAATTCCCATTGAACTATTCCAGGAATTACTCTCATTTAGTTCAATGGTCTCAGTATCATTTTTAATAATTCTCCTTATATTCTGAAATTCATTTGAATAATTAATAGACATACTTAACATACAAGTAGTTCAAAATGTCAATTTTTTTCTTCAAATACTTTTTAACTCATCTGTGAAAATTGTTTTCAAAGTCAGTCATCCAAAGTGGACTATTAGAACATTATTTCTTCATCATATTTCACTTTAAATCAAAATAGTACTGTAAAACTTGATCACCTGTCTGAAAAGAATTAGAGAGTTTTAATAGAAGAGAAACATGGCCTGATTTTCCTCTTAAAATATTTCAAAGGCCTCTGTGTGCAGTATGCCATAGAAAGCACAAAATTAAAAACTAGGGCCCTAGTCCTAAAGCTACCAGAATAAATCACATGAGATGCTGTAGGGCTAGTATTGAGAGGAAATGATAAATTTGGTGAAAATTGTTTGAATGCCAGATACTTCTTGAGGTTGTGGTTGACATGATTTGTAGATGGATGAGCTGTGGGCAATAGAGTGAGGTTTAACCTTCATTCTAAGTAATTGGTAAAATAGAGCTGTCATTTGACAAGATGAGGGTAACTGGAGAAGCAGAAGGGAGTTTGCATATGTATGATATGTAATATCAAGAGTTGCAGTGCTGGGATGAAGTTGTAATTAGGTAGCTAGGTCAAGAGGTGAGTAGGAACTGGTCAATTTAGTTTGGAGTTCACATGAGAGTTTACTATTGGAGTGTAAATTTGGCACTCATCAACATCTGGATGATATTTAAAGTCTGTATACTAGTAAGTAAAGATAGAGAAGTGCATGAGTAAAGATAGAGAAATTTAAGGTCTGAGTTTAGGAGTGTTCTAAGATCAAGAAGGTGAGACAATGGAATACAAGGGAAAGAGACTGAGAAGTGACTAGTGAAGTAGATTCATAGATACAAAAGAAAGAAGTATTTTAAAAGTGGATAATTTTATGGAGGAGGAAGAAGTAAACTATGTCAAATGCTGTTTAGAGATCTAGTAGAATGAATGCTAACAAATAATTTCAGATGAGGCCACATGGCTGGTAATCTTGATAAAGGCAGTCCCAGTGAGAGATCAGAACAAAGGCTCCCCTTTGTAGAATGAGTAGGATCCTGGAGAGATAGTCAAGATTTTAAACACAGAAAATGAAAATATTGGCTATTAATTATTGAGTACTCAGGACACTAGGCATTTCTCTAAGGACATTATATGCATTAATTTTCTATGAGGAAGTTGTATTAGCCACTATTTACAGACAAAGAAATTGAGGTAACAGAAAGTCTAAAGAACTTGTATACTAGCACAGTAAGAGGTAGAGATGAGATTTATAACCCAAGGAGTCAGACTTCAGGATTCTGGCTCTGAATCACAAAAATTATACCTGAAGAATCTTTATAATCAGCTCTGCAACTTCTAATATGGAGATTAAAAACTATTAAATGTGTGTTTTCATTGGAACAAAAACTGATGATGATATTTCCACCAAAATTTTCTGTAGCCATCCTTCTCCCACCTGCATATTTTCCAATTGATCATTATGGAAAGTAATGGCCTTTTTGTTGTTGTTGTTGTTCCTCCATTTATCTTTCTTTTTCTGAACCAAGAGGGGAATGGAGAGGGAGAATGCTCTATTTGAACATTTCTCTCCTGCCCAATTCAGATGTTGCCAGTGTGATCATTATAAGAGGTGGAACCTTTAAAGAGTCATCAGCCGTGAGGGCTCCCCACTCATGGATGAGGACTTAGGACCTTATAAGAGAGGGTTCAAAGAGCCATGATCCCCTTGCTCTTCCTAACAAATATTCAATAATTCTATGCCTGTTCAGTTCCTTTGACCACTTATTGATTTGGTTTTTTCCTTTTTGGTGTTAAGTTTTTTGAGTTCTTTTTATATCCCAGAGATTAATGCTCTATCGGAGGTGCTGGTGGCAAAGATTTTCTCCCATTCTGTAGGTGCTCTCTTCCCATTGTTGATGGTTTTCTTTGCTGTGAAGAAGCTTTTTAGTTTGATTCCATACCATTGATTGATTCTTGATTTTACTTTTTGTGCTTAATTAGGAGTCTTATTAAGGAAGTTGAATCTGATGCGATGTATATTTTGGGCCTACTTTTTCTACTTCTTATACTTTAGGAATTTTATTAAGGAAGTTGAATCCGATATAAAGTATATTTTGGACCTACCTTTTTTTCTATTAGGCACAGTGTCACTGGTCTAATGTCTAAGTCCTTGATTCACTTTGAGCTGAGTGTTCTGCAGGATGAGAGATAGGGGTTTAATTTCATTTTGCTTCATATGGATTTCCAGTTTTCCCAGCACCATTTGTTGAAGAGGCTATCTTTTCTCCAATGTATGTTTTTGGCACCTTTGTCTAGTATGAGATAACTGTATATATGTGGGTTTGTCTCTGTGTCTTTGATGATGTACCATTGGTCTACATGTTCGTTTTGGTGCCAATACCATGCTGGTTTTCTTTTCTTTTTTTTTTTTTAAACTTAGCTCTGTAGTATAATTTGAGGTCTGGTAATGTGATGGTTCCTATTTTATCTTTCTTGCTAAGGATTACTTTGCTTATTCTGAGTCTACTATTTTTCCAAATGAATTTCATGACTGCTTTTCTATTTCTATGAAGAACATCACTGGGATTTTAATAGGAATTGCATTAAATCTCTATAGCACTTTTGGAAGAATGGCCTTTTTGACAATGTTAATTCTGCCTACCCAAGAACATAGGAGATCCTTCCATTTTCTAAAGTCTTCTTCAATCAGTCAATATATATATATATATATATATATATATATATATATATATATATAAATGTTCAACATCTCTAGCAGTTAGAAAAATGGAAATTAAAACTACACTGAGATTCTATCTCACTCCAATCAGAACGGCAATTATCAAGAATACAAGTAATAATAAAAGCTGAAGAGGATGTGAGGGAGAAAGGTACACTCCCTACATTGTTGTTGGGACTGCAAAATTGGTGCAATCACTATGGAAAGCACTATGGAGATTCCTCAGAAAACTTGGAATGGAACCACCATTTGAGCCAGTTATCTCACTCCTTGGTTTATACTCAAAGTACTTAATCAGCATACTACAGTGATGTTGCCACATCAATGTTTATAGCAGCTCAATTCAAAATAGCTAAACTATGAAATCAGCTTAGGTACCCTTCAACAGATGAATGAAAAAAGAAAACATTTACACAATGGAATACTACTCAGCCATAAAGAGAAATGAAATTATGGTATTTGCAGGTAAATGGATGAAACTGGAGACTATCATGCTAAGTGAAATAAGCCAATCCCAAAGAACCAAAAGATGAATGTTTTCTCTGATATGCAGATGCTAAATCACAATAAGGCAGGGTGGGGTTGGTTAGGGAAGATTAGAAGTACTTGAGATTTGACAAAGGGGAATGAAGGGAAGGGAGGGGGAATGGGAAAAGGAAAGATAGTAGAATGAATCAGACATTACTTTCCTATGTGCATGTATGAATACATGAATGATGTAACTCCACATCACGTACAACCAGAAGAATGGGAAGTTATACTCCTTATATGTATAATGTGTCAAAATACATTCTACTGTCATGTATAACTAATAAGAACAAATTAAAAAAATTAAATTAAAAAAATCTTATGCTGCTTTCATTTTTTCTTAAAAACAAACAACAACAACAAAAACAAAGAAAAACATCCATCTTAGATTAATTAGAGGATCAGAAAGGACACTGAAAATGTTAACTGGATAATTACTATATGTCAAGCATCATGGATATAAAGTACTAGGACCAAAAAAGCCATTGTTTTCCTAAATTTTAAATTCTAGTAAAAGCAGAGTAAAAATTTAAAGTAAAAAGCAGTGTGATGTTTTGATGACTACTACAGTAGAGTAGACACAGATACAATGTAACAGCCAGCTGGGAGCCTAATCTGGTTCAGACCTGGAAAAGGTCACCCTTAGCAGGCATTGCTTCAGTTGGGATATGAGGAATATTTAAACTTTTATTAAATTTGTGCTCTGTAAAATTCCAGATATTCTTATAGAAGTGCTTAATTCATGAAGGTCAGCAAACTGTGACCCTTAGGCCAAATCTGCTTTCCCAATTTTTTTGGAAAATACAGTTTTTTTGGAACACAGCCTCAGTCATCCATTAACAGATGGCTGCTTCCTCACCTCAGTGGCAGAACTTAGTAGTTGTATAACCTGAAAAACAAAAAATATTCCCTACTATCCTACCCTTAACTGAGAAAGTTTGCTAACCTCCAATATAGAAGACCTACTTGACTGCATGCATAAAGTGAGTTTTCATTCGAATGAATGTTTTTAAGGTACAGTTGTAAAGATTTACCATCTCATTGTCACATATTTAGAATATTTAGTAGTTTCTCAAAATTAAATATTAAAAAAAAATTTGAAAGTCTTTGAAAACTGGCTAAGATTTTTTTGCAAAGCAATTACTAAGAATTTTGTATTAGTTGCAGCCCTCTTAAAATGGGATGGGCCCTCCACATCAACACAGTCCCTGTCACTGTTTATTTTTCTTACACCTGTCACCCATTACCTTTTCTGGCCCTCTAGGAATTCAAGTTTTACTCATAAAAAGAGAATCCAAAATGAGTGTGCCTTTCTAAGCAAAGGCCAGAAAAGATAATCAATGGAAGTTCAGAGATTAAAATCCAGGTTGTTGGCAGAGGTCCTGGCACATGTATACATGACTCTTTTTGTATATTTTAAAAAGTTAATGGTTGCCAAGAAGAAGAAAGCAGAGAGAGACTAGGTTTAGTATCCAATGTGAATGCTAGAAACCAACATGGATGACCATTTCCTCTAGAGTTTGGATCATAACAGGGGACTTTGCATAGCATTCTCCATAACCAATAAAAAGAATACTATTTTGCTGACTCAAGTGGTAAGCTAGGCTTCCTATATTCTCTTCTGTAGACATAGGGTCCCACAGTGTGGGCTGGAAAATAACATATCCCAGCTGTGAAGATCACAGAAAGAGGACATTGCACTTGCATTTTGTGAAGACATTTGTTTAGCATTTCAATTGTGTCATCTAAAGCTTAGCAGGAAATACAATTCATCTATCAAATGCAACACATTAGGGATATACTCTGATGTCCCTAAATTGTAATTTAAAATAATGGATTAAAGCTGCAAGTAGCTAGAATTCATGTGAAGCCCAGAAACAAACAAACAAACAAAAAAAAATTAAAGAAAATGTAAATAACAGCTAATTGGGGAGGAAAAAGAAAGAAAATATAGAAGTTATATTTTGTTGAACTCTAAATAAATTGGGTGTAACTTTTTCAGAATTGCTGTAGTGGCTGGGACCTAAGTTAAAAGGGTCATGCAGATTTATTTGAAGCTTTCCAAGATGATATAGTTGCTTTTTCAGTTAAATAATTTTCAAGATATTCCCATGATTCTTCTTGATTTTCTGTTTTTTTTTTCTCCCTTGTCTTTTTTTCCTTGTGTGTGTGTATGTGTCCTTTTCACCACTTTGCTTAAGAAATTAGGCTAATTTGTCAAAATAGCTGATAGAGCAGCAGGTACATGGAAGACCAAATCAAACCAATCCAAACCTATTTTTGTAGGGGGACAGGTACCAGAGATTGAACTCAGGGGTACTTGGTCATTGAGTCACATTCTCAGCCCTATTTTGTATTTTATTTAGAGACAGGGTCTCACTGAGTTGCTTAGTGCCTCACTTTTGCTGAGGCTGGCTTTGAACTCTAGATCCTCCTGCCTTATTTCCCAAGCTGCTGGGATTACAGCAGTACACAACTGTGTCCAGCGCCTATTTTTTTTTTTTTAATATTTTTACTCTTCATTTTGTCTTTTATATAAGGTTAAAACTTAAGATAATGACGTGATGTCCAAATGATTTTGAACTACATCTACTGTCCCTGCTAAAAGGGAAATTCCATACTGTTCAAAATCCATCGTGTCATTCCTCTTCCCAAACATTTCCAACCACTTCCTGTGACTGACAAGGTAAAATCCAATTCCTTAACTTGGCTATTCTAGAGGATTCAAAATCTAGGCATGGCACTTTTTGCCTACAAATTCCTTATTGGAATTAAGTTAGCTTAATATAAGATCTGCCTGCTTTAGAAGCTTTTACTGCTCAATGTTGCAACTATTCTTCCCTCCCCCAACACTTAGCACTGTATATACACATATACTGTGGTATACTGTGTACAACCCACACGTACTTATCTTTTGGTGTTGTAGTGTTCTATACCATGTTATCTCAGATGCTTCTTACTGCAATCACAAATTGCATACTACTTAGGCCATGTCTTAAGCATTTTTGTATTTCTCTCCATTTATGTTATCTTATATAGCACAGCAACTATTTGGTTGCAATTTTATAGACTTTTTTGGGGTAGCAGTTGATTAATCAAGACTTTGAGAACTCTGCTCAAACTGTTATATTCTGGAGATCTGAAAAGTTTAGAAGCTATGAGTTCGGATGCTTCCCTTGCTAATTTATATCTTTTTAAATACTTTAGGAGATCATTTACATGCCTTATACTTTATTTGAATCTGAATTCCAAAGTTCATATTTAGTTGTTTCCATTGGATGGTTCAAGAAAATAGGAGTCAAATGTATGAGAAGCAAATCTGTAATTGTGAGAGCATTAGCCCAAGAATCTCTTCACATAAAATATGCAAACTGTCTAGAAGAAGAACATTAAACCACACTTCATACAAACACTGAGCTCTAGGGAAAAAGGCTCTGTGGAATAGTTAATTTTAGGCAGCCCACTGAATGAGTTTTCTTCGTGCAGCAGCGGGACTGATGCACTGGGTACAAGGGCTGCCGTGTGGCAGGTTGTGACTGCTGAGGAGCTGGCAGAGCCCCAGGGTGTGACTGGCAGGGGCTGTCTCAAGGCAGCTGGGAGCACCAGGAGGCAGCTGTGGTGAGCGTGTGGCTGGCAGGAAGATGGTCACGCAGCTGGCAGGGGGTACTGTGAAGCAGTAACCTGGCTGGAGCTGCTGTCAGCAATCTCAACCAGGCATCGACCCTGCTTAGAGCTCTCTGACACATCAAGGGTTGATACCACCTGATTCTAAAAATAGTTAGCCAGGCCACAAGAACTGGCAAAGCAGAAACAGTTCATGTCTATGTCAAATGACCTCCTTCCCCATGAATACCCATTACTGCTTATTTTATTGGCACCTTGTTTTCTTCAATAAGAACTACAACCAAAAACTGCATAAGGACAATTTGTATCAATAGAGAGCCTCTTGAATCTATCACTATAAACATCTAATTAAATTTTAAGTCTTGACCAGCAGTACGCTAGGGAAGCTTCTGGCTCTACTAAGGTAGGTTTAGAAAAACAAGTACTCAAAGGTAACTTTCATTTTTATACAAACAAGGTCATAATTTAATAGTAAAGAAAGGTCACCTTTGCTAGCAATCCGCGTTTATGTTTTGCAATTGTTTTAATCCAAAGTACACTGAATGAAAGAACATTAGGACAGCCAAGGTTAGCATTGGGTTGCTTTGGATACACGTGCAAACACACACACACACACACACACACACACACACACCCCACCTGAATGTACTGAATGTGCCCTAGTTGATTTCATGCTACGTATGAAAGAAAGATTAAAGCCAGCAGTGCTATTAAAAGGCTGAGCAAGGAACTGGCAAAGAGCATAATTTGAGAATCTTTTGCCTTTATAGCTATGCTATGATGTCTACAGGAATTAATTTTCAATATTTACTTGTAGCAATGTGGTATGGATTAGTAATCCTCATGTTGGAGGTTAAGGAAGCTTTAGGACAGTCCAAAGGGTTTAAAGGAAATGGAAATTTACTCTGAAAAAATGGGAGCAGTACTATTTTTAAAACCATAATCTACTTTCCTCATATCTCCATGTTTCTACCAGTTCTCTAAGTTTTCTTCTTTTTTCATACATTTGATGTTACCTCAACACTATCACTAAAATTTTAAGCTATCTTTTTTTGATAAAGCTATTTAAACCTATTTTCAACAGCAAGGAGCTCCTGATACAGTCTACTGGTAAGAAAATTTTTGGAGTGTGCATGTGATGGGTCGAGGATTAAGCACATTTTGTAAAAGAAAGCTTCTTTCTTGCTCCTGGCTCTGCTGGCAATGAGAGTTATTTTTAACGTCACCTGCTTGTGTTTCCATTTATCCTTCTAGAGAATGGGGAATAATTTAACGTAATATCCCTCTTCTATATTCTTAATACTGATAAGGTCTAAATTTATAATTTGCAAATTATCGTGAGCTCCTTAAAACTAGAGACTTTATAAAATTAAATAGCCCATTTTTCCTAATACTTTTCACACCACCCAGTAAATAATATATAGCTAGGAGCTTTTCCTGCCTTAAACTTAATCTAGCATTTTTATTAGTGTGTCAGTTACAGCACTGAACATATAAATTTACTTATTTTAGTTTATATATACCAATTCCTTGGCTTTATACCTGCTGGAAGGATATTGAAAACAATATGGAAACATTTCCCAGATGTTTACTGCTAATAGTCATTTCTACTAATGCTATTTTATTTTTTCAATGTTTTAGGAAGTCTTGAGCAATGCTCTCTGCTAAGTGATGCCTTACAATATTCTAGGATATTTTTTTCTCTAACTATAAGATAGTGCACTTCCCAATATTATTATTTAATAGAAAAAATTGCTTTTTGAAGCTAGGTCGTTATTATGAAGCAGTTCTTTATGACATCTTTTCAGACAAATGAATTTGAACAATTAGATCAGTTGTTTGAATTGTGATTATTTCATGGGTTTACTTTTTCTTTTACTTTTGTAATATACATATATATGTAAATAAATGTGTTTCTATATGTATTATATGTATATGTATATGCATGCATGTGTAAGTGTACCTATGTGTTTATATGTGCATGTTTGTGAGTATATGTGTGTATATGCACATGTATAATATATATTGTATACATATGTGTATATATATGTATATATACATATTTATGTAACTGTTCTTAGGTGAACTCAGGACAAGGACCACACAAAGTGCATTCAAGAATAAATAGCAGTTAAACAGCTGTCAGAAGCTCCTGACTTGAGTCAGGCAGTTCTGAACTAGGAACCCAGATCACCTTCCCACCGCTGTGTGCCCCTGAGAATTCTGAACCTAACCTAACAAACATCCTCACTGCAAAAACAAAACAAAACAACAACAAAACAAAACAAAACAAACAAACAAACAAAATACAAAAAAACAAAAGTCCCATCATAAGGGGTTGTGAGGATTTGATAGAAGTCCACCAACAGTGATACAAGGAAGGACGGGGGCAACATCTTTTTTTTTTTTTTTTTTTCTAAGCCTTTTCTTAGTTCCTGTATTACAGTACCTGGTTTTTATCTATAGGAATGCCAGTTTCATTTTTCTTAGCTGATGTGGACTGCTCTTCAGTATTCTTGGAAATAATGGTTTCTATGGAGGCAATTTCCTGAGCAACAAAACAAAAGGAACAAAACAAGTTTTAAAAAATCACAATGGATATAACAAATTAGTTGAAAAATGAAAGCCATAACAAATGGTCTGCTTTGTGTTTTAGGAAATTTACACCCAAATGCTATTGTTTTTCCTGAACATATTTCTGCAATGTACTTTATATATTTTTCTTAATTCTTATTGAAGGCTATTGATACTTAGGCTATACTATAAAACATAAATAGACCTTTATGAGTCAAATTAAAATGTATTACTGTTGCATTGTGATTAAGAAGAGATTCGTCAAGTACCTCCTGCGTCTCAGGCTCTATACTACGTGTGCTGAGGATTTAGTGGCCAGCAGGCTATGACCTTTCCTGCTGTCCTGCTGCCTGCAGTGAAGTGTGATATCAGATATGAATCTTGGAATCAGGAGTGTGATGCATGTTGTAAAGGAGACAGACTAGGTAGTATGGGAACACAGAAAGAGTTTTTCCCTAATCTGGGTAGTCTATACATTCTTACTAGGGTAGAAGAGATATGAGTTTAACCATTATAAAGAAAACAGCGACATGAGAGATGCGTAGTTTCTTCAAGTAGTGAAGTATTTTTACTGAGGGTTTTTATTATCAAGAATTACTAGGTAGTTTTCTCCATTGGTAAAGTATTTTTTGCTGGGATTTTTTTTTAATGTAAGGAATTACTCTTTCAATTCACTGAAGTTACTGATAGAAAATATTGGAATTCTTTTTCTCTTTGCTTTACACAGCTTAATAACAACTGTGATTTAGTGATCACTCACTTTGACTACTAATATTGTAGACACTGGATGGGATTTTCATCTGTGAAGTATTATTCACAGTATTATTTTGACGATACAGGAACTGTGGTAGGTATAGAATTGAAGTAATATTTCCAGTGTCACACAGGACATGATGGAGTAGAGATGTGTCCAATCTGGAATATCTAGTGACAAAAAGCTTTGTACTCTGGGGACAATAGCAACCACAGAAAGCAAGTATGTTCATTAGCAAGAGGTCAATGTTTGCATTTGTCTATTATTTAAAATGTGTCTACTCACCTTTAATTATGCATCTAATCAGCACCAGATGTGCTAGAAATTTTTAGGCATTTGTATGAAAAGAATGGTTGAGCCAGTCAGTAAATGAAACTGAGCTTCGCAAGTATGGGGGTCTTTGATTTTTTTCACTAATGAACCCTACTGTCTAGGATAGTGCCTAGCACTGGAAATTATTTATTGAATTAATAAAATAAAAAATGAAATAATTAATCCAAAAGAATCACACTTATCATTGGGGAAGAGAACTTATTTGTATTTGAGGCTATTAATTTCTCTCAAATTCTTTTTATCAAGTGATATTATATAATCAGACAACTTTAATTGATAAAATGACAGATTTAGAATTTATTTAAAGTTGTGCTTGATTTAGATTTGTCAATATCCTGATGAAGAATAATGAGAAGACCAGGAATTTGGTTGATATAAAATTAAATTGATATGTTTTATAAGGTAAATATGAAGACAGAGTAGTACTTACATGGAAGAAATGGCATTAATTTTAGGGATCAAGAAACAGTTTAATGGGAATGCTTTCTTATATTGAAGCAGATTATTGTGTTTTGTGGATCTCTTTCCCTACATGAAAAAATTTGAGGGGCTGGGGCTGTAGACATGTTAAAGCACTCAAAACACAACATTGTGCATATAAAACTACTTAGAAACATGACAGTCTGGCACAAACCAGATATCATATTTTACAAGAAATTATCAATTGCCATTAGAAAGGATGAACCTATAGGACTGCCTTTGTATTCATTTGGTCACTGATTCATTCAACAATTATTTGTGACTTCTAATATAGACTACTCATTAAGTCAGGCTCTTGAAATAAATCAATGAACAAGAATCCCTGACCTCATGGAATTCATATTTTAAAAGGGAAAGATAATATAGAATAAGCAAGAAAATTATACATAGAATTCAAAATATGTGTTGTAGAAACAAAGAAAAGTAGAACGGGTGTTTCAGAAAGACAAAAGCATCGAGGGGGTTAGTGGTGCAGATATTTGGGAAGAACATGGGCATGGATAGGGTAAGGATGTCAAGGAGAGGGTGTGCCTGGAATGTTTATGTGATGGAGCAGGAAGCTGCAGGAACATGGGGAATGCAGCAGAAGGTGAGGTTTGAGAAGGCAGTGATCACAAAGGGCCTTGTGGACTTGGAAGGCTATGATGAGATGTGAAATGGGAAGATTGGGAAGTTTTCTTTTAGAGAGGGTGGGCATGTGCTGACCTAGGTTTTTAAAGGACTATTCTATAGGGGTACAGTAGTGATAAAGGGAGACCAATGTGGAGGCTTGGAGTTTTCAAGGTAAGAGGGGATGGGATTGGAAAAGAGTAGTTGTGGTGAGAAATGATCAGGTTCTAGGCATATTTTTAATTACTGATAAAATGCTAGAGAGAATTAACAGAAAAAAAGATTCCCTCTGAGAACTGATTTTAAGTTTCTGTCATTCAATTCAATTCAAATGTCAAACCAGGGGGACTGTTTTGCCTAAGTAAAAGATATTACCAAATGGAAATATATTGCATGTTCAATTATCTGAGATTATTGATTTCACCAATGATTATATACAAACATATAGCAAGGTTAGAAACTATTAAGTTTGCCTGTTAGTACTAAGTTAGAAGGCGTAGTGCCCCCAAAGAGGAAGAAGTCTATAACTTGATCATGATATTCTTGTAACATAATTTTAATCCATCCTAAATAATTTAAAGGCAAAAATCCAAACACCAAAAATATTTTCTTTCTTTCTTAAGTCTCATGCCCAGTAAAGGCAGCCATTCATAATAGCTTTGTAAACTTGAACTCTCAGGAATTAGCACTGATCTCAGGAGATATACACATTATTTCTGAAATGATATTGATGCCAAGCCTCGCATGCAGAAGGAAGCCATGTTAATCACATGGGTTTCAGGTCCATTAGAAACACCAGAGAGGGAGAGAAATTCCTTTTTGCCAAATTGAAAATGTCAAAAAATCAGCGGGGTAAAAAAGAATTGGATTTTTATGCTTCTAAGAGAGAGGAAAATGGAGACTAAAATCATACAAGCTGATTCTCCTGAATAAGTTAATTTTGTACATGTTCATCATTAATTAAAAAATACTGTGGTTTTAATTTATCATTTCTTTAAAATAAAACATCTACTTCTTCTAAATCATGCCTTTTCTCTCACTGCAGGGTCTAGACTTGGTAAACCATGAATTTATCCTTACCTGCTGTTTTAAGTCTTTGAATTCAGATTCTGTCTGCTCCTTTCTGCTGTTAATTGTTTCTATATCTCTCTGCTCACTAGCCAGATTAAAAGATGCTGTTAAAATAAAAATAGATAGTAACATCATTTTTTAAACTTTTTTTCCAGAAATATAATGCATTTTCTACATTTTCTACATATACATAAGGTATATGGAAGATCTATTTTAAAAACATACCTGTGTTAGAAACAAGTTGGATCAACATGGTGAATGAACATACCCAGTGTAATCAGGCTTGAAAATTCAGGACCATAGTGAAAATTTTGAGTTTATAATTATAAATAGGAACAAGCCTAATCATATGGAATAAATGATTTCTAGAAATTGTTGTAAAATGAACTATAATTACTATTTTTAAAGAAATGATTGAAGGAAATAAATAATACACACACACACACACACACACATATATATATATATATATACTTATATATATAGTAAATATACAGTGACACAGAAACTAGCATACTGATTTATCTGAAAATTTTAAACATGGAAGATTATTACATGCTATTTGGCTCTGCTACAGATGGAACATTGGAGAATACACCCAACAATAAATGTGCTGAAAGGTATAACCTTCCTAGCAATTGAGATTTGCAAGCTACACTAGGCTATTTCTTTTACTGTATTCCTTGTACTCCTAAGCACCAAAAAAAAAAATACTTTTAAAAGTTTTTTTTTCCTTTCTGTCTTTATTTTACATATATAGAAAGAGAACAGGATTGCAATTTTTTTCTTTGAATTTTTTTTCAAAATTGCAGTGTTTAACATCATACCTGGGTATCTTGTAACAGTCCATATGTCATATTTCCATAAGGTTTTACTTAAGTGAAAAAATTTTGCATGTTGGCAGTATTAGGCTTTATTACATATGTAGATCTGGAGTAATAATTGATTTTACTGAAAATAAATCGTACACTTGTTTCTGACTTTTAGTAGATAACTTTGATTTCTGTCTTGGCCAATTTTTAAAGATCTTCTCTGTGTCTCAGTTTTCTTACCAGTGAGACAGGTAGTAGTATTACCTACTGTTGTAGTTTAGATATGAGGTGTCCTCCAAAACTTATGTGTGAAACAATGAAAGAAAGGTCAGAGGTGAAATGACTGGGCTATAGGAGCCTTAACTTAATCAGTGAATTAATACACGGATAGGGATTAACTGGATGTTAACTGTAAGCAGGTAGGATGTAGCAGAAGGTGGTAGGTCACTAGGAAAGTGCCTTTAGGGTGTATATATATATTTTATTCCTGATGAGAAATGTTCCATCTGTTTCTGATGCTCCATGTCTCTTCCACCATGATGTTCTGCCTCACTTTGGGTTAAGAACAACGGATTTGGCTGTCTATGAACTTGAGTCCTCTAAAACTGTGAGCCGCAAATAGACTTTTCCTATATACCACATTGCTCTTGTGAGGTATTTTTGGTCACAGTAGCAAGAACCCACTGATGTTTTAGAAATGTGTTCTAGAAATTGTTATAAAATGAACTATAATTTATTAATTTATATGGATTACTTTAATCCTTATTATCATATGGATTAAGTCAATATTTAAAACAGTCTGGCATAGAATAAGTGCCATATAGCTATGTGCTATTACAACACATTTTCTATTTTCAACATTATTTAGTTTGGTACTAGGTAATATTATTCCCAGAGACCAGTTCTTTTGACAATTAAAGAAAAAAGCTTAGTTAAAATTAAACCAAATGTTTTGTGGTAACTAGTATTGATCATCACTCCCCCTTTAAGATCAAAATTAAGCATTTTTAAAATGCTTACAGAATGACAGGGAACATGAAATTGATAAACTTATAGAAAGAAACTTCATGGATTGAAAATACAAGCTTGTTCCCCACTGCATACTGAGAAAATAACTATTAAAATCATTCTGGGTGTTTGGCTCTTGGAATACGACGTACATAGGTCATCAATAAATAGTGGATGGCATTACTCTGTTAAAGAAGTATGAGGATAGTTTGAAATGCATTCCCAGAAATGTTTACAGAATAAAATTTATCAATAAAAATGAGGAATATTGTCAGAGTTCTTCGTTTACTTTGTATAGGATTTAAATTCGATGACATATGTGATGGTCAACACAGAAATCTAGAAATCATGTTCATATTGAAATTCAAAATCTTTTTTTTATATTTAATTAAAATTCAAAGGAGTCTAGTGAATTATGCCATTAACCTTTCACTGCTAGAATTCAAAGGATCACTTTTTAGGTCAATGTGAATAATGAGTTTGCTGGTCTCATCCAAATGTCCATTTGTACAGCTCCCCCTGCCAAGAGTAGGATTATTAAATCATCATCCATTTGGCAGTTTTTGCCAAAAGAAAAGTGCCATAGGGGGGTTTCAGGTCAGGATTGTCTTCAGCTGACAAGGCTGCATGGCAAATTTAGTGAAGCCTTTCCTTGATTTAATTTATTGGAATTCATACCCTACTCAGTCAAAAAATTTTAAAGATGGTTAAAGGCCTGCCAAAAAGGGGTGAGAAACAGGCAGGGAGAAAATATTGTGAAAAATAAAATTTGTTCAAAAACACTTTAATAAAGCTGTCTATAAAATCATTGATTGCCTCTGTTTGCATTTATTGATTGAACAATAGGATATTAATCCTCATCACTGGGAAATGCTCATGAAAATTTGGATTTTAAAGCAGAATAACAATAAGAAAAAAAAGTAAAAGGTGGACAGAAGATGTGAGTGCTTGAGGGAAACTTCTTTCCTGGGGTTTTTCTGTTAGGGGATGGCATATAAAAAATAACCTGAAGAAAAACACAGGGATTAAAGACAGACTGTGAACGATTTGAAGCTTTCGAAATCAGTGAAACAATGCTGATGACTGAAAAACCTCACAAGGAAGTGAAAGGGGAGAAGGAACTTTGAATCAACTGGGCTATAGAACACGTCAGTTCATTTTCCTTTGAGTGGAATTGAGATATTTAAGAGAAAATGCAATCTTTCTTTGTCTGAATAGGAAAGGGGATTTTCAGTCACTAAAGAGATTTGAGGAATCTGCTTTCTGGTTCTGAAAGATAAGCTAAGGCAGCTGATGGTTGGGGACTGATGGGTACAATGAAGGTTTTGTGGACAGGTCATGGTAAGGAGGGGAAGTTTGTCTTCCCATATTAATTATCATTTCTGTGACAGAGTGGTTGATGAAATATTTGA
Source organism: Urocitellus parryii (assembly GCF_045843805.1). Taxonomy (NCBI): domain Eukaryota; kingdom Metazoa; phylum Chordata; class Mammalia; order Rodentia; family Sciuridae; genus Urocitellus; species Urocitellus parryii. The sequence continues at coordinate 60,392,539 of NC_135540.1, forward strand.
AATTACTGCTTTTCTGTTTGTTTATAATGGGACAAAACCCACTGCTGGAGTACACTGGGAAGGCATCTCTAGGGAGCCATGAATGTACTATTCAAAAACGGAAAAGCTTGAAAACATGACTGATTTTATGTCTTCTTCGAGTGGAAGTTTATACCATTAGAAAATAAAGGAAATTGGGAGTGAACAATTAGCTACTGTGAAGAAGGACAAGACTTATTTTATTGGGCATGATTTAAACTGTGGAAATGTGCTTTTGGTTTCCATAGAATTATTTGGAAAGGACAAAGAACAGTGATCTAGACGCTTTCCATTCTAATCAGTAGTATTTTATTCTCAAAGTGAAGAGGAGAGAGGGAAAAAGAGAAATTCTGATTCATTTAAGAACAAAAAGCTAGAGTAGATAGATGATGAGAATCAAAGTTTATCAAGTACTTGCTATATGCTATAAATGATCTAAGCATCTTTCATACATTATTTAATCTTCTCCCCTGACTTATTGGGTAAGTTAGTTACTTTCTTTCTTCTTTCCTTTCTTGCTTTCTTTGCTTTCCTCTAATCCTCGGATATAGATGAGGAAACTGATGCCTGAAGGAATTATGAAGCTTGATCGAGGTCATACTATTATTAAAGATTTAAAGTCATAAACTCTGGTGCCCATGGACCTAAAGATTATTCTATTCTTCCAATAGATATGTGACAACTAGAGGGGCAATATCAGATAAATTGCCAAGTAATTAACTAAAAAAATGTATGAAGAATGTCAGGAAAAATAATTATCATCCATCTAAGGTGCTTATAATCAAGTAAAATTTACATAGAGATAAGACTTTCCAGCCAGAAGGTGGAAATGCATAGTGGGTTTTAGGGGAAAAAAAATTGACAAGGGACATATACAAGTATCTATATTATTGGGATTTTCCAAGCATATTGATTCCTTTGGAATTGAAATTCTTCTAAAAACATACTATTTGATATTTTAAGTGGTTGTATTCATTTGCTGCCCTAGCAAAGGCACACAGAGGCTTAAAGGACTGAAATCTATTGTCTCACAATCTGGAAGCTAAAAGTTTAAGATGCAGGTGTAGGAAAGGGTGATTCCTTCTTAGAAAGAATCTGTTCCTTGTTTTTTTCCTCATGGTGTTTTGCTGACAATTTTTGACATTCTTTGATTTCTAGATGCATCACCCCAATTTCTGCCTTCTACTTCACATGGTGGTCTCCCCCTGCTCTGTGTGTGTGTGTGTGTGTGTGTGTGTGTGTGTGGTGTGTGTGTGTGTATGCCCAATTTTCCTCTTTTAATGAGGGCATATCTACAGTGACACTATTTATCAATAAGGTCACATTGAGGTACTGGAGGTTAGGACTTCAGTGTATTAACTTTGGTGGAATAACAATTCAATCTATAACAATGGTCTAGGACGATACTTCATTTCTATCATCACAGAGAAAGTAATAATTGGGACTAGTACTCTGCATTATTGTAACTATTAAATTGTAGTGATTGGATATGTGGAGAGATGGGACGCAGATAGCTGTAAGTGGAGAACACCAGTCACAGACTGCCACATGTGCTTTGGAAGGTTTAGGAAGGCAGATTTTAATAGTTAAATGTAAAGGCATGTATGGAATCCCATGTTCTGGGACTTTAAAAGGATAAATGATTCAACGGGGGTTGATAACTTAAAAACAAAAATTTTGGTATCATGAAGGATCCCCAAACTGGAGGATACAAGTCGGAACCAGGGAAGAGGTATAATGCCATTGCTCTTTCTAAAAATAACATGTTGAAGAGCTTAAGTTTCATATTCAGAGAACCAACTAACTATTAAGATTCTGTTGCTTTAGAGTAGAATTTGTCAAGCCCAAAACATGGAAATTAGATGATAAAGCAAAGAATTCATATTAAAAGTCTGTAAATTGCAAATTGCATCAGAAAATCTATAAACCCTGAATAAAATGACGCTTCAGAAAAATATCAAAGGTACCAAAAGTCTTTTTAAGGCATGTTAAGGGCAAGGAGAAGACAGAAGTATGAAGAAGCCTGCTGCTTGGGACAGATGGTATAATGTTAACAGACAACAGGGGAAAAGCAGAACTCCTCATTCCTGTTGGATTTTAGCTACTTTATCAGAGAAAATGATCCTTTAGCTAGAAAGGATAGAGCTTTTATTGCCAAGTGGGAATTGATCTTCAAGAAAGGTGAGATAATTTAGAGTGGACCTGGGGCTCCAAATGATCCAGACAAACTACATTGTAGGTTCTGAGGGAAGCTGGGGTAGAGATGTTTACATGTCTGCTGTTGATACATCTCGAAGACTTGTGGGAGATGGAAGGAATAGTAGAAAATTGAGAGCATAAAATAATATTCTACTTTCCAACAAATAGAGGAGAGCATAGATTAGTTGAACTGCAGATTGGAGAACTTGAAATAATTAGAGAAAAAGATCTACATGACAGGAGTTTTGCAAACACTGGTGGGACATGCCCGGTTCACTAGTCCCTGGGGTTCCTCGCAGAAATTATAGGCACTGTAGTACAAGGTGAGAGGGTTGGTGGTGACTCAAAAGGTGTAGGCTGAGAGGCTGAGCAGAGATACCTGGATCAAAAGATTGGGTCTTTGCTTTGTTCAGATATGATTTTGCTTAGAAAAATTTTATGAATTTTTAAAAAAATCATCGGGATAACATTGTGCAATGAGTTGTGAACACTTGGGAAGAACTTCAGGCATTATCATCACCCACAGTAAACTGAGGAAGAGGCTTAGTAGAGTGATAATAGGGAACCACACCATTTTTTTTTGGGGGGGGAGGGGCCCTTACTTTTTTCTTTCCTCTATCTTTCTCTCCTTCCTCTTTAATTCCTTCCCTCCTTCCCTTTCTTCTTCCTTCCTATTTTCCTTCTTTAACTTCTTCCCTTTTTTGCTTATTAGTATCATCAGGGAATTTTACAGACACAGGGAACTTGATTTCCTACAAGACACTGATAATAATTTTTGGTAATCTTCATGTGGGGACACAGTAGGATGGGGGGTAGATGGTAATATACTTCATTAAGATTATAAGAAGTTTATTAGTTGGTTGCAAAGGTTTAAAGTTTAATGAGTTGATAGTACAGAAATATACGTTAAGTCTCAGAAATCTACACTCTTTATGGTAATATCCAACATTTTCAATTAATAACTTCATTTCAATTACCAAAACATGCTGATCAAATTTGTATATTACATGAAGCTGTGAGAAAAAACAATTTGTTTTTAGATTCTTTCTCATAAAATGTCTCAGCAGGCTGGAATGGGGATAGAAATTGGTGCATCAGCCCAGCAGGCCCAATGACCACACCAGCTGAAGACATGAAGTAATTTACCCATTGGGGATAAAAAAAAAAAGGGCCAGTCATGCTTTGGAAGAGTTATCTAAGTCCGTAGGCTGCAAGAAGGCCCATATGGGCACATGAAGGTCACTCTCATAGCCACACTATAAAAGCCAACTCAGAAACTGTCCATGCCAAGAGAGCCTGTAAGGTACCTGCACCAGCTGGAGGAGCAGATGAAAGAGAGGGAGTGCCGCACTACCTACAATTATGCCAATGTGCACCCGACCATGAGTGATACTTCCATTATGTCCTTGTACTCCCAGCTCCTGGCACAAGTGAGCTAGCAAAATTTGAAAATGGGAACAGGAGAAGTAAGAGGGAAAGACTTTTGAGACTTGAAGAAAGATTAGAGAAGGACATATGAAAGCATCGACCGAGACATTAATACAGTAATTGCATTGAATATTCACGTAAATGTAAGCATGTTTTGATCCAGAAAGAATTATAACTGTAAGTGGGTGATGAAGTCGTAATTTCAAAATAGGACCAGGATATCATAGGGAACTTAAATTTTGGTAAATATAAAATAATTCTCTCTCTCTCTCTCTCTCTCTCTCTCTCTTTCTGTATGTACGTCCTTTTATCTGATTTGATCCTGTCTCTTTCCAAATATCCCTATTTAATAAGCAAAGCATTTTGAGGAGTACCTGGAACTTTGTAAATGCTCAATAAATGATCATCTTTATAAACAGAAGTAATGTTTTATAATATGATGACTAAACCACATGTGGAATGTTATATTCAGTTTGAAATGGAAATTGATAAACCACTGTAACCTAAATAAAATTCTTGCCCTAAGGAGGATGATAACAATTCCCCAAATGGCTCAAGTGTACAGTTGCAGTGTATTATATAGAAGTGGGACAAGAGAAGAATGCTGTGGCTCCTAGCAGAGGACAGCAGTCCATAGTTTAGAGTGACTGAGAGAACAAAGGAAACCGGATGTTTGAATTTAATATGGGAAAGCCAGAAGGAGTAGGCTTCTCACTGTGAGTTGTTAAGAAGGGAAATTAAGTTGGAATACTAAATGTATAAGTGAAATAAATTGGAGGAGAACCAACTCCAACTCCATGCAAAATTAGGGACTATGGGCTAGTGGATTTCAGAGTGACATGGGATAAGCTGTGGCACTATGGAGGTGTGGATTTAAACTTGCTGTACATATTAGGTTGTGTGTTGACTCCACGTTATTATGCACTTATATTATTATGAGCTTAGTTGGGAAATGCCAAGGCACAAGGGTAAAATATTGTCCTCAATTAATTTACACTGTGGTAAAATAGATATGTGTCAACAAATATACAAACAGTTTGCTCTGTCATGAAAGGAACAAGTATCTTTGTATACCATAAGTATATAAGAGAGAGGGATCAAGAAACATTTCCAAGAAAAGGACATGCCTGAGTTGAATCTGAAAGATGAGAATGTTTCCTCCAAATTGACAAGGGGAGGCCTTTCGGGTAGGAGGATCTCTAGATGCTCAGTGCAAGAAAGGCACGCTATTATAAAGGAATATGACCAATTCAAAGTGTCAGAAATTCAGTGGACAGTGAAAGAATACCACTAGAGATGAAAATTATAAAGCTATACAGGTCCTAGATCACAGAGTACCTGAACAGGATGCGATGCCAATTTTCTCATAGAAAGTAGGAAATCTGTGAAGAATTTTAAATTAGGAATTTGTAAAGGTTTGAAGATTAATTGTAAAAGTTCTCGAAAGAAAGTAATCGTGGAGATAATGGATAAATAGAATGAATGAGATTTTGGTCCCTTTGGTTTTAAGATTGCAGTGAGAAGGATAAATCTTGAAAGATCTTAGGTATTTGCCAAGAACAGTAATACGAGACTCATTTCAGAAAGGGAAGATGAGTTCCATTTTATATGTTGACGTAAGTTATTTATGGTCACCTAAGTGGCAATGTTCCTGTATTCAGTTAGCTATATATTTCTAAGCTTAGAAAACAGTGAATAGGTGATTTAGAGTTCAAGCATATAAGAAGCAGCTGAACGATTGAAAATGTAGATTTAATTGTATAACAGGATGTATGGTGTATGATGGAGAGAAAGAATACATAAAATTTGAGGTTATACCAACATTTAATACATTTTTATAAAAAAAAGAGCTAGCAAAAGTGAGTGGTTAGAAGTAAGGTTTGGAGAATTCAAAGAAAAATGTATTGTATGTAATAGAAGCCAAGGATTAAGAGATTCCAGAAGGGGGCATATCACAGAGAGAACTGTAACAGAAGAGTCAAAACAAGTTGAAGACTGAAAGAACCGTGGATTAGATGGATCAATTGATTGAATAAGTTTTAAGAGTGGAAATCATATTGCCTTGAGCAAATCAAGAATATAAAGTGAACTAATGGACACTGAGAGCATAAATTATCACTTTATGGAATAGTTTTAAAAATAAATATCCTTTCCCTGAAAACCAGAAAAAAAAGAAAAGAAAAGAAATGATAAGTCAGTTATACCTTAATGTGGGTATGGGAATGGGAAACATTCATAGCCTCTATTCTCTCCAAATAGTGGGAGGCGAGGAATGTGGGACTGGGCAGTAGAGCAGATGGCCACACGACATTATTGAAACCTGAAGTCTACACCTGAACAGATTTAAGGAACCACAAACTCAACTTACAGAAAATCTAACTCATGATCTTTTTGCCTTTATATTCTGCCAGGCTTGAGTTCTATTATTAGCTCTATATCCATAGATTTAACTATGCACTTTCTGTGGGATTTCAAAGCCAGCTCAAATCCTAGAATTCTTCCTGGTTTAATCTCTCTTTCTCTCTCTGAAAGCATGGTAAGACATGGAGGGAGAAATAGAAAAGTGAGAGAACAATTCTAAAGCCTCTGGTTTCATAAGGGATAACGGTTGGGAAGGTGGTGTGTATGCAGACTTTAAGATGAAAGATTTATTAGTGATCTGATTAGGGAAGAAACAAAAATCAAAATGTATTGGGTCATAGAAATGTAAGAGTGGTCCACTTTGTGCTTTGAATATAACCCTTCCTGCTCTGCCACTGCAACTTATTTTTAAAATGGACAGGTTTCTTTCTCTTCCTCTTTCCCTGCTCCTCCCTAATCTTTCCCCTTCTTAATCTCAGGAGAAACAAGATTACCTTTCTTCCCATTTTAGGCAGATTCATCCACCCTTGAGTACACATGCACCATAGGAATGGAGTAATCCAGACTTTGGCGATGGCACCAGAAGATCTCAGAAATTACTATATTCCAAATTAACAAGTGAATTACAACTCCAGACAAAGAATATATGGATTTTAGCCTATGAATCATCTCTTTAAAACCCCCTGTTCCTGCTGATGAACAGAGTCGGCCTTTGGGACAGGAGTCCCCTGTGTTTTTCCTTTACTAGCAAAGCAATAAGCCTTCTTTTTCCTTTTTCTCAAAACCGTGTCTTTCATTATAGGATTGACATTGGGGACAAGGACCAATCTTTCGGCCACAGAAAGAAAAGTGAGAGTCAACGAATTAAAAACAAACATCAATAACAATAAAACCCCTCCATAACTAAATTATTTCAAGAGTGCTTAAAGTAATAATCCTTGCTTTTATGGGTTTATTGGAACAGACAATAGAAAAGACATTCTCTAGTAAGAATTCTGAAGCCCCTTAATTGAAGTGAAAGGAAATCTAGTGGAGTAGACGAAGGAGGATGGGAAAGGGGGGGTAGGACAGAAAGGAAAAGTGGGAGGGAAAATGAGGGAGATTATGGATTGAAATAGATTTCTATGAATTTATCGGGATGAGTCCAACAACTATGTATAACTATAAAGCTTCAAAAACAATTAAAAAAAGAAAAAAGAAAAGTAGTAAATTTTTGAAATTCCAAAAAAAAAAAATTGAATTTCTTGATCATTCTGTTAGGTAGGAGCTATCCATGAGCAGTGAAATGCAGGCAAGGTCACAAGTGTTCTTTAAATTACTTTAGGGTCCTTCTTTAAACTATTTCCAAAGTAGATGAAAAAGCAAAGAGTGGTAGTTAATTTGTAGAAATTAAACAGAAGCAAGGGAGCTAACTGGACATTGTGTCAAGAGATAAGGATTAATGGGACTAGCTCTTGACAGGGTCCATTGATGTTCATGTAAAGCTAGGAATTATGATTATAAGTGTCTCTAATTTCCAGGAAGGAAAATTCCTTTAGCAGTGCAGGCACACTAAGGTAACTTCTGGCCCCCAACTCACCCTAGTGCCCACATTAACATGGCACTGACTTGTAGATAAAGCCCCTGCCAAATAGGATGACCATCATGACAGTTCATGATGGTCAAAAAGTCCAATGCCTGACATGAAAGAGGAATTGAACACTCGATTGGCAGAGCATATAGAAGGTGGTCCCCAGTTCTCCTGGTAAACATCAAACAGTAATAAAACTGAGACAGCATTGTCTCCTTTCTCGTTTTCTGTTGGAGACAGCCCACTCTCTTCCTTGAGAGTGCTTTATTTCTTTTACTTTATTTTCACCTCACTTTCACTTCTAATAACGTTCTCTTGCATGATTTTTGGTTGGTGTCTGACTTTAAATCTTCTTTTTTTGGAACACAAGAACCAAGGTTTGGAGTTTCAGCTCCCTGCCTTCCTGTGACAATTGTATAGGGCAGGTATTCACATTAGTTTCTTTATTAGAACATGAGAAAAATTCATTTCAAAGGAAGATGAAAACTTCCCTAAGTTGCATATCAAATGTGAACTCAAGTTTGAATTCAATAAAGACAAAATTATTTTTACTGCTTTATGTTCAGTGACTGTGAATTTTTCCAAATTACAATATATTGTTTATATAGTATTGTTTCACTGCTTAATGAATTATGAGTCTTTAGCACTGAGAAAAAAACCAGGTTTTTATTTTCCATAAATTTTAAAAGTCTAGAAAAGTTTCCCTTTATTACAAAATTTGAAAAAGGCAATGTATACTTCTTTAGAAAATAAAACTTCATGTAATGTTGGTAAAACATTCATCAACAGAAAATAGGTGAAATAACAACAAAAATCCACTGGTTTCTTCATCAGCATTATCTATTTTTATATACGAAGACTGCAATATAAGATAATATTTTATTTATGGATGAAAAATTTAAAAAAATTATAAGAAATTCATATATGTTTGAATTTATTTTGTTTGCATTAAGAAAAATAGAACATGTGTGCCTAAACAAATAAAAGTAACTCACATATTTGTAAGCTAAAGTCCAATCTCCAAATAAATCAAGAAGGGTAGAAATAGAGTTTAACTCAAAGGCATGTTCTTATTCTCATGTTAATAGTAACAAGCCCTCAGATTTACAATGGCTGATGTTTGAATCTAATCTGCCAGTACCTTTCGGTGTGTGCTTCTCTTTGATGTCAAGTTAATTTCTTTATGGTAGGAAGAACAGAAAAATAGAGCAGATTTCCCAGGGCAGTACTGAGATTAATAAAAGAAAAAAAAAAAGAAAAGGCAAAAATATACAACATAAGGAAACTAAGTCTAAGTAGGAAGTGGATAGCCATGGCATTTATCTCTTTCTCATTAAAAAGAAAAATTGCTAATTTTTTAAGATGAACATTCTCATCAGAAATGCAGTTTTCATTACCTTTTAAGGTCTGGTAATGTTATAAATTGGACTGAGAGGACGCATGAAGTCTCACAGAGAGAAACTGTCGCAATGATTACCACTCTCCTCAGTGGAACCCCGTTGCTATTGAAGGATATTCTTTTCTTTTCTCAGTGCTGTAGATTTTTTCCTAGCTGATGGATTAATGGGAGGAAATTGTGAAGGATGTGACACTAATAATTCGGGACACCAAAAAAAAAAATCATCATAATATTCGTTGCTGTTCAAGTCTGTTTTTGCTCACCTCGTCTTAAATTACATCCAATCTATGATTTACAGGCATTTCTCTTTCATCTAGAGAGCCATCTGGATCAAAACAGTAATATAGCTTTGTTGACAAATGCCACAAAGCCGACTTTATTCTCAGGGACCATCTTGAATTTCTGCTTAGTCACAGCAGATCGCAAAGGAACATGATGAAAATCTCAGAATGATCTTAATCGTGAGCTGCCTATCCTGGCCAAATTGGTTTTTCAAAAGTATTATCTAACATATCACAGGACACCAGGATCATGTAACGTTAGCCAGTGCTCCCAATAGAGGACATCATTCATCAAGGAAGAAGTGTTCAGATCCACATGCCTAACCTGGAGGTCAAGAGTTTATTTTAGATAGTAAATATTTGGCAAATTCTAAAATCTAGAATGAAAAACAAACGGTTTCAAGGCAGTCGAAAACAATGAAAACAATAGAATTTTATTCCACTTTGATATTATATAATCAAATACATCAAATATATTTGTGTGTGTGTGTGTGTGTGTGAGAGAGAGAGAGAGAGAGAGAGAGAGAGAGAGAGGGAGGAAGGGGGGGTGGGGAGTGGGGGTTGGGGGGAGAGACCCAAAAAACTGCCAAAATTCTAGGTCCCTTGAAGAGCCAAGAGCTTATAATAGCTAAAATCAGGGGAGGAAGGAAATTGAAAGAGCTATTTTTTTTTAAGTGACATTATTTGTTCCCAATTAATAGACACAGGGATAAAAAAAGGTCATGTGATTTAAGAAGTCCAAGCTAGGAGATTTGCTAAAATAATTGCCCAGCTTGGGAGCTTCATCGGCTCGTCACATCTTTCCCCTGTAGGAGCATTTTTATAGTATACTTTAAGAGACCACTGTGTAACCTTCACAGGCCAAACATCTACCCAGCAGCACATGATTAAACTCTCAAACATATATAAAAAGAGCCCTGCTGGATATTCTCCTTTCAACTGGCTGGTATTTTAGGCTTCACAATGTAATTTTTTTTTTTTTAATAAAGGCTTACATTATGAGAGCGAGGCTGTATAACTGGGGGCCTAACAAGCAGTGGTTGAAATAAGTGAATATTGCAAACTGCATTTCTTACTGGAACTATTAAAGGCACCTCAGCAATTCAAAATTTAGGAATGTTTGTTGCAAATTCACATGTATTTCAAATTACTCTCACCTTGACCAAAATTATATGCTGAATTCAAGCCACCAAAATGATGTTGTTGAGTATATTTTTTATGATTTAAAGAGATGAAAGAGATTGTACATAACTTATTATTATCATGATTATTAAGTGCTGGTGGCATGTGTAGTAATGGTATAGTACTGACTCAGAATATAGACTATAGTAGAGTGGTTAAAAACATAGGTACTAGTCTGATTTTCTGGGTTTAAAATCCCAGTTTTTCCATTCTGACTTGCTAATGACCTGGAGCAAGGCATTTCACCTTTCTAAGCCTCTAGGTCTTCATCTGTAAAATAAATAAATAAACAAACAAACAAATAAATAAATAAATAATAGTAATATTTTTCTAATTGAGTGGAGGAAAAAACTTTGTAAAGCATTTCAGACACTACCTGGCAAGATACCAGTGCTTAACAATTATTCTGTTGTTTTGATGGCTTCATTGCTATCACCATTTTTTTGGACATTAATACATTAATATAATATAATATAATAATACATATATATAAAATATACATATATGTATGTGTGTGTGTGTGTGTGTGTGTAATATATAGGTTTTCTGTTTGTTAGTGAGGGGTTCTTCCAAAACCATGAAAAGCTTGAAATATATCAGTTTCTAGTAATCAGGGTTATGTTGCAAAGTGTTTTACAAGGACATCTTTTTTAAATTTGGAAGGCAATTGGAGTTTTAAGGAAATAAGTTTTCTGCTATCAGGCTGTCATGAGGGCAATGATTTCAGTGTGGTGTCAGGGAGACAAGACGGTCATAAGGATAAAGGGAGAGTTAAGAGTCAGCTGCTACAGGATCTTTAGATTCTCAGGTTATCAAGGGTTTTAGATTCAATATGTAAATCAAATTAAGTTTGAGAAAGGAAGCTTAAAGTTGATGCTTAGGCAAAATTTGTGGTTATGATGGTTTGTTATCTAAGTGTTCATCTTTAAGTCATTTTTGTTTTGTCCTGAAGGGTGTTTTTAAATACAGTTTTTATAATTAGTTAGAAATATAAGCAAATAGATTTCTGGGACTATTTTTGACCACACTTTTTTCACCAGTTAACAAATGACAAAAGATTAATCTAAAGATTAAAAACTCAAGCTTCAAGAAATATAGAAGTATTTCCAGAAAAATAACTATATAATATTGGAGGTGAATAGGATTGATTACTAGAGGAAAAAGCATACAGGCTTGAGGTAATTTATATATATACACACACACACACACACACACACACACACACACACATACACATTCCACATTCTTAGGAAATTTTTACCAAAATACATATAAATGACAAACTTCATCTTTCATTTTATTTTGTGTGTGTGTGTGTCTCTGTGTGTGTGTGTGTGTGTGTGTGTGTGTGTACCCTACTTAAAAGATAATATGGGGATCTCTAAACTTTGTTTTAATCTCTGGAAATGGGTTACTTTGATGTTTCAAAGAATCTTTAGGAATGTCAGAAATACATTAAAATGTTATATTTCTTTGTAATTCACATTATATATGTATAGCAGAATTCTGAATGAATGCATCAAAGTTTAGATAAAGTTGATTCGTTTACAGTTTGAATGAGGGGACAAACATGGCGGTAGTCTCTGAACCATTGTTAAAAACTGTGGAGAGTATTTTGATTTTCCTGTTGGAGAAAAGAAATGAAAACTGAAAAACCTTTAAACCTCTAAAAATATAGAACAGAATCAATTAAATTGTCTCTCCTAGATTTTACCTTTGGCTTGGATAACTTAAAACTGAAATTGTGATTCAAAAAATACAGATAATAAAGTCATTTACCTTTTATTTTTGCTGGTGCTCCCTTTTGTTTAAGTGCATTCAAATCTTGATGAGTTTTTAGGATGTGGAAACTTATAAATATTTGGGAAATCAATATCAGCAGCACAAAGAATATATAACAGAACCTTTGGAGTTTTTCAGAAGATGAAAACTTCTTAACTTTATAACTTTTTGAGAAGAACTTCCTGCCAAAATATAGAGAATAAGTTGTTTTAATTAAGGTGTATTGTGTTTTTACAGTCAGTGAAAGGAACGCTATATTTTTCTTTGGCAATCAGTGAAAATATAAAAAGTATGTGAAACATAACAAAAATTGCAGAATATAATACATTGATATTAAAATATCCATGATTTGAAATTAGATGATAATATATAACTGAGCTGGTGCAATAATTTTGTTTTTATACATTGTTTAATAATGATATTTAAGAGAAACCAATGGTTTTAATTAATGTTTCCAAAATTAGAACTTAGAATCAACAGTCAGTTATAATATAGTTTTCTTGGTTTTGCTCACAGAAAGAAATTCTCTGACCATTGTCATATGAAATTCAACTAAGACTTTGATCTATGAAGTCCAGGATTTCCATATCTTCCCTCCCTTCTTTCCTTCCTTCCTTCCTTCCTTCCTTCCTTCCTTCCTTCCTTCCTTCCTTCCTTCCTTCCTTCCTTCCTTCCTTCCTTCCTTCCTTCCTCCCTCCCTCCCTTCCTTCCATCCATTGATTAATCCTCCTCATTTCCATGTGCTTATACTTTAAAATAATTGCCTATTAATAAAAAGCATCTTAGTGGGACTTTTCTCCTTCTTTGAATTTTCTACCTGAAACACAGTACTAAGCAATTTTAACTTATCTTATAGCCAATGATATACTTAGAGGCTATTGAACAAGAGACTGTCTGGCTGTGAATTGCTGGATGGATTGGTAGGATTAGAGTCTGGAAGATAGGACGACTATTATAATAGGCTATGCATGAGAGACTGGGGTCTGGGACAGATGAGCAGTAGTTTGCAAGGAAGAGATAATTTTGAAAGGGGGGAATCAAGAGATTTGTTAGTTGGATATTTGAGGAGTTAGAACTACAGTTGTAGATTCAAGTGTCACTATCATGAGAAATAAGTGATGGGAATACATACAATAGAAAGAAAGAGTGAAATATTAAAGAGAGGAAATGATGGTAGTAGATGTAATTTGAGAGAAATGAATTTTAACAAGAGACAGCAGATCATATCATAGGGGACCACCTCATTATTTCACTTAGCTGTTCACGTAACAAGAGGTCTTAGTGATGACCAGGGATGCCATACTGTCAAAGTTGAGGAAGCACACTGAACTAGACCATTTTAATTGTTTCAACCAAAATGCACAGGATAAGAGAAAGCATGGTAAATATGAGGGTAAAAGGTCGGTATGAGAAGGTAACACCTGGTTTTTGTCTTAACCAATTCTGGTTACACTTTTTAAGATAAAATGGGATTTTCTCCTTTTAACTCTGAATGTGCTTGTGTGTGTGTGTGTGTGTGTGTGTGTGTGTGTGTGTTCTTATTAAGCTTTGACTACATAAATTAAAATAGTGATCAAAACACTAAATATTTACTAAGACTAGGGGCTAAGCAAATCAGTAAAAAGCATACTTTTCACAATACCTTTTTTTTGTGGGGGGTGTACCAGAGATTGAACTCATGGGTACTTGACCACTGAGCCACATCCCCAGCCCTATTTTGAATTTTATTTAGAGACAGGGTCTCACTGAGTTGCTTAGGTTCTAATTTTTGCTGAGGCTGGCTTTGAACTTCGCAATCTTCCTGTCTCAGCCTCCTGAGCCACTGGGTTACAAGCATGTTTCACTGCGCCCGGCTACAACAACTTTTAAGTGTAATAAAATTATTATTCCTATTTATGGAGGTTCAGAAAGATTAAGGAATTTACTCAGCTTCCTCAAAGTGGAAAGGAAAAAAAAAGCCGGAGACTAGATTCAAATACAGATAGTTTGACTTCCAGAGTCTTAGTTCTTTGGAAAAAAGTACAATAACTTCTTGTAAAAATCTGATATATTTTTGACATATCGTGTGAAGAGTAGAGGATTTATAGAAATCCATAGTAGTAGCTTATCATAGCTTCTTTAATCAGTGTGGAGAGAGCATGTGGGGCCTAGATTTCTGGGAAAGAATTTCTCCTCCTTATCTAAGAGCACATACTGTGGAAGGATCAAATTATCATGTATTCATTAAGCAATCTCTCTCTTGCAATCATTCATTCATAGGGTATAATATTTCTTGTCGAATGATTTAGCACAAGGAAGTAAGTTTCTCCTTCATAATTTTTTCTCCTTTAGTTGATCCCTCAAACATGGATGGCCTTTTACTCCTTCTCTACATAGCAAATTTCTATTCATTTGACAAGACTTAGGCCAAACTGGATTCCCTAATAATGGCAGGAAGTTAGTGGCTTTCTTTCAGAGATTATCTAGCAGTTTGCATAAACTTCTCATAACATATCACTTTGAGCAATCATATCTTGAAGGGAAGGATCATACACTTTTACATTCCCTACTACCTGACTAGAGTAGGAATATATTAGAGACAGTTGAGCTGATGAATAAATGAAAAATAGATATATCTCAGAATATTATTATGAGCATTTTAAGCTTGAATTTAACAGTCCTTTGTTCTAAGGAGCACAAATGACTTTAGGAAGTCCTGAGGTACTATAGAGATTTAGGGAACAAAAGATTTCATTTATGTGCCAAATGAAACTGTTAAAGTAATTTTACTTGAAAGTCATAATGTGCACTGCCTGACTACATTTTTAAAAATATGACTGTTGATGGTGCTTTCTTCAATTTTTTCTCTCTGATTCTGAATCTATTCTTGATTGCCCTGAGTATCATCTTACTGTTCAAGTGAGTGTCCAATTATATTTAATTGCATCACTTTTCACAGTTAAAATTTCCACCATGACCAATTTTTTCTGTGTTCCTGGATAGCTTTATGAGTAATCTATTATTTTTTTTAATTTCCAGTTCGAAATAATGGCATGCTCAATTTGCTTCTTATGTTTGTCTAAATATATATCTGTGGCTATCAATTGCCTTTATCCATTCTAGCAAAATTGTCCAATTCACTTTAATTATAAATTTGTTATGTTTTTGCTTAGACCAAGCACACAATAAGATTCAACAGTTTCCTCTGCAATAACAATTATATTTCTCAGATGGCAAGTTATTGTGCCAGAACAATCAAAGGACCTGAGATAGTTAGCCAAGGGGGATAATGGATGCAAATTGAGGGTTTATTTGGCACAAAAAAGTGATGTGATTGTCACTTTTTTTTGAATCTTGAAGAGAATACATTTTATATACTACCAGACAGAAAAGATGAAAAGGACCATTTTCTGTACCATCCTATTTTAAATAATGTATTCAGTCTTATTACCGTAACTTTAGTAAAACCAGTTTCTCTGAGTGAAGTTAGGTATGCTTTCCATTTACAGAGTGGACAGAAAACCCAGTTCTGTACCTTTTAAATATGGATAGAAATAGCCTTGCTTAGCAATGGAATTCCAGACAAGCATTAGCATAGGAGGTGGATACAAAAGTTTAATCCAGTGTCTCTGAATTTAGGGTCTCTTACCTGAAAGGGAGATGCCTGACCATCAAAATATAACTGCAGTTTAAGCAATTTGTTAGAGGCTTACCACGGGCACATACCTTTTAATTTTCCCCAAGTATACCGATCTCCTACCAAGAGACAATAATTTATAACTAATCATTTCAAAAAGCATTTCCTAATCCCAACTAAATGCCCAACACTATGGCAGTCTAGAAGTCCTAGCAGTGCATAAGGTTAGTCTAGAAAGCCACTGAGCAGCTTACTGTCTGGAAGGAATCATGGTTATCACACAATTAATATAAGAAATGTGCCTGCCATTGGAGACATTCAGGGAGCAAATGAAGGCCATTTAGTCACCTGCCCAGGATAAATAGAAGGGGCCAACTCAGGTTTTGAATATCTGCCACCAACATCTCTAAGTGAGTGTGAGCAAAGAAACTCCTAATCTACCTCCTATAGTCAGTAAATGTACAGAGCAGGTTTCAATACTCACAGTGAAGAGACTCAAAGATCATCTCCTAGTTTTAATATTTTTTAGTAAATAGCACTTCCTGAGCTTCAATTTTTGTGAAACAGAATATATTCTGTATAGGACATTGTGCTTAATAAATGATGGTTATTGATTTTGTGCTCAATAAATGATGATTATTGATTTTGTGAACTTCCCAACAATGCAGGATAAAAGTAAAAATGTGGAATTTCCTAAAAAAAACTTTTGTCTAGTTTTTTCCTACTTGAGTTCAGTTCAATATAGTTTCTATATTTCAAAGCCATGTTTAACAAGTCATAGAAAGCTGAGAACAGCCTAAAGGGAACTATTGATTATGATGCCTGCCTGCCTTCTTTCCTTCCTTCCTTCTTTCCTTCCCCCAACTCTTTTAGCACTTGAAGTGCATTTTGTTTGTTTTTATGGTATCAAGGATTAAACCCACTGAGACACATCCCCAGCACAGGATTTCACTAAATTGCTTAAGGTCTCACTAAGTTGTTGAGGTTGATCTTGAACTTGTGATCCTCCTGCCTCAGCCTCCCTAGTTTCTGGTATTATAGGTGTGAACCACTGTGCCTGGCTTCAGTGCATTTTACTTGTTGGAATTATGCTTCCATCTTCTCTGGTAGAAAGGGAAATAGACAGGAAGCAAAGAAGAAAAGAAGTTTTCAAGCTTAAAATAAACATAGTTTGTGCTTATCTATTCTGGAATCTGAAAAAAGTTAAGTGTGCCAAATAGCAACTTTTCTAGTAGTCCGTCAGGGTGCCAATGCATGAGCAGAAACAGCATCAAATAAAACAAAACCAGATAAACTGAGACTGGAGAAAACCAAATCCCAATGCAGGTTATCTTTATGCTTTTGGTAATATTTGCAGAACCACTAGTCACAGCTGAATAATTGGTCTATCGGTAAAGGCAAAAGTTTTAATCTAGAATTTATATATTTAAATAATTTCACATAAATGACATTCTTTTGAATTCAGTCTTCACTGAATATGTCTTATTAGCAAATGAATATGTTAATTTTGAGCACAAAGGGCTTAAAATTCTACTAATATGAGCAATTCCTTTAAAGTGTTTTCTATACTTTTGAAAAAGACCATTTCTTCATGCATGTATGATTCTGTCAAAATGAACCCAACTTCTATGTCTGACTACAATGCTTTCATAAAAAATAGCTAAATAAAAGAGACCATTTCTTTTCATGAGGTAGAATATATTATATTTTAATTATTTTATTTTTTACATTTTTCTTCTCTTTAATGGAATTTTTAGATGACTATATAGTGTAGCACTTAAAAAAATTCTTTCACCCATGAACTCTTTCTCAATTTTCTGTGCCCAGTAGAAAGGGATTTGGAGTATGTCACCAGGAAAAGAGGGATTATTAAATGACATTTTCCATTGTTAGAGTTCTGAGTGATTTAGAGATATTGAATTTTGTGAGTTCAATTTTAATCTGTTTTATAAGAAACTGTCACTTTATACCATGTGAAAAATATACTCCCTCAATTGGGACACAAAACACAAAAATGCTTCTTTTAACCTTTCAATATATCATCTAGGATAAAACAAAAGCCTTGTCTTTACTTTCCATATTGTACAGATTCTTTTTTCCCCATGATTTTCCCCAGATTAATTATCATGTCTCTAAATCACTGGCTGTCCTAACATTTAACATGCCTTTTTAAATGTTTATGTCATGAAGACAAAGCCTTTGATATCTGTGTTAAAAAACTAATCTTTGTGTAGTATACATAAGACGTTATGATTTTCAAATAAAATAGTTTATTTTTTAAACATCAAGATTCATCCAGAGTTGATTACCCAGGTGCATTCTGAAAATTCCTTAGGATTACAATTGTACCTACTTCTAGTCCCTTTGATAGTGAAGTCTAAATGCAAATAGACATTGAAAGTTAATGTCATCACATAGAGGAAGTAGGCAATTTACCAAAGGCACATACAACTGTTTCCTATAAATATAGACATGCAAAGTATTTGCAGCCTTCACATTATATAAATTACTAAGAGCAAAGCAAATAGTTTATGAAGGCATTATATTCTACCCAATCAGTGTCTTGTTTTCATTGTTGTCTGCTATTTTTTAATCTAAATGTTTTTCCCCCTGTAGGATTATCCTTTCTGGAGTCAAATTAAAGACTCTGAAACTGTTTCTCATTATTGTTTGCTACTTGAGCTGTTTCCTCAAAGGATTGTAATCAGTTTGCTTTTACAGAATACGTTATGTTTGAAAGAGAGTGACAGGTAGAAAATTAAAATAAAATGATTGTAAAATGGAAGTATGTAAAGTAGCTTGAAAATTTGTCTTATCATATTTGGTCAATTAGTCTGAAACCAGCTGTAATGTTAGAAATGTCAGATCTATATGTGTACCAAAAGTTGTTCAATTTTATTCCATCCATATGCTTGGGATTTAGAAAAAAAATAGAAAATGCTTGTAGACAAATATTCCAAATGACCTTATTTATAACTGATCAATATTAGATAACAACCACATGGCTTTTTACCTTTTTTTTAATGCTTGCCTTTAAATGTACACATACAGAGTAACCATAGACGGAGTCTGAGATGTCAGGTCAATTATAATCATGCCTTTTTTATACTGATGCTTTCTGTTTAGAGATAGGTAATCTGATAAATATCTGTACGTTTAAATTAACACTTTAAAATTATTAAAATCACTGAATAATTGCAAATGATAATAAAAAATACCTCAATTGTCTAATATTCCAATATTTAGATAAAATATTTTCCTGTCTTGCATATAGTACTTTTGCACATCTATAGATAGTATTTCTGTGTGTTCATTTCTGGTATGTTCACATATGCACACAGCTATGAATTTGGCAGTCCATTTTGAATAAAATTATTCTACCCACATTTCATAAAACTTACCCCTTTTGAGTTTGATGCAGCAATGAAAGTTTACTTTTGTCAAACTCCTCCAGGTCAGAGTCATTGTTTAAGAGAATGTATTTTTCCTGGTTATTTGTTTCTGTCATTTTCATTTCTGAAAGTCTTGGTTCAATAATCGCCGAATGTCTGTGTCAATCCTAGGGCAATTTTAAAGCTATGAGTATAAATTCCATTTGTATCCTCTCAAAACAGGAGAAAACTTTGGGGCAGACAGCTCTTTAGTCTGTAGCTCTCTAACTTAAGAGGGTGAGCCCACAGCCTGAGCTGAGAGTATTTGCCAAATACTTGCTCCTCCCACTTTCACAGCAGGTAGAATTTCAGTCTTACCTTTATTGGACTAGATGTGGGAATGAAAAGGAGAGAACAAGTCTAGCAAGATAAAAAGAACTCACAGGAGGGGAAGTTGATTTTCATCTAAAATTTTACTTCATCTGAAATTATTATTAAAACAATAAAAAGATTTTTTTAAAGGGAGGAAAAGTCACAGTGGCATATTGAAATTACATACCCTACCAGACACATTAAATTCTTTGGCAAAATACTGAATAGCATTCTTGGACCAGATTTTTTCTCACTCCTTAGGTTTCTGGGAACCCCAGGTTCTGTGATGACTTTCATTCAAATCAGATTGAAAATTCTGTCATATAGCATTTTCACAGTATTTACTGTGATATCTAACCATGCCAATAAAAGAATTAGTATGTTGGATATAAAGCTCAGTCATGATAATCAAGAGGATCAAAAAATTAGAATATTACTTCTATGTGGACAATCTTCTTCTTAATCTGTTGGTTCTGTTTGTTAGAGAAAGCGTTGTTACTTGAACATGCAATTGCTGCCTTTTCACCTGGGAGAAGTGGTTTGAGGCCTGAGTGCATGCTGCACACAGCTGGGGTGAGTTTTAGACGTATCATTATCTGAACCCCAATCCAGATGAATTAAATCCAGATGAAAACCTTTGAACGTTTTTGATTGTCAGACTCACAAGTCTACTCTTATTAGTTTAGATAAAGGATTTTGGATATGAAGAAGTTTGGCTCCAGGCTTTTACCCTTTTTTGGGAATGTAAGCTGTCCGCAGTGACCACATGATTTTTGAATGGTGTCCCTTGAGCATGGAGTGAGTATGTTCTCTGTGTGGGAGAAGGCAAAAATGAGCCATCTGGTGACCACAGGGTTGATTGTGGCAGAGACTGACTAGCTGCTCACCAAACTATTTCTGTTTTTTTCTTCTGGGCACACAGACAGCTGATATAAGGTTATGTTTGGCCACCGGACTGAGTTCCCACAAATGTATGGTGACAGGAGGGAACTGAAACTTTAAATTCTAAAGCATCAAAGCATTTTCTTTATGTACTCTTTTACTCACTTGAGAACTCAGAGTTGGAAAACGTAAGAAGCCTAAGTCTGCAAATTGTCATAGGGAAGACACCTCCTAGGAAGGCCATTTCACCAAAAGCACTTACACAGGGCCATTGTGTGAGCAGAAAGTGAATTTTTACCATGATAAGTCATTGGAATTGGAAGAATTCTTATTTTAACAATTAATCTACCTTCATTAACATAGGGAAGAAAGTGTAAGGGTATTAGTTCAATAACCAGGTCTCAGGATAAGAAAAATCCAGGCTTGATGCAAGAATCAAAGCGGTACCAGTTTACTGATCTTCCATCAAAAGCACAAAATCAGACTCCAATAGGTACCAGTATCTATGTTACTTCATTCTCAACTTTTGTTTCCTCGAAATAAGAATTTGAATGGCTCAAAGCTGACCAGATATCCAACTCCAGATCAGTTAGCGGTGGCCAGTGAAAAATAGTCCACCTTGGGGAAGACAGAGGATGTCTCCTTAAGAATGTTTCATGTGCTGGGGCTCTCCTTTCCCTACCCAGGTAATTTTTTATTCTGTTATATTTCAATTATTATTGTTATTATTTCTACAGTACTTTTGCATAAATCCCCTCAAAGCCTATATGAATTTAGTAGAGCAAAACTAAATAAATGTATAAATAATAAATAGATCAAGGATTCTATTTTTTTTCCCACTTGTTTTAAGTTAGCAGTGGCATTTATTTCTCCACAGGCCTTTGGCATCATTCATATTCTTCAAACTCTTCAAAGGTTTCTCACACAAGTTCACTGATCTCATTTACACATTTTCCCTATATCCTGAGATATAATTATCCTCCCACCATGAGAATTTAATTCATTTACAACATCCCAGGTATTCTTTTACAATCTCCTCTTTCATATTAGGTTTTATTTCCTTCTTACCCTGCTAAAGATCATTCTCCTTGAAAGAGAAGATAGAAACATGATGACAGAGAAAATGTGCCTCTTGTTGTCCATCAATAGCATATCACAGGTTGCTGAAAACTAGCCTTTGCATTTCATCATCTTTATTCACTTGCATTTAGCCCAAAAGGGGGACATTGTTGTTCAGAACAATTTTTTAAAGCCTAAACTTATTAGGAGTTTGGATGCATGGATATTGATCTTATTGATGTGACACCTTCTTATTGATCTTAAAAAATTTTTTTTCTCCACCGTTTGTATTTGAATTTAAAGGCTTGAGTTCATCAGAGTACATGTATATATTTTTCAAGTATTCTGTAAGTATTTTACTCTATCTTTCTCAATGGAATCATTTATGATTGAAAAGATAAAGATTGTATTTCTGAGAATCCCTAAGCTACCTACTATGACAGAATCTCATACCATAAAATTGATACTATCTCTTTCCTAAATGTTTGGATTTCTGCCTTCAAGGATACATGTCTTCATTTTCTCAGTTATTATAAACTCTAAAACAAAGTGTTTTCTTTCTCCTTGTTTCATTTTTGCAATAAGAAGGAATAGTGCTACCTGAGGAAGGCGATTGACAATCACATTTCAGGGTTTTGTCTTTAGATTTTCTGTCTTGGAAATATAATTGCTAATTCATGCAGAGTCACTAGCCTAACTGCAAAACTAGCCAAGAGTATAGCAAAACAAAACATAAAATCCAGAATAACAATTTATGAATTCATGATTCATGAACAAATATCAATCAGAACATGGAAATATTTGCATTAAATGATGGGCTTTTTTTTCCCTCTGAAGTCCAATGTACATGAAAAGTCAAATTTCTATCTAAAATCATGTAACTGGGGAGATGAAAATAAGTTGGGTGATTGTTTTAAACCTTTATTTTATTTATTTATTTTTATGTGGTACTAAGGATGGAACCTACCACCTCACACATACTAGGCAAGTGCTTTACCGCTGAACCATAACCCCAGCCCCAAGTTGGATGATATTAATCATTAGACTTATCATTTAATAAAAGCCTATCACCTTACAAAGAGAAAAATATCTACATGTGGAATGTTTCTCCCACTACTATTTAGGATCCCCCAAAGTCTTTGGATGTGTTTGGGGTATTTTTTTAGTTTTATGATCGTATTATACTTTTTTAAAAAATTTTTATTTGTTCTTTTTAGTTATACATGACAGTGAGTGTATTTTGACATATTATACATACATGGAGTACAACTTTCCATTCTGTAGTTGTACAAGATGTTGAGTTTCATTGGGAGTGCATTTACATATGAATTTAAGAAAGTTATGCCCAATTCATTCTACTGTCATTCCTATTCGGACCCCCTACCCCTCTCTTCATTCCCCTTTGTATGGTCATATTACACTTCTATATTTTTATTTATTAATTGTAAAATGAATTAAAAAGACTCAGCTGTGTTTGTGAGAATTATTCACAGTTGAAAAGAGTTTTAAATTCTCAACTCAATGATCTAAATTTGGATAAACATAACAGACACCTGCTTTGAAGAGACTTGAAGACAAAATTTTTAAGGGTCACTGAGAATAATTCTCCGTGTGATAAGTCCCCTGGCCTACTCCATTCTGAATCTCCCTGCTATTTTTCGGATCACTGCCTGGATAATGTCATTTAAAAGTATGGTTCTCCCAGTTGTATGATTCCATTTCGAATCAATTTTCTCATTAGCTATCCTAGATCATTGATTAGATAAAAGTTGTGTTTATAAGCCCTTCGTTTTGTATTAAAAAATATTTTTGAAGTTTTTTTCTGCTGGGTAGTCAGTCACAAGTTGCCTGCAAAGGTTAGCTTTTAATTTGAATGTGAAGTTTCAGAAAGCTTTGCTCAGAAATCCCTAACTGTTCAGAAACGTTAAAATATTTCTTTATAGGCCCTACACTTCTTAAGGCAATTCACCTATCTCTGCTTTAAGCATTTGTGTGTTAGTTTAATTCTCAAAAAATAATGTCATGCTGCTATTTTCAAAGTCTCTGGCTCCATCCACCCTAATTCCTATGAATTTCATTTCAACACACATTCATCCTTATTGGCCTGGAGTAGTTGTATCCCTTTCCTTCAAGATTAATTTTTCATCGGGGCATATTAAAATTTTTTAGAGACTATGCTTTATCAGCTAAATAAGTAACTAGAATTTTTCAGACAGTTGGAAGTTGCCAATGGCTTCTTTACTTTCATGCCAGGAGTGGATAAGATGATCTGGGATACTTGCACAGTAATATTACTTCCATTTCTCTTTCAACTTATGCTGGACCAAATGTTTATAAGTCAATTTGCATAGGTCCAAAAGATTCACAAAATTTTATGCAGGTGAATGTCTTCTTGAGATATTATTTTCCTCTCTAAAAATGGCATGAAAATTTATTCGTCCAATTCCAAATTTATCTCCACTCAAATGAGTCTCAGTGAGGTTTAAAAGATCCTATTTACCACTGTAAATCTCCACTTACTACTTCAACTCTTCTTTAGCATCACCTGAAAAAACTACCATGTTTTTCTGGTGAGATCCATTTCCTATTTTCTACTATGACTTTGTCAATCAAAATTTACTTTTCCTCTAAATTCTCCTGTCTGCCTTCACATTACAGGAAATCAAAGATTTAATGGGTGAATAATCTTAACTTAGGGAGGAAAATAAAACTACCTCTTTCTATAATTACCCTTATTTCTTTCCCCTTTTATATAACGTTTAGTCATTCATTATGTGTCAAGGCACCAGATGCTGCCTACTAGTCAGGGAGAAACACAAGTACATCATTAAGTCCCACATAATATGATAAATACTCTTATAGAGATATGAGTGGGTTTGGGGTACTAACACAAGGGTGTCCATAATGCATGAGCAAAGCCAAAAAAAATAAATAAATAAAGGTTAATGTCGACAGTAGATTTGGAATTTCTAGCCAGATGACACAGCATATATGTAGGCATGGGAAACAAAAGGGGGAATGAAAATTTTTTTCTGCTTTTATTCCCCTAAAGAACTGAAATATTTATTTATTCACATTTTTAGTTATTGTCTGGCTGAATCAAAAAGAATATATGGGAAATATGAAAACTGATTGGAAATGGAGTCGGAAAGTAAGCAAGCATCAAGTTATAAAGAATCTTAAGTGCCAATGCTTTATTAGGATGACTCAAAGTGGGTTGGGTTAGCACTGGAGCATTTTAGTAGGAGAGGATGTTAAAGTTTTTGTCCCTCACAATTTATATGTTGACATTATATGATTCTAACCCTTATATGATTCTATTTTAAGATAGAAAGTTTGAATGGCTATTAATGTTCAATAAAGTCATAATCCAATATAAGTAACATCCTTAAAAGAAAAGGCAGAAACAGCAGGGATGCGTGCATACAGAGAGAAGGCCACATGGAAACAGAGAGAGAAGATGCCACCTGCAAGCTGAGGAGAGAAGCCCCAGGAGAAAACAAACCCACTGCTCATTGACCTTGAACTTCAAGCCTTTGCTGAGAGAAACTGTTTATTGATGTTTGAGTCACCTAGTATATAGTATTTTGTTCTGACATCCTTTACCAGACTAATACAGAGGTCATGATGAGATTTACATGTCCAAAATACATTCTGACCTTAATATGAAAACAGGTTTGGATGGATGTGGGAGGGAGCATACATGAAAGCTGGAGGCAAACTATTGGTAATCACACAAATAATATAGGATTTAAATAAATTGATATGAAAGACCTGGGTCCCTAAGATTTTCAGAAATTAGAATGAACTTCGTCATGACAGAACAATTATAGATAAATGATTGAAAGCACAGGAGGATGGGATATCTAATGAAAAAGGAAGGCAATGAAATCCAGACATGGTTGGAAGATTTAACTTTCCAGAGGAGAAACAGTATTTCTTCTTCTAGTTGTAAAAATTCTAAGTGAACTCCTATGTATTGTAGCTTCATAAGCTACAATAAACCCAGAGTTCTGAAGTGTGGCTTTAAGTTTTCTTTAAGTCTAATTTATCATCAAGATGTGATTGAATTCCAAAGGAGAGCCTGGTTCAGAACTAACTTTACAAACACAACACACGTGGAACTGGGCAAAATTGCTCCCATTTTCATGAATTTATCACTACTATGTGACTTCTAACAAGTATAGTGTTGGATTCCTTCAGTGTTTAAAATAAAACACTTGAAGACTGTATTTGAAATATTAACAAGCATATAAAAATATCTGAGCATATTTTTGCACATACATTAGAAAATTTTACCTTTGATAAATATTTTCCTGCCCCATGCTTAAATACAAATTTAGTGTATTGTATTAAAAATGTCAATTAGGTCACTGGATTCAGAGTCCTTACTACAGAGCATTACAACCAATAAACATATTCAGAAATGTTGAACATCCTTAGCAGTCAGGGAAATGCAAATCAAAGCTACACTGATTTCATTTCACCCCAGTTATAGTGGCAATCATCAAGAACACAAATAACAATAATTTTATGGTGAGAACGTGGGAAAAAGGTGCACTTATACGTTTTTGATGGGACTGCAAAGTAGAACAACCACTTTGGAAAGCAGCATGGAGATATCTCAAAAGACGAAGAAGGTAGCCACAATTATGGCTATCCAACTTCTTGGGATTTATCCAAAAGAACTAAATCAGCCTACTATAGTGACACACACATAACAGCGTGTATAGCAGCACAATTCACTATAGCCAATTTATAAAACAAGCCATATATATATAATATATATAACTACTAGATAGATAGATAGATAGATAGGTAGGTAGTAGTTCTACTCAGCCATAAAGAATAATGAATTTATGTGATTTTCTGGTAAATGTATAGAATTGGAAAACATTATGCTAAGTGAAATAAGCCAGACTAAGACAGTCAAGGGTCAGATATTTTTCTCATGCAGAAGATAGATAGATAGATAGATAGATAGATAGATAGATAGATAGATAGATCTAGATCGCCAGATGTGTAGGAGGAGTTATATATATCTTTATGTATATCTCATGAAAATATAAGGGAAACCAATAGAGTAGAGGAAGTGGATTGAAAGGGAGGGAGAAGGGAAGACATGGGGAAGTGCTAGGAAATGAAATCTTCCAAATTATGCTATGTACATGTTTAAATATATCACAATAAATCCTGCATATCTGCATATGTAATTATAATGGATTAATTAAAACAGTAATAATATTAATAATAACAGAGGGGAGATCAGTAGAGTAGAACAAGTAGAATAGAAGCGGGGAGGAATGGAGGGAAAGAGAAGTTACTAAGAATGAGACTACTCAAATTATGTTATGTGCTTGTATATATAATTTTAGTACTCAAATTATGTCATGGCAAAAATGGATCCCACTATTATATGTAATTATCATGCACCAATAATAAATAAATAAGTAACAAACAGAAATGATATGCAAGGGGAAAATGTCGATCAGAACTTAGAATATGCCTGAATTTTGTTTCTTAGGCTTTTTTCCCTATCCTGAAATATATTCATTTCTTTTTTGCTCAGGCAAGTTGCAACTCTTCTTTTGTGTAAGAAAGTTACCTTAGAAACCAATTTTCCTCAAACTCCAGTCCATGTTCTTCATTATCTTGAGTTGTGGCCTTAGTCAAGCCCTCCATGCCTAACATGAATTATTATTTAATCAATGTAGACATGAATGCAGCTGTGCTTAGGAGCATTTTAAGAGCAAATGATAAATACAGGACAGAGCCCCAAAAGGTCCTAAAAGCATATGTTAGCTGGACATTCAGATTGCTTACACTTTCCATTTATTTTCTACTATCTCTCTGCTAATAAAAACATAGTGCTACAGAAGAGCCCTGTGACACAGGCAATTAAATAGAGAATAAATGCAGCCGGTTCATTGAAACAACATTGGCACTGGGTAATTATACAATTCATTGTAAATTTAACAAAATCTCAAATTGGTGCAAGAGAAGGCATTGATAGATACCAGAAACCTGGATCTAGATCTATTGAAGCAATCAGTGTCTGGATATCAGAACAGTGATATTTGTAAGTGTGAAAAGAATGATTACATTGTTCATTAGCATCCTTTGTGGAATTTAGAACATAGAACATGGTATATTTTGATTCTAGACAGCCAAAGAGTAGAATATAATGAAGATAGTTCATATTTTTGCTTACTTTTGTGAGTTATTTTATCGGCTCTTTTCAGCATCAATGCCTATTTTTGTTTTGGGAAATTCCTCATTGTGTGCAGTATTGGCAGGCAACAATACTCTGTCTCTTTAGGAAAGCCATGGCTGGAGGACGATTTTATTTCCTACATCAAGGGCACAGGGGACCCTGACTGATGGATGGAATGCTTGTGCCTGGGATTTGTGATTGCAAAGATGAAGGATGAAAAACCGGCACGGTGGAAAAAATGTTTCTAATAAAGGGCAGTTTCCTTACTTCTTATTTTTTCATCTTTTGGACTTGCTCTTCTTTTCTGCCTATTTTTTGGACCTGGTTCTCCAATCTTCCTATTGATTCCATGAGTTTCCTGATCTGCTTCCTAAAAATGTGCTCTACATTTTATTTCTATTTGAGACAGCCTGACCACTTCTCTCCTCATTACAGAGAGGACAAAAAAACTATTCCTACATTTCCCCCTTATTTTTCTACCTTTCAACTACCATTTCTTCTCCCCATAGGGATACTTCCAATTAATGAAGAGTAAATACCCTGGCACCTCCTAGGGTGCCTATTTTAGAAATTTAAAGTTATTAATTAGAGACTGAAGTAGGTATCACAGACACACTCTTCTACTGGCAAATATTCTTTCTTTTGAAACATGATTTGTTATGACGTGTTCCTCGGTGTTTTGAAAGCCAATTTCACTTTTATAGATAGATACTCATCTATGCGTTTATTTATTTTTTTGTTTTTTTTTTTTAAAGGGATATTTTGTTCATTGTCTGCAGAATGCCTATTCTCCTAGGTCTGAGGCCTTGTCCTGTTTCCCTGGTGATTTCTAGTCTTTACCGTCTCCAGGCTGCTTTTACATTGCTCTTTTTTGTTTCATTTCTTTAACAGTCACCTCCACACCAACTTTGTTTTTAACATTACCTTCTCACATGGAATCTCTGTTTCCATTTGGATGTTTACGTTCCATTCTGATATTCAAATATGAATGTGAAACCAAGGGCCACAAAAATCTATCTTCTTTACCAAGTCCCAATATTTATGTTTCATCATTCTGTTTCTTCTGAACTAGGCTTCTTTGGCTCATCACACCTTTCCTTGGGCTATTTCATATTTGTTGCTACCAACTGAGTCAAAATAGACATGGAAGCTGGTGTCTAGCTCCAGCTGCCTTTGAGTTCTGCTTCTTGTTTCTTCCTTTCATCCTGTTTGTCTAATAAGAGTCATCCTTGACTGGCACATTCACCCTGCTATTTCTCCCTGAAGCCCATAAAGTACTCAGATCCATGATTCAGAAACTTGTAACCCCAACTAGCTGCAGATATGACTAGTCCTTTAGTTGTAATAAGACAATTTCCTCATCTGCTATATAAGGGTGACAGCAATATTTGATCTACCCACTGCAGATAGTCATAGGGAGAATGCTTGAATATTAACATTTTAAAACTCTGTAGAGTTTATGTATTTTTTCACATTTGTTCCCTGATTCTCAGTCAAAATAAACTATTTAGAATAAGGGTCTCATTGACTCAAAAACATAACAAATGTCTTCCTGTCTTTAAATAATGTTTTTCCCTTTGCTTGAATTATTAGTCTCCTTTACATATATTCGTCAATATATATTATCCTGCCCAGTTTACTCCTTGAATATTTTCTTTTTTTAAAAAAGAGAAGCAGCTTTTACTCAGGAAAGTTTTTTTTAATTTTAATATTTATTTTTTAGTTTTCGGCAGACACAACATATTTGTTTGCATGTGGTGCTGAGGATCGAACCCAGGCCCACGCATGCCAGGAGAGTGCTCTACCACTTGAGCCACATCCCCAGCCTTGAATATTTTCTTATTGCATTACTCTCATGTATACCTTCATTCTTTAAATTGTATTTTAGCCCATTACAATATAATATTTACTGTAATAGTTAATTACTTTTTTTTTTTTTTTTGCTGTTATTCTCCACCTTAACAACTATCACACTCTAGTAAGTATGGTTGGTGCTCGATAATAGTTTTGATTGGCTGATGTAAGTAACAAACATTGTAAAATAGAGTAAACATGAATCCTTCTTTCAAATAGTTTATTCTCACTACACTGTATAAAATGACTGATGCAAAAAGATTGCATTGTATTAAAGAAACAAATAAAAGTTATTACATTGTGGCCTGAAATTGCTAAATACAGATAAAGGTACCAATCTTTATGTTCAAATGAATCACAAGGACAAATAAACCTAAATAATAAATTATAAGTTTGCAATGTGCTAGTAACACTTGACAATGAGTTCCATCAGCATAAATTGATACCAAGGGCAGGCTTCTTATTAATCATGCGTCACCAGGGCATTGGGTTAAATGCTTAAATAACAGGATGATACAAGTCTTGCTGGCAATTTAATTCCTGGTTTCTAGGCTCTGGAAGACAGAGTCTCTTTCCTCTTTCCCTGGAGGAGGAGAAGTCCATCAAAATGTCATTATTCTACATGTGTAACCGTGTCATTTCTCTATGTTTCTGTACAGGTAGTTTCAGTTGGCACTTGGAGATGAAGTGCCACTGATTGATCCTCATAGACTCACTCCTTTTCCCTCCTTACAACAAAGATCTTGTTTTTAATCACCTTGCTGTGTACTTCCTTTGCCTTATCCATTATGCAAGGAGGTCAGCTAGTCACACTCAATATGACTAATTAAAAAGAGAACTCCAAGGTAAAGTGCACAGAGGCACTTTGGTAATTGCAGTGATACCCGTGAATAATAATGACAATTAATGAGACCTGTAATGGCTTTGTAAATAGTCATTTGCCCACTCACAGGAAGTGAATTACAATTTATACTGAGTGAGGAAAGTCAACTCTCCTGGTGCATTTGAACATTCCTTTTTTTTTTTTTTCCTTTTGTAGCTGACTCTGACTCTGTTTTGGGCATTCGAGAAATTCTTGGAAGGGCGGGGGGCAGATGACAAACCCTGTTCTAAATGATAGCATAATGTTCAACACATGGGACAAATAGAATCTTCTTTGCAGAGGTTACTTTATTATAAAAGATTGATTAGGGTAAACCAAAGTACCCTTGGGGGTGGAGGGAAGGGTGGCTTGCTTCAAGTGTGAAAAAAATATAGAAAGATATTGGAAATAGGATGTTCTAATTATATAGCCAGTGGGTATTATAGGAAAGCTAATAAGAATTCTGAAGCCAAGTAAGGTAAAGAAATTTGTACAAGGACTTACAACTGCTTTGTGTCACAGTTGAGACAAGAAGGCAGAATCCTGGCTTTGTGCCAGTGATCTCACAGGGCAGACCTTGAAGAGCTCTGGAAATCATGAGCAAGGGTGTGGTGTAGATTGGGCGGCAAAGACCTTTGGGCAATATCGCAGTACTGTCTGGTAGTTAAACTGATTATAAATGGCAGATTACTAAAGAAGGAACATAAAATCGTACAGGTGAAACAAATAGCTAGAAGTACATTAAGGTTGATAGCAAAGCAGGTAATGAACACAGAAGACCCGAGGCTCACTCTTCAGATTCAAGCAGAGTGTCTTACACTGACTTAAAAGCAAACAAGCAAACGGCAAAAACAAACAAACAAACAAAAAAATGCACTTAACTTCTGGGTAGTACTTTGTTGTCTGGAAAATTAGTCTCTTTTTGCATGTTAAATCACTTTAATATCATTCTACACTTTTAAGGATAAAAACAGTTCCTTAACATGCTGCTCAATTCTTTATATGTTCAAAGCTGGGGGCTTCCTCCTACTCAGGATTTGATCCATACTTAGTTTTCTTGTTTGGGAAAGTCGATTTCATTTCTCTTCTGTTAGTTAATATCTACGAATCCTTCAGATTTTAGAGCAAATGGTACTTACTTAGGAATATCTTTCCTGATTTTTGACAAAATTCCATTCCTTCATTATAGACTTTTACAACATTATAAATTTCTTTTGTAGCAGCTGTTTCAATTGGGTATCTATTGTTCAGAATTTTTTATAAATATTTATCTTTACCGCTAGATTTCAAGTTCATGAGGTGGGGATAGTATCTGATTTTATAAATTACTGTGTTATTCTGAATGAATAAATGAATAAATAAATGAGTGAATAGAAACGAAACAGTGAATTACTCCAGTGAAACATCTCAGGAAAACACACACACACACACAGCACACTGCTGTGAACAATGCTGGTTAGACTCAGATTCTGTCAAGACACAACCCATTTCTGCCTTCGTCACAGATGATTCTTCAGCATTTGGATGTACACCTGACACTCAGAATTTCAAGATACGTTTACTGGTAGGATGGATAAATGTTTCTAATGTTCAGAGGCAAGTGTTGCTGTTTGCCATACTTAAAATTCTAAAAATAGTAATGCTTTTGCTGGCTAATGGGAAACTGACTAGTTTTGTGGGAGATTTGTGTATGGAATTCCATTTGCCATCTAGACCAGTCATGGTGGGAATAGATGAGCATCCGCTTGTTTCCGAATTTCAGGCTTCAGAAAAATTCCCAGGTGTGTGCAAATTCCAGTTTCTATCTGAAGGGGAAATTTGTAAATAAGGATTAGGCAGGCCCACTTGGATTTCCTTTAAATATTTGTATTTATCAAAACTTCAGGGGGCTGGGGCTGGGGCTCAGTGGTAGAACATTGTTTGAGGCACTGAGTTCGATTCTCAGCACTACGTATAAGTAAATAAAGATATTGTGTTTATCTACAAGTAAAAAATTTTGAAACAACAAACAAACAAACTTCAGTAAGCTTTTAATTATTGGTCCTGGGGCAACTGAATATCCATATAACAAAATTGAGGTGGAACCCTTGCCTTATACCAGGTAAAAAATAAACTCAAAATGGATCAAAGACTATGTGTAAGAGCAAAAACTACTAAAGACTTATAACACAAAAGTGTAAATTTGACTGACATTAGATTAGTGGATGGATTCTTTGATATGACATCACAAGTAAAAGTGACAAAATAAAAAAATAGATAAATTGGACTTAATAAAAAATTAAAATCTTTGCATTTCCAAGAACATCAATAAAGTGAAAAGACAAACCACACAATAGTAGAATATATCTGTAAATCACATATATTTGAAGAGGCTTGTATTCAGAATATATTATTCTTACTATTAAATGATAAAAAAGTAAAATCATCCAATTAAAGTGGGTATAAGATTTGAATAAGTGTCATACTTGACACAATATAGATGACTCTTAAAAACATGCCAAGTGAAAGAAGCCATACACAAAGGTCCCATATTGAATAATTACTGGTAAATTCATAAAGACCAAGAGGAGGTTAGTGGTTGCCAGGGAATTGAGGGGTGAAAATGGAAATTGAATGCTATTTGGTATAGAGTTTCTGATTAAGGTAACAGCAATTTTCTAATTATCATTCATCTCTATGAATATATTTAAAAAACACTGAATTGTGCAGTTTAGGAGGTGAATTTTATGGAATGTGACTAATCTCAGTAAAACTGTTATTTTATAATGAACAGGAAAAAGACACATAAGTAACAAGTACTAGGACTGATACCTGTTTGCATTATTTGTGTTGTATCATATTCTAAGATTAGCTCTCACTGAGAGTGAGAGATATTATACTTTGCTATAGGCCACTTTTTAAATACTAGAAATTACAAAGAGTAATTTTTGGATGATTTTTCTTAATATTTTCACCTTTACTCCTGACATAATGAGCTATATGGAGCAGTGATTACTACATATGACTATGAATTACATTCACATGATGCTAATAAACATTTTAAAATCATGAAATATTTAAAATACATAAAGAGTACATGTCAAACAGATTTGTTTTTATCTGTGATAAGGATTTATCCCTGAATGCTTAATATAAGTTTTATAACAAATGGATGTTGACTTTCATTGAATGCCTTTTTCTTGCCTCTATTAATATGATCACGTATTTATTTTCCTTCAGTCTGTTAACATGAATTTTGTTAATTGATTTTCTAATGGTAAACCATCTTACATTAAGATTAAAGGTTAAATACTTAATTACTAACCATGGCATATTTGTTTGCTCTATTTTATTTACTGCTGGCAGATGTCTGAGAGTGTACTAGGGCACACTTAATGTGACATCCATGAAATCTGGAGTCTCTTTCTCTACACCCAGCCACCAGTCAGAGTCTGGTCTCTGGTAGTGCATTCAATGTATCTTTATTCAGAGATGGGGTTATTTATACTTTTTAAAGGTACATGAGGCCATCATAACTAAGGCCAAAGGAAATTAATTTTTTCTTGGGATTTTGGGATCAGAGAAGCAGTACAAATTCTAGTGCCAAACCCATATGAGCTTGTAGCTAGGAATTATAGGGTTAAGCCTCACTCTGAGCTGGCTTACTTCACATCTCTATATCCTTAAAATTCAGGCAAAGACTCCATGGCAAAAACTGGCTCCATTACTAAACCACACATCTGGGTTCACAATTCTGCATTCTTTTAGGTT
Organism: Urocitellus parryii; assembly: GCF_045843805.1. Taxonomy (NCBI): domain Eukaryota; kingdom Metazoa; phylum Chordata; class Mammalia; order Rodentia; family Sciuridae; genus Urocitellus; species Urocitellus parryii. Next base: position 60,426,739 of record NC_135540.1, read on the forward strand.
TTAGAAGAATTTTATTTCCTTCCACATAATTTCATCCATATATTAGAGCTTGCTTTTTTGGTTCATTCTGTTGCTCTCATCAGTGATGCTTTTTCCGATTCCTATCCTCCTTACCTTAGACATTCTGATTAAGTATGTCTGGGAAAACACATTAATACTGATGTTATCATTAATGAATATGTTTACCTTTGCCTCTCTTACACTCAGGAAGACCTAAGGTAGATTCTTAAAACAATCAGAGAAACGTTAAGACCTGCATTCCCCAAATCTGCTGCATTGAACACTACTTGCATAAGATGCTCTGATAAACAGGATTCCGTGATCAAATAAAGCTGGGAAATGTCGCATACCAGGGCCTCATTTAAAGATTTACAGTGAATACTTACACAGTAAATGTCCTGAGAAGTCATACCATAAATACTACTATTTTATGTTGCTTAATATTTTTCTTACAGCCATTAACATTTGCACAAAATAGTATCATAGAGAATAAACATTCTCCTTTTACAAGGGAGGAAACACGAGCATAAAGAGATTTATTGATAACAGGTACAGTTAGGACAGAATTTGAAGGAGAAACATTGTCATGCTCTTTGTATTCATTTCCCTATCTACACCTTGTAACTATCTCTGAGGAGTAGGGAGGGATACTGAATAAAGAAGTTTCAGATGATGTGAATAGGCAAATATTTATAATTAGTAAGAGGACTCAGTAAGTTCCAGCATATGAAGGGCTTTTCAGAGGTGATCTCTGGGATACCTAGGTACTCATAGGGAAAGGACGAAAACATTACATTTTGGGGATGATGTCATAGAAAGATCAGTCATTCATCAAACACAGCAGAGAAGGCTGCAGTGCTCAGTTCTCCTATTCCTTACTTTGACCATTTGACCTATCAGTAACAACATGCTAAGCAAGAGTTTGAAAGGATATAGATGACCTCTATCTTAATGAGTTCTTTAACGCAGAATTAATCTTCAAAACTATTTAAATTCTGTACAACACAAAACTACTTTCTTCCTTTCATTCTTTTAAAGCCTCTGCTTATAAGTATTAAGGAATTGATTGTCTTAATCCACAAAGATAAAGTTTTAAAGTAAAAAAAGCAACTTGTTCCATACTGCTGTAGAAATCTTTAAAATGTCATTCTACCACAACAAATATCTTAACTACCTTCATATCTTGCCATTGCACAAAATACGTATTGTTATTTTTACATATATTATGTAGATAATCTCCCTTATAAAATAGGTCTTTTCTTTATCTCAGGAATCTTAACAAATTAATTGTTACAGTAAAGTCCACTTAGAGAGCTTTGACAAAGAGGATATAGAGGATTACAGCTCAGCTTTCTCAGCCATTTTCTTCAACATTTACCCCTGAGTCACGGAGGTACCTTTTCAAACCTTTAAGACTCTATACAAACACTCTGAACAACTGTGACAAGATGAGAAATCCAAAAGTCTATTCTGCCTTTCCCATTACACTGAAATTCCTAGTAATTCTTTATCACAAGGGAAAAGGTGCTGTATCTTATCCACCACTGACTCAGCCTGTTAGACTCCATTCTCTGCTCTTCCCTTGTCCCTGCCTGTTGAGTTCATCCTTTGATATCTCTCCTTTGCCCCAGGACTTGACTCTCTCCCAACTCAGGTCAATTTAAAACCCAAAGATAGATCTAGGACTCAGTACTATGGTGCCTAACAAATTCCACTAACTCATAGCAAGTTTGAGTGTCTGACTTGGGAAACTTGAGGATAATCAGAAATAAATATATTTTGTGGGGAAGAATCAAGTTATATGTGAAAATATATCTTTATCTAGACCAGAGAGCAAAATTCTAATTTAAATCCTTTACAAGTTTCACTTAATGTGCACATTCTTCTTCCTATTTTTGCCCTCCTGAGTGTATATCAATATTTCTCAGATTTCTCACCTGTTTATCCCTTTACTGTGAGCATCCAATCACCTTTGGGAAAACTCATTTTAAATTCACAGAGCAATTAGCTTCTCAATATCCACGCTTCCATTCTTCTACCAGGAAAATCCTTGATTAAAATAAGCTATAATCTCTTTTTAGAAAAGTTAAAACAATTCTGATAAAAATAATACCAGAGGCAAGTGGACCTTAGTAGAATAGCAAGAAATGTCCTTAATCATTTAAAACCCTTCAGTTTCCCTCTCAGGTGTGTGTCTCTTGTTTAATCTTGGTGTCTTAGCTTTTCGGCCACTGTAACCATAAGACCTGAGAGAAAACAATTTTAAAGGAGAAAAAGTTTATTTGGGGGCTCATGGTTTTAGAGGCCTCAGTCTATAGATAGCCAAATCCATTCTTCTGGCCTCAGGTGTAGTGGGACATCATAGTGAAAGAGTGTTGTAGAGGAAATTGGCTCAGTACATCTCACCAGGATGCAAAGGGAGAGAGGGACTAAGCTCACCTCACAAAATATATACTCCAAAGGCATGACCCACCTCCTCCAGCCATACCCTCTCTGCCTACAGTTACTACCAAGTTAATAATCCCTTTGGGGGTATTAATGCCCTGATTAGATTAAGGCTTTAATAACCCAATCATTTCACTTCTAAAATTTCTTGCATGGTCTCAAACATGAGCTTTTGGGGGGGTGGGGAGACACCTAATATGAAAACCTTAACACTTGGAAAGTAAAGACCAAAATTTAAATACTAGCGGGACATGGTGGCGCACACCTGTAATCCCTGCGTTCTGCGGAGGCTGAGGCAGGAGTTCAAAGCCTGCCTCAGCAAAACCAAGGCACTAAGCAACTCAGTGAGACCCTGTCTCTAAATGAAATACAACATAGGGCTGGGGATGTAACAGTGGTTGAGTATTCCTGAGATCAATCCCCAGTACCCCCATCTCCCCAAAAAAGGAAATTTAAGTACTAAAAATATATAAGGTGTTCTCAAAGACAGAATCCACATTAAGGAAAATAAATATTCCAGATGATTCCGTATTATGTGAAAGTTTTCCTCATCCTACATGAAACTAACATTTAACATAATTATGTGAAGAATTTCAATCCTTCAATTCTAATATATTTTAAATCTGCAGAAAATCAAATCAAAGTATTATAATTTGCTATAGTGATATAAATATTCTGATAAAATAAAATATTTAAAATACATACATTTATTTCTCATGCATGTGTTTATATTTTACTGCATGTGAGTACAAAAGAATTCCCTTTTTTTTTTGGTAATATTCCTGCTCTGGTTTAAACATAAAGCTTATTGTGGCCTATGATTGAAACTCTCCAAATGGCATCTGCTCCTGAACTTTCTACGGCTACTTGCACAAAGGACCTACGGATGAGAAAGTGGGAGCATTGGGCTGGGGATGTGGTTCAAGCGGTAGCGCGCTCGCCTGGTATGTGTGTAGCCCAGGTTCGAGCCTCAGCACCACATACAAAGATGTTGTGTCTGCCGGGGGGGGGGGGGGGGAATTCTCTCTAAAAAAAAAAAAAAAAAGAAAAAGTGAGAGTATTTAAATTTATGATTTCTCTATTTTTTCACATTATATTATTAAATTTCTCTTATATGTAGAGAAATTGAGGCCTTGAGAATTTAGTGACTTAAAGGAGGCCCAGGCCATGCAGTATTAAACAGGCAGTGTTTGAAATTCATTGGCTTTTCTGCTGCACTGGAAAGGTAATGTGGGGCATCTACTCTCTAGAGCAGTTTGTTATTTAAACTAGAAGGTTATTAGAAGCCTAACTCTGTATTAGAATATGAATATCATTTAAACCAGAATCTCATCATTATATTTGAAGTATGGTTTATAACTGAATTTTCCATTCCTAAATGTGTGCTCAAATCAGGGAGAAATCTCCAAAATGAATTTGGTAATGATGATTAAATCTTTGGGATTTTGAATAACCATTAAGTTTTAAGATCTCTACAATAAAAATAAGAAAAAAAAACCCTTACAATAAATAGCAACAAATTATGGACAGACCCAATAAAATATACGTGATTTCTGAAGTGGACTTCTGAGAATGTTTGTGTGCATTTTAACTTTAAAAGATAACATTTTGAGTTACTATTATTTTTGGTTTGTATAAGATTTGAATACAATGATGGAAACTGGTTTATTATCATATGTTTATTCTTGCTTCAGGAAGGCAGTTTACAACTTGTTTCTGTTGATATTACCCTTAATGAGCTTTCATAGCAATGAACTGTTCATGTTCCAATGTTTTTTGATGATGTTAACTACAAGAATCTAATGTCTGAAACACAGAAGATATTGTGATATTGCCCCTAAAACTTAATGATGAGCAGCATTACTTACTTTCTCTATTTTTCCACAGGCAATTGGAACTTATTAACAGCTGTGTGGCTAATAAAACATGGTGTCTACTTTCTAATATAGGAACGTGGAAATAATGCTAGTAAGCATTATTGTAAACTGGGTCACAGCCACATAGCATGTTATCAGAAAAAAACTGAATAGAACTACAATTAATGAATAACATAGTATTATAACTAGACTGAGGGATTTTTTTTTTTTTTTGCCTAACCAATTTTTCATAAGACTTTGCAGAAAGAAAAACAATCTAATGGCATATGCACAGAAAATAACTATGAGATGAATAGTGGGGGGAAGAATTTATGAGGGAAATAATGTTTTTGTTGTGCTTATTTTTTATTAACATGTTCTTTTTATATAGACTACCATATTCAATTCCAAAGGAAACCCTGTGAGTTGGAATTATTATCCCTATTTCACTGATGAAAAAAACTGAGGTTCCTGGTGTTTAAGTAATTTTACCAAGCAGCAAATTATATGAGTGGGATACAGATGTTCTTCTGTCTGGCTCTGGGGCAACATTTCTCACCAAAAAATTGCATTGGCTATGAAAAAGAAAGTTTTGGAGGAAAAGTTTGTCATTGGATTCCCTAGGAAAGAAATTCAGAGAAGGATTTTGACTGCAAGATACATATCAGTGTTCTTAAGATCAAAACTTTTGAATGGGAGATGATAAAGTATGGGCAGAGGTAGAAGTCAAGCTGTGATACAGATATGGACTACCCTGTTAGATCACTAGAACTGGGATGGTGCCTCAGAGTTATGCCAAGTTTAGCTGAAAAGGCTACACTTTCATCTTCCACATCAATCATTCAGTGCATGTAGGTAACCAAAGAAAGGCATGAGTGAGGTGACTCTCTGTGGCTGAGCTATCCCTGAAGAGGCTGAAATGGTGGAGGCTACAGCACATAAGGCTATGAGTCTTTCATTAAAAGTGGAATCTTAATGGCAAGTCACCTCAAAGTTACCAGGTGGCTAAGTGCTTCCTAACCAAATGGTTATTTTAAGGAAGAAAGTAGGAAATAGCAATATTTTGGATCTATAGAATATTCTGATAGAGTGGCCAGTTTACCTATTATAAGCTAAAATTGCAAAGCAACTGATACACTACAAGAATAAGAAATAAGGAAAGGTATTTGCTGCTCTGACACAAGTACATTGTTCAGCTTAAGACAGGGTTAGCAAATGTATTTTCTAAGATAAACCCGGAAGCTACTTTCCAAGAAAAATGATGAAGGAGCAAGATCACAAAGCTCATAACTGGCCAGAGAATGTGGCCACACTGTAAAGGGAATCCTTTCCAGGAACAGCTTTACTTAGGAAGGATTCTGAAGAGGGTGCAAATTTGTACCAAGTTTCTCTTGAAATTTTGGTAGCTGAATGTATGATTATTTTGAAATAGTCAGGTATGATCCAACTATTATATTTATCAGTCAGAATAATTGTAGAAAGTTGATTTTAAAGTAGGTTTTCCCTGAATCACATTGAAGTCACATAAAAAATATATCAGTGACATGCACATAAGATTTCTTGCCTGTTCTTTGCACTTGCATTCATGGCATTTCCAGCTACTTTTACAAACTGAGTATTACTGCTACCTTGAAGCTTTGTGGTTTCTCCATTTTTTCTATACCTTTTCACTTTCTCCTTATTCCCACTGACCTTACATCTCTTTCATTCTGAGAGGGGAGAGACATGAAGATGAAAGAAAATAGCAAAGGTTGATAAAATGTTCCAAAGAAATATTGCCTGGACAAAAATAAGTGACAGTTTGAAAAGAACCGTGAGAAATAGGATACAAATCATTTTGCCTGTGTTTATTAACTGCCTGTGAAAATCACCTCAACTGGAAGGTTGCCTCCGGGATTAGAGCCCAGGCTTGGCACTCAGTGGACCCTCCATAAGTGAATGCCAACAAGGGACAAAAGAAAGGCAAGTAGTACACTTTATCACAATCATGAAAAATGATTAGAGTTAAGAGGGGACTGTTGGGGTATTGTCTGAGATATTCTTAGTATGATATGCAAATTGAGAGATAATCACCTTCGATAATTTCCAAAGATTTTACTACGTAGTTGACAACTATGTCTTCTCTCTTCAACTATTATTTCTTAAGATATCCATCTGGACCTGATTATTAAATAAATATGTCTGCCAAAAATACAACATTTGCATCCCATCATGGACTTTAGAACAGCTTACACACCATCTAAGTTTTAGCTACTTTGAGGTATTAGCCAGGTAAAGAGAAAAAGCCTAGTTAGAAGCAGAACACCTCTATTATTGGGGATAGAGGCTGATATTTGATAATCTCTCTTGACACTACTGACACAAAAAGCTTAGTGTCAGAGATGAAGCCACCATATGCAGAAAGAATTAAGCTGATGAGTTGAAAAAGAGAAAAACATTGTGTATTTCAGTTGAGAAGGACTTACAGAGAAAAATTTTAAATTGGTTGCTAATTTCTGGATTGGTGAGGAAACAAATGCATCAATACTTTGTATTGATGAAAGGAGAACAGGTGCTAGGGTAGGTTCCATTTAAAACAATAGGCAGGAGGAAGGAATTTCCAGGAGTATGCACTATTAGCACCTCTGCCTTATAGTTAGAATGTTTGGCAAATTACTTGTATTGACTGAAGTTCACTGTGCTCTTATTTAGTGCATGTGTTCATCCTCCATTCGAGAAGTATGGAAATTTTCATTGAGCTCAGTGACTGTTCTGCCGTGGGAATCTTTATGTTACTCAAACCTTTCTCGTCTTAGAGTATGAATTCTAGTGTTGGATGAAGGGGAAAAAAAAAACTGAGTCATGAAACTTTACTGAGAAACATTGTCCGATGAAATTTAAAGATCTGTGAGACTCAGCTCAAGGTGAAAATTACCCTCGTAGAGTACTTTTCTTTCATTGGATCCTACTCACTTTACTTATGTCTCTAGCCCTTTGTACCTGTTAAAAAATTTATGTGTGTGTGTGTCCTCAATACTTTGTCTTTTTACTTCAATATTTTAATTAATCAAACTTCCTGCAGTGTGCCACCTGGATTTCAACTTCAATTCTAACTTATTTCCTATGTGCCTTTGATAAATGTTTAACCTCTGAGTCTTAGCTTCCCATTTAAAAAAGATAATGTTGCAATTTATGCCTTGGATTTGAGTAGTGAGTAAATTGAATGAGGGTATCTCTTGACATGTTTATTAGCCACTCACATGTTCTCTTCTGTGAAATGTCTATTCTTGTTCTTTGTCAATTTTATACCTGGGAAGTTAACCTATTCTCTTAAATTCTCAGTTAAATTATATTAGAAAATTATTTGTATGCTTACCTTTTCCTTTTTCTGGGTGACTGGTAAGAACTGATTGAGAGTGCAGATTAGCTAATTCTATGGAAGGACAGGAGGAAATGAGGGTATTGGATCTTGAGTTCTATGCTGCAGAATATGTATCTATGTGTGTAGCTATCTGAATACACACACATTCATATATAATTTTATTTTTAATTTTAATAAAAGAGAAGGGAAGGTATTATAGTTTTTATAGTAGTATATTAGTATGGTAGAGGATTTTTATTGCTAGCCAAAAGGAGAGGAAAAAAGATTAGACTAACAAGCCCAGGAACACCATTTGAAATTATATATCATCTTATTATATTATAAACAATATTACTTAAATAGATATCCATTTAAGTGAGTGTGAAATGTAATGAGTAATTTTGAAGTGTTGTGAATTTTCTTAAAAATAGGAAATTAATGCAATGTAAATTGAATCTGCACTACATAATTCTGTTTTCAATTGTCTTTTCAATGGAAGCAATTACAGACTATACTAGATTTAATTTAATGACTTTCTTAGATACACTATTAAAACAAAGAGGCATTATAGAGTAATATTACATTTGTCATTCATTGTCCTTCCTGTTTACATTGTGGCTATTCTGTTAAGCTTGAATACTGAGGTGGAGGAGCATATTTTACTTCCTTATTCTAATGTATTAATACCATGATGCTTAGGATATTACTGAAAATAACGATCTAACATTTGCTATCTTGCATATATACTACACTCGATTTTCCTAATTTTATAATGAATTGCTTTTAAATAAGTATTCCAAAATAATACGTGAAAGCTATAAAAATATGTAGTTTTTGGTGATAAGGAAACCCTTAAACTCTTGCCAAATAGCATATACATATGTGATATTTGTTTAAATTGCTTGTTTTACCATGAAAGAAATACCTTAATTCATACTTCGAATTTTTTTCAAATTTTCAGTAACAGTCTGAATTTTCAAAATGAAAGTTTAGTATTCTAATCCATAGTTTCACTTCTTCATTAGATCAGCCAAATAGGGAACATATTGCTATCACTAATTTCCCCAAGTCAGTGTTTAGTTTTGGTAATTGAATTCTTTTCAATAAATTTGAAAGTGCGTATAATATACTTAGAGTGATTGAGACATTTAAAATGATGCATGTTTAGTTTATGAATTTTCTACGATATGTAATAAAGTTTTATTTTTTATCATTTTTCATCTGGAGGCCTAAGTTTTTCATTTTAGCATGTTCCTTTAAAGTATACACCTGGAACTCAGTAAATATGAGCACATTTAATTTCCCCGTTGGATGTGTGTTTCATTCTTTAGATGCCACAAAGAAGCACTAAAAATATAATGTCATCCCTAAGCATATAAGCATCTGGAAGACAACTGAGTTTGTAAAAATTGCAGTAGATTTTTATTGTCTAGACTCATTACAAATTTATCAATCTAAAATGCACTTACTGTTACTTAAGTGAATCAATTGTGAAACTAAATTTTACAAGTGCCCTTAACTTAGAGAAAAACCACACAAACTGAAATGTATATGACCATTAGGAGGGCATTTGCCCAAATTCTGTTTATGACATTGTGCTTATATTCTTTGACATCTCTTCAAGGTAACTTATATGCTTAGAGTCACATTTAAAATCTTTTGATTCCTTTCAAATAATCAGCAGCTGCAATATATTAGGTTTCATATCATTTCTATGCTTCCAGTGTCTCTGACTTCTGAGTTTATTCATGAGTCCACAAGGAGTTAAAATAGCAATCTCACCACTATTCTTGGGGTTACTTAATGTACCATTAATTTAATATCATTACCACTGCTATATTGACAGAAATAAAAAAAGCTGACTTGGAAATTTTGACTAAAGGGCTTTTACACACAAAAACTGCATTTTGCAGAAAACTAAAAGTTTGATATTATTTAAAAACACAAATCAAGGTATAATATTTTCCTTCTTGTAACTAACTTCTGTGTGGAAGCCATACTATTATAGTAATATAATAGTATATATTATTATATTATTGAATTGTTATTTTGGTTAAGTTTGGTGGCTTAGAATATTAAAAATTGTAATTTTAGTCTATTTGATATTTACATATTAAAGAATTACAAAGAATTCTTGATTTCCTAAACTAAATTTTGTAAAAACTGATTATTTAATATGACAGATATACTCTTCAGTTGGATCACATTCATCATGGTAGACATTAGAATGGTGGGGGAATTTAGACAGGAACTCACAGGTGGTATCAATACTTGCAGAAATAGTAAATAATTTTAAAGGTACTATATAATGCTGAAACATGTTTTCTGTGTCACTCTAGTTGGAAGAAAATTTGATTTGTAACTAATTATTTCTATGTCACATAAGATAAATTGACGGACCCCAAGTAATATTGATAGATGATCCCAGATATTCTCTTTGTGCTGTATATATAGAATAACATTCCACTTGGGTAGAAACCTACCTGAACTTATAAAATAAACATTTATTCCACTACATTGAGTATTCCTTAAGTCCTTTCTTCACTTCTGTCCTTTATAATTCTGGACCCCCTTCCCTTTCCTATGATTTAATTAATTGTTTCCTTAATTCTCCCATGAAAATTTATATGTAGAATATAACATGATATTAACATTCTAGACTGATACTGACTTGTGGCTTATCTTTTTCCCCACTTGATTCTAAATGACTTGGTAGCAGAAGCTATATCTATTTCATGAATATCTAGAAATTCTTAATGATTTTGAGGATTCTACAAATAAGTGTTAAATGAATGGATGAGACTGGTGTATGTAAAGTTACAAATAATCTATCAGTGCATATGAAAAGTACATAGTTTCTTGCTTAGACTTTATGAGGTTCTGAGTTTATTAAAAGAGGAGTACTTCAGAAGATTTGTTAAGTAAACTGACATATTATATTTTCTTTTTGTCACGTATAGCAATCATTTCATTCAGTGGTATTAAATATTTTGAAGAGCAATGTATTTACTAGAGTAAAAGACACTGTAGGAGAAAAAAATTGGATATACTTCTTGCATATTCCTCTATTTTCAATGTAATCAAGTTTTATTTAAAATGATTATTTTAGCAAATATTTATTAGGGATTTGATATTGTTTTTGATATTTTGTAGTTTATATTGAGGAGCTGTCAGTCTGATCTTACTAAACACAAGTATTTTTAAAATATTTTTTATCAGTAGAATATTTGTTTCATATATCTCAACAATTCTTTACTTCTTGGTTACATTAAAGACATTTATTTTCAGGTATATCACATTAGTATTTGTTGTGAAAGAAAGTTGAATGGCTTTGAGCAATGCAGTGATTATTCTATGACAATATCTTATAGGGTTTTGTAGGTAAATGATAGAAGGTAACTTCATGAGTTCCTCCAGAAATGGATTTAATGAATTTACTCACACTTTACAGACTTCCCATTTTCTTTTTAAATTTACACATCTTAAAAATTCTAAATTTATTCCCTCTACTAATTAAATTTCAGTCTTGTTTTCTACACATAAATAAATACTTAACAAATCTGAACTATATTAAGATTAAAATTTTTTAAAAATTAAGTGAACATAACATTAGAAGCGAGTACATTATAAGACTATATGTATCCCAAAGGATATAAATAAATTAACTCATCTGAACTTAAAATTATCTAAATTGAATATGTTCAGTTAGCTTAAATACTATGTTCCAGTTTTTCAAAGTCTTAATGGTACAAAAAATGAAATGTGGCTATAGAAAGAAAAGATATAGAATTATGTTTTTTTATTTCATTATTTCCCATTCAAGAAACTCAGGATAATCTAACAATTAAAAATATAATTATTTTAACAAAGCAGAGGAACTTCAATAAAATATCAAGAACAATTCAATGAAAACAAATGAAACAATAAATGACCCAAATAAAGAAGTTAATGTAAGACATTGAAATTATTTAAAAAAAATTTTGAACTGAAAAATATATTGAATGAAGGGAAAAATGCAATGTAGAGAAACAGAAGCAAAACCAATCAAAGAAAAAGAAGAATCTGGACTTTAAGGCTGGTTATTAAAAAATACATAGTCAGAAAAAAGAATGAACAAGAACAAAGTGTGATAGAATGTATGGAACAGTATCAAAGAGCAAATAATCAAGGCATAGTTCCAGAAGGTTAAGAAAGAAATGAAAGTTACAGAGGAAGTACTATAGAATTATAGCAGAAACTGCAAATCTGAGGAAGGACAATATAGGAAGGTCAAAGGATTCCAATTAGATTAAATTCAGATAAGAATATATCAAAACATGTAATCAAAATCAAATATAAAGGGAGGCCCTGAAAAGCAGCAATTTCAAGCATATCACATATAAGAGTTTTCCAATAAGGCTAACAGTGGTTTCTTCTCAGCAGAGACATTATGGGCCAGGAGAGTGTGACATGAAGCATTCAAAGTGCTGAAACAAAAAATTTTACCAAACAAGAATACTTGTTTAAGATGACCTTCAGAAATGAAGGAAAGAAAATACTTTCCCAGTCCAACAAAGCTGACAGAGTTCATCACCACCAGACCTATCATAATAAATCCTCAAAGGAGTTGTTAACATTGAAAGAAAATGATGGTAACTAGTATAAAACACATTAAAGTATGAAACTCACTATTAAAGTTCACAGACCAATTCCAAATACTCTAATACTGTAATAGTATATCTTTATATAAAAGTTAAATACCCAAACTATGAAAACAGTAATGGCTCTAATAATTTGGTAAGAAATGTACAATATGAAAAGATGCAAATTGTGACATCAATAACATAATATATGAGGAGTGAAGTAAAATTAATTTTTAAATGTGATCAGAATTAAGCTGTTTTTAGCTTAAAATAACCTATTATAAGATGTTAAATGTAAAATTAATGATAACCACAAGATAAATCTTATAGCAGAGAAACTAAAGATGAAAATCAAGGAATCAAGTCATACCATTAGAGAAAATTACCATCACAGAGAAAGACAGTAAGAGGAAGGAAGGAATGGTGTCAGTACAGAACAACTGTAGACAATTAACAAAACAACTGAAGTTAGTCCTCTTCTATCAATAATAATCTTTAATGTAAAATGCATTAAGTCCTCCAGTCAAAAGATACAGGGAGGCTGACTGAATAAACCACACCCAACTATTTTCTCCCCACAAGAGATTCATGTTACCTTTAAGGACGTGCATAGACTGAGAGTGAAGAGATGAAAAATGGTATTAAATGCACATGGTAAACAAAAGAAAACAAGGATAACTATAGTGATGTAAGATAAAATAGACTAAGTCAAAACCAAAACAAGATAAAAAAGTCATCATATGGTGATAAAGGGGTCAATTCATTGAGATTTTATAACTTTAAGTATATATGTAACCAATGTTAGAGTATCTAGATATCAAAAATAAAATATTAATATATCAGAAGGGAGAGATAGAAAGTAATACAATAATAGTAGGGAATTAATACAACAATTTTCAGAAGAAGACTGTTTATTCAGACAGAAAATCAATAAGGAACATAAGACTTATACTACACTTTAAACCAAATAGACTTGATAGTCATATATAGAATATTATACCCCAAATAGCAGAATATACATTCTTTTCAGGTGCATGTGGAAAATTCTCTAGGATTGATGTTACAAAAAAAGTATCAACAAATTTAATAAGAGTAAAACAATATCAAGTATCTTTTCTAATCATAATGATAAGAAACCTGAAATCAATAACCGGAGATATTTTGGAAAACTAACAAATACATAGAAATTAAATAGCATGTTCCTGAATAATCAATGAACTATGAAAAAATTAAAATGGAAATCTAAGGAAAACTGATGATAATGAATACACAACTTATCAACACTTATTAGATGCAACCTTCTAAGAGGGAAGTGCATAGCAATAGATACCTAGACTAAGAAATAAAATCTTAAGTAAAAAACTTAATGTTACATTTCAGAGAACTAAAAAAGGTAGAATAAACTAAACTCAAAGGTAGTAGAAGGAAGGACATAATTATAAAAAAGAGAGTGGAAATAAATTAAATATTGACTAAAAGTAACAGAAAAAAATAACAAAATTAAGTTGGCTTTTTGAAAATATAAACAAAATTCACAAAATTTTACACCGGCTAAGAAAAACAGAAGACTCAATCATTTAAAAATGAAAGAGATCACAGAAATAGATACCACAGAAATATAGAGGATATGAGGGATTTCTATAAATTTGATAATCTGGAAGAAATGAATATATTCCTGAAAATAACACAAGATATCTGGACTGATTCAAGATAACAAAAATAGAAAATCTGAACAGATCAATAATGAATAAAGAAATTGAATGAAAAATAAAAAGTGTATCAAATAAAAAATCTAAGACCTGTCTTCATTGCTAAATTCTGCTAAGCATTTAAAGAAGTATTGACACCAATGATTTTCAAAAAATTAAAGAGACAACACTTTAACAATCATTTTATGAAGCTGACATTACACTGAAATCAAAATCAGACAAGGACACTACAAAAAAAAGAAAGAAAATGATATACCAATATCTCTGACACATATATATGCAAAATCCTCAGCAAAATACTAGGAAAGTAAATTCAACAACATGTAAGAAAAGACTATTAATTATGATCAAGTGGTATTCATCTCAGGGATGCAAATGTGGAATGAACATGCACACATATGGTTTGAATGTGATTTGTCCCCTTATGTACTAGAAGTTTTGTTCCCTATGGGGTGATGTTGAGAGGTGGTAGAATCTTTAAGAGGTGTTGCCTAGTAGAAAATAATTAGAACATGAGGGCACTGCCCTCAGAATGGATTAATGCTGGTCTCATGGGGTGAAAACTAATAAAGAAATTTAGCAAGACTAATTTTGAGTGTTCTCACTATAACAAATGATAAGTATGTGAGGTAATTACCTCCACTGAGCCATTCCACAATGTATACATAATTTTTAACATAATCTGTACATAACAAGCATGTACAAAGTTTTTTATTTTTCAATTAAAATTAGGAATAAACTTAAGGAAATTAACTGCAAAGCAATTAAGATCTTTGAAAACCACTGCAAATGATCAAAGCACCAAATAACTAAAAGATTTCAATAGTTCTTCTATGATAAAGAGTTTTTTTTCTTTAAAGAAATCTTAACACTTTAGAAATTACACTGGGGAATAATTCTCCTATGCAAAGTATTAGCTAAATAATAAAACATATAGAGAAAATTGGGGGCCAATTTTAAGGCATCTCTACAATCTTACTTTATACATGTAATTTTTATGCAAAACTAAATCAATTTACAATATTTGAGATGAAAAGACTGAATAATTTAATTTTTTTGCATAATAGAACTCTATATAATACTCTTAACATGTTCATATACTTGACACGATGATGTTAACATTGGAGAATAAATAAGCAAAAAGAGAAATAATACTTTTGAAATACAAGAATTCTAATAATGTAAACTAAATAGCTAGATTAGTCAACAAAGTTTGATATTGACACAGTAGATATTTCCACAGAAGTGGGTATATAACCTAATTGAATATTTGATAAAAGGGCAGTATAATGCAATTGTGGAAATAAATGAAAGGAATTTGAATAATTAATATTTACCTTATACATGGGCAGGGTTGTATCATGTGATGAGGAGGACTCCCATGGAAACGAATAATGAAAAACATGGTAATATTTGGTAAAACCACACACACACACACACACACACACACACACACACACATTTGTTTTAATTAGTAATACATGACAGTAGAATGAGATTTGACACTTCATATATAAATGGAGTATAACTTCTTATTCTTCTGGTTGTACATAGTGTTGAGTTATACCAATGGGGTAGAGCTCTTTTTGTTTTTTTTGAAATTTAATTATTTTTTAAAATTTGTATATGACAGTTGAATGCATTATAATTCTTATTGCACATATAGAGCACAATTTTTCATACCTCTGGTTGTATGCAAAGTAGACTCACACCAATTTTTGTCATCATACCTGTACTTTGAATAATAATATCCATCACATTCCACCATCATTTCTAACCCCATACTCTCTCCCTTCCCCTCCAACCCCTCTGCCCTATCTAGAGTTCATCTATTCCTCCCATGTTCCCCCTCCCTACCACACTATGAATCAGCCTCCTTATATCAGAGAAAACATTCAGTATTTGGCTTTTTGGTATTAGCAAACTTCACTTAGAATTATCTTCTCTAATTCCATCCATTTTCCTGAAAATGCCATGATTTTATTCTCTTTTATTGTTGAGTAATATTCCATTGTGTATATATGCCACGTTTTTTTTTATCCATTTATCTGTTGAAGGGCATCTCAGTTGGTTCCACAGTTTAGATATTGTGAATTGTGCTGCTATAAACATTGATGTGAATGTGTCCCTGTAGTATGCTTTTTTAAGTCCTTTGGGTATAGACCAAGGAGAGAAATAGCTGGGTCAAACAGTGGTTCTATTCCCAGTTTTCCAGGAAATCTCCATACTGCTTTCCATATTCCAATTTGCAGTCCCACCAGCAGTGTATGAATGTAGAGTACAGCTCTTTTTAAAGATAAAGTAACTAATAACACAGACTCATAGAATAATACACTTGGAAAAATTTTCCTCTGATGAATGGACAGTGATTTGTTTAATAAAATTGACATTCTCCATAACTCTTAAGTTATATGGAGATGACCTAAACTAAAAGTGTGTCTTCACTTATAGATCAGTCAGTAATACACAAAACATGGGCAAACAAATTTTTTTTTGTCATGAATTTGGATCTCAAGGATAACTGTTTTTGTTGTCTATCTCAGCTTATTTAGTACTAGGAAAAGTGATATTTAGTCCTCTATTCTGTACCATTGGTCTACCAGTCTGTTTTGGTACTAATGCCATTGCTGTTTTTGTTACTATTGCTCTGTAGTACAGTTTAAGGTCTGGTATAGTGATGCCACCTGCTTCACTCTTCCTGCTAAGGATTTCGTTAGCTATTCTGGGTCTCTTATTTTTCCAGATGAATTTCATGATTTCTTTTTTATTGCTATGAGGAATGCCATTAGGATTTTGATTGGAATTGCATTAAGTCTGTATAGTGCTTTTGGAAGTATGGCCCTTTTGATAATATTAATACTGCCTATCCAAGAGCAAGGTAGATATTTCCATCTTTTAAGGTCTTCTTTGATTTCTTTCTTTAGGGTTCTGGAATTTTCATTATATAGATCTTTCATCTATTTCCTTGATTCCAAAGTATTTTTTTTGAGGCTATTGAGAATGGGGTAGTTTTCTTTGTTTCCCTTTCTGAGGATTTGTCACTGATATACAGAAATGCCTTTGATTTATGGGTGTTGATTTTATATCCTGCTACTTTGCTGAATTCATTTACTAGTTCTAGAAGTTTTCTGGTGGAACTTTTAGGGTCTTCCAGGTATAGAATCTTATCATCAGGAAATAGTGCCAATTTGAGTTATTCTTTTCCTATGTGTATCCCTTTCATTTCTTTCATCTGTCTAATTGCTCTGACCATGTTTCAAGAACTATGTTAAATAGAAGTGGCTGCTGTCATATAGAAAATTTAAAAAAGAAAGAAAATAAATAAAAAATAAAAAATAAAATGGGATGAAATAAAAATGATCTTTAAATGATGTTATTGCATTGATAGGATTATGGTGATTGCCTTTTTTGCCAACTTCCTGTAAAACCACTTTCTATAATGAAAGAAAACAACTTTAAAAATGAATATGGGCTTTATGGATCTACATATAATCTTGCTGTGTTAAATACTATTTTTTAACAAGAATATTTGTATAATTTAGACTTCCTATATATTTTGCTTCAAAATAAAATATCCATGGGATAAAAACAGTGATATTTAGTACAATATTGCCTACATAACGTGTTAAATTTTCTCTATGATTTACTGTCTTTTAATTTATTTTTTATTTGTATAAATCTACAATGTTCACTTTGATCAAAACCTACTATGGCAATTGCCCAAATTGTTTGCTTTACTAATTTAAAAATGATTTTAAAAGTATTAAGATGAAAACCAGAAAATTTTTAGCCACTTTTCACTCGTTTTATTTACATTTAAAATTCTTTTAAATTAAATCATGAGTTGCAAAATTATTACTTGATAAATTGTATATGTGGGAAATAGCTACCTCCTATACCAAATAGATTATGTCCTTTGCTTAATCATGTAAGTGCCATATTTAAACTTTCTTCTCTTTTTCTCTTGTTTTACCATTTAATGCAATGATTTGATTTCTTTTTCTTTATCTAAATCTAGAACAAGGAATGTGTTACTGCCACTGTGACTGAGAGTTAGCACCTGCTCACTAATCCAACTTTCTTTGATTTCTTCTAAACAAGATAAATAAACAACAATGGCTAATAAACCCCTTATAGAATCTGACAATTGAAAAAAACAAGCATCTTATTTTATTATCCTATTCTGTTTCTTTCCTTGCACTCTTAAGACATGAGGAACAACTGCTGTTTTCCTGAGTGCTGCTCTTCTCCTTCAGGATCCTTAAGGATCCTTGAGTTGGCCTGACTGGCCATGCCCTTGGGATGGCTCTATTATCATGAAAGCTGAGGATGATTTCTGGGACCTTCACTTAATCATGAGAAGCCTTTCTAAACCCAGTACCTAAATGCAGTCTTTTAAAATTCCATACACGACCACCATTTTCCCATGGTGCTTATGTTATTGAATCCAATATGGTTTTGTTTGGTTTCTCTGTGAATCCCTGGCTTTTTCAGATCCTGGTGGAATAGATCTTAGCAGTTCTGCCTTTAAAAAATGTTGTAAAGGAAGCTTGCAAACAATGCAATCCATACCCTTATTGGAACAGTGGAGAGGTCTGCAATAAATCCGCAGAACTTATTGCTATAGCTTTGAAGCTCTGAAACGGGCCAATTTACTTTCCTTTCTGTAGGGTCTAATTCATTAGACTTCTGCCATAAAACTTTTATTGGAGAAGTTGAATCATAAAGTCTACCAGAAAGAAAGGATTTTGGTGATAAGTGGTATAAATGTCATAATGTGAAGAATAAAATGCTACAGACAAAATAAAAGTATTTATTCACTGCTTTTGGAAGTGAAACTGCTTGGAAAAGATAACAAGTCTGCATCCTCAGTGATGACAGATTTGTCTTGCAAACTTTACAGTGGTTTGGTGGAGCAACACACTCACTGCAGGATTACCACACCTGTACTGTATGACATATATTCACATACATTACTATATATGAATGCATTTATGTGTAGATGTGCATATATGTGTATATGTATTTTATATACTTGTTATATACATATACTACATACTTGTAAGAGAACATACTACACACATACACATGCACATACACACACACACGTATAAATGCGTGTGTACTCTCCTGAGTTAGGCAGAAGAATGGAAATGAGGAAAGCGACCACTTTTTATATGTATTTATTTATTTATTTGTTTATTTTTGTGGCACTGAGGATCAATTGTAGGGCATCATGCATGCTAGACAAGTGCACTGCAACTAAGTTACATCCCCAGTCTGCTTTGTTTTAGAAATCTGGGTTAGATACATGTCTTCTACTCACAAGCTTCTTCCTTAAGATTTGAGTGAGACTTGTCTAGCTGAATTATTAATCAAATGAATAAATTAAAGAAACAAAGAACTGTCTATATGGACAAATGGACAGTCTGCTAGCCAATCTAACATTACCTTTCTCCCCTCAGGTCATACTCTCTCTTTCCCAGACTCTCTCTCCTGCCTCCTTCCCTACCTATATTTCCTTTACTATTAAACATCATATCCTTTAGAATTGGAAAGGAACAAAACTCTGAGAATCTGAACCTTATTAATTAATTTCCTGGAAAATTACAATTCAGACATGTTCCTGCCATGTTGCTATCTACAATGAGGTCATCACCAGTGGTGAGGTAATGTTAGCATCAGGCACTTGAAGCATCAGAAATGTGAGCTTAATAAACCTCTTTTCTTTACAACATACTAACCCTCAGGAATTTTGTTAAACTAACAGAAAATGAATGAAAATAATTGCTGTGGTTGATATGGCAACAAGTCTAGTCTATAGGAGCTCAGGTTTGTAAACAGGAAAGAGATGTTGAGTTAGGGTACCATGGTTAGAGGTGAAAGGGAGTTCCTGGAGAAGTCTGGGTAGATTTGGAGGTAAAGCTGATAGGATGAGTTAATAGATAAAGGTTTTGAGATAAAAGAAAAAAAAAAGATTTTGTTGACTCTAAAGTTTCCAAGCTGTTCTTCATGGAGGTGGATGACCCATTTTCTTTAGCTAAGGAAAGTACTCCAGATAGGCTGTTATCTCTTTGTGGATTGCCCTCTAAGAGTACAAACTTTACCCAAGAAATTCCATGTATGAGATGTGATTTGTTCAGTATGAAATAAGACAAAACAATCAACTTTTATGGTCTAGATTTACTGATATTTGTGCTCCTAGTCTAGATGTACTGTTTGCAATCTTTATGAATACTCATTATTTTAAATGTTGAATTTACATTAAATTAAATTATGGTGACTTTTCAACCCAATAAGATAGAGACTACGCAATAAACACATATCCCATTTTTTTCTTTGAAACAGCTCAACTACAGTTCCCAGTGGCCACAGGATTGTGTTATGGCCAATATGACATAAGCAGAGGTGATGAAGGTTCCTTCTAAGCTTGAGTTTCAAAATCTCCTATACAGAAAGCAACTCCCTTCTCTTATTGACACAATACAATCTTAAAGGATTCATAAAGTAGATTCTGTGTGAAGAACACCTCTCCCTTTGCTGTTTAGAGTATACGTATTTTATTTATTGACACTGTTAAGAATTTCACATTGATGTATTATGGCAGCTCATAAGATGATAACTAATGTGAACTTGGTAGCTTAAAAGGCAATATTGTTGCAAAAAATTAATATTTGCCATATTGCTCAAATGGAGATGTATGAGAAAACTGATGATATGCGATTGGAGATGAGTGGCAAATTATTGGTAAAACTATCATACCTGGTGACTTGAGGGAGGTCAAACACCTGTAAGATTGTTTTGTTATGGTAAGAATGCACCATAGAACCTTTTGATTTTTAACAGGATATATTAGAACGAACAGGGGCTCATTCAAGAATTAGTTGGTTTGCAGGAAAACAAAAAAATAAAGACTTTAGACATTTGAGGTCTCAAGCGATTAAAAAAAATCTAAATTCTGCTAAACTACAATCATAAAATTGAAAGAAGCCTTCAGATGCAAAGCTCAATAAGATAAGACCTTTGACAAAAGATTAAATGTTACCTTTCTATTTAAGCCTCATGCCTCTGTGGTAGATGTCATTAAGTGTAAGAAAGGAGAAAACAAGGGAGGGATAAAGATGA
The DNA here is from genome assembly GCF_045843805.1 of Urocitellus parryii. NCBI lineage: Eukaryota > Metazoa > Chordata > Mammalia > Rodentia > Sciuridae > Urocitellus > Urocitellus parryii. The sequence continues at coordinate 60,447,836 of NC_135540.1, forward strand.
GGTTAGGGAGAGAGAGTGAAGCTGAAAGAGAATGATTGGGGCAAGAAAATGATAAAACAAAGGTGATAAAAAGACTAGAGTTTGAGGGATGATCACTGGCATGTGAAACTGAGACAATGGATATTTGTTAAGTTTTTAAAGTAAATATCTATTGAAATAGAGTCAGGATTTTGGAGAACAAAATAAAAATAAGAGTCCTAGAGAGTAGAGATGTTAGCCACAGGTAAGAAAAAAAATCAAGGAAGTTCATTTCAGAAGACAAAATCAGGTTTTAATCATGAAAAAAATTTCTCATTGCTGCATACCACCTGCTTTCCCAAGAGAAATGTATAATCATCACCATCCATTGAGCAGGAGGCCCCATTCTCCTCATTTCCAATTGAGAGTGTTTGTTGCCATTCTGCCCTGGTTCACCACTTGATATCTGTCTCTGATGAGAGAAGATGACTTGTCCATACACAATGGGCTCTATCTGGTCCTCTTGGCATATTACTGGACTACATTTTCCAACTACCCTTCAGTAAAGTCTGCCCTTTTGTTCACTTCTGGCCAATGTGATATATGTCAGAGTGTTATATATCATTATAATAGACATAAAATGCTCCTAAATGACTCTGATTCTCACTTTCCCTCTATTCCAGGTGGGCTTTCCCAGGCCTAGTGTGACAATGGATACATTGTTTGTGGTTAAAGACATCAGAACCTAGAGCCACTAGGATTTCTGGATGACAATTTGGAGTAAAATTTCCTCCTTTGTCCATTTCCCATCCCATTGACTGGATTTTGTGAGAGTGAAAAATAAACTTTGATTATGTTGAACTAGTAAGTTTCTAAAATTTATCTGTTGTAATACATCAGCTTAGAAAATTTAACTAAAAAATTTGTACTTGACCAGTTGGGTTTTTGGACCAAAATAAGAAGCTCATATTGAATTAGTTTATTCATGCTGAATCCAGATCACAACATTGCCTGAGATTTATATCCCTTCTATTTTTTTTCCATATGCAATTATCCACCTGATGAATTCCAGATCAGGGTCCATAAACCCTATTACTTCAGAGTTTAGACAACTGGCATTAGGAAAATAGTAGGTAGTATGCCCTCAGGAACTGGAGTTTTTAACATCATATGAATATTTTTATTAAAAATTTATTGGACAAAACTAAGAAATATTCACTCAAATCTTTTTCTTAGTAAATCAGTTATTCATTAGTCATATTATTTGATTATGCCTTTTAAGCTATTCGTTCATTTACTAAAGTTCACTATTTTCTAGCTTTTATTTTTATACTTGGTCATCAAGATAGCAATGTTGGCCCATGACTGCTAAAATCTCTGTTTTTTTCTGTAAAGGGCCACATGGTGAATATTTTAGGTTTTGCAGGCCACATACAGTTTCTGACTCATATTATTTTTTAATGCTTTTGGCATTCCTTTAAAAATGTAATATCATATTAGTTCAAGGATGGTACATATAAAAGGAGGTTCTGGCCTCACTCCTGTGATGTGCCAGAAGAACTCTCTTCTTTTAGATGCCTGTGTACCTTTGCTTAAATGAAGGGTTTCTGACCTGTATTCTATTTAATTCTAGTCCTAAAGTATATTGTGTAGAGCAAAAATATGCATTCAAATACTTTTTGAAAATATTATGCACTCTTTAATCCCCATAGAAATTCACAAAGCCCACAAGTATAACAAATGTTAATATATAACAATTAAATATGTTTGGTCAAATATCTCCATTTGTAGCAATACTTCTGGAATATGGAATCTTTTCTTTTCCTCAATTTTCTCATTAATGTCTTGATAATGAGTTTTGTATGGAATACTTTTGGGAAATTTCCAATACACAATTCCAGAATCTTAGAATCATGAGTAAATATTAATTTCATTGTTGTATAGTTTACAGATTACACTTTTTAAAAACTCAAATTCAAACCTAAGTTGATATTTTCTTTTCTACAGTCTTTTGGAAATTCTTTCTTTTCCATTACTCCTCAACAATAGCATCTAACAATTTTATGTTATTCTTTATAAATATAATGATCTATTTTGCAGCTTCTCTGAGTGTTCTGCCCTTTTCAGGGGTCTTTAATTTAATAAGAACAATTCAGTTTTCTATTATAATTTTCATATTCATCCAACTTAGACTTTGATTTTATTTACAACTGTTCTGTCTTTAGGTTTTTATCATCAATTTTTTGCATAGGACAAAAACAAGATTCTGAAGAATTTCAAAATTTGGTAAACCACATAAAATAGTTGAGAGAAATATAATTTAAAAATATACAGATATTGTAGATGTTCATCTTGATATTGCCTTGTTATTACCTAAAACCACTTTGTAATTATACTTTTATGTCTTTAAACATGTTTAGTTTTATATGCATTTAATTTTATATGGCAGGACGACACCATTGGTATGTATTTTTAGAAACAGTTATTGTGCATCTATTAAAAATAGAAATACAAAACCTAATTCACTCTTGTAATGTTTGCTATGTTCCAGTTGCTATTCTGTGTGCTTTTGTGTTTTAGATCATGTAGTTTTTATAATAACTGAAGGGGTAGCTGCCATTATTATTTGCAAACTAAAGTTCAGGAAAGTTTAGAATAGTAAGGATAAGCAATATGCCTCAGAAACACCACAGGATTAGTAAGTGGTAATACTGTGATATGAACCATCACTCTAGCTCCGGAGGTAAATGCACCATATTACACACTATACTTATCTTAACTGACAATATTTTAAATATCTTCATACTCATTGGGGTGAAAAAATCACAAGGAGGTCTTTTCTCAAGATGGCGGCGGGGAATGAGTGAGCCGCTCTGTGCTCCGCGCCACCGCCGCCGCCGCGTATGTTGCTGCTTCTTAAAAGAAGAAGTAAAGATCATTAAAGGAGATCTGTCGACAAGGATTCAGCACCGTGTCAAGAAAAGGGCCTAGATGGAGTGAATCCGCCACGACTTCAGCGCGAGCAGTAAGGCTGCAGCCCCCGAGCTGCCGGGCTCCCTGGGACCCTTCTCACTCCCCTCTCCGCCTCTCCGCTTCGCTTCTCCCCTGCCATCTCTCCTCCCACGCTCACTCCCTAAATCTAGATCTCAATCTCTTTCCCCCACCCCACCCGCTCTCTCGCGTGCCCAGTACCCGCCCGCGCGGGCCCCCAGGCGCTGCCTCCCCTCCCCCAGCCCGCACCCCCTCCACGGGGGTCCCGAAGGCCACAGCTTTGCCGCCACCGCCGCCGCCGCTGCAGTCACCGCCGCTGCCGCCACCGCTTTCCGCGGAGCACCTTAGAACAGACTCTTAACCGAGTAAAATGGAACAGCTGATAAGATGAGTGACAATTTAAAATCTAAATGATCCAACATGGCGGCGGACGCGGAGAGATCAAGTCTCTAACCCCTTCAGCTGCACGGGCATAGGGAGAAGTAAACTGTCAAAATACTGTTCGCTCAGGACCACTAGGCACGGTTGAGCTGAAGTGGACCCCGGGCGAACAGTCTAGCCTTCTCAGAACTCACCGAGCCCGAATTGGCTGCATTCTAGCTCAGGTTCGCCTGCTTCATGTACTCAACACTAATGATCCCGCTGAAATAACTAGTCGGCCCGCCTGAACTCAAAGAGGTAAAAGCCAACTGAGCACCACAGCCAGACCCAGGGAATCAGGAGTGATGCAGGACTAGCGGCGCAGGACTCCCAGCTATTGATATCACCAGTGCTGACAACAGGTCCCTTGCACCAGCTATCAGGGGAGTTGCTGCTACCTGAGGGCAAACAAATTCGCTGGGGGCCCTCAGCCCCAAGCCCTACAAACTTAGGGTATGAGGGAGGCAAACAGAAAGGGTGTGCCCAGGCACCCATGAAAACAGGGCTCCCAGGAGCAGCAGACCTGGCGTGTAGTCAGTATTGTGGTGAGTGTCACAGGTGAGCGGGGCCTGGCTTGAGGAACCACAAGAGAAGGCCCTAGGCACTCAGGATTAGAGACCCACATAGTCTGGGAAGAAGAGCTGAGGCACAGTGATTGGTTCCCACCTATCAAGAAGAGAAGCCTGGCCCAGTGGGCATAGCTCCACCAACTGGATGAGAAGTTAATCGAGCTATATGACTGCATTTATTATTATTATTATTATTTTTTTAATGATTATTATTAGTATTTTTTTTTATTTTATTTTCACTTTTTGTTGTTGATGTAGTTGTTGTTCTTTAACGTTCCTATTAATGGTTTCAATTTTTTTAAATTCTTTTTATTTTATTAGTATTACTATTATTTTTTAAACTTTAATTTCCATTTTTTTACTATCATTATAAAATTTTTTCTTTTTTTCTTTTTTTTTTGGTTTTAAATTTTTATTTTTTTTCGTTTCTTCTTTCTTTCTTTTCTTTTTTTTTCTTTTGTCTTCTCACTTCCTTCAATTTTCCTATTCCACCTTCCTTGAATTCTACCTGCCTACACTCATTCTCTTTAGTGACTTCTTCCCTCCCCTTCTAATATCTCTCCTCCCCAGTATCACACTAATTGGAGGAGGATCACAGCCACTACCTGCCCCGAAAGGGTGATTTTTCAACTATACAAGAGCAATATAATTAAATAGAGGGGGAAAATATCAAAGACACAACAATTTCACCAAGCAGAAAGAAACGCCAGCAGTATGAAACGACAAGGAAAAAAAGGACCACAGGCAATGCAGGTCAACTCAACTTTAGAAGAGGTAATAGCTGCAACAGATGGAATGTCAGATAGAGAGCTCAGGACATACATGCTTCAGATGATCTGGAGTCTCAAGGAAGACATGAGACAGCAAAATCAGACAATGAAAGATCATATTGACAAACAAATCCAGGAAGTAAAAGATCAATTTCACAGGGAGATAGAGGTAATAAAAAACAAACAAATAGAAATACTAGAGATGCAGGAAAAAATAAACCAACTTAAAAACTCAATTGAGAATACTACCAGCAGAGTTGATCACTTAGAAGATAGAACATCAGACAATGAAGACAGAATATTTCAACTTGAAAAGAACATAGATAGCTCAGCAAGTCTACTAAGAAACCATGAGCAGAACATTCAAGAGCTATGGGATAATATCAAAAGACCAAACTTAAGAGTCATTGGGATACAGGAAGGCACAGAGCTCCAAACCAAAGGATTAAGCAATCTATTCAGTGAAAAAATACAAGAAAACTTCCCAGACTTGAAGAATGAGACAGAATCCCAAATCCTAGAAGCCTACAGGACGCCGAATGTGCAAAATCATAAGAGATCCACACCTAGACACATTATAATGAAGATGTCCAACATACAGAATAAGGAGAGAATTTTAAAAGCTACAAGGGAAAGGAAGCAGATTACATTTAGGGGTAAACCAATCAGGATAACAGCTGATCTCTCAACACAGACTCTAAAAGCTAGAAGATCCTGGAATAACATATTTCAAACGCTTAAAGAAAATGGATTCCAACCAAGAATTGTGTATCCGGCGAAATTAAGCTTCAGATTAGAAGATGAAATTAAAACCTTCCACGATAAACAAAAGTTAAAAGAATTCGCAGCTAGAAAACCATCTCTTCAAAAAATCCTTGGCAAAACATTACAGGAAGAGGAAATGGAAAATAACATTGATAACCAACATTGGGAGGTAGGACAGTAAAGGGGGGAAAGTAGGCAAAGAGGATAACAAATCAGGTTTAGTAACATCAATAAATAAATATGGCTAGAAGAACAAACCATATCTCAATAATAACCCTAAATGTTAATGGCTTAAACTCACCAATCAAGAGACACAGGCTAGCAGAATGGATCACAAAACAAGACCCAACAATATGCTGCCTACAGGAGACGCATCTGATAGGAAAAGATATTCATAGACTGAAGGTGAAAGGTTGGGAAAAATCATATCACTCATATGGACCACGGAAACAAGCAGGAGTGTCCATACTCATATCTAATAAAATAGATTTCAAGCCAAAGCTAATCAAAAGGGCTATAGAAGGACACTTCATAGTGCTCAAGGGAACCATACACCAACAAGACATAACAATCATAAATATATATGCCCCAAATAATGGTGCAGCCGTGTTTATCAAGCAAACTCTTCTCAAGTTCAAGAGTCTAATAGACCACCATATAATAATCATGGGAGACTTCAACACACCTCTCTCACCACTGGACAGATCTTCCAAACAAAAGTTAAATAAGGAAACTATAGAACTCAATAACACAATTAACAACCTAGACTTAATTGACATATATAGACTATACCACCCAACATCAAGTTGCTACACTTTTTTCTCAGCAGCACATGGAACCTTCTCAAAAATAGACCATATACTATGTCACAGGGCAACTCTTAGACAATACAAAGAGGTAGAGATAATACCATGCATCTTGTCTGATCATAATGGAATGAAACTGAAAATCAATGATAAAAGAAGAAAGGAAAAATCAAGCATCACCTGGAGAATGAACAATAGGTTGCTGAGTGATCAATGGGTTTTAGAAGACATCAAGGAGGAAATTAAAAAATTCCTAGAGTTAAATGAAAACACAGACACAACATATCGGAATCTATGGGACACATTGAAAGCAGTTCTAAGAGGAAAATTCATTGCTTGGAGTTCATTCCTCAAAAAAAGAAAAAACCAACAAATAAATGATCTCATACTTCATCTCAAAATCCTAGAAAAAGAAGAGCAAAACAACAGCAAAAGAAGTAGAAGGCAAGAAATAATTAAAATCAGAGCTGAAATTAATGAAATTGAAACAAAAGAAACAATTGAAAAAATTGACAAAACTAAAAGTTGGTTCTTTGAAAAAATAAATAAAATTGACAGACCCTTAGCCATGCTAACGAAGAGAAAAAGAGAGAGAACCCAAATTACTAGCATACGGGATGAAAAAGGCAATATCACAACAGACACTTCAGAAATACAGAAGATAATAAGAAAGTACTTTGAATCCTTATACTCCAATAAAATAGAAGATAGTGAAGGCATAGATAAATTCCTTAAGTCTTATGATCTGCCCAGATTGAGCCAGGAGGATATAGACAACCTAAACAGACCAATAACAATAGAGGAAATAGAAGAAACCATCAAAAGATTACCAACTAAGAAAAGCCCAGGACCGGATGGGTATACAGCAGAGTTTTACAAAACCTTTAAAGAGGAACTAACACCAATACTTTTCAAGCTATTTCAGGAAATAGAAAAAGAGGGAGAACTTCCAAATTCATTCTACGAGGCCAACATCACCCTGATTCCGAAACCAGACAAAGACACCTCAAAGAAAGAAAACTACAGACCAATATCTCTAATGAACCTTGATGCAAAAATCCTCAATAAAATTCTGGCGAATCGGATTCAAATACATATCAAAAAAATTATACACCATGATCAAGTAGGATTCATCCCTGGTATGCAAGGTTGGTTCAATATACGGAAATCAATAAATGTTATCCACCACATCAATAGACTTAAAAATAAGAACCATATGATCATCTCGATAGATGCAGAAAAAGCACTCGACAAAGTACAGCATCCCTTTATGTTCAAAACTCTAGAAAAATTAGGGATAACGGGATCATACCTCAACATTGTAAAAGCAATCTATGATAAGCCACAGGCCAGCATCATTCTGAATGGAGAAAAATTGAAGGCATTCCCTCTAAGATCTGGTACAAGACAGGGATGCTCTCTCTCGCCACTTCTGTTCAACATAGTCCTCGAAACACTGGCCAGAGCAATTAGGCAGACGAAAGAAATTAAAGGCATAAAAATAGGAAAAGAAGAACTTAAATTATCACTATTTGCAGATGATATGATTCTATACCTAGCAGACCCAAAGGGGTCCACAAAGAAGCTATTAGAGCTAACAAATGAATTCAGCAAAGTGGCAGGATATAAGATCAACACGCATAAATCAAAGGCATTCCTGTATATGAGCGACAAATCCTCTGAAACAGAAATGAGGACAACTACTCCATTCACAATATCCCCCCAAAAAATAAAATACTTGGGAATCAACCTAACAAAAGAGGTGAAAGATTTATACAATGAAAATTACAGAACCCTAAAGAAAGACATAGAAGAAGACCTTAGAAGATGGAAAAATATACCCTGCTCATGGATAGGCAGAACTAACATCATCAAAATGGCGATATTACCAAAAGTCCTATATAAGTTCAATGCAATGCCAATCAAAATCCCAACAGCATATCTTATAGAAATCGATAAAAGAATCATGAAATTCATATGGAATAATAAAAGACCCAGAATAGCAAAAACAATACTAAGCAGGAAGTGTGAATCAGGTGGTATAGCGATACCAGACTTCAAACTATACTACAGAGCAATAGTAACAAAAACAGCATGGTACTGGTACCAAAACAGGCAGGTGGACCAATGGTACAGAATAGAGGACACAGTAACCAATCCACAAAACTACAACTATCTTATATTTGATAAAGGGGCTAAAAGCATGCAATGGAGGAAGGATAGCATCTTCAACAAATGGTGCTGGGAAAACTGGAAATCCATTTGCACCAAAATGAATCTGAATCCCTATCTCTCGCCGTGCACAAAAGTTAACTCAAAATGGATCAAGGAGCTTGATATTAAATCAGAGACATGGCATCTGATAGAAGAAAAAGTTGGTTATGATCTACACGCTGTGGGATCGGGCTCCAAATTCCTCAATAGGACACCCATAGCGCTAGAGTTAACAAATAGAATCAACAAATGGGACTTACTCAAACTAAAAAGTTTTTTCTCAGCAAAAGAAACAATAAGAGAGATAAACAGGGAGCCTACATCCTGGGAACAAATCTTTACTCCACACACTTCAGATAGAGCCCTAATAACCAGAATATACAAAGAACTCCAAAAATTAGACAATAAGATAACAAATAACCCAATCAATAAATGGGCCAAGGACCTGAACAGACACTTCTCAGAGGAGGACATACAATCAATCAACAAGTACATGAAAAAATGCTCACCATCGCTAGCAGTCAGAGAAATGCAAATCAAAACTACCCTAAGATACCATCTCACTCCAGTAAGACTGGCAGCCATTAGGAAGTCAAACAACAATAAGTGCTGGAGAGGATGCGGGGAAAAGGGCACTCTTGTTCACTGCTGGTGGGACTGCAAATTGGTGCAGCCAATTTGGAAAGCAGTATGGAGATTTCTCGGAAAGCTGGGAATGGAACCACCATTCGACCCAGCTATTCCCCTTCTCGGTCTATTCCCTAAAGCCCTAACAAGAGCATGCTACAGGGACACTGCTACATCGATGTTCATAGCAGCTCAATTCACGATAGCAAGACTGTGGAACCAGCCTAGATGCCCTTCAATAGATGAATGGATAAAAAAAAGTGGCATTTATATACTATGGAGTATTATTCTGCATTAAAAAATGACAAAATCATAGAATTTGGAGGGAAATGGATGGCATTAGAGCAGATTATGCTAAGTGAAGCTAGTCAATCTTTAAAAAACAAATACCAAATGACTCCTTTGATATAAGGGGAGTAAACAAGGACAGGGTAGGGACAAAGAGCTTGAGAAGAAGATTTACATTAAACAGGGATGAGAGGTGGGAGGGAAAGGGAGTGAGAAGGGAAATTGCATGGAAATGGAAGGCGATCCTCAGGGATATACAAAATGTCATACAAGAGGAAAGGAGGGGTAAGACAAGATAATACAAATGGAAGAAATGATTTACAGTAGAAGGGGTAGAGAGAGAAAAGGGGAGGAAAGGGGAGGGGAGGGGAGGGGAGGGGGGATAGTAGAGAATAGGACAGACATCAGAATACATCAGACACTAGAAAGGCAATATGTCAATCAATGGAAGGGAAACTGATGTGATACAGCAATTTGTATACGGGGTAAAAGGGGGAGTTCATAATCCACGTGAATCAAACAGTGTAATATGATGTATTAAGAACTATGTAATGTTATGAACGACCAATAAAAAAAAAATCACAAGGAGCTGATATAAATTAATTTATTTCAAATAATAGCACAAAAACTGTTAAATGCTTTCATTTTTTATTGATTGAAGGCAACTTGGCATTTTTATCTATTATATGAGTTTCACCTGTGACACACATAACTTCTTATTATCTAATTCTATGGTTATACTTCTTTTTAGCTTTGGTGTACTATTGAAGTGGGATCCAGTGTCCTTAGGTCTCATCCATAGGAAAAATATATTTATTTTTTCAAGACAGTTGCATGCTTGCATATGCTTAGTTTTATTAATGGTTAAAAGTTTCTGGGTAATAATGCTGTGTAATTTTCACACAGCGTTCTGGAAACATGCAGGAGAGAATTACAATGAATTTGGACATTCTAGAATTTAGTAGACTCCTATCTGGAAGTACAGAGACAAAAAAAAATCAGAAAAACAACAAACACCAAAAGAAAAAGAAACAATGTCTGAACCTTCACTCTGTGCAGCATAAAGTGAAGAGGACTTATTTTATGTAACTTGGGAAAATCAGACTGTTGGTTTTTAACCTCAGATGTTGAGTGGGTTGATGTAAGCCCATCAGCATCCCCAATACATACTTCTAAATCTTTGATTTCTGTAATCTATCTTCAGCAGCAAACAAAATAGAGGGAAAAAGGAAAATATCTCAATATAACATTCCCTCTCTTAACATAGACTCCTTTGTGCATCTGCGTGTTCTGGTTCATGTACCCAGATGCCACCTGTTGCTCTGATTCAGAAGCAATTGATGTTTCCTCCTACTTTTCTAAAAACATTGTTGACAGTTACATAACATAAACCCACAGGATCTGGATATGGCTGTTGGTAGCCATGAGAATACAGTCATCATTCTCTTGCATCCTCATCCATTTGCCCTGGTTTCTTTTATCAGCTGTTCCTTTTTTACTGTACTGCTGGTATCATATTTCTGGCAGATCATTAAGGTTTGCATAAAGACTTGTAAAATGGAAGGAAATGGGAATAGGGTCTTAAATAATTATATCCTAGAAACTGTGTGTTTACATGGATATGATTATATGAGGATGTTTTAGTTCCTCTTAAATGCAAATAAGAAAGGACCAAAGGCTTTTGACATAACAATTCTTATCATTTTTCGTGGCAGAGTTTACAAAAACATGTCATTAAGAATTAGCATTGTTCTTTTATCATTGGCAAAAACAAACAAGCAAACCAAAAAAAAAAAAAACCATTAAAACTCAAGGGTCTCCATGGTCATATAGAACATCAACGATCTTTTCTCCTCTTCAATACATTGAGCTCTTTTTAATTCTAAGCATGCACTTTTATTGCACACAGTGCATCACAGACAGGCAGCTTTTAGCTTTTTTAGCTTTGTTCTGATTATAAGCAAACACATTTGGAGAAAGCAATATTGTGAGATCTTTAAGCCAATATGAAAGAGCAACAATCAAAGTAGTTCAATTCTTGTTCCTAGGGATGCTTAGATTCATCTGTCTGGCTGAGTGGGAATGTGGACTTAGTAAACCAGAATAGATAACGCAGATGTACCAATATAAAAACTCTTCTAGGGGACAGCAATATTCAAGAAACCAAATCCTTGAAAATGTTTACTGTAGACTTATGAGTGAGAGGATAACTTTATATTTGTAAGATTTATATTTACAAACTGAATTTCAATTTCCTACCACAGTAAAAATGAAACATCATCTATTTAATGATTGCTTATTTTGTGCCATATTTTGTGCTCACCATGAGAGATACACAAATAAAAATACATGAAAAATTATAAACTCTTGTAGATATAAAAAATAGTGTAATTTAAAAATATCAAAGTAATTGCATTGATAGTCAGATATTGGTGGCCTAATGACAAGGGGACTGGGAGATTTTTGAAGCAGCTTTAAGCCTGAGGGGCAGGTCAAGTTTGGTGAGGTAGAGATGCTTCATATTTCTGTGTTTTAGACACTAAGGAATTAGGGAGTAAAAGGAAGTAGATTTCCATAATGAGGTTGCTTAAGTTTCCATGTGTTATTATGTTAATGAGTTGACAATCCAGATCCATGGAGGAAACTGGTTGAAGAAGGGACAAAAAAATGTGTTCAAGGCAACAACATATACAAGGACTTGAAGATTATAAGCAAACTTCATAGGCTATATTATGGAATTTGGAAACGTTTAGTTTCTAATAACATTTTCAAGGTGATGAATGGTATAGTCCTCTTACAAGTTATAACGCCTTTTCCATCAATAGGGTGGTGTGCAATTTAGAGAGAAGTAGATGCTCCAATTCAGAGGTTCTAACAATAGTAGAGATGGTGAGAGTTTGTAGTAAAACAGTGGTGAGAAGTGTAGTGCAAGGCCTAAAATTAAGGCTTAATATTATGGTTAGTTTGACATCTGGAAAAATTGAAAAGACCTCAAATGGTCTATCCAGAAATTCCTTTTCTTGGTCTCCTTCTGTGGAGTAGCTTCCCTAGCTGAAAATCACCCTGATCAAACAAATGATCCAAATGTGCTGTCTACTTAACTGTGAATAGTGGGTTTTATTTCTATGCCAGCCTGAAGAATTATTTGAACAAGCCAGTCACTTCTTTCTGTGGGAAGTCAGAGCCACCTCATAAGAAAAAAGAAGTCAATTTCCATAACGAGGTTGCTTGAGGTTCCAAGTGTTATTATGTTCATGGTACCACAAACCCTGCCTCTCACAGCCCCTGGGTGTTCATTCTGTTGCCAAGTGTGACACCCATGTAGGCCTGGATGTCATGCAATGTCCTCCTTCCTGGGTTGTGAATCTATGTGTCTGGCAAACTACTGTCCATCTCATCTCTCCAATGTTACTTGTTTGGCCATCTCTTAAAACCTTAGGGTAGAAATCTCTCTCTTACCAATAGAATGAAAAAGAAGAGAGCAAAATAAGTGAATGTTGCAAGTAGAAGTTAGAACTGTGCTGTCCAATTTTACAGCAATAATTAAATTAACTTTCATTGAATACTTAATCATGTGTCGGGCTTTGGTGATATATAAGACTTCAAATATATGAAAACAGTGATTTTTAAAAATAAGGTTTTAAGTCAATTTTTTTCTCTCTCTTTCTTTCTTTCTTTCTTCTTCTTCTTCTTCTTCTTCTTCTTCTTCTTCTTCTTCTTCTTCTTCTTCTTCTTCTTCTTCTTCTTCTTCTTTTTTTCCTGCTATGAGCAAAAGACCTGACAAGAACAATTTTAGAGGAGGGAATGTTTATTTTTAATTTACAGTTTCAGGGTCTCAGGATCTGATGGCCAATTCCATTGCTCTGCACCAGAGATGAGGCAGAACAGCTTGGTGGAAGGGTGTGGAGGAGGAAGACAGCTCAGGACTTAGCCATCAGGAAACAGAGATATAGCTCTGCTTACCAGGGACAAAATATTAACCCCAAAGGCATGACCCCAGTGATCCACCTCCTCCAGTCACACCTTACCTGCCTGCAGTTACTACCCAGTTAATCTATATCAGTCAACTGAATCAATGATTAGGTTACAACTCTCATAATCATTTCACCTGAATGTTCTTACATTGTCTCGCACAGGAACTTTTGAGGGACACCAGATATCCAAACCATAAAAAATGGGAATTAATTATTTATATGAACATTTAATTTCAGGCCTGGAATACTGTGTATTTGTCATGGGAAAAATGCAGGAATAACTAAATTGATATTATAAGTACAGAGCATTTAAATAGAATAAAACATTTACATTTCTGGAAAGCAGAAGGTGAATTTAGAGATAAAGATTTATGGAGGATTGAGAGAAATTTTCTTGTAATTTTTAATACCTAAACATTGGTAGTATACTTTGTTGTATACGCTTCCAATATACATATAAGTCTCCATAGGACACATACACTTCTATTAAGTTTTGCTTCCATATTTTTATTAATGTTTCCATTACATTTTTCATTGGTTTGAGGGAGTTAGCACATTAGATTTAATACTTTTCAATAGTTACAGATAATCTAGTGAATAACTAACAAAAAATAGATAGGGGGAAAGGAATAAAGAGACTTCAATAGGATGAATTAAGATGGAATTACCTTGCTGTGAATGTTGATGATCAAAGCAGCCGAAGGGAGAAATAAAAAACTTGTTTTTGCATTGTGATTTGGAAGACAGTTTATCATTCTGACCAAATACAATGATAAGTTTAAGTTATATATGTGTTTTTACTAAGGGGGGTAGAATAAAATTCCTGTTTGATGAAAAAAAGAGAGTACTTTGTTGGCTCTACATTATTTTTGTAACTAATATGTTTTGGCACAACATCAGGCATTGCACTGTTATTTAAATATGTTCTCATTTCCTATGTACAAGAAGCCTATGTGTAATTATTTTGTTTTCTCCATTTTATGGAAAACGAAACTGTGACCCAGGGAAGTCCCACCAACTGTCTAAGGTCACGCAATTAGTGAGTGGTAGAACTGGGATGAGAGCTCAGAGTTTGAAACACATTCTCAAACCTGGTTGTACTTATTTTATATTTAGAATTTAGAGAACAAAGATAAAGAAAGGAAAACAATCAGCTATTGATTGAACCCTTGGGTTTCAGAGGAATTTAAAACATTACTCTAGTGGTCATACCAACAGTAGTGTTTATTCTGAAGAAAAGAGAACCAGTGACCTGTTATGCACATACTACATCAGTTACTTTAACAGTTTACATTCCAGTAAAGATAGTTTCTCTATGCTTTTCCCACCTTTCTTATTGGCAGACGTGAAAAATGGAATTTGGGTGGTAAAAAACTAGTTGAAATTTCTCAGACATAACATATATGCATATATACATTTGCATAATGCATATATATTTTAAAATATGTGTATTTTCATGTCTAAGTTGTGTTCCTATAGTTGATTAAAAAACAAAACAGTCCTATTTGCAAGACTACCAGGTTTTTGTTTTTTTTTTTTTTTTTTTTTTTGCTTTTTGAAATCATTAGGCAGTTTTGTTTTTGAGGGACTTCCATCAAACAGATAATTAATATTATCTAGCCACCAGAAATAGAACTTTTAAGATATATTTCTACCATAAATATATCTATTTATATTTTTGTATATAACTATAAATAAATTATTACTCATAGTAAATAGGTCACTTTATATTACATTAAAACTGTGAGAGAGAAAAACAAAACTATGTAAAATTAATGTAAGATATGCGTGTTAAAATCCAGGCAAATAAAATCTGTCATTAAACTAAAAGTTGTATTTTTTAACAAAAAGTACAGTGATAGAAAGTGTACTGGTGCTCTTCCTTGTTGTATATTTAATTACATTTGAGTCATTGTTAAATACAAAAATAAATTGATTTTGGACGACTTCTCATAAAATAGAATTTTAGGGATGAGTATTTGACAAACATATATAATATTTTGATGAAGAATTAGAATGAAATATTGTTATTGCCTTTCTCAAAGTAACTAATAATTATATTTGAGAGGCAACTTGAGCAAAGACATGAAGAAAATCAGAAGAAATTAGCATGCTCAAAGGCTTAAGGAAGTATTTTTTAATTTTTAAAAATTACTTCATTTAAGACCAGGAAATGGAATTTAATTTAAATTTTTAAAGAATTACATATATCAAACATTGAATCAATTATTCTGGATATCAATAAGGATATTCTTTTGTTATTGTTGTTATCGTTGAGATGGGGACTCACTATGTTACCCAGGCTGGCCTCAAACTCCTCAGGAGAAGGGATCCTCCTGTCTCAACCTCCAGAGTGAATAGTTGAAACAGGTCTAGTACCATGATGTAATATCTACTAGCATGATAATAACCTCCAAATATGATAGGACCTTATAATTTAAGACAGAAAGATTACCTCTTCTCTAGAAATTGATTTTTGGGTGATATGACTGAGTAATTGGGTTCAAGTTAAAGAATTAGTGATGTTTGAAGACATAAGCTTTAGGCTTTTCTTTCTTAAAATAGGTGTGTTCCCCTGTGCCCAGCACAAGATACAGATTTTCCTGATTTACTGTGGTACAAAATTTTATAATCCAGAGTCCCAAGTAGTTTATTGTCAGATGCAGATGAATTATGTAATTGAAATATATTTTGTTGTCTTCGTTATCAAACTTAATAAGAAAAATGTACACACTGATTGAAATAACCAGGAGAGAAGAGGACAGTCAAATTTGGGAAATTTTTGCTTTCAGATATTTGTAACTAGATAAATCAAATTGTATACATTATTTAGAAAACAAGGAGAAAATTCAGAAAATTGGTTACATTTTTTAAAAATCTGATGATGTGCTGGAGTATCCTGAGGTTTGTCAATTTCACTTGAAAAATATCTCCCCTCCATCCTATCACTATCTCTTTTATTCTACTGGGCAAAAAAGGAGTTAATCTTAAGAAGGAATTAGAATATAAACAAGAGGAGGCTAGTATACAAATAATCGAAAGTCAGAAATACCCAATTACTCTTATTTAAGTGTTCTTAAAGGATGCTGTGAAGCACAGACCTGCCTAAGTAACAAGGTGAGTTGGAGTTGCTCATCTAACAGTGGAACCTCCAAAGTCACTGTCATTTATATCAACTTGTACCTATGAAAAAAATCTTACATTTTTCTGAATAAAAAAAAGATCAAGAACTTTCTTTGCTAAGAAAACAAATAAAAACCACAATGAAACATAAACACAAAGTTGGATTCTGAAACAAAATATGTAAAAACCCTGATTCTCTTTTAAAATACCCAAATTTGATTTTCTTATTTAAAAAAAAAAAACAAAATACAGAAAACAAAGACATAGACCTTCATTTTGCTACTGAATTAATGCAAGCATAATTTCTCAAATTATAGGGAAAATTAGTATTATTTACAGTCTTTGAAAAATTACTCTGGGGGAAGGATGGATTGATGGGTAATATTACCAGAGTCAGTTTGATTTACTGTCCTGTTGAAATTTTACCTTCATGTATCATGGAAAAGATTAACCAAGCCTTAATATATCATCATTGACAAATGGGATAAAAATCCCACTAGCATGATAATAACCTCCAAATATGATAGGACCTTATAATTCTAAGACAGAAAAATTACTTCTTTTCTAGAAATTGATTTTTGGGTGACATGACTGAGTAATTGGGTTCAAGTTAGAGAATTAGTGATGTTTGAAGAGGTAAGTTTTAGACTATATTTCTTTCTTAAAATAGACATTAAAAACATAATCCTCTACAATAGTAGATATACTGGCATATAAGAAAAATTCATGCTTTAAAAAGATTGACGTATACTATATAGAAGGCACAATGCCTCACTATAGCTGCAAATACAACTTGGTGTTTTCATTCCACAATTATCAATAAAATTTTTTCTTCTATAGTGAAAAAATATATAATTACTTCATCATTGTCAAAGTGAAATTATGTGGATTAATATGCTGTAGGCTAAGATTTCTGGACCCATTTCAAGATGGCCTTTCACATAATAGTGATGTTATGCAGTTACCCCCACCCCCTTTTTTAATTCCCCCCTGAAACTCTCCAATAGATTTTAGTGGAACCACAATGTCAGGTTCACTGAGAATGGTCTCTCCTGTTTGACGAACCAGTGATATCTGTGAATACAGAACTTTTCAAATAGGCCCCTTTTACAAGATGAAAAGACACAAAAAATATGGCAGGGTACAACTTCACAACTTCTTTAGGAAGTCAAGGAAATTCATAAAGGGAAGTAAACAGAGAAAAATATATGTTGGCTAAATAAAGTAAATGAAAATTATTCAAAAATAAATGTGTCTGAGATTATAATTTCTTTTCAAAAAAATCCCCCAAATTATTTGTAAATTAAGGGAAAATGTTAGCCCTTTATTCAGGTATTGAGTTACTACTAACCTGATTTACAAACACCTCAGTCCTTATCTTTTCCTCAAAATTTTAATAGGTTCTTTGCATATAATCAGCATTAGTAGTCATACACAGTTTCTGAAAATTAGTTAACAGAGGAATTGAGCTGTAGGATAGTCCCCACACTAGAAACTGGTAATACCACAAAACCCCACAATTTTTTTTTTCTGAAGAGCTTACATAGGGATTGGTGCTAGTAACTGCCAATACGTGCATATATAACAGTTTTCATTTTATGAAAAAGATCGAAGGAAATTTATTCATATAATCCTCTGTTGACAATCACAAATGCAACAAGGGGTAAAAGTTGTGGGGTTTGTTTTTTCTACTTAAGAGTAAAGTAAATATCTTGAGAGGCATGATTCTCGTCTCCAGTGCTATCTCACTTTCTGTAGCTCCTGTCTTAGCCACGATGGCAGAGGCTGCCCCAGTCTATGTAGCAATTTGGACAGTTCCACATTATGATCTCGGTAGTAATTAGAGAGGAAAGTTCTAGACTGGAAAGAAAAAAAGAAAAAAAAGATTGAAAGCATTTATCAGATTCTCAAACACGATTATGAAGCCTGTATTTCTTAAGAAATTCTATTATGATAGAGATGTTTACAAACTACCTTATTTTTTTCCTCAAACATTGCTCATTTTTGTCTTTTAGAAAAATTTGGAAACAGAATAGCTGAAAAATAAAAAAATAGGTCCAGGTGTGTGCTAAGTGACTTATCTATCATTATAATACATATTTATTGTGGGATCCATGATGATCCCACAGAGAAAAAAGTGAGAACAAAAGTATACTAGAGAAGAATAGGTAGGTACCTGGTGAGGAAACAAATATATAGAAGTGAGACAGATAAAATACCCACTTTTCTTTTAAAAATTTCACCATAGAATAAAAATTAAAAGTAAGCACAAATAATCATAAAAACTGAAATCCATGATTGCAAAAAATAATTTACCACATTACAGAAAATCTTTCTATATTTATTCAGATCAAATATAGATGGTTTTAATCATTAAGATCTTTCTACTTTCAAAATACCATAAGATCTCTGAAGTGGGTCTTTAAAAAATTCTTATATTACTTGTCAAACTGGAGAGATTGGCCTTTATTAGATAAATGGTAAAAATTAAGGCTAAAATATATCAATGGTTTTAGTTCCATGATTCACTTTTATTTACACAAACTTCTGGAAAACAGAAAAATTGTAATTAGCCTTTCTTTCTTGATGTCTCTTTCTTTTTTTTTTCTTGATGTCTCTTTCTTCATATTATAACCCAGTTTACATAGTTCTGTGAATCTTTAGCAAATCAGTGGAATTGAACACTTTCCCCCTGTAAGTATAGGTGGCAATGGCCCATACATAGTTTGTCTATCTGACATGAAAAAGTTCTACCATCTCTTTCAAGCTCTCCCCAACATTGTAGCACAAATGAGTCACTTTCTTCATAAAACTGCCTGGAAACTTTGTATGTACTGTGGAAATGGATTTAAGACAACTACATTGCATCTTGGACCATTCACCAGGCCTCTCATTGCATTTCTACCCTTAAACCAGAGTGTAAACACTTCAAATTTGGATAAGATGTTTATAGCAGTAGTGGGAACAGTACATTGATTTTTGGCAGATTAAAGTGATTTCTGAAATCCTTTTGAAATTATTGAGTTCAAAGATACAGTTGAAGGACTTTCTGGTACTTCTGTCTCCATAGTAACACGTGCATCACTGGCGTCCTCCCTTTGCTCACCTTGCCTTCAGAGATATACTCAGGATACCTGTCTGAGTCAATTGCTGTTGGTTTCCCATCCTTAGAATAACACTAATACTTTACTTCACTTATCTTCACTTCTATTGAGATTTTCTTTTTCTTCTTCTTCTTTTTTTTTTGGTCTTTTTGGAGTTTAGTTTATCATTGTTACCTTATTGTAAACCTGTGACCAAAACTAATTTCTCTATCCTCTAATAAATGTGGGTTCATAATTATTTTATATGTGTATCCTTTCCATTGCTTAGCTCAGGATCAGTCATAGTGCAGGGACTGGATAAATGTCTTAAATGTACAGGAATGATCTTTCTATATTTTATGTAAAATCACTTGTTTGCTAAACAAGTATTTCACACATTTGAAAAGGAATTACTTTTCAGAAAATATTTAAGTTTGAATTGCATTCCAATAGGAAATAATCTATAGGGATATTGATCAACCATTTGTCTATCTAGTTCTCTCTCTCATCTTCTAAATGTATGAACTAACGTAAAGGAAAGATCAGAATATGGGAGCATATCTCTGTTACTAATTTTGAAATAGCTGTATAAACAGATTTTTTGCTATAGCAGTTCATATTAGGAGAATATTACCTCTGGATCCATGGGTGGATATTTTCGGCCTTTGCTTTTTCCAAGGCATTTGGTCTTTCCTCCTTCCAGTAGTTGACACCAAAAGCCCTTCTGGGGATCAAACCTATATTAGATGAAACAGTTAAAGATTATAAACTGTATATAGACTTTTCAGTGAGAGAGCCTTACCAATGGAATAAAGAAACTGTAGTTTTGTATGCCCATTGTTTTGATTTAATTAGTTTCCAAAGATTCAGCTGATTTGAGAGGGGACATTGAGATGAAAGAAACTATTATTATACATTTTAAGTCATGCCTTGAGTCCAATTTGACATTGAAATTGTTATATTCTATATTTTACTTATGACTCTATATAAAATCAGGGACCAACATCAAAATTACATTCCATATATAAAGTACCTTTAGGATATTTTATCTGCTTATGATCACTGACAAAATATGTTGACACTGCTGGGCATGGTAATGCACACCTGTAATCTCAGTGTCTTTGGAGGCTGAAGCAGGAAGATCAGGAATTCAAAGCCAGCTTCAGCAATGGTACGGTGCTAGCAACTCAGTAAGACCCTGTGTCTAAATAAAATAGGGCTGGGGATATGGTTCAGTGGTTGAGTGTCCTTGAGTTCAATCATTCATACACACACACACACACACACACACACACACACACACACATACACAATTTCTTTGAAATCATTCTATGATATATATTTAAAAAACCTGAATGTAATGTAGGCATATGACTCTGAATACAAATATACTTAAACGTTCCAACTTGGAAAACGCTTCATTTTGTTTAATAGTTTAAATGTTTTCACATTTAAAAAAAGGAAATTGTGTTGTTGTTAGACAACATGAGATACCGCCAATACAAATGGTGAGTGAAAGATTACACAGCTCTTCTTTCTTTTTGTTGAAGGCAGATAATCCTATTGGATGATTAAGGTTCCTACACTCTTAAAGGAAATTCTAATGTTGTTTTGCTTCCATGGCTGCACCAAGTTACAAAGGAAGGATGTATGGCCTAATTATTTTGTTTAAAGTGAAATGTATAAGAATTTTTGTTTAGGACTAACAAGATAGGGAAAATGAAAGAATGAACAAAATAAGCAGGGAAATTTTAAATTTATTGCTATGGGACTTGGCGCATGCATAAAACATTGAAAAGGTTTGCATTTTTGTTGCTCAGCAGATGTTTTAGAAGGATGAAGCATAATTGACTGGGATGTAAAGTTAATTAGTTGAGGAATATTTTGTTGCCCTGGGCCCATTCCTATAATACCGGTACACCTGCAATTTGCGTCTGCACATATGTGAACTCATTTAGGGTGAGAAGGAAATTTCTTCACAGTTCCCTGCCCAGCCTATTATTAGAGACCTGATCTTTGCAGTCCAAGTTGTCCTAGTACATGTTATCAATTAAAATTAAATACATCACTAGTTAAATGGATAAAAGGAAGACAGAGTCATTTCCAACCTGAACTTTTCAATCTGCTCCCTGCCTATCACAGTCCTTTCTCCAGTTTTCATTAATTTCCCAAGAGGAAAAACAATTCAGCATGCTGTGCAAAATGAGACGGGGAAGTCGGCATAACAGAGCCCCAAACAGCATTTTCTGCCTCAGGATGAGAATATTTAACTGTGTTAAGGTAAAATACAGCACTGGCAACAAAGCTGAGATATTTATACACACACTGAGCATCTCTCCTTTGCTCTCAGGTAGTGTAGAGAACTCAGGGTGGACTATAGTCTCTCCTTGCTCTCTGCAGCAGCCATGTGAAGCAGAGCTTAGTACAACCTGAGCAAGAAGAGCCATTTCGAATATTGTAAGTGTAGAATATTGAAAGTTTTTTTTAAAAAGGATAGACATAACCTTAAATCCACATCATCTTGCTGTCCTATTTTCATTTATGGTATTGGCAACTGTGTATATCCTAAATCTAACAAAGGCTATTTATCTTCCCTAAGTTGTATCAATTCATTGTTTTACTTGAGTAGACATGAAATTGTGAAATGAAGATGGAAAATGTTTCTCAAATAACTGTTAGTCAACTTTTAGAAGACGAGTTGGTTGACACTTGACTTTCTTTATTACACTTAACATCACTCTAGATAGTCATTTTATGATATGTGAGAGATATCAAAATTCCCATTTTATGTTGCTTATAATTTTCCCCTCAAAAGTACCATTTTACAGGTTTATTGAACTCCAAGCAACTATTTGTAGTAAACAGGATAGAAGCATTGCCTAAACTAATACTGAGGAGCAGGG
The DNA here is from genome assembly GCF_045843805.1 of Urocitellus parryii. NCBI lineage: Eukaryota > Metazoa > Chordata > Mammalia > Rodentia > Sciuridae > Urocitellus > Urocitellus parryii. The sequence continues at coordinate 60,470,327 of NC_135540.1, forward strand.
AAGGTATGTCAACATCAATAACTATTAATGCAAAACGTATTATAAGAAGATTGTCTACTAAATCAACAGGGGCATGCCTTGTTTTGTTGCTATTTCCATGTGTAGGTAAAAACTTCATTAGGGTTATTTTAGTGGATAAGGAACAACCAAATCTTATTACTGCTTTTCCTGTCCCTCCATTACCCTCTCTAATTGTCTAATTGCTGATTCTAATCTGCTGTGAACTGGGAAATTACATAATCAGGCTTGTTAGAATTTTGTGTAAAATTTAATAGACTTTGTATCCGACTTTGTGGGGGGAGAGTTTATGAGCAAAGTCCATGCCCTTTTAAAATATGTTTTGGCTTCTTGGAGATTTTATTTTGGATTTTATTTTATTTTTATTTTATCCTCCTTGCCCGTTTGAAATTACCTTAATATATGGGTTTATTTTCCCAAGATGACTGTAACAAAATCTTCCATCCCACATGCTCTTCTGTAGCATGACCTTGTCTTTCCTTATTAAGAGGTGGAATCTCATTTTCCTTTCTTAAATTTGGACTGGCCTTCATGACCACAGTAACCATCAGAAGGCAGCATAAGCAATGTCTTGTGACTTGCAAGTCTAGGTCAGAGAAGTCTATGACTCTCTTGCACCACAGCTTCCTCAACATTTCACTCCCTCCTGGAACACAGCCACTGTGAGACAGCTGAGTACCAGGAGAGGCCACGTGGAATCTTCAGACTACTGAGCACAGCCTTTGAGCCATCCCAGCACAAGGATGTGGGTGGAGAAGCCTCCCAATGATTTCAGTCCTCAGCCATTTGGGTCATATTGAAATACTCAAGTCCTCCCAGATGTGACCTGAGATCTGAGTAAAACAAGCTATCCCAGCTGTGCCTGACTCACTCGTGAGCTACAGAATCCATAAGTGTCATAAAATAGCTGTTGATTCATGCCAGTAGTTTTGTAGATGCAACAATGGATAGCTGGAGTATGATACATGCTTTCATTTATTTGTAAATATTTTAGTAAATACAGAATAAAACATGAATGTACTTCATTCCCAATTTGGGGCTGGGCACTTTCACAGAGGAAAGATGTCCATCGATATTTCGATATTTCATTTCTGACTTGTAAATTACTCAGAGGAAGAGAATATATTTCTCACCTTTGTAGTTTCAATGAGTAGGATACTTTCTGCATAGAGTAGACTTGTGAAAAGTTTAGTTAACCAAATTGGTACTGGGGAAAAGCTCCAAAATAGGGGAATTCATTCATCATAATATGAAATACCCATAATACTCTATAAGATAAAGTATTCCTGGCATTCAAAAGGGAGACACTACATGAGTAATGAAGATATTTCTTTGACTGCTTTTGAGTGGCAAAATGATGCATAAATTCATAACTAGTATTAATGGTGCTATATACACACCTACCAGTGATAATTTATGATGGCAAATAATGGAAATGAAATCAAGCATGAGAATAAACTCACGTTAGTGCTTCAGAGTAATTGTAATGAGGTGTAACTCCCAGAAACTTCTGGACTTCATCCATCACAGTAGCTGGGTCAGATCTCAGCTGCTGTCCATCAATAATTAGCAACTGCAAAGTCAAAAATAGTCACTTTATGAAGAACAAAACTAAATTGAATAGACTGTGCTGCTTCCCTTGACCTGGTATGACATTAATAAATTAGGTCAGTGTGAATAGGAAGAAAACATGAACTACTTAGAACACATTTTAATATTTGCTCTTCTTGCATCCTTTCAAATTAACAGTAATTAAAGTTCACCATAGGGGATTATTTTTGGGGGAGTTCTTAAGTGATAGCCCTTCACTTACTTTATTCTAAGTCAGAAATAAACACACTCTCTTGAGTTAGTACTTCAGTGAGAACAGAATATTTCCATCTGTAGTATAATTAGATAAGCGTCCCGACTACCAAATCTCAATGGGGCATACCTGGAGTCAAAGACAGAAATACTGGTCATCCAAATCAAAAAGATCCATCTAGTGTTACAAACCATGACAAGAGGGTGGAGGAAGATGTTTGTTCTTGCCTTTATGACCTTCATTTACTGTTCAGATTTACCAAAGGAATGTTTAAAAAGAAAAGAAAAACATGTCAATGCTGAAGTCCATTTTCTGGGCCTTCAATTATGCCCATCTGGAATGAAAACTATAAGAATATGGATATTTCCTGAAATCCTTATTTCGGGCTTTATTATATATTCCTGGAACTGCTACAGTACTTTGCATTGTGGTGGTCTAGTGCATGAGCTCCTTCTGTCTTTATAAGGGTCTCACAGGAATCTACACATGGGGTTCCACAAATTAACTGTCAGTTCTACTAGTAGTTGAAAGGTGTTGCCTGTGAATCATAGGAAATTTCCTTTGGGAGAACTTACCATTGTGAAACCAGCTACTATTCAAAAGAGGATCCTAGGAATGTGCTTCAGAGTCACTTAATAGAATTTTAATAGTAACAGTGAAGTTAAAAATAAAAATTCACATTTCTTCCTTACATAGAATTTTCTTTGACAATAAATTTCTATCTCTAACAATGTTTGTTCACATTTTTCTGTTTGTCAGTGAAACACAATCATGATGTAATGAACAGAGGAAATTAGTATCAGGACATTACCTGAGAAGTTGCAAAGTGAGTTAGCCATCTTTCTATGTGGACGGCATACCATCCAGGTACTAGGCATCTCCTCTGCAAAGTTTTTAAGTCAGACGGGGCCCAATATCCTGTTGTAATAACTTCATAGAAATTAAATCTCAGGGCAGCTGGATCTTCATGTGATCGTTGGTGCTTGAAACAAAAAGTCAGTTGTAAGGTTAGTTTTTAAAAATGTTTCTGTAGCTATATAAATGAGTGTGAGCTATGTGTGTCTTTCATGTCACAAAATAATAAAGGTACCTGATTATAGAATGAAAAATATTGTCAAAACTGCATTTATTGAAACAGGCACTGGCACATTGCTTATTGTAAAATACCAGCCTTCGCTACACATCAGGTGATATGCAGAGAGTTGTGATTATGTGCATGTCTAAGATGTTTAGTTGAAAAGCAGAGACAGAGTGCAAGAATTTTCTATGTGGATCTGATTAGGAGAGAAAAAGTATCAGGGACAAGACAAATCAAGTCTGATGAAATGAGATTTAGATAGGCAAGAGTGGGCTTACATATTACAGAGCCCACTATTTCATTATAGCTGCTCCTGCAGGATCTAATGTTCCCTTTTCTCAGTATGGCTGGTGCTATGGAGAAGGCAGATATCTATTTATCATGTTTGTTTAGGTTTCAGATTCATGTTGATGTTAATCAAGTTTCTTTCATTCTCCTATGGGTTTCCAACTAATACTGCTAATTCCCAAGTACTACTTCACTCCTACTTTTTCAGTACAAAATTCTCTTAGTCTTTTATACCAAACTTTCATTGGTCGAGCAGGAAACAGCCCAACTCAATGAGAGATGAATTTCTCAGTCAATACAATTTCACAAGCATTTATTATATATCTTTCTAGAACAAAGAACAGTAATAGGTTCCTGAGATAAAAAAGATATAACCTAGAACCATTATCTTCAAAGAAATCAAATCTAGTGTGGGAGTCAATAGAGTACTAGCTTATAACAAAGTCATGTATTTGACTAGCAGTATAAGTTACTTGTGGTGACAGCCAAGCCAATAAGGGGTTAATTCTGATGACAGATAAAAGAACATTTTTCAATGGCTGAAACTTTTAAGTTAACATGTTACAAGAAAGATCTTGATAATCCGAAATAAACGAACATAGGAACTAAGAGAACTTTATCGTGTAAGGTAAGTTTGAGTGAAGGTGGATGACGTGTGTAGGGATAAATGATTTGGTGGTGTGAGATATCTAAAAGTGAATATGAAGAAAATATAGTACAGGCTAAGGATGAAAATATAATGGAATCTGATATGATTGTGTAATAGCAGACCCCATGTGTGAGTAATAAGCCTTATATTTGAGTTAGAAATAAAACAACTAAAAGAGTAAAGATGATTTAGGAAGTGGGGAATAGTTCAAGAGTAATTAGTGTGTGGAAAATTGGTGGGACTAATAAAATCCCCCTAATGATTGTATATACATTGTCCTTCCTAGATGTACATTCACTATGCTGAGCATACAGAAATTTTATAATTCATTCAATAAACAAAATGTATGGAAATTAGATCATATGAATAAAGAATTATAAATAAGCCGTAGGCATATGAATGCAGGACAGTAACACTAAAATTTCTATTATAAACAGTGATAATCAGGAGGTGTACTTAATCTGTTCTGTATTGATTTATACCAGTTTAGCACTAACTTTTCTTCATATTCCTGTGACTAAGATTAGCATAAAAATATGACCTGGAAGTCACAAAGGGACATATTTTATGGCAAAAAATAGCACTTTAGTTCTTCTGTGAGGTCCATTATAAAAATATGGGGTAGAAATTACAGTGGCAGGTGACATTTGTAGGAGTTTCTGAATTATACCTGCTGAGCTTTGGATTTATGGTATTTACTGAATAGACAGGACTAGCTAAGTAATAGGCTACATTATTTTGAAGTGTAGAACACTTTGGGGCCCTGCTCTCAGCAATATGGCAATAAAAAGTATTATCAGAAAAAATAATTCCTTTCAAACCTGTATGTTCAAAGAATTTATTTGAAAAAGCAGGCACAAAGAAGACACACATTATATAAATTCTATTTTACTTAAATGGTTTAATTTATGTGAAAAATTTATTTTAATTTGCTAAAAGCAATGACTATATTTTCTGCTAGGAAAATCCTCAACATTTCCTCCAAATATTTAAAACTTATAATTAAGGATTAGCATTTTAATGTTCTTGGCACCATTTTAAAAAATAAATTTACCTTGCTTTGCAATATGAGTTTCATAAACTGAGAAAGACTTACTTTTGTATCCTGTGGGAACACTGATTCAAAGATTCTGATGGTAACTTATGAATCTTGCTTCTAATCCAAGCATTTTATTTAAATCCCCAACTATTTTTAATGCCAATTTGTAATGTCACATTTTTTTTGTCTTTTGTTACTTATTCTTGGTAATACATATTATTGAAGAAATTTTGCAAAGTCAAGAAAAAGGAAGAATAAAATTTTTATGGAAATTATTTGTCTTATACCCTTAAATTTTCTTTTATACCCTTAAGTTTTCTTTAAGTAAATCTTCCTAATTTTCCCATTCATTTCCATATTTATTAAACATACACATCCACAAAATTCATTCACATAGTTGATATTTTGGAATATATATACCCTGTTACCACAATTCAAGATCAACAATTTCAATAAGTTATCATTCCTATATACAATTTACATTTCTGTGGTCAGCTTTATCCCACTCATGTGCAAGTTCATATCCCCTTTTATTCATCTCTTCAAAATGCAAGCTCCCTAATCTATTGGTCTCCTTTTCATCGGATTAAACTATTCTAATTTCCCAAAGGACAGACCATCACAGTGTCTTCCATTTCTCTACTCCAGGCTTCTGAATTTACTAGCACATACATTCATCCTCTCCAACATCCTTCAAGTTTCATGCCAGAGATTTTTAGACAGAGACCCATTAATAGAATAGAGTGAGGTCTATGAATTTGGATCAACAACAACAACAAAAGCATCTTTATTTTCAGGAACCTCTAAATGAAATTTAACATTTCCTTTAATTGTGAATGATGACAGTAGTCACACTAATTATCTTACCTGTAATTTTGCCACCAACAAAAATCTGTTATTTTTATATCACATTATAGGTGTTTCAGATATATCAAAATGTTGCTTATGCTCATCAATATTACAGTGGTGTGACTCACCATTAGAACTTGTCATTAATGGTTTAGTAAGTAAAACTATTACTAGTTTAAAATATTCTGATAATTATATTTCAATATAGTTTTTTCCTTAGAAATTCTGTGTGTTTAATTTCATATTTTCAAAATGTATTTTTATTCATTAACCTATTTACTTTGGCTATCCCTTCTTGGTTCTTCACAGGGTTGACTACTCATTTTCTCTCCTTACCTGTACTTCTTTTTCTTTGGAAACTTTCTATCTTAAATCAAATCACCACCACTACACAACACATACTATGTTTCCCTCGATCCCACTTCAGCTCCTATATAATAAGACAACGTCTTGTTTTTTTCTCTTTAAAATCACAATTTTTGAGTCTTGCAAATGCTATTACTATTCCTTCATCCCTGCTTATTATTCTACAACCAAACCCATCTAGTTTTCTCTTTTCACCCTGTGGCTCAGGGCTCTAACTCCTGCCTTATCTTTCAAATCAATGAAAAGAATTAAGGCCTTGTTTTACCCAATTGTGTAATTTTGTAGCAGCTCTTTGTCACTGTGTCACCACCTGCATTTGGCAACACTGTCTCCTCTTAAATTTCAGGTCACCATTTTCCTGAATTTCTTCATTGGGACTGTTATTTTGTTGTCCCTTTTGATACCTTTTCTGCTCTGTGCTTTTCATTTCTAAACTCTCTCCTTGGGTCATTTCATTATTTTTGTGATTATGGCTCATGTGGCGGATTCAAAGATTTCTGTCTGCAGCTGGGACCCCCTCCCATAATGCCAATAAGTTCTACTGTTCCTTTCTGTTAAGATGAGAATCCATATGTCATAATCATCCTTTGCTTTTCATTAGCCTCACATCTCCTGCCCTACCAGGAAATCTTCTGTATCCTTCTTTAGGACATCTTTTTGCATGGGAGTTCATGGGCATCATGTAGTTTCCCAGATTGGAAGGAAACTTGATTCATCCTTCATATTTCATTATTAGGCTCATTGATTCTAATCTCCAAACATCTATTAATATTTTATACTTCCTTCACTTTCTACTTATACCGCTATTTTTCAGCAAGCCTATTGCAATACCCTCTAGTTTGACTTCACTGAATGACCATTTGTCATACTCCAATCCATTCTTCAAATAGCAGATAACAATGTTTTCTAAATGTAAATCTGGTAGTTACACACTGATTTCTATTTGCAAAGGCTTTTAATTGCTTAAAAAAAAAATGGCAGCCCTGGTGTGCCTCTGATCTTCATCTTCTTCTGGGATTCACCTGGAGTTTTCCAGGTGGCTACCATGAAGTTTCTTTTAGCTCTTTATGTGTACTATGGCTGTATATACCATGGGCACTCTGCATATACCACTCCCTCTCCTCCATCTGCCTTCTCCCTTCACACAGTTACTTATGTACTCATCGTTCAGTTCCAAATAGTTCATTTCCCTAGAGAATTCTCTTGGAGCATCTTTACGTACTTCCTCACAGCATAATCACAATGTTTAATTATTTATCTTTGTGATTGGTACCTATTCACACAACAGAATAAACACAATTCTTTAATTACCATTTTATTCATTAGAACCATAATTAAATGTACTCATACAATATTCCACTTCAGTGTGACACAAATCAATATTGTCAGTCATTTACCTTTTCATTTGTTCCTATTATTATAGATAGTGCTACAATGTATGTAAATATTTGTTCATACCTTTGAAATTTTCTGTACCTTCAATCCCAAAAAAGGAATCACACTGAAAAGATCTTTAAACACCTTTTGATGCTCTTACCAAACAAGTTTTTAGAAAATATCCCAAATGTACCTTTCTTTTGGAATGCTATAAACTTTTATTATCACACTGTTGCCAGCAGAAATATCAGTAATCTTGTCAAGATATTATAAAACTTTCATTTTAATTTATATTTTATTGATACCTAATTGGGTTGATCATTTTTTCCCACAAACTGTTGAGCAACGTATATACAGTTTTCTGTTGTATGTGTATACAATTGTCTGTTTGTGCCTTTTGTTCATTTTATTACTGATACTGTTCATTTTATTTGCTGATTTGGAAGAATTACCTATAAATTTTGTTAATAAATTATGTTTACCCTGAATTTATTAAAGATTTCCTTTTTACATACTGACATTTAATTTTGTTATTTTTTTAAAGACCAACATTTGACATGATTGTATGGGTTGGGCAATTTATTAATTCTTTGACATATGATTTTTTTGTCTATTATTTTATGCTTGAAAATCCTTGTCCAAGTTGGTAGTATGAGTTACATATTCAATTCTTTATAGTCATAAAGATATGCATATTTATACATTATACAAATACAAGTATATATGTGTATATATGTGTATATGAATATATATATATAACATATACATATATATGTATACATATATGTTTTTATATTTGAATCTCAGTGTATCTGGTTTTTATTTTCATGATTTACCATTGCCTATATTCAAGCTACAACTAAATGCTTTCAGCAGTGTTTTTCATTGCTCATACCTGGTACCAAGAGTACGCCCTGTCTGAGGGGTCGATGAGGATTGTGATGATCTTGGCTTTGGGGACTAGAGATGCAGCTCGCTTGGGAGCATCTTCTGAATGGAAGTAATTAGCACTCTTTTCAAATAGAAAATCACTTGTAATGTTAGATGGAGTAGGAAAAAAGTCCATATACCTGAAGACAGAGAGAGATGATTAACCTGAGATTTGATTAACCTGTACTCTAATTAGGAAACAATTTGAACATTTTACACTTATTTGACCAATTTGTAATTATTATGCTATAAAGTAGCCTGAATAACAGATATTCTATATACATTGAGTATGAAGACAGCACAAAATATTATCATTATAATAACTTATTTGGGGTAGGGGAAGGAATAAAATGGAGTAAGTAGTTTTGATATAGAACTAAGGGAAAATACTGTACATTTGAGCTGATACTCTGTGTTTTCAAAAGCCAAATACAGCAATATTGTTTATTCCTGGCAAACAGAAAATCATTGCATATTGCTTTGCTGATATTTTAATATAGTTAATGTGTGTTTGCAAATGATGAGAAAGAAATTTTTAAGGTGAGATTGAAGTTCACAAGATACAAAAATGTGCAAGTCAAAATAGCTATAAAATACTAAACAGATTAAGGGATGGCTGTTCTCCTTTTTAGCTGCTGCATAATTTGTAGTATATGTAGCAATGTGAGCACATTATAGTCTATCTAGAGTAATTAAGGGGATATTTCCTGCCAGTTGATCCTGTGGAGCCTCTGTAGGTTCATTCCTCCATATGCTGTCGGAACGTTCCTCTGTGTGTAGATTATGGAATCAATATGTTTTGAGGTTAATTCAGTACAAGGCTTTAATTATGTGTGTAACCCTCCTTACAGCTCATCACTTCTCTAACCCTCAAATGTTCTAGAAATAAATAATGAGAGCAATTAAGAATTTATATAAGACACTTATTTTCCTCTTTGACATTTGCTATTATTTTTCCCAAATGTGGAGTGTTGAAGAATCTCATCTATATTCCTGCTTAACAATTTGTGTTCCATTTGAGCTCACAGATAAGAGAAAACTGCTGTTCTGCCTTTAATAATATGCATGTAATTTCAAAACTTACTCTTTTAAAATTAAGGTAGGGTAGTAATGTCCAAGACATAGAATGGACACATCTCTGCTCATGATGGAAAACCAGATGTGCTCATTGGTATTGCTCTTGACTGTCATTGATCCTAAATCCTGCATCTAAAAGGAATGGGTCCTTCACTCAGGACAAGTTCATGCATGATGATGACCCACAAAATTGAGGGAAATTTCCTCAAGTGAGATTGGCTTTATATACCTGAGAATTAAAAATTAAATTTAGGACCATATTTTCTTGGCAAATTGGGATAGAGCTAGGGAAAAGTCACCAGAGTGAATATCATCTCCAATACCAAGTTTATTCTTTTTTGGTTTATGAAAAATTTTATGATAATCAAAATTACTTATAATTTATCAAGTACCAATTAATATTTTTTCAGGCATGTGTGTTATTAGAATTGATGTGGTTTGGGAAATGCTCTCATTATTTGCATGACAAACATCAGCTTATATTGTAATACAGTATATACAGTCTATGTGGTTAATGAAGATACATGTCACATAGTACAAAATAAAGCAACGTACTGATTTATTTGTTTCCTCAAGCATCATTGTGAAGACAAAGTAATGCGTTTAATAAAAAAAATTCAGGCACTGTAAAATAATAGTAGGCTTAAAGAGAATTTTAAATATCCTTATGAATAATTCTGATGAAAAATATCACATAATGTTTTTTATTCAATCATATTAACTTACCAGAAAAATATTATCATTATTGCACTGTCCAAATCAAATTATAGGCAACACTGATTAAACATATCATCATTATAAATTAATTTCTAATTCACTGTGGTAGAATTGAGCATAACAAATTTATTCTGTAATTATGCAGATGCCATGCATACATCTATAATTGCTCTGCAGTGATGGAGCATGTGTTCATAATGGAGTTTATTTTTTGTTATTTTTCTTACCAGTCAATTCCCTTGTGATAATTGTTTCCATTAAAAAACTGAACTTCTTCAAATGTTTTGGGGCTAGGGAGATTGCTGATGATGGAAGGGTGCATAAGAAGAAATAAATAAAGTGCAGTTGTTCCTATTACAAAAAAAAGAAGGTAAAGGTTATATGAAATAAAAATGAAAGAAAAATTGTCACTTTAGTATTTTCCTTTGCTCAAATAGTAATATTCAGAAACCAACTCTTTCCTTTGTCAAAATGATGTCCTTGACATCTCTTAGGTATTTTTCATGTCGTAACAATTCAAGTGTGTCTTTATCACTCTCTGTGATTCTTTTTACTTTAACATCTGATTTAATATGAGTACACAGCGAAATTAGAACAGGCTGATAATCCAGCCAAAGTAGAACTTCAGGAATCATGCAGTTCAATTTCCCTCCTCGAGCATCAAGGGCATGGGGTGCTTCTACCTTTATCTCTAGCATCCGACACAGTACCTGAACCTGATGGGTCCTGAACTGCCATTAAAATGCAGATTAGGTAAAATCTAACTATTCAACAGATGTTGCTGTATTATTCTGTATATGACCCTAAAGTAATGGTTGGTGATAACTCTTGATAAAAAAACAAGTATACTGTTCTTGATGAATTTAAAGTCCATGCAAGGACTTGGGTCAAGGTAATTTTAATATAGTGGGGAAGATATTATAATAAGAGACAACTAGTGTGCTTTTACAACATTTGAGAAGAATGGATGATTTAAGTTCTGGGAAGTCAGTGAGGGTTTCCAGAAGGAAGTAATTCTAAAGTTTTTCCTTGAAAACTGTTATTCAACAAGATTGAAAGAGTAGCTCAGAATTCTAGAAAGATGGCCATTTGAATGTTCTCTCCCAGAAGGACAGGGCAACCGAATCTGATGACTGATATTCAAGGCAGAACAGACTAGCCAGTGGAACCAATTTAGTGTCCACATATAGACATCTCAGATATAATCCTTGAAGTTTATTTCTATCAATGACAGGCCAGAGACTGGGAGAAATAGCAGAAAGGACGCATGCAGTGACTGGGTCATCATAGCTCATATAAATCAAGGATTCCCTTCTTGAAAAGTTTCACTACTTTTATGACACATTAGAATAAAGTAGGGTTTTCAGATGTCTCAGACCTGGGAGAACTGGAGATGAGTGACATATGTGGGCTGGCTGAATAATAATCATTGCCGTTGGGAGATATGGAAGCAGAGGTCATCAGATAAGTGGCATTTTGGTCTAATACAACTCAAACTTCTATGAGCAAAGGTTACTGTGCTCTAAGAATTAGTGAGACTATCACTTTACCCAATAGACAAGATACAACAGACACATTAAAACATCTATAATGGGTGGCTCTCAGTTTAATAGGATGGAAAAAAATAAGATATTCCCTTATGAAGGCTAATTACTAATTGAAAAGACTTTTAAGAAATAATAATTATAGAATCAAGTCATACAAACTTAAAAGAAAGCTGAAAGAGAGAAAATTGGTTAAAAACTAGAGACTTTGGGGCTGGGGATATAGCTCAGTGGCATAGCACTTGCTTAGCATGTGTGAAGCATTGGGTTCGATCCTTAGTAGCACCACATAAAAATAAATAAATAAAATAAAAGTCTTCTGTCCATCTGCTGTTTGCCGTGGTACACACCTGTAATCACAGCAGCTCAGGAGGCTGAGGCAGGAGGATCACGAGTTCAAAGCCTGCCTCAGGAAAAGCAAGGCACTAAGCAACTCGATGAGACGCTGTGTCTAAATAAAATACAAAATAATTCTGGGGATGTGGCTCAGTGATTGAGTGCCCCTGAGTTGAATCCCCAGTACCCAAAACCAAATCAAAACAAAACAAAAATTATTCTGTCCATCTAAAAAAAAAACCCCAAAACTAGAGAATTTAAGACCACCCAAAGAAGTATCTTAAACACACTGTAAGATTTAAAAGTCATGAGGGATGAGAGGAGTCTTGAAGAACTGATCTGATTTGTTCCTGAAAATAACAGGAGTTCAAAAGGATACAATGTGAGAGGAGGAGCAAAAGTGTTTCAGAGAAAAAGTGAATTAGACATAATCAAAAGCTGAAAGTGTTCACAGAATGCAGAACTGTCTTTTTAAGTTGAGAATTACCTTCAAATATTTAAGTCATTATGAGAATGAAGAAGGAAAGAGAAAGAAAGAGGTTTCAGAACTACAGGACAGCTGAGAAAAAAAAATTAATATTGCTAAAGGTTTTGAATGTGGTTGAACCTAGGGTTTAGATACAGGATGATTTTCAAATTATTGCTGAACAGTCAAATATATATTGTTTTGTTTTGTTTTTATATTTAGTACTGAGAGTTGAACCCAGGGGTGTTCAGTAACTGTTACATCTCCAGTCCTTTTTATTTTTCTTTTTGAGACTGGGCCTCACTGAATTGCCAGGCTAGACTTGAACTTGCAATCCCCTTGTCTTAGCCGCCTGAGTCACTAGGATTACAGGCATGCACAATTGTTCCCAGAATTAATAGATATTTTATAATGTCCCTCAGTGATATGAAGAAGTGTTTTATCACTGGGATGCTTGTGGAATTGAATCCAGATCTCCCCTGGAATACAGAGTCAAAGCCTTTGTTTTCTGAACCCTATACATTCATTCCATCAGGAGTTAGAGAACATCAGGAGTCCTCTGACAGAAAGGAGAGGGAAAGTTCTCTCAACCAGGGACAAGAGACACACGGTTTCATAGTCACAGAATCAGCTAGAAAGTCTGGGTTTACAACCTCAAAATGTATACATTTTTATTATCACCTGTGTTTTCATTATCCTTGTCACTCATTCTTATCTAATTTCTTTGATATATATCTTGTGAAAGAAGAAGAAAAAGCTTTAGAGTTTGTATACTCTAAGAGGAAACTCTACTTATATAGAATCAACTCCTCTTTAGTTTTAATAAACCAGAGTAAGACAGCCAAATCATGAGAAATTCATATTGACAATGGGAACACTGATCTTCTAGAAGATTTATGGCCAACGAATTATGGTCTTGGAGTTATTGCACTAAAGTTGACCCTATTAGAAATTCTCTTTTTCATGGCAATACTAAAATTTGACTCTGAATGACGAAGTATTCATTGCTGTCTGAAGGAATAGAGAAGGGCCACAATTTGAGCTTTGTGTAGCTGAAGTCCAGGGCTACTGTCATCTCTGATTATTTGTCTTCTCTTTGCCCTCATTCCTTGACCCACTTCTAGCCAATGAAAATCCCTCATAAGATTTGGCAATGGCAAAGTGGGATGTCACATCTGTCCTTCCATTCTCCCACAACAACAGAGAAAATAAGACTTTGAGGACCTCTTTGATATCTTACATTATTGTAAGGGATGTATGTACCATGTTTAAATTGTTAAAAGACAAGTGCATTTGAGGCCAGATTGTTAGGCTTTATCTGTGACTCCCCTCCAGGGATTTACAGTCCCTGACAGCAGAGGAAGCTTTGCAAATGAAAATAATACAGAACAGAATATGATTTTAGCCTTCTCTGATTGGGTTTTTAGGAATTATTACAACCATTTTCATATTGGAATAATATTTTCATAGTACATAAAATATTATCATCCAATTTCTTTGTTTGAACATCTTACTTGTTTATCTTGGTTAAGCCAAAACCAGCAAAAATCTTTATCACTGCCATACTGGTAGGTCAAATATAAAATCTAAAGACATAACTTACTGTCTTTATAAATACAAAGAGCAAGGAGGAAAAACATATTTATCATTACTAACCTGTAATTTTCTAGGAGAACTAAGAAGCAATAATATTCAATGACAGATGACAGAGGACATGCCTTTAAATTAAATTTTTAACATGATTTTACAACACAGGAAGGTTTTATTTCTTTAGTAGTCATTCCAGAGTTAGCACTTATGTAAGGGGTTTGGTAGAAAATTAATGCACATTTTAAACAACAGCAACACAAAATGATCTATCTGAAAATACATTCTGCTTTTTTTCCCCCTCCCTGCACATGTGTTAACTTACTGTGGTAATGCAATTTATATTCCTAGAGGAAGGAAAGATTTCAACAACCAATATCTAATAGTCTGGAAATTTTGCCCACAACCTTTAAAATGATCTACTTGCTTGTATTACAAATATCTTCATGGGGTCAGGCTTATTTACTACTGAGCCTGTTTGTTTTGGGTTATGGTTTGTGCATTCACTGATGAAAATGCTTTCAGTCAAAGTAGTGAATTCAAAATACAGCAACTCAATAAAAACTTTAATTAATCAGGACATGAGCAAAGTGTATAAACCTGTCACATACTGAAGAAAGTATAAAATATTCTAATTGAAAGTGTCATCTCATTGGTGAAATACTTGCACTCTCTTTTACCATGTTCTATTACAGTTGTCCTTTAGTGCATGAGAAAATACCAAGGAAAAAATGGCTGGTGAAGCTCAGGTTTATCAGAAAATAAAGCATATTAGTGCTAATTGATTATTTTTATAAATCACACATGTAAGATATTTGAAAGCAACCATGGCAGTGGCTCTGAACGAAAATCAATTCAAAGCTCATGTGCAGCATAAAATAGCTTAAGTCTGTTCAAATCACTTTTTCATACCTTAATTCAGGAATGAATTGGCAAAGATATAAAGAGTAAAAATTAAAAGTCAGGTGACACATAAATTCAAAATCTTCAAAAATTGAACGTGTACCTTGAAACAGTTTTAAAATCTGTAGTTAAAGCATTTAATGGCAACATTAGGGTCTTCATGAGGTTCCTGGCATATAGGGACTTCATGGGAAAGAAAAGCAATTCAATAATGAATTTGCATGGATGTCAAAAAATTTCACAAAGCAAAACCTGGTCCCATGATGCCAAACAAAAATAGTTTGCATAATAATAATAATAATAATAATAATAATAATAATAATAAAGCAAGTAGCACAATTGACTGTGCTTACCTGTTTTTTGAGGCCCAATCACAAGGAATTTTGGTAAGTGGTCACAAGTTTTCTCCCTAGACCAGATGTCCTTATGTCGTTTATCATCACATGGATTCTGCAAAAAGGAAGAATAGCAAGTCTTACTGAGTTTTGCAGGCCTTTCTCTATTCTCTAACAATCGTTCAAAAGGTGAGATCAAATTCTTGTCTGATCCCCTAGAGCCAGGCATTAGATCCTACTCTGGTTCTCTGATTTCCAAATCCTTTTCTTACAAAGGGATTGGCGTCTTCTGTCACCTCAAGGCTGCAGCTCAGCATCAGATCAGTACTACTGCCACCACCTGATGTTCCGCTGGGTACTAAGTCCTGAGATACTACTCTATTCAGGGGGTTTTGTTTTACATCTGCCTATTAGAAACCTTAACTAGACTTTTGTCATAGTTTCACAGCTCATTTTCAATTCTAATGGAAACATCTAAATATTAGAGGTCAAATATAAATATTTTCAGTTGTTTTCCATTCAAAGTGATTTTCTTTGACAAAAATTTCTTGATAGTACTAGTCAAATGAATTGTTTTTAATTACAATTCCTTTGACCATTTTGCCAATATCAACTTCTCAGCATTCTATTCCAACACAGAATATGTTTATCCAATTAAAAAATGGAGATCGATCTAGAAATGTTTACTACAATTCAAATTCCAAATTTCAATTAAAGTATACAAAAATTAACCTCTATACTATTCAAACTCTCAATAATTAATTTATTAAATCTCTGTCTACATTACTTGGAAATTTTGTTTTAAAAATAAGAAAGTAAAAATCATTAAAGGAAAATTTTACTTAATTTTATTAAGTATTTTTTTTCCTTAAGTAATCACTATCAATTTGTTTTTAGATGCGGTCTCACTATGTTGTCAAGACTGGCTCAAACTCCTGGGCTCAAGTGATTCTCCTGCCTCAGCCCATTAAGTAAACAGGACTATCAGCATGTACCACCATGCCCAGCTCAAATTTTATTTTAACAATTTTTAAAATATGCTTGAGAAGAATTATTTTCTTCAAATAAAATTTTAGCACTTTGTTTTTCAAAACTAGGGCTTTAAAATCAATTCTTCTTAGTATCATTATATAGCCTGAAAGGAACTGAAATATATTGACACTTGGGAAAACCTAACATTGGCCCATTATATTAATGACATGGTGTTAACTGGACAAGTGGCAAGCATTCTGGCTGCCTACAGTTCAGAGGATGGAAAACAATCATATAAAATTTTTGAAGTCTACTACCTTTGAAGTTCCTAGAGGTGTGGGCATCTGGAACTCACTTGGACACCTTGTCCATAACAAAGGGTGAGTTATTGTACTGTGTGATTTTTTAAAAAATATATTTTTAGTTGTAGATGGTCATATTTGTTTGTTTGTTTGTTTGTTTGTTTAATGTGTTTCAGAGATTTGAACCCAGTGCCTACCACATTCTAGGCAAGTGCTCTACCACTGAGATACAACTCCAGCTTTACTTATGATTCTTATTGCTAAGAAGGAAGCACGGTGCTTGATAGACTTTGTTGAGCTTTGCAGGCAGCATCTTTGGAGTAGAAAGTATTGCTCGGAAACAATTATTGCATGATATGAAACATTTTGAATGGGGCCCAGAGTAAGGAACGGGTTTGCAGGGTAAGGCTGAGGTAAAAACCACCATTACATTTGACCTATATATCCTGGAAGACTTTGATACACTATGGCATCTTGTGTCAAGTGGAGTTTCTGGCAAGTCACTGAATAAAAACCCAATGTACACACACCTAAGGTTCTGTAATAAGGTACACCCTCTAAAGAAAATAATCCAAACAACAGTTTCTGATTTTATGTTGGACTCCAGAAGACAATGTTTATCTTTGGTCATTCATGTGATCATGTGGTCATAACTATTGATCATTAACTGGTACTGACAAATCCACCAAATAAGTTCAGGTATGTCCAGTAACAATTTGTTGTACAATGAGAGTGATACATTTGGGATTGGCCTCAGGCTGAGAGCTTTTAAATAAGTGTCTCCTGTCCCTATGTCACTGGACACTGTTCCACTGATACTTTTCCATCTGCTTCTTTCTGTAGTTTCATGATAGGTTTCCTTCTAGGTAACAAAGAGGGAAAAATCCAAGCATGGATCATGAAAGGGTTGACTCATGTATTGGTAGAAGCCTGTGAACTCCTGATACATTGTAGCCCTCTTTAGGGAAGGGGGTCCTGAAAACATTGGTTAATGCCTCCAATTGGCAGAATTTTGGACAGTGTACTTGTCATCTATTATTTTTGTATGTGGATAAAGTAGTAAGCAGCCAAAGGTAAGGATGTGACAGACTATTCAGCAGTGATGAACAGCATAGGACAAGTTGGCCATACAACTTGAAATAACAGCCTAGGAAGATTATGGTTTGTAACTGCTAAGGAAGAGGCATGTGAATATAGCTATGATCCAGAGTGAGCAAAGAGAGTTTGCATTGTATGTTAATGTACATCAAGAGTATCCAATGTAGAAGAGATGCTAAACAACCAAATGGACAGTATGATCCAGCCAGTTCCAGGTGTTAGCAGTTGTTACTAAACCTTTCTTCTCACTACCCCACTGCTGATGAGTAGGGCTCACGAATGCAGTAGCCATAGGAACAAAATGGAAGCATGCATGGACCTTTTCTCCTCTAGTCTGTTCAATTTACTGTTGCTGCTGAGTATCTGACCTGACAGTAACAGAAATCATTCGTAAATCCCAGAAATAGCATTTTCTTGTCACTTAGTGTGAAATTGATTATATTGGACACTTCTGTCCTGAAAAGGTCAGTGATTCATCCAGATCAGGCCTGACATACATTGAAAATATTCATTTACCTTCTCTGCCCACCTAGTCTTGGCCATCACAGAGTGACTCATTGACATGTTACTGCACATAATATTTTTTTTTTAGATAAAAGGAGCCACTTTATGGCAAAGGAAGTGTGGTAATGAACATATGACCATGAGAGTCACTGGTCCTTCAGCTTATCCCACTATCTAGTGAAAAGACCTATTGCAAGATGAAATTGAGGCTCCTGCTTGAAGATATAGTGGACTCTTTAAATAGAAAGCTAGTATCTGGTGCCATGTCTCCAAAGTGTACTACAGTTAAGTTCAGGAATGTAGGAATGGATATAGGAGTGGACCTATTCAACCATCATTCTCATTCTGTAGTTTCATGATAGGTTTTTCATTTCCATGGCTTCATGTTCTGTGTGTCTTGGAGTTCTAGTTCCTGAGGAGGAAAACTCCCACCAGGGGACTGGTAGGAGTATGACCAGACTGGAATGTGTAATTTCTGCCTGGTCACTTTGGACATCTTGTGCCAGTAGTCTAGCAGACAGAAATGAATCATCCTCCTGGAGATGATTAAGCTTGGATCATCATGAGGAAGCAGGGTAGCTACCACACAGTGGGAATAGGAGAATTGTGGTTAGCACTCAAATAATCCACTAGGATACTCAATATGTCCACACCTGGTTTGGTTGTAAATGGGAAAGTACAGCAACCGTTGTCTGACAAATGCTGGGTGACATCCAGAGCAGAGTCTACCACAGCGAGCTCCTTGCTTCACAACTTAAGTTGTTATTATTGAAGCACACCTTTTCTTTGTCATATCTTGGGGCAATTTGTAAGAGGTGAGTTAGTGGAACAAACTACAGCTACGGGGACTGATTTGGTTATGAGACTAGCTGAGTCCACAGGCACAGCTTCTAGCAACAGCATGAGCCAAGGGAGAGGGAAATCCAGAAGAGGGGACAAGGTGGGAGAAAATAAAAATTGCTTTCAGTTTGAGGACTAAATGCAGCAAGGCCATTATACTTTCTCATAATAACTCTTCTCCTTTAAGTTTCTCCAGGGGTTATGTTCATAGAATCTTAGAAAAACTGGGGGGACTAAACATAATAAAAAACCAAGTGGAGCTGAATGGGAACCAGGAGTATACTATGGTGGATGTTCTTTTCTATAGTGAAAATATCTCTTTTTTTTGGATGCAACTTTACCCTACTTGCCCCCTCCCAACCCCTCAACAGCTAATGGCCTTCAGTGGGGCAGATTGAGAATGATCCTGGGCTTGTGGATAAGAGCCTTATGACAGGCCCTCCCCACCCTCAAGGGGTGGCTGATGCAAAGGTACAAGAGACAGACCTGCTGGTCTTGAGGTGAAGCAATTGTGTGACTAACTGTCCCTGAAGACCAAGTCAAGGTGATACTTTGCTGAGAACACATCTTCACCCAGGGTTTTCCCTTTATCTGTTCAATCACACAACTTCCTTATAGTTTTTTTTTCCTGAAAACATTTCTTCAATAAATCATTTATAGCTGAATCCTTCTCTCAGCTTCTGCTTCTAAAGAACACTACTTATGGGCAGTGATCATTTACATTCTATGAAATTAAAAGATGCACTTGATACAAATGTGTTTTCTATCCTCAACTCCCACTGGAATAAGCATAAAGCACAGAATAAAAAGGCTAGCAATGTATACATACAGGCAGCTGCATTATGTTAGAATTTACTTTGGAAAAGATTTTATATATCTTGGATTTTTAAAAATTCATCTTTAGAAAGGACAACAAAAGTAGTTAATTAGAAATTAGTAAACTTAACATTTCTTTTTAAAATTTTGCACAACTGAGATTTTTATTTTAACTGTTATTTCTATTTTCTATTGAATACTGTATTTCAACAGAAATATTTTATACTCTATTAAATACTAAATTTAGGATTCAGTACTCATTTTTAAATCCTGCATAGTCCTGCTTTAGTTTAACTCTCTAACCATGTTTTCTACTATTACAAAGAAGACTAAACAATTCTTCTTTTCTTTAGCTAATATTGGAACATCCATTTTTTTTTTTTTAGTATATAGGTTTCTAGCAAGGGACCACATTTCACAATCTCTCTTGAGTTTAGTTTTGTTTAAATGGATAATTGCAGTTCATTGGAAAGAAGTCAAAATAATGTAAAGTATTCTCTTAAGGTAAAGCCACTCTCCCTGGGTCTCCCCTGTCCTATTTACTGCCATCTGTGACATGGCTACAATTGCAGCCTGTGCAGTGAACTCAGGTGGAAGCCATATATTGAAGAACTTGTTGGCCTGGGGACTATGGAACAGAGCTGTCTGTCTCCTAGATTGCCTGTCCATTTTGGGGGCAGTTATGTGAGTGAGGCACACATTTCCATGTTAGTTAGCCAAGGATTTTTTGAATGTCATAATTACAACTTCACTGTACTCCAGCTCAATATATTTCAAGGTACTTGTCTATGAGTGGGTAAAGAGCTTGTGCCAGAATGAGAATCAATGAATTTCTTGCTTCAATGACAATATCCTGTTACAAGATAAAAATAAAATGCAGCTGAAACAACCAGTGTGCTTAGTGACACAGCTGATTTACAGTCTGGCATGAGCTTCTTGTCCCATGGTGTATCATCGACAATTTAAACCCGTTCGTGGACGACACTTTGGTACTAATCTGAGTTAACAACTGCTGACACCAACCCACTGCTTCAGCTATACTGTATTCACTCTCATAGAAAAATCCATGACTGCCTCTGAGTCTTTGAAGAATTAATTTTTCTGTACTATGCTCAGATTTATCCCAATTCACAGTTAAAATTTGGTTGTTCTGGTTTAAGCCAATGTCCACCATAAGCTTCCTCTACTTAATTTATAGGGGTAGCCTAGGCCAGTCATGAAGAGCAAGAGGTCAAAAGGAACACTGCCTATGCCTTAAGTCTTTTTCTAAATTCTCTGGATCTTGGTTTTCTTAACTATACAAATGGTCAATAGTCTCTACTTCATATGGTTGTCAAAAGCCTTAAATAGGTTAACATGTTTAGAATGATCAAATTATGCTGTATATAAGAGGATGTTTATTATTTGATTCCACATTGGCTCTTTCTTTCCATTTGTCCAGATTAGTAAAGCAACTGGAGCAAAAGGAAGAGGTTAATTGTACTGATAGACTGGTTTATTGCAAGTGTCCATCTGAAGAACAGACTTCCTGGACCACTGTCAGAATCCATGGGCACCTCCGTTGACTGACCCCCACAGGAAAAGTTTCATTTCACAAGTCAGAGTAGACTTCAGGAATGTGTGAGTTGCTTTGTAGAGAAATACCTTGGAGTTTCTTCCACAGATTTCAGGATATAGGCTACCCTGCCAGATGATCACGAGGCCCCTGTGTAACCCTAGTTCAACTTATGAATGATTTTCTTAGCTTTTGCAACTTATCCAGTCAATAGTTTCAGCACTTCTTATCATTTCAGGTCTCAATTCAAATATCGTCCATGTGCCAATAAAAAACTATCAAATAAAGGAAAAAAAAAAGCACTCCAGGCAGCCGGCCTTCCCTGATGACCATAATTCTTCCTACTTTTGTCTATGATGATTTCCCGTCATGATTTCTTCATTTATTGCTGAGAGCCATAGCCAAGTAGGAATGATGCATGGCAATTTCTTTGTCAGCCTACCCAATGTTGCTTAGAGAGAGGATTCTCCATTGTGGAAATGGGCTTGCCTTGGACCCAGGTCATTTGCAGTGACATTGCATGAATGTTTGAGAAAGGTGACCCTGCTCAAGGACCAGGGCGGATCTGGGTTTAGGGCGGTTCCAGGTTTAGGGTGTGCATCCTGCTGGGAATAGGGCGGTTCCAGGTTTAAGGTGGATCCTGCTGGGAATAGGGTGTATCCTGCTGCCCCAGGGGCCGCTCCTTGAGTTCCCGTTGAGTTCTCAAGGGTTTGAGAGGGTATTTTGGGATGCAGAGCCTGGTGGAGAGTGTGTATTTTTCCCCAGAATGTGCGTGTAGAGTGCCGGTGAGAGTTCAGGAATAAAGAGTTGCTGTTGGAATCCACAAGTCTTTTGTGGTGGCTCGGTTATTTTGTGCCCAGCCAGACTGTGGCAATTTATATTTCAGTGCCTGATGTTATTTTCTTCATGTGTATATGTCTGTATATAGTATAGCTGTTATCCCTAGTAATTCTGTCTCAACTAAAATGTTAAGTTCTCTGAAGACAAGGCCTCTGTCTTCTTCATTGCTATAATAATGCATGCAGTGCCTATTAAATGTTTGTATACCAGAGGACTGACGGACTGACTTAGGAAAGACACAGTAAATATTTAGCAATAGGAACAGGCAAATTTTGACATATGTTTAAAAATTAACATAATATGAACTGTGTAGAAATTTTGCTTCTGAAACCCCCCCCCCCACACACACACACACAAAATTGAAAATCTCCAGCTCTGTCCTTCACTAGAAGCTAGTTCTTTCTAAGTGTTCATGCCATCACTTCAGTATCATATAACTGCTTTATTTGCAAAGAACTTCATTCCTCAATTGTGTTTGGCAAGAGGAATGTATTTTCCACGACCTACAATTATTGAATTTCCCCACACGTAGCTCAGCAAAGGGCAAATATCAGAGTAGGTGTTCTATTCATTTGCTCAGAAGGTTTCTTTATGCTTAGCAAAGGTAGAAGAGTGAACCAATGGATTATTTGGTGTCATTGTTGAAAGTCAAACTGTTATCTGTGAGATCTTTCCTGTTTCTCATATGTTCGATGAGGCCACTTATCTTCTTTATTGCAGTATCCGTGTCTTTCTCATTCTAATTTCTTCTTGCAAAACTGGTGAAATAAAATGTTCACAGACATAGGCAGATCTAATATAAAACTTAAAAAGAGTTTTCTTTTTCTCTGACACACAGAACATGGATAGACATGTCTTGTTTGGTAAACAATGATGCTAGTTATATCTAGTTGTACTTTTCCAGATGTTATATCTATAGGAGCAAACTATCAAATAAAATTATCGGGATGCTGTTACAATACTTGCTATTCCAAATGTTTTTTATTGTTAATAATCAAATTTACATTACTTCACTTCTTCCTGTAGGCATTTTACAGTCCCTGGCATTTGTATTCTTCAATTTCAGCAGATTGCCTTTCTTTATAACTGTGCTGCTTCTACATTGTGCTATTTGAAGATTTTCCAGATGCCTGTATTTCTGCTTTTACCCTTTTTGCCAGCATATTTCCCCTTTTGTCTGATAATCACAACTTTATTAGCAGAGTGTTTGCATTTCTTATTTTATATTCTGGAAATGTTTGTTCAGATTTTTTCCCTACTCTGACTTTCCTTATGTTGTCTGAATATTTGAATACTAGCAAATATAATATCCAACTTTTATTGATCACTTTCTATATTCTAGGCACTTGCTTGACATAGATTATTTCTAATCCTCAAAGCAGCCTGGCAAGGCAGATATTATTATCCCTTCTTTATAGCTGAGGATGCTGAGATGCAAGGTGTTTTAGTCAGGTCTTGCTGAAGGTCACCTAGCAAGTTGGTTTCAGATATGTATTCCTAGGCTGGGATTGTCTGGGCAGTTAAATAAAGTGTGTGTGTGTGTGTGTGTGTGTGTGTGTGTGTGTGTGTGAGAGAGAGAGAGAGAGAGAGAGAGAGAGAGAGAGAGAGAGAGAGAGAGACTATTATGAAGGTCAAAGAATTCCCCGAAAAAAGCTTAAGGGTTCCCCTGTACCTTGATAATTTGTTCTATTTCTTTTTTTTTTTAATTTTAAAAGTCAAACAGTTACAAAGCAATTACATTCATCTTTTTTCATTCTCTGGTCTGAACATTCCCTCTGAAAATGAAGCTGCAGTAATGTTAAACCATAATTTACCATTTTAAGTATCTAGCACTATAGATATAGTTAAACTTTTAAAAAAAGAAATTCAGTTGGTATTGCTTTAGGCGGCACCTGGTTACAGTGTCAGTCTAGTGAAAATGCATGTAACTCAGCTCTCAAAGAGGGAAGGTGATACGGGCAGTTTTGTACCAAGAATATATGAGGCGAATTTACTTTTAAGTAGACATAAATAAGGTGGGCAGAAGACTCCCTGAAGCAATGGTCAAGGCTTTGAAAGGGCAATAAATTCTAATGAAATTATGTTACTTAGAAGGATAGAAGCACCCATATTTTTTCTCTCCAAAAGTAAAAATTGCAAATTTGTAAACAAACTAAAACCATGGATTTTTAAAAACAAACATCATACTACCTACTTTATTTTGAAGTCCATGTTTTTATAGATGCACGAAAATAACTTCTGTTTTCATTAGATCTCATCAAGCCTACATTTCCCTTTTACCTCTAAAAGCCAAAATCAAAAACAAAAACAAAAAGCCCAACCTGCTTTGCTCATCTCTTCTCTACATCCTTCATTGACAAGGACACTGAGGAATTCTCAGTTCAAGATTGATTATCCCCATCCATATCATGTGCCTGTTCCAGAAAACTAGGACATACCTAGAGCTTAATAGTTGAAACTTTAGAAACACCCGGTGCTCACAGTGAAAGGATGATTTTGTTAATTACAAACATTTTAGAGGTTATTGGTTTCCTCCTCATTTCCCCTTGGCTTGCCTTCTGCTATTCTGACCTCACTGTCTGAAGAATGCAATAAAAGGCGATTTTAAAATATTACCTTTTTTCCCTCCCTAAATGGCTGTGTTGTTTTAAAATCTATCCTGCTTATTAAGTTCTGCTGTGTCATTTCCACAAACACCCTTTTCCAAGTCTTTTTTTTTTTTTCAGGCTGATGACTTCCAACTTTTTGTCTTTCATTGTCATTTAAGCCTAATGCAATCCATGTTCACTACTGAGGCCTTTTAATTGGCAAGGGATGTTTATTCTCAATACTTTAATCAGCAAATGCATGTGGAAAATCTCTGAAACAGACCCCATCTTTACCAGGATTCGGATTCTCTTTGTCCTCCGTGTGAAAGCCATTTAGCCCCTTGGTATCTTGGAAAAGCCTCCCCTTTGCTGAGTGCACTGGTTCATAATGGATGCTCTCTGTATAGAACTCCTGTGGCACATGAAAGTCTCATCATTTTTCAGACTTTTCTACCAAAGTACCCTGAATTATGGATAAGGATAAATGCTGGCCTCTGGGCTGGGGCTGGGGGGCCTTAGCTCTGTGTGTGTTTGGATAGGTGACAACTTCAAGAGTATGGCTTTAAGCAGAGCATTTCTGTGGTGTATTCTAAATATCTTTGTGTTCCTCATCATATTATACCAATTTTTACTTAAATAAAACAATACTATTGGCCTTTTCCCAAGAAATATCCTCATAGTAAAATTCAGAAGGTGCATGTTTGCTTTGTAGCTCTCTCTGTAGAGGACTGCACCCTCCAGCCTGTAGTACTTTATATTTTTGTTCATGTTTTTATGAATATCTTTATAGGGAACAGATCACCATGTCAATATAAAAAATGAATTTCCAAACTATTATGGATTATATATAGCTGAATAGTGTAATTAGTTCATCATATGACATTAAAGTTACTAGAAGTTTCTGTAAAGCACACTATTCTATAAAGAACACTTTTTTTTTACTTGAATGAGGTGCTCAAATATATTTTTTCTCCTTCCTTTTATAAACATATCTTTATGAAGATTTTAGTTCAGAAAGTATGAAAGTGTTATAATATTTTATATTTGATGGAGCTCTCTACAAGTAGTTTTATGACTGAAACTCAGTAATGGTTTGTGTGAAGAATTCGATACCTGACAAGAACATGTTTGCTACTGAATGACAAGAAATGGAAACTCTAAGACTTATGTCACTATTTGGGGATGTCACAATATCTGACCTTCTTGTATAATCTGAACAGTGACGTGCTTCATTGTAAATTAAAGAATTAAAATCATAAGGACTTATTTCCATATTTGAGGGACATTCCTCAATGATAATAATATTATTGAGTTAAGAAACATAATGTTATTGAGTTAGGAATAGAGATGTAGCATGGTATAATAAAAACTTAAAATTTTGATTAGAAAAAAATATTTTAGATGATAATGAAGTCTGTTTCTCACTATGTCATTTGTGAAGTGGTAAAAATTATACCGACCATTTCACTGGAAAGGCTAAAAGAGAAATGAATCAAAATGAAAAATGTGCAATTGTAGTACTTTGGTCTTCCTAGCTGTGGGTTAACTATTCTCTAATAATTTTTCCTTATTATTTCTCTCCTACAAACAAGCTCTACCACTTTTTATTTGACAGTCTTACTCTTCATAGCCATGAAGTTATTCAGGGACTACTTCTCTCATATATAGATTGTTTTTATAACTTCTCCTCTCTTTTCTTTTCTTTTTAAGTTGTATACAATACCTTTATTTTGTTTATTTATTTATTGGTGCTGCGGCTCGAACCCAGTGCCTTACAGGTGCTAGGCAAGCACTCTACCACTGAGCCACAACCCCAGCCCACCTCTCTTTTCTTTCCTGTCCTGAAAAAAAATTCTTCTCCTATTATCCATATTGACTAACATTTTTCTCTTGTCAATTCACTCTCACCTGTAGAATGTACATCTAATTGCTCCATATTGCCAATCAAATGCAAATGACAATGGTGGGTTCCAAAGCTCTCCAGTGGTCTTCAACCTGTTCCTCAAGGTTATTTCCCATTACGTTCTGACTTCTAAGAAACAAGTGCTGTATTTCTATTATTCTTTGCACACCTCTCCTTTGCTTATTCTGTTATGATACTTTAATAAGAGGCTATTGTGCTATGTTAAGTTCTAGGTTAAAATATAAATAAACATCATCTTACTCCTCAAGGTTTGGTTGAGATAGCAGATGACAGGCAGAAGCAATATCATGTGATAAGTGCAGTAACAATTATTAATGTTATAGAGTTCTAAAGAGAGGAATGAATATGAAGACAAATTTACAATGTCATTTCATTACTAAAACAAGGCGATATTACAGTTTGCAAGTTCCATGAAAGTACAGACCTTTCTTATTATTATGTAGGTCCTTCAAAAGTACAGGGTGAATAAATGCACACTGAAAGCATAACCCTGAAACTTCATTCTATGAAGGGGGTGATAGAAGTGGATTTGTCTTTCTAAGGGCAAAACCACCATTTTGTTGAAGCTGTACTGGAGTAAGAATAAGAAAACCTGGACTTTGGTCCTGGCTCATCTCTAAGGAGTCAATTGACTTAGAACATCTCACTAGTTGACATCCACTTTTTCTCTCAATTGAGTAAGTTGGGCTAAATGTCTCCAACTTCTTCTGCTCTTTCGATCTATAACTCTCTGTGTCAGCATTCATTCATTACTTCAGTGGACACATAGCAATCGAACCTAGAGTCTGTGTGGTGCTAGATCTTGTGATTTGTTTATGTCACAGACATTCAAATCTCATCATTTCTCACTGAAGCTGGATGCTTTGACGGCTAGAATCAACAAAAGTGCTAACCACCTAAGGGTAGCAGACTGTGATTTACTTTCTCACTTCTTCAACCCTGGAGACACAGGCATGGACAAGAGAAGCTGCAGCTCTTTGAGCATTCCCCTGGTCACACGGGCAGGCAGGAATCCACATCACACTTGGCATATTTGTTGATAGTGAGTCTGCCGAGTGACGGAGTGAAGATTGAGACTGAGCTAACCTGACAGCTTGAGAGCTTAAAAGCATCGATTAGGGAATGCAAAAGAATTTGACCTTCCCGCTGCCTCCCTGTTTTGGTTTTGGTTTCTATAATAAGAATGAGAGAGAGAGAGAGAGAGAGAGAGAGAGAGAGAGGTGGAGGGGGGAGAGAAGAAACTATTCTTTCATGGTTTGCATGATTATTCTGTCAAAACAGTAAGGGACATGAATTACTAACTACCTGTGAGCATAATTTTAAGACTCTTACACAGGAGGGGCTTAACTGACAAAGAAACAGTCCAGGGATTGCATTCCATGTGTGTCCGAAGCATACACTACTATATTAATCAGCCTTAGAAGAATCAATTTCCCGTGAGAGAGGAGCACAGATGCATCTTGTTTGTACTTATCAGCCCAATGGCAGATATTCACATTGCACTTTTTAATTAGGTGATAAAGCAGCCTCACATATATGGTAGTTGGTGCTAATGAAAATTTACATAAGGAACTAAAGAAAATTCAATAGATGTGAAGATTACCATTTTGCACTTTTTTATTTCTATTTGTGGTAATAAAAAAGTGTGAATTGAAAATCTAAAGAAAAATAATAGTTGACTTACTTTTAAAAGAGAATAATACTAAATAAGAACTCCTCATGAACACAAAAAGGTATCTGAATATTTCATTTTGACAGTATGTAACAATGACAGAGTCCTCATATTTATCCCTCCTAACTCCAGAGTCATGATTAATGGACTATAAAATGTTTACCAATAAATGCTAGGTTTGCTTATCTATTCTTTTTAATAATTAAATTTTTATTGTATAAAGGAAATACCTTCAGCTTTCTGTTCCATATTGTAGATATAAACATGAAAGAAGAAATAATCTTCAAGGAAAAGAAATAAAGGTTTTATGCACTTTGTCATTACTTCACCACTTAGAGTTTTTTGGACATCATTTATAATTGGCAAAGTTTATCCAATTTGCTGCAATCAGTTGACTGCTCTTAAAATCTCAAGCATCTAAATTCTCTCTTGAACTTAATACTCTTCTATTTTCTATTCCTTGTTTTCCATCTTAAATATACTTCAGATTATGTGACACTTTTATTAGCAGAGAATGTTTGCAACTTTATTTAATCTTTAGGTAAAAGTAGACAATATAAATAATATAATTCATAAGGTAGCAAAGGGAATATTTCAATAAAAACATTTCTTATTGAGTGAAAATTAAATACTCTTGCAATAGATTGCTATGCTAATATATATGAATATTCCTAAAGTTATATGAACATTAGTAACAAAAATTTGTGAGTTCTATGAAATAGTTTCTGATTATTTTATTTTTTATTAATTTTATTGGTATATTCATTATTTAATTAATGTATTATTTTATTTAGGTTATGATCAATTGTTTATTGATAAATAATTAATGTTAATATTATAATTATACCTTCCAAAATATCATAATTCTATAAAGAATAATTGCAGTTTATTATTATTTTATTTCTTTACTTATTTATTTATTTGCAGTTCTGGGGACTAAGCCTTCATACATGCTAGGAAACTGTTCTACCACTGAGCTACAACCCCATCCCCATTTTTTATTTCAATTTTATATTGTATCCCTAATTCATTAGCACAATATCTGATAATTTTATATGTAAAAAACATTTAATCAGTATTTAGAATCATCATCTTAAACAAATCATATTGGAGTAGCCATATGTTTGATTATATTCTCATTGTAAAAAAAGTATTTCAATGATAGCAAAACAATATTAATACATAAATATTTTTATTTTATAAAGTTCAAACAATATGACAATTTATTTCATTATTTTAAAACCAGAACCTCTTTTGGAGAAAAGAAAAGAGAGTTGAGGGCCATTGATTGGTTCTTTTTATGTCAGCCATCTGTCTGAAACTTGGATAATTTGGCTGCTTTCTATTATTACTGAAACATAAATTATAGATATTTCATATGTAAACATGTAAGAAAATAAGTGACTTAGATCAATGATTCATCAATTTTACAAAAGCATGTGAGCCATTGAGTAACCATCATTTATGGGATATAATTCTTTGCCTTTATAAAATCATCTTTTAATGTGACTCCATACACTAATAAAAAATTGTTTCTATTTGTCTAAGTTGTATTCCAAAAAACCAAGCAACTCATCTGAAGGGAAGAGAATTAACGTGAGCAGTTCAATGTAAACACAAGTGGCGAATGTCTACTGGATAAATCAGCAGAATATGGCATGTCTTAGCAGAGCAGTCAGTTTAAAACACATTTCAAAATATGATAGTGGAAAAGAACAAATCCTACACAGGATCTGAGGGACCGTGTCATATCTTATTCTTTGTATGCTCTAAGAGAGCAGGTAGATTGCCTTACACATAGCAGATGCTCAATAAAAATGTCAAAAGACTTCCTGAAGATATAGTCAAATGAAACATGATTTATGGAAAAAGAAGAAACAATCTTGATGAGGAGGAGAGGGGTAGTAAAAATTCTGTTTTTGCAGTAATTTCTCATTAATGATGATACTACTTCTCTAGAGACTGCTTAGCAGGGGAACATCTGATATCTGCTCTCTGTAGCCAGCTTATTGATTGTGTGGGTCGATATAATCTGATGCATAAAGAACTAGGAAAGTGGGAGGCAGCATTTTCCTGGCTAACTGCTAAGAAGCAGATAGTTTACACTTGATGCATCCAAGCTGAGTGGCCCCACGTGAAGTTGAATTATCGGTAAAAGAAATCCTAAAATTGACTATTCTCTTTATTAGTAGGTCTAACATTAGTGAAAAATTAGTAAGATTTAAAGAAAAGTGAAGATATGCTTAGGAGACACTAAATCCTATGGGCACTAGGTAAAACTTTGCTTTTCCTTTTTTGTATGTACTGTATTTTGAACATACAGATTATAATCTAGTTACAGGGTCTTAGATTATCTTGGTTCTTGGTTTCTATGTCCCAAATACTCAGTGATAACCATTTTTTGATAGTATTTTTTTAAATTAAATTATTTGAGTGCTAACCATTTTACTGCAATTTAGTATATATGCTGCAAACTAGTCAAATGTTTAGCATGGGGAGCACACCAACAATATAACAGCATCCTCAATGCAAAATTTTCAAACTGACCAAGCAAATAACCCAGGAATAGAAATAAAAACTGCAAACATTTGATGTGTAATACAAATAAAAATATTGTTGAAGAAGAGAATGAGGCTATTATTGGATAGGAGAACAGCTTGTGTTTAAAGGTCAGTTTTAATATGTCCGGCAGATTTCCTAACACACATTAGATAGTCACAAATTGCTAGTTTCTTTCCCTCTACCCCAGGAGAGAATATTAAATGTTACCTGCCAGAGAGGGTCTTTTTGCTCAGGAAAGAGCTCAAAGTACTTGTGAGCCAGTTGCACTGGGGGCAGAGTCTGCAGCTTCAGGTTGGTCCAGCTGTGCACAAAGTTGGCCAAGTTCACAAAGGTATACAACCCCAGACGATCATTTCCATAGTTAGATAAATGGGTCATGAAAATACTGATCTGAAAGATAGATAAAAATGACTACATAATATCATCCGCTTAAGCTCAAAAGTGGCAGCAAAATCTCCAGGAAGCATGTCACCTTACCTTGGAATTTCATGGGAAGTACAATTATCTTTTTATAGGGAAGGACCCACATTTAATTTCTCTATCAAACTAACACTTAAATTCACTCTTAAAATTAAAGTTGTTATTGAGATTGGCATTCCCTCACTGCTTATCCAAAGTATAGTGTAATTTTCAATATCAGTTTTTTCCCCGTTATGGAATCAGTATCATCAAACCATCAAATCAAGTAATTTTCAAACTAGTGAAGCATCAGAATCAGATCGGTTCTAAAATTAAAACATTGGTTTAGATATTTTCTGATATAGATACACACACACATACACACAAACACACACAGAGTTTGAAATAGAATCAGACTTTAGTATACTTGTTTATTATCTAATGGAGATTTTTTTTAGTGCAATAAAGGATTTTGATTACTTTCTGCATAAAGAAATGATAAATGCTTGAGGAGATACCTGATTTGCATATTATGCAATATATATTTGTTGCACCATCACATAGTACCACAGTAATATGTTCAATTTTTATGTTTTAATGTATCAGTTAAAAATTTAATTTCATAAAACTAATAATGTTTGCACAGAAATTGATTACATTTATCCATACTCACTAATCTTCTTACAATTTTTTAAACCTCAATGTTAACTCTAAAATTATATGGCATTTCAGTTACTGTTGTTCTTTTGTGTATACAAACTAAGGAAAAATGAAATAGAGATTGTTCTGGAGAGACTAACCAAAATTCTGAATGTAATTATAGTGATAATCTAATTTACAATCTATCAGGCATTGTAAAAGAAATTAAAAATACCAAATAAAGGAGAAATGACATAATTTTGATCTAAATTGCAGAGATTACTTCTGCAATTCATTAAAAAAGAGCTCTTTTTCTGTAACAATATTTTGTATTTGTTCCTAAATGTCAAGTTATTTTAAAATATAAATAGTTTAAAAGTAAATTTACTACCAATTATAAAAATCTATAAACGTTCAAAGCAATCAATGTAATAGAATAAAGTACTTTATTAATTTATTTAATAAAACAGGAAAATACAATGTTACAATTAATAATACTAGGATAAATGCAACATTTGAAATTGAACACTAAATATTGAAGAAAAGTCAAGTGTCTCAAAAGCTAAGGTTTGATAACATTGTTCACATACTTTCTTTTAAGAGAGTATGTTGCTTGATGTGGTTATTTTTGGTTATTTGGAAATAAAAATGGGTATGCAGTGCCATTACAAAACCATTTTTTTGTTGCAGACCCAGCTGGCTACTCTTTGCAGTAAAGGTTATACTGATGACCTTCAGTTCAGAAGATATGTCACTGTATAACTGCAAATGCCCAGAGAAGAGACCTTTTATTTCAAAATAAAAAAGCATAACTTTGCACCAGAATTCAATAAACAATATTCCGGCAAGGAATTATAAGTAAAAGATACCAAGTTCCTTCCTTGAATGCCCTTTTAGTTTGGAAAAGACAGTGTTTTTCCATATGTCATACTAGAATACTGAAAAGAATTCTCTGAGGAAAACCTCTTGAAATTATCAGATTCACTCCCCATTATAGTTGAAAGAAAAAAGAGAAGATGAGAACATGACCCTTCACCCTTAGTTTTTCAGAACTACAAAATGAATATCTAAAGTTTACAAAGCATTTGCTATGTCCTAGGTATGATCCTAAGCCCTTTACATATATGAAGAACTAAATCTTTACCATGCTCTTACAACGGAGGTCCTGCTATTGCCCCCTTCACAGATGAAGAAACAGACTTAGAGCAGTTAAATATCTCCTTGAAATCCACAACTAGAGAGCATCAGCACAGGAATTCAAACTCAGGAAGCCAGATTCCCGCATCCAACATAGGATATGCCTGAGACCTTCCACCCAAGCACATTCATATATAGAATCTGACACCCATCATTTTTTCCCTTTCTCCATTACAAAAAAGATAAAGTACATATTTCTATAGAAGACAGTGAAAAAACTATGAAAGTATTATCGTGGCAACTTATAGTTTTTCTTTCTTCTTTGAAATAGAATGACAAAAGATACATTATTTTTTGGAATCCTAAATGAAAAATTCTTTCTTTTGGGGGGTGGTGGACAAGGCAACCTTTACTTCTGCAGAAGGGCTGCTATGGAACCTGACCCCTAAATTAAAACTTTTAAGACAATGAATTATAGTATTTGAAAACAATGCTACCAATAGATTCAGAATTTATCTTTGGATATAACATCATTTCTGTCATATTTCTTGTCCATTTTTTCCCTTGGGTATATTCAAACTTTATACTTACAGATCATAAAAGAGAGACTATATTGAAGAATATTCTTTATATAGTTTGTTTAGGGAGAAGTTTACATTGACTTTCCCAAATGTTAGATGATATAATAATATTACTTGAGATTCATATGGGATCATTTGAACAAGCTTGAGTTATCTATGTCATAGGTTTTTGCATTGGCCATTCTCTCACCCTTTAGCTCTTTTATCTCGAATAGGAAATGTTCTCTTGGCAGGACTTAATTAGAGTTTCTAGAACATAACAGTATCAGTAGTTGATGACCATATAATTGCAATTGTTGTCATGAGAACTTCTTTATAATCACCACAAAATAATATGCATTTGATCCCAGTAAGTATGCATTTATCTCATGTCACTACTGTAATTAAGAAATAAGACAGTGTAAGTAGTGTGCTTCAAGATAATTATAGTTTCCCAGGACTGAAATTATTATGAAAAAAAAAAAACCAGGCTACAGGCTGAGTGCCTAAAGAAATATAACATGTCCTAGACATCTACCACCTGCCCTCTAGTGCTGTTATTTTAAGATGGAATTTTAAAGCTCTGGTGAACACCTAAAGTCTGACAAAATTATTTTTAAAAAATATACTTTGAGAGTATTGTAAAGGTTATTTTTAGATGACAGGCAAATACATGTTATCATTTCATTGAGGTATTAACGTAATTAAAAGATTTTTGCAGTGGACTAGTTCTAAGTAATTTTTCCAGAATTTCCTATAGGAGACTAAGCTTTGTTTTTATGAAGGATGTATAAAACTTAATGCAGGGCAAATGGAAAATCTGACTGTGGAAGGAAGCAGAGTCTGGAGATGTTGTGTGGTTCTAAGCTGAGGCATGCTTGTGCAATTAAATTTCCCTTTGCTGAAAATAGTTGCAATCACTGTTGTATGGGGCAGCATGTGCACATGCCTTGCTGGTTAGAAACAAATTAGTGCTGGTATATGGTCAATTGACTGCACTTTAAGAAAAACAATTCTGCAGGCACAGCTTAACTGTGCATATCTGGCTTGCTAAAAGCACCTATTGTGCAGACAGAGCATTTTAGTTTTAGTATTTCTGGACAACTGACTTGTTTTAAAGAAAAAAATATATATTCTGAAGAGTGTAGGGAGGATAAGATAAATTAAGAATGCATGTGGTTTGAGGCCTACATAAGATAAGTCAAATGATATGC
Source organism: Urocitellus parryii (assembly GCF_045843805.1). NCBI lineage: Eukaryota > Metazoa > Chordata > Mammalia > Rodentia > Sciuridae > Urocitellus > Urocitellus parryii. The sequence continues at coordinate 60,505,312 of NC_135540.1, forward strand.
AGTAGGATATAGCAGCAATTTTCCACAGATTTATAATATATTGCTACTATTTTAACATGACAGTGCATCTTCTACTTATCCTGTCTTTTTGTTTACTTATTTTGTTTATTATTTCATTGCTATATGTTAAGAATACTTTTACTTAATAATCCCAAAATATCATTTAGAGAAAATATGAGTGTACTGCATGGGTGCAAATTGTTCATATGCGCAACTCATTGTACCTTGAAATATTCCTGCTCAGAGATATGAATTGATTCATATAACCAGAGTTATCTCTCAGAGGACAAAAGGAGGCAAGGACATCTTGTTCAATGGATGACTTTGAGAATGAAACATAAAATGCAAACATCAACAGTCAGTTGCAGGGGTTTCCCAAGGGGCCTGGAAGTCTGGGTGACATTACTTCTGTCACCAAGCGTACCCTTAGGTTGCCTAATCTTGTTCTTGGCAGTTCCATGGGTGTTCCTCTTTCAACTCTCAAGGCTGTCAACTTCCTTATGGTCAAACATAAAACAAGCCTTAATTCTTCCTTTTGTCTACAGCAATAATATAAAAATAAGTTGGTAAGCTTCTCGTCATCAAATTATTCACTAGAAACTACATTTTTTGTTAACACGATTGCCAACCATAATATTATAGTTGAGCCATAATATTTATGCATAAGCCAAATTTGAGAAGATATGATCTGTGGAATAAATCCATTGTGGAATAAAATCATTTGTCGATTCAAGAAAAATGGCGCTTTTAAATATGGTAATGTATAAATCTTGATGATAGAGGGTTTGGTAAATATAAATGAACTCTCTGGACAATTATTAAATGTCGGGGGGAACACTGTCATAGTGACAAACAGGATATTGCTGCATTAATGCAGGCAAGTGTCTCTCATGCCAAGTTTTTAATTCCAAGCTACATAATTAGTGACTAATAATGGTTTACTTTTGCCTCTTTTATGAAGTGGCTAATATCCAAAATACATGAAGAAGAAAATAAAAAAACAGGAAAACTAAAATAAAAATTAAAGATCTTATTTTTTTTTATTTTCTGTAAACTGAAGCATCAACCCTCTCTAGGTTGAGTTCAGATATATTCACTGTCAGTGCCAGAATAGTTTTCTTGCTTTTTCTTACTTGTATAACAAATACAATGTCATTGTAAATTTTGTGGTCAGGAATATCAACAGCCAGAATATATTATATAGTACCTTAAATTGGAATTTAGAATTTTTTATAGGATTCATTTTTAGTTAACATATTTATTAAAACTCAAATGCTTAGTTCTTTATATAATAATGCCTCTAAAAAATCAAACCTTTTAAACAGGAATCAGATATGTGGTTCATAGGAAGTTGCATAATAACAAATACAGAAGGAAGCAACAGCTGTGTGGGGCAGGAAGAGGTGTGCCCCACTTTAACTCATCTTGCCCTGTACTCATGCCCTAACATGGCGTTTTTCACGACCAGCATTAAATATTAGCAGTCAGTTTCCATTTTTGCCTCTGTGGCTCTGATGGTTTGCCCCTTTTCAGAAGGAGTCCATTGTGTTTAAAAATATGTCCATTAGCTTGTTAAATTATTGATTAGGCTTTTAGTTCTCATAAAACGTGAAGACAGATGGAATATAAGAGAAAATGTCTCTGATGGGCTTTGGCATTGTACTCATATTTTTCATATGAAAGCAATTTGGATCTTTCTTTTGTTCTGAATGTAGGCTGGAACATGCAAGAGACAGAGAGTAAAATTATCCATTTGAATGCAATACTGTTTCTTCATCTAAGCACGCAGGACATAAATGTTAGTCAATAATGATAGGCAGCTTATACCTCTTTAGTTTGGGGCAACTAGTATCTGGGTAAATGCTTACATGTTTTAGACACTCAAAGTAAGGCGTTTGCCCAAACCTAATATAAGTATAGTATTTTTTCACTCAACCCAAAGATTGCCATTATTTTGGAATCTACTATTTATACATGACATTTTGTTTTCCAAAAATGAAACACATTGAAGGTTGGTTATGGTTGACATTTCTTAACACTTTATGCTGTTGAATAATGTTAGTGTACTTAAAGTATTTGTAAATTTACTTTAAATTTTTGTAAAGTTTTTCTTTAATTTCTTGAATAGGTACTAAGAAGCTATTCTATTTTAGAGAAATAAGTACCAATGGATTCAATGACCTATCTGAGGCTATATTGGGAATCCCAGAAAAAACAGCATTTAGAGTAGTTGACAAGTATATTGTACACTTAAAATTTTGTTAAAAAGGTAGATCTCACGTTGTGTTCTTACCACAATAATATAAAATTAAAAATCAAAAAGTTAGGGCACCAGAATTGGTGCCCTTTCATATGCTATGGTTCTGCTAAAACTTTGGAACAAGTTCGGTAGATTTTCTTCTCTTATTTTCTGCTTCCTCTTCTTCTATCATTTTAACTACTTGTAGATTTTATTTGTTACAATCTTATATTACAACTAACAGTATGTCAGTTATGAATTTTCCCTACGATTTATTCAATGTAAAGTATCATTTTAATGTTTTTTATTTTTGGAAATGAAGGAAATAAACCTTGTTATTTCAATATCCTTATCTATACCTATACATACATTTCAGCTGACTACTGATGCTAGACATTTCAATATAATAAATATTGAAGAGAAAAATAAGTATTTCATTTAAATAGATTTTATTATTCTTGTTGCAATTAAGGTTTGCAAAAGAAAGAAACAGGAAAAAGAGGAAGGAGGGAAGAAAGAGAGAAGCAAAGGAAAGCTCTGAAGTCAAACTTGTCCCTTGGTCTGTAGGTCAGATAGATAGAAAAAGAGTAGGCTGCTAAAAGTGGATGAGTGCATGTCTTTAAGTCTCACTCGGAATACACTCTCACTATTGATCTTTTACTTAGGCTACTTCCCTAAGCAGAGCGCTCAGGGCTCCATGTGACTTTCACTGTGGTTTCACATAAGATGTGTAACACCGCAAGCATTTATAATTAATCACTTATTTCTTTTTGAGGGTTTAACATTCCATACCCTTGACTGTTGAAAGTAAGTCTTTCCTTGAGTCTGAAAACCTGAGTCTTGACTGTAATTTGGAGCACATTTAATGAAGAAAAAATAATGTAGAGTTTTTTTAAAAATCAGAAGAGATGGATTAAAGCGTCCCCCAAGTTTTTATTTATTTCACAAGTCTGAAAATATAGAAATTCGCTTTTCTGTAAAATGTGCTAATGCATATTGTTTGGGTTTGCAGACAATGGGACAGTATAAACATGAAATGTGAAATCAGAATGCCTGGGTTTGAGGACTTGTCCTGTTTTACCTATTAATTAACTTCTCTGAATCTCAGGCTTCTGTGTTGCTAAATGAAACAACAACTTAGTTTACAGGTTTGTTGTGATACTTAAACAAGTTAAGGTATCATAAAACATCTGATAAATATAAAAAACACTGTATGATGATGCCTATTCAATTAAAGTAAATGTAGAATACAGTAGACCCCCTTATCTGTGGTTTTTCTTCACCAGGTTTCAATTACCTGTAGTCAACATAGTTCAAAAATATTAAGTGGAAAATTCCCGAAGAAAACAATTCATAAACTGAATAACTTTTACTAGAGTAAATTGTTATGATTGTTTTATTATTATTGCTAATCTCTTCCTTGGTCTAATTTATAAATTAAATTTTGCCATAGGTATGCATGTATAGGAAACAACACTGTACATACAAAGTTTGGTCCTATCTAAGGATCATTCTGAATGTAGCCCCTGTGGATAAATAGGGACTACTGTAATGTATCAAGTATAGTAAATTTATTATCTTTTATAATACCTTTCATAAGAAAAGTCAGTATTTCTTTGTTTTTATGATATCTGTATATGTTACGGCCTTTGATAACTAATATAATTTATAGTTAAACCACAAAATATTAGATACATGTACACAAGAGCAAAAGTGATTAAGTTCAATACTTAATATGTAAAGCTCTTTTGTACTCATGTTATTTCTTAATAAATTCAAGTTTGTCCACCACTGGTGACTGCAGATAAAAATTAGGAGAAGATTGTTTAATGGAATCCTTTGTTTAATTTTAAAAAGTGCAATGAGCATTTTTTTTAAAGCAGATGCTACTCAAGTGTAGTTCAATGAATTGCTTCTCTTGCTTCGCCCATCTAATGCCCTCTAAAGCAAACAGCCCTCCCCATCCCCTTACCCCTCTGGGTCCTCACCACTTGAAATACTGTGTGTTTGTTTGGTTATTTATTGTCTATTCCCTCATTCCCATATTAGCAGGTAAGTTCCTTGAATATAGAGACTCTGCTGCTGTTGTCCATTCCTGTGTGCTTTACAAAAGTCCTGGCACATAATAGGTGTGCAGCAAATATTTATTGAATGAATAAATGTATTCTCAGTGACATACACTTCTTTGCCAGTAGAAAATGTGAAGTAGCTTGATTGCTTTCCAATTAGTCCCTGAATTCTAAAGACGTGAGGGGAAAAACAAAACATTCTATCTTACAACCCTGAAAACAGCTGGCATTTGATAGGACAGGATGAATTGCTAAATTACATTTTTTATTTGTGTTTTCCATTTCTACGATCAGACTAAATGCAACAGAAGTTCCATTCTGCATCTGATTATTTACCAGTGTCCCAGTATTTCAGTCATAATATTTGGTTAGTGAATTATTAACAAATCAGAACTGTTTTGATTCAAGACCGACTAGAGTGTAAACACTGATCTTCCTGAATAGAGAAGTTGGGCAGTGACTTCGTCAAAGCAGCAGTAAATGGGGCAGCTGTTCTAACAGAGAACAGAAGGCTCCTGATATATTTCAGTGAGCAGGAGCTCCAGTTTCCATTTTTTTTTGTACATTAATAGAGGTTTAAGTCATTAAAAGCCAACACATGTTTGAAGCATATTGTTTTTGCATGTATTTGTGTTTTGTTTTTCTTCAGTAGGCAAGTCAGAACAGAGATTTTAGGTGTTATGATAATTGCCTTTTAGAATACCCTGAGTCTGAACAAAGATCTCCCGGTTTTACACAATGGGAAGCAACCAAAGATGCTTTTCCTCTAAGCAAATTCACTTCACTCTTTTTTTGTAAGAGATCAAATTTCCCTTTCAACGATGTTGCAATAATGCCACATAAAAGTCACTGAAGTGCAAATTCACAACCCCAGGAATAATCCTAGGCAGCTTAGCCACTGGGTAGAAAAAAACCTGTCCATTAGCAATCAGTTTAAGCATCTCTAATAGCTTCAAATAGAGTTCAACTCTTCAGTGAAAGACAAAAAGTCATCTTTATTCAACTTTCAACCAATTGACAAATATTTATTAAATGCTTATTATGTTTCTACCAATGTATTATCAATTGGAGAAATTATAATGAGTAAATTATGCACAGTTTTTGCTGAAAGGAACTTAGGGTCAAATGGGAGTACAGAAAATGAAGCAATAGATTATGACACGAAGTGAGCTGGAAATCCCAATACTCTGTGACAGCACATAGCTGCTTGAGCAGGGAGCTCATCTAAGAATGGCAGAAGGAATCTTGAAAAAAAGGAGAATGCAATCTGGAAAACAAGGGAGGACATGTCAGGTGAGAGGATGGTTGGAGTAGGGTGGGTGGTGTGCGGCTGAAGTTATGTTAGACAAAAGAGAAGGTGTGGATGAAAGGCAGTTGGTAACAATGCATTCTAGAAATTATAAGTTTTAAAATGTGGTCTATGAAAGGGAGTGGGGAAGCATGAAAAAGGAGAAGACCAGTCCATATAGATTTTTTAAATTCTTGAGGGGTTTGGACTTTAACCCTAAAATCAATAGGAACACTTGAAGGACCTTTGGGAGGGAAGAGACATGGTGGAATGCGTATTTTATATACGCACATGTATAACTGGAAGTCATGAGTCATTTAGAAGGTTGTCATGAGCACATGATTGGAAAGTAATGATTATCTGAACGGTGCCAATGGAATAGGAAAGAATAAGATCCAAAAGATGAAGATACCGAATCTCTAGGGATTTGTGTTTGATTAGAATCTTTAATGATGTATTTGATTCATTGTCAGAGATAAAAACCAGAAAGATCAAAGTTGATACTCAGGTTCTCCATTTAGGTAACTGATGGATACTGCAGTGATTTCACCTAAGAGGGAACAATGGAGGGCTGAATAGAACAAAAATTAAGAGAAATAAAACTTTAAAATAGCAGTTATAAAGAGCCAGACAGAGAGCTAACAAGGGACACCGAGAGGTCCACTATGGCTGCTCTGAAGGTCCTAGTGAGGTCATACAGATTCATATAGACTCTAATCTGTGTATGTTCTCCAACATGGCACCAACTAGAGGCCAACTCTAAGTATGGAGAGAGCAAAGAGTTGAATTCTGCTATAATTGAGAATTTTTGAAAGGAAAGGAAGAATAATGGCCTAAGGAATATCTTGGTAAGTATTGGAAGACAGAGATTAAAATTATCTCCCTTTGTGCTTTCTATAAATTAATAGCATTTTGATCTAAAACACATTTTTATATTTATATCAACTGACTAAATATAAGCTGCTTATATTAAAACATGTTTATGATTTAAATGCACATTTTAAGCTTCTAAGATCACTGTGAAACATTGACAATCATCTGAATTTTTTTTTAACTCCACAGAATTTACATGCCTTCTAATTCTTCAAATGTCAAGGGAGTATTCTGATAAGTGCCAACAGTTCAAAGAGGGATATGCTGTGTGTTCCAAGGGAGGATCAAACTATTTAATGCTTATATTAAAAATTTTCATCTCCTACTTTGTAGCATTATGACCAGACAAGCAAGCAAGACCCCTGGTAAAGGAAACACTGGATTTTTGTCTAGGCTTCAAGTTAAAATTACATGGGATTTTTTTTAAAGCTTTCTTCTCAATCAAGTTTAGCTTCTCATGGTAAAATATATAAATTTCTTCTGGGTCAAGGTGACACCAGGGAAAAATCTCTTGGTTTGAATTATTTTGCACATAGTAGCAACCCAGAGGACATCTCCTTAGAGCAAAGGGTTCCAAAGACCAAGAGGGTTTAGGAGGTTGGCTCTAAAGGTTGAGGGAGATGATAAAAGTGGCTGAACATAGTTGTATCATGGGATATGGGCACCAAATATCACTGCCATAACTCCTAAGGAACCCTTCAGGCCTTCATGAGAGGCACAGTGTTTTGAGCGTCTGCCATAGTGAAAGAATCCTTAATGAGTCAGTGTTAGCTAGGGAATCAGGGATTTGTGAATGAATCAACATGACCAAAGACAGAATCAGTAAGCTGGAAGAGAAAAAGAGAAACTTTCCAAATTAAAGTGCAGAGAGCAAACAAACAATGAAAAGTGAAAACTAGGACAAAACATCTCACCACTGTGGTACAATATCAAAAGGTCTAAGATGCATAATACCATAATAAGAAAGAGAATGGAGTAGAAGAAATTTTTAAGTAATAAAAGCTGACAAATTTCTGGAATTAATAACAGATGTCATATCAGGATTCAGAAAACTCAGTGAATGCCAAACAGGATAAATACTCCTCAAAAAACTACACCTAGTAAGCCAAAGGAAAACCTCCTTATGTATAATCACAAAAGGCAAGAATTACAGAAGATTTTTTTCCAGTGGAAATCATGTAGGCAAAAGAGAGTGGTATAACATATTTAACAACTTAAAACATAAAAACACCAGTCTATAGTTCTATAGTAAACTCAGTTATTCTTCAAAAGTGAAGGAAAAATAAAGATTTTCACAGACAAAATGGAAGGAATATTTTGCTGACAGATCCACCCTGAGGAAATAATTTAAAAGTTCTTCAGTCAGAAAGCATGATATATTTCAGGAAGTTGAATCTACATAAGATAGGAAAATTGTTATAGGAATGAGGATAAAATATAATATTTTTATTTTTAATTTATTTTGAAATAAACAGCAATAATAGGTACGATACATTAGGTTATTATAGAATGTAAGTAAAATGAATAACAGGAATGTCACAAGAAATGTCAGGGAAAAATCAGAAATACTCTGTTATAAGGTACATTTACTACATGTGAAGCAGTATTGTGTTATTTGAAAGTAGACTTAGATTAGGTAAAAATGCATAGTATAAACTCAATCACTAAGAGCAGAAATATGTGTAAACATATATAGAAGAGGAGATAAAAATGGAATCAATGAAAACCAAAGATGAAGAAAAGAGAAATAAATAAAAAATAGTTACAGCATAGTAGGAAACAATCCAATCTATAAATAATTATATTAATTGTAAATGATCTAAATACAATTTAAAAAGATTGTCAGAATAGATTTTTTAAAAGAACAAAAACCAAACCAAACCAATAAACTAAAACAAGAGCCCAAAACATGTTTTCTTGGAGACACCCCTTAAATGAAAAGACTCAGATTAAAAAGTACAAGGATAGAGAAGGATGCCATACTAACCCTAATCAGATGGAGCATGTACTGTACCTATGTTAATTTCAGAAAAGCAGACTTCAGAATGAGAAATATTTTTATGGTAGAGAGTGTATGTGATGCCAGATGTTGATACCTAACTTTGCACATTCAACATACTAACACACAGAGATGCAGGTGTACTCACACGTGGATTTAGTTCCACTCTTACACAGGTATTCACAAACACGTGTATGCACACACCAACTTCAAGTTGCTGGAGAGATAGGCAGATGTAGTCAGCATTAGAAGGAGAAAAGAACTTCAACTTGGGTTCAACATCACAGTTTTTAACTTAAAATTTCCTTAATATTCTTAAAACTGAGAGTGGTTAGAGTTATGAATTATGATTGAGATATTCTTCTGGATTTTCCTTTGTTTGCAGAGAGCAGGTTCCAATGTAACAGGTGAGAGTTCTCAACCAACTTATTTTATAATCATATGTGTTCCCATACTGGTTCCCTAGTTGTCCACAGGGATAACACATTTGGTCTAAACACCTTGACAGAGGTAATGCTTCTATCTGTGTTAAGACTCGTTTTAAAGTGAATCATAGAGCTAACATGAGATGGAGTTGGGGCCAACCCTTTGTGTGATATTAACATCACTGTGTTTTGTACTGTATAAATGAAATCTAAGAAACTGTAATTGTTTTTCTCTATTTCACCATTTCCTCCCTCATCTCCCCTTTTTTACTTTCTTGTATACAAATATGGGTTTTGCTGGCCTCAGTCTTTTTATTGTACTAGCAAAATGTTCTATAATTTCCAAGCTGTCAAAATCTGATCATGTGCCAACAGGCTATATTTTAATACATGAATAGCATTGTAAACAAAAGCATTCCTGTCAAGTGTCCATTTCTCCATGCCCTAACAGCTTCATCCTTGCTGATGTCTCACAGTACTTTGAGATTCAAGTGGGTAACATGTGTCATACCCTGACAGCCCACCATTACAGATTACAGTCTGCTATTATTGATTAGGAAGTGTAGTCCATTCACTGCTGTTGAGTCTCCTAGAATATTTGGACCTGGTAACTCTACAAACAGCTGCAATAACACAAAAGGGTTGCTGAAACCTAGATTTTGTGGTGACAGAGCTCTAATTTTAATAATGACAAATTGTCTCAGAATTCAATGCCTTTCTATTCATGACCCTTCTGATCCTGAAACAAAGAAATTTGTGTGCCTGGAAATTATTCTTGTGCTTTAGCTTGGTATCCTTAGAGTCATCTTGCATTTTTATTTCAGTACAGCTTAAATAGATGTTAAAATTTTGCTTAACAGTATGTCCTCAATGAAAGATCAAAGAGGAGACATTGAATGGAATAATGTTTTTTTTCTTCTTTATTTCCATAATATTTTGAACATCTTTTGTGCTACTATTTATTATATTTTAGTTAATTTTTTTCTGCTAGACTGAGTTTATCTATAACCAGGATAAAATTTATACATTTCTTGACCTTGGACTCTATATTTCCTAGCACAAGACAGAGCAGGAACTATAAATTCAGTTGTGCAAAGGGACTAACAATCAAATTATAACTGGGCATCTTGAGATTGTATATTTAAAAAATGGTGCATGATGGGATAGATATTACACTCACATTCAAGATAGTAGGGAGTATTGGAGTTAATACTGAACAAACAAATGTCCACGCTGTATTTCAAATGAGCTCATGTAAATTTCAATATTCTTAAAAGGTGTTATGTCTTTTTAAATGATGAACATATACCTATCCCCAAAACATGTCTGTGAGTTGAATTCAGGTCATAAGTGGAGAGTTTTTCGTACTTTGCATAAAGCATTTGATAAATGCATAAAGGGCTAGGGGTAGGGTATCACTCTTCTATATCTGTTGGTACCCCTAACTGTCCTGCTTCATTTCTGGAATTAAATGGAACTGAATGCATACCAAGCCCAAGTTTAGAGATAAATCTTGGGATTCACTGAGGAGCCCTTTAGATAGAGGCAGAAAACACTTCCACCTGCAAGTCATTCTCCACTTAGTCTGGTCATGGCAAGTTGCCAATTCATGATGAAGTAAGAATTTGTGACACAAGCATTCAGGTTGTAAACCTGATATAACAAAAAAGTTTGCACACCATCGAGTGTTATCTAATTTGTGAAGAACTATGCAACTTTCAAATTTCTTTCTATGTTCATAGTTTATGGTTTTTCTCATTACCATATAGTGTTCGGTAGAAATAATCATTTTTTTTGAAAACTCATTTCTATTATTCCTAGATTATCTTAGATATGTTGTCTCATTCAATCAGAAAATGAGGAACCATGAAGCTGTGATGGAACAAAAGAAACCCTACAGATACAGGATGCTGGATATTCCATGTCTCCTTATTTCCTATCCTGCTTGTCAGCAAATAATGATCACACATGAGTATTTTGGGGTGAGTCAAGAAGGCTTGCTTTATGAACCCTTGCAAACAAAGGAACTCACAGGAGGATGGAGAAAACTGGAAAAGATAAGAAATATTTGTGCTTTTTAGTGAATATGTGGACTTATCTATCAGATTTGCCTGTGTAGCTTCCTTTAGGAGGTGCATGATAACAGCCAGTCCATTGTGAATCCCACTTTGGTTTTCATATTGTGATAACCACACCGCCTTAACAAAAAAGGCTAAAGTAAAGCAAAGTATTCCTAAATGGGCTGCAGTTTTATTCTCAAAGAATATGAATTCAAATTCAAGTTTTATATGAGAAATCAGATGATTTATAAAGAAAGACTTAAGAATATCTGGGGAATAATGTGGAATTCCCTGAAGAGCAGCAACAAACTCCTTTGGTTTGTTTGTTTGCTATCAAAATACACTTCAAAAATAAGACATGATCTTTTGATGTAAAGAAAGAAATCAGATAAATAGAAATGAGCAAACATGCAACAATTGAGTCTGAGTTTTACTAAGAATCATGGTGAAGAAGATTACAATGCTGAACAAGAGTTCAGGGCTTAAGTGTCAGATCTGTTTAAAGAGACGCCTGCCTGGACAGACATCCATAAGGTTTACTGCCGAGTTTCAGATTAACAAGGATAAATTGACATTCAGCTGTGCTACACAGAAGAGGCTGTGTGATTAAAACTTATAAGCACTGCCTGTCTGCTTGTTGGCACAAAAACAAATAGGCATCCATGCATGGATCTACTTAATAATTACTCTATGAAATCCCAAACTATCTAGCTTAAATTAATTTGGCATTTAAAATCCTTCAAATGCTAGTAAATACATCTGCTCTCCTGGAGCACATTCAATTTATTTATTAAAATAATGAGTTTGTTTACCCCATGCAACTTAACTTTTTTACCTTTTGGATTACTGATGAGCAAAGGACAAGGATATACTCTCTGCCACTGATTTTTCCTCTCTGCTGTCATTAGATAATCTCAGGTTTTTCATTACTGCCTTTATAATGGTAAAAAGGAGCATTGATTCTTTTCATCTAATTGGTTGTCTGGGTTCTTTAAGACTTCTAATTTTGAGGCTTACATTTTGTTAACTCTGCCCTCTGCCTTATGCATTTCTTCCAGAACTCAACTTAGATCAATAAATTTACTCATTTTATAATTAAACTTTACTGACAACAGAAATTCCAGGTAGAAATAATACATGTAAGAAGCACAATCACTTCAGTTTACATTTTAATCAGCTCACTCACCATGGCTCAAGCTTAAAAGCATGAATTCACTTCGTCATTGGATGATGAGGACAGCTGAAGGTTAAAGATGTCAAATCGCCAACACTCACAAGTGACTCGAACATGTTAGTCTTTGCAATCATCTTATAGTGCCCACTTAACTGAGGAACTAATGAATAGGCTAAAACTCAGAGACACCTTGCTTAATCTACTCATGATGATACAACTGGACTGAAAACACAAGTTTGTGATTCCAAAGTCCAGACTCTTAAACACAGTTCTATGTACCCAATATTTATTTTTTACTTCTCCTTGCAAAGCCACAAGTTACTTCTTACATTTAATACAAATTTCCTCCTTTAACCTTCTTTTAATGAGTAGCCCTTTACCTTGGCTCTAAGAAACACATTAGTATTTCTTGTGTACAAACAATGGAACTCTGATAGGTTCTGGATCTTCCATCCAATATTCATTCTTTTTTTTTTTATTCCACATTTTTTACATTTTATGTTGTTTGTTTTTTAATGTTAATTTTACCTCTGAATTCTTATCTAACATCTCAGCTTAGCTGTCAGTTCCTCATACCTATATTTAGGCATCCTGAAAATTATATTTTCTTTAAACAACTTCCTTATTTGTATGAAATGTGTACATCTACATTTTCAAACTTTCATAGCTTTTATATCTTAAAAAAGCACATACTTCAACAAAAGAAAAGTTACTCAGTTTGTTACTAAATTGAATTCTTCATATTCCTTTCTTTGCAAAATAGAAGTTTCTTTCAGACTTCCCTCCTTTGTGAATAGCTCCTTTTAGTCCATCTCATTTTAAGTGGATTTTGGTCCCACTGACTCCAGACAGGTGATGAATATACAAATTACATAACTGGTTATTGCTTATCAAATATTAAGGGGAAGCCAAACAAAGAAGTGAGGAGTAGGCTGAAGATGACCTTGAGGAATGTATTAAGTCAAGTAATAAGAAGCCCTGGTCGTAAAGTGAATGCTGAACTTGAGCACTCTGGCAGAGATAATAAAACTTGTGTTCACATTAGGTAATAAAGTATTTGAGGTTAAGCTGTACTTGGAACAAAGCACAAAACTCAAGAGATGTACAGCAAAATTGATAATCCTCATAGAGGTTTACAAAGACCTTTAGAAAATGTCATAGCAAACATGAATCATAAATGTCTTTCAAAAATAATATGTGCTATCTCCAAATGGAACAGCCGCACCTTCCAGATAGGTAAACTCGGATGGAAGAAAACTCACAGAATCTGATCTTAGATGTAACTACGTCTAACTCCCAGCTTCATAATTTTCTAGCTCTTATTCTTGAAGAATTCATATCCCTCAAGAGCCTCAGGGACTCTATCTGTAAATTGGGAATAACAATACTAACATCATGAGGTTTTGTTGTGAGAAGGAAAACATGTGGCTCACAGTGAACACAAAACCTGATTTTAAATGTACAATGTATTCACAAAGTAGGATGGCTTGGGCCTGAGGAAATCTTGGTATTTATCTCAAGATTTTTTCTTTTTTAAGCCTTAATGTCTTATGTTATCCATTTACTATTTTCTACATTGAAAAGTTTCTTTCATTATTTTAATGTATTAATACAGATTTTAAACAGCTAACAATGGGAAGAAGTCTCTTGACATCTATTTTTATAAATTCATCATTTGTAATATTTTTCAGGCCATTGTTTGGGGGTAAAAAATATTTCTAACTCTAATGCAGTTATAGTTTATTGAGAAGACTCTGAGTAAGATAAGAAAGCAAGTAAAATGTTATGGCAAGTTGAATTAAACAACTGCTGGAGGTCAGGGACAATTTGATAAAACTTCATTAGCACACAAAGCCTTGCATGTAAAATTGCCTTACAAGTATTAGAATAAGGCTTCTTTAGAGGAAATGTTCTAGTACAAACATTCCATCACCTATTCAAGAATCATAACCACCAATGTTTTCACTGAATACATGGAGGTCAACCACCCTGCAGAAAATTCCCCCCAACAGAAATAGTAGTTGTTATTCCAATCTTAGTATAAGAAGAAGTGCAAAGAGATGGGTGGAGATTTCTGTAACTTCTTTCCCAATACCTTCAAAGAATTTTAATTTATCCTGTCCCCACCCACCTCTTGTCTTTTTGAGGTCCTTTACTGGGGCTTGAACTGGGGGCGGGGGGATTGTACCACTGAGCTGCACGGCAGCCTTTTTATTTTGATACAGGATATCACTGAATTGCTCAGGCTGGCCTTGAACTTGTGATCCTCCTGCCTCAAATCTTCAAGCAGCTGAGATTACAGATATAAGCCACCACACAGGGTTTATCCCGTCCCTTTCTTGTGCTTCTTCAGAACTGAAGAGACTGGAATAGTCCACTAAGGTTAATCCTCTGTGTTATTAGTGGTCTTCTCATTTGTCCTCAGGGATCTTTTCCTGTTAACCACCCCTCCTTTTCCAATCTTAAGGTACACATTTGCAAATTCATTCTTCCTACCTTTCACTATCACTGCCTACAATCATCAAGTCTCTTTATTCTATCATAGGCTACAATTCACATATGTCCTGGAATTGCCATACTTTCTACTACCACCTCCTAACTGAATTCTTTAAATTCTTTCATTTTCCCCTGAGGCATTGATTTATTAGTACCTTGTAATTTAGCTTTGGATTTGATGGGGCAGGGGATTAGCAAGGACGGTGGAATGTGATAGACATCATCATCCAAAGTACATGTATGAACATACAAATTGGTGTCAACATACTTTATATACAATCAGAGATATGGAAGATTGTAATAAGAATTGTAATGCATTCTGCTGTCATTTACTTTATTTTTTTTTAAAAAATCAATTAAAAAGTAAAAAAACCCAAAAAAGTCACTATTATATTTCTTGCCATAACCCCTTCCTTTTCATTTGCACTGATTTAGTCTTCCTATGTCTTTTTAATTCTATTGCAAAAGCAATAGACTTGTGTCAATTTCCATCTTTTCCATCAATTTTCGTGATGGAAATCAATGAGTTATGGGGATAACTCATTCAGTATCAATTACCACATTATCCACTCACCTTAATATCTCTGCTTCCTCACAGAGGTGTTCCTTGTTTTCAACCTATTAATTACAGTGGGAGCTGCTTCAATGCTCTTTGAGGCCATTCATGGTCCTACTCAAATCTTAAGTTCCAGGTCTTCATTCTCTGATACAGCCAGCCAGCCACATGTCACTGACTTTCTTTCAACATCTCATTCATTTTCCTATATCTTTGCATATATTCTCATCTGTGTGCACATCTTTCCAATTTTACTTTTGGAAATTTGGTGCTTTCTTCAAGCTTCCTTTGTTTATATTTGTGGCATTTTTTTTTCATTTTTTTCTTACTGCCTGCACCATCCATAGGTGAACCATATAAAATTGCTATTTTGAAGGTCAAAATGATTGAGTATAAGAAAAGCTAACTGGTATAATCTAATATTTTCCCCATTAAATTAGAAGCTCTTTGAAAGTAGAGATTGTTACCTACTTTTGTAAATTTCACAGTATATTAAAATCTATAATCACTAGGTGTTCATTATCAAATTTTAAATTTTAATAAGGGTCTATTTATTAAATATGTATTTATGACAATTTAAGATTTGATAAGGAATACCACATAAATCATTTACATTTGGAATATATTGTGAATAATTTACTCTGTACTCTTAACCTGCTTATATTTTCCTACATTGTTTATAGCATTCTGTGCTTTGAAATATAATACACAAAAAGGGGAATAAAACTTGTTTATATTTAGCCTTGATGTCTGGTTGTGCAAGTTTTTCCATTTTATTATTCATCAAGAATCATAAAATGTTATTCTTCTTTTTCATAAAATTATATTATTACTACTATATATATATATATATATATATATATATGTATACACACATGCACACACATATATTATTTCCTCTTTTTGTTTTCCAAAAGTCGTCAACTATTCAACTATACAATAAGTAATAAGATCAAGTCTGTCTTTTTATTCGTCTTCTTATTTTATTATTATAATTAAAGTCTACTGTTTAGAACAGTTTTGGTTTCACAATGTAATTGATGAGCAGATACAAATATTTTTCATATGCCTTCCCCCCCCCTTAAAAATCCCCGCTTTCCCTATTATCAATATCCCTACCACAATGGTTATGACTGATGAATTTACATTGGCAGAGGATTATCACCCAGTGCCCACAGTTTACATTAGAATTCACTGTTGGTTCTATACATTCCATGGCAGTACAGTGCCATGCAGAGTGGTTTCACTGCCCTACAGATCCTCTGTGCTCTGCCTGTTCACCTCTCTCTCCCTTCTAGTCCCTGCAAACACTGATCAGTTTACTCTTTCCATAACTTAGTCTTTCCTAGAATGTCAAGTATATAGTTAAAATCATATAACATGTAGCATTTTTAGACTGGCTTCTTTCACTTAGTTCCATTTATTTCAGTCTCTTCCATGTCTTTTGAAAGATTGGTAACATTTCTTTTAAAATACTACTCCTCTATATGGATGTAATGTAGGGTGTTTATTCACTTTCTAAAAGATATCTTAGATGCATCCCAATTTTGTCAACAATTTGTCAATTTTTTGTCAATAAAGTTTCTATAAAAATTGCTGTGCAGATTTTTGTGTGGACAGAAATTTTCAACACTGTGAGTAAATACCAAGAAGTGTGACTGCTGGATTTAAAAAAAAAATTTATAATTCTAATTTGTTATATATGATAGTGGAATGCATTACAATTCATATTACACATATAGAGCACAATTTTTCATATCTCTGGTTGTATACAAAGTATATTCACACCATTTGTGTCTTCATAAATGTACTTTGGATAGTGATGTTCATCTCATTTCACCATCATTTCTGGATTTTATGGTAGGAGGATAAGTAGTTTAGTTTTAAAAGGAAATCAATAAGTTGTTTTCCAATGTGGCTGACCATTTTGCATTTCCAGCAACAATAATCATTTCCATTACTCCACATTCTTTCCAGCATTCAGTACTGTCAGTGTTCTAGATTTTGATCATTCTAGTAGTTATGCTCTTTAAATTCTAGTAGTTATGCTTTTTAAATTTGCATTTCCTTTTGATAAATGAGGAACATCTTTTCATGTTTATTTGCTGTCTATGAATCTATTTTGATTATGTTTTTGTTTGTATTTGGTTATGTATATGTATTTGTTTATGTATTTGGGGTTTAAACCTAAGGGCCTGGCACCTGCTAGGCAATTACTCTACTACTGAGCAGCCTATCCAGTGTTTTTGGCTTAGTTTTTAATTAGGTTATTTGCTTTCTAATTGTACAGTTTTAAAAGTCTTGATATGTTTTGAGCAATATTCTTTATCACTTATGTCTTCTGCAAATATTCCCTCCCAGTCTGTCACTTGTCTTATCATTCCCTTGATATTGTGCTTAGCAGAGCAGAAATTTCCAACTTTAATGAAATCCAACTTATCATTTTTTCCTTTTATGGATTGAACCTTTGATATTTTGTCTAAAATATCACCAACCTAAGGCCAAGTAGATATTCTATGTTCTTTTCTAGGGGTTTTACAGTTCTGTGTTTTATATTTAGGTCTAGGATTCATTTTGAGTTAATTTTTGTGAAAGGCATAAGGCATGTGTAGGGATAAATGCATTTACACTGTATAAACTCATATAAACTTTGGAATCACTTTCTTGATATCTTCAAAATAAGTTCTCAACATTTTTATTGGGATTTTGCTCAATATACTAATTAAGTTGTGAAGAACAGGCATTTTTGGCAAATGGTCATATGCTGGATCTTTAAGAAAAAATAAGTTTTATTTTACTTTTCCTTCTCTGATGCTCTTCCTTTCCTTATGTAGATTCAAGTTTCTTATCTACATATTTTTTCTTCTCTGTAAATAATTGTTTTTCAACATTTCTTAAAAGGAAGGTCTACTGACAACAAGTTCCTTCATTTTTTTCTGATAAAGTATTTCTTTTTTACTTGGAAAAGATAATTTCTCAGGATACAGAATTTTTTTTTTGTTTGTTTTTTGGATACTAGGGATTGAACTCAGGGCACTCGACCACTGAAACACAATGATCGAACCACTCAACGGGGCCTGTTTTGTATTTTATTTAGAGATAGGGTCTCAGTGAGTTGCTTAGTGCCTTGCTTTTGCTGAGGCTGTCTTTGAACTCTCTTGATCCTTCTGCCTCAGCCTCCCTAGCTGCTGGGATTACAAAATGGTTACATTTCCATTGATGCTGTGGATTACAGGTGTGCATCACCGCATCTGGCTAAATTAATGTGTTTTTTTTTGTGTGTGTGTGTGTGTGTGTGAGCATTTTAAATGTTTCTTTCTGCTCTCTTCTTGCTTACATGGTTTCTGAGAAATCATATGCAATACTTATCTTTGTCCTCCTTTCCACCCAGCTTCTTTCAGGATTTTTAATTTTTGATTTTTTGTCATTTGAATATGATATGCCCAGGTATAGTTGTTGTTGTTGAAATTGACTCTACTTCCAGTTCTCTCAACCTCCTGAATTGGATCTGTATATTATGTGTCTGGCATTCATATGAGAAAATTCTCATTGTTGTTCAAGTATTTCTTTTGTTCCTTTTCTCTTCTCCTTCTGATATTTCCATTATTATCTCCTTTTATAGTTATTCCGCGGTGTTTGGATGTTGTGCTTTTTTGCATCTATTTTTTTCTTTGCTTTTTAATTTTTGAGGTTTCTATTGAGGTATCCATAAGTTCAGTGATTACTTCCTCAGTTCATTAATAAGCCCATCAAATGCATTCTTCATTTCTGTTAGCGTTCTTTGTCTTCAGTGTTTGTTTATTAGAATTTCCATCTTTTATTACATTATATCCACTTATATTGTCCATATATTATTGCATGCTATCTACTTTACCTAGTAGATCCTGTAATGTATGATTCATAGTTGTTTTAAATTCCTGTTCTGATAACTCCAACATCCCTGCCACGTATGAATTCTAATGCTTGCTGTCTCTTTAACCATATTTCCTTTCTTTTTTTTTCCTACCTTGCAATGTTTTCCTTGATAGCAAGGCATGGTTACTAAGTAAACAGGTCCATGATTAGGTGTTAGTCTTTTAGGGAGCCTGTACCTCTGTGGATTTCACCAGTACTTTTCTATTTCCCTCTTAATTGGGACAGGAAGGCTAATGAGAACTGGAGTTGGGTATTTTCCCCTCTCCCACATGAAAGAGGAATTTGGAATTCATATTTTCCTTATTTCATCTGTAAGGCTGAAGCAACCTGAAATTATCTATTTTCCTTTCCTGGAACTCTGTTAGGGTGTGATAAAACCCCACTGGGCTAGGTTCTGACTGCTTCCTTTTTATCCTTGGGGGCAGACTTTGTTAAGAAGAACAGAATTCTTTGGCGTATTACAAAATGGTTACATTTCCATTGATGCTGAGGGTACATCACATGAGGGGATTTATCTCTAGCATTCATTGTGAGAGTCTGATCAAGCTCCCAGGAGGTGAAACTCAGAAGACTGTGGGGATACCACTATGACTGGGTAAAATTTTTAACCATTAGTCATATCCACACCAAGCCTTTGTAATTTGTCAATATTAGTAGCCCTGTTAGCCACAATTTTGTTTTCCATGTTTTATTTACCTACAGTGAGCTGTGGCATAAATTACTGAATAGAAAATTCCAGGAAAACATTGAGTTTTAAGATCATGTTTTTCTGAGTAGCATGGTGAATCTTGCACTTCCCTGCTATGTCCTACCTAGGATATGAACCGTTCTTTTTTCCCCAGTGTTTCCTTGTTGTATATACTACCTACCCATTAGTTATTCAGTAGCCATCTCCTTTATCTGGTTTTCTCAGTATCACAGTGCGGTGCTTGTGTCCAAGTCTACCTTACAGAGTAATACTATGCTACTGAATCATTAATTTCATTTTATCATTCATCTCTGTCATCATAAGAAAAAGTTGGAGATAGAGTAAAATACAATATTTGGAGAAAGACTACATTCACATAACTTTTATTACAAAATATTGTTATATTAGTTCTATTTAATTTTTAGTTGTTGCAGTTAATTTTCCATTGTGCCTAATTTATAAATTAAACTTTATCATAGGCATGTTTATTTAGGAAAAGCAAAGTATATATCTTGTTTATTATTATCCATGGTTTCAGACACCTACTGGGGGTCTTAGAAGGTTTCCCCTTTGGAGAAAGGGAGATTTCTACATAGACAGTTTCCCTATCCCAGAACTGACATTTCTTCTTGGGAGTTTTCTTCTCCAGCAAGTTGTGATTTTCTATATTTGCCTGTCTCTCTAATTTGGGGGCAGTTGTTGATTTTTTTCAGTTTATTCAGCTTTATAATTATTATAACAGATTTTTGGCTCCCAAACTCTTTAAATGCTATATTGAAAACTGAAAATCTTTGGATTATTTACAATAAAGAAAAAAAAAAGAAGATATTTTAAAAAGTAGCACATGAATGATCTTAAAACTTGAGGTACTTGTTATCTGAATTTTGATTTACCATTTTATCTTTCTAGTATTAGGAAATCTCTGCATCATTGATGCAAATAAGATTTTGTGTGTGTGCGGTGGGGTGGGTGGTTATGGGGCGGAACCCATGGCTTCATATGCTAGGCAAGCAACCTTTCACTAAGCTACATCCTCAACCCAGGGATTTTCATTTAAATTACAAACATCATAGGTAGAAGATAATACAATAAAATAAGGTTCTTCAAGGTTTAATTTAGGGTTCCTTTGGGATTAGCATCATGTATTCCTATTATATTCATGTCTTTATAAAATATTAGTCCTGATATTATATATCCCTAATAATAATAGTGATTTAAATATTTTTTAAATGTCCTTTTATTAATACATAATCATTAGAAAAAAGTTAAGGGAAGAAATATGACAAATTCCTCAATTCACAAAATGTTATAATTTTCCATATGAATTAGATCTAATGACAATACTTTGACCATAAATAATCCCTATTCCCCACTCAGTCATATAACTTTTATTGCTATACATAGCACATATATCTTACTCTTTTTTTTTTACAATTAACATAATAGTACCAAAAACGTTAAAAATTTAAAACATCATGATAAAATGTAAAATCAGAAAATTACACAGAATATTCTTGTTCCTTCCTTTAAATATATAGAAGTGTAATTAGTATGCTCATTGTATTATTCTCAGTGATAACATAATACAATAAAAGCATTTTAATATCAATAATATATGTTCACTTTACATGTTTTTGATACAGAATAATACAGGTCATACAAATATGAAAAGAATAGAAATGTGGGTTTGCGTATCTAAAACCTAATTTTGGCACTGTTCATCTAATTTCTTTCTTGTATGATGCCAGAAAGGGCTGAATGTTAAATCAAAATATTAGAATGACTTTGTTGATACTTTTGAGAGGTTTGATAAAAGGATGTTATATACCATTTTGGTTATTTGTGGAGATTTTTTTGTTTGTTTTTACAAGGAATGAGAAATACAAAATGTTAATGGTAGTATTATTAAATATTTATAATTTTAAGTAGGTTGATATGTATATTATACCTACATAACCTTCACTAATTACTGTAGGTGCCACCTGTGTGCTATAGAATTATTTCAGATAATCAAACATTTCGAGACTTCATTATTCTTAACAAATCATATATTTCACAGTTAATTAAAAACTGGAACATAGCCAAAACAAACATTTTTCCTCTTTGGTAATGGATGATTGTGTTAAAATTTTTTACATAGTCTTAATGCTACTTTGTCTACATCATAAAACCAGAATGAAAATGAAAAATGAAGAATGAAAATGTTGGAATAATGTGTTTGTACTGTATTTCTTTCTTCATCTGCCCTTCTCAAAATATAGTGGCAGGATAAAAGTTCTTCTTATTTTCCTCCCACAAATCAGTCTGTTGTACATGCAGAGCTTCAATCTAATTAATATACCACCCTATAAAATTCCTACATTATGCATTCTCTGAACCACTTCATTGCTAATTGGTAGGAATAAACCTTGTTAAGTGGGCTATTCATCTCAGACAGAATTATACAAATAATATTTAGCTTCTTAAAGTCATTGTGTAGCAAACACAAATTGAACTTCTGTATAGTATGTTAATAGGAATTTCTTATCACTTATCAACTATGCCCAGAGAAGACTTATACTGATTTTTTAAATTAGAATGTTCTTATAGTTTAAGAAAATGTGTTTTGACACGGCCTTAAAACAAAGATGCTATTATTTTTTTTTTAATTTTTGAAGTTATAAGTAACTTCAAAGACTAGTGAAATTGAGATTAATATAAAGATGGTTATCTGCTTTCATGACTGTTTCTCTGGGTAAAGGTGATTTTATGCAGATTTTTTTTTTTTAAAAATGATAGTTCTTTTATATTTAAAATGCTTACAAGTAATCATTAACAACCATTTAGCCCTACTATGTGTAAACAAACCTTGGAATTAATGTTATTCATTATTCAGTTAGTTCATTAGGGGACATTATATTTTCAAATCAACCATTTCTCAATTAATTTCAATGGTGAACAGCAATTCTCTTCTTTTCCATTTGCTTCCACTAAACATTCATTTTGGTAATCAGAGAATTTTGTGTCAGCTGTTTTTTACCTTAAAGGTTTGCTGCTGACAGTTTAACAAATTATCCTGTGGTCCATGCTGGAAGGTAACTGAATTTCCTTGCTCGACAGCCCTGTCTTCCACACATGTTCATTTATTACTGTTTCTTCCATCAGTTGACTCACTTGAGGCTAATTCTGATGAAGTGCTTTCAAACAAGGACCACTATTGGTTTACATTAACAAGGAGAAGGTGGAAAGGCAGCTTTCGAACAGGAGAAATTAGAAAAAGAAAAATTATAAACCTTGGGATCAATTTTTCTATGAGTCATAACATAATTAACTATAAAATATGAAGCTGAGAAGTATTATTCTCAGTAGACCCTGATATTTTGCTTCATTTAGGAGCTCTGTATTAAGACAGAAAGGGAGGGAGAACGATTGAAAAGAAAGATGGAGTTATAATCTTATTAGGAAGAAAAATTGTGCAGAAAAGCTTGAGTTAGGAAGAAACAGATTTAATCATATATCTGGAGCTGGATGATAAAAGCCTCTTCGACTTTTATGTTTGTACTGTAATTTTTCTATCATGTTATCACCTCTAGCAGCATTACTTGTTATGAAAGGAGATATTTGTGGGAGATTAGCTACAGATAAACATTCTTCAGTAACATGCCTTTCACTGTAAATGTAATCTTGGAACTTCCATACTATAAAGACATGGTTGTGGTTGACCCATTGTTTAACTCAGCTGGCTTCTCATACATAACAAGACACAAGATATGTAAAATAATTGTTAGGCTTTAGGGATATTTGTTGATGCACAATACAATTATTTTCTTTATTCAGTTTGTTTTGGGTCTTTCAGTTTTAGGTGTGGATATATAACAATCTGACGCTGCACCCACTAGAGATAAGCTCATGATCAACTTGTTCTTGAATGTATCTAGGACTCCAGCTTTCCTGAAAAGATTCTGGTGCATTTATTTTTCACAATTAAGCCTGTTTGTAAAGCCTAGAGTCTTTTGCATATTTTATAAAAATTTTGCTTTCAATAAATAAAAGCAATAACTCTATGTTCTTTTAGTGATTTATGATTCTATTTTCTTTGAAACTGCATCTTTGTTTTATAGAAAAGAAATACTAAGCTTAATCTAATGGGAAAGTTCATTTTAAAAAAGGGAAAGGGGAATTTTTGTCTTATGTGACTAACTAGCTATGAGACATTGGTAATCATTTACCCCATTTTGCTCTCAATTTTTTTTTTTGAAACTATGGGGAATAAAGTCAAGAGAGTGAATATGTGTTCTCTCTTTCAATTGTTGGTTTTCTTGAAAGTCTTATACCATACTTGTCCTTGGATTTATTATAGACTGAGTAAAAACATCTGGCTAAGTAGAGGACTAGAGAGGGCTTGCCCTCACATTTTGGAGGTGATCTGTATAAAGTGTCTGACCTCCAGCATTGTTTTCAACTTTATCCTGTATTATTTATCAAAAAGGGTTAGGGATAGCTCCTCTTTCATAGGTTGTCACAAAGATTTAAATAAATTAATATATGCAAAGTACTCTGACAAGCTTCTGGCACATAAGAAATTCTCAATCAATATTATGACTTTTAATTTTATACAATAAACACTAATTCACATTGTTGAGGCAAAAATGAGTTTACAAACTCAGTCCTCAAGCTTTTCACTATATAGGCAGTTGACAGATAATAGATTTTTTTTTTGGGGGGGTGGTACTGGGGATTGAACTCAGGACACTCAACCACTGAGCCATATCCCCAGCCCCATTTTTTAAAATTTTATTTAAAGACAGGGTCTCACTGAGTTGCTTAGTGCAACTAAGCCTGCCTTTAAACTTGTGATCCTCCTGACTCAAACTTCCAAGCCTCTGGGATTACAGGCATGTGCCACTGCACCCGGAAGATGTTTTTAATATAAGTTTTTGGTTATAATATAATACAGAAGGTTAGAATAGAGACACTTAACTCAACCTGGCCTGGGGTGGTCAGGAAGTTTTTATATAGGAGGTTGTAACTAAAATGAGTGTGGAAGAGGATAAAGACAGACAAAGATGGTAAATGAGAGAGAAGGAAAGACACAACACCTACTTTATAGTGTTAAGGAAAAAAGGCTCTTTGCGGAAGAGGTAATGGTAATGGTGGAAAACCAAAGTTAATTTTTTCTTGAGGAGGAACTATTAAATAATTTGGAGAGGCATAGGTAGTGTAGAAGGTGAATAAAAGGAGTAATGCCAGTGAGAAATAGTCAACAATAGGGGAATTATCAAATGAATAATACCAAAGTCTTATTATAGTATATAATATAATCATTTATAGTGGGATTTTAATAATTCTGATGTCAGAGGGAAAATCCTCTTGCTATAATACTAAGTAAAAGGTGGAATATAAACAATGAATTCAATTGTGATGCATATTTAAAAAGAATATTCTAGTGTTTTAAAATGTTACTTGTGAAAAGATAATGGCAGATTTTATTATATTTTGTTTTTCTTTATTTTTGCACTCCTCAATAGCTATTTAATCTTTTTATTAAGGTAAAAATATCAGTTTAAAATCTAAAATAATTGCAGTTAAATTCTGATAGCTCTGCTGCCTTTCTGGGACTGTAAGAATTATACTGACCTATGTTTTAATGATGTGTAGTTTGTTAAACATAAAATTCTTGGCCCTTCCATTTTGTATATAACATGAAAGTCATTTTATTGTATAGCATCTGCAAGACACTTGTGTGGTTTGAATTATGAAGTATATTTGGGTTATAAACAATTGTTTTTTGTTATCCAAGGTTAGATATTTTTCTCTTTGAGAAAAAGAATTCAAAAAAATAGGACAAAATAAAAAAATATGCTAGCACACATTTATATTCATATACATACATATGAATAGCAAACTTACATTTTTCTTAGAATGATAAATTAACGTTTTTAAACCTTCTAGTATTCTGAAAAAATTTTGATATAACATAATTTTCTACTTTTATAACTATAACAAAGAAAGTAAGCTATATATTGAAGTAATATATTTTAAAACTAGTGAATTAATATGAATTGTGTATTGTTATTTAAAAATAAGAAAAAATTAAAAAAAATCTTACAAATATCTTCCAATGGGAAATAGAGTAAATAATTGTTAGAATAACAAAAATGTATGTTTTCTCTTATCATTATGATAAGGATAAAACATATTGAAGATGGAGGGACTGTACCTTAGTTCATCACATCTATTTTGACTTGGTACCAGGGTTAGAAGTCTAAATAATCTTAACTTCCAAGACTTATTAGAAAGCTAAATTACTAATTTGAATTAATTTAATAACCATTCAAGTATTTATAAATCAAGATGTTACTAGTTTCCTTGTGTAAATCCTTATTCATTAGTAAAGATAATTCCATGGGCTAGTATGCAGTTAAAAGCTTATTGATATGAGCAGCAAGCTATCATTTAAATGCCAGAAGAGTTGCTAATATCTCATTTGAAATATATATTTTAGTTTTAATTTTGACATAGAGAGCTTTTCTTGGTTGGCATAAGGAATTATTCCATGACAGATAATTCTTTGACTATTTTAAGCAGATGATATTTAGAGCTGTATTTATTAGCTTATGTTGTCTGTTAAACATTTATGAGCTGTGGTCCTTCATCATCCAAAATAGCAAGATAGCAAGGCAGATGAGCTGGAAAAATGATACTACGAGACCTCGCGGACACTGAAGAGATATGATGAAGGGTACAGATTCTGTCTTAGGATGCCTTAAATATCAGAACACATTCTCTTTAGATCTGCTCAAAAACTGGTGAAGGAATAGGGAGGAAATTAAAGATTCCAATAGGCATAAATGTAGTAATGTGAGCAAAACTGAAAAGCTAGTGTCATTTATCCCTGTCCTTCTTTTCTCTGAATTGTCATTTCAGGAAATGGACATCACTATGAGAAGAAAAAAAAAAAGAGGCCCTAAAACATCATCATATTTCAATATTGTGACAACCATTCAAGGATTTTTGTTGTATGGGTCTCTGCGTACATATCATGGCTTGTCCTTTTTCTTTGAGAAAATGAGAACAGTTTCCTTGCTATTACCAGCAAGAAATAGAAGTGTCTAATAATGTACCTAAATAGTCAGGAGGAATTTATGTGATTGAAATGTGTTTCTGCTCTGTGGACATATCATTTAGTCCTATGACTTCAGATGCTATCCAAACGCTAGTGCATCCCATGTTACACAGTTCTGAATTGCAGACCTACTTAGCCAAATGACTGCTATATTAGATGCCTAAAAGTTATTTCAAAATCAACGTATCAAAAAATGTGCCCCATCAAGTGCCTTTCACAAACTGCTCCCCATCAAGATTCCCCATCTTGGTAAATGTGCTTTCATTTATTCACTTTTGGCTACAACACTTGGGCCTCTTTTTTTCCAAAGTTCACATCTAATTCATACGCAATTAAAATATAACCTATTGTCAATCTTTTCTCATAATCTACACTATTACTACCTAATCTAAGCTTTAGTTTTTGCATTATTTTTTGCTAGCTAAATATCCTCTTAATTAGTTAATTAGCTTTAGCAATCTATTTGCTGTTCCATACTTGGTGACTACAGACTATTTTCAATTCAGAAGGCAGATTACTTTAGAACATGATCTGATTGTGTCAGAAAGCTCTCCAAAACCTTCCCACGGCTCACATCATACTTACGTAAACACAAGTTTTTATAAAAATACACATGAAAATACAAAGAATAAATTTCATGTCTCTTTTTTGGCATACATTCATACAAGGTATTGAATGATCTAGTCTTGTCACTTGGCTGATTTTATTTTGCTGATTATGTCCCATCCAACCAAACCTCTGGAGGTTTCTTTCTTCTTTCATTGTCCCCAGACAGAATGTTATTTTTATGATAACATTCATTATGATAAGTATAGAATTGTTATGGCATTTTAAAGATTATTAGAATAATTGCTTTTACACTTCCTGATCCTTTTAGCTATCATTTACCTAATTTGAGAAAGAGTATAAGCAGAGGTTAGATGAATCTACAACATGAAGTAAAAGTAGTAAGAAGGGGAAGGAAACTTTAGATTTATAGGCATTAGATGTAGCATATATGGTCCATTGTTAATGATATATTTATTGGTAACAATTATTTGTTACAACTGGAACATTAATTGGGTTCAAAGCTTTCTAATAGCCACAGTGAAAAGGGAAACATAGTTGTGCAAATTCTGATTTCTTTTAAGAACAAAAAGAGACTTAAGTGCTCAACTACTTATGATAAGAAGTTTTCTCAGGATTTCTTCCAAAAGACTCAAAGAGGTGTCATTATCAAGGAAATAAGTAATCTGATCCACAAACCTACTTATTCTAAAGATTATAAAAACATAGACAAAATTTAATTTAAAAACATCCATGATGGGCAGGGTAGCTGTGAGCAGGAGGATTGTTGGAGATTTGAATGGTGTGAAAACACATCTTTTCTGTCTGCTCATGTCCTCAGGTAGATGTTAGAGTATTCAGGGAAATGGAAAGATTTCAAAGACTTCCAATCATATGACCATGGTAGAAATATTTGATAGGTACTGACTCAGGATCAAGTTGAAATGATACTGTCTGAAGGACTTGCAGTGCAGTCTTTTTACGTTGGCAGCTAAACCCAAACCCAGGTTCATGAGCAGGTATAAAATAAGACAGACAAGGGGCTTTAGCAATAATGCTCACCATTCCCCCTATCTCAAAGACTGTGAGATGTTCCTTCAAAAGCAGTCATGATTCTCTTATAAAGAGTATTTTGCATTTCAATTAAACTGTAAACAAAATACTGTATCCGAATCCTTTCTCTTGGGCAAGAATGTTATCTGCTTCATTTGACATTATATCAGCTTGCTGTTATATAAAACAACTTGTAAATTTTTAAAACATAGTTTTTCATTTCTTTTTAGTCACTAAATAGTAATTATAATTGCAGGTAATAATATTCAGTGATGATATCCAAGTAATTGTGTATAAGAAAATGTTGATCTCATAGTAACAGAGATTAGACAGGTGGTTGCCAGAGGCAGGGAAAGAGAGATGTTGATTGAAGGATACAATGTTTCAGTTAACTAGATGAAAAAATTTTAGCAATTGGTTGAGCTGCCTGGTGACTACATTTATATTAGTGTATATTTCAAGATGGCAAAAGTAGGATTTTTAATATTTTCACCACAGAAGATAAGTTGATGAAGTGATGGATATGTTAATTAGATTGATCAAATCTTTCTGTAATATATACATGGATCAAATCATCACATTGATCACCATAATTTTTTTTTTATTTCTAACTGATGTAGCAAACTTAAGAGTTATGGATGAAAATGATTATGTATCCAGTTTATTTAAAATAATATATTTTTATGAGACAAGGTCCAAAAGAATGGTGAATATAAAATATACATACCTAATTCAAGTACATATTTTCAATGTTTTGTCAAGAAAGGATGACAATTGACTTTGGCTTTCTTGATAATTTTTTAATCTGAATTCTTTTTGAGCACTAATAATCAATGAACACATAGAATCTAACTTATATCAAATTTTTGACCCTGGAGTCACAAGCCAAGGAAATGAGGATCAAATTTAACTCTTTAATAATACCAGTCATTTCCTTTAAAAATAATAATCATGTATTTAATATTTACACTGTGACCTTTATTACTTTTTGTGCTTGTAAAATGAGAGGATTGTACTAATCTGCAGTCCCATCAATAATGTACAAGTGTACTTTCCCCCACAACTTTGCCAGCATTTGTTGTTTTGTTGTTGTGTATGTTCTTGATCATTGCCTTTCTGACTGCAGTGAGATGAAATCTTGGTGTAGTTTTGATTTTAATTTCCCGGATTGCTAGAGTTGTTGAACATTTTTTCATATATTTTTGGCCATTGCGCTGCTTCTTTTGAGAAATGTCTGTTTAGTTCTTTTGCCGATTTATTTTTTGGGTTATTTCTTTTTTTGTGCTAAGTTTTTTGGATTCTTTGTATATTCTGGATAAAAATCCCTGATCAGAGGAGTAGCTGGCCAAGATATTCTCTCATCCTGTGGATTCTCTCTTCAGGCTCTTAATCATTATTTCCTTTGCTATGCAGAAGCTTTTACATTTGATGATATCCCATTAATTGATTCTTGTACTTGCATTTATTTTTTGCACTTTAGGGATCTTATTAAGGAAGTTGTGCCAGCACCACCTATATGAGGAAGTATTGCCCTTGTGTTTTCTTCTAGCAGTTGTAAAGTTTATGGTGTAATTCCTAATCTGTGTTCCATTTTGATTTAAGTTTTGTGCAGACTGAGAGGGAGGGGTCTAATTTCATTTTTCTACATATTACTATTCAGTTTTCCCAACATCTTTTGTTTAAGAGGGTATCTTTTCTCTAAGATGATGTATTTTTAGTTGCTTTTGTCAAATATCAGATGACTATAGGTATTGGGTTTATCTCTGTGTTTTCTATTCTGTTCCAATGGTCTTTGTGTCTATTTTGATGCCAATACCACGCTATTTTGTTATTACAACTCTGTAGTATAATTTCAGCCATATAAGAGAATGAAAACATGGCATTTGGATGGAAATGGAGAATACCATGCTAAGTGAAATTAGCCAAACTCATAAAGTCAAAGGTTGACTGTTTTTTTCTCATATGTAGGAACTAGAGCAATATAAAGGAAAGGGGTAGAGAAGGATAGAATAATAAAGAACCAATCAAATATAAGTTAATAGATGAAAGAAAGTTGAGTAGAGGAAGGAAAATGGGAGAGGGGAGGGAGGACAGGAGGAAAAAGGGGGGATCATGTAGTGAATTTGATTTCCTTTCATGTATGAATCTGTTGGGATGAACCCAACTACTACTTATATAAACTATGTAAAGCTCTAATAATAATTAAAAAAAGACTAAAAAATGTTCAAAGCATCTTTATTCATAACAACCAAAACATAAAATCAGCCACAATGTCAATCAACAAATGAATGGATAAAGTGTGATATATCTCTAAAATGGAATATTATTTAAAAAATGAGAGAGTTGATTTGAAATCAAATTTCATTGATTGAGGTTTTTGATTCGAAGTTAGGTACACTTAAAGATATAACTTTCTAAAACATTCAAAAAAATGTTTTTCTCCTGAAAAATCTGGTTATCTTATTTTTTCAAACTTTAGTATAAAATGTTGATTTATGATATTATAGGTACTAAGAATTCAACTTTTTTATTCAGGTTATTTTAACTGAAATTATTAACTATACTTGGAGAAACACTAGCCTACAGAAAAATAAATGTTATTGCTTAGACTGAAATCACTGCCATAAAACATTTCCATTATTTTTAAAGAATGGTAACATTTATTGTTAATACTTGGAAATATTTTTATGTTAATAACCTTTAATATACTATATAATGGTGGTCCCCAGAATGATATTCAAGAGCCCCAGTTGGGTTGATTAAGCCATTTCTAAGAAGAAAACATAATTATATTTAGTTTTCATTTTAGTACAATATATGGCATGGTAATGCATTGGTTTAGTAGGAATGAACTTAATTTGTACATAAATAAGTATTTATGAACATTTTGAAGATACTTGTTGGAAATTATTTATTTATTATGTCCCTAAATTTTGGAACCCATTGAATTAGAGTATATTTGTTTCTTTTTATTACCCACAGAAGAAGAAATCATAAGCATACTTTAAAAGTCTCTGAAGATATTAAATTTAAGCTGTGCACTATGTATGAATGATGGGGAACTTTTTATTGTTTGATAAGTTAACTATTAACCTTTTGGAATCAGTACCTTTCTTCTGGATTTTTTTTTGGAGGGGGTGGGGAGGAAGTGGATTTCCAATAGTCATGGAACCAGCCTAAATTCAAGTTTTGTGATCTGCTTATGTTAAAGTTGAAAGAGCATGAAATCGAGATGGGTTCTTCTTGTATTTCTAATTCATGCTTTTAATCAATGGCTTTTTGAAAGACAAGAAAACCTGCTGTTTGGCTTTAGTGTCTGCATCTTTTATTTATTGATTGATTTTTAATTTTTGTGATATGGGGGATAAAACCTAAGGCCTTGCATATAGTAGGCAAATGATCTGCCTCTGAGCTTCTTCCTAGCTTTTCACTTTTTGCATTTGTTTGTTTGTTTTGAGGCAGGGTCTTGATAAATTGCTTAGACTGACCTCAAACTTGTGATCCTCCTGTCTCAACCTCTGGAGTACCTGGGATTTCATGCTGTGCAACCATGCCCAGCACCTTTACTGTTTCTTTAAAATCTTTTTATTCCCTAAATCACCAAACAGTTAATACATAACCAATTCTGATCAGTATTAGGTGAAAGTAGGGAATTTTTGTGTGCATTCCTAAATTTTTTCCTTGATCATTCAACATCTAATTCTTTACTTAGCCTAAAAACATTAAACTGGCACTATATTTAGTGAATTTTAAGAATGAAGAAAAAATCAAATACAACATATTGCTTAGCAGAGTGACAAGACATGAACTCCCCTTCAAAGAGTGCCGAAGAGGATCCCTGAAGGTAGACTTTGTTACTAACCTTACATCATTCTCAGGGGTTCTCCAGAGATCACAAAGACACAGTTTGTTCTGCGGCCTTTCTGTTCAGCCTGCTAAGAACAAACCCACAAAGTTACCAAGTATCCAGGAGAGAACCTGAAAAGACTGGGCAATGCCATAATGGGAACACTGGCCAGTTATACTTGAATTTGGTATTTTTTTTCACATATTACTCTCTCTCTCTCTTCAGATAGCAGGTAGGATAAAACAAAGTTAGTACATTGAATTAGAAGGTAAAATAACCATGCCAGATATTTAATTCACAACCTTTTTTTACAGCAACCTATTTATTAGCTGTCAATGTGCAAAGAATTGCATTTTCTTTTTCATGAATAAAATTATAACTTATAAAGGTGTTTTTATTGGGCAGTGACAAAGTAAGTCTTAACATATTCCTTTCTGTTTTTCTTTAACACAGAAAACATTTCACCAGTAATGCTATGCAGACAGCAAAAGGTCTTTATGCTTTTTCAAATATGAATTTATTTTAAAGATTATTTTGTTAGTAGTTAATTGAAGTCTATAATTTATCATTATCACTAAAATCAGTAGATAACATAATATGACTATTTGGGGGGGACTAAGTATAATGATTCTAGAAGCAATGAGCTAACATTGCTTATTAAAAAGAAAAGAAGAAGAGAATAGGAAAAGTTGAAAGGAAGGAAGGAAAATAAGAATAGTTCTAAAAATGCAAAAATCTTGGATTAAACATTTCAGTATTTCCATTTATTACACAGTTTTAAAATCAATCAGAAAAGACTAATTTTTAGAAGTCCTGTGAGCTTTCATTTTACAAAGATAGGCTACAAAGAAGGGTTGGAACAGATGTGGTTTCTTATACCACCAGCCCATTCCTGAACAATGGACTAAAAATATTTATTCCTATGCTCCTTAAGATTAGGACAGTTTTCTGAAAGTTCTAGAAAAGGGCTGAAACTTCTCTTATGATTTGATGAAAGATAAATTATCCTTCCTTGAAGAAGTTTTGATGGAATAGATTGACTATTAAGAAATAAGAATATGGGGCTGGGGTTGTGGCTCAACAGTAGAGGGCTTGCCTAGCACGTTTGATCCTCAGCACCACATAAAAATAACTAACTAAATAAAATAAAGGTATTGTGTCTAACTACAACTAAAAAATAAATATTAAAAAAAAGAAATGAGAACATTAGCTTTCTTTCTAAACCTGAATGTTATGGCCCTCACTCACCTGAATGTGTCTATCCCTATCCATACAAACCTGAACAATTTAGCCCCAATCCTCTCCTAGCCTTCCTATCTTCTGCTCCTCTTTTGCCTCTCCCCTTTATTTTTTTTCCTGTACTCTTTTCCACATATGCCTCCAACTCATAAGCTCATTAGTTTCTTGTCTGAATGAATTGACCTTTTATTTTCCTAATTCCATACCTCAACCTGGTGTCACCAATGACCCACTCCAAGTTGGCTCCATGAATCCACTAACATTTTTGTTGCACTGGGGATCCAGAAGGATATTGATGGCATAGAAATTGTCAAGTCACTGATTGTGGACCACTGTGTATTTCTGCAAAGGTAACCTTATGAGTTTTAGAAGTGATATTTAGCTAAGAATTTAACAGTTTGTCATGTGCAAATTAGATCAATTTTGCATTGATCATTGTTTGTTTGTTTATTGTTGTACACAGATAACTTTACAGTTTTTATGGGGAACCACAGATACCTGTCTTATAAATGAATGATGGTCAAAATTCTAGGTACACAGACCAGTTAAAATATGACATTCTTCTGATGGATATTTCTGTTTCATTCAGGGATTAGAAATTCCCTTCTTTTCAATATTTCCATGTTGTTTTTTTAACAGCAGTTAGCAAATCTTATCCAAATTTTCCATTATGTAATTATTTCTTCTTCAGTCTGTGAAGACTGTGTTGTTAATTCTTAAAAAAATTCTGGCACATTATAAATATTTCACAGGCATTTATCGAATGAATCAAGGAGCCTATAGCTTTGAGAGGAGCATGGAATTTGAAAGGTATATATTCCTCTGCAATTGCATCAATTTGTTCAGCCCTGGAAGTTGATGGAGTTCAGATATTGTTTTAAAAATCATCTTCCATTAAAAAGACAGATTTTTTCCAAGTTATATAACTGTTTTGACAGTCATCTGCCTTGGAGAAACAATGGAGTGTACTGATAAAAAAAAGAGTATAGATTTAGGAATGCAAGTTTCTGAGCTCCATTGATAGCTCTATTACTCTCCAGCTATGTGATATAGGAGATAATAGTACCCACCTCATATGGTTGTTGGGAACATTAAATGAGTTACTATATACAAAATATTTTGAAGGTTAAACATATTAAACCCTTAATAAATACTATCAATTACAAAGAATCAGAACAAAGAGAGATTAAAAATAATGGGGGTCAATATTTAAGTGAGTGGACATTGAAGAGAGCTTAGATATCACAAGAGTTTTTCAAATTTTGCTAATGGCCTATATTTAGATATCTGTTTCCCAAGGAATGATTACTAGGCATCTTTTTTCTACTTTTAGGCAGATGTTAACATCACTAGGTTGGTGAGATAAAATGAAATATTACTTTAAGTTAAACTCGCATAAACTTTATAAGACATTTCAGGCATCTGCGCTTTCCCATAAAAACTGCAAAGTTATCTATGTGCCACAACAAACAATGACCAACGCAGAATTGATCTAATTTGCACATGATAAACTGTTAGATTCTTGGCTAAGTATCACTTCTAAAGCTCACAAAGATACCTTTGCAGAAACACACAAAGGTTCACAATTTCTATATCATCAGTATCTTTCCTGAATCCCCTGTGCAACAAAAATGTTAGTGGATTCTTGGAGCCAATGTGGAATGGGTCATTGGTGACACAAGAGTTGGGTATGGAATTGGGGAAGGCAGACAGATTGTGAGTACATAAATGTTTCAGAGTTGTAAATCCTGTGAAGAGAAATAAGATGAATATTTGGTAGAGAGTAACTGAGGAAATGCCAAGTCCTTTCTAAGAAGGTGACTTCTGACCTGAGATATGAAAAGCAGAAGAAACCAGTCTCCCAAATTCTTGAAAGCAGCTCTTTCCAAACAGGTGATGAGAACACAAAAACTTCAAGGGATGAACAATCTTAGCATATTTAAAGGACCATAAGAAAGGAGGATAGTACATCTGAATTATAGTAAATGAAGGTCAGAATAGAACTTGATAAATGCAGAAAGGGGTAGCAGTAAACCATGTCTTTAGACAGAGTTTGAGTTTAATTCTAAGATTAAATGAGAAGTCATTAGAGAACTTTAAGAATAGGCATAGTTTGCTTTACATTGCATTTAACAATATCCCTCTGACTGCTCTTGTGACAATTAGACTCTGTGTAGCCAAAGTGGTAGTTTTTCTGGAAGAGAGATAATGGAGACATTATCCAGTATGGTTGCCCCAAAGATAAAGAAAAAAAAATAATTGGGTTGTATTTTGGAAGTAGAGTTTATTGTTCTTAGTGACAGATTCATTAAACACACACACACACACACACACACACACACAAATGACTTGTAAAAGGAAGGTCTCCTGATGTTACTGGGAGATTGCCTGCTTTCTAGAAACTTATTTCTCAAACCATAATAATTAGGCCAATGATTTCTCATTCTGTAAGGTACTATCACACTGCTTGCTTATAGGTGGGCTTTTTCAAATGTCAAATTGGTAAAGATTAAAGGATCATTATAAACTATAATATATATATATATACACATAAAATGCATATATATTTCAAAAATGCATTCAACAAAAAATAGGATAGAAGCTGCTTCAAATTTGGGGCAATGTGATGTGTTTTAAGTTTCTTTTTTATTCTCAAAATAGCTCATAATTCTTAAACTCCTTGCATTTATGAGCATAACATCTCAGCCCATGTAGAAAGCTCTGCCTATAGAGATTTGATTGCTGGACAAAGTTGTTTAAGTGAACTACAGAATGGACTTCTGAAATGAAATTGCAGGAAGATGGCAATTTAGAAGTCACATCTTTTATTTGCATTTGATTTGAGTGTGTACCTGTGTGTGAAAGAGAGTTTAAGTGGATATAATAACAGCTTCAAGAAGGAGCAAGATTCTGTTACTTACATTTTATATTTTGAATGGCATTATTGAATACTTTAAATCACGTTAAAAGTGACAACTATAAATCAAGGAAACACTTCATGCTTGGAATCTGATCTTTTACATTGTTTAAGCTGGTAATTGTCATACAGTGCTAGAGGAGGCCGGGAGTCATCATGAACTTTCCATTTACAAGAACATGACCTTTTCTTTACTTCTAAATCTCTTGGCTGCTTCTTTGGTTTTGGATAATGTTCTCACAGAGAGGTAATTGAACACTGACTGTTCTGTTAGGTGTGAAGTTCAATGAAGACAGATCTATAGGATCAATGATTCTAAACATGAAGACTATCTTTCCCCTTTGTAGGTAATGAAATCCAGTTCAGAGTTTTCTATTTGATTTGTGGGGCTGAATTTTCTTACTTATATTAAATCCAAAACAGTCATCTAAATAATCTGTAAAAAAATATGTAACAGTTAGGAAGATCATTAATTTTTACATATAGTTAATTTGTGCATACTAATTATGGAGGGTGCTATAATTCTATTTATTTCTCCTTGGGACAAACTCCCATAACAGTCAAGACTGAGAATAAATATTAGTCAACTGAGTGAAAACTTAGTGTTCCCAGTAAACTTAATTCAAAAATTAAAAGACCATAAAACTGGTAACGTTAACAACCAAAACCAAAATCTTTGACAACAACATCTGAGGTACTTTGGTAGACAACAAAATCAAATGAAAAAATAGTCTTGACTGACCAAGCAAGAAATGCATTTGATGACTCAATTTGTTCACTGAAATGAAAATAATGATAGAAATTTTATCATTTAAAAATAGCCCAGAAAGCACAATAAACTGACACACTACCAAGAACATTTTCAGAAGCAAAACTTATTCTGAACTCAAAACATTTATAAGACAAGATAACTTTATCACCTGAATTGTGTGTCAGAGCAAAGAGAAACAATCAAGCAAAATCCAAACTGAAAATAAATCCAGGGCTCATGGGCGTCTAACATACCTCAAATAGCATTTGGTAATAAAATAATTCATACTTCTACTTTTTCGGGTGATATTTATATTAACATTTTTTTTCCTGAAATCAAAATATTTTCTTTTTTTGTCATATCTCCTTGTCCTGTCTGTGCAAAACAGTAAGAGAAATCATATCATCAACCTCATTTTATAGACAGTAATTCTGAAGCACATGGAAATTATATGATTTTTTTTCTTCAGGAAAAATAAGACAAGATTTTCTGAGTTTGGGTTATTGGATTATGCAGTGACACCCTGCTGTCTATATTATTTTTATAAAGAAGAGGAATGTTTCCCTTCCACTTGCCCATCTCCTTTCCTCTCTCCTTTCCATCTCTGATTTTCCTTTCCCTCTAACAGTGTTAACTCATGAGAAAAAAGACACATGCATTATAATGAAAATTTTCACTTATTGATTGATTCAAATTATTGAGCCAATACCATACATCTAGGGATACATGTAGTATGCATATGAAACATATTATGTAAACTTAACAAACATTAAAAAATATCACTGTGAGCTGTATTATGAACATGGCTCTATTTGAATATATAGTGGTGACATTGACCTAAACCTGTGAGGGAACCCCAGGGGCAAGAAAGAGAAAGTCAAGCTGAAATTAGCTGGACAAACAGTGAAGTTAAGGTGGAAACAGTAAGTATAGAAAAACATTATAGGGGGCTGGGGTTGTGGCTCAGTGGTACAGCACTTGCCTCACATGTATGAGGCCCTGGGTTTGGTCCTCAGCACAACATAAAAATAAATAAATAAATGTATTTTGTCCATCTACAGCTAAAAACATATTTTTAAAAAGCATTATAGGAATAAGAAGCTACACATACTAAGGACTTCTGGTAGAGAATAGGACCTGAAATGTCAAATAGAACTACAAATAACAATTATTATTTGACTCTACCACTTTCTTATTTAAATTCCTTCCTTCTCCACAACAGAATAGTTTTCACATTATCAACATGGTAAAGAAAAACTTTTAGGATCTTACCCTAACCTGTCTTCCAACCTCATCTGAATCTTACATTCTTACAAAACCCATACATTGACACTTCCCAAATCTGGTATGATAATTTTACCCTCTCTATCTCTCTGTGCTTCTCTCTTTTCATTGGAAAACTTCTTACAAACAAGCCTTGATTACCCAAACCAAGACATCCTACCTCATTTACCTCATGGACCAGTATTTCTGCTCAGGTCAACCTAAATATCAACTTCCCTAGAGAGTATTCTCTCATATTCCTTGATTGAGGTAAACAAGTATGGGGACACACACAAGAGGACTCTCATCTAGTGAACACATCAAGAGAATCTCCCCGGGGGAAAGAAATAAAATAAATAAGAACAAAATGTTTTGAGACACAAGTAGAAGTGAAGGTTGGCTTGCTGAGTAATACAGATCATTCTAACAATTAAGCACCAAATTTCTGATTATTTTATCAAAAGTTTTTAAATTTAGGATTAGATAAATCTCAAAGAAAAATTTAAGAGATAAATACTGACTAAAGCCAATGGTAGTGTTTGAACACTTTTGGACATCTGCTGATAGGACTGTATGGTAGAAATTATAAGAGTTTTAGTTTCTCAATAGATACTCCAGTAAGTTCAGCATTTACACAATACTCCATATCATCATTAGCATGTTAGTAATTATTGGGAAAACAGAGCAGTTTTCTTTCTTCAAACCCCCAAATAAAACTTATCAACATGTTTTAGCAAAGAGCCCATATTTTAATTTTTACTGTATCTGAATCGGAGGAATAGCCAGAGGAATATGAAGTAGGAAATAAACACAGTGAAATAAGGTCAAGTGATCAAAGATACTCTTTCTATTCATTATATTGAAAGCTTTAAAAATAACTATCAAGGAAAAGACAAGACATATTGAAATACAAGTGTTATACAAGCTGTAAAAGAGATAAGAAAAAATAAACACTTTGGGCTCCAGGGATGGGTAAAAACAAAGAAAGCACTCATTTCCAATTTTAATTTTATGGATTCCCTACCCCTTCCACTTTCTCACCAACCTACTAGTCTTATAAACTATGATAGATGAAGAAAGACAGTTTTTTTCTCTTTTATTATGCTTTTTCTTATTACTGATTATGCTTCCAAACTATTCCTACAATGTCAAGAACATTATGTACTTAATTGTTATATCTATTACAAGTCTCAAAATAGAAAGGGGGGGAGAGTTTATCTATAGGGGCTGGGGATGTGGTTCAAGCAGTAGCGCACTCGCCTGGCATGCGTGTGGCTGGGTTCGATCCTCAGCACCACAAACAAACAAAGATGTTGTGTCTGCTGAAAACTAAAAAATAAATATTAAAAAAAAGAGTTTATCTATAGACTAACATCCACATAAACAGAAGGTTGTACTTTTTGCTGTTGAAAATATATTTATGCTGAAGAGTGATTCCAATAACTTCATTCCATGCTTTGGGAAAACTAAATTAACCAGTTATGCTAGATGAGATGGACTTCTCTAAAAAAATTGCTGCTTTCATTTTTCTATGGAAACAAAATTGGAAAAAAAAACACAACATAATCTTATGTATTTGTTCACTGTCTGGAAATACATAGGAATGCAAATTGTATTCCATCAGGACCTGTAGCAACTGCTGCATTAGAAAGATGCATGTCTACATAGTAATAGCAATCTTTCTCTTATTTGACTAGAAGACAAGAGTTCAAGCTTTTGAGGTAAAAATAATCCATTCTTTTGTGATGGCATGGTTTACATTCTGAATTACTAATTTCTAGATAAATACTATTGTGGAAAAGTAAACAGAATCTGAATCCACTAAAACATTAGGAAAAAAGCAAAATCTCCCCACATACTCTATCCTTATACCAACTCTGATTTGGAGTTTCACTGTGAACAGAAAGAATAATATCATACATAGTGAGAGCAAGGATCTTAGCTGATTTCAGATTTTACAAAATGCCTGCTGTGAGTGTGAATCACTGCAGAAGTGGTGATTCATGTCCTTTTGTAAAGGTTAGTCCTGCAAATCTTTAAGGAAGGGAAAAAAAATAAAACAGATAAAGGGGGAGAAAAAGAAGTGACTTGTAGGTCTTTCAGTGAGTGGAAATAGAATTTTCCACAATCTATATACTCTACAGGGGTCCATTCTTCTCACAGTTGGTGGCTAGTCTCCAGGGCTCTAAGCCCCAGAGCTCCAGGTAACACTAATTGCTTCAAAGTCCCTGTCTAGGGTAGAGGCAGTTTTCACTGTAGTAGAAGTTAATTTCTACAAAAATAAATACTTACGGAACACTAGTTTTAAAAAAAATCTCCTAAGATTCCAAGTATAATATTACTATATTATTTTATAAAGAAGTTTATTTGGATGGAATATATAATTGCTTTGTTTCATAAGAAATCTTGTTATACTTCTGTGTAATGCACAGTGCTTATAGAAAATTGAAGTCCAAAATGTCAAAGAATACTCGTATGCCTTGTTATCAGTAATCATTAATTCTTTACTATTTGCTGCAGTCTTACATTTTTCATTTGTTGCACTGAGCATAAAATAGATTTCTGTTAATTACGTTACATATCTGGTTCTATACTATTTCAGCATTGAAAATGACTTGTAAACTTTGGTTCAGGCTACTTCATGTTGATGTTTTTCTATGTCTTACTGCTCCCTTCTCTCTAATCTGAAGAGCCAGTACTAATCCATAATGTACTGTACATGATATTAGATTACATAAATTCAGAGATTGATATATATGAAGAAGGAAAGCTCATTAACCAGCCTAAGCGTATGAAAGTTCAGAGACAGCACATGAAGATATATTGCAGTTCCATTATACTGGACTGTCAATTTCAAGAATACTCCTCTTTCAGGCACATAATTTCTTTGTTCATCTGAATTTGCAAGTGACCAATAGATTGGCAAGGGTTAGTGAGTTTAGGCACTGCTGTGAGCCTTGGAGAAGAGAGTAAATATCCTGACTCCAATCCTGCCATTTTAGAGTATTCTAAAGATCTAAGACTGTTTAAACATATCTGTCAAGAAAATGTAGAAAATTCTGTTTTTATATTGGTCTTTATGTTGCACAAAAATTAAAATGAAGTAGAACAAAATTAAATCAGGTAGGACATATTAATTTCAAGCTTTTGTAGTTACTGGTGACATCATCTGATAAGATTCCAGATCTTTTTTGCTTTTATTAACTATTGTCAATTGTTGAATATTTTATAGGCTAGTGTCTCAACTTGAATGATGGTGGGCTACCTGGTTTAAGCGGTTTCACCTCACACATGATTAAATTATATTTCTTCCTGTCTGAACAAAGATTTTACTGAAAATATTGGAAAGATTTGGCACCAGGGAAATACATGTTAGTATTTGACAAGTGTGGAACAGTGCAGGAAAATATCAATATGTGATGAGGTCATGATAAGAATTTAAGAAAAATACCAGGAAGTTATCTGAATATTAAGTGGACAGATGTCTCACTATTCTTTTGAAATGTCATTCAAATGGCCCTCAGACCACATAATTTTCGATTGTCATACTCATTTGGGCAATGCAAGTCAGTATTCAAGAAAATTGTGAAAGCCTATTTCTTGCAGTTGCTGAATTAAAAGATCTAATACACAATAGTAACAGGAATTTATTACATGAGAGTCAAAGTGTAAAAATTTATTCTAATTCACATTTTCTGCTTTAAGGTAGATTACAAAATAATGACATTTTGAAACGTGTACAACTATGAAAATAGGATATATCTGTATATGCCTGCTAGAGTCAAATTTTTTTAAAAAAAACAACAACAAGATTTGAAAATACTTCAAGAAAAATATGGACTTTTGAGCATAAAAAGGATACAGGTTTATTCTGGTGGGGGACAACATAAAATAATGCGACCCCTTAATGTAGAAGCTGGGCAAAGAATTTCTGCTGTTCTGCAGAACAGAGTTGTAGAAGTTATAAATCAGAAGAAAGAAAGAAAAAAAAAAGAAGCCAAAATACATATGTGGGACTTTTCAAGGTTACTTAATCTAGTTTCTTTCCTTTAGGCAGATGAATTCCCAAGGTGATAAGAAAGAGCTATATAGTTGTTGATTCTATTTTAAAGTACTCCAGAGGGTGAGATGCCAGGGTATTCCTTCATATACATACCAGTTTTTATTAGCCTCATAGGATACTTACCTACAAATGAATTCAGAAACTACCAATCAAAATTTAAAATGGTTCTCCTAAATTTGTAAATAAAATATTTTTTTAGAATATTAGTGATGGAAGATATATTTTGTTTTCTACTTCCATGTATCTACCACTAAATATTAATCCACAGTATCTTATTCTTCTATAAACAGAGAAATGTCAAGTTATCTTTTTTCTTCTGAATTTAAATCATAAAGACCCAAAGTTATAATGTTGGTGTGCAATGTTTAAAATTAAACCTATTTTTTGTTTTAAATTAAAGATTTTATAATAACACTGAAATCATAGATTTTTTGCATTATATGAGATATTAGAAGTATTAAATTCCACATTCTTACAAACATTCTGCTTGGACAATCCTTAATGATATGTAACTTAGTATGTCCTCCTTCAGCACATATGACTTTCTGGCAAGTTAAATTATCCTTGTGTAATATTCATCCTATGTAAAGTTGTTATTATACCATTATTTTTTTGAAACAATTTTGGAAGCTTTTCATTAATTCCTGTTAAATTTTACCCTGCTGTGTTGTCTCTATCACTGTACTGCTAAGAAAAATTAGATCTTAGTATTATCATCTTATATATTTACTTTCACTGTCAGATTTGTGTGATGCTGCTGCATCCTTATTCATCCATTGCTCAACATATAAAAACAATATCGATTGCAGGAATCTATCAATCATTTATAAATATGCAGAGAAAATGAACATCTAAGAAAAATGTCATAATATGCAATGTCTGCTACATTTTTATAATGTGAAAGTATAGATTGTTAATGAGAAAAGGAAATAAAGGTAGATTAGTCTTCATTCTGTGTATTTTAACACCTGTCATCACCTGTCTACTCATACATCATCACAAACATTACTTTTTAACCATCAGTGTCAGTTGGAGCATTTGGTAGAGGAAATGGTCATCTTTGAATGATTTTATGCATACAGAATGATTTCCACTTAACACAAAATCCCAAGGAATTTTAATGATCTAAATAATCATTAACCTCCTCTTTAGAAAGCACCTCTTTTTTTATTAATTTTTTAAATTTACCTATGACTGTGGAATGCATTGCAATTCTTATTACACATATAAAGCACATTTTTTCATATTTCTGGTTGTATACAAAGTATAGTCACACCAATTTTTATCTTCATACATGTACTTTGGATAATAATGTTCATCACATTCCACCATCATTTATAACCCCATGCCCCCTCCTTTCCCCTCCCACCCCTCTGCCCTATCTAGAGTTCATCTATTCCTCCCATGCTCCCCCTCCCTACCCCACTATGAATCAGCCTCCCTATATCAAAAGAAAACATTTGGTATTTGTTTTTTTGGAATTGGCTAACTTCACTTAGCATTATCTTCTCTAACTCCATCCATTTACCTGCAAATGCCATGATTTTATTCTCTTTTATTGCTTAGTAATATTCCATTGTGTATATATGCCACATTTTTTTAATTCATTCATCTATTGAAGGGCATCTAGATTGGTTCCATACTTTAGCTATTGTGAATTGTGCTGCTACCAAATAATCCAATCAATAAATGGGCCAAGGACCTGAAGAGATACTTCTCAGAAGATGATATGCAATCAATCAATCAATACATTAAAAAGTTCATCATCTCTAGCAATTAGAGAAATACAAATCAAAACTACTCCAAGATACCCTCTCACTCAGTATGACAGCTATTATGAATACAAACAACAATAAGTTTTGGTGAGGATGTAGGGGAAAGTTACACTCATATGCTACTGGTGGGGCTGCAAATTGGTGCAGCCAATATGGAAAGCAGTATGGAGATTTCTTGGAAAATTGGGAATGGAATCACCCTTTGATTCAGCTATCCCTCTCCTTGCCCTATACCCAAAGGACTTAAAAAAGCATTCT
Source organism: Urocitellus parryii (assembly GCF_045843805.1). Classification (NCBI taxonomy): domain Eukaryota; kingdom Metazoa; phylum Chordata; class Mammalia; order Rodentia; family Sciuridae; genus Urocitellus; species Urocitellus parryii. The sequence goes on from NC_135540.1 coordinate 60,549,911, forward strand.
ACAGGGAAAGCACTTCTTTTTTAAATGCAAATGCTCTTTAGTACTAATATATTCATTCATATCACTAACTTGTATCTTCATTCTAGTGAACTAAGAGTTCTTTTCCTCAATTTCATTCTGGTAAAGTATGGAGATACTCTTTGACAACGAATTAAGTGATGATTGGAGAAAAAGAGTGGATGGAGAAAGCTGGGTGTCAAGCTTACTTTTGCTCTTTCTGTTTTTTTCCTTCCTCACTTTAATTCCAACAATAAATTGTCGGAATCATCAAACTTGAAATAATAACTAGCTAAGCAGCCTCAAGATTTCTCTTTTCAACATTATTGAGGTGAGTATAGATGTTAACCCATTATCTATAATGTTTTATCTGTTCATAAGAAAACCCTTGTACAAAAAAACAATCCTCAGCTTATTATCCACCCCCACTCAGTTTTGTTTAGCTAACTTTCAATCTGCTTTCCACATTAAATTTGTTATCTGTTATATTGGTATATGTCAACTTGACTGGGCCACAGAATGCCCAACTATTTGGTCAAACATTTTTTGGAGTATACCCATGAGGGTGTTTTTGGATGAGTACAGCATATGAATAAGTCCAGTACACATCTCTGACATAGAATAAAGCAGATTGCTTTCACTAATGTAAATGGGCCTCATCCAATCACTTGAAGGCCTGAATAGAACTAAAAAGCTGGGTAAGAAGGAATTGTCTCTCGCCTCACAGGACACTGAATGTGTGTGTGTGTGTATGTGTGCGTGTGTGTGTGTGTGTGTGTGTGTGTGTGTCTGTGTATGTGTGCCTTCAGATTCTAACTGAAATGTTAAATCTTTAGATCTTCTTAATTTTAAGCCTGCTGGCATTTGGACTGAATCTATACTATTTCAGTTCTCCTGGCTCTCAGGCCTTGGATTCAGATTGGAAACACTATTTCTTGTTCTGGGTCTCCAGAGTCTTGAGTGCATAGTGGATCTTGGAACTTGACAGTCCCCATAATTGTATGAGCTAATTTCTTATAACAATCTCTTTCTCCTCTCTGTAGTCTCTGACTCTTGCTTTCTGTCCCTTTCTCTGTCTTTTTGGTTCTATTTCTCTGGAGAAACCTGTCTAAAACACCTGTTAGCTTATGCTTATGCAGCCCTGGAACTAAGCTCCATTTAATCTGTGCTCTAGGCTGCCTGCAGCCTGTCTGCCTAAGGAGCTCAGTAAGATCAACTTGGATTTCTTGTAGTTATGCACTTTCTTTGCTTTAAACAATATTGTTCTTCAATCCCACATCTTTGTGGACTACCAGTTACCTGATCTAAATTTCACATTGCCATATTAGAATGTATGATCTTATCCCTGCTATTGACCATCTTTAGCATTGCTCTTTCTGCATTATCTGTCCAGGTCTCTCTCCTTTATCCATCTATTCTAATTTGCTAAAAAAAAAAAAAAATTTCACCATCAAGTCACAATGCTAAAACAGGGAAAGTTTGCAACTGGATATGAGAACCCTCCTGAAACTCTCTTCTTTCACTGTTATGTTCTGTCTGAAATTAAAATACACTTGTGTGTTAATGATGAGCCTACTCACTGAAGCTAGTAGTGCTTAGTATACATTTGTTAGTTCATAAGTGCTGAAGATGGAATTCTAGAAACCAAACAACTTTTCTCATTTAAAGGACAACATTTATGTCTCAGAATTATGCTTTATGAAGGGCACTGGATTCAAAATAATTAAAAAGAGAGATATAAATTCATGTTTTAAATAACAAGTAGTTAGGCACCCAACTAGTAAACACCAATAACAATCAAACATGGGGCAAGAGGTTTAGGGGAGGTACAATATTGTGATGAATACTGACTTTCCCTTAGGAGATGATAGAGCAAATAAGCAGTCAAGAGTAGAGTCCAAGAACTAAATGATATGAAGGAACTCTTGCTTCTGCTGAGTTTAAAATTTCAGTGAAGGAAGGGATAAAGAAAGAGATTTCCACATTTGCTTCATTAATATACACATGTGCATCTCAGTTTTTGAAAATTATTTTTATAATGCCCTTAGTACCTTTAAAATACACACAAAAGGCATTAAATTTGTAATATCTACAACCAGTTGGACTATTTTGCGTTTAGGTTCAATGGGGGTACCTCTGAGGGACACTGAAGATTATTAAGTTCAACTAGTTTATTTTACAGGAAAATAAGCAAGTCTGAGGAATAAAGTACTCTGCTAAGGATCACAGGACATCAAGCTCCTGTTCCAAGTTTAGAGCCATTTCAACACTGTGATTTAACAGACTGTTTTGTTTGGAGAACAAAGTTTTTTACTACACTCTGATAAATCATTTTATCTCCATTTCCTATCCCTCCAATCTAATTTACAAGTTTTGAAAAAAAATTCATACAATTTATGTTCTTTTTCTATTCATAAATTAAAATGTTATATATAAATATCTAACAAAATATTCTTTCAAACATACCTGGTGCTTCACCATGATTTAGCTCTAGTTTTATCTAAAGGATATATCTTTTTCTCTAAGAAAATTTCTTAAATTAATCAGGGTGGACACAGTGTAAATCCCATTTGTACAAAAAAATTTTTCAGCTTATTATCTTTTCCCCCTCAATTTTGTTTAGCTAATTTTTAATCTGCTTTCCACATTAAGTGCTTATCTGTTATGTTGTGTTCTTATCTCATGTCTTTCTTGTGCATGTTTTCTGGGACCTAAACGAAGACATGCTTTTCTAATGGAGCCCCAGAAATGGAATCATTATGGGAGAAAAAAAATCAGAAAGCTTAAATAATGCTAACATTATCTAATGAAAATATATTCCCATAGAGTGAGGCCTGATTTATACATATATTTATAAAAATATCATTGCAAATTTGAAAGATGTAAGGACACAATTATAGAAAAAAGTGTCCAATCCTCTGATTTATATTTATACATATAATTATAGATATATGTTTCTCTCTCTCCATATATATATATAAATTATATGTGCAGAAATGTATGGGCACTCTGTTCTGGAGCCTGGAAAATTTAGTGAGACCTTTCTTGCTGTATAATGGCATAAAAATAGAGAGAAAGAGAGAAGAGAGAGAGAGAAAGAGAGAGAGAGAGAGAGAGAGAGAGAGAGAGAGAGAGAGAGAGAGAGAGACTCTGCACGCAAGCAAGCATATGTACTCCTGAAAAATATTTTAAACTCACTCATGAGGGTTGATTTAGTCAGCTTTTTTTGCTGCTGTGACTAAAAGATCTGACCAAAACAATTTTAGGGAAGGAAAGTTTATTTGAGGGCTCACGGTTTCATAGGTTTTAGTCCAAAGAAAACCAGTTCCATTCCCCAGGGCTCTATATGGGGCAGAACAGCATAATGGAAGAGTGTGGCAGAGGGAAATAGCTCACATGATGATCAGAAAGTAGAGAGAGACTCTGCTTGTCAGATACATATTTATACCCCAAAGCCACGCCCCAAATGCTATGCTTCCTCCCGCCACCACCCACCTGTCTTCAGTTTCCAATCAATTAATCTCATCAGGTAATCACTTCACTGATTGGATTAAACTCTCAGGGCCAAATAATTACTACTTTGAACCTTCTTGCATTGTCTCAGATGTGAGCTTTTGAGGGACACCTCACATCCAAACCACAACAAAAGTGGAGCCCTAATGGTCCAATCACGAGTTGTCTGTTTTTTTACTTCAAATAAAATTAGTTAAAAATTTAAAAATGCACCTTATATTACCAGGATGGTTATCTTTGTATAAAGATAATAATACATAGTCACCATTTGACCCAGCTATCCCACTCTTCAGTTTATACCCAAAGGACTTAAAGTCAGCAGAATACAGAGACACAGCCACATCAATGTTTATAGCAGCTCAATTCACAATAGCTAAACTATGGAACCAACTTAGATTCCCTTCAACAGATAAGTAAAGAAAATGTGGTACATAAACACAGTGGAATATTACTCAGTCTTAAAGAAGAATGAAATTATGCTGGTAAATGGATGGAACTAGAGAATATGCTAAGTGAAATAAGCCAATCCCAAAAAACCAAAGGCTGAATGTTTGCTCTGAATGTTTGCTGATCCACAGTTGAGGTTGGGGAAGGAAGAACAAAGGAACTTTTGATTGTGTAGATGGGACTGAGGGGTGGGAAGGATGGGGCTGTGGGGATAGAAAGAACAGTAGAATAAGCTAGACATTATTACTCTATGCACATGTATGAATACACTTCTGGTGTGATTCTGTACCAGGTACAGCCAGAGGAATGAGAAGTTGTGTCAAAATGCATTCTACTGTTATGTATAACTAATTAGAACATGTTAAAAAATTAAATAAACCACTCATGTCCTTGGCCAAAAAAAAAAAAAAAGGATAATACATGGGTACATATTTTCAGGGCAGCAGTTTGCATGGTGAACATTTTTAGAGACTGAAGTACATAATATGTGAGAACACAATAACAACAACAAAAAGGAAATTTATTTTTTATAAATTTAGAATCTAAAATTCTCAGTAACAACAAAAACTAGCCAATCAAATTAAACAATATATAACAGGATCCTTTACCATGATTTAGTGTGATTTATCCCAGGGATGCAAGTTTGGTTCAACATATCCAAGTCATTAAATGAGATACACCACAGAAACGGAATGAACAAAGAATAAAAATCATGATCATCTCAATAAAAACCATTTGAGAAAATCCAGTATTCTTTCATGATAAAAACGCCCAACAAATTAGAGAGGAATACGTCTTAACACCATAGAGCCAATATATGATAAACCCACAGCTGACTTCATGTTCATCACACTTCATCATATGATGAAAAGCTAAAAGCTTTTTCTCTAAGATAAGGAGCAAGACAAGGATGCACAGTCTCACCATTGTTACTCAAATTTATATTGAGTTTTAGCCAGAGCAATTAAGCAAGCAAAAGAAATGAAAGGCATCCAAGTTGAAAAGGAAAAAAAGTTAAATTGCCCTAGATTGCAGACAATGTGGTCTTATATATAGAAAACTCTACATTCCAAAAAATTCTTATGTGTCAATTATACCTTAATAAAGCCAAATGAAAAAAAGAACTAGCTTAAGAAAGTAGAATACATAACACCTCTTTTACTGCTAGAAATAAGTTTTTCATCAATCACATCTCAGAGTAAAACACCACTTTGTAATCAGATCTACCCAAAGAAGTTAACTTTTATCAAGAAAATGATTTGAACTACAAATTTCAACCCATGGTCAGTCAAAGTATGCTGCTCATGAAAAAGAAAAAAAAAAAAATGAAATATTTTGAAAACACCAAAGTAATTGTAAGATACATAAATAGTACCCATACCGGATTTAGAAGGATTGTGAGGAAAAGTTCACCTCCTCTGATACTTTTATCCAATTCTTGGGGTCCTCCTGGATATTCTTTGTAGAAAATAGTGTGGGTAAATAACCCACAGGTCTGTCGAGGGAGAACCTGAGAAAAGGGAGTAAAAATGGCACATGGGCATGACTTAATTAAGAAATCTGTTTTTTGACTTTAGAATCTGCAAATATCAATTCCTATTAAAGGGCCTTGATTGATGAGGTCAAAATCTTACCGAGTTGATGTTGGTATAATTTTGTAAATATTAAGGGAATTAACAAATTAAAGATACAGAATTTACAGGGCAAATAATTTTCACGTGGTTCTATAACTGTAAAGTCCCACCTGACTTTGTGTTAAATGATTGGTTAAAAAAGAAAAGTTGTTTTAGGATTAATTTAAAAATTGGAAGCCTCCAAGGTTGTATTTCTTGTGCAATTAGGCTATTCCTCTCCTTGTTTCTAAAATTTAGTCTTCCATTGCATTCAGGTTCTGGGATTAAAAATAGACAATTGTTATCACCATCACCCACCACATTCTTTTTTAACTCTACTCTGAATTTTATTTTACCACAGGAGTAGCCATACCATCTAATGATTATTTCTGGCATACTTTGTGATTAATTCCATTGCAAATCTGAATGTTCAACAGAGAAAACAAATAAGTAATTTTATTCCAGATTTTTATTTTGAAGAGAAAACTACTTATAATCTAATGAAAATTGTACCCAATTGAACAGAGCAATAATTATATTTATTCTTCATTTGATTTTTCATAAATAATTATATTTATTCTTCATTTGATTTTTCATAAATCTGATTAAACTCAAGGTAAGTGAATGTATATAATATTGGTTCAAGGGAATATTTTCATTTCATAAGATATTGAATGGTTATGCAACCTAATAAAGGAAAAAAATGAGTAGTTTCATGGTGATTTTAAATAATATGAGTAATTCCTTTTATTCCTCCTAGATTCCTAGAGATATCCGTGTCACTATTTTTATTATTGACAAGTGTCACTTGACTCAGCATCTTCTTTAGGTATTCTTTTATCAATTTTCAATAAAATAATTAAAGTTTCATGGTAAATGAATATTGAATACCAGCTCTAGATAGATGAATGTGCCTTTTCCTTGATTTTAGATAGTGATTAGGTAGACAGATTGATAGATAGATACATAATTGTAACAACAATATGAATAAAGGATTGATACAGTGCAAATATTTAAAACAGAACATTTTATAGACCATTATTCTGAGTCTGACAACTAGTAATGAGATACAAGAAATGGAGATAGACCTTTTAAAACAGACCATTTTAGATCCAATTGATTAATATCTTTTCTTTATTACAACAAGTAATGGTTTTATTCTCATTTACAAGAATGGATATATCATTCTGTACTTGTTCTGTAACATACAAAGTGGAAATACATACCACCCTTTTGGGAGTATCCTAGAAAAGGAGGACAAAAAGAGAAGTACCCTAAGAGTCAAATTGAGGGGATAAATTTAGCTCTCAGGTGCTATTTTATTCCCTTCTTTCTGTTGACAGTGCAGCATTTTGAGAAGAGTTTTCTTGATCTATGGAACCATAGCCTGCCTTTAACTCTCAGTTAAACTACCCAAACAAATAAAATTGAGGAATTACTCAGGAGAAGTATAGGCTCGCTAGACCAAATTTAAATTCTGAAACCTCAGTGGGTAATCTATACAAGACTCGTTTCCGCTATATCTAGTTTGTCTTAGACTCGCCAAATTCACTCCACAGCTTAGGAAGGAATCTTATAGCCAAGCAACGTATTCATGTGTGACCCAGTCACCACCATGGTAGGTTGGGAATATCTGAGATTCATGTAAAAGGAGTTTGATTCTGTATCCTTAATGGTAATGGTGATCTGTCTTCAATCCATGTGTAAATCTCAAAAACCTTCAAAGATACACAGTGGTATGTGCTCACCATGATGCTATTGTGAATGAAGCCCTTTCTGTACCGTGCAGGTTTCAAATGTGGATATTCTTCAGTGCTGGTGACCTGAATACCCCAGACCTTCTTCCAAGCCGTATATAGCTGAATATGAACCGGGTAGACCCCTGAGTGATGTGGGGCCACAGCATAACCCATGTTGATCGGTATGCCATGTTCCTGAAAGAAGTCAGAACATCAGGATGGAAGGTAATCAATTCAATCAATTAAAAAGCAGATACCTCCTATAGAGAATACACTGAATTTTATGCTGAGTATGAGAAATAAATATAAAATGAACTAGCAAAATGGAATTTTTAATCTTTCTGCAGCTTATAATCTCTTGGGGCATATGGTATGTGGATATTCTGAATTTTGAATACAGAAAGTTTTGGGGGAAAGATAGGAAGTGAATTTCGCCATTCTTCAAATAAACATAGGAATTTTTAAAAAAATGTATTATTTGAGCAAGTGCCCAAAGGTAGAGGGAAGAACATGTGGTTTCTCTGTGTGTGTGTGTGTGAGTGTGTGTGTGTGTGTGTGTGTGTGTGTGTACAAAACAAGAAAGGTAAGCATGAACCATGAAAGTGATGAACTTTTTACAGGTAAACAAAAGGATTTAGAAGTATTTATATTTGCATAATATGAGCACGTACACTTAACATATACTCTATTTTAAGAAGAATCTGGGGACATGAACTATAAGGGAGGAAATGAATCATAGTCATATCTTAGGGAACTATTTCTATGATGCAGATTAGGTGAAGGTGGAAAACAAATCTATATTATGGGTGGTTGGATTATAAGGCAGGTTATTAATGCTATATAATTGCCTGTGATGTTTTGGATACAAGGAAAAAGAAAGGTTAAGATTTTACTCCTGGTTTTAAGCTTTAGTAAATCAATTTATTTTTATACAGCATACACTTCACTATGAGATACTTACCTTGGGTAAACAGTCAACTCTGAAGGAAAACAGGTATAAATTTAAAGCAAAAATATGAGCACATTGTCAAAGAATGGTGCTATAATTTTAGGTACATGAAATAGATCTGCAGTTTTCTAATTTCTACTTCTTTATACCTTTCCCTTTAAATGCTTATCTGCTTTATAAAGACTCCTTGTAGGATTGAATCTCATCAATTGAAGTTATAAATTACAATGCACAGTCATATATGAAGGTTGATTGAATCAATAAACAGAACACAAAAGTGTTGACTTGACAATCTCCATTTATATTTTCTATTACATGGTACACAGCAAAGAAAAAGAATTCAGTTTGGTATAAAAAAAACAAGCAGTGAATGGATCACATGTCTACAATACTTAAGTCATATGCCACACTCAGCTCAGAAGATGGGCCCTAAATATTTCACAAGTGTCCATCATTCTTCCTTTCCTGGAATGACCCTCATTGTATAGCCAAATTCACTTCTCTTTCATCAAGACTATGTGTTTTCTAACAACTATTACAATAAATGACTCTGTGGGAAGACTGAATTATGAAATCAATGCTGTAAAATGAGCTGGAGAATTTTGTTAGACACTAGGGAAAACTCATTGTTTGGTGTGTGCAAAAAAAAAAAAAAAAAGACTTCTTCCAAGACATTGTATTTACTTATTTATTTTTTTTTCAGTGCTGAGTATTGGACTCAGGGCCTAATACATGCTAGATAAGCTCTCTACTGCTGAACTATACTTATAGGCCTGGAATTTTTTATCTTCCATATGAGGCAAGGCTGGAAAAAGTCCAGTAATAAAACTACTTGAAAGCTATCAGAGAGGGCAGGTAACTGGTGTAACCCTGACACTTCACCGGGGGCCATGTACAATACTTGAAGAAACCTTACTTCTCCCTGGTTTGTTCCTGTTGCCCAGGGAAGTATCGCAGTATTTTGAGGATGAGCAAGCATCCAATAACCAAGATGTTGTGAGCCTGTGGCTGCACTACATGTGAGAGAGACACAAATTTACCCAATCCAGGAACCTAGGCTCAAGGGGGTTCAAATCCCTGTGTCTGGTACATAGAATTTATATGACTATTGTCTGGGAGGTTACTTCTGATTCGTAGGAAAGGAAAAAAAATGTGTTATCCTCTTATTACTTTTCCAAGTAATTCATACAGAGATTTTATAAGTCTCATCCCATAATTTGAAGCATGACAAAACATTTGATGAACGCTAATGGTCTTTAATAATCACTTTGTTAGTCCTCATTTTCTATCACTATTTATGTTTTATTCCAAATTGGGGGAATAAAACATTATTAGATAAGTATGTTAGTGTCCTAGAAACAAAGAAATGAAAAAAAAATCAGTAAAGGGAATTGAAATATCAAATCACTCTCTCTCTTAAAAAAAAAGATGTTTCATTTTGACAGGTAGTAAAATGAATTGTAGAACTTTTCATGAAAAATCAGAAGGTAAAAAGCAATTGATTTGGTGAGTAGGAAGGAAGGGTCAGTAAAAAGATTTTATTATACTTATTGATTTCTGGGGGCTCAATGTTATTCTGCTCATAAGGTCATCTTATCACACTGGCAACTGGAGCTCAATCAAAATAGTAAATCACACTAGATAATTATGAGTTTATACTTTTTCAATCTAAATGATAACACAAAGTGAAAAGCAATTCCCCAGTAACTCTTTTCCTGTTATCAAGGGGCTTACTGAACTAGAAAGCTTCATTCTTTACTGTCTGGAAGCTTAAAACCCACTTTATAGAGACCTGGCCAACTAAAAAATGAACCCAACTTTATATTTACACAAGATCACAAAAGTTACAAAATTTGAAAGGCTTTTCAATGTAAATATAGGAAGCACCCAAAATTCTATAAAACTGATATAAATGGCGAAATGAATAATTTCAAATATAGCTTTTATTATTTGGTAGAACAATGTCTCCTAAAGAATCTAGGAATTCTATGATGCTATAATATGACATACTGGCACAAGTATTTACAGGAGATTTTGACTTATTTCATTTTTCCACTTATATTACATTTCTGTTAATTGGAAAATGATATTATGGTAAACTATAGCCTATATAAAAAATACCACCATTTTTCAAAAACAAGTGCAAATAAAATGCATTTAACACCAAATATCTAATAGCAGCTATATTGCTATATACCATTTTTAAAAAATCATTCTTAATGATCACGTCTTTGCAATTTCTTAATATTTATTTAATGTTTTTACATTTATGTCTCATGTGACCCTCAGGATAATTCTGTAAGGAGGACTGGATGTTGCTATAAAGGATGTAAACTGTGTCTCAGAGAAAGCACATGACTTGCTCACATTAACAAGTGTTAGGGCTAGAATTATACCTAAGATTTCTAAATTCAGTCTTTTGCTTTCCCAATAAATTTTCTCCTACTGTGAACAAAAGGAACAAATGTACATTTCTGAACTAGAATTTTTATCATTTTTTTAACTTGGAAAAACCTGCGTATCTCAAACTCTTCTGCAACTATTATTTTTAATGCAAACGAGTTTCAGTCAAATAGAACTACTGTGGCCAGATTTTGGAGGGGAGTAAAGGAGACAGAGGCTAAATTCTGTCAGCTCCTGGCTCATGTTGCTGGACAGTGAGATCTCGAAAACAAAAGACTTTTCTAAGTAGTGTTTGGTGCTCTTTTACAGAGTAGCTATTTTTTTTTCAGCCTGAGCTCCTGTGGCAGTCTCAGAAATGATAAATGCCCCAGGGAACTAGTTCTGAATGGCTCTGTGAGTCCTTGCAGCAGTAAAGTCTATATTCTGCTCCATCAGCCCTTCCAAAGTTTTTGAAAGCATTTATGTTACTGAATAAAACTTCTCCCTGTTTAAAATAACTTAATGTTATTTTAGCTTAGAAAATGGATTGATAGAGCTGGTGTTTGCCTTTTTCTAATAAGTATAAAAGATTTAAGAGGTTCAAGTAAGATATCTAGTGTTTTGAATTTTAGGAAACAGAGGAAGAGTTTGATAAATACTGCCTAATATTGCTCTAATAAAACTTATTGCTATTAAGGCTAACACCTATCTATCTACACACACACACACACACACACACACAAATATGCTTGGTTGTTAAATCTTACATAGTGAACAGACAGTGGATAGGGTATAGTAAGTAAACAGGAGATGGTGATCTATTTAAATAATACATAGCAAACACATTAAAACAATTTAATTCAATTATACTTGAAATAATTACTTTTGAGTTCATGATTTTATGTCAAGTGCCTTGTTAAGTATTAAGGTTATACTAGACATGGCTTAGATATAAGACACGGCTTTTACCCTAATGAAATTTGAAATCTGAAGACAATTGCACAATCAATTATACAAATGCATTTGAATTCTCAATGAGTTTTGGCTAAAGATCTTTTGATTTTTTAAAAAAAAATTCTGAGCAATTTATTCTGAAGTCACAAATAGTGTTCAACCAAATTGACATATAAAGACAAAAGGCATAACAGTAAACATTGGTAGGTATACATACCCATTCTCAAAGAAGACATGTTTCATATACAGAAAGTAAAAGTACAGCAGACAATTGCAAGAATATTTTCCTATGCTATTGAACAAGGGTAGTTCTATAAAAAGTCCAAAAATTGACCTATATTGTGCCTGCATGAAATATATCAAATTAAAATGAACACGCAAGGTGAAAGTTGTACCAAAGAAAATAGAATTAGACTCAAATATTTCAAAGTGTCTATACAAGAAGTTTTAGGTGTTGTTATGGATTGGATATCAAGTGTCCCCTGAAACTCCTCTGTTAAAGCAGGATTGATCAGAAGTGAACTGATGGGATTGTGAAAACTGTAAACTTATCAGTCCATCCTACTTGGAAAGGACTACTGTGGTAGGTAGTAACTGTAGTTGGGTGGGGAGTGGCTGGAGGAGGTGGGTTACTGGAGGTGTATCCTTTGCCCCACCTTTCCTGCCTGGTTACCAGGAGCTGAACAGTTTTTTTCTGCTGTGCCCTTTGGCATGATGTTCTGTCTCACCTTAGGTCTAGTGCACTGGCTAAGCTGTCTATGGAATGAGATCCAAATAAACTTTTCCTCCTCTGAATTGTTTTCGTCAAGTATTTTGGTCATAGGGATGCAAAGCTAACAGGTGTGTTCCTGAAAAAGGAACATTTTCAAAAGAACCATTATAATGGGCATGTCAGCAGAAGTTAAAACCTTTCTACTCTATCATTTTTAAATGGAGATGCAAATAAAAAATCTAAATATAACTTAAAAATTAGCTTATGAATAAAAACAATTGACTGGTGCATTCTTTTGTATTTGGATTTTTAAACTGATACTATGTAATTCTGGGATAAGCTCTGGACTGTACAACTCCAGTAGGAAATTTCTCTCTTACTTTCTCAGACAGGAAATCGTCTTTGTAATGAAAGGAAGAAATGGTGATACATACAAATTCAAAACAAAAAAGTGTTGTAAAATGGTAAAATATCATAAAAATAGCAGCATGTAAAATTCAGGACTGTTTGTTTAGTGCAAACGTCTAAGACCAAACTATATAACAGTACAAAGCATTTGATTATTAAAATGGATTATGGTTGTTATTTTTAACATGTAGATACTTTGCTAGTGGAAAAAAATAAAGTCTTTGACATGAACATTAATGGAAGCTGAAAAACATTTCCAGCTAATATTGACTATTGATGTTAAAGTAGAAAATTTCTATGTAGAGGTCTGTAATTTTAATCTTCTTGGCTATTTTATTAGTAACAAAGTAAATACAATTCAACATCTCAAATTATGTCTAAGAAGTATTTGGTAAGGATGGAATACGGATGATTACCATTTTTGTTTCCGGTGACGTAGCTCTAGTGATATGGTTGCACATTCAAGTATTTGGCCTAATGACATTATTTTGGGGAATTTTTCTCAGACCCGACAATGATCAAATGGAACTTAGATTGAGAGGTAAAGTACTGGTGCTTCCAAGAATGATCTTTTCTTATGATTTCCAAATAATACTTAATAAAAATGAACTTTAGAATTTAAAGGCATTCAAAGCAATAATCTCATAAAATACCGAAAAGAATAAACTACTCCAGATGGTTATTATAAAAAAAAAGCATATCATCAGTTTTTCTTTGTTTTAATATGAATAGAGTTTTATACATGGCTCTGCCAAGAAGCAGCTTAAAAAAGATAGCATTATGAGATCTTGTTATATCTCCCACAAAATTCATATTAAAAGTAAAATCAAATATTTACTAATAATAGTCTGAAATCTAAAAATAAGGCAAATGATATATATTTATAGGTCTAAATGTACACTAAAATGTAAAAATAATTTGAATGGTTGTTTCCAGTTCAATATATATTTGATTTTTTTGCTATCAGAGTTTTTTTTGCTATCCGAGGTTTCTGTAATATTTTCTTTTTTATTTTTGTAGCAGGGATTGAATCCAGGTGTGCTTGAACCACATCCCAGTCCTTTTTATTTTTTATTTTGAGACAGGGTCTTGCTAAGTTGCTTAGGGCCTCACTAAATTGCTTAGACTGGCTTTGAAATCATTATCCTCCTGCCTCAGTCTTCTGAGTTGTTGGGATTACAGGTATGTGCCCTAATGTCTGGCATTAATATGTTCATAATAACAAATGGGCTGGGAGTAGTTCAGTGGAAAAAATGTTGCCTAACATGGAGGAGGCCCTAGGTATGATTCTTAGCTCTGCAACAATTATCATCATTATCATAACATAATTTATCATCATAAGTCCATCCAATTATTCCTTGTTGTGTTCAGATTAAAGTCCAAATTATTTGCCATCACCTTTCAAATCCCAGGAAGTATTTTCTCTTGGGCCCATTCTCTGATTATGGTCTGGTCACTGAGTTTGATCAAATAAATTTAAGCCCGCATAGTCTTCTATTAATATTTCTATATTATACTTAGAATATCTCTACCAATCAAACCTAGGGTTTCTGTGTATTAAGATTCTTTTTTGGGCTGGCGTTGTGGCTCAGTGGTAGCACGCTCGCCTAGAAACCACAAGGCCCTGGGTTCGATCCTCAGCACCACATAAAAACAAATAAAGGTATTGTGTCCAACTACAACTAAAAAAATAAATATTAAAAAAAAGATTCTTTCCTTTTCATGTCATTGTTACTGAAGTCTATCATATTGCATGGAATATAGTAGGTATGTAATAAAATATTTACTAATACTTATTGCAAAAGTATCCTAGATCTTGGATTCTATAGACAGATTGAATTGTGGCTTCATACTTATTAGTTGTATGACCCTGAGAGATTTTCTGTACTTTAGAATTTTCAGCTGTAAAATTACGCTGGTGATATTAAGGCATTAAATAATAAGCTATATAAATGAGTTAATATTTGAAATGCTTAAAATAGTCTTTCAAGTTATAGGATTTTTAAGTGTTTATTTACTCAGAAAAGATATATAGATTATCATATGGAATATATCAACTTTGGTAAATGCAAACACAAGTGCCACACATTTAGCCAAGGACAATGATGAAGGATTGAAGCAGAGAGATTTGCACTAACAGCAAAATATATAGCAACTCTTAAGTCCCACAAATATGGAGCAAAGGTTATGATCAGAAATGATAGTGGTCAATTACCACTATCACCTCCTTCCACCCTGCCATATAACTTAGTGGCCAAGAAGGCATGGACTACTTCAAAGGATTCTTTCTCTTTCTTGCTTTTAGTTGAGTTTGGTAAATCAAGAATCCTGGTAAAACATCAGAGGGAACAAATAGGGAAGTTGGGACATTTATTCCTTAGCTCCCTCCCTGTAAAGTCATCTTGTGCTATCTGACTCCTTCTATAAAAGATTAAAAAAATAAAGCAGCATCCTCTCGGAAAATACTCCACTCTGCATAATTGTAGCATCTTCTTTCCTGTGCCTATTCAAGTCTTGGAATATCCTACCTTCATGGTGATGAACTCCAGGGTGTTACTTGGTTGTTTCCCTATGCCCCAACAACGTTTTTAAAAGTTATTTTTTAAAGTCCTCTGCAATCATCCTTGTCATTTCTAATCTTCGGGCATCTGATATCCTACTAGTAGTTATTACAAAATTTCTCTTAGATCCTGGGAGCACAGGTTATCACTATGGTGAAACTATATAATGCAAGTAACTTAAAGAAGGAGGATGGATTCTCTTGAAAGATTACTGCTCCAGTGGATTGATTTTAATGACCTAACACCTTGGTGCAGTCATGCATTGCAAGACTCCTTGGGAAAGATAATAAATGGGCAAGGTGATCTATGGACATCACATGCAAAAGCAAAAACAACAACAACAACAACCAAACAAACAAAAAAAAAAACAGGTGAGCACAAGCAGCACCCTGGTACTGCACTTGGTTGCCATTCACTGTTAAGATACTTTTCAGAAGATCTAACACAACACAGAGAGCCAGAAATAAACAAGAAGAGTGGGACTGGGAAGGATTGGGCTTACAGGCATATGGGAGTCATTCCCTGGATCTCACACAAATAGCTGGGAAGAAATATGAAGAATGAATTGAAGTATCTATATAGAGACGGGGAAGATTCACACAAATGACTTTCTCTATTAATATACTCCAGGAGAAATAACTGATAAACTCAGTCTTTAAAATAATTGGTATGGTTTTATATCTCTAATGCTTAGCACGGTGCCCTGTACATTGTTAGCAGTTAATAAATATAATTTTAAAAATAACAAATAAAATATTATTAAATAAGTTACAATTGTTTAATACATTAATGTAAAGAGAAAATACATGAAATAATGATGTCATAAATTAATGCATTTATAGTAAAGAGATTAGGCTTTAAATAGTACCCTGCTGAACTGAAAGTATTGATTTGTTCTCCTAAATATGCAACTTTTAGAGAGGACACTGGTGCTAATGAGTATAGATTTCATTATCTATTTTTCTCTTTAATAAGGACTTGGGATCTATTGTCAACTTTGAAAATGATCCTAGAATCATTGATTTTCCACTGTGTTTGGGGTCTGAAATTGTCTTCTGCTTTTTATAAGTGATAAAAGCAATGAGTATGTGACCCTGGAAATTGGTCAGTCTCAACACTTTCTGGACTAGAGCCTAGTAAATGGTGACAAGTCTCTGGAGGGCTCTGTGTGACAAATGGATTTTTCTTTGAAAAAAAGAAAGAGCACTGTGATAGTGTTTCTTCTGTAGTGTTGACCTTTCTGATCCTAAGTAGAGCTATTTTGGGAAACTGAGACACATCCTTTAATATTCTTGATTCCACTTAAAATCTACTTTGCGGCTTAAAGGGAAGTAAGAGCAAAACTGAGCGTGTCTTCATTCGGATTGGATAATAGTTGCCATTTCAGTTAATTTGGCATTTGCATGGCTTTTTGTGTTCAGCATTCTTATTTTATTAACACTAAAAATGTTCAAGATATTTTGGCTCATTAATTTCCTTTTTTCAACACATATTTACTATGTGCCTGAGATGAACCCAGAACTGTTCCTCTTACTGAGGATACAGCAGTGAATAAATCAGGAAAAAAAAAATACCTGCCATCAGAGAGTTTACATTTTGTGTTGTGAGATCAAGATTGCACAAAATAAGTAGATAAATTAGGAGATGATAAAATCTGTGGAAGAAAAGTAATTCAGAGGAAGGGAGAAAAGTGAAGACCATGAATCATGATATTAAAAGGGTTATTCAACAAGGTTCTCACAGAGAAGGTAATATTGTGGTCAAGGTCTGAACTTGTAAGTGATGGAGCTAAACAAATGATGTGGTATTATAAGCTGAAAGCACACCAACGTATAATATTTCTAGGAAGATTATTATTATTATTATTATTATTATTATTATTATTATTGTGTGTATGTGTGTGTGTGTGTGTGTGTGTGTGGAACAGAGGTGGCAGAAGGAGAAGAAGAAATGTGTGCAAAACTTTTAGGTCCATAGACAACATTGAATGTTGTTGTTATTTACTGCAGAGAGATGAAGAACTACTAGAAAGTTCTAAGTACATAGATGATATTACCCAGGGTTTTTCAGATGACCATGTTGAGAGCTGACTGAAAGAAAGTAAGGAGGAAACTGGGGGTCAGACAGTAGCCCATCTAAACAACCTAGATGAGAGATAATGATAGCTTGGACCATGTCACTGGTGAGAAGTGATTTTATTTTGGATGTAGTTTACAAACATGGAACCAATAGGATTTGAGGATAGATTGAGTATGGTGCATGAGGGAAAGTGTGAATTGGAAAGGGGGATTGAGTTTACTAAGTGAGATGGAGAAGTTTAAAAATTGAGCAGGTTTTGGGGTTAAAGACAATAGAACTCATGATACTCTAGATTAGACATCTAATTGTATATGTCAAGTAAGAAGTTTAATTAAGCTTAGAATTCTGAAAAGAGAGCTCGGTTTGAGATACTGATGAGTTTTCAAGATGTGAATTTTATTTAAAGCAACAAGATTCTCTGAGATAACAAAAAATTAGTGTGTAAAGAGAGTAAAAAAGAGGTATAAAAAACACATTGGGGGAATATTAATATTAACAGGTCAAGAAAAATAGAAGAAACCAGGAAAATATATTGAGAAAGAATTGCAGGTGAGGTGCAAGGGATACTAGGAATCTACAATGAAATGGGAGTCAATTAAAGAAACTGAGGGACACTCTGTCAAACGCTGCTGATAGGTCATGTTCTCTGAGGACTAAGAATTGTCCCATTGGATTTAACACTGGCTGTCAGTTGATACACTGGACAATAGCAGTTTAGGTACAGTGGCAAAGGACAAGCTCATCTGTGGATTTAAGAGACAATCAAAGGGATCAAAATGGAGATGGTGAGCACAATAACTATTTCGAGAAGTTTTGCTTTAAAAGAGAGTATATAAATGATGCTATCCCTGAAAGAAGAGCAGCATAAGCACTGGATTATTTAAAGACAGAAGGAATTAAAAGTGTGTTTTTAGGGAGAGAAAAACAATTTAGAAGAAATAGAAGAATTGCTATTGATAGAAGAATGATAGTCTCAAACAGTTGAGAAGGGATAGGTTTAAGTGCAGATTTAGAGTTTAGAATTTCCATTACCACTTCTTTTTATCCATTATTACAAGACAAAAACCAAGTCTGTATGCTCTCCTCAAAGGATGCCAGTCCTCAACTTGTATTTTCTGCTGCTGTTAACTTATGCCAATCAATAATACCTCTACATTCTAAATACTTTGATAAATAATTATGACCATTTGAGTTCTGGCTATAAAAGTCATAATTATTTTATCTTTTCCCTAGGAATGCTCAAATTAGAATGTGCTATTATTTTATTTCTATTTTGTTATCATGCTGAAGTAGAAGTTATAAAAATAGGAGCAGGTCAGCAATTTCTTCTGCTTGATTTTTTTTTTTTTTCTGTGAAATAAGAAGTAAGATCATCAGCTGCCAGTGGGGATGGGACAATCTGTCCAGCTACGTGAGAGAAGAGAAGGTGTGAAACGGTGGTCTACGAGGATAGGACCAGCAAAAAAAATAAGGCTTTGTTGTGTAATGTCTGTGTAGCATTATAGGTCTGTTGGAGGTGTGTGTAGTCAGGTTTTAAAGTAAGAACTACTAAGGTTCTGGTCCAAACCAGATTTAATTTCAGAGGTACATGCATGGAAGGACAGGGGTGTAGATATAGACTAAACTTCTCAAGGAAGTTTGAATAAAATAAAAAGAGTAAAGAAGGCAGGTTTTACAAGGGAATGCTTATGGGGATGGGCTCCTGAAACTGCTGAATAAGGATAGGAAGAGCCAGAGGTCAAGTGTAGGGGCAGCTGAGAAGTGACCCCAAATCTCAGGAATTGCAGACCTTCATTTCAGCACTGTTCCCTTCATTGTGAGCTGCCCTCCAAGAAAGATCTGTTTCTATATTTAATTTAGTAATAAGAGAAATGTTAACAGATACTATGTATTTAGAGGTTCTGCATCATGCCTTTAACCGGCAAGAAATGATAACTTACAAGTTTTTTTTTTTTAATATGTTAACAGTCTGAAGGAAACAAGAATGTTATTGTTCATCTGTTATTTCATTATTGCCGTAGTAGAATCAGGTAGAGAAGGTACTCATAATTTTGTTTAATAAAAATCACACTGTTTTCTTAATAACTGATGTACCTAAATTTGTCTTGGCATACCTCTCCTCTAGCACACATCTGTGTTTTGGGTTTGTTTGCTTATTTTCATGGAGCAAAACCCTGGTTTCAATTGGGTGTGGGTGTGTGTAAAGTAAACAAACTGAAGAGGGTCAACTGCCCTTTTGGAAGTTGACTACTGTGTACTTTGTTTTTCGACTTTGAACACAGTTCTAAACTTTTTGGATACTTTCACTTTTATATATCTTATAGGTTGGAATCATTAATTTAAAGGTATTACTTTGCAGAGATAGATTTGCATAAACTATTACTTTCCCTTAGCGATGGAATACTTTTCTAATATTATTTTTGAGTCAAGCTGATTTCCCTTAGGAGGCATTTTCCCCTCTTAATGTCAGCTTAACACATTTATGGGGAAAATGTTTTAAACATTTGGCATTTGCATGAGCCATCCCTCTGGTTGTCACTTCCTTCCCCACCCCCAAAATACAAGGTGTTATTATAATTTGTCCTTCTATGACATCCTGTGCCTTCTCTGAATTAAAATGATTCACATCTGCGATTGTTTTCCATTTGGTGGAAACTTTACTACCATGTAAAGCAGGTTCAATTTCATCAGATTAAAGAGAAGTTTATGGTAATAATTGGTACCTATGTATATCTATAAAGTTCAATGAATAATTCTGTTTACTTGAGTACCTGGTTATGAAGATTACTAAATTATTTTTTTCTAGATGTGCTCATGTTTCAAATTAAAATCATACTGAATTTTTGCATTTCCATATTTTTAGCATCGTGTTGAGATGGCATCACATTTAGAAATAAGAGCATGAAGACTGTTTTCCTACATGGACAAGTTCACACTGAGAACCTCAGTCCTCTTAGAAGCTTAACAGGGTTGGACACTCTCCAGTGTCAGTATGTTTCTCATTTACACAAGGTAGAGCAGAAAATATTGCAGAAAACTGAAGTATCTACTATAAAAAATACATGTAATGAAGAAAATGTTCAACCACTATAAAATACAAATGATACTATCCAGCTGAAAGAAAATTTCAAACTTGAAAAGACAAAACACAAATGAGAGAGAGAATAAGAGGGAAGAGAGAATGAGCGAGAAGGGGAGACAGAGACAGAGAGAGGGAGGGAAAGGGGAGAGAGAGAGAGAGAGAGGGAGAGAGAGAGAGAGAGAGTGCAATTAACACTCCAAGGAATTATTTAATTTGGGTATATTCAGTACAAGAGTTAAATAATAATAATAAAATAAACTTGGCTTTAGATTATAACAGTCATTTAATAATTAAAAACAAATTTAACCATTGAAATAGTGAAATTAAAATTTGTCATTGAAAGTTCATTGTATTAATGATCATTTGAAGAATTCACTTATAAAATTTCTATTAATAATTTATTCATAAACAGGCATAAAATCTTATGTTGAATAACTTTTAAAAATTGTTGGGCCCTTATGTTTAAGGGTGTTCCATATAAATATTCCTTTGGAGGACCTACCGATTCTAGACAATGGGGATAACCTAAACATAGGCAAAGCTCAAAACAATGTAGGTGAAAAAATGCAAAGGAAAAAATTCTAGAGTGCTATATTTAACAGGGTGTTTGTGTACACAAGTAGGTAAATAAATAAAAACAAAAAGCAGTGGATTAAAAGGAAAAGTCTCTCAGTCCACAAGCCATGGACAGTCTGGAGATAGGTAGTTGCTGGTGTTGGTCCAGCAGGTCAAGAATGTCAAATATGAGCTCTCTGATTCTCTTGGCCTTTCCTTCATGATTTGAATATAAGAAGAAATGAAGAAATGTGTGAAAAGAAGGAGTTATTTTTCACAGTGGAAGTATTTGAAAAAATTTGAACATAATTGAAGAGTGATAATTCCAAAATTTCAAGTGGTCATGTGTATATGGAACAAATCTTTGTAATTTTTCCAATTACCTGTATAAAAATACAACTTGTTTTCATTAATAATTCTTTTTGTTCAAATGTCTAGTAGGGTGCTAGTCTTTGCTTATCAATAAAAATTTGTGACCATGTTCAATATTTTGTTGGGGGCAGAGGTGGATTGCATAACAAATTAGAATGTCTTTTGTTTCCAACTGGAATGATACCTAACTCTAAAAAGTGACTTGGTTATCTTATGCATCATCAATCTCATATCAAAAGGAATAACCATACTCTTCTTGAAGAAATATGATGAAAACGATGGGGGTCATGATGATAATGACAACGATAACGTTGATAAATACTTTTGATACACATATATGCCAGGCACTTTGCTAAGTATTATATATACATAAACATGTACACACAACATCTCCACCTCACAAAAATCTACAATGTGGGAAAGACTTTCATCCCTATGTTACTTAATTAAAAGGTAAAGCACAAGAATTTAATGTGCCAAAGTCACCTCTCCAAGTAACTGGCAAAGATGGAATTTGAACCAAAATAGATCTGGAGCTAACATGTGGCCTTAGTTTACACATTGAGCAACTAGTTATGACATGTGCAGTGTAAACTCATGTCACACAGGGAAGAATTCTCATGTTTAAAATAGCTCAGGTTTTATTTTTTTTCTGAGGATCATGACTTTTTCTTTTTGTATTTTGTGCATAATCTATTGTTCTGTACAATATAAACAAAACAATAAATTAAAGAAAATACTAATTTGCTTTAAAGTAGATAAGTGAAATATCACCAATTACTCCAACCAGTTATCATCCTGTCTCCTAAGGAGAAAATTTCTATTGCAATTATTATACATGTTAGCACTTGGGAAAAAAAAAACCTTGAATTCCTTTAACTCATTAAAAAATATTTAAAAGCAAAAATCTATATGGAAGTCAACAAAAGTATAAGGAATGGCTTTCAAAGTTTTACCTCTATCAAAAATAATGATAATGAGATATCCACAATAGACAGATATAAGTCTGGATAGATTCATATCAATGCATCTTGGGTGATATAAGTAGTTAATTTAATTGCTGCTGCCCAACATTTAAATGCATTTTGTAGGTGGAATTTATTCATTTGAGGTTAAACATGTTCAGCAATAAAAATAGCTACTTGACAGGAAAAAAAGATGTTCATGTTAAAATAGGAATTTGAGGGATAGGTCTAGGTCTGCTATTGCCCTCTTCTAGGAAAATCAAATAGATAAATATGTATTGCAGAAGTTTTCTCTCAAAAGAAAATTCTTTCATCTACTTGCCAATATCAGATCAACAAATCAAGGTCTTACCATGATATAACACATGGCAAGAAAAGCCATTTTTTCCCTCTAAATCCATTGCTAAGCAGTATGAGTATTGATAGCTAATAAAATGCCAATTCTAATTTGTAGTCAAAAAGTTCATGCTTCTGTTTATGTTGTAGGTTTGGTGAAAAGAGAAATTGATGAGAACCTTGGAGATTTCTTGAATAGGCCAGCTAAGAGCTTTATTAAATAATATAATCCTACTTGTGGAAAGAATAAAAATCTTACCTTTGGTCAATGGGAGAAAAAAGAGAGATACATATATTTTCTCCTGTTGGTCAATTTTCCAAGCGTTATGTCATGTACACAACTTAATTTTTCATATTAATTTTCTAGTTTTTATATGATAACACATATTTCTCTTAGCATAGAAATGTCTGTAAGTTTATTAAAAATTAAAACTATTAGCCTTTGTGAAAAATGCAACACTTAGTACCCACCAATTACATTCAAAGTAGTTAGTTGTGTATTTTGTGAAGTTGTTCACTCAAATGTTAAAAAATAATCACCCAAATGCTGAAGTTTTCAGTGTCCAATGATTTCAGTGTAACTTGATTAATGTAATATAATATTTTATGATGATATAGCACAAATAAAGGTTGAATCTATAGGTATATAACTTTAACTGTTGGGAATAAAACACAAAATTATTAACATGAAAGTAGGAAAGAAAGCGGTAGAAAATATTGTTACAAAATTGGAATACGATGAATTGAGTCTCTGAGCCAAACTTTTGGACAGTATAATGTGAGAAATGTATGCATATTTAACATAAAGAGCAAAACTAATTAGCACACATAATGATGAAGAGCTATCTTGACTGATCACACAGATATATAAAAGTACTTTTAAACTGTTACAAAATGCCATCTGTAAATAAGTGTTCTATATGCAGTAACAAAATCATTTAAGTGCTCATATAAATGAGCTTCAAGTTCACTGGCTGGTGTTCTATGATCTTCCCACTGTGATTTTATTATTTTCTTCCTTCATAAGGCCATTTTACTCATCATAGGTTTCCAATAAATAGAATTAACTATATTCAAGGTCATGTACATATTCCATTTTCTAAACATTTAGCAAATTTTCACTGCTTTGTCTTCCAGGGAAATACCATTAGTATTTAATTTCATTATTTAATGCTTTTTCAACTTAAAATACTTTTTTTGCATATTCTGGTTTGGCATTTTAAAATAATACTGTTATGAAAAAAAGATCTGACAGATTTAACAAGCAAAATATTTCCAAAACCACAGTGGGTTTTAGTTTTAATATCCAGTCTAGGAATTCTAGCATATCAGAGTAAATCATCAGCAATTCTAGATCATTTCTAACACAGGACTTAAATGCAAAAACAGAAAGACAATCTTGGCACAGAAAATTTATGTAATAGAATACAAGGATTGAGGCATAGTAACAGAGGAGGTAAAAATAAACGTTCTTTCATCTTTGGGAAAAGAGAGAGCAAGGAAAAGAGAAAATAGATAAGAGAAGAAGATGTGTTATTTACTTCTGGGTAAAACATAAATAAATAAAACAGGAAAAACTCCCCAAGCCCCTACCACTACTGGCAAGGTTAGTTTTTGAACTGAGACAAGATGATGTCATCCAAAATATTCTTTTATCTCAACTTTCATATTCTGTTCTTAAAGGTGTATATAAGTTGTGAAGAATGGGCAGAATGTAGACCTAGATTGAAGTAGATCAGCAATTATTAGCAGGAAGAGCAGGGGAACTTGGCATCAAGTCTAGAGTTGCTAAACTAGGAATAAAGAGACCAATATAACTATGTAAACTACAAAGATGGACAGTAGTCATAAAGAAGTATCAACTATGTGAAATAAGACACATTCATTAAAGTGCAATTATTAAAAACACTAGAAGGGCGTTTACAACATATGAAACGGGGTGCTCGATGCCAAGGCTTGTGGCCTAACTTTGGTAATGTGGAGGTCTTGGATACAAAATGTCACAATAACTGAATTACATGTTAATATGATCACCAGACTTTGTTTATCAAGGATAAACTTAAGACAGCAAAAAATGGAAATGATGGAGACCAATTAACAGGTTATCCCCATAAGTTAGCCAAGAGAAAGATGGTAGATTTTAGACTTCTGGCATTTGTATGAGGAGCTCTGTAGACAGTCTTCCTATGATACATCCAAAACTGGTGAAAATTAATTTTAAACTACCCCCATATGGTCTTTAAAAAATGAACAAATGACTTAAAGCTAATGGAAAAAATAAGGTTATTCAAGAATCTACCAAGATTGTCAAAAACCAGTTGAGCCTTTCTCCACCTGTTCCGATTATTCACAACTGAATTCTTATTCCAGATGAATACAGCTCTCCTTTTCTGTAGTTCTCAGGCAAGGGCTATGATTTCTCTCTAGAAGTGTAGCCCCCAGCATTTTTCATCCCCTCAGCTCTGTGTACTGAAGTTCTAGTATAGTCAAGAGCAGCTGAGGGAGCCCTCCTTCTCTCTCTCTCTCTCTCTCTCTCTCTCTCTCTCTCTCTCTCTCTCTCTTAATTTTTAAAAATTTGTTCTAATTAATTATACATGACAGTAGAATGCATTTTGACACACAATACATAAACAGAATATAACTTCCTATTCTCCTGGTTGTGCATGATGTAGAGTTACATAGGTCATGTAATCATATATGCACAAAGGGTCATAATGTCTTATTAATTCTACTATCATTCCTAACCCCATACCCCCTCCCCTCTCTTCATTCTCCTCTGTCCAAAATACTACCCCCCCTTATTGTGAATTAGTATCAGCATATCAGAGAAAACATTCATCCTTTAGTTCTTTGGGACTGGCTTATTTCACTTTACATAATATTTGGAGCTCTCCTTCTCTAGTTGTCTTACAGAGCATGAGCTTATTCCAAGAATAGCTGGAAGACTAGAGCTCTGATTTTTCCTTGCCCCATCTCAATTGTAGAGTATTGTTTCCACAATAGAAGAAGCAAGTTGGGAAGATCAGATACTCCTTCCCCAACCCAGTACCCATTCCACAAATCTAGGTGTGCCTTTGAGAGAAGCAAGCCATTGTGGCCACCCCTCAGTATCTCCGGAGCAGATATTTTGCCAAGGAGTAGAAACAAGTCATAAGAAAATAGAGCTCAATGTTCTTCCTGAGGAAAACTGGAAGTTTTTGGAACAGAGTATGGAGAAGTTTAAACTCAAGGCCATTCTCAAACACAATGGAGATTTTGATGATGATCAATTAAGGAGGAGGCTGTTGTTACCTTAATTACTATTAATGACAAGTTAACCATAGAAAACCAGTGATGGAGGCAGTGAAGAGGAACACTTTGGGAATGAGAAACTGCTTCACAGTCTGACCTCAAAGACTATATCTGCAAAGAGAAACATATTTTATTAGATCACACTGTGGAGCCATCTACACCCCAAAGGCACTGTCAAAAACAATAGATCAAACAACTGGTAATAAGTGGAGGCTCACATCTGGTTAATCCTCATATCAGAGATAGACAGCTAAATGGAAAGACATAAAGGGGACCCTGCCAAAATCACTGTCTTCCCAAAGTGGCTGTGTTCCCTATGAGAAGCAAAACGAAGTTGCATACTTCAGCAGAAGGGTTCTTCACTTAAATTGCTGAGTCATGTCGCTTAACAGGAAAAAAAAATGTAAAATAAAACAAGATCCACTCTGGAAATGAGGAGACAGAATCAAGAATGCTATATATATTATCTTAAATGTTCAGTTTCCAACAAAATTTCTAAGCTATGAAAAGGAATAGAAAAATGTGAACAACAGAAATAAAGCTAGCAATAAAAAAGAGTCCATGTAACAGACTTAACAGACAAATTTTTAAAATATGTTTAAAGAGAACTAAAGCAAATCATGCTCAAAGAACAGAAGGTGTGATGACAATATCTCATCATATACAAAACATCATAAGATAAAAATTATAGAAAGAAATGTACATGTTGAGTTGAAAAGGATACTTACTAAAATGAAAAATGTTACTAGAGCATTCAAGAGGAGATTTGAGCTGGCAGAACAAAGAGGCTATGAACTTGAAGAGTTAATGAAATCTGAAGAACATAGAAAATAGAGAGTTGAGAAACATGGCCAGAGCCTCAGAGAAACAATAGGGGAAGACCAGGAAGAGTGGAAAGAAATAAATATAATGATATTCAAAGAAGTAATACCTGAAAATATCCAAAACATGATGAAAATCATTAAAATGTTGAAAGTTGAAGACAATCAGAAAATCTTGAGCACAGCAAGAGAAAAACAACTAATCACATTGAGGGAAAACAAGATTAGTAATTGTTTATTACTTCTCATCAGAAATCATAGAGGCCAAAAACAATAGGAAAGACATATTCAAACTGATGAAAAAGGAAAACGTAATCAATAATCATTCTATAGCCAGCAATCTATCTTTTAAAAGTGAAGGTGAAATTACTATATCCCAAGATACACCAAGACTAATGGAATTCATTGCCTGCAGAACTATCTCATAAGAAATAATAAAGAAAGTTCTTCAGGCTAAAAGCAAGTAATCCTAGAGCATAATCTGAATCTTCAAAAAGAAAAAAGTATTGGATAAAGTTAATTATAGAGCACAGTATAAATATATATTTCTTCTTTCTCCTCAATTGACATAAAAAAATTTGTATAAAACCATATGATGGAATATTTGGGGAGACTATAATGTGTAGAAATATAATGTACTTCCAATAGCAGAACAAAAGAGGAAGGCAGAAGAAAAGATGCATTGTTGAAAAAAAATCAAATGGTAACTCAAATCCACAGAAGCAATGTGGAGTAGAGAGATGGCATATAAGAAACATAATGTAGAAAATTTTACAAATATATATTTTTCTCTGCTTTTTTATTTCAATTTTTTAAAAATATAAAATTATATAAAGAATTATAACAGTGCATTGCAGGATTTGTAACATATGGAAGGTACATCTAAACCAATAATAGAGGAAAAAGGAGAGAGAGCCATGAAAAAGTGATGTTTCCATATCTCACTGGATTAAGTCAATATAGTATTGAAGTAGACTTTAAAAAGTTAAAATGTAAAGGGTCAGCCCTAAGCAATGACTGAAACTAAATTACATTGGAAAATAGAAAATACTTTGAAATAAATGAAAATGAAGACACAGTATACCAAAACTGAGGGGATACAGCCAAATTAGTATTTAGAAAGGAATTAATAGCTGTAAATTATTGTATTAACAATAAAGATTTCAAATTTATAATCTAATCTTTCCCTTAAGAATTAAAAAAGGAGAGCAAATTAAACACAAAGTAATCAAAAAGAAATATTAAAGATTAGAATGGAAATTAATGAAATAAGGAACAGAAATTAACAGGGAAAAATTAGTGAGTCCAAAAGTTGGTTCTTTAAAAAGATCAACAAAACTCACAAATCTTTAGACAGACTAAACAAAAATAAATAAGTAAAAAAGGCCCAGAGTGGGAATATCATGAATAAAAATGTAGACAACACTACTGACATTTAAAAAAATGAGAAATATCAAAAGGAAATAATTTGAACACCTTTGCCAACAAATTTAGGTAGCATAAATAAAATAGGCAATTTTATTATTGTATAAACATCACATGTACCATCGTATTTAATGGCAAAAAAATGAATACATCCCCTCTAAGATCAGAAATAAGACATGGATATTTGCACTTGCCATTTCCATTAAGCATTATACTGGAGGTTCTAGTCAGGACAATTGGAAAAGAAATGAAATGAAATGTATCCATATTGGAAAATAATGTCTTGTATATAGAAAATCCTCAGGAATCCCAGAATCTTTAAAAATATTAAAGTACAGTAAATTTGACTGTGACAATATACAAATGCACAAAAGTCAGTTGGTCTTCTATATTCAAAAATAAGCAATATGAAAAAGAAATTTAAAAATAATTTCTGGAACTGGGGATGTAGCTCAGTGTTAGAGTATGTGCTAGCATGCATGAAGCTCTGGTTAAATCCCCAGAACTGAGAAAAAAAGAAACAGAAAAGAAGCAATTTTATTTACCATAGTATCAGAAATACAGAAAAATATAGAGGATTTAAAAATATACTTAGTAAAAGAAACATAAAACAAATTCTGAAAATTTAAAAACTTAAAATATTTTAATTATGAAAAGTAATGAAGGCAATTCATGTTTCTGGACAAGAAGAAAGAATATGTTGAGATTTCCACAATTGATAACTTGATGGAATGTTTTCACTGTCAAAATTCCATTTATTGTACAGAAATTGATATCCTGATCCTAAAATTTATATGGAAATTCAAAGGATCTGAAACAGTCAAAATATCTTGAAAAAAAAAAAAAAGAACCAACAATCAATTCACACTCACTAGCATGGATATAATAGGAAAGGCAAATAATGACAAGGGTTGGTGAGAATGCATAGTCATTGTATCTCTCCTTCATTGATGGTGAGAATGTAAAATGGTGCAGACGCCATGAAACGAATATAGCGGTTCTTCAAATGTTAAACAGACTTACTTCATGACCTCCCAATCCCACTCCTGGATAGACACTGACTATAAATGAAAACATACTGCCACAAAAAAATAACTTGTACATGAATGTTCATAGCAGCATTATAAATAATGCCAAAAGGTGGAAACAAGCCAATGTCTATCAATTGATGAATGGATAATTAAAATATGATATAGCCAAATAATAGTACATTATATGCAATAAAATGGAATGAAGTACGAATACATGGTACAACATGCATGAATCTTGAAAACATTAATCTAACAGAAAAGGCCAGTTTTTTACATCAAATAATCAGAAAAAACAAACTTAGAATGACAAAAAATATATTAGTGATTTCCTAGGGTTTGAGGAATTGGGTAAAATGGAAAGTGAGTGCTAATAGGTTTGAATTTTCTTTTATTATTACTAATTTTATTTCATTTTGTTATGGATTTTCTTTTAGACATGATGAAAATTGTGGTGAAATTTGAACAAATCTGAGAGTGCAGTGAAAATTATTTTATCAACACTATATTGTATCATTTGTCCATATCAATATCAAAAAACCTAAAAAGTGACACAATGAAAACTCAGGTTAAGTAGAGAGTGGTACACATGATAAGAACTCATTATTTCCAAATATATTTTCAGTAGAGACAACAGATTGGATGAGAAGAAGAGAGATGTCAAATGAATCTGATTATTTTAGGCTTAGAAGGGTTTAACTGTCATTATGATTGAGAATAGAAAATAGACTTTAATTTAAAAATTTTTAAATTTAAAGATAGAATAAATATGTTATATGGATTCCCTATTTTGCTATATTCAGTTATATGTAATAGGCAGCTGCTAGAATGTCTTCCAATGATCTCTGTGTCCTTGTATTCACTTGTTTAATTTCTCTTCTGCTGAGTGTAGACTGGACCTAATGACTGGCTTCTCATGCATATTGTGTGATAAGCAATGGATTATCACTTCTGATATTCTGATATTTTCTCCTCCCACCCCTCTCTCTCATACCTTTCTTAGAACCTCTCTCTGGTGAAACCAACAGCTGTATTGTGACTGTTCCCATGTGGCCCAGGAACTTGGGGGAAGATCCAAATAGATGATGGTGAATTGAGATACTAAAACAATCCAATAGCTTGTAAGAAACTGAATCTTGTCAACAACCATGCAGGCTTGGCAGAGGTCTACTCTCCAGGTGAGACTATCACTTTCCTGGAAGTGTTATAAAAGATCTTGAACTACAGGATCCAGTTAAGCCATGCTCAACTTTCTGATCTATATAAATTGTGACATACATAGTATGTATTTTAGATCTTTAAGTTTGGGACAATTAGTTTGAAGGTACAAATGCACTTGATTTCTGAAGTGTGTTACATAGATAACTTCTATCAAATGGTTGCGTATTTCATGGAATCCTTTTAGAATTCATGAAATTGTAAAAAACATTTATTTTATTTTATTATTTAAATTATTATTAAATTAGTGTGAAATCTATCTTCTAGACAAATTTTTAAGTTCAAAATACATTATTGTCAATTACAGTACTCTCACAAATCTCTAGAATATATTCATCTTGCTAGACTAAAACATACATAAGTATGTTCCATGTTTAACAATTCCCCATTTTATCCTCCCCCCAGTCCCTATAAACTACTATTCCATTCTGGGATTCTTTGAACTTAACATTTTTAAATACCTAATGTAGGAGTAATCGTGTAATATTTATGTTTCTCTGATTAGCTTCTTAACATAGTACAATAACCTCAGTATTCATCCATATTATTGCATATTGCACAAGTTTCTCCTTTTTCTATATGTTTTATGTTCAGGTTTATTATTAATAATGCATAATATATGAATATAATATATAAATAATAATAATGCATGTGAATGTATCCCCTCTTCTGAATGTAAAGACTATGTATCATCATTGAATTTGTG
Source organism: Urocitellus parryii (assembly GCF_045843805.1). Lineage (NCBI taxonomy): Eukaryota > Metazoa > Chordata > Mammalia > Rodentia > Sciuridae > Urocitellus > Urocitellus parryii. Next base: position 60,581,064 of record NC_135540.1, read on the forward strand.
ATTATTAGTTTTTCCTAAATTCCCTACTTTTATACCCTATTAGTTTTAATTGTCAATTCTTGGCATCTTTTATTTGCTGTACAGCACAAGGCTGTATGTCACATGATCCATTAAGATGTTGACACTGCAGGCATCCATAGTCAGTTCTCTCTGACATTTGTCTTATTGTGCCATAAATTCCATTTTCATATTCCTTTGATTACTTTTTAATATGACATCTATATAGCAGATTGAGTGCAGCCTATTATAACACAGATTTTTCCATAGATGCTTTTTGATAGGTTTGTTTTTTATAAGAACAATCTAAATTTCAAAATTTTTTACTTCACAAAATTGAATCTAATTATGAGGAAGTTATATAGATTTCATAAATATGTAAAGTTTTAAAAAGTAGAATTTATAAAGCTTTTGCCTTTATTTAAAGAATCTTTATTTACTTGGTCAAGAATAAGATAGCCTACTGTTCAATAGAACATTAAGGAAATTTACATTGTTATTGAAAATGTCAGCATTGAAGACAAAAAGTTGGTCCTTATCCCTTCAGGGTACTTCATGATCTGTAATTATCAGTGGACTGAAAAGCCACACTGACTTGGGAAATTTAATGAGTATGTATGTAAAAGTTAAAACAACAAAACAATTCTCAAAAACTTTTTTCATATGTCTATTACAGAATAAAAATAAATAATTCAGATTTATGCTACAGGCACTCTTCTTTCTGTGATTAAAATGGAGATGTGGGTTAAATCAGAATGATTTTTGGTAACTTTTTCATTAGCTGCTTTCATGTTAGTTGATGCTTCTAGTTTTCTCCAGCCTTTGTTATCATCTTTGAAGCTTTGCTTCTATTTATTGACATGCTCAAGCAACTGAATGGCAGCAAAGATCTGATTTATTAAAGGAAAATGAACTAAAAATATTTTTCTTCAGTTTATTTCCATACTAAGTAAGGTGTATTGTAGCTATGCTATCTTGGTTGACTGTGCTTATCATTAAATTGATGCTATCTGTCCAGACACACACATACACACATACACACATGCAAAACATATGTATCCATGCATTAAGAATGATACACACACATATACATGCACTTACACTGCATTCCTTTGTGCTCATACATGCAACCCCCACATACACACCATATCATGTGTACCTGGATTGAGCAATGACAATTAATAAAGCCTCTTCCAAAACAATGAAGGGTTAAAGAAACTGTATGACAATGTGTTACTCTCATGATTTTTAAAAATGTATAACAGAAAATGAACTCTATCCAGAAAGAACTCAGAGAAATTCCACAAAAGACCATGCTGATTGATTATGTTTTAAGAACCATTTCTGAAATATCACTATGAAACTATTAATATGTCATTTGAATCATTTTTGGAAATGCTATGAGAACAATTGTGATTTTGAGATTGACGAACCCTCTGCCACTCAAGGTCAAACTAAAGAGTAGTTAGGAGTACAGGACAAATTTAAAAAGAAGTAGCGGGAGGACACTTTTGATTTTTATCCATATAAATATTCATTTAGTTTGAACATCTCTTTCCATAATTGCTTCAATGGAAGCTAGATGAGTATTTCAAGATGTTCAATTCAAATTTGTGGACTGATGTTGTCAGTGATCACAGAATTTTAAAGCTGGAATTGATCAGTGGCATTACCTGGTCCAGTGCTTTTGGTTGGCAGATAAGTTGATGTAAATTAATTATTTCAAAACTTTGTGGTGTGGAGAATGAAAAAGGGAGTCATTACTATTTTGGGGGGAGAAAAGTGAAGCAAGAAGACACTTAAAAAGTTGCCCACTCCATTAGAATTTTGTACTAGCAGTTGGGGATAATATTTATCCTGCCAACATCTCCGTCAGTGTTTTCTACTGTCCTATTCTGTCTCAATACTGTTGATGATTTTAAAGTGTCACCTGAATAGGAAAAGAAGATCATTTAATAAGAAAGAAAGAAATTTCTTGATTTCTGGGCAGTAAACATATTGTAATATTATGTTAATAGTAAAGGTGGGGCTCTGAATGTTACTGTTTAAAATGTCCTGAGTTAATATTATTGAGTTGAACTCCAGAAGAAAGACAATGTCATTTCAATATGTGTGTTTAACAGACTTCACTTAAGTTGCAATATTTTGACTATGCAGCACATAATAAGATATATTTTACAAAATATATTTATAGGTTTAATTCTAGCTTCTAGCCATGCTAACTAAACAAATGTAATTGCTCTGAATGGACTCTAAATAGCTTTCAACATTTCATTACAAAGCAATTACATCTGAGTCTTTCCCAGAGCTCTCAGCATGGCTTTTAAAAAGAAATTACACAAACAGGTGAAATCAGCCATTATGAAATATGACCTACAAGCCTAAAAAAGCAAGGCTTCAGAGTGGTAGAGGAGTCAGGAAGGTTTCAAGCAAGTGAAAAACACATTTTATTTTCAAAATAACCACAAATGAGAAAATTTAGCTAGCTCACTCAAGGTATGTTTATTTTTGAAAAGGGGAAATTTACTTAATTCTACAATATTATAAAGCAGTAGTAAATCTATTAGACTCTCTCTAAGGGTTAAATGATGACTAACCACACACACACACACACACACACACACACACTAAGCCATATATATATCTATATATTATAAATATATAGATAAACATGTGTATATCATATATCAATGAATATACAAATGTATGATATATTTATACATTATATATATATGTATATATATATATATATGACTATTTAAGGGAAGGTATAGCTGCATACTTATCTATTTAAAGAAATAACTGCACACTTGTCTGTATTTAGAAAGGACATAGCACCTATTGAATGCTTGCTGAGTGTCAGGCACTACCTTAAGCATATTATACATACCCTCACAGTTGTTTCTATTATTCTCATGTTTACACAGGGGAAGTCTAAGACATAGAGAATCTAACTAATTTATTCAAGATCAAGAAATCATTGCTAGAAGGTCAGGATTTGAACAAGTTATTCTGGTGACTGAGTTCATGATCATAATTGCCTTTGATGTTATTCACACTTACTTCTAAAGGTTCTTTGTGCTGATCTGATGCTATCGTGGGAATTTAGAGCTGGAAAGAGAGGGGGTTAACTTAATATCTAGGCACAACTTTATAAAATATTACAGCATCCATTTTAGGGCTTGGCTTCCAAATATATATTTAAAAAAAAATGAAGATAACAACAATTACTCAGTATAAAAGAATTGCTCGTTTTCATGACACGGTTCCCTAACCCAGACCCAGGGTGTTTGGGCCCTGTGATTATCACAAACCTTTGTGATTATATGTCTAAACATGTATCTGAGTGTTGTTCTGGGAACAAGATTTCAATCTTCCATTACATTTTTAAAGGGATACATAACTTCACTAAGGTCTACAACAGAGGTGCGTAAACATTTTAGTAAAGATCCAGAGAGAAATATCTTACGCTTTTTGGGACAGATGGTGTAATGTGCATCTGCTCAACTTTACTGTTACAGTGGAAAAGCACCTGTAGACGATATGTAAAGGACTGACTGTGGCAGTGTTCAAATAAAATTCATATGTGGACTTTGAAATTTGAAGTTAGTATAAATCTTATATTACTAAATATTGTTCCTTTGATTGCTTTTCAATCATTTAAAATGTAAATAACAAAACACATTTTTTTTTTGGCTCGGGGATCATAAAAAACAAACAATAATTCACATTTGGCCAATGGGCCCTAGTTAACCAGTTCCTGGACTAGACAAATGATTCTTCTAGGCTTTGTGGGCATCATTTTGAGAATTTCTTGAAAATGCAAATTCTCAAGCTACTCTGCTGATTTCCTGAATTAGCACTCTCAAAGTAAGACCCAGTGTCTGTGTTTCAAAAAGACTTTTTAGGTGAAATGAGGACACATTGAACTTTGAGAGCCACTGATCTAGAGTCATTATTTCAATGATTCAATTCATCCATCCTTTCATTTGTTCTTGCAGCAAATGATTTTTAAGCAAATAATTTTTCGAATTATATGGCATTTGGAATGTAATGGAGAAATGGAGGATGAGAAAGTACTTTTTTGGTCCTTTCATTGATACTCTAATAATTTTCTAATAAAACAGGATGTAGTAACTTTCTGAAAATGACCTTTTGAAAGACATTACTGTGATTTTTATCTATATGTATCTATATAGAAAGCTATCTATCTATATATCACATACATCTCTCAGCCCCATGGGTGTATACACTCCTGAAATAAAATACCACAAAACACAACATGCATCCTTAGTACCTGTGCTATACTCCAATTATTCTGTTTTATTGTATTTCTATAGAATTTAATATAATAATAAACTGATTGAATAATCCACTACTAGATGAGAACTTATAGTTTGAAAACTACTACAATAAAATGTGCTCACCAGTGCAAATTCCTTATTGAGAATCATTTGCTCAACTAAAGATGACTCATTGTGGAAGAGGTGTGGCTGCATGTGGCTCCACATGTGTGGAAACCACCAGAACTCATCCACAGACCTCAGCAGAAGATCATCTCCTTCATCTTCCTCTTCAGTTCCTATAAACACAAAGTTAAAAACGACTTTAGTGAAAAATTTGTACTAGTTTAAAAGTTATTTTTGTAAAATTTATTTAATCCTTCATGCTACTGATACGTAGGTCCAATTATGTGATTTTTCTAATCAGGAAAAATTACATCAGAGAGAAGTGATTTGGGAAGTCATGGAGGTAGGTGGTGCTGGCCCTAGGGGCAGAGAGTTGCTTAATTTAGTATTTAGGAGTATTTTATTACTGATATTTTTATTTTTAGAATTGCTAGCATGTTGTAATAAAAGAGTAGATCTACTTTTAAATCATTTGGGTTTTTTTTTGTTTCAAAATTATCAACTTATTTCTCATTGTACAAAGAACTCATGATCAAAGATAATTCCTTTTCTCTTAAAACTTTTCATACACATATATGCACATATATATGTGAAAAATTAGTTTGTAATTTAACTTGTGAATTGTTAATTTTTTTCTGACTACAAAAATCATGCTCACTTATTTTAGAAATACAAAAAGCACAGTGAAGTAAGATAAAAATCCAAACAAAATCAAAAATAAAACTCCCAAATCATACAAATCCATCTTCTAGAACTAACCAATGAAAAAAAAATTGTACCATTCTTTAAAATTCTATTTATTTTTAAGTGAATAAATGAATAGTTTAATTCCATTTATCTTACTATTATCAATGAACATTCAAAGTTTCTCATGGCCAATAAACTATAAACCAACTTGTGTGTCTTTTTAAATACACTCATTGTTCCTGGAATATAATCCTTAGTCCACAGTCCTTTAAAATTGGAAGAATCGCCTGATTTAAATAGGATTTTGGCAACATAAATGTCACTACAAAGAATAAAGAAATGGAAGTTTAAAAAGTGGGTAAGTTCTATGAATAAAATGAGCAGATAGCATCCCTAATTTTTGTTAAAGTTATCTAATAATAATTAGTAATACAGATTCACAATTTATTGACTTTCATTAATATAGTAAAAGAATATTGAATATTGAAATCCAAATGAGGAAGAGTTTATCTCTTCATCTGTAGCATCATTATGCTACAGATGTTTCTCAAGGCCATAATTTGGCAGACTCAATCATAGATTAGAATGAGTTACTTCATTTCACATATGATGAAGGAATTGATGGTTCTCTCAACTCTCTGGAATTAGTCTGCTGTGCTTTGAATACAGAATGTTTGAGAAATGCTTCTATTCACTTTAAACTCTGTTGATCATTATTGTAAGTGGCAGGAAGCACATAATGCATACTTGACCAGGAAGAAGGTCAATCACTCAATTTAAAGAAAATATTGCAGACTATTGATATAAACAGATGCATGACTGATTGTAAAATCTTAGTAATTTTTATATCAGAGATTATGCCAATTTATAAACACTCTCCATAAGGTTGAAAATGACATTTAAAGCCTCCTTTTTAAATTCTTTCAACATCATGGATTACTTTCTGTCAGCATTTCTCTTATTTTATGCTGGTCATACAATTCAAAACCACATGAGGCAGACCCTTGACAGTGACAACTGTTTAATGAAAAATATGATACAAGTCATGCTGAGGGAATAGCAGAATTCCAAATGTTTTCAAACTCAGCTAAATGAAAATATTATATTTTCGACTTATCCTACATACACATCTTCAGTACTTAATGTGTACTTGAATTATGTGTGAAAATGTAATTTGTGTTCCATATATTCCCATAGTAACACAAGTTACAGTTCATTTAAATATCTGTGGTCAAATTGAGCCTTTTTACTTCTAACTTGATCTAGATTCAAATCTAGATCATCATTAGTAAAAAAAAGTGAATTTTATTCTTACTTAAAAATTATGTTCTTTTACTTTTTCTGATTCCCAGAGTTTAAGAAGTACTTTGATTCATAAGTACGATATATAAACAGTTAATTTCTTTGCTATCACTTTTAGAGGATCTGTGTTATGAGATAATATGCTTCTAAGAAGAGTTCTTTTAGGTCTACCAAAATAAGACAAGCTTTAGCAAGATCTGGAGTGTAAGTCAACCTCCTTAAAAGCACAATTGTAACTTTAAAATAAAATACATAAAATTCCAGTGTCAGTATTATCTCTTTTGTTTGTACAAATATTTGTTTAGTATTATTCTTAAATAGTATGAAGATATTTCCTAATTTATTTTGTATCTTGAATCTATATGGTTACATACAGGCTAATGTAGTATAAGCTAATTTTAAGTATTACACTAAGTAAGATGAGCGATATCATGAAAAACTGATTAAAAGCTACCTGAAGTTCCAAAATTAGAAAAAAGAGCAGTGCAAATTATCTATTGTTTTTTTTGATAATATTTGATTCTTATACAAAATACTCTCAAAATCTTAATAATAAACAGAATACTAACAACAAACTAGACATTATTCCAGATGAAAGAGATATTATTATCCCCATTGGGGAGATGTTGAAACTGAGGCATATAAATGTTCAGAAGCGTGGTTTTGTTAAAATAGCTAGTAAAATGTCAGTACTTGGATTTTAACACAAGCAGTCTGTTTCTAATATCTAGTCTTTTAAACCACCCTTCATAAGAAAAGGTAAAAAACAAAAAATAATTAAGGGAGAAAGAATGTAGTGTTTTTCTTATTTTCATGTTTGAAAGTTAATAACTTTACATAAATTGGTGTTTTTTTGTAAAAACTGACTGTCATGGAAAAGACCAACATTAATCTGATTTGCAAACATTATTCATGAATTAATTATTGAATCATTTTCAATTTATTATGAATTACAAAGAACAGCAATGATTGTGTTCCATGAAAAATAAAATTTGTAGCTCCTCTATGCCTAAAAGTCATCTTCTTAATGCTGTAATGTCTTCATTTTTCAATTGAGTTTTCATTTTGCAATTTCAATCAAGTTGTAAATATTTCCCGACTAAAATATTTCACTCTCAACCCTATACTTTTATTTTTTTTCCTTTTAATCAACACCATGTCCTTCCTCTTTCAATTTAGCACCTGCGGATGAATGACTTTTATGAAAAGCTTAGTAATATGCCCTTTTGGGTGGAGATTGTTTTTAGCATGTGAAGGACAGAGAAACTGAACAGGAAAAAATACATGAGAAATACAAATAAGTGAATCAGTCTGAAATATGCAGAATCAATCATTATTACACTGGACATATGTGATTAAATGTCTTCAAAACAATGAGTCTCATCAATCAGCATCTTTATGCACTGGGAAGCCAGATCATCTGGAGGAAGAACTAAACCCTCATTGCAACAAGGCCATCTCTGCATGGTTACGCATCACAGCCAAGCACACACAAAAGCACAGCACTGGCTTGATTTGTAATCTCTTTTTCTATAATGTTAAATCTCTATATAGGAATGTGACTACAGGAGGGTGAGGCATTGCCTTTCTTACAGTGGGTATCACTAACGTGTAATTCAGCCCTAAAAGAAATCTTGACATGCTCATGTGTGTTAATAAGTATTTAACATGACATGATTGCACCCTTGAAAAAAATGTTATGGATGATTTTCAATGTTCCTGTGGACAAAACAGCATAATAGTTAAATAAAAGTTACATAATTATATGAAGGTTATTAAACTTCCAGCATTTGCCATTTTATATATGGTGTTTATTCTCTAAAGTGCACTATCACCACAGCATAGCAGCACAGTGTTTCTTCCATTATTTTTTTTTAGGATAATTTCAATACAAAGAGTCAATAAGGTTTCCTTGAGAGATATAATGAAAGCCAAGCTCAGTAGCACACATGTGTAATACCAGCTACTCAGGGAGGCAGAGGCAGGAAACTTGCTAGTTCAAGGCCAGCCTGGAGAATCTGCCTCAAAAATGAAAAGGGCATGAAGATGTAGCTCAGTGTAGAGTGCCCTGGGTTCAATCTCTACAACCACAGTTCAAAAAAACAGAGAGAGAGAGAGAGAGAGAGAGAGAGAGAGAGAAATAAAATTAAAATGTTGATTTTATTTTTTTGGTCTTCCTTCAACAATTATCCCTGTAATATTGATTGGTATGCTGCTCATTTGATGTGTACCGTATACATGTTCAGGATTGTAAAGAAGAAATGGAACACGTCATAACCTCTATCAACATTAATTCTGCAAATGTCTGGCAGGTTTAGGAGATCTGAGTGGGAAAAGTAAATAAAAATGGAGGTGATTATCCAGATATATTTCAGCCAAAAGAATGTTTTCCTTACACTATTTAAGACAAAATAGTATTGTTTGTATGTGAGTTCCAAATAATCCCATAATTTTTCTCCTGCATGAGTAGATGCAGCCTGCACAGTTATCTGCTTTATAATTTCATAGTCAGAGCTTCTTAGGCCTGAACTCATTTCTTGAGGGTGCTTTTGAAGAAGATTTACAAAATCATATCTATTTTCAAAATTGTAAGCTGAAATTGCTTTGCCTGTGCAGATATGATGACCCAAATCTATGCTACAAAATGTCCTTTTAAAATATGCAATCATCTGATTTATCAACTGATCTAAATACTAATTTTCCTTCTATTACTTTAAACAGATTTACATGTTACAAAGCAGGAGAAAAAGCATCAAGGAAAAGCCAATAAGACATTGTGACTTCAATATTCTAATAAACCATGCTGGGCTTCTATATTAAACAGTCTCTCTGGGTAAACAAGCTCAATTTATGATAATTAAACACTACCCTTGCATGGCATATTTGCAATGAATCAATAAACTGCATACATGCACAGAGAACACTGTGAATTGTTTCCACTAAGATGCTAATAAAACATCAATGCAAAGTCCTAAACAAAGCATTTAACTCACTGCATAAAAGCACAAATAGGTATAGATGGTGGTATTCTTTTAATACTAATACCAGCACTACTTAGTAGTATTTTTGTCTTCACTGCAAGACAATTTCATACACATTGTTTTCTCTACAGTTAGTACAATCCTAATATTCAGAAAAGGAAAGTCAAAATTTGAAGGTGAGAGTAAAAATTGGTGAGAAATAACGGAGCACAGAGTAAGTAGTAATGAACACAAGTCCCATTTTGTGAACCTGTTGAGAGGCTTAGATTGAACAGAAATTTAACTGTGATTAGAGAGTTATGAAAAAAATGCAAGCTTGATTGTGAATGTTTTAATGGATATTTGGCCAAATTCATCTTAGTATTTTCAGGTAAAAATCCTACAAAGGATGATCAATAAATTTCTTTGAGGGTATAAAATTCCTCTCCCATCACCAGATGTTTTTCAAAGGTAAATAATAGGTGCAAAAGTCTCCAATACCTTGACCACTCAAAATTTTTAAAATACTGCCCGCTATTATTAGTATTAGTATCATCATCATCATCATTACTGAGGTATGCTCTCACTTGGGCTGTGCTGACAAACAAGATGCACAGTCATACTTAAAACAATAATTATGGTTTCTTGTACTGAGTTGAAAAAGTCAATTCTCTTTCTCTTTTGTCCTTGATTTTAATAGTATTTACCAAAGTAAACGAGCTCATTGATTTTGGATTTGGCTTCTCATATAATGCACCCAAGTTTTTCCCATAATCAATCTGGACATTCTGTTTCTCCTACTTATGGAACATTTATAATCCTATGTCCTATTTATATGTAGCTGCCTGAGAACACAAAGCTCCTTCTTACCTGTATGGTAAAACTTCCCTGAAAATCCAAGGTTGAAGGTAAAATTTGCAACCTGAGTGCGCAGTAAATTTTGAGTCTCTAGTAATGCCTGAAATAAATAAGAAATTAACATGATTTTAGAAAAATAAATATGAAGTTTTGGGATGCCTCTTTTGTCAATGTGTGTATCAGTGAAACAATTTGAGCTTTGTTGGTTTTGGGGTTTTGATGGAGACTGTTTTGTGGTATTCATATTTCAGGTCTTATAACTATTATGGTTATTATTTTTATTGAAGGTTAGCAAATTATAAAACAGTGAAGTTCTGAGCCCATTATGCATTGCTGAAAGGCAATTCTCCAACTGCACAGCACTGACATCATTTTTCATTTTGTGTGAGACATTTCTTGAATTTCAGATTATTATATTTCTTTTCCTTGAGGAAAAATTTTCAGAATTGTTGGGTGTAGACAAGTCCTATATATGGCAGTAAGAGATAGGAGGGAACTTTTGTATGAACTACAATTTAGTATTTTATTTAACTGTGCTACCTCTCACATAATTTTTAAAACATAATTATTGAGTTGAAAACTTGAGTTTTTACTCTAAAAACTAAAGAGCATTGTACATTTTATAAGGCATTGCTTTCAAATCTAGATCCATGAAAAGAACACATAAGACTAAATACCCTTATACTACCAATTCCATGAAGAAATGTTCCCTAAACACAAACATTTCTCTGATTTCTAGACTTGAGATTGTACTATATGAATTTCTTGTTTGTAGACAGGTGAAGAACTCACTGATAGTAATTAGCTAGAATTAGTCATGCAATTTTTTTTGTCAGTCTCTCCAGTACTATTATTCCTATGTGAATACATGCAGCAAAATCCAGAAGTCTCACATCCCAGGGCTTTTTGCTGGCTTATTGGTCTGCTTACTGATTCAGAATGCTTTTCCTATTTTTAAAGTGGATTTTAAAAGAGGACTTACTTTGTTCTAATGAAAATGAGAAAGTCATTTTAAACTAATACTAACTTTTGGTTACCTCTATCATTTGTTAAGGTGAATAAAGATCCAGAGGTTTAGACAATTTCTTTTGCTTTATTTAGTCACAGTGGATAAGTGTTTGCTTCAAAAATTTGTGAAACTATTTATTCCTTTAGTCCTGAAAACTAGTTTAATTTTGAAGAACAAAGAAATGACCAAATAACTAAAAGACTGATAGACTACACAGTCAGTGATTGTTTGAGACCATAATTATACTGCATGTAATGATGGCCCATCTTTTTTAAATTTTATCAAGTATATAGACAATGGAAAAATAGACCCATTAGTTTAATGTATTTCTATGAAATATTCAACAACATTTTCAAAAAGATCAAACTAAAGGTTAAAAAAAGGATAGAGTTAAAAATAAAAAGAATGGAACTAGTTGAGCTTATTGGTAAATACTATGGAATATAGCCTTAAAATAATAAGACCATGCATTATTTTTTCTTTTAATGACTTCTTTTTTTTTTTGCTTTTAGATACTTTTTGTTTTAATGAATGTTCATTCTCAGAGTTCTATATTTGAAAGTATATGTAAATATATATATATATATATATATATATATATTTACATACATACACTCCCTTCCCTTCCTGTATTCTAATACTATCCACTCATATTTTTTACTCAAAGTTCTTGAAGTCATTTTTTATTCTACATTTATTTATCCATCATCCATTCTTTCTCGTTATTCTTCATCCAGTCTTAAATACAATAAATATTAACTGTGGATTTCTTAAGCATGACCCGTCTAACCTGAACCTTACCACCCAGAGAGGGAAATAGATATGAAGTATAGTCACACAAATGTGTAATGGCAACTCTTGACAAGGGCTACAAAAGAAATCTCAATAATTCTGTGAAAGATGTTAAAAGAGGACCTTAGATTGGGGAGTGCACCTACATATTTGGTGCTTTCTTAGGGGAAATATAATAAATCAAAAAATCTGTGTTTCCCACATCAACTTGCCATTACCATAGGCAGGACCTTACTACTATTTCTTAGGACTTTAAGATACCATCATACTATCATGTTCAACAGTGTTTCCATCTTTCATTTACAGTTTCCTCTATGCTATCTCACTTTCTGGGTTCATGCTAATCTCTCAAAATTCATTCACTCAGGAAGGCCATTTATTTAAGATTCAACATTTGTCAGTCATTTCCCTTCTCTAATCCTTTTCTTTATCTGTGAAATGGTACTGTAACAAATACTTATTTGATACTATTATTTTGAGGATTATATCATAGAGCCAAGTATTTATCTAAGCATGTGCTGCAGACAAAGAACTCCATAAGAATTGTCACTGAACGCTGAATATGTCATTCCCTACCTATTGGTTAGGTATCATTGGTGTCTCCACATTTCTAACTAAACTACATACATTGATTCTTCCCCCAAACTATCACACACTCTGGTCCCATTGAGTTATCCCCACCTCCACATTTCTCCATACCATTTCTCACTTTCTCCCCTTTGCCTAGAAAGCCTCTGTTGGTCTTCATCACCTTTCCCCAAACCTCACCCATTCTTTAAATCTCGGCCCAAATGCCATATTTCTGGATGAAGCTTCGCTAATGCTTCAAACGATTGCCTTTTCTTGTCTCCCTTAGGAAATTTCTAGATCATTTTTAAAGATTTCCATAATTTTCTAGTTTGCTTCACATACTTTGTATCTTATTTCTCCCTCTAGTCTATAAGCACCCTCAGGTTGATCAAACCTTACTCATTTTTACATATTCCATGTTACTCAGTGAACTTTTTATATATGTGAAAGATATTCAAAGTATGATAAAAACATGTATTAAACACACAGCTATAAACATAGTTTCATTTATTTTTATTTTTACCATTTTCAATGGTAAAAATGATAAACACAATTCATAGGACATACCAAAAATGATATCAGAATAATATAGGTAAAATATTACTTTTTTCCAGCATGTTTTATGATACTGAAGTCTTCTAACTTTATTTTATAGATCTATTAAGACAAGCTCAAAGAGACAAGGCTGGATGGAGTTTCTTCCACTGGTGCTAATTAGTTATATGAAAAATTTGACAGATTTTTTCATTTTTAAAAGAAGTAGAAATGTGTAGTTGCAAACTACCAACAAATAAGCTTGATTAGATGAAATGGATAAAAAGGCAATTCTTAAAATGTTCCAAGTTTTCTTCTTCCAGTAAATGTTCCTTAGTTTTAAACATCAGATTAAGGAATTTTCTGTGTTTTTCAATGATAAAGAGAGAAACAAATAGCATTGAACAAATATAAATCAATCCAATTTTGAAAAATAAAAATCAGAAATAAGTTTGAGAAAAATGCTAAACTATGAACATAAAAGAAGAAAATGGGTGAAAAAACATTATTGAAATACGGGGAAAGCTAAAACGTTAGAAGAAAGATCAGAGCAAGAAAATATGAATACAAAATAAAGAATACTAAAGCATAAGAAAACTTTAAAAAACCTTCTTTTGCAAAATCTTGCTAATGAACTGTAAATAATGTCTCAGTTTTACATAAAAATCAAATGATAAAGCTTAGGAAATATTTGTAAATACACTTTTCTATGCCTGAATATTTTGTGAGTATATTTAACTAACTTTTGAAGATATATGTAAAAATGAAATATATTAAGACTTGGACAATAAATACAATTTATTATCTTTCATAATTTGCACATCATAAAAATAATACAAATGAATTTGGATTTTTCTCTTACATTATTTATGAAGAACTTACTTGATTGATTGAATGTTAAAGGGAGTAAACACATAGCTAGCTAAAGAAAAAAGCAGATCATTATTTTACTAAACATAATTTGCATTCATTCAACATTCTTATAATGAATCCCTTAGTGTTTCATAAAAGAAGCTCAACTTTGCCCTTACATAAGTACACACTGTTAAGGAGGATGATGGTGTCAAACTTTATGTTGCAGAAAATCTTCTCAAGGAGATTGCTCAAATTGTCAATTCTAAAGGCCCACTTGAAAATATTGATTTATACTGTCATTGGGCCCAGGAATATGTATCTCAGTATAAACTCCAACTGGCTATAAAAAATGTCAAGCAATTGTTTTGAAGTTACCCATAGGACATGAGTCACCATAATGCTTGTAAAATACCTCTTCTCAGGCTCATCATCTGGGGATTCCAAATTTGCAAGCACAGGAAGGAATCTGTCTTTTAGGTGTAGGTGGACACCACACAATGCCTTTATTTTTATGTGGTGCTGAGGATTGAACCCATGTCCCACCCGTGCTAGGGGAGCGCTCTACCGCTGAGCCACAGTCCCAGCCCAGGAATCTGTCTTTTAACAGTGGCTCATAGGACTTCAAACTAGAGATTATTTTCCCCGAAGAACTTGGGAAAATATTGAGTTAGTGCATTATTTATATTATTTTCAACGTATGTTGCATACATCTTAATTAATTTTCATTTTTAGGTTGTTACTTGATAGTATTAATATTTTCCCTAAGTGTATTTAATTAATAAGGCATAGATGCCTATATACATACTTTCATATAGCCTTATGTTTTCAAAATTTTAAAATCAAATATTTCATGGTAATAGTGTTTGCTTTTGCGTCTTATATAGTCATTTATTTTACTCAATAACTCGATAAAATTGAATCTTATGATAGCTCAATCTTCAAGGGGTAATCAAAAACAATATTTGTTATATTCTAGGTTTAACTCAAGGAGGAGGCCAAAATTGAGCATGCTTGCCTTAACACTCAGTCCAGACTTAACAACCTCAGGCCCAGTGCAGTAACTCTGTTTGAAATGGAGTCAGGAGTCCATGAATTTTTGTTCAGAGACTATTATTTGTCAATGTACAAATAAAGATGAATAGATCCAACCCAGGCTGAAATATGAATCTTTTAAAGTTTGCCTTTGAATGTCCCCACCTTTCTTCTTGCTCATTTTTTTTCTTTAGAAGCAATCCCCTTCTTCTTCTGTTAAACTGTTATTGCTAGTCAAAGAGGAAATTATCTGATGAGTTTATGAATCTACCAAAACTTAGATTTGGTAGATTATAGCAACATGCTAGGTCTTCTAACATAAGTTCACATTAAATGATTTAGATTAGATTGTGGGATGAATGAATGGACAAATAGCTTTGATGATCATACTGAGCAAATGTGGAGGTCTTTCATGAAGAGAAATGCTGAAATCATGCTCAACTGAACAAAAATGTGCTGTGCCAAATACTATCTTGGCATTTCAGAGCAATTCATTCATGTGTCTTTTTACCCATCCCTTAAGTGTTCCAGCCCAATCTTTTCTCTCTGGTTAAAGTCTCCTGGCATCTGAAGGTCACTGTCTCTGGGATCTCTTCACTCTTCATGCCCTTCTTCCTTTATTTATTCACTCATTGAATGGTTCAGTATTATTAAACCCTTGCTATGTTTTGGTACTTTCCCAAGCACTAGGGATACCGTGGAGGTAGTAACCACAGTATCTGACATTATTGAGCTTTAACCATATTAGGTAGTGAGAAACACTCTACTTGAATTATTTCTTTAAATCTTCCCTTTTATTAACTTTATTTTACAAGTACAGAAAATAAGGCACTGCAAAGTGCCTGACAAAACAAAACTGCTAAATTTTCCCTTTTCATGGAGCTTGTAGTCTTTTGGGGCACACAGATAACACACATTGCAAAACAATCAAATTGATGTCTAATTGCACATTGTTATTAGTGTTGCAAAATATGATGTTAGCATATGACATTGTTGAAAAGTAAACAGAGTACCTAGTTTCAACAGGGTATGCAAGGAGATTAATGAAGACCTCTCTAAAAAAGTGGCCATTTTATTGAGATGTGAAGAATAAGAGGCTGGCCATGCCCATATTGGGGACCTGGGAGTCCACCTCAGACAAAGGGATCAGTGAGAACAAGGTTTGGTGAGAATAAGACCTTGACATCTTATTAATACAATACTCTCTGCTTTATTTCACACAAAATATAATTTACATTTTAAATTGATTCATCTGAGTACTAGCTCAGAAGAAACAGGGGTTTCATTTGGAAGACCTTCCGAGTAGCTTTTGTAAAAGTTACTAAAAGCACAGTTTCTATTGGTAGTATTAGAAATGTAAAGAATTAAGTGTTGTGAGTGTTGGTGATGCAGGAAGTGAGGTGGAATGTGTTTCATGAATGATTCAGGTTTCTGGCATTTAATGCAGTGGAGAAGAGTTGGGAAGAGTTTGAAGGAAAAAAATATATCAGTACTTTCACTGCTACTCTAAAAGTTTCTCCCACAGTGGTATGACTGTGTTGAAACCTCTACATCACTTAAAGTAGGAAAGAGTGAGCTTAATGGCATTGCTTTCAAATCTTTGTTACCCAGGATTAGAGAGTAAATTCAAAAAACTAATTACCCATGTAATGTATCTATGCATTCCAGGGGTGGTCTCATAGAATAAGTAATGCTTTTTGCATACTAGAAGGTTAATCATTGAAACTGATTAAACATACTAGCAAAGAGAAGAGAAAAACTGAAAATTGGTTTGACCTTGTAAGATAATATTAACTCGTGTCACGTATGTGAAGAGTTTGCATTTTCTACTTGATTATCAAAGAACACAAGAAAGGTTATATAAATCATTAAATTTAAAGTGCGTTTATAGTGTTGTAAATTTTATTTGATTCCATCAGCAAAACATTTCACGTGTCTTTGTCTCCCTTCCTAGTGGTTTGATGGATTTGTCTTGTGCCCTAAACTTTGTTACAGGAGAGTTTCTTGTACACCTCTATGTTGTACAGAATTCTAATTCACTAATATCTGCCCATTCTGAAAGTGAGATAGGTCTTTGTTTATTTTCTGATTACCACTCTGATTCTCTCCCTGGGACCAGAGAATTTCCTTAAGAATGGTGGGATATTGTTTGGATCTTATTAGCCTCAATTTCCCCTTCAACTGTATTCTTGGTTTCAATCCATGTAGGTCATTACAAACTAAGATTGTTGCTATGTTTTAGATATGAGGTGTCCCACAAAAGCTCATTCATGAGACAATGCAAAAATTTTTCATAAGTGCAGTGGTTAGATTATGAGAGATATTACCTAATCAGTGGATTAATTCATTAATTGATATGATTAATTAATTAACTAATTAATTGATATGGATCAACTGGGTGATAACTATAGGCAGTTAGAATGTAGCTGGAGGAATCAGGTCACTGGGGGGCATGCTTTTGTGGTTTATATTTTGTCTCTATTGAGCAGAAATCTCTCTGCGTCCTGGTTGTCATATCCTCCTCCTTTCTTTTGCCATGCCCTTCTGCCAGGATTCTCTGCCTGAGAACTATGAAGAACCATGCAGGACCAACCATGACTTGATTCTCTAAAACTGAGCCAAGATACACCTATCCTCTTCTATTTTGTCCTTTTCAGGTCTTTGGATCACAGCAATGAAAAGCTGATTAAACAACTGTGCCCAGTTCTCTGTACCTCTGTCCCATCTGTGTTAGTTTTCCATTCCTTTGACAAAAAAACTCAAGATAATCAACTTAGAGGAAAGAAAGTTTTATTTTAGCTCAGGGTTTCAGAGGTCTCAGGTCATTCTTACTTAGCCCTGCTTTGAGTCTATGGTGGCATGGTGTATCATGGTAGGAGGGTTTAGCAAAGGAGGCCTATTCACTTGGTGGAGTCAAGAAGCAAAGAGAGACAAAGGAGCAAAGATTTAGGAAGGGTTCAGGCTTTCAGTATTCCCCTCAAGGGCCCTCTTCAATGAGCTAACTTCCTTCCAATAGTCGCCCGCCACTTAAAGGTTTTAGCATCTTCTTATAGTACCAAACTAGGAAAAAACATTAACACATGGGCTTTTGAGGGACATTCCAGATTCAAACTATGGCACCAACCCAGTTGATTGAAATTTTAAATCAATTAACTAAATTTGAATTAAATATAAGTTCGTTATGACCCTTAAAATGTATTATTTAAGCCACTAGTATCTCTTTTATAAGTTGATTCCTCTAATCCTGGTCTTTAACTCTGTTATTTAATTTAGTCTCTCTATAAGTTTTGTTTCCAAGTCTTCACCATGACCTATAAGAATTTTATTTTTTAGAGAGAGAAAGAGAGAGAGAGAGAGAGAGAGAGAGAGAGAGAGAGAGAGAATTTTTAATATTTATTTTTTAGTTTTCAATGGACACAACATCTTTATTTTATTTTTATGTGATGCTGAGGATCGAACCCAGCACTCTGCACATGCTAGGCAAGCGTGCTACCACTTGATCCACATCCCCAGCCCAAGAATTTTTTTAAAAGATGTAAAAAGAATCATGTATTGCAACTTCAAAGTTCATTGTTTCTGTGGTGTGACTATTTCCTTTAAAGTTGTTATAATGTAATAACAAAACCAATTGTCTTTTGCCTTAAACTAAAGTATTTAAGTAAATGATAGAGTAATAGTGAGGTAAAGCTAGTTTGTATTTAGGATTTTTGTGGGGACAGTAAAAGAAACTAGCTACTGCAAGCATAATGACTAAAAGACAGCTTCAGAAATAATAAGAAATCAAATAGGAAGGGAAACATACGTACATACACACACACAACACACACACACACACACACAAATAAGAAAATAAGGAAGTCAAAATCTACATTGGATAAGAGTAGGAGCCAAGTAGTTTCTAAAGATTGCCAGCGAATCTCATAAGAGTGTGTACTGGATTGAAGTTCTTTGTGCTAGGTTGGAACTTGAAAGTGGAATTGAATCACTCTGCATAATTTCAGATGCTGGGTAGGAGGCCAACTTGATGGAGATATCTTTGTACTGTTTGTGGATACTCCAGGGCAGGTCCTGATCCAGTCACCACCTTCAGAACTGGTTTGGGGTGTATGGAAGTTTGGGGTGCATTCTACACTGGGCTGTCATGGACAAAATGACTGCATAAGGGAATAGTCAGTAAAACAGACTTTCTTAACATAGAAGAGTGTTTTCTAAAGTGTGGCTTATGATCATTAGATCTGTGAAATATGATAACTCTGTGGAAAAATAATTCTATGTTCTACATGCTTAAGAAACACACTATTATATATCATTTGGGAGGTTCTTGGTGCTTATTAACATGTTAACACCCTTTAGTAGTAAATATCCTGTACTTGATTTAGCTTAGCTTTAACTATCAATCAGCTACACCTACCCCTACTTGCTCAAGTTTCATTTACGCTCTTTTAAGAAAAAAATCATTGCATGACTGGTTAAACCGTGAGGATAGAGGTGTTTTCTTGGGTCACATAATCCTTTATTTGAATGTAGTTTCCTATTTATTATACAATGCAAGTAGCAAAATATAGAAACTTGATTTTATATAAAATGTGATTTTGTGTGTGCATTTATTTATATAATCACATTAACTGTCTGTAAGAGACTTGTACAAAATTCATTATTCCAGGATTTTGCTCTCTCTAAAGAGTTTCAGATCAAGATCAATTTTGTAATATTATGGAATACTGAAAATACATTTAGAAATAACAATTAAACTTTAAGTAAATATGATGATACCTTTCTTGGAGCCTCTTTTCCAGGTGAAAATTTTTAAAAAACAATTACAAAACTGTTTTCATTAACAAAATTACTTCTGAAAGACAAATATATTCTTAAAAATAATTCTTAGTTTATTTTTAGGCCTTAGAAAATATAAGCCTCCAAGTCAGCCACCTCCTTACCAAGTCACTGGCTTCCATCCTTGGGTTTACTCTTTTTGCCTTGGTTCATGGATGGCACCTCCATTTCTTATTGTCTTTCCTGTCTTCTCTTAGTACAAGACCAGGTTGGATTTACAATAATACTTGCTGACAGAGATATTCAATAATTGTTGGGTAATTGCTTTCCCTCATTTCATCTTGAGAAATACTCCTTGCTCACATACTGATGAGGAGTATCTTTAATAGCAATGTCTTCACTTATTAATTGTATTTTTAGTTCATTAAATGTTATAACAATTCCAAAACAATTCTTGATCACAGAAAGAATACTTTCTATTCTCACTTTTATATAACTAGTTATATAGAAGCACTGTGGAAATGTCTGAATTTTGTGACAGATTTTTAGGGTCTTGGGCTATGAAGACATCCTTTAGAGATTCCTTGCATAGCTTTGGCAGCTATTTTTTTTCCTATAATAATTCTATTAGAAAATGTCCTGGAATTGCAGAAGAGTTCTATACATGGTAAGTGTTTAGAATTTTAATTTCAAATTTTATCTACTATAGTCATTTGCTTTAATATGAAAAAGAAAAAAACATACTTTCACATCAGTATTTTTGATTCCTGCCCTACAACAAAGAATATATTACTGATAGTACTAATAGTTGTGTACAGGAATAGTTCTGATAGTGCTAATAGTTGTGTACAGAAATAGTTCAATTGAATTATATAAAAAAGTAATTTGAACAAAACAAGTCATTGACCTTGCTCAGTATTTATGTATTGCAAAACACATACATGATAGGTGGTAAATATATATTTTATGTACCACAGTGAATATATCTCTACTTTCTAAATAAGAATGGTATCTATTTTTAAACATGTATTTTTATTAATAGAGGAACCAACAGGAGACATCTCTCAGAAAATTTGTTGTTATTATCAGAATTTAATGCATTGATATAGTAAAATATAAATGATGCTTTTCAATAGTATCATTTTATTAAAATAGCATAAATACTTTAGATCAAAAATTAGAAGTGTCAAATTAAATATTTTAATCAATCCCCTGTGATTACTTAGAAAATAAAACAAAGTAACCATTATTGACTATATAATTTAAAATATAACTATCATTAAAGAATTTTGAATGTAGTTACTATAATAGCATAAATTCAGTAATTAGTAAATATGAATTTGTTTAGCAGCTCAGTTGAGAAAATCTTATTTGCAAACACATTTACCAGTAGGGACCAAATAGAATGTAAGTAAATACCACTGCATGACCTTCAGGAAACGTACTTCACCAAACATTTATTAAAGCACTTCTATCTTTCAAGGAAGCTCCTGGGTCCCGCTAATACACTGTGCCCCTTAAAAAAGACAGATGGATGGATCAATAGATAATCTCCTGCAGGTGTAATTATTTTTGTTTATTTTCTATGTTTTATTTCTATGCTTTATTTTCATAATAATATGTTTTCATGTCCATTTTACCATAACTGAACAAATGTGGATTAGTTCAAATTTTTACATATATATTCTTGAAAAATTTCATTGTCTTCAAAGTTGAATATTTTGCAAGCACACATTCAGATATATACAACTTTAAATATGTATCCCAAGAATCATTTCCAAAGACTAAATATCAAATTATGAATCAACATATATTATTTGAGACATTAAAGCTTATTTGTTGTTTAAGCTCAAATACAGTAGAATTTTCTCATTGTACTGCTACCAGTATAAAGATAATGTGCATTTCTAGGTTTTTCTCTAAATTCAAAGAAAACCTTATTATGTGTGTAGTCATGATAAGTTATGAAAAACCATACAAAATATATTAAAATCCATGGCAAGGCATAGTATTTTAAGAAGGAATTTTCCTGTACTTGGTAGATGAGTCAACTTCTAGAAAGTCACTCCATCTGACAAAAACTCAGGAGTTTCAAAAATAAAATATCCTGTGAGATTTTGTTGTCACTTCCCCAAGCTCAACCCTATTTAAAACCTAATTACAATTCACATTTAAAACAAAACAGGCTGACATCACCTGATAAACACCTACTAGTCTACCAACTCTGATTCCCTGTGGATGAGGGGAACCTAGTGAGATGCTTGTGAAAAAGAAAAACAACAAAATTGCATGAATGGTTTCAGTTTTCTGGTACTGACCTCATTTCCCAGCAAAAGCAAGGCAACATTCAAAATATTCCTATGTGAGCAGTATCCTTTGTAATTACTTGACATACACCTTTCACTTTATATTTTTCCATAAAGGAATTTGCTGTAATTTAAGATTTCCAAACAAGTGGAATATATTACCTTGCTTGTATATTCAAGAAATATTTTTTGGAGAATGGTAGTTTAGTTGTGCTAGGTACTGGGGATTCAGCTTTGAACAAAATAGTTTTCTGCCTACAAGTGTACCTTCTAATGGCTTGACAATAATCACATACATTTCTAATGTGAGTAGATAAGCTGAATGTAATGGGTAGACACTAGTGAATTTTGAGCAGAAATTTTATGTTTACAATTCACTCATGTATGTGCTTGATGTATGAAGGATTGACTGGGTCAGAAGAGGATAAGTATGAAGGAAGGAAACATTTAGAAGGAAGAAAAAGCCTAATTGAGAAATGAGTGCCTTGGAGTTTGTGGTAAAGTAGGAGGAAAGTGATCTGAATATAGTTTAAAGATAAGGGTTCTAAGATGAATTACAGATTGAATGCAGGTTGAGAGAGAGTTAAATGTGGTGTGTGCTGACTCCTGTTTTGTTCAGATCTTGGGTATTAGATGAACATTGTTTCAAAATTACCAGCTGCCTTGTTTATTCAGAGTAAAGTATCTCTTCAAAATCTCCAACTTATTATTTGATGTGTTGGTTTCATCTATGTAAAGCAGGTGTTAAGTGCCCCCCCCCGACAATTTTTTTTTCTTTTTTTTATTTCATAAGAGCTCAAGAAGTATAGAATGAAAGCAGACTTACAGTGTTTTGGAGAAATATTTCTCTAATGATTTTTTTTTATTTAAGAAATATATTAGATACTTGTTAGCTGTAGAAGAAACATAGTGAAACAAAAACCCAACTTTAAGGTATTTGAAACCATGGAAAATTAGAAGCTTATTGTTACCAATATTTTAATGTGAATATTGTTACGTAAAACTCCGTTTTCTAATCATAGATCATTTAGTGTTAGAAAAAAACAAAGTTTTAGGACTTGCAGAAACAATATTTCTAATGCATCTGTAAGTGAAGTACAGTAACTCTTTTCAAATAAGTTCTTAAGGAATTCCTCACCCAGAAGGTTATCAACTACTGGATTGTTAACATTACTGATTCGATAATATGACATTGCAAATATCTCTCATGTTGTGCTATGAATGATATAGTCTCTTCTAAAAATCTTACATTCCACATTATTTTAGTTAATCTCTAGAATTACAGTTAGAGATTTCAAGTCCCTTTTATTCGTCCTAATTACCACATCTATTAAGGAAGGCAGATATTTTTCTACAATATCCTTGTTAATTACCAACATATCCCACATTTACATAATACACTTTTTGGGGCACTTTCTGTGGTAACATTTCATGGTTAATAGGAAGCAATTTGCTTTCCTTTATTAAGTGCATTAAAACTTCATGCCCTAGACATCATTGATGGTAAACATTTGATTCTGCTCAAATTTAATGCACCGAGGCATTTTGCTGTGCCATATTAGGTTTATTTATGTGCTGTGTTCTGCATTGTTAGCTGCTAATGAGACTTCAACTCTTATTGCTCTAAGGCCTGAACACTAACCTCATTTTAATGAGTTCATTATTTGCTGTCTTCTGAAAGGAAGACAACAAATTTTCCTTTTAATTAAAGGTCAAAACACCTCTGGTGAAGGAAAGGAAGAGGTTATCAAACCCTAGGAGAAGCTGAGAGATAGCTCTTTCAGATTTTGAAGCCAGGCAAAGTTAAGATAGACTGGGATAGGCCATTTTTTTCAAGAATATAGACAGTCAATCAATCTCTGGAGACCAAAGTGCATCTAAATTTAAGACAAATGAAAACACTACAACATGATAGTTGATGTGCCTAAGACTTTGTAAAAAATGAAAGTCAGCCAAAGTAATTAAAGAGGCTTTACTCCTAACCAAAAGGGCCATGTGGATCGATACCACTGCAGGAGCAAGATTCCTCTTTTGCATGACGAATGAGTTATAGGGTGGAGAGAACAGATGCCATATGAATTGAGCCAAGAAAAACCATTCTCAACTGTTTTATCATAGAAAGTGAAGCAAAGGGAAATCAATATTTTGGGCAAACTACTTTTAGTAATGTAAAAGATACATGAATTCAATAAGAATATGTATATTCAGATGAAATGAGTTGCAAAACGGTGACATTCCTAGGAATATCAATTGTTATCTGCATTTTCAGGCTACATACAGCTAACCACAAGAGAAAGGTGAAATTTCAGTGAGGTATAGCCGTATCATAACAGAAAGGACACTTAGCTGACGTTCACTGCAAATGAAATCAAGAAATTTGAGCATAATAATTAAATGCAGTGTTAACACTTAACAAATAATGTGGTTGGATTAAAAAAACAGCAACAAAAAAACATTTTTATTTTACTCTGATGACATATCCATTCTATATATAGATTATTTGAATCTTGCACATTTTTTCTAATTAAGACTAAAAATTTAATAACATGTTTTAAATAAATGCTTAAAGTTATTTTCAATAATTTTATAAATATGAAAGCTATTATGCACCTTTTCACATTCCTCATGATATTCCTAAACAGAATATATGATAAGTAAATATTTTTCTTTTCAATAAAGCTGTCTACAGAAATTTTGAAAGATAGTACACAGAGCTCCTATATATCCAATGCTTATTGTATTACACATTTAGTGTGTTACATTTATCACAATTAATAAACCAGAACTGATATATTATTAGCTGAAGTCTAAACTTTGTTTTCTTAGTTTTCCCCTAATTTCCTTTTTCTGTTCTAGGATCCCATTACATTTATTTGTTATGCCTCTTCTTGGCAGTGAGATCTAATTTTGAAACATTTTAGACAGTTTTAGTTTTACATAAAAATTAAATGTAAAGTAGGAAGTTATCATATAAGCCCCTTTTCCTATCCTGTGCAGACTTCCCCATGGTTAATGGTTTCCATTATTGCAGCATAAAAGTTACATTTATGGATGAATACTAATAACTATGGTTTACATTAGGATTCACCTATTTGTGCTGTACATTATATGAATCTGGACAAATATAGAATATCCTGTGCTCACCATGACTGTATCATACAGAATGTAAATACAAGAGGGCTGGGGTTGTGGCAAAGCAGTAGAGGGCTCATTTTACATGTGTGAGGATCTGGGTTCGATCCTCAGCACTACATAAAAATAAATAAATAAAATAAGGTATTGTGTCCAACTACAATAAATATTTTTAAAAATGCAAATGCTAGAATATATTAAGGAAGTAGATTAGATTAGCTTCCCTAAAAATGTCCTGCATTCCATTCCTTCTCCTTACCCCAGACAACCAACTGGATCTTTTTCATTGTCTTCATAACTTTTCCCTTTCTAGAATGTCAGTTAGTTGGAATTACACAAAGCTGTCTTCATTTAGTTTCCTCTACCTCTTTCTGTGGCTCCCAGGCTCACTTATTGTCACTGCATAGCACACCATTGTTTGGATGCATCATGGTTTGCTATGTATCCATTGACTTATTGGAAGGACATCTTAGGTTACTTCCAAGTTATGGTAATTCTGAACAAAGTTGCTGTAAACATTTATGGGAAAGTATTTATGTGGACATAAATTTTCAAGTCATTTGAGCAAATATAAGGTGTGTGTCATTGGTTGCATGATAAGACTGATTGGCTTTGTAAGAAACTGAAAATTGTCTCCAAAATAAACAACATAGTTGCTCCTACATTTAAAGGAAGTGATTTTCAATTTAACAAACAATACAAAATGAAGCTGTCTAAAAGAGAGCAATAGGAGGGAGGATATAAATGAAGCAAGTAAATGCAAATACTTCAGGGATCCACATTAAGGGAAAAATAGTTAGTGTAATGTTGATTAGAGAAGTTTTCAGTAAATGAATGATTTTTTTTTTTAAGGCGGACACAATATCTTTGTTTGTATGTGGTGCTGAGGATTGAACCCGGGCTGCACACATGCCAGGTGAGCGCGATACCACTTGAGCAACATCCCCAGCCCCTAAATGAGTGATTTTTAAACAGATCTTAAAAAAAACCAAAACTGGAATGTTTGACCTAGTGCACAAAAGGAGAAAAAGAATATGCAAGAATGAGTTATTTACCATCAAAGATTTTATAAATTGTATTTTTTTCTCCTTCTGTGTTTTGCAAAGAGCTTGATCACTGTCACACAATTCAAATATGTGGCTATAAAATATCCTTCATTTTCATATTTCTCACAGAATGGTACCTTGTCATGTTTCTGCATTTTGTGTTTGTGCCCAAGTGGTTTCCCCCAATATAGAAACTTTGTCTTAGCTGATGTTTTCTCAAATATACTAGTCAATGACAGAGGATTTTCATGTCTCTAAAGCACAGAAATATGCTGAAGTCAATTTTAAATGGCTAAGAAAACGAGGCATTATTTTTACTCATTAAATATTAATGTTGAGTTCTTATAAACATGCAAATATGCTAAGAATTTTAAGTGTGAAACAGTTTCTATCTACATGGGTAAACCATATGAAGGAAAACATGCACATGCCATATAATGGAAAGAAAAAATGTTATGAGTATCTTATTGACAAAAACAATAAAAATTCAAAAGAAGCTTCACATTTTTGCCTGATACCAGAACTCAGACTTTAGATAGAATATGACCTTACCAAGGGTATAAGGTTAAGGATTTAGGCAGCATGTTTTATAAGGCAGGTAGGAAAATTTATGTACTTGAGGATGTTTTTGTTTTGAGGAGGATTTATATTCTAGTTTTTAAAATTAGAATCTTTAAAATTAATGTTAAAATTAGAATAATGTGGCAAATATGGACAGATGAATCATGGCTATTCTTTAGGGGTTGGGCATGACAAGGGAGACTAGCAAAAAAGAGGTTGCTAAAATAATATTTATTTGGACTTTTCTTGTACATGGTGATGTTAATTCATGGAAAGGAAGGAATAAATGGAAGTGCCTTGGAGAGAAAGGAAACACTGGATTTGCCAATTTATTTATACACCACAAGAGAGAGAGGAGTTATAAAAGCTTTGAGCTTAAAAATCTGATAATATCAGGAGCTTATTGACAAGAAGACATTGCAGTTAAAGCAATGACCACATCAATGAAGAGTTAATATTTAATATTTTAAATGAGCTAAAATGAGTTAGACTTATAATATTCGTGCACAAAAGCATATTTATGAGCTAGGGAAAACCATTAATGGAAGGATATAAAACCAATCAGTTATAAGTAAGTTTGAAAAAAAATAAATTTACTCAGATATTTAGGAACATTGTTTAAAGGTACAATAAGAATTACTTCCTATTAGTTTTTAAATTAATTCAGAAGTAAGTTAATATCAATTTTATAATAAAAATCCATCCTTATTTTTACTGTTAATTGCTTTGATGATCTATATCTGTGGCCTCACAAATATCAACAAATATTGTGTGAATGTCTCCCTAGCAAATGAATATTTACTATTATAATCATATACTTGTACTGCTATGCTTATTTATGTACTGAGCACAATAGGCAAAATGGAAGCAAGCAAATGAAATGAAAACTATTTAAAATATTCTATTAAAGCCTAACAATTTTTTAGTGCTTGTAAGAATTATATCTTAACTGAAAGAAATGTGACTGAATGAGTCAGATCTGATTAGATACCTGCACTTGAAATCTGGAATGTGACTTGACTGAAAAAGTATACACTAGGGAAGTGGAAAAACTCTCAGCTGTGTCATTTTCTTGCACTGTTTGCTACAGGTATATGCTCAGCTGTACTTAAGTTATTAGCACCATGCTTAATTGTTAATCTCTTTGCAGGAAGTGTTCTCAAACCACTTGCTTCTTTTGCAAAGATTAACTTAGTCAAACTAGATTATAAAGTCTCTAAAAGACTTTAGGTTGTTTAATAAAATATAATATGTGGCAATTAACTATAACTGAAGACACCATGAGGTTGCTTCTGTCAACCTGTATACTGTAACAGTGCCATCTCTCTTTCCTTCCTCTGGATGCTGAGAACCATCTGAAGTGGTTATCCAGGTTTGAACCTACAGGAGCACAGAGCAGGCTTCATCCCTAACTGAATATTTTTTGGGATCAATAGTGTTCTTAGTTTTAAATGAACAGTAAGAAACATCCTAACACCTTTTTCTGTATTCAAAATATTGTCTTATATTTGACCCATATTGTGGTAGTGACAGTCAAATTTCTTATTGGAACAGTGTATTAAGATCTCATGCTGTGCAATCAAGCCATGTGAGTTCAGAAATTAATTCTCCCATTAATACTTCTTATACCTTCAGTTCCTTAACTTTTTAATTCTTAAAATGAGGATATAATAATACATTTTTCTTATTGGAAGTAATGATAAAATATACTCCTATAGGGCCATATACATGAATGTTATATGTTCATAATAAACCTTGAATAAATAAGAATTGTTAATATTAGGCAAAGAATTCATCTGAACCCATGCAGATTCCAGAATTTATGAAAAAAATTAGTTCCCATAATGAATTCAAGTTACTTAGGTTTACTTCAAATTTTTTTGCTCCTAGTCAGTCTTTACTATGAAAACCTTGATGTTGGGAGAGTTTCTAAGTAAGCTATAGCTAAATCTCCTTTTGTGCTATGTCAAAAAATTTTTTTCTAGAATAATAATTTCTAATACATGACAGGATGTATTTTTAAAAATCTGATGCAGATATTAAAAATAAAGAAGGTGGCCCAATTTCCTTTCCAGAAAGAAAACTCATGGCAAGAGAACTAAAATAATTTACATTTCAAATGTGTTGGGAGGTATGTTCCTTTATTTCATGCAATTGTTTATTTTGAATAGTTTTTATTTGGCTAACAATGTTTTTCTTATTCTCACATGGAAAAACAGAGTGTTTAATTGTTGAAGTAATGAAGATGGTTAACTCTGAAGCCCTTTCAGTGCTTTCATGGAGTCTCATTCACTCCAGAGGTCAACCCTGACCACCCTATTTAATAATGCAGCCACCTGTTTACGGTGCTGTACATTTTCTTTATCTTCCATAAGACTTAATACTATGATTTACTTATCATATGTGTTAATTGTTTTCCTCCCAGACACCAGGGTGAGGATATTTTCTATTCTTTGTGCTCTGATCTACCCCATAAGGCTAAAGTAGTACCTAGAACATAGAGTGCTTAATATTTATGTAAGGAATGAAAGGTAGAAATGTCTGGAACTGGTGGAAATCAAATACTAGTAATTAGATGCTCAAGTTTCACATCCCAAGAGGAAGATATCCCCAGTGAAGCTGCAGTTACTGTCAGTTGATGGAGAAAATCAGGTTTAAATATGTACCACATTCCCCTGGTTATGAAATCATTGTATATGGCTAAGTATTTGAGCCTTTTCGGTTAGATAATCAGAAGTTACAGGAAGAATCATTTGAAGAACAATTTCAATTTGAAGAACATTTTGAGCTTGTGTAAAGCTCAACCCCTGGGGCTTAAAGAAAGTTAATGGCTTTCATTTTTTCTGCTAATTAATCAACAAGTAAGGACTAACTAGGTATTAATGATTAACTAACCAGAAAATGCAGATGAATGGAAAAAGCCATGAAATCTCCATAGATGTCTTAAGCAGTAAAAGAGAAAAAAATTAAAACCTTGAATGAATTACTTGTTTTTCATGGTATGTTATTTCAAGAATTCTCTGAAATTCTGTCTGATTGGTAATTTTATAGATGACTAAAATGGGATCACAGTATAAATTTAGAGAACAAAATATTAATTTACAGTTTCCTCCTAGAATCTCAAAAAGTATTATTTTTCAGTTTTTCTAGTTTCGCCTAAACTAGGGAAGTTTTATAGTAATAAACTGTCCATTAAATTATAGACTGGGATGTCATCAGAACTGTCGTATTACCTCTTATGGGTATTATGAATACTCAATTTGCATAGAACTTATTTAAAATGATATCTGATGCATATTTTAATTTGAATTAAGAAGAGATTACATCCATAATAATCTATAGTATTGATACATTTTCAGTAAACTGCTACCTCTATTGTTTTCAATTAGAAATAATGAAAGATGAAAATATTTTCACATATCTTTCACAAAAAATGACTTTGATATGCAAAAATTTTTGATATGCAAAAATCTTGTTTTAAACTGATTTTGCATTAAACTGATTCTGAATTAAATATTGAAAGCAGAAACTAGTTAGTCATTGACTAAGTGAGCTTTCTAAGCCTTGGTGTTCCTATCTTTAAAATGGGGCAGAAAAGACTGACATTAAGGAATTTCTATGAGATATACATGAAAGAACCCGTGAAAATCATCTTCTTTGTGCACACATGCACAAAAATTAGAAACTGAAGTGATCATAAGATAGCTCAAATTTCTATAGAAAGCTCATACTAGAGATCAGAATCCTGATTTTCTAAGTCCATCTTTCTATTATGCTAGACTGTTATCATTCATGTCTAACTCCATATTTTTGTATCTGAGAACACCTTTTCATCATAAAGACACATTTAAATAATAGAAGAGGCAAGAGGCATTTTGAGAACTGAATTTTCACCTCTCTTTTCTGTTTTCTACATTTTAACTCAGATCTAGAGGCACTTGCTTTCTGTAATCAGACTCAGGTCCCTGCCTGTACCAGTCAGAAAAGGTGATCAGCCCAGAATCAATAAACATCCCTCATTTTTATTACGACAAACTCCTTAGGTTACTTAAACAGGCCAATATTAAAAATCCAATTTTCATTCAGTATGCATCTCTCCATGAGTTTAATTTGAGAACTCAAATTACTTGCCAGTGAGCTTCTCTTCATTCAGGCTAAATTAGAAAATGACTCTGGAGAATTCCTTTCATGTGTTTATAGGTGGCCTTATAGACAATTTTTTTTTAAAGTCACATTTAGAAGAAATAACCACTTGCTTTTACTCTTGAGCATCAATGATGTTGCAAGGTGTTCTATTGAATGGCAATTCAGGTGCCTGTGAGGCAGGTTAACTAGTGGGGTAAAGGGGTACCAGGGACAGAGCCAAAAATGCTTTTTCAACCTCCTCATATTTCTTCTATTATTCAGACTGATTATATATTAACAAATAATATTCTTTCTCTAACTTTGAAGCTCTGCTTATATGGGGGAATTTTCACTTCCACTGCAGCTCTATTACAACTAATCCTACTCTTAATCTACTTGCAAATCCAAATATTCCACACTACTTTTCCTGATTCTTTATTAGAAGAGAAATTCTTTTACCATATAATTTTCTTTCCACTTCTCTTAGCATATTTTGTCATCCTTGGAGATCAAAGAGGTGGAACAAGGGAAAAGACAGAGATGTTTCCTAAATTCCTAAGAAAAAATGCATCTGTCAAATAAGTGGTAATATTACCAAATTCATAAATCCAGCTTATCAGAGTGTGAAACGTGTCATCATTTTAATTGTTTGGTGGCATATTTTTTTTTTCAATACAGCAGAAAATAACCTACCCTGTTATTATCCAAATATCTTATTTCAAACTTTTATCCTTATTGTTATTATTATTAGTAGTAGTATTTTGAGATGGAGTTTCACTCAGGTTTGCAGGCTAGTCCTCAACTCTGGGGATCAAGTGATCCTCCCATGTCAACCTCCGGAGTAGCTGGGACCACAGGCATACACCATCATGCACAGGTTTTTTCCAAGTAATCTAAATTTGAATGCATAAATATTGCACAGAAAAAGCTACATAAGTGCAGTCAGTCTTATATTGATTTTTTTATGGGATTTTTCTTAACTTTCTACAAGATAGCAAGGCCCCAGGCAGAAGAACCTGATATTTATTTTTCTTTGTATTTCACTTGTAAACATACATGCACAATGACTTCTTCATAGTCCTGAGCCAGCAGGTATTGTGTTGAAGTGAATGGCACTTGCTTAATACATAGAGAGAAATGTGATTCACTATGGAAGAACTTTGTAAGACATGTTCTTTTTTTGCTCACTCCATTCATCAGCAACTTGGGTCTGACAGACGAATGATATCTGCAGAGTCCTAGAGATTTTTAAACTTGCATATTTTCAAGAGGATTCAATTATTTGTTGGGACTAGTACCCTACACTGGAAATTATGTGTAATCTATAATACACAGGTTAATACAGTATGTTGTGATAGTCATCTGTGATTTTCCTACAGTGAGGATAACATTTAAGTGGTGTGACTAACGGAATTGATCTGCTTTGGACTGGATTCCTATACTTAAAGAACCTAGAGATGAATCATTTCTACCTGTGGTTCTTATCCCTTGACTGTTTACCTGTCCTGTCCACTGGTCTCAGAATTCTAAATGCAAGAAAGATTTCTTCACATTGTAACTATCTCTTTGTCTTTCTATAACATCCTATATCTCCTGAGTTTTCTAGAGATCAGCTTTTTCTTGCATGCTGTGGGTATGATGGAGGCCTTTTAAAACATGTTTTAATGGAAAGAATCATTTCCAGCTTAGAATCCAAGCTGAAAATGGATTCCCCAAAGTGCAGGGATGTGGGGGTCATGGCTCCTGCTGTGCAACCCCATTAACTATTCCCTGGGTAGCAGATACTCTGGAGTAGCACAGACCTCACTCCTTATTGAAGGCCTCAGGGAAAACATTGTTTCTAAAAGAAAGTAGGCCCTGGGCGAGAATTAAAAGCAGCCTTATAACATAAGTGCTAGAATTCAGGCTTTTAAGCCTCATTGCTTTCAAATACATCATCAAAGTGACATTGCTGATAGAGGAATTTTTGTGGTCTCACTATAGTCTTGAAATCAGAGAGCTTTCTTTTCTAACTTACCCATAAACCTCATCACCATCTTGAGGTCCTGCCTCTATTTACCTAGAAAACTGGTGCGTGCCACGTTATGTTTTGCCCTGTGGTACGGTACCTCTTGCTGGCAAAGTAATCTCTTTTAAGTCTTAGATTTAAATTTGGGTTGTTTTTCTCTGAGGAGTAACTTTATCTATCAAGTGGTTAAAAAAAAAAAAAAAAAAAAAGCATGATTTCCTCTTCCCTCCATTGTGTGGCCAAAATTTTGGGTTAAGCATGTATCTTGTTTATCTGCTTCCATAACCACAAAAGATCGAGAAAGTAGGCTCCATGAGGCAGGGTCAAAAAAAAAAAATGCCTGTTTTGTTTAATGTTGTGTCCCCATTGTAAATGTGGAGCAGTGTTTCTGGTTTGCACTGCTTCATGTGTATTTGTTAATAAATAATTAGATTACATATATATTTTTGATTTATGTGTCTCATTAAAATATTTAATCATCTGCCCATTTTTTTGTCAGTGTGCCTATAGGTTGTACAATCATGCACAGTAAAATGAAATTTTGGTTGATGACAGATCACACATATGATAATGGTCCCATAGATTATAAGGGAGTTACAAAAAAATTCCTGTTGCCTACTGAAATCATAACCATGTAACATTATAACACATGCATTACTAACCTGTCTGGTGGAAACAAACTTATGCAACAATCATATAAAATATATATACAATTATGCATGGTACATAATACTTAATAATAAAAAAATGACTATGTTGCTGTTTTATGTATTTAGTGTACTATAATTTTAATTTTATAGTATATTATTCTATTTATTTAAAAGTGTACTGTGGAGTAATTGTTGGGTCTTGCCAGCAGCCTCATTCGTCTCCTGTTTTCTGTGTCTTTTAACATCCATGGATTGACCTATGCCATCTAAGTTTGTGTATGTATACTCTCCAATATTTGTACAATGATGAAGTGACCTAATGATGCATTTCTTAGAATGTATCCCCATTTAAGTGATGCATGACTGTACCTCCATATAAATAAATAGGTAATAAAAAGCTATCCTCTATTGATCATTTATTATGCACTGTTCTAAGAATGATACATATAGTAGCTAATTTAATTGGCAATAGTTGGGTGCAAATTAGTCTTACTGCATTTTAAAGTTGTTGAAACTGGGGCTCAGAGAAGTTGAATGTATTGCCCAATGTAAAATAGTCGGTATGAGATTGAGATGTATTTCATCATAGGTAGTCTTTCTCTGGAGCCTTTGTAGGATCATTGGACTTGAATCCTGGTCTGTTATACAGTAGTAATATGACCACTTGGACTTTCCTTCACCTCTCAATTCCATAGCTTGTAAACTGGGATCGATACTTGAATCTAGCCAAACTTCTTACAAAGATTAATTAATGTGTCAGCTAGAAATTTCTTAGAATTAAAAAATTCCTCACTCAGAAAGTGGTCAGTAAACGTCTGATAGAAGAAAAAGTTGGCTCCGATCTACATACTGTGGGGTCGGGCTCCAAATTCCTTAATAGGACACCCATAGCCTAAGAGTTAATAACAAGAATCAACAAGTGGGACTTACTTAAACTGAAAAGCTTTTTCTCAGCAAGAGAAACAATAAGAGAGGTAAACAGGGAGCCTACATCCTGGGGACAAATTTTTACCCCTCACACTTCAGATAGAGCCCTAATATCCAGAGTATACAAAGAACTCAAAAAATTAAACAATAAGATAACAAATAACCCAATCAACAAATGGGCCAAGGACCTGAACAGACACTTCACAGAGGAGGACATACAATCAATCAACAAGTACATGAAAAAATGCTCACCATCTCTAGCAGTCAGAGAAATGCAAATCAAAACCACCCTAAGACACCATCTCACTCCAGTAAGATTGGCAGCCATTATGAAGTCAAACAATAATAAGTGTTGGCGAGGATGTGGGGAAAAGGGTACACTTGTACACTGCTGGTGGGACTGAAAATTGGTGAGGCCAATTTGGAAAGCAGTATGGAGATTCCTGGGAAAGCTGGGAATGGATCCACCATTTGACCCAGCTATCGCCCTTCTCGGACTATTCCCTGAGGATCTTAAAAGAGCGTACTATAGGGATACTGCCACATCAATGATCATAGCGGCACAATTCACAATAGCTAGACTGTGGAACCAACCTAGATGCCCTTCAATAGATGAATGGATAAAAAAAAAATGTGGCATCTATACACAATGGAGTATTACACAGCTCTAAAAAATGACAAAATCATGGAATTTGCAGGGAAATGGATGGCATTAGAACAGATTATGCTACGTGAAGCTAGCCAATCCTTAAAAAACAAATGCCAAATGTCTTCTTTGATATAAAGATAGCAATTAAGAACAGAACAGGGAGGAAGAGCATGAGGAAAAGATTAACATTAAACAGAGACGAGTGGGGGGAGAGAAAGGGAGAGAGAAGGGAAAGCATATGGAAATGGTAGGAGACCCTCAATGTTACGCGAAATTACATATAAGAGGTTGTGAGGGGAAAGGGAGGGGGAAACAAGGGAGAGAATTGAACAACAGCAGATGAGGTAGAGAGGGAAGATGGGAGGGGAAGGGAGGGGGGATAGTAGGGGATAGGAAAGGTAGCAGAATACAACAGTCACTAATATGCCATTATGTAAAAATGTGAGTGTGTAACGATGTGATTCTGCAATTTGTATTTGGGGTAAAAATGGGAGTTCATAACCCAATTGAGTCAAATGTATGAAAGACGATATATCATGAGCTCTGTAATGTTTTGAACAACCAATAAAAAAAAAGAAAATTTCATTCAATAAAAGATAAAATTTTCATAAAACCAAAAAAAAGAAAGTGGTCTGTAAAAATGAGCAATAATTAAACTTATAAGTTTATCATAATTATTATCTGGATATTCATTTATTTCATAAACTCTTATTGAATGGCTGACTTTACCAAATGGAAAAGAATTGATGCTTAAAAATGTAAACAAATGACAAAGTTATCAAAATCATTGCATATTTATGGAAAGGCAAAACATTCTGAGTAGCATGACTTTTATTTCATATTTCAGAATAATGTTTCAGACAGCAGTGGGAAAAAGAAACACTATGGTAATGACTGTTAAGAGATACATAATACCTCATAACCTCAATGATATATTTAGTAAACCCCATAGTTCAAATGTTTGGAAGACCCTTGATAGAGGTGATGGCTGAAAATACCCAGATTTATCAATAAATCTTCCTCGTGGCAATCATAGTTTAAATGGCAATGTTACCATGTTTCAAGAATGTTTTCAAAATCTGTAATTAAAGTATATACTTCCGACTCTTTTATCATCAAAAACACCTTCCATTCTAAATTATAATCTAACAAGATGAAATATAAAAATATATACTTTAAAATATTAAATTGTATAATTGTTTAAAAGTTGTATTTTATCAATCTAATTCAATTCTAAAATATCATGGTAGCCAGATCACCTCACATTAAGTAGGACTAATTTAACTATTATGCCTGTTCAAGAGAATGATAAAATAAAGAAATTAAAAATCTTTATGGTTTAAATCTGAGATGTCCCTCAAAACTCATGTGTGAGATAATGCAAGAAGGTGCTCAGAGCCTTAACCTAATCAGTGCATTAATCCACTGATGTGGATTAATGCTGTGGTAATTGTAGGCAGGTAGCGTGTGACTGGAGGAGGTAAGTGACTGGGGACATGCCTTAGGGTTTATATTTTGTCCCTGGTGAGCAGAGCTGTCTCTGCTTCCTGGTGTCATGTCCTGAACAGCCTTCCTCCACTATGCCCTCCTGCCATGATGTTCTGCCTCAGCTGGGGCCAAGAATTAGGGAGTTGGCAAGACCATGGACTGAGCTGCTGAAACAATGAGCCAAAATAGACTTTTTCTCATCTACATCTTTCTTGCCAACTCTTTAGGTCACAGAGATGAAAAAGCTAACTAAAACAATAAGTTACAGACAATGTGAGAAATTTGAGTATCTCCAGTTTATCATTTTTACCTGATTTTTCAGAAATTTAACCTTTCATTTTCCACATATATTAAGTCATGAGAACATATCTAATTCTTAAAAATCAGATATTTCCTATAATAAGCTAATGATGACAAATCAGAGTTATAACAAATTTTAAGATGTCTTCCGTCCTTTTCCATGTTTACAGTAAGAACTGTGTTTGAACATGGTTCTACGTAGATGGCAATTATTTAATAAGGTAAAAATGAAGTAAAAAACAAAACAAAACAGAAACCCATAACTACTTGAGAACAAACTTAAGGATCTGTCTTTATTGGTAGTAGCCCATAGTCCTTGGAATGACAGTGATATCAACACAAAATATATTGGGCTTCTGCAAGTGTTGTCTGCTTAACTATTCGAATTCTGTCACTAAATCTCTCACTGAAATCCTCTTCCTATTATATCTTTGATGGACTTAGTACATTTAGACAGATATTACAAAATACCATAAACTTGGTAGTTTGTAAGCAACAAAAATGTATTTCTTGTAATTCAAGAAGCTGAAAAGTCCTTTTTTAAAGAAACAATTTGTAGTTTTCAACTTATTTCATAATATGAACTTATTTATTTTCATATTTACTTACTATGTATACTTTCCTAAGGGAGATTATGATCATGCCTAAAGGCAGCATGAAAAAAAATGGCAAAGAGCAGGGGCAAAGTGAGGTGTGAACTCAACTCCACATCTTAGGAACTCTGTCTTCTGGGACATCTTATTCAAGGTTGATAGAGTCTCTCTCTTCCTCTGTCAAATAATAGTTACCATCTTCTTAAAGTGTGAAGCCACTATTTAATGATGCATAGTGAGTAATATCAAATTGGCATTAGAATTTGATAAATATTATGAAGTAGCATAATTTTAGAAATAAAACAAATAAGGCACAGAAGTCAAGTGGATATTGCCTTTACACGTGGTCAGTAAGTAGCTGAAAGAAGAGACCCGTGGGTCTGAGTATCCAGAGACCAATAAGCAGTCCATCATGGAAACACTCTGCTTATTGACATGTGGCTTCCTTTACTGCTTTAGTCAGTTTTTTAGCCACTGTGACCAAAAGATCTGACAACAACAATTTTAGAGGAGAAAAAGTTTATATGGGGCTCATAGTTTTAGAGTTTTCAACTGGTTCCATTGCTCTGAGTCTAAGGTATGGTAAAACACCAGGGTAGAAGAGTGTGGTGGAGAAAAGTGGCTCAGGACATGGCTAGAGAGAAGCAGAGAGAAATAGTTTCACTCTCTAGGGACAAAAGAGGCTATACCTCAAAGGCATGCCCCCATGATCCACCTTCTCCAGCCACACTCTACCTGCCTACAGTTACCACACAGTTAATTTCTATCAGAAGATCAATACACTGATTGGGTTAAGACTCTCATAACCCAATCGTTTCATCTCTAAATTTTCTTGCATTGGCTCACACATGAGCTTTTGGGGGACACTCCTATGTAAATCATAACGTTTCTACAAATTAAACAAATTATATGAACCCTCAGTATCTCAATGGATCTAATCTTCTAATTTTTTAAATTTAATCCACTAACTAAAAATTTAAAAAATGATTAAAAAATATAAATACTTAGGCATCATTTTTGTGAACAGAGTAGCACATCTATTAAAACCCAAAATCGATTTTTTAGTCATGATCACTCTTCAACATTAATACTTATTTCGGATTCAAAACTTGGGATACTTACTAATTACCAAATCAATAAATACGTAATATCTTCAGTGAAGATCTAGGAAAGCTACAGTGTTCCAAATAGCATAATTCACTTTTATCCCTGTGAGGTAAAGGGATTTTTGCAGACTGCTTTTGCAGCTGGCACTGTGTAATACTTTATTTTCCAACCCCTAAGCTTTGGGTGCACTATGTACAAGGAATGCAATAGGAGGCTTTCTGAGCTGTGGCTGACATAAAGCATATCTATTTGTCATTCTGCTAGTAAAGCTGGCCCTGAGCATGGGGTTGGCATAGATATATCTTCATCTTGCTGCTGGTCACACTAACCACCCCGTCTCAATCAACCCCAAATCACAGCACAATTTGAACATATAATAGAAAGTTATTCTATTGTAACAGATGTCTCAGTTTAGTGAGTTGGACATGACATGTGATGTTTCTTTAGTACTTAATATTTCATCTTTTTCAGGGCTAATTGAGCAACAGTTCTTGGGGTTGTTTCTAAATTAGTGATAGAAGAATAAGTGGAAAATGACTTAACCTCTTTCACAGGAAAATTAAGTTGGATACGGCTTATTTTCTGGTGAGCAAACTGCAGTTTAGTTGAATTCACAAGGATGACTATTTTGCAACCTTACTATGATAGAAGAATTTCCCTCTAATTTTAACAAGGGCTCGATTATTTATTTTTAAATTGTTTACATTAAATTGAGTTATTTAAATTGAATTGCTTAATGACTTTAATTTATCATTAATTTTATGATCATTTATTGAGTGACCATTATGAGTCTGTCATTATATTGCTTATAAAGAAAGATAATTATATCATTCTTCCTTCTATTCATTTTTCACCACATATTTATTAAACATGTGCTTTGTTTTAGAAACTGATGATATTACAACTGATGATGATATTTCATGCTTATGTTATGATTAAAGAGATAGCCTATAAACTTAATAAATAAATTGCTTAGTATTATAGAGATTGATAAGGTAAGGTGGCTGGGCCTGCTGGGTGAGTCCACTTTGAATTGTGTGGTCATGGCAGGCCTCACTCTGAAGTGAGATTTGGCCAAAGCTGTGAAGGAGGTAAGGTAGTTAGCAATGGATATATCTGGCAGAAGTAGCAAGTGGTACCAATATCCTAGTGAATGAAGATTGGATGTACAGGGGAAGTAAGAAAAGGGGCGCAAATTCAACTCCGAGGTTTTCCCTTTGAACACATGGATGAGTAATAATTACATACACATGCAGAGGAAATAAACAAGTTTTTAGAAAAAGTTAATGATATTATTTTGAGACAGGCTGAATTTGGAGTACTTGAGAGATATTCAAATTGAGATATCCAAAAGTTAGATATATAAAAATGGTTTATAAGCAGAGAATTCTAGAATTGCCATGTGTTTGGCAAAGATGGAAACCCTGAATTTGGATAAGGTTTACAGGGAGAATAT
This sequence comes from Urocitellus parryii, assembly GCF_045843805.1. Taxonomy (NCBI): domain Eukaryota; kingdom Metazoa; phylum Chordata; class Mammalia; order Rodentia; family Sciuridae; genus Urocitellus; species Urocitellus parryii. Next base: position 60,621,190 of record NC_135540.1, read on the forward strand.
ATAGAAAATTAGTAGAAAACCAATTACTGCACCTTGGGAATACATAGAGTTATGAAAATGTGGAGAAAGGCAGCAAAGAAGATTACTAAGAAGCAGACAAACAAAACAACCAACAAAAAACACCTGAGGCAATGATGATGTTGATGATGATGTTGATGATGATGATGATGATGATGATGATGATAGGTGTGATCAAGACTGAACAATTCAGGGAGTTTTAAAGCAGCTAAGTTTTACTGACTATGTACTACATGCACTTTACACTGGTAGGTGTTTAGCCACACAGCCTAATTGCTACATGGGACAAACTGTTAGAATCTTCCATTTTACATCTCAGGAAATGAAGTTACTAGCAGTTAAAGTTTCTGAGTTAGACACTTCTGGTAGCACTGTACATGAACTGAATACATTAGTTCCAATCACACTGTCAAAAGTACAATTATTATAACCCCATTTTATTTGCAGGATAATTGAGGCACAGGTTGTAGAAGCAGTAATTGTGCAGACAGTCTGATTTCACATTCCAAATGCTTAGTCCCCGTGTTGCTATTTTTGTGAAATGGTGACCAACGCATGTGCTTTTACTTTTGCACTATGGATGTGGGTGGAGAAGAGCAAGAACAATTTCCATGAACTGATGGTAAGAATAGAAACAATATTACATTGAAAAGTTGAGTGGGAAACTAATGTAGATGGCACCTTCAAGAACAAACAGGCAAAAGTTGAATCTGAAGCTAGAGATACACGTGGATTGAGGAAGAGGTTTTTGTTTGTTGGTTGATTGGTTGAGTGATTTAAGAAGAAAGCAAGGAAAACTGAACAAAAAGAAGGGGTGATGTCAAGAAAGAGAAGAATTGATGGAGCAAGGTCCCACAGAAGGTTGGTAGACATGGGATAAGAAGCACAGGTAAAATTTGCTACAGAAAAATAAGTAAACAAACAGCATAAAACAAAGCACTTCCTTAATTGATATCCACTCAGAGGGTAACAATGGAGGGACTGGGTAGGATAGGGTTAGTAACTCCAAGCATTTTCTCTTGCTTCTCTGGAGATAAACTCGGCTATGGAAAAGACCATTTAGCACGATTCCTAGTTGGTCTCTGCTTTGTAATTTTCCCATTAAGGACTTAGGGCCTTGGTAAAATTTAGCTCTGTTCCTGAGTTGACCCTGGGATCACATAGTTCAGAGGATAACTAGAGTAAAATTTACTCTTAAATCTATTGTAAAACAAGTATTAAATTTATTTTATTTTTAACTAAATTAGAAACTCAGGGAATGACCTAAATCTCAGTGAGTTTTGTTGAGGTTTCTGTCCTAGAAGAGAAGTTTTCCAGAACAAGATCTTTCAAAATGCAATAAGCTCTGATGGATGGACAGGAAAAAGGCAATAAAAATTCTGCCTTTTTATAAATTTTTCTGATATGGAATTTTTATCAGATTCACATGATATGTAATCCAGTTAAAGAGGAATAATAAGCCATTTGTCATAATTATGCTAGTCTATTCATCTTTTCATTATTTCCAGTTACCAATCATTTATTTCACAACCTTTATTATAAGATGATTTTGTGATTCTTCAAAGAGTAAATTCATGGATTATTGTTAGTCAACTTTGCTTTATTTTGACAAAATGCCTGACAAGAACAATTTAGAGGAGGTAAAATTTTTTTAGGATCATGGTCATAGAGATTGTACCCATGATTGGCTAACTCCATTGTTCTGGGCCTGAAATAGGCAGAATATCATGGCAGAAGGGTATGACAGGGGAGTGCTTCTCATCTCATGGTAGCCAGGAAAGAGAGTGTGAGAGGAACCCAGTATAAGATATTGCCCAAGGTCATGCCTTAGGTTAATAACTTCTCCTAGTTACCACCCAATAGTCCATTCAATTAATTCATGAAATGGATTAACCCATCCATGAGGTTACAACTGTCATAATCTAATCATTCACATTGGAACATTCCTGCACTGCCCAACACATGAGGTTTTCAAAATCCAAACAACAATAATTATACATAATTTATTATTTTAGAAGATTTTTCATTTAACTTGATCATAAGTTATTCATAAATTTTTCTGAATTTCAATTAAAATTTTAAATGCTAATCTTGCCTAGAATTTGTTGCATTTGCTCTGCTTAATTTGCTTTTTATATTTATCTGGAAATGGCGTCAGTTACATTTATGATTGTCTTTAAAAGATAGAACACAGAGTTTATAAGATTTACAAATTGCTACCTTTATAACATTGAATTAACAAAATACCACATATATATACTGTTATCACAGTGATGATATCCACTAGTGATGCCTGAAACGATCACATATAACTACATTTGCACATATGGATGTCATAAGGAATGCTGAGGTTTTTGAGGCATATAGAACTGGCCTATCAACCCTCCTATAAATTTTAGAGCTTGAAATGTTTTGAGATGAGGTCAGACTAATTTCCCTGATGTTCCAATTCTTTATTAAATAATTTACTACAGTAACCTTGCAATAAGAATTCATAAGGGAAAAAACTTGTCATAAAATTCATTGAATTAAATACTTACTGCTGCTGAAATACCTATTCAGGATACATAAGTCATAGAATGTATCACAATGTTGCTAATATGTTCTACTTTATTTAAGTTTTGAAAATGATTCCATTGAAAATAGATAATTAAACAAGAAAGATATTTCAACTAGGAGAAGACTTGCAACAACACTGCAATCTGTAAAATCATTTATTTAAATAATTGCTTTGAGATAAAAAATGTTAACTCTTTAAGATGGAGTTACATTGTATTTTCTTATTTGCTTCCTTTTGCCCTGCAAGATGATTACTTTTTTTCTATGCAATACACTATAGTAGGGCACACTGTATTTTTTTAAACTTTCAAGTAAAAAACTTAGTTATGTTTTTATTTAATAAATTGCCTTCTCAAAGGATTAAGGGTCTTTAAAAATTAACTTATTTATTTTAATTAGGTATATATGACTGCAGTAAAGGGTCTTTTAAAATAAATGTGATATATGAAGTCTCGGATTCCTAACAATTATAGTGCATACATATTAAGCAATAAATACATGCTATAAATAATTACATATTACTTTTGCCAGTTGGTTTCCTGTTACTTTGCAATCTTAAATGACTGACTGAATATAGAATTGGAGTATTAGATGATGTGAAAGATTATTACTATATATACACTCAATTTTTTCAAACAATCCAGTTTTCTTCTAAACTACTTTAAGTGAAGCTTCTGGATATTTTGCTCCCTTACGAATAAAAAGTGAATCCTTGCTTAAGAAAACTTTCAGCTCTTCTACAGTCATTTGATAAAATATAATGTTGACATTTATCACTAATTCAGAATTAAACACTGCAAAAATAATAGTGAATACTATTTTAAACATTTCTTTCACTTCCATGATGATTTAATTTTCTTATGCTATCTAATTCTACTTCTTTTATTTTCTCAAAATTGCCAGCATCCTGAACAACTAACAAATGTGGGAGAAAAGAGGAAAATGACAGAAACATTTGTATTATTGACATCGTGTTTGCCTTCAGAAGTTTAGCATTCAACCATAATGTGCTTACCCTGATATATGACTTATCTTATCCTACCATATGACTCACTTTTCTCTTGAGTGGTTTCTATTCATCCCTGTGTTACATGCCTACCGATACACTAAACTATTACCTTAACCTCTCTCCATGGCTGTCATGCCATTCTGGTACTTATCTATTTTTCACCTTCTGAAAAGAGCCTTATCATTTATCTCTTCAAATACTACATTCAAGTCTGCTTCTTAACATTTCATTATACTTCTCACAACATCAGACTTTCTACTTTTACAACAGTTTTAGATTAACATTACAGCATCATTTTTTTTCTCTATAATCTCTAAAACTTTCTTCTTTAAAATGATTGACAGCTTTATGAACTGACATTTATTGTCAGGTCTACTAATATCAACTTAGATACACTCCTATTTTAAGTGAATAATTTAATGCATTAGTGAAATAGCAGTGTTAGGAAATAATAAACACTAAAATATTTATTTCTATGATATCTGCTCATCTCAGAATCATAGATAATACTGTGTCAGAGTTATATTTAAAAATGTTTAACTCTCTGAAGAACTTTATTTTATATTCCAGTGCAACTTTCTTAATCAAAATAACACTATTCATGGAACCCAGACAATAAAAAGGAAACATGAACATAGTATAATAATAGTTATATTGTCCTGTATTAACAGAGTTGTAGATTTATGGACCAATGTCATTTATTCAAGGTAAAATTGAAATATATATATATATATATAGTTAATTTAATAGAAAAATGCAATAATTTATAAAAGACTTTACATAAATGGCAAAATGAAAAACAAGAGAGTTTATGTATGTGTGTGGTGGGGGAGGAAGGGAGAGGAAGGGAAAGAGAAGAAAGTGGATAATGTCAGAGGATTCAATGACTACCTTGAATGGATTCCAGAACCTTAGAGATGACCCATAATTTCAGAAAACAAAATAAACAAAAAGTACAGGCCAGTGCTGATTCCAAGCAGCAATGAAATCATCATAAAACAAATGATAATGGATCAATTTTATTATCTAGATATTATGCCTATTAAAGCCAGGTATTCCTGAGGCCATTTTTTTTACAACCAGCAAAACATCTTGCTTTTATATTTATCTGTGATATATGAGAATTTTCACATATAAGTAAATGGGTTACCTGATAGGAAATTGAACTGGCATCTTAAATTTTCACTACTTGATGTTATGGCTTAATGTCACTCTAAATCAACTTTGTTATTATTTGATGGTTATAAAGTAAAACTATCACCCAACACAATAAGTTACATGACCTCACTCCATTCTCTCAACAGGATTTCTTTATTCAAATTAAGTAAATTAAACACTTAATATTGAAATATTTGTTGACTGTGTGGTTTTTTTAATGTAAAGACTTCAAATACATTTCAATCCTATTTTTAATTTTACTAGCTATCTTAGTTTTCCTAATCATTGAATATTTAATCAAATGACTATATTTCTTTCAAGTAACTGCATTAACTATCTCTAAATTATTTTTGCTTTATGCTTTTGAGGTTTAAATATACAAAGAATACAAGATTCTTTATTCTTCTGGAGGAATATGGTAACAAAAATAGTTGTTCCCTTGGAGTGTTATTATTCTTTTTCTTCCTTTACTGGTGGATAAAGTGGGCTGTATTTACACCTTTTCTTCAAGTAACCTAGCTAGGACTAACAGGAATTCAACACAATTGCTACTAGTAAAAACTAGTTGCAGAACATATATTTTTATCACTCTTCATTTTGTTTGATCACGGTCAACATCTCTTTCTCCATCACTGTACGATTTTAAACAGGATAGGTTACATTCTATTACTCTCACAATTTATAGTGCAGTGGTTTTCCTATTCTTTCAATGTAGTATAGTCATCAATACTCCAGTTATTACTTTTGCTCCCATAAGTTTTGCTTCCCTTTAAAAAAATTATTTTAATTCCCACTATATATTACTTGTGGCTATTAAATACACATCTGGTCTGGAACTTTTTTTTTTAGTCACAGTCCACTGGACAGTTGCTTAATGAACCTCTCTTGTCAAATGCCTCTTAAAATATCTAACATGTAATTATTTTCCATCTCAAAATCAGCACCTCTTCTGGTTTTCATTTTCTTATAATGCTACTATTGCTTCTAATACTGCACTGGAGGCTTAAAATTTTAAGGTTATGATCACTTGCCTGCTATGCTTTCAAGAACTTTCCCCATGAACTATTTCTTTGTATTTCCATTACCTTTCATCATTTCACACATTTATTAAACCAATCTTAGATCACAGTCAATAAAAACTCAAAAATCTTCAGTTATATGCATTATGAAATCTTCTGGGACCTCTCTCTCATGTAATTTTCAAAACTATCTTCCATAAATTCCCTTATTCAACCTGAGTTCAAATCATATCAAATGGAATCAAGTTGGACAAAAATAACTTTTTTTTTTCTGTGTGTATTCTGAATTGTATCCTTCAAGGGGAATGAAATTATTCTTGTTCTTCATATATACATATTCAAATTAAGCCTACAATTGAAGCCCTGGAGCAAATACTGTGTTTTCTTCTATGTCTTAATGATTTTACTCTTACCTTCCTAACTCACCAGTATTTTAAAACTAATAGTTTCTTTATAAGGATTGTGCCTAAAGGCAGTCTTCCTTGAGTATATTATTAACAGCATTTAATTAAATTCTGCCTTTGGTATATTACTGAAGGACTATATTTTAAACTGAACTTAAGAATAGTCCATACTATTTGTACCTGCCACCAATATACCAACCTATCTGTGAGGCCATAAATATTTATTAAATAAATGACTCAATTAACTGCATTCATTATGATGCTTAATTATATATGCCAACTTGACTGAGCCATGGGGTGTCCAGACATGTGATCAAACATTATTTAGGGAAGAAGTTTCTTCTTAGATTGCCATTTGAATCAGTAAAGGAGTCTGCACTTCTTTTATTGTTATGTTGTAAGAAATTATAGATGTTTTGACAATTTTTCTTAAACCATATACTGAATTCTAGCAACTATTTTCCTGTTTTTCAGTTCATTGTTTTGTTTAATGCTAAATATAGTTTATATATTTTTAAGAATTTTAAGAACACCCCAAAATCTTCTGAATGTACAATTTTAGTTATAAATTATGTATTGTTTGGGGACTTAATAGACATTGTTTTAGATAATTGGATGGAATGCTGTGATGGATATACTACTACACAGGTGTGATTGAGTGTCCTGCTGCATACCCAGGATAACATAGGAGTGGTGTCACAAACTAGAATCTACAATTCTCACTATTTAGAGAGCATTAATGACATACTGTGTATGTATAACAGCTTCATGCACTATAATAACCCTTAAAATTAAACTATTGGGATTGCTATAGTCTGTCCTTATTTTATTTTTTATTTGTGTACCAGGATTGAACTCAGGGGCCCTCGACTACTTAACAACATCTCCAGTCCTATTAGGTTTTTTGTTTTGTTTTGTTTTAGAGACTAGGTCTCACTGAGTTGCTTTAGTGCCTTGCTTTTGCTGAGGCTGGCTCTGAACTCTTAGTCCTCCTGTCTCAGCCTCCCAAGCAGCTGGAAGTAAAGGTCCGAGCCACTGTGTCTGGCTTAGCCTGCACTTCTTAATGTGGAGAAGCTTCATCCAGTCTATTGAAGATCTAAACAGTGAGAGTGAATTCTTAACTGACTGAAAGAGCTGACACATAGGTATTCTTGCCTTATAATTTAAACTTCTCTTGGGTTTTGAGCCACCTTTTGACTAAAACTCACTTATATCACAAACTCTCCAGGATGCCAACCTTGCCAACTGCATATCTTGGGACTTTCCAGCCTCCATAATCAAGAGATCCAATTTCCAATTCCTTACAATAAAGCTGTCTCTCTCTCTCTCTCTCTCTCTCTCTCTCTCTCTCCCTAGATACTAACTAATAAGGATTTTGATTCTGAATGTATTTTAGTGGAAGAAATTTTAAGATGTCTTCTAAATTGATGCTGAGATTGCAGTGTTGGCTGTGTAATTTGATTAGATTTAAGGCACGAGCAGCTAGCCTCACAACAATAAGGAGAGCACCGAGAATCCATTACATGGCCTGGCAATAGAGATACACAAAATATCACCACTGAACACTGCTAATCTACAATCTACAGGAAAACATAGGAGCTGGGTATCTGGGTATATGATACTTTAGGAAATTTTTAGCGAAGTAACAAGTATAATGAGATTGACAGTTTGCTGATAATGGTCTCTGGATAAAGGGGAAAGGAAAAGGATGAACTCAAGTATTCAAATTCCCTCCTTAAGTATCACAGCCATGTAAATGACCTGAAAACTTCAATGTGTGACCCTCAGGGAGAACCTTACCTCATGTATGAGAAAAGAGTACTGCCTTCTCCTGAAGCATTTGCCTTGCGTGTAAAACAGTGCTGAGAGTCTCCTCAGACTCCATTCCCACCACCTTTCTTTCTTTCTCTCTTTCTTTTTTTTAAATCTATAGCTAAAGTTCAAACAGCCTCCTAAAGGTAAAATACAAGGTGTGATTCATAAGGAGGTGTGCTACACTCCAAAGAACTATGTGATTTTTCTAGTTTGGACAGTAAGAAATCCAGGACCCATGTGTGATATGAATATTAAGGGAGTTGGGTAATGGTAGAGGGAAGCAAACTTGGATCAAGCTGAATTTAGTGATATGAACTCACCCAGAAGAAAATCTCAGGAAATTAGAAGCGTTCTCATAGATTACTTGGTTGATTGGCTATAACATGGACCAAAAGCTTATACCCATCATCTGTGAGCTGAAAATGCCTTACCTGGCATGATTTAATGTAGAGGAAAGGATTCAAAGTTCTAGGGAAGTTGAACTGTTAGTGTACTTAGGCACACTAGGAGGACCCAGAAGACAAGCCTTTCACCAATACTATGGTACATAAATGGGGGAATGGAATCTTGACATCCCTGAAGAGTTCTGTTACTGATCTTTCCTATAGCCCAGATCTTGCAGTAGTAAATGAAGTGACCGAGTTTGGAAACTTAAAAATATTAGGAGTAGGCCAGGGCTGGTGGCACATGTCTGTCATACCATGGCTGGGTTGGTTAAAGCAGGAGGATCATGAGTTCAAGTGAGTTTCAGCAACTCAGCGAGGCCCAAAAAGTAACTTAGCAAAACTCTTTCTCAAAATAAAGTATTAAAAGGGTTGGGGATGTGGCTCAATGGTTAAGAGCCCCTGGGTTCAATCTTTGGTAACAACAACAACAACAACAAAATAATTAGGAGTAAGCAGATTCCCAGAGAGCAGGAGCTAAGTGTTGGTATTCAACTACAAAAAGCATGGTTACTGTAATGGATTGAAGAATCAAAACAGGAAACAGAATACTCCTATGACATTCTTGGTTGATCCTAGTATTTCTGCCAGAAGTAGAATCAATAGGGAGCCTATACTAAATTCATACTTAACCTGTATAAACAGAAGAGTGTTAGGTTGAGTAAACAAAAGTCTAACCTGAATAATAAAAACAAAGTAAAGTTCCCCAAGTAAATTTTCAGACATTGAGTCAGTTGGCAGACTCTGGAAGGGGGAGCAATTATTGAGGAACGATTCCCCACATCTACACTCCCCAAAATTTATACTACTAATATTTCTTCAGGCCATCCTCACATAGACTTGCAACCGTTTACTAGTGTAATTGTGTTTTGAAGAAAATGAAATAATCAAACCTTTTATGGACTGCTGGGTACTTGACTTTGAATTAGCACATTCTAAGAGACCCAAAATGTGACTTGTCCCTGAGAAGCATAGCTATGGAGTGTCTGGTGGAGGTCAGGTGATCAATGGCATTTTAGCTCAGGTGCATTTCACATCAAGTTTAGTGAATCCCTAAATTCATCCTGTGATAATTTCCCTAGAAGTAAATGCATAATTGAAATGGATTTACCTAGCAGGTGGCAGAACACACACACTAGTTTACTGACCTGTGGTGTCTGGAATTTAGGGTAGAAAAGCCACCAGGACTGACTATATCTAAGGAAATTAGTAAACCAAAAAGCAATAGCACATTCCTGGAGGATTTGCAGAGCTATTGTCACCATCAAGATCTTGAAAGATGCAGAAATGGTGAATTTTACTTCATCCTTGTTCAACTGTATGGAAGCAGATGGACCTGGGAAAAGCTTAGCCAGGTGATGACTACAATTGTAGCAGCTGTAACTTATGTGATTTTATTGTTTGGGCAAATGAACACATGCCCTTGTACTTGGTATGTTGTTATTGATATGGGAAATGCCATTTTGTCCATTTTTTGTCAATGAGGCCTACCATAAACAGTTTGTTTTCAGTTGGCAAAGCCATCAGTCTATGTGCACTGTCTTACTCTACGGATATATCAACTCTTTAGCCTCTGTCCTAATTTAGTTCACAGGGAAGTTGATCACCCTTCCCTTTCAAAAGTCATCCCATCGGCCACTATATTGATAACATTAAATTGATTGGGCCTAAAGAGCAAACAAAATAAACTACTCCAACTTATTGGTAAAACATTTGCAGTCAGAGGGTAGAAAATAAAACCAATGAAATTTCATGGGCATTCTACAATGACTTAAAATTTTAAGGGTCTAATGGTGTGGGACATGTTGAAGTATCCCTACTAAGGTAAAGAATAAGTTGTTATGTCAATGTATTACACATTTATGCGTGTTACTCTGCCGTATTTACTGACATGAAAATTTGCTAGTTTTGAGAAGGGTGTAGAATAAAAGGTGGTCTGCAAAATGTCCAGGTTTTTATACAAGCCATTTTGCTACTTAGGCTGAATAAGCCATAAGATCAATGGTGCTTGAAGTGGCATTGGCTGATAGGGATGCTGTTGATGCCTTTGTCAGGCCCCAATAAATGATGCCAGCATAATCCCTTAGGAGTTTGGAGCAAAGTCCTGCTCCTTGTGGATAATTATCTCCTTTTGAATAACAGTTCTTGCCTGTTATAAGAGGACCTTAGTAGGTCTGAAAGTTTAACGATTTACCACCAAATTTCTTTGCAACATTAGCTGTCTATCTTGAACTTGGTGATATCTGTCACATCAAGCTATAATGTTGGATGTGTACAGCACTCCATCATTAAACAGAAGTAGTATGTAAGAGATTTGTCCAGAGCAGTCCCTGAAGGCTTGAGTAAATTACATGAAGAAGTCGTCCGAGGTTCCAACTGATATATACTGCTTTTTCTCTCCCCGCCTGCATCTAGAGCCTGTGGAGAATTCTCTATATTCAAGCAACAGAAAATCTGAGGACTTGCTTGGTTTACAGATAGTCATGCATCATAGGTGGGCATCACCTGAGAGTGGACAGATGCAATACAATGGGCCTTTTCTGGGAGATCCTAAAATACAGTGATGAAAACAAATCCTTCCAATGAGCAGAATCTCAGTGTTCCTGGTTGTTCACTTTGTTTGGAAAGATAAATGATCCATGTTTGACTAGATGCTGGATAGTAAAAGAACTGGAAATAGCATAATTGGAAAATTGGTAGCAAAGAAATTTGGGGAATAAGTATGTGCATAGGTCCATCTTACTGGGCAAAAAATTTGAAAATATTTGTTTCCAATATAAATGCTAATAAAGGGTGACCTCAAGAGAAGAAAATTTTTAACATTCAGAAAGATAGGATTAACTGTTCTGTGAATACCAGTCTTCTTCCCCAGATATTGCTGTCGTTGTCCAAAGGGCTAATGAATAAAGAGGCCATATAGTATGATAGCATGAGTAAAGCTTATTTATGGTTGCCATGTCATGGATTCAACCCACCCAGGATAATTTGGCTACTGCTATTACCAAGTGCATAATCTATCAGAAGTAGAGACCAACACTGAGTGCCTGATATAATATTAATTACCAAAGTGATCAAACCATTACTTGATTGCATGTTGATTACATGGGACCACTCCCATCATGAAAGAGGCAGTGCTTTCTTCTTACTGGAAAAAAATTTCTAGAAAAAAATATGGATTTTACTTCCTACATGCAATGCTTCTTCTAAAACTTCCATCCATGGATTTTTGGAATACTTTATCTACAGTCACCAGAAACCATCAATGCTTATTTAACAGCAAAAAAAGTGCAGTAATGGGATTCTCATGGAATTTACTGATCTTACCATATTCCCTACCATACTGAAACAGTTGGTTTGATAGACTAGTGGAATGGCCTTTTGAAGACTTAGTTGCATCTCTAGGTAGGTGATAATACTTCTCAGCTGATGCAAGGTTCTCTGAGTAGGCTGTATAAACTCTGAATCAGTGTCCAAGATGTAGTGTTATTTAGCCAAGATTCATGGGTTCAGAACACCAGGGGAAGAATTGGAAGTGACACTGCTCACTATGATCCCTAACCACCTGCTAGCAATTTTTTTTTGCTTCTTATTACTGCAGTGTTATGGTCTGCCATTCTAGAGGTATCAACTCCAAAGGAAGAAAGGCTTCCACCAGGATATACAGCATGATTCCATTGAATAAGATGCTAGCCTCCCTCCCAGCCACTTTGGACTTCTCAAGCCTCTGATTCAATAAATAAGGGAGTTCTGGCTTGGGAAATTGTTTCTGAATGTCAGGGGGGGATTTCCCTTAAGTTGTTTCTTAATATCAGCTTGCCTGTGATTAAGGTGAATGGAAAACTGCAACAATCTAATCTGAGAAGGACTGTTAATGAATGACCCATTACCTTCAGGAAAGAAGGTAAGTCATCTCACCAGATAAAAACATGTGACTGGGAGGTGCTTGCTGAACACAAAGAGACTGTATACTCAGTAGTAAAAGAAGGTATTTACAAATGTAGCTACCACCATGTTGCCCAATCCAGTAGCAAGGACTGCAGTAGGCATGAATATTCCTCCTTATTTTGTTAAGTATATGTGTGTATGTTAAAAATTAGGAAAGATTTTTTTCTATGACTAACAGATCATAAGAATTTATGGTTCTATTAAGATAATTTTATTGTTTAATTAGTTATTTGATTTTCACCTATAAAATGGTTTCAGTTACAATTAAGTAATTCAAACGGTTGTCAGATATTTGCTAAGTATTAAGGAAGAACATGCTATTTTAATAAAGCAAATTGGCTTTTTAAAATCTCCATATATTTTGATGGATTGCTACGTATTCTCTTTTCTTAGTGATATTTTTGAATTTTATGGAATATAATTATACTTCATAGCAAAGCTCATTCAGTTTGTTCATTTCCCTCATTTGTTTTATCCAACAAACATTTCACTAAATGAAAAGCCATATTACAGGTGATTATTTCTCTTTACACATACAATAGTCTTTGGTCCAGAGCACTTCTTTATAACATTCCTTATCTCCAAATATTATCTTCTGACATAGTGACAGTGAATTCTCAGACAACTCGTACGTAGGTCAGTTTGTGAAGGAACAGTTATGAATATGATTTTTCTTGCCACCTAACTTACTGCCTTGAAAACAATTTTATTTTATAAAAAGTATGTATTAAAACATTCAAATGATAAGAGATCAATCCAGTATAACAATGTGTTAGTTAAATCATAGAAAGCCTTGGTAATTTAAAATAATGGGGCACTAATTATCACAGTATCATCTAGAACAGGGAGTCTTATTTTGGATTAGAGGTCATCCAAAAGCAAACCAAATTCTCCTAGTACCAAATCGTATAAGCTATTTCTAATTGCTTTCACACTGAGGGCAATGAAGGTAGTAATATTGGTTACATTAGTTAGAAATTCTTTTCCACAATAAATTTAAAGAAGAAAAATTTAGTATATATTTATTATATTAAAATGGACATAGTGTCATATCATATAGGTATATATATTAATATGTGATTGAACTGTAACACAAATGTCTTTTAAGGTCTACTTATTTTTTATAGATTAAAAGGCTGTTAAAGCATGGACATATCATAAAACTTTACCATACTGAAAATAATATAAATTTATGATTACAAATCAGATTAAACAAGTAATAATTTATACTCACAAGCAAAGCTGATATTTCATTGAAATCAGCTAGCTATCTCACATTAAATGCTCTTAAACAGAAATTTCATCACATTAACTAATATAATGTGTAACAGATTTTTTAGAAGATAGAGGTAAAATTCTTAGTATAAAATTGAAGTAATTTTAGTTTGGTTTATGGAATCCTTTTTCCACATGAACAATATGAAGGCTGCTACATTTAAGAACCTTTAACAATATGTATTTTAAAATTGATGATTTGTTTTTGCAAGCAATTTCAGCTGCATTACTTTTACTTTAAATTATTTGTTTGCAAATAGGGTAAAAATGAAGACAATTCAATTATATAGAGAGTTTCTACAATTTTTGCATTGAAATAAGTAATTTATCCCTGAATGCAAGATAGACTATAACTATCCATTATCACTTGGTACTTTGGGCAGAGTTTTGTACAACATCCAGGAACCAACAATATCTCTGTGGCATATGTGTCATCTCATATTATTATATGTGACAGATGTGTGCCATTCTATATTATTTTCTGAGGATTGTAAGGTTCAGACTATTTAGCTGATAAATTATAGGACTATGACAATAAAGCATGGAAAGCTCATTGTCCATGTCAAATAAAAATATCTATCATTTTGACAATACTGATTCTGCCTATTCAAGAATTTGGGAGGTTTTTCTACTAAAATGTTCTTCAATTTCTTTCTTCAGTGTTCTATAGTTTTCATTGTAGAGGTCCTTCACATCTTTCATTAGGTTAATTCCCAGGTGCTTTATTTATTTTTTGGTAATTGTGAATGGTTAATTTTAATTTCTTTTCACCTGATTCCTTATTGTGGTATAGGAAAGCAATTGATATGTATATTGATTTTGTATCTTGCTACTTTACCAAATTTGTTTATTAGCTTTAGATATTTTCTGGTGGAAGTTTTGGGTCTTCTAAATATAGGATCATGCCATCAGCAAACAGGGATAATTTGACCTCTTTTTTCCTATTTGTATTCCTGAATTTCTCTCTCTTTCCTGATTTCTCTGGCTAGAATGTGAAGAACTATGTTGAATAGGTGTGGTGAAACTGGACATCCTTGTCTTGTTCCTGTTTTAGAGAGAATGTTTTCAGTTTATCTCCATTCAGTATGATGTTGGCCTTGGGTTTGTCATATGTAGTCTTTCCAATGTTGAGATAAGTTCCTTTTTTCCCTAGTTTCTCCAGTATTTTAAATGTAAATGGGTGCTATAATTTATCAAATGCTTTTTTCCTGCATCTATTGAAATAATCATGTGATTCTTGTCCTTAAATCTCTTTATGTGATGAATTATATTTATTGATTTTTATATGGTGAACCAATCTCCTATGCCTGGGATGAAATCCACTTGATGGATGGTGCACTATCTTTTCAGTGTGTGTTTGTATGCTGTTTGCCAATATTTTATTAATAATTTTTCCATTTATATCATCAAGAATATTGGTCTGAAATTTTCTTTTCTCGATGTATGTTTGATTTTGGTACCAGGGTGATACTAGTTTCATTGAATGAATTTGGCAGTGTTCACTCCTTTTCTATTTCATGGAATAATTTGAGGAGGATAGATGTCAGTCCTTTTTTGAAAGTTCTGTGGAACTCAGCTGAGAATCTGTCTGGTTCTAGGCTTTTCTTTGTTGAAAGGTTTTGATTTTCTCTTCAGTTTCATTGCTTATTCTTGGTCTATTTAACTTTTCTATATCTTCATGGTTTAATTTGGGCAGTCCTATGTCTCTAGGAATTTGTCAATATCTTCTATATTTTCTAGTTTTGAGGTGTATAGATTTTCAAAATAGTTTGTAATGATTCTCTGGATATCTGTGATATCTGTTTATGTTTCCTTTTTAACCTCTGATTTTATTAATTTGAGACTTCTCTCTTTCTTTTGGTTAGTATGGCTAAAAGTTTACTAATACTGTTTATTCTTTCAAAGAATACAACTTTTTGTTTCATTGATTCTTTGTATTTTTTATCTTCAATTAAATTTATTTCATCTCTAATTTTAATAACTTCTTGTCTTCTTCTGATTTAATATCATCAAAATGACCATACTACCAAAAGCATCATACAGATTTAATAAAATCCCCATCAAAATTCCAATGAAAATCTTTACAAAATTATAAAAAATCACTAAAACTCATATGAAAAAAAAAATTTAGCAAGAAAAGATTATTTGGAGGCATCACAATACCAGAACTCAAATTATACTACAGAGCTACAATAATAAAAACAGCATGGTACTAGCACCAAACAGACAAGAAGACCAATGGAATAGAATAGAAGACACAGAGACAAACCCATGTGAATACAATTAATTTATACTGGACAGAGGTGCCAAAAATATACATTCGAGTAAGGATAGTATTTTCAACAAATGATGCTGGGAAAACTGAATATCCATATGTAGAAATTTGAAGCTGGACCCACTATGTCTCTCACCCTGCACAAAAGTCAACTTGAAGTGGATTAAAGACCTAAGAATTAGACCAGAAATTCTGAAACTACAAGAAGAAAATGTGGACCCAATACTACATCATATTGGCATAGGAACCAACTTCCTTAACAAGACCTCTAAAGCGCAAGAAATAAAACTAAAAATCAATAGGTGGAACTCCATCAATCTGAAAGCTTCTTACAACAAAGGATGCAATTAATTGTGTGAAGAAAGAGCCCACAGAACAGGAGACCTTTTCCAGCCACTCCTCTGATGGGTTATTAATATCCATAATAAACAAAGAACTCAAGAAATTAATACCGTAAAAGCAAATAACCCAATAAATAGACACTTCTCAAAAGAAGAAATACAAATGGCTAATAAATATCTAAAAAATGCTCAATCTTTTTATCAATTAGTGAAATGTAAACCAAAACAACCTTGAGATTTCACCTTATTCTAGTCAGAATGGCTATTATCAAGAATATAAATAATAATAAGTTTTAATGAGAATATGGAAGAAAAGGTACACTTGAACATTGCTATTGGGACTGAATATTAGGGTAACCTCTTGGAAAGCAGTATGGAGATCCCTATAAAAAGAACTAGGAATAGACTCACCATCTGACCCAGCTTTCCCACTCATTGATATATATCCAAAAGATCTAAACTCAGCATACTATAGGGATATAGCCAAATCAAGTCTTTAGCCACACAATTCAAAACAGCCAGATATAGAACCAACCTAAGTGCTCTTTATGAAAGAATAAAGAAAATGTGGCATGTATAGACCATGGAATATTACTCAGTCATTTAAAAAATGAAATTTATAAATGTCCTTTGCTGGTTAATGGATGACACCAAGGACTATTATGCTAAATGAAATAAGTGAGACTCTAAAAATCTTAGCCAGGTGCAGTGGCACATTACTGTAATCTCAGTGGCTGCGGAGGCTGAGGCAGGAGGATCTCAAATTCAAAGCCAGCTTCAACAATGGTGAGGCACCAAACAACTCAGTGAGACCCTGCCTCTAAATAAAATACAAAATAGGGTTGGGGATGTGGCTCAGTGGTTGAGTGTCCCTGAGTTTACTCCATGGTACCAAAACAATGCTCTAATGTTATATATAACTATTGAACCAATAAAATATCTATCAATACAATGAAAAAGTAAAAGTTACCATAATGTAAATATTTGGTCTTCCAAAAATCATTTTACCTTTCAGAAAGATGTGTCAATACTACATCTGTTTTTTTTCATTTAAAAGATAAATGCTATTTTTAGATAATAAATATATCTGAGACAACATTCCTTCTTTATACTTCTTTCCTCAGTTGTGTCTTTGCTTGTTTACTTGTTTCCTTCCTTTGTTCACTCCCTCCCTTCAGTCCTTCCTATTTTCATTTCAGTGTAAATATTCCTTTAACCAGTCTAATTCTTGTTCTCACCTACCACTTCTCCGGAGTCCTACATTGACAGAAATGACAACACAGGCTCTTGAAAGACTCCTCTCCTGTGTAATACTTAGACTTTACTTATTTTAAAATATGTCTTTTGACACATTTATGTCAAATATGTAATTCTTAGCAAATTGCTAACTTTGCTTAATGACTTTCTTAAATTTATCCTCAAAACAAAATATGAGGATTTTTTTAATTCATGAAACTGTAAATTCCTTTTCAGATTTATGTGAAATTAAAGCAGGTGATCTATGATCCATTTACCAAGGGCAAACCAACTAAAATGAAAAGGCCAGGCACTGTGGCTCTTTCCTGGAACTGCAGCTACTTGAGATACTTAGGTAGGAGGAATGCAAGTTGAAGGCCCATCTGGGTAACTCAGTGAAACTCTGTCTCAAAAATCAATCAAACAACCAACAACAGCAATAACACAAATAACAATAAAGATGCCATTGAGTTCAGAATTTTGAGCTGGGTGTGTAGATCAGGGTAGAGTGCTAGCCTGGTATGTGTAAATGCCCTGGGTTCAATCTACATTACTAGGAAAAAAAGAAAGTAAGAAGGAAGAAAAAAAATTCAGAATCCAGGTGACCTAGTCTAATCTTGCCACATGGATCTCCTGGTAAATAAACTGATTAGATTTGCCAGAAAGAAGAGAGACCTTCTTAGGCCCTGAGAATGAGGAAGCCCTGGCTGAAGATTACCTATTTTAATTAGAACTAGCATGTGTGAGAACTGACCTCCTGCAGAATGGCATGTGAGCTAGGAAAGCCTCAGGTTACAAAATGAACAAGTTTCATAGTTAGATTGTCCCCACTGTGTTAGAAATCTCATCAGTCTTCCTTTGGGATGTCATCAGATTGGGCAGAGTGCCTCAATGCAAGCTGGGATCAGCCTTGAGAGCCTAAAACATTCTCTGCTTCCTCTGAGCCTCCTGATTTCCAGCACCCTTGATGTTATTTGGTAAGTGTTACTGTGAGAACACCGACTAAGACTCATGTTAGCCTGATTTGATGGTCTGATCCTGTTTGTTAGCTCAATGCCTCACTTGGAGAATGTCTGATTTTGAGGCACCAGAGTATATTATTTTCTGATAATATTTTTCTTGCAAACACAAGGAAATGAAATATATACTCAAATACAAACTTTAAAGAATATTATTGGGAGTTCCTGACAGGGAGGAATTGAATTCCTTAAGGGAGAATTCAAACTTATAAGTATGATTCCATCTCTGTCATTGTTCTTCATAATGTCTGTAATCAAAGAATTATTCCATAAAATACCATTAGCTTGCTACCACATGAAAAGAAGGTATTGCATTTCTAGGGTTCATATATCTGTGGTTTGTAATTATTCATCAGTGCTGAAATAGTGTTTAGTGTACAGAGATATGATTTAAAGAGCTGTTTGAAATTCTTACTTTCAAACATATTAATCCAAATTAAAAATAAAAACAAATGTTTATTCAAGGTTTATGCTTATATGATATGACATAATTGATGAGAGCTTTAAAAATTCTACAAAAATATCTATAGGTTAAACTATTCCTGAAGGGCTTATTCCTTTCCATTATGGTGTCACTTATTCTAATATTACCATTGAACTGGTATTGTTGTCTTAAAAAATAATATTTGTGTTTTACCATTCATGTTATTAAGTGTTAGAGTGCTTTTTTCCTAAAATAGTCCTTTATGTAGTTCTAGAATAATAAAACTCTATTTCCCTTTCAATTCTTTTGGTTAGCCACTTGTAACACTTAATTTGAATTGTCAACTTGATTGGATTAAAAGATGGCAAGGTTTAAGAGGATTATGGGTGTGTCCATGAAGGTGTGTGTAAGAATGATTGGCATAAGGGATAGCCAACTGAAATGGAGACCCTACCTAAGTGTGGGCAGCACCTACCAATAGGATGATAGTTTGGATGATATAAAAATTGGAAGAACAAGGAAGTAGCCGCAGATGCAAACTCTATTCTTCTTTCACAGGTTGTTGATTGCTGGTGAAATTGTCTGAGGATATCAGACTCTCAGTCCTTCATTCTTCCAAAGCAGACTCAGACAGTGATTCTCCAGAAGCCATCAGTCTTCTACGAGGGTAGCACTCTTGGTCCCTCTTATTTTGGGGCTTTATCCTCTTGGACTGCAAAGCTACTGTTCTTCCAGCACTCCAGCCTGCAGACGGCCATTGTGGACTATCAGCTTCTGGTCTCGTAAGCCAACCTACACTTATATTATATATACTTACATTATGCATACTAAACCATAATAATAATAACAATAATGCCATTCCTGAGTCATAGAGTTTTAGGTAAATTTTGGACAAGAATTGCTAGGGAATGGTGCCTAAAATAATAGGTAGTTTAGTATTATTAAATCTAAATCTCAGGGAAGAATAGTTTGCACAAACAGAACTTTGGAATCCTTTAGTCTGTAAGTAATTGTTGAAACTCTGGTCTACTGAACAGACTCACAAATATGAAAATTTAGAATAAAAACTGCAATGGTCTTTACTGGAGCAGAGAAAGTAACATTTTAGGAGGAAATATTAAAATATGATAATAATAAAAAATAATCAAAGAAAGAGATAAGAAGATATCATGAAACAAGAAGACTGCTACATGTCTAATTTGTGAAAACAGCAAGTTTCAGGAAAGTGTCACTAGATGAAGTGATATTTAATGTCACTATAATAAGATATGTAAAGGACTAATTGGGAATAGGAATTAGGAAGAACTTGGAGCACTTAGCAAAAACAGTTTTATTACAAAAATGTGGTGGAAGCCAGACGACCTTGGGTGAGTGAGACTTCAGCATCGTATTTGTTATGATCCTCACAGGAAACATGCCAAACTAAAATGAGGATAACCGAAGGAGAATTTAATAAAAGGATGATTTACAAAAATGAGGGCAGGGAATGTAAAACCCACAAAGGGTAATACAGTAGCATAGGGCCCAGAAGCAGGGCTTTGTTACACTTATAAACCTGAGGTCACAAGGAAGGAATGTTTACTAGAACTGGAAGAAGAATAATTCTGCACAGTGAGGGTCACCTGAGAGAGGTAAGAAATTCTTTCAAGATATTTCCAGGGCAGCAAATTCAAGGACAGCAACCCTACAGGGAAGCAGACATCTTTATCTCACTTTCCCTGGGCAATTCTTCTATATGTATTTCCCATTGCCAAAACCTAATTGGAAGTTATCTTACCAGATAGTTCATTGATGTAATTTGTATAGGGCAGTGTGGATCTGTATCACGCATATAAGTTATCCAGCATAAAATACAATGAAAGGCAGTATTAAAATCAAGAATATGTTACTATTTAAGGAAGTGTTAATAAGGAAGAAAATAAAAGAATTAGCTACAACCAGAAAGCAATGTTTGGATAAAGACGGGCTTTTATGGTAGAAAAGCATTGAGCATATTAGTAGGTTATGACCAAGAATCCCATAGAGTAGGCTCAAAACACAGGAGCAAGAGATACATGTTAGTAGAAAAAAATTCCAGAGGAGACAGAGATGGGATTAAGAATACAGTTGAAGAGTTTGTTTTGAACAGGAAAATGGTGCATCCTCCTTTTATATTTTAGAAGAAAACACAAAGATATAATCATATTTAGATATATTTAATGTTTGGGAAATATTATGCTAAGAGATATCATCTATGTGGCCTTTATTTTCTTCATATGATACAAGGAAATAATAAAGTATAATTATGTAATCTTTAAGAAAAATAAATGAGTAGAATCTTAAGTAAATATACTACAAAGCCACAATATTCTTCTCCCACTTTCAGAGTCCTGTGATTATGTTAGAATAGCTTATTTACTTATTTATAACAGTAGACACCACAGATTGTCGTATTAATTTGATTGTGCACATTGGTACACACACACACACACACGCACGGTAAAAGAAAAAGTGATGTCTATATTTGCCAGGTTTCTGTCACTGTGACAAAATACCTGAGAAAATCAACTTAAAGGGAAAAGATTTATTTGGGTTCATTGTTTCAAAGGATTCAACCCATGGTAACTTGGTCTCATCACTATGGGCCTCTGGCAAGACAGAACATCATGATGCAAACTTTGTGGTACTGCAAAGGTATTCATCTCATTGTGACTGAGAAATGAGAGAAAGAGAGAGAAATTGGCTGGAAACAAGGGACAATCTTCAAGGACATGCCACCAGGAACCTACTTCCTCCAATCTGGCCTTACATCTGGAAGTTTCCATTAGCTCCCAATAGAACCATAGGCAAGCACTATGGCTTCTGGGGAACTTTTTAGTTCCAAACTCTAACAGTGTCTTGATGCTTCTTCTTCTTCTTTTTTCCCCGGCTGTAACAGAATTCCTAAGACAAGATGAACAGGTGATCTATGAAAACCAGAATTTTTTTTTTTTTTTTAACACAGTTCTGGATGCTGGACAGCCCATGATAAAGCACCAGGCATCTGGTGAGGACGTCTTTTTTCTGTGAGTTCACATGACAGGAGTGAAAAACTGAGCTCACAAGCCCTTTTTACCCTCTTCCATTAGTCCCACCTCTCCCCAAAGTCACATTGGGGATTAAGTTTCCAAGACATGAATTTTAGGGGACTGTTATAGTTTGGATATGAGGTGTCCCCCAAAGCTCCTGCTAATGCAGGAATATTCAGAGGGGAAATGATTAGATTATAAGAACCATAACCTAAACTGTCAGTTTGAATGAACTGAATGGGCAGTAACTGGGGGCAGAGAGGCTGTGGCTGGAAGAAGGGGGTCACTAGGGCTGTGTCCTTGAAGGTTTCATCTTCCCTGTGGCCCTTTCCCCTGCCTCCTGCTTTCCTCTCCCCCAGGCCCATTTTCCATGATAAACTGCCTCATCTTGGGATCAGGGCAATGGAGTAGGCCATCAGTGACTGAGACCTCTGAAACTGTGAGCCTCAAACAAACATTTCCTGCTCTAAATTGTTCTTGTTGGGGATTTTGGCCCCAGTGATGTAAATGCTGACTAAAACAGAAGCTGGTACCAAGAAATGGGACATTTTCATGACTAACCTGACCATGTGGTTCCAAAGCCTTGGGTGCTGGTTTGCAGGAAGAATTTTGAAGTTTAGAGATGCTAGCTGGAAACACTTTGCCTACTGTAAGCAGAGTTTAATGGGTGATTCTGATGGGAACTATTGGAATGCTAATAGAAATGGAGATTGTGCTCTTGAGGGAAATGAGAGCTCTTTCGGAACTGGCAGCCACCATATTATATTTCAGCAAAGAACTTGCCTACATTTTTCCCATTTTTTGAGACTGTGTGTGAGGTTGCATTTAAAAGTAACGAATAAATTATCTGGTGGAGGAAATTTCAAGATAGCACAGTATTCTCTCAGTGGCATGGACATAGCTGGTAGTTTTTAGTCAAGAAATGAGATCAGAAAGCAGAGCTAAAGTGTTTTAAAAACTTGTGTTTTGGCCAGAAAAGTGAATGTGTATTTGTTGAAGGGATTACAGACCCCTAAAGAGATGCTAACTACTTTGCCTAGTGACAATAAGAAAGATGCCCGGAGAACATCACAGGAATTTGGGAGACTACACCCACCACAGGCTCCAGAAGAAAAAATTCTAAAAAAAAGATGACTGGGGAGGTGCTCTGCTTAGCTGCCTAAAATGTTATTTCACCATGATGAGCCATGAAGGCACCCGGGACAATATGAGAAACTGATGTGACTCCATTTTTGAGAAGCCAGCCTCTACCTCAGAGCAAAGCCTGTCCAAGGAAGGGGGCCTGACCCTTGTCCTTGGAAAAACCCACAGAGCACTCGTAAGCACATACCCACCCTGCAGAGTTGTTTGTCTGCAAATAACAGGAGAGATCTGTGGCGCCAGGTGTCCCTGACTCAGGCTAGGTGAGGACCCACAGCAACCCCCTAGCAACCACCAATCAGCATGAGACAGGGAAAATACTGGGGATGCCAGATGACCCCCAGTATTTTATGGTGGTTGGTAACATGTTGGGAAAACATGTAGTTTAGCATATACACCCCTCGTGGCCTAAATCAATCAGTTCAAAGTAATTCCCCTCTTGTACTAACCAATCACCTTTACCCAACTTGTTCCCGCCAGTGATTGTGCTAATCAATGTTAAGAGGTGTTGTTTGACTTCCCCGCGGTGTGGAATGATTTGCTGTGTGATGTTGTGACACATAGAAAGTACCCCCCAAACCTATAAAATCTCACTGGACAAATGACAGGGACTCACTCCCTGGGACCGCTGAGTCGGGAACAGTTGTGAGTCCAGGCTTGAGCTTGCAATAAAGACTCTTGTGTGATTGCATCGGATTCGGCTCCTGAAGGTCTACTGGGGTCCCACGAATCTGGCATTACAAATGCAGTCATGTTTCCAGGGGGCCCAACTCTTGTGCAATCTGGCAGCAGACGTTGGCTTTATCCACGTGGTACTGGTTTTGCAAGAATACAGGATGCTAAAGTTAAGGGGTCATGGAGGCTTCCACCAAGAATTCAAAGGAAGGCCTGTGATGTCAAGCAAAGTGGAACAGGATTAGAATCCCTGTGGGCTGCCTCTGAGAGGGCAATGTGAGAACCTGCAAAGGTGAAGCTGAAGCTGGAATGGAAACCCAGGGAATTAAGAGATGACAGTTACCTGTACTATCTGTAGAGAAAAGCTCCTCACTGTGCGGAGGTCAAAGCCAAAGGCAAGACCGTGCACCCTGAAACCAACAAGGGCAAAGGGGCAGAACTGACTAAGCCCTTTGAAGAACATATCTCACAGCTATGTCCTAGATACTGTATGTGGGGTTAGGGGAACTGTTTGCACTGCTGGGTTTCAATCTTGCTTTGGCCCCCTCCATCTTGTCTTTGCTCCTATTACTCCATTTCAGAATGGAAATATTTACTCTGTGCCATGGTATGTTGGATATATGTAATGTGCTTTTGACTTTTATAGAGACTCACAGCCAATATTTTGCCTTGAATCTTACAGAATTCTGGGACTTAGGCAATGCTAAAACTGTTGGGACTGTAGAACACTTGGAGATGGACTAAATGCATTTTGCATTGTGAAATTAATGTGAAGTTTTGCAGGTCAGGGACAGAATCTTATGATTTGGATATGAGGTGGTCCCCAAAGCTCCTGTTAATGAAGGAATATTTCAAGAGAAAATGATCAGCTTGTAAGAGCCATAATATAATCAGTCACTTTAGTTTCAGTGAATTGACTGGGTGATAACTATAGGCAGGTGGGGTGTGGCTGAAGAAGGTGGGTCACTGGGAGCAAGCTCTGAATCAGATCGTCTTCCCTGGAGTCTCTTCTCCCACCTCCTTCCTTGCTGCAGTGAGGGAAGTGGCTTTCCTCTGCAAGGCCCATTCTGCATGATGTGCTGCCTCGCCTTAGGCCCAGAGCACTGGAGTTGGCCACCATGAACTGAGACCTTGGAAACTATGAACCCCAAATAAACTTTTTCTGTTCTAAGTTGATCTTGTCAGGTATTTAGGTCACAGCAAAGCAAAAGCTGAGTAAAACAGAGACACATTCAGATAGCAGCAAGACTAAAAATTAACTATGACTAAAAATCTCTATGACACATATCATAAAAGGTAGAAAGATATTAAGAGATGGTTTAGAAAAGCAAGGTGGGAAAAAGACTTTAAGTCAGAGAGTAGGTGGATGGAATCTCTCACTGAGATCGAGGGCTCTAAATGCAGGCAGTAGGAGAGAGGAGATGAACGTAGTAGAATTCATATTCTAAGAGAACTGAGAGCTTAAGGTAATGGTTCTTGAACATATTTAAGAATAAGAATAACCAGGAAGGCTAAACATGCACATTTAAAACCCATTTAATTTAGAATTGGGAAACTGTTATCTTCCAATGTAATTCTAAAGAGGCTGGTCCAGGTTCTACTTTGAAGTTGACTTGTAAGTCGGTGTCTAGGGTAAAAATGGGAATTGGGATAGGGGAAAACTGTGAGAGAAATTAAAGTTCTGTGGTATGATTTGGAATTTTAGGCGACAAAGAAATAGGTGGAGGTCCATGTGGCCAATCAGACAGATGCTCAAATTAGGAATGGGAACAACCAAATGTGCATAGTAAAAGACCAGTAATATTTGGAGCAGCAGTAAGCAATTAGAAGAATGCTGAATTTACCTATTGGGCTGGATACATTTAGTTATAGAAAGGTCTATAGAGAAAATGGTGTCCCTTAGAGATTCAGTTTTCAACAAAGGCAAGTTAAGGGAAAGGCATTCCGTGGAAAGGTTGAAAGTGTAGGAAAGTTAGTTCACAAATGAACATTGCAAGAAATGTAGTGGAAAATCTGTAGTTGGGAGTGGAGAATGATTTTGTGATAAACCAGGGATAAAAGAGCACAAAGTATGCTTAATTTTTTTCTCTTAAAAATAACTGAAAAAATACATTTTACCTTATTGTATTTGTTTTTGTTATTACTGCTTTATTTTATGCAATGAAAAGAGACAATAATGTAGCTATATTTTTGTGTGAAAATTCAATACCAGAATACTGAAGACAAGTACTTTGAATACTTACATATGGAGAGAAAAAAATGGAAGTGACACATTTGTAGACATCCATTAGGAATTACTGGTCAGCCAGAAAATATCAGGAACATTTTCCTAACACAAATTATAATATTAAAGTACAAAATATGATGTGATCAGAATCATAAGTTTTATTCTGTTAATGCTGAACATCTAATAAATTCTTAATGGTATTTTCAGATGATGGTCTTACACAGAAGAAGAAGTGACAAAAGAAACGGGGTAGTTTGAGTTTATGCTGACCTAC
The DNA here is from genome assembly GCF_045843805.1 of Urocitellus parryii. Classification (NCBI taxonomy): domain Eukaryota; kingdom Metazoa; phylum Chordata; class Mammalia; order Rodentia; family Sciuridae; genus Urocitellus; species Urocitellus parryii. Next base: position 60,647,493 of record NC_135540.1, read on the forward strand.
ACAAAAATACTTACTTTCAATGTCAGTTAGTCAGAAACTATAGGTCACAGTATCCTGCATTATGGAATAAAGAAGGAAGGAAATTCAAGCAGGCAAGTCAGACTCTGGGAAAAACACTAAAATTGGAACATTTTATTTTTATCCCATGGTCAGGGATTCTGGCCAAAACATCAATTCAAAAAGGTAAGAAGGTGATAAAATAGAATTCTATTCATACAGTTGAAAGTAATCACATCAGCATTTTTAAAGAGAGGTACATAAATAAATAAATTTAGTTGTTTGGAAAGATCTCAATATTTTAAAAATGGGTGTAAGAGAAAATGAATAATATGTCATTAGGTATGAATATAAAACCAGGTCATGTTTCTGTAAGAACAATGCTACATGAGGTAAATAGTAGGTTTCATGTTTTCACTTAGAAAGGGTGGGTAATTCAGAAAAGAGCTACAAGAATATTAAGAAAGCATGATATCATATCCTGTAAGGGCTGGTTAAACAACTGCAGCCAATGTGACCAGCTTAATTAATCCTTTCTCTTACAATGTCTTCATCCCATCTCTGATGTATCCTGCTTTCTAGTATCTCCTTAGATTTTTCTCTTTCAGTTTACAACCTAGAAATAAGAAAGGGCCTAATGGTCCACCTGTCATCGGACACTCACTCTTTAGAGAATTTTATCCTTTAATGCCTGGAGTCCTCAACAAAACAGAAAATGTTGCATAGCACATTTTGTTATATTTGTTTTCCTAAAGAGGACTTAAGGTTAGGGCTGAAGACCAGGAACATCAGAAATTAACTTTGCTATCTCCAGAAAGCAGAATTAGGAATACTTGTAATAGAAGACTCAAGATAAAATAACGAATGGAGTCCCATCTATTATAAAATGTTGAGCTCCCCATCCTTGGAAATTTTCAAATAGATTTTGAAACTATATAGTGACTTTATAGACTATGTGAATATATATGTAAATATTTATAATGGTCTGGAATTCAACAAAGTTTTTCTTGCTCTAAGGTATGTAATTTGCTTCCCAATCTGCAGGGAAAAATTAATTCTCCAGTTAAAAATCAAAATGCTCACAAGGTACAGTCTGAAAAAAAATGTGAGTAGAAAAGAATAGCATGTATTACACTTATTGTTTTCTTATCTTGCTTCAGATTTAGTTTTTCAGTGAAATTGTGGTTAATCTCCAGTGCTGAATATTTGCTAGACTACTTTCTTGATGTTTTCCTCAACAACTTGCATAATTCTTGCCTCTATAAATACTGTTAATGTTGTAAGCAAATGTTTCCTGTCAATTTGTATTTCCTTGATTACTAGCAAAGTGTTACCTATCTTTTTCAAATCTTTCTGCCATTTATTATAAAATTTAATTTTTTTCATAATATTACCTTTGTCAATTTATACATAGAAGTTTTAAGGATCCTAATGTCAACTAACTTTATTCTTAATGCAAAATTTTGCCATTTTGAATAGATAAATATATCTTTGATTTTGAAAAACTATTTCTTCATCATGTTGATTACAATGTTTTCTTTTGTGTTCTTATTTTTAATATTCAACATTTTAATCTACCTATTATTTGATTCATTGTGTGGAGTAGGAACTCTCTTTTGATTTTTCTTCCCCCAAATCAATTTTTTTAATAATACAGAATTTATTCATCAGTTAGGATTGACATTTGTCATGTATTAAATGATAATACTCATTAGAGAACATAGTGTTGAAAAGCTGCATTAAAAAAAAAAAACTACCTGCAGCAGGTTGTTTCATCAGATTTTTTTTTTGTGTGTGTATAGCATTTGAATAACACTTAAAAAGCATTTAAAAATTATGTTTCATATATAATAAGAAATATAATTTCAAAGCACCAGTTTAGGATTTATTTAAATTAGAAAATAAGATTATTCTCAATATGTTGGTTGATGAATTGCTTAAAAATTTTGACAACTGTGAACAACTTAAAAGCTTAATATTAAATTAATTGTGCTCTGATATTTAAATATTAATTAAATTTTGATCCTGAAGTTGAGACTCAATATTGTGTGCTGCTTTGATATATGGTGAAATAGGAAGGGCCTCCAGTGGCAGAATCAAAAGTGCCCTCGTCACTGTCCTCTAGAGGAGGAGATCCCTACCTCTAAAACCTTCTTATTATAGGGACCTTATTATTGGCACAGTTCCTGCGGATTCTTGAGTGTCAGGTTTCAGTCTCCTGACAATCCATAAAATCACTCACACAATTTCTCCAACAGGAACCAGGGGCACTAGAAAGTCTGATGGTTATCTTTTCACAATTCCTAGTACTTTTTTCTGTTCTTTTGTATTATACTACATGATAATTTCTCCTCCTCCTCCTCCTCCTCCTCCTCCTCCTCCTCCTCCTCCTCCTCCTCCCCCTCCACCACCACCTCCTCCTCCTCTTCCTCCTCCTTCTGCCACTTTCTTCTTATTCTCTTCCTCCTCCTTCTTCTTTCCCACTACCCCTGTTTTTCATGCCTTTATTATTTAAATTATACCACCTTGTTTCTTCCCCAAATATGCACATCAACTGGATTTTTACTCTGCTTTTGAGTGTAAATCTAAAATAAATGGCTCTGTGTGTTTTATAATGTTTTCCTTTCCTCAAACTCTGAGTGAATTTGACCAACAAATTGCAATCCAGCTCTTTGTGTTTGGCTGTACCCACAACCCTCTGGTAGGAATGACTCACTTAGCAATGGGGTGAAGATTAAAATAGTGTTACAATATTATGTAACAATTACTAAATCTTTTCAACATTTTGAATCATATTTGAAGTGTTCAGGTAGTAATATTATATAGAAAAAAAAACTCAGAATTCAAAAGTCTGCTACTTCTAAAAAATGCCCTAATCTGGGATAAAATATAAAAACAATATTTACTTTTCTAAGTTTTATTTCATTTTTAATTGACACAATAATTGTACACGTTTATGGGGTATGGTAGGAAGTTTAGACTTATCCATATGTTGTGTAATTATCAAATTAGGGCAATTAGCATATCCATCAATTGTAACATTTCTCATTTCTCTGTGGTGAGAACATACTCAATGCTTTCTTCTAGCTATTTTGAAACATGAGCTAGCAGTTATAAAACTGCGCAATTTTATTCTCAAACATAGGGAGCATCAATGATCAATGGTTTTAACTTTTAATATTCCCAAATTCTACTACTTTCAGTTGCAGAAAACAGTAAAATTGTAAATCATTATCTTGTCATTTTAGCTACTTGAAGCTTTCATTTGTTTATCATAGAGTTAACATCATCCTGTTAAATGATAGTATTTAAGAACATTCAAATTTGTGGTAGAAATAAGATTGTGTATAACTTAAACAATTAAAGTAACATAAGAAAAAAAATTCAACCGGTAGTAATTTTATGTGAAGAAACAGAACAGAAAACAGTTGCTATGGATTATGAAACCTTAAAGGCTATAGTTGAAGAGATAGACAAAGTCAACATGGTCATAGGTTACAAGCTGGTTCTTCAAGAATAGAACAGAAAGAACACTATGAAAGGCAGGGATTGTATGGACAAGGGGAAGTAGAAATTATACAAGAGGTAAGCAGAAAACAATTGTCATGTATTTTGAAAATAATTTGTAGTCACCACTCAATTTAAATATTAAAATAGATGTCATGCATATTCTTTAAAATACAGTAGCATACTTTTAGCTTTAAGAGAACATAATGAAGGCCTTAATTGGCTGATTTTCATTCTATATTTGTTCCTTCTGAGCTTCTAGTTAAGGAGTAGGAGTATACCACATATGGGTGTATGCATGTGATTATCCAAACATAATGCAAATATATCACTTATATATGACCATAGAAATACCATGTTGATTTATAATTCCCTGCCCAGTGCCTCCTTTGTCAGTTGCATAATAAGTGTGTTAGTGAAAAAAATCTAATCCATTCTATGAAAGTCAATTATAGAATTCTGCTTACAATGGAAAATGTCATTACCAGTAAGGATACAGAAAGATAATGAGAGCATAACTTGGATTTATCTTTTACCACCTTATGCAGGACAAGATAATTGGAACTGTAAGCTTTTGAGTAGTTGTCTTTGGAAACAAAGATTCAAATAAGTGATTAGATTTCTTTCTATGATTATTTATTAAGACATAATAGTCTTAATTAAATAAGAAATTACTAACACTAAATGTTAATTGTGTTTTTATTATAAAAATTTTACTTCTCAAATGAGAACGATATTTTCATCTGCTTAGAAAATTTTCTCTAAGTTGTTTACTATATGATATTTCTTAATATAGCTTTTCCTGTGGCAGATATTGGCAATGCCAGGTGCCTATTATTTTAATATTAAAATATCCCAGGTCATAATATTTTATAGTTATAAATTATTCATGTTTAATATAGTAATTTAGTTGTTAATATATATTTAATATAAAGTTATATTTTATGTAATTTAAGCAAAGTAATTATAAGTATGCATATATATGTTTACTATAATCAAACCAGTATAAATACATGAGGAAGGAAAACTATCAATAGCAAGTAAGTATGATTTATAAAGTATTTTAAAATAAAGAATTTCATGTAGCTATTTTAGTAGACTGATAAAAGAATCTTTCCTAAGGAAATATTTTGCAAAAGAAGGTTAATAACATTTCCAAGGTTACATAATAGACAGATGTCAAAACCAACATTCTACCCTGGGTTTTTGTCTAGTGTGTATCATTTCTAACTTTAGAGAATCAGTATAGACAGCACTTAATAGTATACGAGTAATTTACCTCCTAAGTGCTTGACATCTAAAGATGGTCTTATATGTAAATATGTTAAGATGAAATGGTTTTAGATAGTAAGAAAATTCTCAAACATGACACTGGTATTCAATAGGGAATGCAATTATATGATACCCTTCATAATTGTTTATTTTCATATTGATAATTTTTCATCAGCAATAATATAGGTAAAAGAAAAAGTAAAAGTTAAATAAAATAATAATAGGAAACAACTTTTATATATTATTTCTCTTGATAAACTGTACTGTGTTTTAAGAGAGAAAGGGGAAGATGGGGGAAGAAGAGAAAGAATGTTTGTGTTACAAGAATTTTCATGAGAAGAGGAATAGAATTGTTTGATTAATATCAATAACACTGTGATTTCAGGGCTGCTTCTCCTTTGTAAGGATAGTAGTCATTAATGTTCCTTCCACACGGGAAAATGATAGAGAAGAGAACGTAATCTGTAACAGAAAATCACTAAAATGTAGTGATCCAAGGAAATGCCGTCAAAAGAAGTTAAGTCAAGGTCAATGAAAAAAAAATGTACCAACAGGGATGACAGAGATTATAGATGGATTTATAATTGGAATATGATTACTAATTTGTGTTGTCACACATGAGGTGAATTTTGAATTGTATTCATGACTGCTAATTTGTGGATCAGAATTTGAATCCATAAATCTAAAGCAAACTCTAAAAGATATCATTTTATCTTTTAAGATTTCTTTATGCAGTCCAGCAGTGTGGAATTGTGTTAATTTTTCTTGCTATCCTGTTATGTGTGTGTGCATCTACATCTGTATGTATATGCCTTTCTCTTTGGAATGTTCTCTGTGATCAGAGGCTTTTTTTTAGTGTAACTCTGGGCATAAATTTAGTATCTGGAACACTGTACATGCTTGAAAAATATTTTCAGAATGAATTTTAAAAAATGATTTGAAGAACTCTCTTTAAATAGCTGAAGGCCAAAGTTAGGATCCTCATAATTCTGATCAGTGTCAGTCTGAGTCATCATCATTGATTTAGATATTCAACAACAAAACCGATCAATATCACACCTACTTCAGTAGCCTATGAATACTTTAGAAGAAATAAATTCAGGGTAGGGAGGAATATGTGAAGAGAGCAACTAGAGAAGGAGAGAATGACCTGGTGGAGTAAATAAGTCATCAAATGAAACATCTGAGGTAAGTTCACAGGTGAGTTTTTCTGTGTTAATGTTTTGACTTCAGTTGCATCAGAAGCTGAAATCAGCAAGTGAAGATAAAATCAGAACTCAAAACCTCATGTACCTAAAATAGACTAACATTTAGTGAGTCTAGAATCAAGTAGAGTGGCTGATATGCAACCCCTTTTCAATTGCTATTTGTTGAGTGAATGAAAGAAGTCAAACTGGATTTTCAATTACCATCTCATAGGGGACTGAGAAACTATAAACAGGCAAGGCAGCAATAAATTTTACAAAGTCCAATAACCTTTCCAACTTTCCCATGTTTGTTATTGCCTCGCCTTAGTATCTTTATAGAGTTATTGGCTAGGAAAATCATTACAATTAGATTTGTTCTTAACTATAGAGACAGAGGAAGGCTGGGGAAAAGGGTAAGAATATGGAAAAAGAGAACTCTCCTGGCAAAAGAAGGAGTGATGAATGCCATCAAAGACAGTGAGAAGCCCAAATCTCCCTGATCTTCTGCAGTAAAGGAGAGCCAGGGAAACCCCTGGCTTAACACCCATTCATTAAATCACACATTCAACAAATTAAAATATCCAAGGGACCACACCTCTAATATCAATATTATATTATCATAAATGACTTGTGGTTATTTATTTTCAAACCCTGTTAAGCATGTGTGTTAGCAGGTGATTTTATTTTCCCCTTTAAACATTAAGTTATAAAAAAATTATCCTGACATTCTGGTGGCAACAGTACTCCTTTTTAAAATTCCCATAAATTAACGGTAATTAGTTTAGAGAAACTAAAAATCATGGGTCACATTTAAAATTCAAGTAAGAGAATGAGCACATAAGTGAACACCACAAAATGTGTAGACAGGATCAAAGTTCCCTCAGTAAAAGACTCAGGCAGTTTCAGCATCTGTAGGAAGAGAAATAAGGGAAAGCTTCAGGGGGTGTGAGTCCCCTAGAAAAGAACACCAAGTCACTGAGTGTCAGCCAACTTTACAAGAACTACTGTAGCTGGAAATAATTTTACCTGTATTTCATTTCACAAGTGAGTCAAAGGGATTCACTGTAAAGTTTATAGTGCACAAAGATTTGGGTATATGAATCCTAGAAATAACTGAGAGTTACTACATCCAGAGTGAACAGATTCTACAGGAAGAAAATTTAGTGAGGAAAAAAAACCTGTGAGTAGTAGAATACAAATTCAGCAAGAAGTGAAAAGGGAACAAATGCATTGATTAAAAGTGTGTGTGTGTGTGTGTGTGTGTGTGTCTGTGCATGCATGCACACCTATGTTCATGATTTGACAAGACTCAATTTATAGAAATTACATAAATATGTGCAAATAGAATAACTCATTTATTAGTAGAAATAATATTGATGCTGTCTTACAAAGCTAAATCTAACACATGCTAGTTGTCTCTCTGTATTACTATGGATCACTATCTTCTAGAGGAAAAAAATCAATGTAGAAAAAAGTATGCAATGTGTAATAACACATCCATCCCTCCATATGTAAACATACACCAACATTTGTATAATGTTTTCAGTGACACTGAGAAATATACAAATTGCTTATTTGCCAAATCCCATTATGTTATATGTAACCAATATGTAAATATATACATGTATTTATGTTCTAAAATGTAGAACAATAAGTCAGAAGAAGCAGTTTCGAAAAAGTTACCTATAATGAGATTGATGCAATAAAATGGAAGGCAGAAATAAAAGCAAGCTGTCAATGACTATTCCTGGTTTGTTGGATATTTCTTTAGAAACATACACGTATTTTACATAATTTTTTAGAAATCCATTTTTTTAGAAGGGAGACCAATAGGCTAGAGGAAGGAAATCAAGAGAGGGAAGAGGAGAGGGCATGGGAAAGTATTGGGGAATGAAATCTTTCAAATTATGCTTTCTACAAATACATATATACCAGAGTAAATATCTCTAATATATGTGGTTATCATCTATTGATAAAATTATTATTATTATAGAAGGGAAATATGTAGAATAGAGAAAGCTGATTAGAAGGAGAAAGGGAAAGAGAAGGTACTGATGAATGAGATGGATCAAATTAAGTACATATACAAATATGGCATAATGAATTCCACATAATATAAATCTAAAATATAGAAAAAAATTTAAATAAATAAATTTTTATATTGATTTTTGAGAGCAATCTATAAATATTAAAAAATCAAAATTATAAAGGAACACAAGTGTGTATCCAATTGACATAATCACATATTTACAATCACATAGGAATGGAACATCTAAGGCCTTTGAAACAAAATAACTTCTCTGTACCTACATATGTAACATATAAAACAATAAGAATTAGAATAGAATTTGTGTTCTTACAGTAATCACACTGACATGGTTATTCTAATCAAGTGATGTTGGTATCATGGAGCTTTGACAAATAACTCATGCAAGCTCGTACTTGTCCCTAGTACAACTGAGATCTCTCAGCATGGGAGAAAGGAGATATAAGTGTGAAACACAAAAATAATTGTTCCTGTTTGAGATGAAAGGACCAAGAGTGACACTAATAGTTTTTTTTCAATTAAAAAAAATCATTTTTATAGTACACGGGCCTTTATTTTTTTAATTTTAATTTTAATTTTTTTTTACATTTATTATGTCATGAATTCATAGGGAATAGGCTCCAGCAGTTCAGGCTCCTTTCCATTTGTTTTCACAAAATGTGCTTCTCTGGGGCGGGGAGGCGCAGGCGGGCGCTTCAGCTGAACCCAGGTACCTTTCTCTTTGGCTTCCTTCTTTTTCTGATCATTTTCCTTCACACGTTCCAGGAAGCTGTTTCGGCTCTTAGAGTGCTTAATATGCTCACTACGCACATTAATTCTCTTGCCAAGAATCTTGCCCTTAACTTGCTTATTCACAACAATGCCAACAGCATGCTGGGTAACACTGTAGACTCTCCCAGTTTTGCCATGATAACATTTGTGGGGCATTCCTTTTTGAACAGTACCCATTCCCTCGATGTCTACAATATCACCCTTCTTGTAGATTCGCATGTATGTGGCCAAAGGAATAACTCCATGTTTTCTAAAAGGCCTAGAAAACATATACCGGGTTCCTCTCCTCTTTCCTTATGTGTTCATCATTTTGGCAAATTACTGGAAGATGGCGGTTCCGGTGAAAAAGAAGCAACACTAATATTAATAGTATATTTCACAGGGACCCATGAGCATCCCCTACAGCATAGTTTGTGGCCACGAAATGCCATGCCTTGAAGCAGGAGCCAGGATCCTTACAAAGTAGCCAAATCCAGTCCTAGGCCACAAAATTATAAGATGAACTTGGAACATTTTGTAATTTGTAGTAGAATAAACAGGTTTCTTCTGTTGAAGTCAAAATAATTTGAGCATCAATAATGCCTAAATAATCAATAAATTCTCAATGGATTTAAATATATGACTATTTTTCATTATCTCATAAAGATAATAAACACAAAAGGAAAATAATTGTCCACAGTTGGAGGATGCAAGTCAACCAGAACTGCATTTTGAAAACTAGCCGCTAAAGATAAGTCAGCATTTGTTTCATCTTTTTTAATAAACTATAGCACCGAGTAACCTAATAGTAGAGAAGTTTCTTTTCATAGATTTATTGCAGCTAATGAATGGAGAAAGAATTATGACATAGTTTCACAAACCCTAATGAATTAATGGGTTTAGGCGTTGATCATTAACAGCTGCTAATATCACACAAAGACAGCTGGATCTTACAGAAGCCGACAAGCCCCTTTTGAAGTAATTTTCCTTAAATATTGAACATGAATCTGATTTAATCTCTAGATTCAACTCTCAATTTATAGAAAAGACAAACTATGCTGAAAGAAAAAATATGAGATAAATAACAAATCACTTTTTCATGTTATTATTTTTATTAATTGAAAATAGCATATAAAAAAGATGTAATTATTTTTCAAGCTACCTCAGCCTTCCAGAAGTAATTCCCCAATTCATTGACGAAAAACTCAAACAGGTTTTTAAAATCCTCAGTATTAAATACAAGGGTGATGCAAATCAGTTCAAGGTGATTTCTGGTTAGCTGTGAGCTGACAGGCTAGCTAATGACATTCTCTGGGAAGGATTACCTCTGAATAAAATGGTATCATTGAAATATGAATATAAAGAAAAAAGATTAAATATCTTGTTTTGAAGTTAATCACAAGCTTTGATATCTTTCTCCTTTTCATTCCAAGAATGTTACTGATCATCATAGCCAGAATGTAGTGTACTCCCATTTATTTGTTCTTGACACATCACATTACATACACATGAGATATCTGAGTCCCTGCCTATAGGTTTGAATTTTCTCAACCTTTAAACAGGAAACACTACATCCCTCAGATATTTGTGAAGGCAACTTGAGAATAAAAACCAGGTGTTATTTTTTCTTTCTTATGAAGCAATGGCTTTTTGTGAAAGCACTTATTCCGTCATTTATTCATTCAGTCATCGGTCATTTGACAAGTGTCCATTATATGCCAACTGGAGATAGAATGGTTCACTTATTATTATTTGTTTTTGAACGGCTTTACTCATCATGTGCTGGGCATCTTTAAAACAGGCAGAGCTGTGATTTGAACAGAGACATTAGCTCCAGATTCTATCTATATCAGTGCTTTCCAAACTTTCGCCATTCATGGTAATTTCAATGTCTCAGTAATTTATTTGATGGAATGAAAATACCCAAATAAATGTCTTAGAGTTTCCTTATTATACATTTAGGCCCCCAAACTTAATAATAATAGTGTAGGTGGTGTCTCACAGATGTCTCTGTATTTCTTTTACAATATCTTTCAGATATTGAATAGACCTTGTGGCGCTTCTGCAAGTTTACTGTGTGCCCCAGGATGCCTAGATGCACAGATTGGAAATGAACATCAGCTAGTTTAAGCTCTACACATGCTGCTTGAATATAAAAATAGTTCCTACTCTCAGTCTGAACCCTGACAACAAAGATTCCCAAATGTCCTATCAGTTTTAAAATTTATGTTAAAAATCATAGTTATGAAGATAAAACTTTAAAAAATAAAAACAAAATATTAATAGACACATACTTTAAAGTTTGACTCTCAATCATGGTCATAATTGAAATATTAGTATATGTTTAAGAGTTACAAAAATAAATCCAAGAATCTCTGTTATACAAAAGTGGTATGATAAAGTATACAAGAACATAGGTTTTCAGAGATAGGAGGGCAGAAGTTATGATCCTGAATCAGCCAATGCATACCTAGGTGATTGCAGACAAGCTACATAATGTCTCTTGGTACCTCAGTGCCCTCCTCTGTAAAATGGAGAAAATAACATGCAACTTGAAGCTTGTTATTCTGATCTACATAAGATGCCAAAAATATTTACGGCGGCTTGGCATTGATAATGAGATAAATATTGAATAAATGAAATAACAAAGGGATATAATTAAAAAGTTGACTGCAAAAGCATTATTTGAACAATATAATCAAAATGCTATGGTATTTCAGAGTGGTAGATGTTACTGCTTGAAGGGTCTCAGAATATTATAGAACTGACTTGAGAGTAACTTAAAAGCAGTGACTCAAATATTTTTTAATCATAACTACAGAAAATATTTTATAGGCCTCATTAATACTTTCCATAATTTTAACAAATTCACACTAATAATTTAATGTGTCTGTTTCCTCCTGTTTATGATCTACTAAATTATTTTCATGTTCCATAGTTTGAAAGATACTATTTAAAACATGGGCAGAAATTGAATTGTATCTTTAGCTGCAGAATCAAATAGTAGATAGTTAGGGACTAATCCTTCCAACAGGCTAGATAGGCTGAGAGCCTGCCATTACTACTGCACAAAGATCTGGAATAAATTATGATGGCCTATATGTTTCACATTGTTGCACTCACTAAAGAGAAAATTGATTCCTCAGCAGTCACACCCCCCCACCTCCAAGCACACATAAACAGTAAGCTGAGAAAAAAACAATAAGGAGAAAGCACCTGAAAAGGGAAGGGTATGGTCAAGTGTGTTTACCATTAGGGAAAATGCCCATGTTGTTGTCATGCAGGGATAAAAAGTAAGTCTTGGAGCCAGGCTAAGCAGAGAATGTCTGCTAGAGATTCTACAATTAAACAGAGGCCTAGGATAAAAGATAAATCATTCCAAGTCAATTGGGACTACTCATTCTGGGATAAAACTTAAATTCACTGTGGTGAAAAACAGTCCCAAGTTTTGGAATTACACATTTACATAGATCAATTTCAAAACCAAATGTACCAAACCTATACAGGAAGAGGCCAAATGTACCAAACCTCTTCCTATACAGGAAGAGGATACCATAAATAAAAGCCAGCAAGAAGGAAAAAAAAAAAAAAAACACACAATCAACCAAACAACCCCAAACATCCAACAATAATTACAGATTGAAACCACCATGAATGCCAGATATTGAAGGAGTTATATTAAAACCTCAAGAATATAATTATGTATGAATTAAAGAGATTAAAAAAAGATTGGGTAGATTTCAGAGAAATAGCTTATACAGAAAAGATAGGAAAATATACTAAATCAATAATAGTGGTGATTCACATTGGATTGCAATGGCCAACATTTTATACCCAGGATATGTGGAAGGGTTAAGGTCTGTTAAGGACTAGCAACAATGTGAAACATTTGGGAACATTTTTGGTGTCCTGGTGGGAATACAAAGTGGAATAATCAATTTGTAAAATGATTTTTCATTAATACTGAAGATGATTATGTGCAACTCAAAACTTGTCAATTCTACATCTAGAAAAACTCAAATGATGTCTTATAAGAGCAACTCACATAAATGAGACCACAGGTTTTTACACTCTCAGTGTAAGGGTTGAAGGAACTTAAGTCTATGGGTCATGGGAAATAAACATTACAAAAGAAAGGAAACTAGGAAATTTGCCTAGGTGGTGGAAGAATTTGGGACTTAAGCAAATCTTCATGTAGGTTTTAAGTTCAAAACCATGCTGGCTATTTTATGCAAAAAAAAAAAATACCCTGATCAGGCAATTAAAAAAAAAAACATTCATTTTTGATATCCCTAGGAGACTGATGGCAATAAATGTATACCTTTAGAGGAATTCACTTCAAAAGAGTTCTCTAGTAGTTTCCATAGGCATGATCTATGAAAAGAATGGACAGGCTTTCAGGCATGGAGGCTATACACAGACCCTCTCTCACAAGGGCTATCCTGCTATACTAAATGTGTGACCCTGCAGAAGTAGAGAAACTGACCTTCTTATCACCCTCAGAAGACTCTTTTGCTTGGAGGAGCACTGAGTCAGTTTTACAGAAGAGATGCCTGTACCTCAAATGGGTTTGCTTTCCTTGCTTACAGAGCTTTTGTTTTCTTTTATGTTGTTTTAGTTTAAGGTGGGTAAATAATAGAAAAAGGGCGATAAGATGGGTCTTACCTAGCAGAAGAGAAAACTGATGTGGGAGAGGGAAGGGATGATCATCAGACGTGATTGAAATGGCAAAGGATCAGGGTCATGGACGGTTGTCGTGGATGTGTAGGTCCCCTGCTTTGATCAATTTTGCCAGAAGATGCACAACTGAAGAAGCACTGTTTTTCACTCCACCCCAGCTGTCCCATTGTCTGGAGAGTCACCTACAGTCTAGGACAGACTGGAGCCTCATTATCCAGGCAGTTATCACAAGCTGTCTTCTGTGCCCTCTCGGCATACTCCAGGCCAATGTTTGTGAAGTAATTGAGGAAGTTTCTCATCATAAAAGGCTGAAGCTAGTTTCTAGCTGGGTTTCTTTTCTTCCTTGGCTTTTACCTGTTTTCCATTCTGCTTCCCTATTGCCCTGTTCATAAACACTCGATAAATATCCTGAACAAAAACACTCTTTTAGGATTCTGCTTCTAGTAAACTCAAGCTAAGACAACTTGAAAAGGCAATTGTCCATATCTTTCTTTTCCATATGTCCTTTTTCCTAAAGATCTATGCTTGCCTACATTCTTGGTAGTCCTTCTCTTGCTCATTAAAAGAAAGCCATACCATTTACCTTTCTCGAGTTCTACTGAAGAATATTTTCCCAAGGTGAAAATCCTCCTAGGGTGAATGGGAGAGCGGAAAAATATAACATGATAATATTGATTTCAGGGTAACCTACTCTAGCCATCAATCAAGGCACTATAAACACAGCTGATTTTCATTATTCCATTTATGATGTGTTTGTGTGTTTGAGAGAGAATGAGAGAGATCTGGTTACAAGCAATTACTGCTAAGTCTGTGTTTTATTTTATGCTAGAAAGATTTTTAGTCAGAAATTTGAACAACAAGGCTGTAGTAGAAATGACAATTGTTTATTAAAATATCTTTTATGTGTGATTTGTTTGTCAAAGAATTCACTGCACTTGAATAAGTTCAAATAAGAGTAAATTAAAGATAAAATTAGTATAAAACATTAACTCTTAAAAATATCTGACTTTCTTTGGACTGGGGTTGTAGCTCAATGGTGGAGCACTTTTCTCTCAGGTGTGAGGCACTGGGTTTGATCCTCAGCACCACATAAAAATAAATAAATAAAATAAAGATACCGTGTCCAACTATAACTAAGAAATGTTTTTTAAAAGTATGACTTCCTGTTCACATATTTAAATGTATTTCAGATAATCTTAAAGTCCATCTAAATATACATCTTTAGCTGGAGTTAAAAGCTTAAGCACTTGGTGATATTCATCTGTTACATTTAATTGGCACATTTCCTAAGACATCTGAATTTGCAAGATACAATGGACAAAACTGACTGGAAAAGAATAATATGATGTTTTTAAGAGAAGCTGTAATACTATTGCTGAAATTGTTTTAAATTTAATAATAAGAATAGACTGTATGACAGGAGAAAGATTGAGTTAGTAGATTTGACAGTAAAGAATGTGCATGCTAACTAGGTTTAATGGCAGGCATGTTGAAGAAATTACTTACGCCCCCTTCACAGATAGATACTTATCTCTGTATCTATATCATTATTTACATAACTACAATTTTTTATCATCCTCAAATGATAGTAAAATTAACAATAGTTTTTCTCAATCCTGAGTGTTGTTTAAGTTTAAATTAGGTACCATTCCATGAAACACAAATATGCAAATAAATAGTTATCTGATAAGTGTGGAAAAACCTTTTTGAGATATTTCCTGAAACTCAATGAACAGGCTGTAATGACTGCGTAAGCATCCTACTGTAGAACAAGATGTTATTAATTTTTTGCCTGAAAGAAAATTGTAGAAGCACTTGATAACTTTTTAGCTGGTAGATCTTTAAAGATACATTTTTTTTAAAAAAACAAGACATTGTTACATGGATTTTTTTAACATCTAATTTAGAGGCAGGTAAAAGATAACTTTCATTCCAAATTACTTAATTATGTAAAAAAATAGAATTAACATTTATAAAAAATGATGCTGAACTTGTCCATTTCTAAAATAAGTCAAAGTCATCAATGAGAACATACACTCATTGAAAAAAATCCTTATTCAAATTTCCCATGAGGTTCATTTCAAATACACTATTTTATGTTCACTAATTTAATTTCTTTTCACAGTTTGCAAAATGATTTGAATTTTGATCAAACGCTACACTAGTGATAGTGCCAACTCAGTACAGGCTTGGAAATTTTTAGGAAAAAAGGAAATAGAACTCATTATAAAATCTCAAGTTGGTACTTTTTGCCCTGTGAGAGTATGAACAAAAGATTCCCATACATAAGTCACATTTGATATTTTCTTATGCAGTAAATTGAGTGGAATCAGTTATGGGGGAGAGCAATATAAATTTTTTGAATGTAAAAAAAGGATTTCTTCATGGTCACTGTTTTTCTCTCAATTCGTGATTAAAGTTATTCAATTATTTTTGCTGAAAGCACTTATTAGAACCACTGGACTCAAAACAGAATTTGTTACCTGATATTTAGAGTCAGTACATTCTTTTGAGACCAACATTTTGAAACTATAATTTGCAACCCACAGGTGATTATCCTACAACAGGGTAAAAATTAGGTTGGTATGAAATAGTGTGTACCTTTTGCAAGTTGAAAAAATGTTGTTATGAAAGAGAAAGTGGAAAAAAATAAACCTATTAGATTTTGGGGCCACAGATACCTCCTCTAGTTGATAAAGTGTCGGAAGAAGTGATTAGGAAATTGAAAATATTTTTATTCAAGAACTCAAAACTATACTCCTGCCAGGAAAGACTTTGAGTACATCTAAGGTTACACATAAGCCAATTTTTTTGATAGACCCCTATGTTAGGATACTTGTCTACAATGATCAAGCAGAACGAAGCATCTTTTAACAGTGAAAAGTCACCAATTTACAGTGAATCATCACTGTATGTTTTTTCTTTAATGAATTTGTTGAAATAAAAACTAACTGGGGAGTTAGTTTTAAACAGGGCTCCAGTTTTCTTCTATGAGACAAAGGCAGAAATCAAAGGTATATAGAAGGATTAAACACTTAATGTAGTAATTTGAAAATGAGAACATGTTGATGATGAAAGTGGACAATGAAGTAAAATATATATATATATATATATATATATATATATATATATATATATATATATATATATATAGTTTTTGGAGTACTGGGGGAAAAGCCATAGGTAATGGCTTTAATGTAGGGAAGTTAAAATTAAGGTCATATAAAACATATTATTCTGTAATGTCTTTGTCACATAGAAGCACAAATAATTAGTGGGGCTGTTGGAGGCGTCACTGTGGGACCTCTAACCCATTACTCTCATAGTCTGAAAAATCCTGCCTTAGATAATAAATATACCAATTAGCAAAGAAAATAAACCAACTCCTTTCTAACTGATATGCCTTCATTTTAGTACAATTTATATGACTCTAGTGATTTCATCTCTTATAATAGATATAAGGGATTCTGTTTTTTTTTCTGTCTAGTTATTCAATGACTTTTATGTTTAAAACAAGCCAATTCTGTTTTATTTTATTCTATTTTGTATCTTTTTAGGTGGATTACAATAATTTTAAAAAACTTTCATGTAGTAAAATGCTATTAAAATCTAATTGTATCTTGGTAATGGCTTATGGAACAACCACAAGAAACTGTACTAATTTTAAAAGAAAGTGTGGAAGAAGAAAAGTTTCAAGATTCAAGTGAACTTCAAGCTAATTCGCCAATGTTTGGCAAAGCTACAGTCCAGTTTCTGTACGTAATTTACAGGTATATCTACCTTATATGAACTCAGGTAAAACTAGATGAAGATACTCTGGTATTTGAACTACAGTTTTTAAGACATTTAAAACTAACAAAATCATAAAATCAAGTAAGAATTTAGTAAAGTTAGAATATATAAAGAATACTCTACTGAATTGAGGAAAAAAAAGAAGTTCAAATGTAGTGAACAATTCCTAGTTCTGTAAGATATTGCAACTTTTAAAAGTTTAAAAATCGTTTAACTTGAAACTATAAAAGTATTTTCTTATTTAAATAAGTTCAGAGGTACTTGAAACAATTTCACTAAAATGCATACAATCTAAATAAAATGCAGTGCATCATTCTAAGAAACTATTTTCCACTGATTAATCTGGAGATTTACTTCTGAAATAAGATTCTCTGCATTACAAAACCATAATACTTTCCTGTTTGAAGAAGATTCTATTTCATCAAAGCATGTATAATCTACTTATTTCTACAGTCATAAGAATTTAACGTAGTGTAACATCTCACATAGATGAAATTGTGACTAATAATTGTCCTGTTGGAGAGAAACATGCAAATGAAGATTGAATCCTTTATAAACTTCAAAAACTGTGCATGTCCCCTCCCACTAGTACCTGCAAAAATTCATGAACACAATAACTAAGTATGATAAGGATATTACAAACTATAATATCACTGGATTTTTCTATTGGATATGTAAACAAAGTTTTCTAAAAAATAGGAACATTAGTTCTTTCATAACTATAATCATGTTTCAATAGCATGGCTAAAATGTGTAACTCACTCTAAGTATCATGCATATTTCTGGCAGCATTTAATTTCATTAAAAACCAACAGACATGTTCTGAATATGGATGAGTGGTTTCTATGTGTATGTGTGTGTGCACTATGCTTCATTTTCATGGCATTATAGGACTGTATGACTATAAGCAGGTATAATTTTTGATGGATTAAATACATTCTTTGAAGGTCACTTTGCAATATTTGAAACGGATACTTTCAGAGAAGTTTTAATGGTGGTAAAAATATATTCACATGTTTGAGAATTCTGATTCCCCAGAACATTGGAAGAGAACAAACCCAAAACATTATTATTACAGTCTCTGAAAATGGAAAGATAAAACTGCAAAAAGAGTCACTCCATTTGTATTCTCACAGGAAGAAAGATTTGAATCTATAGGTTAATGGGAAACAAAAGAAACATAATATATAAGTGGTAGGATGGCATCTCAAGTCCAACAGGATGTACAATGAGAGAGTTTGTGATGCCCAGTGTGTTAGCTGTTTACTACTCTGACCAAAACATCTGACTAGAACAACCTAGAGGAAGAAAGATTTATGTTGGCTCATGGTTTCAGAGATCTCAGTCCATAGTCAGTTGACTCCATTGCTCTGGGCTGAGATGAGACAGACCACAGTGGCACAAGGGCATTGTGGACAAAAGCTGGGAAGGAGAAAGAAAAAGAGGGAGAGAAAGAGGAGGGGGGAGAAGCTAGAGAGAATAAACTCTACAAGGGCATTGACCCCTGTGAGCTACTTCCTCTAACTAAGTCTTACCTCCCAGTATTCTACCCAGATAGCAAAGGATTAATACAGTGGTGAGGTCAGAGTCTTAATGATCCAATCATTGACTTAAAGCCTTATCTCTGAACATTGCTGCATTGGGGACCAAGTTTTCAACACACCAGCTTATGAGCAATTTCCAGATCCAAACCATAACACCAAAAGAAAGTATAGCAAGCTGAACTAAAGTTAATCTCAGCATAACAGATAGTACCATACGCACATTGCTCATGTTATCCCCATTGTGGGTAACAATTAAGAAACTATATAATCTAGCACATTAAGCTAATGCTGTTAATTTTGGTACTGACCGTCAAGTTGCTTTGTTTTTGCCTCAATTATGATTTGTTTTTGGCTATCTTTGAATAAAAATTATACAAATGAGTTTATATAAAATTTATGTTTTCAAATATCCTTTGTAATATCTGAGAAATGATTTAAATTATGGTTGGGGTTTATGGACTTGAAAATAACTCAAATTTAAAAACCACTATTAGGGCATGATTAATAATATAATCAATGATAAACTGTGTTACAATTGTAGTATTAATTTATAATTTTTAAAAAGTAAAGCAACTCCTATAGGCTTCTAAGTTATTTGTAATTGTGTAAGGGAGATGGTGATATGTACTGAGCTAACTTAGTTTCAGAAGACTTGATTTGCCTTGGAGGTTCTTTCCAATTTAATTTAAGTTTCTCAACCAGGGAGCAACTCAAATGATTTGTAGTTTCATAAAGCATTCTGAAAGGCCATTTCATTGGCCATAGGAAATAAACTTGGAATCAGATTCCCTCTACCCAGTCTGTGATAGAATGTCACTTTCACAATGGGCCATACAACTTTTATTGGAAATTGTTGTATTGCCATAAAACCAAACTCTTCACTGTATTTCTGGTCATGTTCAGTGAATAAATATTTATACTATGATTTAAGCATAGTGTATAATACTTTCAAGGCCATGATCTCTCATACTAATATGATATTACTTATTTCCAAAGATCCTTTTTTAAGACATTTAAATTATAGTAAAAGAAATTCCTCCTGTCTCTGTATGCTTCTGGTCAGTTTCAAAGCTTGAAAGCTTGCAACAACAAATTCTGCCAAAAAGAAGTTGCAGCATTTTGAATGATTCTTCTACTTTTTAATATTTTTTTTGACTCTCTCTCACACATACATCTCCAATACACATTTATGGTAAAATTATCTTTAGAAGTTAAATTTTCATTTTAATTGGAATTAATACTTCTCATAAACCTTCAAGACCTAAAGATCCTAAGGTATTTAACATAAATGAAAATTGACTTGTCTTAAATTTCCACATTAATGTATGTATAGTTATAATTGCTTTAAAACATGTTCACTTAATGACCCTGTTTTATTATTTTCATTTGATCTTCCCCCAATACACACACATTTGTTTAAAAAGTGTCTTTGCTAAAAAATAACTATGAATGAAATTATAAAAAATGTGATCACATCAAGTATTACTTTAATATTAACATATAGACTCAAATATTACAGGCTGTCATTTTGTTGTTGTTTTGGTACTGGGGATTGAACACAGGGGTGCTTAACCACTGAGTCACATCCCTAGTCATTTTTTATAACGTATTTAGAGACAGAGTATCACTTGGTTGCTTAGGACCTTGCTAAGTTGCTGAGACTGGCTTTGAACTCATGATCCTCCTGCCTTAGCCTCCTGAGACGCTGGGATTACAGGCATGCGCCATGGCGCCCAAATCAGGCTGTCATTCTTGAACTTGCTGCTATTAATGCAGATCAGGCCAAATAACATTGTCCTGTCAATGGTTTGATGAACAAGAATTATAGACTGTTGGTTATTTAAGTTTGCAAAAAATAGGAACTAAAAAGCATCCGACAGATACTACCTTATAGGAGAAGATATGTTGCCTAATAAAAAGGGCATCAATATATTCAGGGCATATTATAATGCATATTGTCAAAGAGAAGGTTGTCAATGCACTAGTTGATATTTTTCATTAATGGGAAGAGTATTAGAATATTGCACAGTAGTTACACAAATGTGACTTACATATGAATTCTGCAGTATCTAATCAGGGGTTGATGTTTCTTCTGATTATAAGAAAGTAAGACTGTCTCTGGGGTAAATGGTCCTTGGTTAACAAATATATGTATAAAGGTACAAGGGTTGACCAGTCTTAGCCTGTGAAAGGACATAGAATGGAAGGCAAGAGGACACCTGAACCATTTAAACATTTCATGGTAACAAATTACCTACCTGCAGTCTGGAATCAACATTAAGTAACTGAAAGGGTGGAAGCAGGAATTGAAACAGAGAGGAGATAAAAAAGGAGAAGAGAAGAGAGATAAGAAGGAAAAGAAGAAAAAACATTAGACAGAAGGAGGAGAAGAAGAATAAAGAAAATCCTAGTAATATAGTAATATAGTGACCCATGAAGAACTTATGGAAAAATGCTGGCCAGAAATTAGTTTCAGACATTATAGTATTTAAAGGACTTTTTTTTTTTTTAAAAGTTGAATGTACCATATAAAATTTTAATTATCATTGTTATGAGGTACTGTAATGTATTCTGTCCTTTGTTCCCACAAAGGTTCATCAAAATCTATTATAAATAAATGCACTGTGAAGCTATTTGGGAAAAGTCAAGGGAATACAGTGTGTAAGGCAACAAGGATGTAGAGACAGACTGCTCAGTTCTGCTTCTGTGTCACTGCATGGCTTTAAATAAACCACATAAAAATTTTAATGCCATTTTTCTCATCTCTAATATACTTCATTATGATCACCTTAATATTTTTGAGATGAATGCAAGATAGATAAAATGCCTATCATCATGTATATAGTAAAAATAAATGTTCAAGTTCATAACAGGAAGAAAATTGTGAGATATATTTCTAAGCTTTTCTCATTATTTTCCCTCCTTAAATTAATGAATATATTTCCAAATTTGGACAAAATTTTTCTTTAGAATGCTTTGTTCTGCACCAAGTTCACCTGCTTAAAATTGAAATCTTCTCAAATTGAATTGCTTCTCTAGCAAACCTGTTTTTGTCATTGAATCACTCTTCATCACACTTCCCAGTTTCATAATGTAAACTTAGAATTATATGCATGCCTCCCGTCTCTTTGTTCCATAGATTGAGTTTACAAACTTGGGCAGATTTGTCCTTCAAATAGCTCAGATTTATCTCTTCCTCCCAGTTCTTAATGTGGCCACTCTGAAGCAATGCCCATCACCTCTGCGAAGAAGCACTTTTTGCTTCCCTGCTATAATCCATCTTCTACATCATGTCGGGTACAATTTCCTGCCTCAGCATACCACAGCCCTCTTTGAAAGCCTCTCCTGATGACCTATTCTGACTTTCTTCAGGTCTATGAGAGCATACTTCATATACTTAGGACATCGCTTCCCCTAGCTGATTTAATGTGTGACTTTTAATTTTTTTTCCACAAGGACTTAAAAATCATTAATCACTACCCCTTCCTTATTGGAGTTTCCATATGACTGTTTTTGACTTCTTTCTGGACTTCTCTTGGTCAGTCAGATCAAACCTCATCAACGTCATGGACAACCTAAATTTTTATCTCTACGTTATTTCATTGCCTTTTGTTTTTTTAAGCAGATATATGTTCACTGCTTTATACTTGGGTAGCTTGCTTCTTACTCAAACTCTCACTTTGACTGTGGTTCCAAAGCAATATGATGGCTCTCTCTCTCTCTCTCTCTCTCTCTCTCTCTCTCTCTCTCTCTCTCTCTCTCCTCTCTCTCTCTCAATGACATCAACAGTATCTGAATGATCAGAGTTTGGAATCTTAGAATCATTTATAACTTTTTATTTTCTTCTCTTTCTTCCAGGATTTCTCCACTTTTATCCTTTATCTAAGCAGCAAACAAGCCTGGCACCTGTAGAATCTGTTTTGCTACCTTTCTCTCCTGAATAAACACACAGATACAGTGCTAGTTCAAGTGTTTCATATTGCTTCCATGATCTACTGCCACAATTCCCTGAAACATGTCTCTGAGGACATAGCTCCTATCTCACTTCCTCACATTTATCTCACAGTTATTTTCTAAAAAAGAATTCTGCATCATTTTCTCCTTAAGAACAAAACCAAATAGAATAACAATGAAACATCCAACGGACTCTTCATTTAATGCAGAATAAAGCCTAAACTACTTATTGTGTCTTGGAAACACTATATAAATAACACCAATATTGCTTTTTCAGTCTCCACTTAACATTTCTACACAAATATAATATCCATATATACCAAAATTTTTACCTTCCAGCTCAGCATTTTGTAAGCATCTCTTTTTGCCTGGACTATTTTCTGGTTGGTGGCACTTCCTTCATTATTCAAATCTAGTTCACCTACATAGAAACAGGCATTTGTATTTAGACAGGCAATTCTTCAGAAGGAAGAAATAGGTGTTTTTCAGCAAATTTCTTATCTTCCAGTATAACTAATATAGTATAAGAAAATAGACTTGAAGGGAAAAAGTGAAATTTGGAAAAGCTTTCTTTCCTTCCAGTATTACATGGAAATTACTGAGCTGACTATCAGTAGGGAGACAAATTTTCTAAATGTTGAAAAAAACATTTTTTTAAATAAATAGTATTAAGTATATAAACACACATGTGCATTTCTAATTCATGCATTTGCCTGATCCTGGTGAAGTTAATAGATTAAATTACAATAATTTTGAATTTAAGCTTCAGTGTAGTAGTTTTTTGATAAATTTGGAAAATGTACAATTATGACAATGTTACCTATTTTAAATTTTTATTGATTGGGGTCACATCTTTTTTTACATTTTTTATTTTGTAGTTGTAGATGGACAGCATGCCTTTATTTTATTTGATTCTTTTAAAATATTTTTTAATTGTTGATAGACCATTATTTTATTTATTTACTTATATGTGCTAAGAATCAAACCCAGTGCCTCACACATGCTAGGCGAGAACTCTGCCACTGAACTCAGCGCTAGGGTCACATCTTCTAATCGGCGCAGTTAAATTATAAAATACTTGATTTAGTTAAAAACATTCAGGAAACAACAACCACCTACAAACATAATGATCGATGGAAAAATTCCAGATCAAAAGTCAATTGAGGAACATTACAACACATTTGGTAGGAAGACTGGAGCCAGACTTTTGGAACTAAAATAAAAGCTTTGATTATAAGATCTTGGAAAAGTTATTTAAACTCACCACATTTCTTGTTTCCTATTCTGTAAAATTAGGATATTAGAAGCACCTATGACTTGTTTTTTAGATTAAATGGGTTTAAATTTTTTAAAAATTAAGAATAATGTTTGCATAGAGTAGGTACTAGGAAAGTTTCTCTTTTTTTAATCATGACTTTTATAACTATTGCTTTCTTGTTACAGTTTTCATTTTAACAGTCATTTCTACTCATTACTATGATGTCCTTATCATTTCATTTCTTTCAGTAAATTATTGAATCACAGTCAATATATTAAAGCTAAGCATAAATTATAAAAATATCTGAAAAATATTTGAAAACTTAAAACCTTGTCATTATTGTACCAGAATGCAGTTGCATATGGATTTCTAATTTATGTATAGCACAAGCTGCTTAAATATTTCAATTTAGTCCTGCAATAATAAAGTTTTCGATTTAGCCATAACTCTGTAATGAATGATTTTATGACATATATGGCTGTATTATATGTGGACAGGATTTTTCTATGTAACTATGCAGACATATTTATTAAAAGAAGGGCAGTGTTCAGATATGAGATTCCTCTTTACTTTCTTGATGTCCTTCATAAGGATGAACATGATATGAATGCATCTCTGTTGAAAGGCTTATAAAAAAAGTTCTCTCTCTCTCTCTCTCTCTCTCTCTCTCACACACACAGAGAGAGAGAGAGAGAGAGAGAGAGAGAGAGAGAGAGAGAGAGATACACACAGGTGCATCAGTTTTAAAATCATAAAAGGCAGAAGGAAGTCAAGATGGATAATGAAAATGACAGTGAATCTTTTTTATCTTCTGTTAATATAATATCACTAATATAAGCAAGTCAAGAAAGTATTTATTCTTCTTTAAACAAAAGTGACACTTCTCCTCACTGAGCATAGACAAATAATACTTTTGTCTTTTCATAGTTATCCATCCACCTAAGTCATTGCTGCCATTGATGAATGGGGCTTTTTAAAAAGCTGCTTGAGTAATGTCAATGATATTAAATTATGTTGCCACCTAAGTGTTTATTTTTGTAACTTCAATAATACCACTGCCAATGGAAATGTGGTATATTTGACAATTCTTGTTTCGGCAGCAAGGGGTTGCAAGCCAATTGCTATATGATTGTTTATAAGTTTGGATGAACTAGATATCATAGGAAGACATTATGTCTTCTTTCTATGTGCTATTTGCAATATAGGAAACAACTCTTTTTATTTTCTGTTCAATTTTCTTACTTTGCAGTAAGTTTTGAAAAACAGTTTAACTTTGCCCTACTTCATTTTTTAAAAATTATTGTTATTTTTATATTTTAGGACATTTGAAATCAAGTTGTGCTTTTCCATAGAGGAGCACAAAGCTTTGAACTGATTTCTTCTGCTTTGAGGTACATGTAACAACGTTTGCATGTTGCATTTTCAGAACCAGTTTCAATTTCAAGGTCTCTTTCAATTTCTTTTCTTTTCAATAGTGGTGGTAACAAAGTGAAATTGTACTCCACAGGAGATCCAAACTTTTATTATTTTTTTTTTTGAAATGTACAGAAGTAAGAAGGGCTTAGAATTAAATTATGTGACCTTAACAGGTAGTAAAAATTAATTGTTCTTTTCTATTTAAAAAAAATCAAATGGCTTCACAGAGTCAGAACAGATGAGTAGTTGAAATTGTGGAAAGAGTTGTGAAGTATACACACATGCACAAACCAAATTAGATGTATTGAGGTTAAGAACCAAGATCTCATACTCTTCCATCCACACTGAACATAAAAATATTAATGATTATACGAGGTAGATGATGAAGTGAAAATTGATGATAACCAAAGTGAAGATACCAGAAACTGACTGAAAGAGACACTAAGTTGGATGTGGAATGAGCAATAAAATTTAACAGAGCAAACAAGAGTTTCCTTTTGTCCCATGGCTCACAGAACCTCATCCACACACCTACACACATCCACAGTATTTCCTCCCTACATTACCAATATCTTCATTATGAAAGAAGTTCCACATGGGACATGTGACTACACTCAATTTAATACTTTACAGTGAGAACTGAAAGGAGATATATTTGGCTATCTGAAAGCTGATGAGTTGAGAATGAATAAAGAAGTACATAGACCAAAGACAGCTTAGGAAAATGGTAAAACTGAGTACAAAATTATTAACCAATAGAGTTCAATGAGTTTTCCTTATAAGATTCTTTTAAAGAAAATTTTCATGTAGACCATGTGTCTTTTCACTGGCTTTCCCTAATCCGTTAGCATGCAATGCTTTATTATGGTTTCTTTTTTAAATGGGGACCATTCACACAGTCCTTCCATTCAACAGCTATCCAGAAACAACTCATAGCTTCTTCACAGTTTCCTGAAATCTTTAACTAGTAGTAACCATGGTAAAGAAATTCCAAAATACATGTAAGAAGTCTCTCTATTTTTGTTCAGTGTTTCTAGTACTCATGTATCTTCATTAGATTAACTCTCCCTGAAGCTTCAGCATAGGGACAAACTAATCTTGAGCATTGCTCACACTAAATCTCTAAAACCTTATTTTATTCAAATATTGGTTTTCTTATAGTTTCTCTGATATTTCCCTTTTCCACCTTTCCTATACTTCCATACTTCATATTTTTTCTTGATTGTTTATATATATAGGAACAAATTTATTATAGTAATAATAATTGTTATTTTGTTATACAAATCATTCAAGGGCAATTCATTTATACTTGAGTAATGGCTACATGGTTGTTAATAAATGATTTTCTATTTCATTTTGCAGAATCTCTGAGGCCTTTTTTTTTTTTTCATTTCTGCAGTTTGGGAAAAAAAGTTTTGTTAGGCAGCTTTTGTCACTGTGATCAAAACACCTGAAAAGAACAACTTAGAGGAGAAAGGTTTATTATGGGCTCATGGCTTGGCTTCAGAGGTTAAGTCCATCTTCAACCAACTCCATTGTACTGGGCTCAGGGAGAGGCAGAACATCAGGACAGAAAGGCATAGTAGCTGAAAGCTGTTTCAGTTCATGGCAGTCAGGAAATGGAGAGACAAAGAGAGCAAGGAGCCAGGGACAAGATTTCATCTCACTTCAGTAAGAATGGCAATGATCAAGAATACAAACAATAATAAGCGTTGGCAAGGTTGTAGAGCAAAAGGTACACTCATACATTGTTGGTGGCACTGCAAATCGGTGCAACCATTATGGAAAGCTGTATGGAGATTCCTTACAAAACTTGGAAAGGAACCACCATTTGACCCAGCTAGCCCACTCCTTGGTCTATACCCAAAGGACTTAAAATCAGCATACTGTAGGGATGCAGCCACATCAATGTTTACAGCAGCTCAATTAAGAATTGCTAAACTGTGGAACCAACTTAGATGCCCTTCAACAGATGAATGGATAAAGAAATTGAGCTATATGTACACAAGGGAATATTATTCAGCATTAAGAGAGACCAAAATTTTTGTATTTGCAGGGAAATGGATGGAGTTGGAGAATAATCAAATTTCAGAAAACCAAAAGCCGAATGTTCTCTCTGATAAGTAGATGCTGATCCATAATGGGTGGGGCAGGGAGTGCATGGAGAAAATTGGAGGAACTTTGGTTGCAAAGGGGAGGGAAAAGGTAGAGAGGGGACATGGGGGCAGGAAAGATGGTGGAATGAGATGAAAATCATTACCCTGTATACATGTATGACTGTGCGTATGTGTGTTGTATTGTGTACAACCAGAAAAATGAAAAGTTCTGTTCTATTTGTGTACAATGCATTCTGCTGTCATGTATAACTAATTAGAACAAATAAAAATACAAAAAAAAGATAAAAATCCCCAAGGCCATGACCCCAGTGCCTTACATCTTCATCCCTGCCTCATCTGCTTATAGTTACTACCATGTAGTTCATTCAAATTCTTAATTCATTGATGGATTAATCCACTGATGAAGTTAAAGTTCTCATAATCCAATCACTCCAGTATGACAACCTTGCATTTATTAACACATGAGCTTTAAAAGAACATCTCACATCCAAACCTCTAGCAGTCAGAGAAATGCAAATCAAAACCACCCTAAGATACCATCTCACTCCAGTAAGATTGGCAGCCATTATGAAGTCAAACAACAACAAGTGCTGGCGAGGATGTGGAGAAAAGGGTATACTTGTACATTGCTGGTGGGACTGCAAATTGGTGCGGCCAATTTGGAAAGCAGTTTGGAGATTCCTGGGAAAGCTGGGAATGGAACCACCATTTGACCCTGCTATTGCCCTTCTGGGACTATTCCCTGAAGACCTTAAAAGAGCATGCTACAGGGATGCTGCCACATCGATGTTCATAGCAGCACAATTCACAATAGCTAGACTGTGGAACCAACCCAGATGCCCTTCAATAGATGAATGGATAAAAAAAAATGTGGCATCTATACACAATGGAGTACTATGCAGCAATAAAAAATGACAAAATCATAGAATTTTCAGGGAAATGGATGGCACTAGAGCAGATTATGCTTAGTGAAGCTAGTCAATCCCTAAAAAACAAATACCAAATGTCTTCTTTGATATAATGAGAGCAACTATGAACAGAGCAGGGAGGAAGAGCAGGAAGAAAATATTAACACTAAACAGAGACATGAGATGTGAGGGAAAGGGAGAGAAAAGGGAAATTGCATGGAAATGAAGGGAGACCCTCATTGCTATACAAAATTACATATAAGAGGTTGTGAGGGGAATGGGAAAATAAACAAGGAGAGAAATGAATTACAGTAGATGGGGTAGAGAGAGAAGATGGGAGGGGAGGGGAGGGGGGATAGTAGGGGATAGGAAAGGTAGCAGAATACAACAATTACTAATTGGGCATTATGTAAAATTGTGGATGTGTAACCAACGTGATTCTGCAATCTGCATTTGGGATAAAATTGGGAGTTCATAACCCACTTCAATCTAATGTATGAAATATGATATGTCAAGAGCTTTGTAATGTTGTGAACAACCAATAAAAAAAAAAAGAAGTCCAAAAATGTTTTATTTGCCTTAGGGTGAACAAGTATCAGCAAGTACATTCTTACATCTTAATTTAGAAAAAAACTTTATAAAAGAGAGAACAATTTACTGTATTTAGTGTAAATTACTACAACTTATGTTTTTCACTGTGAAAATACAAAATATATTTTCATTTTGAGAGATCAAGTCAGTCAGTAATCTTTAAGCATTATGAAAATTATGTTTTTCAATAGTTATAGTTTAAATTCTTTCCATAGATTTATGAGTGTAGGAATAGAAAAATATTATACAAATATAATTAAATAATTAAACAAATTAAGCAAATTACAATATAAAGTGAGATTATTTCTACCTTTAAATTAGTACTTAAAATTATCTCTACTCGACTGTACTTGAAATAACATTTTGGATTATTTCTCCAATAAATAAGTGAAAAAGTCCAAAAGTTACTTACGTAATGCTTAACTAGAAGATAATTTAATGATAGTTAAATGTTGCAAAAATAATAGGGTTTGTGAAAAAGCCTATAGAAAGAATATTTTCTATTTTGAATTTTTTATATGAAATGGGTGCATGGTGGCTTATGCTAAAATATTAAATTGAATATTTAGAAAATGATAAACTGACAATTAAAATGAGCATTAGAAAATGGATTCTTACTCTCCAGTCATGTACAGAGCTTAAGTATCTTTGTAAAATTAATTAAGGCACAATAAAACACTGAATGTTAATACTACAGGACAAATAGACTTTATTTTTCAAAGAAGTGCTCATTATTCAGAGATAAAAGAAAATATTGCCTAGATGTATAAACTCCATATGTATAGAAAATTTTAAGAGAGCAGGGATTTTGCTTATTTTTAACTTATATGTGTTTAATATAATTTTCATGGTAATCTTTCATTAAAAAGAAAAAGAGATGCCACTTTGGTATTAATCTCATAAAGCATTTTGGATATAAAGTATCTCTTCCAAAGTACCATTTTAAGAACTATTTGCAAGCAAATAAAAAAGCCACTTGTATTATATCTCATTTGTAATACATTAAGTTTACAAATCAAAAGAAAGATGATTGAAAAATTTGGTTTTTTCAATTATAAATCTTTAGAAATTCCAAGTTTGGGCTTATGTTTCTAAAGTTTATTTTTATGTGAAAGAAGTATTTTTGTATAAGTTACCCATAAATTATATTTATTTCATTTAATTAGATTTACCTTTAATTATATTTTTAATTAGAGTTATAAATATTACCATAATATCTATCTATGGTAAAATAAATCAAGTTCAATGAACAATTATCCAAAATGTTTAACTATCATATGTGCCTTAACTTTACCAATGTTAAATAAATATCTCTTTTAACTTTGGTTTACAAATTTTGGAAACTATTTTGTTTTTGTATTTCAACATTTAAACAAGTAAAGTGTTTGGGGGGCTTTCAAAAGTATGTGCTGTGATTTTGCATTCCAAGCTCATATCTATTTGTAATCACATTGAATGAATCCTAAGAATTAGATTCAATGTATCTCCCACATTTTAAAATAACAATATCTTTCCGATGAGTGAAGATATTCTTTACAGATTTGGTGTTCTCTAAGTGGGGAATCATCTACTGGTGACTTTAAAGATTTCATTATATGAATTTGTATGACATAATTAGGTGCTATAATTTCAATTTAAATACAATGAGTTTTAATCCCTGTGCTTCATAAAATCTAAGATACCATCAATTGAAAGACATTTCCCAATGTCTCAGATTCTAAAATGTCAAAATAAATGAATTATTATAATCAATAATAATGGTAATCAATTATTTTTTAAAAAATCTAAGAAATGTTTTTTTCCTGAACTCTACCTTATGAATTAAATCAACTAATTTTGCCAACTATGATGATGTAGTGTTTTTTTTTTTTTAATTGTGACTCCTGGATTATGTTATCTTCACAATCATCTGCTGTCTACTGTTGTTAGATTTCTTAACCCTGTGAGGTCCACAGGGTTAAGAATATAAGCACAAGATTACAGTTAAGGAAAAATACAGCAAATACTGTTCTTTTATTTAAAAAATAATGTTTTAAATACTGTTTTAAACTACCAATCGTATTTTCCCACCTAAATCATTTTCTACAGTAAAACATGTCCAGAAAATAAACAACTTGTATTTATGCCAAAACTGAAGCAAAATTTTCAGGTTGTCAAATATCTTCCCATCATTCAGCTTTTGCACTACAAAAATCCCAAGACCACCACCATCACAACAACAATAACAAAACTCTGATTCCCTGTTTTACAAATAATTATCCAAAATAATTACATATTTTAAGAAGACAGGAAGAAAAAAATAAAGTAAAAATGGAAATAAAAAATAGAAATTCTAAAAATTGCCAAATATAATTTTCAGGATCAAAAAAATTTAGAGGACATTTAAATAAAAAATAAGGCCACTATTATATAAAATTCTAGAGGTTACAAAAATGCATGCAAAAAGTATCCACAAATCTTGTATATTGATCTATTATATCAAACATTTTTTATAAGCCAAATGACACCTTTGAAAAATATTGAATATAAGAAGGTATTTGCAAATATATCATTCAGAAAACATTAAGTTGTAGTCAATATAAATAATTTCTAAAACCTTTATAAAATAAACAATTTGAATTAAAGTGAGAAAGGGACATACAGACTTGGAAAAATGAAGAAAAAATGAATTTTTGCCACTAAATGGATAGATCTGGAGACTATCAAGCTAACTGAAATATGCTAATCCCCAAAATCCAAACTTGAATATTCTCTCTGCTATGCAGATGTTAACATAAAACGTGGGGGTGGGGAAGAAATAGAAATAGAAATAGAAATTCATTGGATGAAACAAAGGGAAATGAAGGGAAGGAAGGGGAGATAGTATTAGGAAAGACAGTGGAATGACTCTGACATAACTTTCCTATGTTCATATATGAATACACAACCCGTGAAACCCCACATCATGTGCAACCACAAGAATGAGATCCTAAAGAAAATATGAGATACACACACATACACACATACACACACACACACACACACACACACAGAATGGAATATTACTCAGCCATAAGGAAATTATAGCATTTTCCAGTAAATGAATGGAACTGGACACTATTATGCTCAGTAAAATAAGCTAATCCTCCAAAAACAAAAGCCAAATGTTCTCTCTGATATGTGGATGTAAACACACAATACAGAGGGTAGGGGAGAGAGTAATAGAAGTTCATTGAATTAGACAAAGATAAATAAAGGTTGGGGGATGGAAACAAGAAAGACAGGAGAAGAATCAGATGTAACTTTCCTATATTCACACATGAATACGTGAACAGTGTAATTTCACATCATGTACAACCACAAGAACATGATCTAATTAGAATAAGTAATACTCTATGTATGTGTATCAAAATATACTCTCCTATCATATATATATAAAGAACAAATAAAGAAATAAAAATGTAGACAAAATATGTGTAACTCAGTAGTATAACACTTTTCTAGAATGTGCCAGACCCTAGGTTCAATCCCCAGTACTATAATAAACAGCAAAATGAAGCACCAATTCTGCCTCACAATCAGGAAAATTCAAATAAGAACTCACACAAAATTGTACACTACTATCCAAGAGCCAAAAAAGAAAGAAAGAAAAGACATGCCTGAAAGTTCATCTTTCAAGTCTCTACAGACTTCTGTCTGAATGTAAGCCAAAGGTTCTGGTTTTAGACCATTTTATAAAACCAAAACTATATTGACTTTAGTATATCTTTAATTTCACATAAATAAAGTTCTCCTTAGAAATATACCCAACACTATGTTTCTACTATAGATCAAGCATGGTAAAAAGTTTAAATGGGGATGTGGCTTAAGCGGTAATGCTCGCCTGGCGTGCGCAGGGCGCTGGGTTCGATCCTCAGTACCACATTAAATAAAATAAAGATGTTGTGTCCACCGAAAACTAAAAAAAAATAAATAAATATTAAAAAATCTTCTCTTTTTCTCTCTCTCTCTTTAAAAAAATATTTAAATGAAGATAAACTGAAGCTATGCTGTCCGTTTTTATATCAGATATTTGACTTCAAATTCTCTCAATATAGTTTCACAATATCCCCCCACCCCGACACACACACACAAAACAAAGTCTGATTATATTAACATTGGAACAGGATAAACACTACAAAGAAAATAAGTTTTATGAACTAGAGCCCTAAGCATCAATGTGAACTTTCCTCAAGAATAATAGAGGAAAAATTGGTGACTATATGTATGTTAGGAACCTACTTACAAAAATTCAAATGAAAATCATCTAAGATACAAGCAATTTATTATTTATGGATAGTTTCATATATAATACAATATAAAGAAAATGAAGACAATGATACACAAAATTCAGAATACTTGTGTCCTCTCCAATGGAAAACAGTGATATGTGATTGGAAAAAAAGGTAGTATCATTCTTTATACTGAATTCAGTGGTGGGGCTAAGTTATTATTATCCATTAATATGTAGATATTTTATATACTTTTTTGCATATATGAAATGTTTCAAAATTATTATAGCAGAGATACACATAATATGAATATTTACTTTATGGGGGGGAGTGGTGGGTAGAAATCATTGACCAAGGCACTAGAGAGCTAGTCTCAGAGTAGAAGTGAATAATTATGAGTTGAATGAAAATTAAGTGCACGGCCTGTGACTGCTCTACTACTTTAACCTGTTATCTGAATGATAATGATAGTAATATATTCTACCTCACTCAGGATTATATAACTATGTTGCTGTTTTTCATGTTAATTTAATTTATTTCTAAAAACACTGTATTTCTACCAGGAATATGAAAGAAGCATTTTTGGTTTGTTGTTCTCTAGATTTGACACCATTTTCTGGTACCTTGATAATTTGCAGAGGAGGTTTGTTACAATTTGGACCAATTAATTGGCTAATTAATAAGTTACTATTAATATTATCATAGAGATGACAGAATCTAGAAAACCAATCAGAAAATATCTCCTGCATCTCTCCAGGGCTTTTTAGATACTAACCATGAAATTTAAGGATGCTAATGCTGGGTTAGTTTTCTACCTTGCTGAGACTTAGCCACATTGGTTGTTTTACTAAAATACTTTGTAATATTTTCTCTTTCCCATGGAGACAATTACTACAACTTGGGTAGTAAAATGGAGCTCATGGACTTTAATTGGGTTCTTCCCCTGGTGTTCCAAGAGATTGCTCTCTGCTCAGTAATTATCTTACTCTAAACTATCCAAAGTGAGCATTAATGTTAATATTAGATCCATTGCTCTCTACCCTGTTTTAGTTCAAATGAAAGCAGGAAATGCCCAATCTTTAAATTAAAAACTAATTTGCATATAAAACATTAAATTATTCTGAACACAAAACTTTCACTTGGTCACAGGCCTAATTTTCAAAATTTACTTTTTTGGGTTGGGGATGTAGCACGGTGGTAGAATGTGTGCTTTTCATATGCAAGGCAATGGTTTTGATTCTCAACACTGTAAAAACAGAAATATATATATATATATATATATATATATATACACACACACACTCTTTAAAAAGTAATAATAATTGTTTGATATAAAAAAGACAAATAAAAATGTCTATAAAAGTCTTGTTTCTAACATTACATTTTCTTTTTTATGGTGTTGGGGATCAAACCCAGGGCCTTGTGCATGCTAGGTAAATACTATACCAACTGAGCTATATCTCCAGCGTACATTTTCTTGTTTTTCTATCAAGAAAATAAACATGTGAAACCTAAATAAAATTCTTACAGTAGATTATAATTTCTGAGCAGAATAATTATGTAAGGATTGGCCTTTCTTGTTCTCTTGATATTTAACCCCTACCCAAAATTTCACATTTCAAAAATACTTATGACATAGTTTCATTTAGTACACTTTACAATAATGTTAGGAAGGGGTCATCTTGAAATTCTTGTTCAAAAAGGTCATAAATAAGAAGATAAAAGAGTTCCTTTGGAATTGCAAATTCCGTGAGTGATGGCACCTTCTCTGTTCCCAAAACATGGCACTGTTCTATCAGGCATTCCTTTAACCCTTCACTTCCTTCCTACCTCCGAGGAGGACTTCCAGCATACACTGAGCTTTCTTGCTTTCTTCCATGTTAACAAAGAAAGTCTTGTGTGTGGTCTTCAGGACTGCTACCATCTTGGTTCATGAAACAATATTCCTGTCTATGAAACTAAATGGTTATGGATTTATTACAGCAGCCCCCAAATATTTGATTCAGGTGTTTTTCCTACTTATTTCATTTATGTTCCTTTTGTGGTTACCACTGAGATTGCAAGTATTGAAACTGATAATTCCTAAATGTACACTGTTGCCCTGACGGTATCAGATAATCTAGATTTTTCTTTCAAAGGCCAAAATATGAGTGTCCCACGTTAAACAGACCTTAAACCATCGATTTAAATCTAACTTCTTATCTTTCTGATATTTTGCAGCTGCCCAATTCTCTATATGTTGGTTGACACATCCAGTTAAAAACAATATTGATACCACTAAATGTCCACCTCCTTGGCTCCTTCTTTGTCCGTTTCTGTCACTTCTACTTCAGTATGGACTCTCTTGATCTACCCCTTTCATTCTTATTGCCGAGAAGCTAAGTCCATCAATGGCACAGCTCTGTCCTGACACTTTTCTACTCCTATCTCCTATCTCATTTAGTGGTCAATACTCTACTACAAGTTAGGTTGCTTTACATGGGTATTTTATATATATATATATACACACACACACACACATATATACACACACACACACACACATATATACACACACATATATATGTATATACATATACATATATAACAAA
This sequence comes from Urocitellus parryii, assembly GCF_045843805.1. Taxonomy (NCBI): domain Eukaryota; kingdom Metazoa; phylum Chordata; class Mammalia; order Rodentia; family Sciuridae; genus Urocitellus; species Urocitellus parryii. Next base: position 60,683,354 of record NC_135540.1, read on the forward strand.
TGTTTTATATAGACCATATATACTTATATATGTAGTCTGAGGATTGAAGTTAATAAATATATTCAAGGTTAACTATTTTAGTGCTGGAGCTAAGACTCAAACTCAACCTCAAGCTATTGTTTCCTAAAAGTAAGTTTAAATACTCAAGACAGATATGTTCTGGGTTTGTTTCTTATTCTACTACTTATTAGCCAGATTCTATAGATATATCTTAATATTTCTGAGCCTCATTTTATTTACTCAGAAGATGTACAAAATATTAACCTCTTAGTGTTATGTGCCTGTATTTGATTAGCACTTGCTCAGCATATTTAATATGCTAAATAAATACTATATTATAAAAGTTATAATAACTAACATGATTGCATGGTTGTTAATAAATTTATTACTTATTTCCTCAATAACATATCCCTGGTGCAAAAATGTTTTTTTGTTCAATCCTAACTATATGGTTTGAGTATAAGGTATCCTGCCAATGCTTCTGTGTTAATGCAAGAGGTGAAATAATTAGATTGTGAGACCTGTAACTTCATCAGTGTAGCAATTCATTTGTTGGTATAAACATTTGAGCAGACACTGAGTGATAACTGTAAGCAGGTGGGTGGGGCATGGCTGAAGGTGGAGGATAACTGGGGGCATGACTTGGGGACTATACTATTTGTTTCTAACTCCCCCAACTCTATCTCTATTTCCTGGAAGTGTTCCTCTACTACCCATCCACCTTGGTGTTTTGCCTGTCAGGCCTACAGCAATAGGATTCTCTGACTATGAATTGAGACCTCTGAAACAATGAATGAACACAAAAATAAATGTTTCCTCCTCTAAATTGTTCTTGTCAGATATTTTAGTCACAGTGATGGAAACCTAACACATCAATTCTAATAATGTCCTCTAGTTTAAAAATCTTTAGCAACTTAAATGGTACCGTGTTTTCAGCAAAATTTAAAAGTGAACTTCCTAAAATTGATAGGTGTTCTGTAATCTATCTACAACCAACATCTACAGTGCTTAGCTTCACAATGCAATTACTTTATCATATCATTCAATAACCACAACGAACTTATCATTCTTAAAAGTGGTCCTAATATTTTCAACCAAGTCTTAGCTTGAGCTCATCCACTGGCCCAAACCACTCCCCAATTCAATTTGCCATTGCTATGTCCAGCCATCACTAAAAATTCAAATGCTACTTCCTCCATGATGTCTTCTCTTGTCTCTGAAATAGTACTTTTGTTCCTATTGTCTTAGATAATTCTGTCATAACACGTAGTGCATTCTGCCTTATAATGTAGATCATTGTGAATGCGTCCTGCCTAATTTACCCAAACCAGGAACTGAATGTTTTATATATATCGTAGAGTACTCCACGATAAAAATGATATACAGAATCTCCAGTGGGTAAGGAATGATTTGGGTATTCAAGTAAACTATATTAATTTACTATGAGATACAGAAATGTTTGCAGTTGGATGTCCAATTTGATGGAGGTATTCATGGTACATATTTCCTCACCTTTTTTGTTCTTATTTAAAAGTGAATTTTAATATAAAATTTGGCAATTGTTTAAGTGGAGAAAGAACCTACTTGCTTCCATAAGAGAACATTTGTCTTTCCACTGACAGAGTTAAGTATATGGTTCTATTTGAATGAATTCAGAAGAAAAAAAAAACACTTATATTGGGATTTTAACTAAAAGAAAGAAAATCATGATTAAATATATACTCTTCTGAGCAAGTTTGAGGTTGTTTGGAGATCACTATCAACTCTGCCAAAATACCTGATATGGAACTTCTCTTGTGAAATAAGCCAAACTCTATTACTAAAAGATTTTAATTGATAAAACGAGTCTCTGTGTTTATGTGGAAAATGAACCATTCTTTTCTTCTTGATTCACTTGAGGGTCTTCAAATAGTATATCTAATTCTCATAGGCAGGCACCTAAAAAATCTAGAAAGTTCTCAATACAATCCCTCTTGACAACAGATATCTTAGGAGCACTTGGTCAGGATATTAGGAATGCACTTTCAAGAGTCTTCTGACATCTCTCCTGCCCAGGTTTGTTCCTATGACTGACTTCCTGCTCTCCAGATTCCCTGTCACATGTGCTTTAATGAACTACATGTTGTCCCATGTTCTCAAATCTCACATTCCTATGGGACTAAGCCACTGTCTTCTGAGCTTTTTTCTCCAGGAGAAGAACCTACCTACAAACCTGACTCCAGAGACTCCATATTACCCACAGATATCTTTGATAAATGCTAATTACAACAAGCGTTGGCCACTGCCCAGTTCTTTCCTTATACTTTCTGACTGAATGCCAGGTCACCTGCCTAGAATCTGTCAAAGAAATTCTAGATGATGCTTGCTTGACTGGCTGACTGGGTCATCTACCAATCCCAAAGGCTATATTCTTCTACATTGCTAAATATACACTGGTTTTCTACGTATCAAGTCTGGATTCCTTCAAGAACATACCAACCATTCCTTTTTAAACCATACTTTTACATAATTAAATGTACAAGAAAATGCTTTTCACCACCTAATTTTGTAGTTAACTCATGTAAATGAAGATTCTAAGTGAGAGAGAAGATCAGTGATTTTTCAGGGGCTGAGGTCGAAGAAAAAAACATCACCATATGCTGGGGTCATTAGAGGATGTGTCACACTATCAAATGAAGTAGAACTTGTGATATTCCTTTTTAAAAGTTTGGGTTCTTAAAAATTATTTCAATGCATGTATGCAATATGTAATCTAATCAATGTAATTAATATTTCATTTCATTATTTCTTTATATTTTGAGATTTCAAGCTCCAATCTTCTATGTGGTAATAAAATACATAACAGGTTGTTGCAAGCTACAATCACCCTGCAGTGGTACAGAACAACAGAACTTCCTGCAGTCTAACTATATTTTGGTGTCCATTATCTGACCTCCTACTACCCATCCTCCCCTCTTACAATTACTGGGCTGAAGTGATCACTACAGTCTTCTACTTTTATATATCTATTGAAATATGAATACATTTTATTGAAAGCATAGAAATTGAGAAAATAGGTCAAGGTAGAAATAAGAAAATCATAGTTGAGCCATAGACAATAGGAAGTCTAACAGAAATAATATATATTGAGAAGAAGTAAGAACAGACCTTGAAAATGTAAGTTTGGGCTGGATCATACAGGACATTGAAATGTTTCATTTTCTTAAGTAGACAGTGTCTTTTAATCTTACACATAGTACACTTACAATGAAAAAATGAATCTATTTCCTCAAACATATGTGAGAACTAACGACTGGTATTTGGTGCAAACAGAGAAATTTGCAACAGAGAATTGATTAGAGCCCATAAATTGTTTGTAAAATCAAAAATAAATCTGATTTTCATTCCATGTATAAACTTACTTTCACTATTTTCATAGTCTTCAAAATTCTCATGGGAAATAGTATTTCTTTTGTCTTAGAGATATATGAAAAAACTGCATATCATCTTAATTCTACCAAACTCTTATGATTATACTAAATATCCTGATCAAGAGTGAAAAATTGTCCATAGAAGTCAGGCTACTTGGCTATGAGAAAAAAAAAAATTATATAGTTTTTTCCCTTCCTTCCTTCCTTCCTTCCTTCCTTCCTTCCTTCCTTCCTTCCTTCCTTTCTCTCTCTCTCTCTCTCTCTTTCTTTCTTTTAATAATCAGGATAGGCCTTTTTTATGTTACTTTCCCTAAGAATGCATTGTGCTCAACTAACTGACATTGCTTTTAAAATGAATATTATATGCATGCAGTTACGTTCATTATGAAAATAGGAGATGTTTTCAAATCAGAAAACAATAAATGCAAGTGTGTAGACATCACTTTCGATAGCCTAAGATTATCTTTCGAATATATGGGCTTCAAATGTACAGGAGGTACTTTGTCATTGCCTTGCAGAACATACAGATATATTACCGGGTCAAAAAATATGACCAGAGTCCTGATCATTGATAGCTAGTATTTTACTATCTTTTAAGATACAATTAGATTCTGAATGGTTACATACATGAATACTCTCTCTCATATGTTGAATTTTTATGTACACAATGAAATTTTGTTACAATCAGATGATAGTTATGGAAACTGAGCTTAATTTTGCTTGATTTATAAAAGGATACATTAATTTCTATCTCAGTGGCTTTGGTTGGGAGAGGCATGATGAAATGAGATAAAGCATGAAAGGTTCTACAAAGAAAGTAGAGGCATATATAGTTGGTTAAGTAAGGCAGAACTGCATATTAGAAAAAAATGGGGTTTTCAAGTTCAGTTAAGAAAACTCATGTACTGTTCACAATATCAAAATGCTGTACTTTAAGAATGTTTGCTCATTAATTGTATGATCCATAATTTCATCTCAATGTAGGAATTGGGCTCAAATGAAAATGTACTGATGTGAGTGTATGTATATTTGTGTTTTGACAGTGTTAAGTGGTACTGTGGAGACAGGACTATGTCTATATTTATTATCAAATGCTCCCTCATTCTAGTCAAATTGGATGTGCTCCAAGTGTAGTCCAATTATCAAGAATCATCATTAATAATACTTCTATTTCTCTCAATTGTTATTAAGGAACAGAATATCTCTGTCCTCTATTTTAAAATAACATGAAAATATATCAGTAGATATGCAAAACCCTTGCTCTAGAAAATGGCTGTAGAATACCAGGGGATTAGATTTAGCCTCATCTACTAGTACTTGACTAAATGTCATATGGTCAGAAAAGGAACCTAAGAATGAAGAACATGAGACATACAGAATTTTTCTACACATAATTTAAAATTCTTTCCAGTAAAAATCATATTTATCCAAACAATAAAAACGAAATAAAAATCAAATACAAAAATTGGTGATTACTCATAGTCAAGTTCAGAATTGTCTAATATTGTAATGGTAGAATGTGAATCACTTATTTATGAAAGCTAAAAGACAAAATTATTAAAAATAATAGCTGAAATAATTTGTCAAGATTTGCACTAATCATCAGGAAAATGACAAAAAGATAGTGATAGTGAGATATCTATTACCTTATGTTCGATAGAATGACTATTATTAACAATTAACAATGTTATTTATTAACAATGATAACAGTAACAAATTTTGGTGAAGCTGTGGAGAAAAGGGAGTGCTCCTATATATTCAGCAGGAATGCAAATTTGATAGTAGTCATGGACAAAGCATGAAAGTTCTTAAAAATTAAAAATAGAATTATTATATGATCCATGAATTACATTTCTAAGTTAATGTAAAGCAAACTGAAAATCAATGAATTAAGGTATAACTACACTTCCTTGTTCATTGCAGCAGTATTCACAATTACCTAAATCTGGCATCCAATTAAGTATCCATCAATGAATGAATGAATAAAGAAAATATAATATAAATACACACAATAGAATATTATTCATTTTCTAGAAAGAAGGAAGTCCTGTCATTTTCAGCAGCATGGATTTTGTTAAGTGAAGTAAACAATGTACAGAAAGAGAACTGTTGCATCACATTTATATGAAGCATCAAAAATCGTTAGTACATGGAAATAGAAAGTAGAAATGTGGTTACCAGGAGATAAGGGGCCTGGAGGTGAAGAAAATATTTATCACAGGATACAAATTTCAGACAGAAAGGACAAATTCAAGAGTTCTGTTGTATAACATGGTAAATACAGTGTGATTCCATTAAAAATCACTAATAGAGTCATTTTAAGTCTCCTTACCAAAAAAAAATTGTTTGTGAAATACATGTTAATTAGCTAAATTTAACATGCATGAGCTATACACATATACATGTATCTAAATATCATGTTGTATCTAATAATATACATAATTTTTAAATGTGAAATAAAGAATAAAAATAAATTAAAAAATCATTTCTGGAGCTGGATATATAGCTCAGTTGGTAGAATGCTTGCCTTGCATACACAAAACTCTGGATTCAATCCCCAGCACCACAAAAAAAGAAAAAGAAAAAAGAAATTATTTCTGAGAGTAACCAGGAACAAACAAAAAAGATGAAAAGTATTTTTCTCAAGGTGACAGTTAAACTAACCTGTTTTATACATTAAATATTATTTTATGTAGCATTAACACATAGGTACATCTGTGCTTGTGTGTATATACACAGTAATGCATATCTATACATCCATACAAACTTTTCATTCTTTCCCTACATGTGAAATCCTCAAGCCTTTGTTAAGTTTTGTTATTTTTAAATTTTCTTTGGAGTTATGCAATTTAGTTTATTAGTACTGGTGAATAGCTGTTTGTTTTTCTATTGAGAATAAGTGTCATAGCTAGATTTGAGTTGTCAACTTTGCTTAGAATTATAAAAAGCTTTTTTAATTCACATTATTCCTTGGACTGAAACTAGAAAACCCTGTCTTTAAGGGTTTCAGGTTAGGAATCAAACACTTAAGGAACTTTTGGAAGCCGTGACAAAGAGGTCACGGGCTTCCAAAATGACTGCAAAACGGAAATAAAACTAGTTCTTATGGTTTGGATCTGAGATGTCCCCCAAAAGCTCACAAATGAGACAATACAAAAAGGTTCAGAGGTGAAATGATTGGGTTCTAAGAGTCTTAACCCAATCAGTGATTTAATCCTGATAGGGATTAACTGAGAGGTCATTCAAATGGTAGGGTGTGGCTGAAGGAGGTGGGAATTGAGGCATGGCTCTGGCAAGTAGAAATCTCTTTCTCTCTGTTTCCTGATCATGAAGGAGCAGCTTCCCTCTGCAGCTGAACCCAGAGGAATGGAGTCTGCTGACTCTGGATTGAGACCTCTGAAACTGTAAGTACTCAAATAAACCTTTCCTCCTCTACAATTGTTTTGATTGGGTCCCCCAGTCTCAGCAGTGAAAAAGCTGACTAAAACATTAATATTTATATCAAATAAATTTATATTATTAGAAAAAGTAAGAAAAGAAAAAAAAGAACAAGAAAAATCCAGACAGAATTCAACTGTGGTCATTTAACCCTGTGTAGCAGTCCCTAAATGAAGCCTTTGGGTCAAAGTGAAGCAGTTCTTCATTCAGTGGCACTTTTAAAACATTTCACTGGTCCATATGTTCTTTGAAGAATTTTTAAGTGTGAATTTGTTTTATTGGTTTTAACCATGTTGTCTAATAGTGGTCATAAAGTTTTAGGAGGGAAAGAAAAAACAATTATTTTGAAATAGTATCCAGATTTAATCTTTGGAAGATAATAATAACAAAAAATCAAAAGAGATAAAATCTTAACAATTTTTGGTTCTTTTACAATTCTAATTTGTGTTCCCTTATTTTTGTTTATGTTTGCTAAATTCTTTACAGAATCAATTTAGCTGGATGTAGCACAAGATAGACCAGGTGAGAAAGCATATAAGAATGTTGAAATGGGATTTTAAAAAAGAGAGATTTTTTGTTTTAAGCAGTGTCTCATTATGTTGTCCAAGGAAGTTCTTAAAGTCATAAACTCAAGCCATCTTCCTACCTTAGTTTCTCAAGTAACTAAGACTATGGACATTGCACCATGATGCCCAGTTCCATAGTTAGCTTTTTCTTTATCTAATAGCAACTATAGGATGGATCTGTTATGCAGTCAATTGATCATAAACTAGATGAGCTGCCAGTAACACTACTGGATTGCACAAAATAATGGGATAAATTAATAGAGAGAATAATGGGAGTTTCCTGAGGCCAAGACCTTCTAAAACTATCTTCTTCTTATCTATGTTTTCAAGTGCATGGATGTTTTATACTAGCAAATGCTAGGCTTTCTTGAGGTTAGAGAAAAGTCTTGGATTGTTGTCACTTCTTGTACTTGAACCATCATGATCAAATCCTATGCCTACATAGGGTGATCAGTTCAGAAACAGAATTCTACGACTATATCAGTCTCATTGCTATAAACTGCCACATGTGGCAAAATAATGGAGTCTGTTCTGAGTGGTTTTAGCTGGAATAGGCAAAGCATAACCAGAGGCAAGAAGATTGAAATCAGTTACATTTTGGGATATTTATTTGGGTTTCATCATGAAGCTTCTAGTCTGGAGCTTGCACATATTTCATGTGTGTGCATCTCTCTCTCTCTCTCTCTCTCTCTCTCTCTCTCTCTCTCTCTCTCTCTGGTGTGTGTGTGTGTGTGTGTGTGTGTGTGTGTGTGTGTAATGCTTAAGGCTTAGTTTAATTTTTTTAAGTGCCTATTTTACTTTAAAAATACCTTAAAATTTCAGTGATTAGGAGTCTACAATATTCAAAATTTTATTTTATCAATAGCACAAAGTTAGTGAATAAATTATGATGTGATTTATAAATCTTCTTACCTTTACATCTTTGACATTCATCCTTGTTCCCTCCTTCCCAACAAAGATGTCATCAATGTCCACAAGGATGTACCTATCCAAGGACAATGTCAGCCTCTTCCCTGACAAGAAGGAGATGGCATCTATGAAGATGAGCTTGTGTAACCAAAAGTTCAAGTTGTTGCCAAAAAGAACTCGCTGAATTCCATCATGAAGACCTAGGTCCTGAATTACAGTCGCATAGAGTACTTTGCTGGACAAGGGTGATGGGGATTTTTCTGTCTGTAATTCAGTTAAAAGGACAGGCTGGTAGGTTGAATGATTATATTGGAAAACAGTCCAGTCTTCTCCAGGAAGAGGACCTTTCTCAACCTTGGGGGCTTTGGTAATATGCAGCAAAGGAGACTGAGGATTGACAAAACAGTCCTTCAGAGCTAGATTATTGAAGAGGTTTAGTGGAAAGCCTTTCAATTGTGTACTTGGCAAGATGTTCTCATTGGCTTTATGAAAACCGATTATACTAACACTGTATTCCACACAGTATTTTTCTAAAAGCTCTCGATTCCATGAGTCCATGCTAACATACTTCAGGATATTTTCATAAATAACTAATGTGTACTTCCCTTTGCCACTGTCTGTAAGGGGAGGTATATCTCCCTTGCCAGGGGCAATGACCATGTGGTACTGAAATCGGCTGGACTCCAAGATAGCTATGATATCTTGACCGAGTTGAGAGTACTGGCTCTCCACAAAGAGGAGGATGGTAGGGTCAGTTTTGGATATATCGATAGGTTTCACTGTTTTCAACTCCATTGACCGATAAGGTAGAATTTTGATGTCAGCACATTCTGCTTCTGCAGTGGTTTCAATAAGGGCCATTTCCTGCTTGTAGCCAGAGTAGAGGAAATAGGCAGAAATGACAATGCTCACCAAGCAGAAGGTAGCTAAGAGAACAATCAGTGTTCGAAAACTTCTCCGAAGCTTCACAATGAGATTCATTTTTTAAAATAATGCTTTGGAAACTTTTTCCAACTTCTTTTCCTTAAATTGCCATAGTAAATAAGGTATGAGATGGTGCAAATACCACTTCCCAAAAGTTCATGTAACCATTGCAAATCATGTAAAATATGAAGTGAAGCAGGAGAGCAAAAGTTGAAGGGATTTTGAATATGTCCAATACCAAGAATTGCTGCAGAATCCTCTAAGCATTATCTGAAAAAGAGGATAAAAATAATAACCAAGAAAAATAGGAATATAAGTATTTATGTTTACATATATGCTGGTATTTAAGAAATATATATTCAAAGATAATATTAGTCTGTTAATATATGCTAAAATATTAATAGCATGATGTTTATAGTCTAGAATTTATTACTTAGAATAGATTTCTCCATGTTCTCCAGAGTGCAGAACCAAAATATTCATATGTATATAAGAACACATATTGAGATCACTTTTCAACTGGTTCTCTCAAAATAGAAAAAGATTAGAAAGTAAGCGTTAAAATATTAATTACCATAAAAATTGCTTCCTCAAGACTAATAAACATTATAGATATATAATGTTTATATCCTATAGATATATAGGATTAGACAAGTAAGTACTTGTGTGGGGCTTGGAGCAGAACAGCTTTTAAAGAATCTGCTTAAGTCTCTTTAGTGCCAAGCTTAGGGAATGATTTGTGTCTTACATTTTTAGCAGATACATTTTTTCCCTTTAATAATATATTCTCTATCTAGCCTCACAGAGACCCATGTGGTATAATGTCCAAATATAGATAGGATTGACCCTATCTATTCCTAAAGGCAAAGTGAAAGAGACAATATAGGAGAAAGAACAAAAAAGGAAACATTAGCATCTTTAGATCTCTTTAATGAAACCAAGGCTAAGAAGCCAAGACCAGAAGAAAAAGCTTGATTTTTCTCAAATCACATTCTTAATTAGCCTTACTCCAATAATCAAAATTTAGAACTGAATTTTCCATTGTTAATTTTCATTCAAAAATCAAACATATGTATGCCCCTTAGTTTAAAAAAAAATAATGTAGAAAGCAAAAACAAACAAAAAACTTTCCCAAACTGCTTCATCACAAGTAGATATAACAGTCCATTACTATTAGATTCTTTTCTTTGTATGTATGAAAGTGAATTTAATGAATTTCTTTCTAAACAAATTTTATTCAGAGCCTCAAAACTATGGTAGAGTGCTTAAAATTTTTTCATTTTCAAATTTGCCAAACTAATATCGCTAGAAAAATATCCCAAATAGTTCATGCTATTAGTTTTTGACATATACATTGTAGAGGTATGTCTATAATATACCATGTCACAGAGTATCAAATTAACATGTTTTGCCATGAGTCATGTATTCCATGGTAAAGAGCAAAGTTTTTGGTTTCCATATTTTATTTTTCAATTTATTGAGCTGAGTGATTCATGACTATTAAAAACTTATGACTATCAAATAAAATGATAAAATATTGCTTTTTAAAATGTTCTAAAATGAAGTTTTCTTTGTTAGTAATTTAATTTTTTAAAAAAATCAACAGTAAGTTGAAATGACTGTGTATTTTACCTTAGATTTTCTATTGTTTTTAGTTTATATGGATACAATATCTTTATTTTGTTTATTTACTTTTATGTGGTGCTGAGGATCAAACCCCATTGCCTCACATGAGAGAGGTAAGCTCTCCACTACTGGGCTACGATCCCAGCCCTTTACCTTAGATTTTGAGACAATACTTTAAAATATTCTCAGAAGTTCACTATATGAAATTTCAAAATTTCTACCATACATTATAAATATTTTAATTTGCAGATTCCAGTTATATGAACAAATGTGAATCTTTCCCTATGAAATGCAGTGTACCAATGAGAAATATGCCCCTAGTTTTCATAATTATTTAAAGGGAAAATTATTTCTGCATGTTGGGGACTTACTGATACTGTTTCAAATGCAGTTTTTTAATATAATTATTTTTTCTCCCAAAGAGAAAAATTATTTTTTAAATGTTTCAGTCTTTTCCTTTTAGGTAAATCAATTGAATTCTACTAGAACAAAATGAAACATGGCAATAAAAAGACTTTGGTAAGTTTTTAAATATTTAAACCAATTATTTTATGTCTTTTTGTGTACTTTTGAAATGTTCACAAATTTAAAATATACAATTAAATTAAATATAAAAATATACATATATAAATATTGGAAAAAATTTGGAATTTGTCAAGAGTGATTATCCAATGTTATATTACATCCATTTCTAGACTTCTAGTAGTGCATGTATATGATTTAAAAGTCCACCTAAGCAAACCCAGAAATGGCCCCATTCAAGTCACATTCCAAATGGTCCCACAAAAGCAAATATCCACTTAATCCACAAATGTTGGTAATTTGTTTAGTATTTTTAGAATAAATTTAATCAATAGATTTATAAAAAAAGTAAATGTATAAGTTAATATTTCATTAAAGCATTACCTATTCTGATATAAAAATGTGATCTTTTGAATCATATGATCTTTTGAATACAAAAACTACAAGATGTCAGTTTTGCATATTAGAACAGCTCTTCCTAATATGCAATAGTGAAAAAGAAGGGAAAAAAAGCATATGGGACTAGAATCTGCCAACCCAAAGAATAAATAAAATTTAAATGTGACATTTATTTAACATTAATATGTTAGAATTAGAAGAATGACAGATACATATTATCACAAGAGTAGATAAGTGTGTTCTCAGCATGTGTGTGTTTTAACTTAAGGACTTATCCTCACCATTCAAATTTTTTATTTCTCCTACCTTAAAAAAATGGCTATTAGAGGTACAGAAGACTGGATCATAAAAGGTGATATACCAGTAGTGTTTACTTATAATCCATATCTGAGATTAAAAAAAACCAGAAATTCAGATGAAATCTAGGGGCTATAATTGTTTATTTTTTTAAAAGTGGTTTAATGAAATCACCAAGGTTCAACTGAAACTTTTTTTAACAATAATAATATTTACTATCATTTACATACTTGCTAATAATTATGCTACATTCTTTGCTCTAATAATTCTGTTTAATCATTAGTCCATTTTTAAAATGAGGAAATTGAGATTTAGAAGGTTTACAAAAGATGCTAGAGTAAACTACTAAATATTTGTGATTCTGGGCTGGGGTTCTATGTTCTTCCAGTTGAGAAAAATCAACAAGTTAGATCAAGCCAACGTTTTGCCAGTGAGCGTAATTAAATAATTTAACCACAACATCAGCAAGTTTTATTTCAAGTTTATAAATTCAAACATTCAAAGATAGAAATGTCTACCAAAAATGCAGAAAAATTGTAGAAGTGGATCAATATAAAAAAATGTTATTTATGAGAGGGGATGACCTAAACATTTGCTGTAATATGACCAGTTTTGACTTTTCCTGGTACCTAAGGGAAGAATATTTGATCGATTACTTTGTTTCTACATATTTCATGAGTGTTTGTTTGCTCTCATAAATCTTGTAAAGAATTGACTCTTGTCTCATACTAATGAAACAGTTCTTTTTTAAATAAAAATCTATAATATAAACATTTAACCCTTTGTTCTCAAATATCAGCAGTCCTTTGGTGTGAGTTTCCAAATTTATAATTCTCTTACAGGAACTGTTATATTTTTCAAATCACAAGTTTCTGGTACATAAACGAAATGAAATAAACAGAATAGACATATTGACATATTTCACGTACTATAAGTATTCTGCTATAAATCTTTAGCTTGTTAGTTGTGTGATTTTACATGTGTGTATATGGATATCTGGATCCTAATATAAGTTTATTTTTTATGCTGGGTCAAGTACGTTTGAGAAACAGTAATCAAGAGGGAGCTGATGATTCAAAGTATTTAACATTGTTTTAAGAATATTATAAATATCTGATAGGTTTTAGCTAAAAATCTATGTGGTCTCTTAATTCTGAGTAGTTTCTCAAAATACTCTGAATTTATTCAATAGAAATTAGGCCTAAGTTGATATCAACTGGTTTATCTCCTTGGAAGTTCCTTTCAGCTTCTAGGCCACACTATATTCTGATATTACTTTCAAGCAACAACAACAAATTTTACGCTTACATAAATCACAACTTTTTTTTTTTTCCAAAATGAAGGTACAAAGTCATGAGTAACTGTTACATTTAATCAGAATCAAATTAGCATGCTACTTTATGATATTCTGAAAAATGATCTTTTCTACTCCTGTAAATAACCAGTTGATTATCACCTAAGTTTTATACACTTCATATTTTCTTGATTTTAGTGACATAATATAAATTTCTTTTAGTCCCCAAAGTGTATATTTTTACCAGTACAAGCTCCTAAAAGTGTCATTTCAAACATAATGATAACATTACCACCCCTATATTATATTGTAACATAATATTATACTAGGTACATAGCTCTGAGCTATCAGCTATGTTCACACTTCAAAAGATTATGAAGGCAACTCAGTAAATAGAAGAGTAAATGTCAGGCGATTTCTTTTATCTCCATTTTCCGCAGTTACATAAAGTGCCTATTTACCATTTTCTTAGGTCTTGTTTTCTAAAGCAGGGAACAACATGATTTTTAAAAGAAAGGGTGCATTTTTATTAAAATCAAACTGCAAATATCGATGTATTCATCTTGTTTATTACAAAAACACAAGGACCTTGAGAAGAGACACAACTGCATAGATGTTGGCTCTGCTTTGCCGTATGAAATTTATTCATTTATTTGTTTAGAACTAGGGATTAAACTCAGGAGTCCTTAACCACTGATCCATATCACCATCCCTTTTTATTTTTTTATTTTGAGACAGGGTTTCACCAAGCTTAGAGACTTGCCAAGGCTGGCTTTGAATTTGTGATCCTCCTGCCTTCCAAGCTGCTGGGATTACAGGAGTGCAACACCATTTCTGGCAGCCATACAAAATTTAGATATGAGGGCAGAAATACTATCTGCAACCAAGTTTAGAGGTCTAGCAATCACTGCTTGAAACTTGTCATTTGTTTTTAAAATTAAGATTTTATCATTAACTTCAACATTACTGAAATGATAATCATATCTCCAGAATGTTTGGGACAGAATTAAATAGACTTAAAAATTTTGATATGGCTGTATCTGTCCTCAGGTTTCCTGAATCTAGACGATTCCCTTAGGACCTAGAGATGACTCTGTGATAGATCTCGACCATTTGTCTCATTTTGTATAGATGTGGAATAATATTTTCAGTGTGACATTCAGAATCAAAAAAGAACCAGATAGGCTATCTAAAATCCAGTTGGGTCTTGGATTTTCTCCTGCTTTTTCTTTTATGTGGGAAATAAATCCATTCATCTAGCATCCATTGAACCAATAAATGTATGAACATTTATTAAGATACTACTATTTGCCAGGTAAATCTGAAAATTCAACTCTATCTCATATGGTCATCAAAAAACCTAAGTTCTTTTGTTTTAATTTCTTTATTTCTTTTCTTTATTTACTATTTCCCTTTAATTCCTGAAAGTCTTTTTTTTTTTCCTTTGCCAGTGGATGGGTTTTAAATTACTGACTTAAAGTTTGTGCTAATGGATTTAATGTGAAGAGTGTAGGCATTAATCAGTCAATCTATGCAGCAATGTTTCCATTTTCTATCTCATTTTTTTCATTTTCCTTTCTCTCCATGTGAACAGTTTATATGGTAGCTACAAAAGATGACTGAAGAATACAATATTATGGTGTACCTTCTTGTTTAGATATAATCTTATTAGCAGTTTTCTCTTGAAAGCAGGTTCTTTTGTATAATTTGTCCTGCTTAACAAAGTGATTTTAAAAATAGTTTTAAAATCTCATACTACTACTTTTTTTTTTTCTTAACAAAATGTGGGTGTATTTCATACAGTGAAATCAGTGGGAAAGTTTTAAAACCCAGAAATTTAAAAACAAAATAAATAATGCTTAATCCATGTTTTTATTCTGGTACTTACTCTATATGCATTTTTGTTGTGGTTGTTTATTTTGGTACTAAGGGGGCTTAACCACTGAGCCAAGTCTCCATTCTTTTTTAAAAATTTTATTTAGAGACAGAGTCTAACTTGCTTAAGGCCTTGCCAAATTAGTGAGGCTGGCTTTGAATTTGTGATCCTCCTTCCTTGGTCTCTCGAGTTGCTGGGATTTTAGGTATGTTCCACAGTGCACAGCTGTAATTTGATTTTGTATAATTCTGACCACAAAGCAAATATAACTTTTCTCTCACCTTTTTACTTGAAATTATGACATAACTAGTTATAGTAAAAGGGCCATAATTAAGAACTCCTTATATCCATCATTTTCTTTTTTCTATTACCATCTCTCCTGACTTGTTATATTTTGATGATTTTCCCAATATTCTAAGCCTGGTAACCTCACTATCCAACAGTCTGTTTATAAAGGAAAAAGAAAATGAGGGTTAAATGACTCCAAATCATCTAAAGAGAGAAGCTGACCCCCCTCCCACTACTGTATCCCAAACCCAAGGAATTTTCTCTGCACTTCACTTGTTTCCTGATGCCATGGAAAACGTGTATCTCTTCCCAATACCAATCTTTTCCTTTTACCCCAATCTTTTCTCCTGAACTTCAACTTTTATCTTATGGGGAAGTTTATTCAAAACTTAGAAAGAATGATTGTTACTAATTGAACATAAAGAACACCTACATATATTTTATTTGGTAATAACAATATTTTACTATCTGCCTGTCTTTTGTATCAACCGCTCACTCATTACTCCTAGTTTATTGGCCTGGGCCTGGTTTTATTTCAGGTTTAACTCACTCCCCAAACTTCTCACCACACTCACCCCTACCTCCAGTACAAGCAACTGCTTGAACTTTAACCATTCTCTTCAAGTTTAAGAGTCAAGTTTGCAGTTCTGGAATGACCAATGTGTCTCCTTTTTCTACACCTTACCAGCTTAGTCATTTTTAGGAATTTAGCTTAGGCAAAACCACCTCAAGAAACTCACCCCAACCAAGCAGAAGAAGCTGGTTTACTTAGTGAGCAGGTCTCAATTTTACTGTCATGCAGTCTTTATCATGGTACAATTTGATTAACTAATTACCCCTGGATTTCAACTAAGGCAGTAACTGTGATTTATTCAGAAGTGAATCATCAGCACTTCTTAAATTGCCCAATGTGTTATGCAAAAACAATCATGCAAAATCAATAATACCTCTTCATATCTTGCCAACATTCATCTTCTTTGTCTATCCCAAGGTGTAACTCAAATGCTGTCTTCTACAGAAACTTAGAAGGTGGAGAATGGACACATAAGTCTGACTTTCAGTTTTTCATCACAGAAATGAATAAACTTAGAAATGTTTATATTTTTATTTCCAATATGTATTGGTAAGGGGAGATACGTATGGATGCTCATCAAAAACAATTGTCTTCTCTGTCTTATAATTTTGCTTATCATTTAAATTTTCTAAAATAATTGTGTACTGTTTTTATAGCAAAGCAAAAAAGAAAACTTTTTAAATGGGTGTGTGAAAACCATTTGATTCAAATTTTAAAACCCTATAATTTTCATTCTATGAAAGTTTTTTCCTCTAAATATCTGAAAAAAAGATATTGTCCTTATCTCTTTTTTTCTTTGTAACACACTTATATTTTTATTTTAACTGATTTATATGTCTTCGCAAGAAGATCATGGGTACATTTTCAACAGCCTAGTCTAGGCATTAAATTTCTCCTTTCACAATAAGCTTTCCTACTTTCCGTTTAATTTAGCATAAGTAAATTAAAAATTCAGTAAATGCATACTTATCTTGACTTAGTTCTTTAATTTGATATGCCATGTTATAATACTTGTAATAGTTCTATTGGAGCAATTATCTCTGAATTCAAGTATAAGTTTTTGAAAATTGGAAAATCAATTGCACCAAATTATCTCTAAGTTTACTTGTAAGTAGGCCACTACAATGCACCAGTTGGTTCTGATGATGATACATGAGTCAGATTTTATGTATCTATGTACAGAAAACAAGTATTTGAAAACACCAAATACTTGGTTGCTCAGGTACAAAATTTAAGTTCTGTTTACCACTGAGACAGGTCCTGGCATCACTGAACAATTTATGCTCAAGACTCGGCAAACACATGCCTATCCGTTTGATTTGCAGATGATTTTGTGTATGACAGGAAAAGGAAGAGTCAATAACGTGTGGGCTCTTATTAACTAAACTTCATTGGTCTCCACAGAATGTAGAGGTCTGTAGAAAATTGGATTAGATTAATATCACCATGTTTTCTCCTAGAATATAATATCTGTTTATTTTTATTTTATGTTGTATTTGGATAAGCATACTAAATAAGGTCTATCTTCTTAACTGATTTTAAATGTTCTTGTTATCACAGAATTTATTTTTAAGCCTCAGATTATCCTTTGAATACAATGATAAACATGTTGTCCTTTATACATCAATCATTAACTTTCAACTTACTTTATTTTCTGGGAAACTTATTCTAAGAGACTTTTCATTCTATTGTTTGCTTTGTATTTTAAAGAAGGTAATATACTTTTTACTAGACACAGAATCTGGCTACCCAAGACTCATATAAAATCACCTCTGTTAGTTAAGTGACTCATACTCCATAGTTGTTTTTTTTTACATTTTAATAATTTTTTAAAAATATATTTAAAGCTAATTTTTTAAGAATAAAATGCAAAATAAAATAATTATAAGCCTAAGAAGCAATATGTTGCAATTTATCTTACAAATGTTGTAAAATACAACTATGATGAAAAATTATGTAACTAAGACTGAGAAAAGGCAAAAATATTAAATAATCTATTTAATTTATTATTACTTTATTTTAATTTGTTATTAATTTATTTTCAATCCTGTCAACTTTTTTTTTTTTTTACAACACAGGCCATAAAAACAGTTTAATCAATTATGTTTGTCATTTCTTAATTCTAAGACTAGCAAATTGGTAGATCTCTTCCTCCTCCTTCTCTTCCTTTTTCTTCTTGTAAAGGAAAAATAAGATATTTGCTTTTCAAAATGCATATTTATTGCTAAACAATCTTTGGGTGTCCTAACTTTTCCAACACTAGAGGGAGATATGTTCTTGCTTTAATTGCAAAAATAGACACACAACACCTGCTCTCCACAGAGCTTACTAAACACAAGAAAGTACTTACTAGATGAGTCCAGAAAGGGTAGGTAACTACACTTTCAGGACAATTATCATGCTGTTGACAATCAGGGAAAGATCAGTGAATCCTAATGTTAAATTACTAGTAATACACTGATGCCACACCAAATGTATTTTAGTCAATTTTCTTTCTTAAATTTCTAGTGAATAGTCAATTTAATATTGCTTGGTGGCTTCTTGGTTCTGCACTTTTATTTCTGTTTTTTAATACACATTTTCTTTTTTGTTGTTGCTGTTATGCACAAGCAAGGAATCAATATAACATAGGCTCTGTTTAACATTACACTAATTTTTGTAAAATTTTAAACTCTAAATATTTTTCTTAAGGGGAACAAAGTATAATACCTCTAACTTAAATATGTATAAAATCAACTTTGTCACATCGTGGTTCCAAATTATAATTTATCTTGCATAGTTTTATTTGGTTTCTTAAATAAATAAAATAAAATGCATTGGTTTTTGTGAAATAGATTTACCGATCAGGTTTATATTTCTCTGTTATGCAAATGTGCCTGTACAATAATTTCATTTATTAAAAAATACATGATATCTAAATATACTTAATCAACAGTATAGAATAACTTAGGAATAGAGAATTAACATGAAAAGAATAGCAAAAGTTGCTTAGAAAAGAAATGTGTATACTGTGATTTAGGTTGTCCTCTAATTTACTCTATTTCTCAGTTATAAAGTAAAAATATAAAGTATAAGAAGAATATTTGACATAAAATTTTCATTATAATTTCCATTTAGGATGGCATTATGATTTATTTGCAAAGGAGGCTTTCTGTATACTAAATTCTACTGCTCTAGTTATATCTTACGGTTGTAACATTATGTGCTTCCATTATAATTTATCATTTACCTGAGAATTTGCAAAAATGTCTGTTCATATGCAGCTGCTTTGCAGATGATTTGAAAGATAATGGATCATTAGGAGGTTGTGCATGCAATGAAATATACTCAGATTAATCATCTTGAGTAAAATGCATAAACATATAAAGGACTATTTCTATTCGTGTTTTGAGTTCTTCTTCAAAGTTGCCTTCCCCAAATTAGTCATTAAAATCTTATTTAAGTAGTTTTAGGAGCTAAAAAATCTTGTTCAGTATCTACCACAGACTTTGTCATAGATAAATACTGAATAACATGAAAATATAAGATGCAAAGTATAATTGGGATGCAAATGACAAAATAATAAAAGAAAATGCAATCCAAAAAAACAGTCCTTAATTAGATTTGGTTCCATTATTACACTCAAGTTATGGATAAGGTTACATGTGTACACGCATGAACATATAGACACACACATACACCATAAAAATCCAGTTTGAGAAGTGGTTACTGCACACTCAGCATTGCCAGTATTGGGATCTGGGCAGTTCTTCCAGTTCTGCTGCTACTGATATCCCTAGAGCAGGGGTGTAGGTGAGGACATCTGATCTACAGAGAACCTGGTCTGAACTCACCTCCTGACTGGACCCAGTCAGGAAGTCGCTAGTGGTCTATCAAATTACACAGTTTTAGTTGTCAGGTCCATAACACAGTTTTGGGGCATAGAAGATTATTATTTAATGTCAGTATTTGAAATGGTAACTCACCAAATTATGAATTTCTCAAACATAGGAGCAAGTTTCTGGTCATAAGTAAAGAAAAAGTATACTGGCTATGTGAGTTAATGCAGATAAACCTGAGCATGCAAAATAATAAGAAAGCCTTGAGAGATTACAAATAAAATCAAAGTCTAATTGAAATAAATAAGGAAAATGTTTAAAAGTACGAAGGGACAAAGAGAATAAAATTTTTCTGTGAACCCTACATTTTCTGGGAAGAAGGTTATATTAATTCATTTCAGCTAATAGTGAGTCACGTATAAATATTGTAGTTTCTAGTGAAATCAATATGGAATACACACACACACACACACACACACACACACATACCACTGCAAAATTAGTAGTGGAGAAAAATGAAATGAAAGGGAAAACACTCAACTTAAACAAAGACTATAGGAGAGAAAAATAAACCTAGGGCAAATAGGACTAATAGAAAACAGAAAGTAAATAGATCTGTTTATGGTATTAACTATATGAAAACCCAATTAACTAAATTACCTTTTAAAAACAAAAATTGGCAGATTGACTTTAAAAATACAAAAATATGCCTATTTTAAAAGGCATAAATGAATGTGTGGAAGTAAACATATAGGAAAAGATGCCAGAAATATTTTAATGAAAAGGAAAGTTGATAAATGTATATAGTGAAAAAAATAGATTTGTAAGCATAAAGAATTACTGGAGATACAGATAACTTTTGTGACAATAGTTCATCAGTAAGACATTGAAATTTAAATTTGTATGCATCTAATATCCCAGACTCAAAAGTGTAAAGCAGAAACAGGCAGAACTTCAAAAGGCATTTATAGATTTCCAATTATAGAGGAAGAATTTATAACACCTCAAGAATTACTGAAAAACTGGATAGAACAGTATTAAGGATAAAGAAGACTTAAGCAACACAACTAACAAATTTGATCTAAACGACATATTTAAAATTTGACATTCAACAGGTGTGTATTACATATTGAACTTGGAGATCTTTATAAAAATTACTTGCCCTAAAGCAAGTACTAATAAATTTCAAAGACTAAACATTACATGTAACATGTACTTTGACCATAATGTAATATATCTAGAAACCAATAACAAAACTTACTGTAAAATTTCCATATATTTTAAATTTTACAAACATTATTAAAAACATAATTCTAAAAATACCCATAATTCTAAATAACTTATGGGTTAAAGCATTTAGAGCCTTAGGATACTGTACCTTAAAAGAGAAAACTCTGAAAGTTAACAAGTTACTAATGTAAATGTTCATCTCAAGAAGCTAGGAAAGAATAGCAATAAAATGATAACAAAGATAGCAGGAGGAAAGAATTAACAAAGATCAGATCAGATAGAAAAACACAGTAAAGAAAAAACAACCCAAAGTGCAATCTTTTAAAAGGCAAATCAGTTTGACAAAACTCTGCTAACGTTAAGACAAATGAAAAAAAATCACACAGAACTATAGGAATCATAGAGAGCCTATAAGCATATTTACTTCAGACATTAAAAAGAAAAACTTATTGATAAATTTATTAATTTTATTAATTTATTAATTTTAAATATGTTTAAGCATATGAAGATCCTAAAAAATGTATCTTAATATGATTTTAAAGATTAAAAGAAGCCTCAAAATGATTAAGCGAAATAAAATAACTCAAAAAGTCTTTCCTGCAGGTACTGATGCTACCAGAAAATTCCATCAAATCTTCAAAGAATAAATAATTCCTATTTAACACAATCTGTTTTCAGATGAATGGTTAAAGAGTAATACCTGTCAGCCTCATTTTTTGAGGCTAACATAATCTTGATAGTAAAAACTGATGGTCAAATACAATAAGGGAACTCACAGTCAATATATATAATGGTTATAAGATGCAAAATACTCAACCGAAGTATTTACAAATCAAATGGCTGTCTATAAGAATAAAATAGTATAATAAATTTGGATGTGGATATTAAGGATTGAATTGTATCCCCTACAAATTCATGTGTTGAGGTCCTAACGCCCAGTACCTCAGATTGTAATAGGGTATTACGGATGTAATTAATTAAAATGAATTCATACTGTAGGGTAAGCCCATAATCCAATTGTTTCCCAGGCAAAATTTTATAGATCAGAACTTAGGGAAAATTCCATGTGAAGATTGGAATTATACCTCCACAAGCCAGGGAACTGCTGGAAACCAGAAGAGAAGGCCTGGGGCCGATTTTTCCCTAACACTTTGAGAGACAATGGTCCTCAAGACACTTTGACCTTAGACTTCTAGCCTTCAGAATTGAGAAAACAAATTTCTGTCGTTTAAGCCATGGCGTTTATCATGATTTGTTATGGCAGCCTTAGCAAAATAATATAGTAGCTATGGATTATGAGGTTGGCTAAATATTAGAAAATCAATCAGTGCTCTAGATGGTAAGGCAGAAGCAACGAACTTCATAGCAAGTCTCTGAAATGCTATTTTCAATTATTTCTGGAGCCTCCTGCATTCAGGCTCACCCTCACCACTTCATAAAAATTTCTCTAGTTAAACGTCACAAAGAAACTCCATGTTGTAAAATACGATTATAAAGCATTTCACACTACTGATTGTCCTTCCCCCCCACACACACACACAAAATGCTGTTTTTACTGGACTTTTCAGAAATCATACCTTTTTCTTTTTTTCTTTTTTTTAAATGATTTGTCAGTTACACTTTCTGGTTCTTCTCCATCTCTTTATCCTCAAAGTGTATTGTTCTAAAGGGCTTATTCTTGAGACCTCTTCTCTTTCCTGTTTCACTTCTTTGTTGAGCTCACATCATCTTATGACTTTTAAATACTACTTCCAATAAGCTGACTACAAAATCTACATATCCACCTAAATATTTTATCAGTTCCTGTATTCAGCAGCCTAATTGGTATTTCCATTTGGAAATCAAATGGACATCTCAAACTTAAACAAGATCAAACTTGATGGTTTGTTATTTTCCTTATCCCTAAACTGATTTTTCTCACTAGTTTCCCATGAAGGTAAAGCACAGGTCCATTATTTTGCTGACACACAGACACAGACACATACCCCTTTCAGTTAGTCATTGTCTTCTTTTTTTCTTTTCCAACAGACCCACCAGATATTTAATTCATTGGCTCTATTAGTAAAATATACCTAGATGTTAAATTCTTTTCAGAATCATCCTAGTTCAAATTAGCATAATTTTTCATGGAATTGTTGAAATACCTTCCTAATTGACCTTTGTCCTAGCCCTTGCTCCATGGCAGGTCCCCCCCCCCCTCTTCAATACACTTTCCGAATGCCTCATTTTGTAATGTTTCTCCTTTGATCAACTCCCTATCCTCAAAAGCAAGCCACCCCACTGCCACCATTTCACTCAGAGTGAAAGCCAAATTCATAGTCTACACAGTTCCACCTCAAATCCTAGTACTTCTTGTTACTGAATTCTCTTCAACATACCACTGGACCTCTCATTATTCTTTGCACATACTGTATTCTTTTCATGCCTCCCTCAGGGTTTCTGCACTCGTTTCTTTCTGTCTAGAGTATCTCTCCTGGGCTGGGGATGTGGCTCAAGTGGTAGCGCGCTCGCCTGGCATGCGTGCGGCCCGGGTTCGATCCTCAGCACCACATACAAAGAAAGATGTTGTGTCCGCCAATAACTAAAAAAAATAAAATATTAAAAAATATAGAATATCTATCCTTCATATATCACATGGCATGTCCGCACTTCTTGCAGTCTCTTACCTAGTTTAATATTCTCATTATAGCTGCTTCTAACTGCCCAATGTAAAATGCAAGCTCTTCCCAACATTCCCTAGTCTCAAGTGCACAAGTGTATGTGTATGTGTGGTTTTAACAATCTATTTTGCATGTAAATAATATTACTCTTAGATTTGTGTGTCATTATAGGATAAGTTCTCTGAAGCAAGGATTTTACTGTTTTGTTCCTTTCTACTACCAGTGTCTTTGCTTCATCTTATAAGGGAGTTCAAGGGATCCCTACTGCATAACCAGCTGAACAGTGAACATCTTTGGAAACAAAATTCAATAAAATCCCTAAATGCAAAATGAATGTGCTATGCCCAGAGCACTTTTCTATCCATATGAATGAAATGATGTGTAGGCATCCACAACTGTGGCCTCCTGTCATTTCACAGATTCTCAGTCCTTCTCAGTCACTTGTTGCTTGAGTACTCTCTCCCTGGTATCTTGTTTGTGTTCTTTGTAGTTAGGACAATAATAGTTGTGTCTCTACTGAACATGACTTATTTTTTCTTATCATTATTTCATAAACAATATATCATAACAACTATTTACATAACATTTATATTGGACTAGGTATTATAAAACATATAGAGATGACTTCAAGTATCTGAGAGGATGTGTATCATTTTTCACAAATATTATACCATTTTATATAAAGGACTTGAGCACCTATGGATTTTAGTATGTAGGGGAATCTGGAATTAACCCTTTGAAGATAATGAGGGACAAAAGTGTAGAAACTGAATTGCAAAGGTAGGTAGACAATGAAAAACACCAATAACTAATTTGAAATGTTGAGTTCAAATAGTCTTAGGGTTCTGAAAATTACCAAAACACTTTAATTTGAAGACTGGCATGATAAATGTTAACCTTTAGAAAGTTATTTTTTGCAGGAGTAAGAGGATGGATTGGTGATGTGAGGCCAGAGTCTGAATAAGAACTGATTACAATAGTCCATATAAGGACTTAAGAAAACAGAAATCAAGATTTTAAAAAGCCAAACGAAGTTTATAATGGAGATCAAAGAACCAACAATAGCCAATTTGATACTGAAGGAAAATGAAGTCAGAAGACTGAAATTAACAAACTTCAAGACTTACTACACAGGCACAGTAATCAAGACAGTGTGGTATCAAGTATCAGTAATCAAGACAGTGCAGAAAAGAAGACAAGTAGATCAATAGAACAGCATAGTGAGCCCAAAAACAAATCTACAGGATCTGGCCAACTGATATTTGACCAAGGCACAAGGGTAATTCAATGGAGAAGTATAGACTTTTCAACAAATGGCGCTGGCACAATTAGACATCTACATGAAAAATATAAATGGCTACACGGAATTTGTATCCCTTGCAAAAATCAACTCAAATGGAGCAGAGACAATTTTAAAATGCAAAGTACATTTACCTAAATATAAATATAAAATATAAAACTACAGTGCTCTTACAATATAACAGAAGAAAAACTAGATGACTTTAGGTTTGACAATGACTTTTTAGACATAAAAATGAAAGAAACAATTCATGAAAGAAAGATTTGATAATTTGGATTTTATTAAAATAAGAAACTTTCACTATGAAAGCTACTGTCAAGAGAATGAGAAACGACAAATTGACAGAAAGTATTTCAGCAGGCATAGCTGGTAAAGAATTATTATAAAAAAAATGACTCTGGCTGGGGTTGTGGCCCAGTGGCAGAGCGCTCATCTTGCACATGCAAGGCCTTGGGTTCTAAGCTCAGCATCACATAAAAATGAATAAATAAAATAAAGGTATTGTGTCCTATACAACTAAAAATTAAATATTTTAAAAAAATGACTCTTAAAATTCAACAGTAAGAGAATAATAGCCCAATTTAAAAATGGGCAACAACAGACTTAAACAGATATGCCATTAATGAAGAAGTAAAAATGGCCAATGAGAATATAAGAAAATGCTATGCATAGTATTTCATTATGGAATTACAAATTAAAATTTCAATGTGGCATACCACTACACACCTACCTGAATGGCTAAAATCTAAAACAGTAAAGACACCATAAGCTGGGAAGGATGTAGGACAACGGGAACTCTCATATTTTACTGGTGGAAATGAAAATGTAAGTCACTTGGGAAGACATTTTGGATGTTTCTTTCAAAGCTAAACATCATCTCTTATCCAGTAATTATGTTCCCTGGGACTATATCAAATGAGTTAAAAACTTAAGTCCACACAAAAAGCTTCATAAGGATGTTTTATAGCAGCTTCATCCATAGTTGACAAAGTTCAGAATACATCAAGATGTCCTTCAGTAGGGGAACAGATACATAAATTTTGACATGACTGTATAATAAAACTTATTCAGCTTTAGGAAATAATTTATTAATTAAGCCACAAAACACACAGAAGAATATATAATAAGTATCGTTAAACGAAAATCTGAAAATGTTACATAATTTGTGATTGTAACTATATGAAATTCCCAAACAGGAAAAACTATGGAAACAGAGAAAGGATCAGTGGTTGTTAGAAGTTTGGAGAATAGGGAAAGAAAGGGAGGAATAGAGAGCGGAATTCGGGGGAAGTTTAGGGACTTGAAACTATTTTATTTAATACTATGATGCACGTCATTTGTCAAAACCCATAGAACACTTCACACCAAGAGTGAACCATGATGTGAACTACAGACTTCAGGTAATAATGAGGTGTCAGTGTTCATTGATTTTAAGGGATGTCGGTGGCATAGGGAGTGCTATGAAGTGTCTACAGAAACACTACCTTGTGCTCACTTTTTATGGGAACCCGAAACTGTTCTAAAAATAAAGTCTATTAAAGAAAAGAGCAAGTTGATTCATGACATTTATGTATAATGTTCTGGTTCTTAGAAATTTGTAGCCCTGTGTTTGTAGCCCAGGAGGATGCATTTAAGAAGCACAGTTTGAGTGCCACAATAATTTATTGAAAAGGAATTATGTTCCTCACTCATATTTCCTAAACAACATTACATAGTTCCAATTCATAAAACAAAATAACACTTCTAAAATAACTATTTTTCTACTCTTTAATTCTTCTGCTCCTCAAAGCTACTTTGAAAATCCTCCCATGACAATTCTTCCTTTCTGCCAAACATTTCTCGGTTTTTCTTCTCTCCCTCCTCTTGCCTTCTTCCTAAGAACTTATTGTATTGACCAATGAGCCTCACATTCGGAAAGCAAGATGTCCTTCTTTAGGAGAAAATGGAAAGGGTGAATGTGTTACATTATTTGTTAGAAGGACAAGGTTGTGGATACTCTCATACCAATTATTTTTATCCTGTGACATAAGAAATAGAAGTGTCATGATTTGATTGACTGAACATAGAGAGGGGGGAAAATGTATCACTCAAAGTCTTCAGCATTTCACAGTCATTCATTCAATATTGACTGGATGCTTACCAAATGCCAGGTGCATCTCTACAACTAGTATCTCTATTCTTCAAAAGCAATGGAAGTCTATCCTATGACATATTTGAGTAAAGAGGAAATTATAGTCCAGTATGGTAAGGGTAACAATAAGGAAAGCACAAAGATATATGGAAGTAGAGAAAATCCATGAAGAGAAAATAAGCAGATTGTAGTATTTCTGAAAAATCTGTGGAATATTCAAAAGAAACTGTCCATTAGGTGATTGAATACATAGTAATGAAACTTAAGGAGTATGCTGAAATCATAAGTAAAAGGGTAGAACTAGCCATGATACCGGCTGAGAGCACTGAGAAGTAGTATATATGGTAAGACGACAGAAGTGCACTATGAAAACTTTAGGAAGCAGTGCTACACAAATAGTGGTGAGTGAAAAGACAACCCTGGAAGCTGAGAGCAAGGGATGAGAACATTTCTGGTCAAGTATTTTTTTCGTACTGTTTATGACTTAAGAAATGTAATTGATGTTGACCTTGACATTTTCAGTTAAGAAAATGCAGGTGACCTTAGAAAAGTCAGTAGAGTATTGTAGTGAAGTCAAACAAAAGATAAAGAGAGTTGAGGAGGAAGTGATGGTGAACACACTGAGAAAAGCAACAAGTACAATACAAAAGGAAGCAAAAGAGCCAAAGGAAAGACAAATGGATGTTGATTACCAAGTGAGACTTAAGGATACAAGCTACAAATGCAGAGAGAGGAAGCATTCTCCCAGACTAAAGTCATCAGGGGAGGGTGGAGAATTGTTTTAAATATTGAAGAATCACAGAAATTGGGTTTTGAAGAGGAGAAAAGAAAAATTTGAAAGAGAAGAGAAAAGCCAAGATTCAGGACCAGGGAAGCAAATGATAGGAGCAGCTGTGTCCTTAAAATTCCAATTGTAATATTCATTTCCTGTGTTTTTCTCTGAATACTATGTTAACTCGACTTACAGCCAGCAGCAATAGAATGATTTTCACCAACTGATAATTCCTTTGGTATAGCTCAATAATCATTCTTTAAAAAACATTATTATATTTAATATTGATTTGCATCCTTGTTAACTGTCTCAGAAGAAAATCATGGAAGTAGTTATTTATGAAACATAAAATGCTCACTTGGCCTTTGTGTTCTTACAGGTTAGGAGTCTTTAAGCCAGAAATGAATGAGTGAAGCCAGAATGTAGATATTTATTTATTGACATATGAACAAATAAAGGAAAAAAATATTTTTTCTAATATTTTTAACATTTAAGTTTGATTTCAAGAAATCGTATAGGTCTTTATTAAAATATAGTTTAGATTTAATTAAAATTTATATTAATTGGCTTTATGATATGTCAATTTAGCATGCTACTAATAGTATTGTAATTAAATTGATAATTTACAATAATCAGAGTCTCCTAGAAGCTATATTTTTGACACTTTAATTATTAATTTCTGAATTTAGGTAAGTTAACATTTTATGATTATAAATGGAATTTTCCTGCATCAGAAGTACTGAAGATCCTTCTCCCTTAAAATTGATTGCAACCACTTCTGTACCACTGATTTTCTTACTTAGAGACATCTAAAGCAGTCAATATATAGATGCCCAGAGAAAATTTATATCATTTTGGAGCAACATATTTGGAATCTATTATCTGGTTTATAGGAAGTTCTAGCAAGATTTTTTTTCATTATATTATGTCACCATCAGGAAATTATTGGTGTAACATTCTAAGCTACTAACTTTGACCTGCTGGTAATGGAAAATGCACTCCAAACAATCTTTATCTGGTATATAGACAACTATAAATTCCATTTATCAAAACTATTATTCAAAGAACTCCAGAGAAGGAATATATTGAAAATTTAGTGTCCAGAGAAGTGAGGTAACCAATATCAAATAATACAAACCCACATTTTCTGATTAATTCTAAATAACTTTCTCCATTGCTACAGTTTGGTACTGGTTCTCTAAATATCAAGAAGCAAAATTTTCATTGTTTTATACTAGACCTACAAAGAACCTCATTGCAATAGGAAATACTCAGGCTTTCTTTTGAAATATATATGTTATATATATTATGGTTACTATGTTTTCCCTGTACTCTTCATCTAATGTCAAAGCATTCTTAAATTTTACACAAGGCAAAGGAATTGGATAATTCTTTATCAAAGAGAGACAAGCTCCATTCAGTTTCACAGAAACTGCAAAATGAAATACTGCAAAATGAAACATGAAACAGTAGCTTGGCTGTCACTCAGAAATAACATAGATGGCCACATGCAAATATATACCATACAAAATTTCATCCTTCCTCCAAAAACCAATCCAGGTTATATAATTCTCAAAGTTTGGAAAAGCATGATAAAAAATGATGAGAAGATTTTTGGAGTCATTTCAAGTATTCTGCTACTTGTCAGAGAGAACATCTCAAGAGAGATGTTCTTATTTATTTATCTCTTGAGATGTTCCTATTTTAATACTAGATAACTGGAATATAGAATTATTATAAATGTTACTTGTGAATGCTTTAAAAGAATACTAAACATTATATTACAAGGGTTCATTTGGCAAACCTATTTGGTAGAAAATAATGGAAGACATTAATAAAAATATTGTATTAATCTTCAAAATATATTTGAGAATAAAATAGGAGGAGTTAAGTTAATCTTATTTCACTTGAAAAAACACATGATCAATTTAAAATATACAACACATCTGTGGTGAAATTTGGAAAGTATTAGTATCTTTCTACTCTCAGTGTAGGTCAACATTAGTAATCTGTAAACTTAAAATAGTCTCATATATTGTCCAAAGGATTTTGTGGAAGAGATGATGTCCTCAGTAGGAGATGTATGGTGGCTAGGAGGGTGTCTTGTGTTATTTGTGATCATAAGGGTGTAGATAAAGATTTTGGGATGGGCACTCTGTCCACCTAAAACCTCGATTTAGCAACTGGTTAGATCAACTAAGAAACACTTATATATGTTTATTTTAATAAGTTCCAGTTTCTGAGCCTTTATCTCCTTTCTTTCTTCTGATTCCATCTTTCTCCCTTCCCCACATGCCAAAAAAATCAAGATAAACTATTTGTGACACTTTTCCGAACAGTTCTTTACCCCCTGATATTTGGTCTGCTTTCCTTAAGATATTTGAATGTTGGTTAACTTTCAAGACAATGATTAATTAGGTTAAAATGTTGCTCAATGAGGTTTTATTCTTTACATTAGATTTCTCATGGTTAATATTCAAATATATGATCAAAATACAGTAAGAGACAATACAAAAAGGCAACTCAGATCATTATCTCCAAGGGAAGGAGATTAGAAATAGTCAATCCTAATCACTCAGGGGTTAATTTAAAGCAGTACAAAATGTTATCTAGCAGGCCAAAGTCAGAGTACTGGTGCATGTAATTAACACTTAATTCCACTGATTTACAGTGTCTCATATTTTCTACTTTGCACTAGGTACTTTATATTTATTGTCACACTTAGCCTTCCCAGCAATTCTAAGAAGTGGATATCATTACCTTATTTACAGATCTAGAACCTGAGGCAGAGAAAGGTTAATCAGCTTTCTCAAGGTTATGTGAGAGAGGAAAGTTAGACTTATAATCCAGGTTTAGTCAATCCAGTGCTACCCCTTGGCTCTACTAGGTCACCACACCATCTGATCTTTAAAACAACTCTCACATATTTACATGAATATGGCTCTTCTCTAACAGGGCTTTCACTTCTCTATTAAGCCAAATAATCTATTTTTAAACAAATAGACATTTACAGAAAGAAGAATAATCATTCCTATTCATGCCTTTATTTTTCTTTCTTGGAATAACTCAAAAGAATAGTAAAAACAAAATGTTTAAATAAAAAAAAATTAAGCTTTCACTCAAGAAATTTCTTTTTATTTTCCTTAAGAAGTTGTGTACTCTGTAAAGAGCTCTTTTGTGAAAATGTGCTTTCACACTTTAAGGCACATCCTGATTAATACTTTTCTTCTATGTAATTTTCCCCAATTGTTGCTTATTTTAATTTTGTTTACCTCTATTTAAGCAACTTCTGGAGCTGGTGTTGGGGGCAGAATGTTCACTCTAAGACTTCTATGCATACTTCTGACTGTCACAGGATGAAAAACAACAAGAAATCTGGTAGTCACCATTTATTGCCATTCAAGGCAGGCATTCTTTTTTCAGGAGTCTTCTGGACACATGCTCCACCTTGTTTTGCTTGCTCTGACCAACTGGAATCTCACTGATTTAAAAGTCTTGTTGTGTTCTATTGTTGCATGAAACCACTTGTCAATCTCTCTCATATTTTAGTCTGCTACTATCCCAGTACACAATATACATTCTTTTACTCACAGTTACACACAAAAATCCTCCAACATATAAAGGTAACTTATACTGGTACCCTGTAATTTTTGTTTTGTTTTCTTTTAAACATCACTTTCTTTTCACTGTGGTTTACATGGCATTGTTCCCAAATATCTCCTAACATTTTGCATTAATTAAATCAGAGTCATCTTATACTCTTTGTTAAGCACATTCTGAACATTCTTATAATCAAAAAGCCTTTGGTCAAAATTGAAGGGGTAGGAACTGAAACACACAACAATCACACCAAGAGGTAATAAGTACAGTGATAGAACTATATGGTGTCTAGCAGGGATACTAGGTCCCCACTGGAAGAGAGGAACCTTACAACCCTGCTTTAATTTGAGGTATCAGGACTTAGGATTGATGAATAGGTGAAATGGTGTTACATCTGTGACAAACGGACTCTGTTTTCACGATATGAAGCTGTGATTCTATGGATGGATTCTATATATGTACTAGTATTGTATTAGCCTTATCAGACTTTTAGTTCTTACCAAGTTTGAAGTACTTTTGTAATTGGTGATATTAAAAATACATGCACTCAAGAATTACATGTATCTTTCTGAATTTTGTTCTGTTAGATTCCTCATTCCAGTCGACTGAGTGATTTTTGCAATACTAGTTCTTACTCCCATCAGTTTGTGAAAATGAGAAAGGGGACCAGGTCCTCTGCTGCTAAACATTTAATAATGCCATGGACATTCAGACTGTTAGAAAGGAAAAAGTAAAATTGAGATAACTGATTCTTAGGCTACTTTTTAAATACTTAGAACTTCAAAGAAAGGAAGTAAAACTGAGAATTAGATTGTCTACAGCTGATTGCTCTTTGTGCTCTCCAAGAAACTAATACCAAACCGGGCACCATCTTCTAAATTCCAACAAACCATATCACAACACTGGGAGGAATAATCAAAAGGTACAATCAAAATTCAGCCTGTTAGCTTGCATATTACAAGAAATGCTAGACCTTTTCACATTTTTCCATGAGATAAATAATGTTGTTTAATTTGACATGTAACTCTTAAATAAACTGTCTGAATTTATCAGAAACATTCTCTGACCAGCCCTGTTGCTTTTATATATATCGTTGAACCCACCACTCTGACTTGCTCATCTTCAGAGTACTCACCACCACTCTCATAAGGCATTTATTTCTTTACTGTTTTCTTCCACCAGAATATAAGCCTCCTGAGAGCTATTTTGTTCACTCTAGTAACTTGAATTGTGTCTGGCACATATTAAAAATAATAGAAAATAATACTTATTATTCTGATCATTATGCATGTTATTGAACAAAACTAAAAAGCTATTTTCTCTGTTGAAAGTGAAAAATATGTCCAGACAGAGAAATTGAGTAATGTAAGTACTAAATTGAGTTCAACTTCACTTGATCAATTTAGCATCATTTCTGTGGTTATTAAGAAAATGCCTTATTCCAAGGAAAGCGGCTTTATAAACTGAGATATCATGAACCACAATGCTTTAAATGAATTAATAACTACAATTTATAAGTGATTGCCTGTGTTTTATTTTGTTATTACAGTATGTGAAATCTCAATTGGATTGACATAAAGATTAGTGAAAGATTAGTTGAGAAACAAATCAAATTTAAATTCTGATTCTAATTATTCACTTGCACTTTAGAGTAATGAATAGAATTAGGACTTTTATATGCATTCACAGGAGCATATGCATCTCTGCATCTGTTTCCTTTCCTTGTATTAATCTTTAGTGTCGCTATATTTATTTCTGAGGTTTAAATGATTTTTATGTAGGCGTGAAAGACTATTCAGTGCCTCAAGAAGAACTCTTTTGAGATGTCTGATGAAATATGACAAATTCTGTGGATCAGCAGTCTACAATTGAATTTCTGATTCAGGAATGGAGTCAAGCCAAAGCATCTAAATGTGCAAAATAGCTTTCCCTTCTCTCTTTTTCTTCCATTAGCATGGCAGTTAGCCTTTGGGCTGCATACAAATGTTACTATGTTTAAACTACTAAATATAAAAATAGTTTAGGGGGTTTAAAATACAAGCTTAAGGATTATGTATATTTATTACTATTATTATTATTTAATTTTATTCTATATGGCCAATGCTGCATGGAAAAGATGTGAAGGATAATTTCAGGGGAGCACAAGCAAAGAGCACAAAGGACTCTATGCAAAGAGTTTAGTAAATAGAATTGTACTTCATAGGTGGAGAGCAGATGAAACCCTCAGGGTTGTGGCACTACTTTTCCAACATGCATTTTGCACTGTACCTTCCTTTCTCTTTATTGCTCAGTGCACTTCAACCTAGTTTCCCCATGCATTTCCCACATACTCTGCATTGAAAGCAGGCCATGATATTCATAATTGCTACCATTCTGAACATGAATGGTTTGCTCACCAGACCCACAAGAGAAGATCAAAACACTGAAATGCCAAAAAATAAATTAGAAAATAGAAGGAGAAAGAGAGATGGAAGAAAGGAAAGAGTAAGGGGGAAAGGAAGGGAGAGAGAAAAGAAGTGAATGAAGGAAGAAAGGATAGAAAAAAAAGGGGGAAAAGAGGAAGGCAGGAGAAAAAAGAAAAAGAAATGGAAAAGAGATGAAGAGAGAGTAAGAAAATATTTCTACATTTACTTTTTACTTGTACGTACCAAACTAGGCCAACTGACCTTCAACGTCCATATGGCTAATGTTGAAGATAAATATCATTAAATACTTTTAATGAGGAGGGTAAATATTTTAATAAAGCCCACATGAGTTGAATTGATGGTTATATGTTCAAATTAAGGAAATTCTTCTAATTTGGGGACACCCACCCAAAAAAGAAGTACACATGAGTGTATTTTGTGTAAAAGTACGTGTGTTGTGTGTGTCTGTGTGTGTCTGTGTGTTAGGTTGCTAAAAGTTGCTTTTCTTTTTGAACTCTTGAAATGAAACAATAATGTTCCAGAAGAGTAAAAGAAAAGTTAACAGTGTTATGTTTTTTTTTTCTCAAATACTCTGAATATATCAAATTATATCCTCAAGCATCCAACCAAAGTCACTTTTAACCCTTCAATTTCCTCAGATACTTCTTTACTTTCAACTAGTTAATTCTGATTATTCATTTAGTGTTCTGAAAGTATATCTTCTGAGAGGCTATTTATATGGTGTCATGTGTGTATGTGTGGTGTGTGTGTGTGTGTGTGTATAAAATACTTATTGAGTAGCTTGAAAGGCATTATTTAGTTTGTAAATATGCAGGCTATTTTGCTATAACCTGTGTTATGGCTTGAATTATCTGGATACTCATGAATGCGACATACTATAACAAGGTGAAGAACATAAATGCATCAAGTTATATCACAAACTTTTTTTTTCCAGTAGGAATGGAGAGGAAAGTTACCACTCACATTGCAAAAACATCTATTTGTCTTGACATGCCTGAAGTTTTAATGATTTTGAAATTCATTATTGGTATATTTTGGATTGGGGAAAGATATGTTATCAATTCAATATTATCTCTAAGAGAAATTTTAGATTTATCAACTCAAGAATGTGATAGCATTCCTTAGAAAACTGTGATAAAGAAAGCTTGGAAATAGGGCTATGTGTGTGTAAGTTCTGCATTGCCATTGCCATTGGCACCTCTAACTGTTGAAGCTTGCTGAAAATAACTAAAAAGGAGAAAGCATTTAACACTCTGTATAACAGCATAGCTGAAAGTTTCCTGAAGTGTTAAGAAAAGGCTGGCTAACTGTTATCCGTGATGTCTAAGGCAGTGGCATTGTGTCTGACACCTGACCATTCCTCTCACTTTGTGAACTTAAATAGATCAACAGACAACATGGATTCTCTTTTTCCTAGTTATTTGGAATACATAATAAATGAGAGTGTACTCTCCCTTTTGTTGTCTAGTGTCACAAGATCTATAGACTAACACAGTATTTAGTATGTCTACTTTCACTGTAAATTTTACTGGGCCAATTGCTTTAACAAAACGTTCCACTATTTTGGCATGCATTCATATGTGGCATTTCTATTCTCCTTCTCCAAGATGATGGTGCAGCTCATCTTTCTTTCATTTTTCCTCCTGAGCATAAAATGTATTTTATAGGGGTTTCTACAAGCTTCTTTTTCCCATTAGGGAAACTTTTAATAAAGAAGAAACATTTGTTACTTTAGAATTTTTCTCTACTCTGAAAATATATTTGCTCTTTAAATATCCCACAGTATGTACTGGGGGAAAAAAGTAACACTTCAGGTTAGACTTAAAACATAATGCATTATCAATGAGTTTCAGCCCAGAAAGAATTAGCCTTCTGGGTGCACAGCTTCTCAATCTTGGCTTCCTGCCAGAGTTGATATTCTAGCTTTATTTTATAAGTTTCCCCAGCTGCTTTCCAAATCTGGGGAGGCAGCACCAGCCAGAATCTTCTAGTTTGAACACAGTATGCTAAATGCTTTTCTGTTCTCCCTGAGTAGTTGCTACTAAATGAAACACAGAAACTTTGATCTTTGGATTTTATTCTCAAAGGTTCCTTTTCCACTCAAGCAGAAAGTGCAAGGAGATCATATATATATTATTCCTTTTGGGGACAACTGTTTTTCAACACTTATCTGATATCTTTAAGAACTAATGTTAGTGTTGAGAATAAATTAAGAAAGTGAATTTTCTGAAAAAAAAACAATTACAGAATGCTTTTTAGGGAGAAGAACAATAGGTATTAAATAGGCATGTAGTTTTAATACTCATATGGAAGATATTTTCTGAGGTGAATATACATATTTATATTTTAATATCAAATATAAACATTTCAAGTTATGATTTTATATTTATATTCAGATATTTTCTCATTGCTTAAAAAGAAAACATATAATAAGATTACCATGAGATTTTATTTTCCATTTATTTAAGAATGAGGTCTGAGTTTCATCAATATTTCCCCTTTAACAGTGATTTTTCATAGTATATTTAATAAGTCATATACATTACAACGTTCACAAAGAGTTTTCTATGTATCAGTCTTGGGGGTGATCGGCTATCATTCAGATTGAGTTAAAAAGGGCTGTTCTGTCTAACATTCAGTTTCCAAAAATCTTCCCTATTAATTAATTATACATATCTATCAATGTAAATGCCATTGCATGCTAATCCTTATTAGGTAGAAGATCCTTTATTTGAAAAATGTCAACAATCATAGTACATTTATATCGTTAGTTAATACTGAGATAAATGTAAGGATAAGCATATTTCAGTAAGAAACTTAGACTTTCTGGTCAGTGGACTTTATATTCTCTACCTACATTTGCCTTACAAAAAAATAATCATGAGCAACATAGCACCCCACTATCATTTGGATATATCTAATTGTCACAATTTTAATAAAAGGGAGTAAAATTATTCTTCTAATATGAAAAAAATACTTTTAAATCTTTGTAGGGAAAATTCATTGCCTCCTAGCTTTGGTGAGATTCAATCAATTACAGTAACTTTTGTCTCCATCAATTTTAACAAGAACCTATAGGAATTCAAGTAACAAGTTGATAAGAAAGTAGATAACTGAAATCTCTATGAGCTATAGAAGCATACCAATATCTTGGTATGCAGATAACTTTAAATATGTATGATCCTGAGTTAATGAAAAATGCACTGATAGAATGTTCTGTGAAAGCAAGCAAAGGTGAGTTTGAAAGAGATTTGATAAAGTATGAACTGTTCAGACTTGCTCAGAACTACATGAGAATTTACAGTACAACCTGTCATGTTGAACAAAGCAGGTCAACAATTCTAAATACTATTACAGTAATTGTGTAAAATGAAAAATGCAGTATATTATTAATCAAGACAAATCATGAGGAATATAAGGTTTACGTTTCCTTTTTATTAAACTTCCCATGATACAGGTATTGGAAAGGGTGAATACAGCCATATTTAAATACTGTTTCCTGTTTTACAACTTGTACACCAGGAATTTGAAGGTATTTACAGGTATACCACAAAGCTGTTTCTATCCTCCTTATAGTGTATGCTTATGGCATATGACATATATTATTTTTAAAATGTATGTTTCTTTCCTAACAGGAGCTAGGAGGAAAGCACCTATTTCTTTATAAACAATTTATGGCTGTATTGCACAATTTCAAATGTCTGTGACAGCTGTTTCTCTAAAGCAGACCATTAGAACAGAGCATACTTATAAATCTCAGGTCCCAAGAAAAAGAGTTCTCATCTTGGGTAATTCAAATATGATGTTCTCAGGAACACTTACTTCTCAGGGAACATTTATAACCCCTCAGTTAGCTTTGGATGTTGAGTTTGTAAAATTGTTGATTTCAATATGAAAAGGCTAAAATTGATATCAAGTGAGGATTTTTTTTTTGTGTGTGTGTGTGTGTACAAATGTTCTGGCAACTGTTTATGCTATTTCAAGTTCCACCTCTTCTGAGAGAGGACTGTATATTGCACTTATAGTACGAACATAACTTCTACAAAGCATAATGACAGGTAAGTACATACATGCCAAAAAGTGAGATTGGATTTGATTTAAAAATATTTTCTGCCTCTACATAAATTTTTCACAAATAAAACTTTATTGTGTTCAACTTGTTTACGTAGCTAAGCAACATACATCCATTTATTGTACACGCCTCAATTTCAACAAATAAGCAGCAACTTACCTAGAGAAGCATTTCAATTATTTTTTTTCTTTTCCTAACTTGAATTTATCCCGAGTTAGAGAATGAGATATCCAGCATTCAGGTTCACTTGGCTCCAGGTTAATTAGAAGGAGCTTTCAGTTCATACAATCTGCCTCAACAATATTCCGAGAGCACTCATTAGCTCCAGTCCTAGTATGTGAACTCTTCCAGCAGAGTCTTTTTATTTATACACACATTGTCCTTTTCAAAACAAGCAGCCAGCTGGAAAGATTCAAACCTCTGTTCAGCACACCGTTAAAATGCAGCTTCCTTCTTGGACAGGAGAATTACACCAGGGAGCAGACCGGGTACAGCAAAAAGGCTATGAGAACTATTTAATCACCGGAATACCAGCTGCTCCTGCTCTGCTGTTGCTACTGCTGCTGTGCCTCTTGTTTAGCTGGAGTCGGTCTTTCCCTCCCTCCCTCTTTCTCTCCTATCTCCAGAACTATAAAGGCAGCTCTGCTGGATTATGATTGGCAGAAACAGCCAATTCCTTCAGCTAATCATCCTCAAGACTTTCAAGGACCTGGAGCTGTTGTGATGTCATCCAGTCAGTGGGATGTTACACATGAATACATTCCAACAGAAGCAAAATCAGCGATCGGCTGCATTCCTCTCACACCACAGTGATTGATTAGATGCTCCTTAAGGATTTGCATAATCTCACATTGTACAGTTACACTATTTCCTAGGAAATTCGAGAATAAACTTCTACTTTGCAGCTATGACTCTGTACCATAAGATTCTATTTGGTTAAAAAAAGAAAAGTTCAGGACAGGTTTTTCTGTTGTAAATGTGTGCCAGTCAAGCACATGAATTACAAACTCAACAAAAGCTGGTATGGAGCAATAGGAAACTTGGAAAAATAATAGCGAGCTACGTGCTCTAAAATGTAATAAATGGTAGAAGAAAGGCAAGTATATGTGTGTGTGTGTGTGTATATATATATATATATATATATATATATATTTGTGTTTATCACTTACATCATTTCACTAATTAAGGTAAATACTGAATTATTACGGAAAATTTATTTTTTCAATGACAAAAATTTTCTCCATGTAATATGACTACCTGCTCTTTGTTCTCTAGTCACTCATGCAAACTCATAAAGAAATTATAAACTGCTTTTATATACTTTGTATACGAGTTGAACTTCATCAGTATGAATAGAAGATAGAAGTAAAATGCTTTCAAGTGCATTCTTTTGTCCCAGATTATACAGTTCCTTGGACTCTTCTCGCTTCAGTACCTTCTTTAGTTTCCATCAATTAATTTAGTGGAAAAGTTGTGCTAATGAAAATTTGGTCAAAAACCATGTACAAGTAGAGAAAATAGCAGCAAACTTTTTCACAACTCTAAGTATCCTTCTCATATGTATATTTTGGGTCACAAATAGTTCTGCTTAGAATACTGGAGAGTTTCAGTGAAGCTCTCTGTTGGATTACAGGTATGGGTGGGAGGGAGTTCCTTAAAACTCAGCATTTATTGATGATATAGTCTTTTGGATTAATAATTTTAAAGTACTTAGTATTACTACTCGGTCAGCAAATTGTTGATATATATTCTAGAAAGAGGACAGAGAAAGACATGCAGCAACTTAGTAAGAATGTCTACCAGTTATTTATATACCACAAATACAATCTAGGACATCATAGATCATGCGTCTGTTAATTTTTTAGGTGTACAGGAGAAAAATATATGAAATGAAAAATTTATACTTTAGAAGCCATCAACGAGTCCAGGAACATTTGGAGTGCAAAGATTCATTTGAAGAACAAGTCAGAACGTTCATAAGGATACACCTCAAAATTCAAACTGGATAAATTACAGTTAAATATTTAACAATGTCATAATAATTATTACTAGAATAGCTTTGTGCCAAACACTAACAGCTGATAAAGTTAAATAAATTTTAAATACTGATTGAAGATTTTATGTAGTTTATCTTACTAATAATGCCTTCTTATTTAATCAAGTTTAGTTATTATTTTTAAGTCTTACTTTTACAAAGATTATTTAAGTAAAATGTAGCATACTGCAAAATATTTGAGGTCTTCATACTATTGATGTATTTCTATTTCACAACTCCATAAAGAATGCCACTCTATCAGAGTAACTTCAGTTATTATAATTAAATGACAACACAGATTCTGATTATAAAACCATCAAACTTAAAACATAGAACAGGATTTACATCCCCAGAACTAGTGATAACTATTGTTAAATAAATACAAGGAAAAAAAATTGCTTATCAGGGTTTTTCTCTGGTATTAGTCTATAAGCAATATTTATACCTGTAGAAATACTACATTATTCTCTAGAGGAAAATAATAATAATAATAAAAAGTGAAAGTACTTTGATAATAGAAAAGTGTTAAAGATAGTACTAGGGGAAGATCTAAAACATAAATATTTCTTCATATTTGTTAAATATTAACTGTAATAAACAAAAAAATCCAGGGATAGGAAATTAAAATTTATTGTGTGAAAAAAAACCACACTTCTTTACTGTCTTTCACTCATTGTTCAGAAATACATTAAAATATTGAAGTCAGGGGGTCCCACCATGTACATATGTGTAAATATATAGAAAGAAACTAAAGATCCAAAACCTACTTTTGTAGTAAGTTGAAGTAATCTCCAATATCCAGACTAAAGTAAAACAAAACAATTCCAGAAGTATTTTGAATATTTTTCATATAATTGCCTTTGAACTTTGTATTCTCCATTGATTAGAAAATATTTTTATGAAATTATTATCTATTTTCTAATCTGTTAAATTGAGAAAATAAAAAATATGACCTTGGGCACTATTGTGAGAAAATGCGATATGGAAAACATGCTTGATTTTTTTTTTCAAAATTTCTTAGATCACTTACCATAGATACCAAAACTTATCAGTCTTGCACTTAAGTCATACATAGCATCTATACTAAGATACATCATGCAAAGCATTTGCCCTACTGTTTGTCACTGAATTCTTCAAAGAAGAAAATAGATGCTCTTATTTTCTTTTGGCACTTCAAGAAGTATAATGTAATTTTTTTTTCATCTACTAAGACACA
Source organism: Urocitellus parryii (assembly GCF_045843805.1). Classification (NCBI taxonomy): domain Eukaryota; kingdom Metazoa; phylum Chordata; class Mammalia; order Rodentia; family Sciuridae; genus Urocitellus; species Urocitellus parryii. Next base: position 60,724,737 of record NC_135540.1, read on the forward strand.
AGTCCAGATTTAAACTAAGATCTCAAAGGATTTTTCTGAAATTGAATTGAACTTGTTGAACTAACAAACATTTGGAGATCCACATATTTTTATCTAATTGCTCCCTTGCTTCAGCAAAAGTTAAAGTAGTATTTTCCCAGTATAAAATATTATTTTGATTGAATTTATTCTAGACACTGACTTTAAACTTTCAGTGGAGTTTCCAGGAAGGCATAAAGAATGTGTATGTGTCATATAAATTGTTTTGAAACTGGAAATTTGAAAATATTCTCTACTACACATTTATAGTGCTTTCAAATTATGAAATGTAAAACATGTGTATTGCATTCTTAAAAATATGTAACTTATATTAATGTCTATGTAATCCACAGGAAAACAAACAAAATAAAATTTGTTTATTGAAAAAGGAAGCTCATTTCTTTTTGTTTGCATGTCAATTTTCATTTATAGTGAAAAAAATGACAGAATAATCATAGAAATATTAGAAAAATTCAGTCAACTTAACAGTTTCATAAACTTCTGAGTTAGAGATGTAGCTGTGTAGTATAGTACCTGCCTAGTGGTATAAGGTCCTGAGTTCATTCCCCAACACTACAAGAAAAAAAAAATTCTTGTAATTATTTTCTCCAATTTGCTTATTATTACCAAAGAATAGTTTAAAATGGATGCATCTGAAATAAATAGAATTTGAACAGAAAATGCTCCAAATATTTTAATTTATCTTATAATTTCTACTTTAAAAAGTCCTTTATGTACATACACAGATTATAAATAGAAGTTATTTATATATTCACATATCCTTTTTAAATTATTTTGAGTTTTATCTCCTTTCTACTGAAAATAACTATTTTAAAATTCTCCTACAAAAAATAACGTTTCTGAATGAATACAACTAATTATAGTCTCACCGTGTTGTTTTAATTCAATTAAATTGAAGTTTAAGTTACTTAAATTTATGTATACAGGGTTATATTATTAAGGTACCACTGTCTCTCTGTCCCAGTTTCTTGCAATGATTTTTTTTTAATCATAAACAACTGTCCTGTTGTCCCATCTAACACAAAAGACTGTTACCACCTTGTTTTTAAAAGAAAAAGAATAAATAAAAGAAACCACTATGTTCACAGTTTTACATTTAGGAGAAAATGCCTTTAAGTGGAATGTGAGTGATTACCATAAAACATATTTTAAAGGGAGTAAGAAAATTTTCTGCTAGCAATTATGCAGGTAAGAACTCATTTGATGGGCTGGGGTGTAGCTCAGTGGTAGAGTGCTAGCCTAGCATGCACAAGGCACTGGGTTTGAGCCTCAGCACCACATAAATGTAAAATAAGGATACTGTGTCGATCTAAAACTTACAAATAAATATTAAAAAAATAACTCATTTGAGAAAGAAGGAGGATAAAGTCATATTAGTTCAATTGGTGTCATAATACATGTTGAGAAAAAAATAGTGTCAAATAACACTGCTTTCACACCAAGCATAGGGTTACAGACTTAAATCTGATCATGCATCTGGATCACTTGTTAGCAACTTACTAAGAAAAATGGGAACCACAGGTTGGAAGAGAGAATCTTGCCAGTTATCAGTGCGGTGTGGTGTTTTAGCAAGAGAGAAATCAGCATGTTAAGGTTTCAAATAAATCCTTTGAAGACACAAAGCTTGAAGAGCCAAGAGAGGGAACAAACAGGCTAAACAGTCCAATTCTAGTTTGGCTGACAACTGCCTAAAGGAACATAATTTTTAAGAGAGAACAGCTGTTGTCCAAAGCATCATTTAATCCCAAGAATTTTTGAGAATTTTTGCCATGTACTGAAAGGGAACCACAAAAGTGAGAACCAGGTTAAGGTAGGGGAGGACAGTAAAAATTCAATTTGCAATTATTCCTTGGCTTTATTCTTGCTATGAGAACTTTCCATAACTTTCTCTATTTGAGGCTTTATATAAAGTTGGAGACAGTTCCTGAAGTTCATTAATATGTCTACAACTCCAATAGGAGATTCTCAGCAGAGGAGCATCTTTAAACACCTTAAAGTGCTTCGGTAGACATGGAGTTGTTGCAACGAGAAAATGCCTTTTGTTTCTCTCTTCATTTCTCTCTCTTTCCTTTGTAATTTCCCTTTTCCAAAATTTTGTCATGGCTTAATGGCAATTTCTTTTAGAGTCAGGCTTTACAAGTCATGTCATTTTATATTTTCTAAATGTTGAAGGTGAGAAACCTACTTGCAGGCCAGAATCCCAGCATCGTGGTAATAAATTTGATAAAACCCTTTCTATCCTATGGGGTATTTTGTTTCATCAGTTAGCAAATTCCTTTTATCTTAGGTATCTCGATATCATTTGTTTTCTGTCCGCTCCAGTCCTTCAGGGAAAAGCTTCTCATTTATGAGCTACTACAGCTAATGCTCTGATCAGCATGGGAAATCTTAATTTTTCACCAAGCCTTAGTAAATCAGTTTCTGTCCAGTTAGCTTCAATGCCTCATTCTAAATTACTATCACTCTGAAGTAATTTACTGGATGCTCTCACTTTTTCTCCTGTTTAGTTCCAGCATGGTGGTGTGTGTGTGTGTGTGTGTGTGTGTGTGTGTGTGTGTGTGTGCATGTGCATGCAAACACGAGCATGTTGCAGGAATGTGTTGAGATGGTGAGTTTTGAGTAGAGGCATAAAAATATGGGATAGCCAGTGATAGCCGAAAGTCTCCTTTTGCTTGGGAATGTTACAAGTAATTATAAGTTCTGACCACAAAACTAAGGTTGCATTCCAGGGTCCATGGGACCATGGGCATCTTTTATGATTAGCAACCAGTTAGGAACATAACACTATATTGTTACCATTGCCTGTTATTTAGGCAAACACATACCATCTATGAAGTCTTTGTTCTTTGAGAATAGAAATCATAGCTTTTTTTTAAAAAAAATAATACCTATAATAATTGGAGCATAGACAAGTTTTATATTTTAAAAATAAATTTATGAATGAATGAATCTATGACAGGTAGTAAGTAAGAGCTAGAAAATGAGAAAGGGGTTATTAACACCCCTTTTTAAATATAACTGTTTGATTATAACTGTTGCAAGGTTCTGTGTTCCACACACAGAAGAAACAATTCCTTTCAAAAAGAAGACGTAAAGATGCATCAAGAAGCAGTTTTTCCCTTGAATAAGAAAACTCAGATTAATTTTCCATTTTAGAACCCATGTCATTTAAATCTCCCTAATATTATTCACAAATAAAATGATTTTTGTAGGAACAAAGTCTTCTTCCTCATTAAAATTTTAGAATATATATATATATATATATATATATATATATATAGCGTTTTATTTATCTTATGTTTATAGCATCAGGAAAAATATTCTGCAATATTTAAGTGATTCTTCACTTGAAATGATTTGTCTTCTGTATTTTAGCAACCATCATTTTATTTTAGGACTTTAATTTAGGTTCCATTATTCTGAATAGAAAATAGCATAAACGAAACCATTATAAAGTATTTTAAAATAAGTGTACTACCCCAAGGACAGAGATATTGTAATAAAAAAGAGACAAAAAAATAATTGAGTATAACATAAAATAAATAAATAAATAAAGTGAATTCTGATATTGCCATACTGTAAACATACTAGGAAATTAAAGAAAGATAAAGTTGTTTTCCGGCTCAGTGGTTTATGTCTGTTAGAGGGTGTGGAAAAAAGCAGTAATTAAATTAAAAAGAAAGAAAAAAAAAACATTTGATGATTATAAAAGTGTATCAAAAAATATACTTATCATCTGCTAAAATCTTCAATATTTTAGGTTCCCATAGAGGGCAATATTGTATAAAAGATTGTGAACCAAGAATATGCCAATTCATCTCTGTTGATACGCTTTGAAGAAAACTGCTGTTACCATAAATTTGATGCTGCACTTCCCCTCAAACTCTGACTAATATATAAAATGATGCACACAAAAACACAGAGCAAAATCTCATCAAAGGCAAAGAAAATTAATTTGGTACCAGCCTTTCTGGTAGATTACTTGAGTGAATAGCCTCCAGTTTCACCTATAATTGGACTCAATCACTGAATCTGAGAGAGTACACTGCATTCCATCATATAACCAATATATGTATATATATAGACACACACATATATACTCATATATAAATATATATACATATAATTATTTATTCTATTAGAAATATTACTAAGAATGCCCTATTGTTTGAGGACTGGAAAAGAAAAGTAAAATCAAATAACAGATAAAATGAAGAAACTATAGATAAAACAAAATATTTGTCTACAATTCCAATTTGACTCTAGAAATGTAAATAGCATAAGGGTGAGGTGTGGAGTATGCAATGCTATATTTCTCCATAGAAATCAAAGTCATTTCTATCACTAAATTATCATACACTCACCAATAGAATTTGCTTCACCACAAATTCTTGCCTCTCAGAAATGTATATTGCTGCTAGAAGCATCTGCTCTCCAATGACCATTAAAGTAACTGCTAATTCACACTGAACACATACTGCAGGTAAATGAGTGACATGGTGTATTGTGAAATGCTGTTGAAACATGACATTATTTTAAACATCTTATCATCTATAAATTTCAATATGCATGGCCAATGGGATATATGGAGTTATGAGTCCTGCTGTAATGGTCTATAATAACAAGTGATACATCTCTTTAGAGAGATGAATTTCTTAAGTATCACTTGTTATTGTAGTTCCTTTCCAAGATTATTATGATAATATTGCATAGAAAATATTTTAAACTTTACATAAGTGAATGGAAATGTATTAAACAGTAAGTCAGATCTTAAGTCCTTTAATCATAATAAATGAAAACTAGACATTTTATTTAGATTATCAATTTGTACATAAAGGTTAAAGCAAAGTACAATAAATTGCTAAGTTCAAATTAAATAATGCTGATTTTTAAAGTAGACTTTATTATTTATCAAGTACAACTTCTCATCTCTAAATAATTAATATTCTCCAATCTGCCAAAGTAACTGTAGTAATCAAACAATTTCTCATGTTTGTAATTAAGAAAGAAGTACATTTGAAACAATTGGGTCTGTATCCCTATCTCAGATGATGACCAGATTTCCTTGAAAGGAGTTATTCCTCCATCATGGCCACTATTTTATCTGTCTTTTTTTCACACCTACTGTTAAGGTGAGGTATAAAAAGGGCTGCTTGCTAAACCTTATATTCACAGTCAGCTAGCAGAATTTTGTTTCAAAATGTGTACATTTGTAACACATTTGTTCTAATTAACTAAAACTAAGTGTCTCCTAAAGGCCCTTGTGTTAGGTACAAGCTCATTCACCTCCCTGTCAGGCTATTGGGAAATAGTGGAACCTTTAAGTGGTGGCGTTCAGTGGAAAGGAAGACAGGACACTAGCGTCATGTAAGAGCAAAATTGGGACCACAGCCCCATCCTCTCTTTCTTTGCTTAACGAACATCATGAAGTGAGCAGCCTCTTATGTCATGAACTCACTGCTTTGATGTTCTGAGCTACCACAGGCCCAAAGCAATGGTACATAATGACCATTGACTGAAGCCATGAGAGGAGAAAAAGCTTTTCTTTTATTAAATTGATTATCTCAGATATTTTGTCATAACACAACCAACTAAAACAACATTTAATACTAAAATTATGTTATTTTCAAGTCAGTTAAAGAAACTTTAATGCTTGCAAAAAAATGTATCACTGATTATTTTGGGCCTTCTCCCTCATATTTGTGTCTTATAATGATACTATTAGTTAATGCAATAATATCTATATCATACATGTTGGCACATACAGCAGTAAATTTAGGATCAGAAATAGAATTCACTGACTCCTAGTTGTGTGGTCTTCCACTTTATCAGTTTCTCTGAATAAATCTCTAGGGAATGACTCTTCATAGTATTCTGATCATTTAAAACTCTATGACCTAGAATGCACCTGGAAAAAAATAGATTGAATGAGAATCATAAATTCCGCCTTTCTATATGGCATATTAGCAAGAATTTGGCATCATTCATATTTTAATATCTCTCCTACAAGCACATTGTACATAAAAACTTATCTATACCAAGAATTGGTCTAAAGAGCAGTACAGCAGGAAGATTTAAGTTAGGCTTTAGAAATACTAGGAAGTACATGGAATTGAAATTTCAGTCATAGAAATATCCTAAGAAAATGAGAAAAAAAATTGTGAAATACTATTTTCTCTCTCTATAACTTGTTTAAATAAAAATTTTCTTTGTCTGATTTGAAAAAAAAAGATAACAATTGAATTTCTCAGACCCAGACTTTACTATTTCACAACCTAGATCACTGGTTTTCAAATTTTTTGTTTGACCCACAACACACACACTCACCCATACACACATGCATGCACACACATACACGCATACACAGAGAGAAAGAGACACACAGAGAGAATGAATCTGAAAAAAAAGGGTTTCATAAAACATTTCTTACATAACTATGCAAGTCTATGTGAATTCTTTTTTTATTCCATTCCATTCCATACTGTTCTATTTTGAAATGCTGACCTAAATCTATTAATGTAAGTGCACATAATGAGCCATGAACTGCATTTTGAACAATACAAATCTAGATTCATTATGTGTCTACACAGTATTGAATATAAAAAGATCAAATTATTTCCATCATGTAATAATTGGAACCATTTCTTAATTGTTCCTCTTAGCTGACCACTTTTATAATCTTCTCAGAATACTATTATTATTTCACAAAGTGCCTATCAACAGACAATTAGATAGACTATTCTTTGGGAAAGATAAAGCCAAAGAGGCTGATCTGGTTATCATATAAACAAAAATAAATGGAGTTTTAGATTACATAACAATAATATTGGCCTCTTCATATAAACAATGCTAGAATAGCTAATATATTAATTCCCTTTGGTCTTCTGTTGCTCGTGATGACAGATTAATTTAAGAAACACTTAGACATCCCAAATTTCCAACTAAATGTAAAAACTGGACTGCTGTAAAATCATAAAGAATAGAATTCAGTGCATTTTCATGATTATTTATTGGAAAATTTCATCATAGAAATCTTAATACATTTTTTTTTGCTATCTTATAAGGCTGGAATGATTTTGCAATGCCACTATTAAGCTAAGTTAGTTGTGCACTATCTACAGTGAGTGTAGTTATAATCTTTACAGTAAAAAACTGAGAAACAAATAAAAGCCACTACTTTTTGAATGTGCAGTATTAACTTGAGAAAAAAAATAACCTTTGCTTTAAAAAAGAGAAGAAAAAAGGAAAATGCAGCAGAATACTTTATTCATTCATTTATTCATTCTTCACCTTAAAAATAGTTCCACTCAAAAAGAGGGTTCCCAATCTGCCCTCCCCCCTTTACTTTGTGGTTATGTGACCTACTTTGAGTAACAGAATGAGAAAGTGATATTATGCTAGCTCCAATCTGAGGCCTAAGAAGCATTGTGTGTTTCTATTTGTTCTCTTATAATGTCATCATTTGCTGGACATAGTGATGCACACCTGTAATCCCCGAGTTGGGAGGTGAAGGTAGGAACTTGCAAGTTCAAGGCTAGCCTGAGCAACTCAGTGAGACCTTTTCTCGAAATAAAAAAGTAAAAAGTGTTGAGCACATAGCAGATCTGCAGAATGCACCTGAGTTGAATCCCCAGCACTAAAAAATAAAAAAAAATAAAGAAATTCAAAATCACCTTAACAAGCATATGCTGGGGCATACAAGCCAATATTACTCAAAGTGTATTAGCCAACTCCATCTTAGAGCACAGTCTCTGGATGACTGGTGGCAGCATAAGTGAGCCTAATCATACCAACAGAGGCAGGAGCATCTGACCCAAAGCTGATGAACAAGCTTTGTGGAACAACATAGACAGAAAACTATATGAATTGATATGAAAATTAATGATGCTTTGAATTTTATATTAATATTGAACTCATATAAACAATAGAAAAATTCCTAATATATTAATTCATGTTAGCACTAAAATTATTTACAATTATGAAGTTTCAAATAAGCACCTACAAATTGCAATCTTAATTTTAAGGATAAAATAAATGCTTATTTAACCTGTTAAATGTCGGATTGTTATACAGCAATTACTGACACATAAAGTTGCTTTTCTCTAAATCTAATTCCATTGTTAAAAGATATTATTCTACACAATATGTACAATGTAAATTGAATAAAAAATAATGATTATGTGGTTTCTTATCAATAGAATTTATCATATGACCTTAAAAAAGAATTTAAATCTATAGTAATATTTACATAAAAATGTTTGAAAAATGTGAGTAAATTTAAAGATTTTTCTTCACTTTATTCAGGTCTTCCAGTTTCTGTAAAGCAAATGTATTCTGTATTTCTTAACAAATTATTTATTTGATTACAAAAGTAGAAATGAAGTTTACAGTAGAAGTGGCCACTCTTAGACTTATTACAAATATTTGTTTTCTAAAGAAAACAAATGGAATTGAAGGTGCATTTTTTAAAGTAAAAAAAAAATACAATTTGGTAATAAATCATCCAAAACTTGTGAAGAAAGACAATTTTGACTGACATAATTTGTGAAGAGATCAGAAAACCCGTCAGATTAACTTTGTAGCAACAACTGTGAAGTAAGTAGATTCAATTATAATAAAATGCACTAACCACTAAAGATACTCAACACAAGATATTCCATGTTGGGGTGATTTTGTCTTCTGGAAACAGGGGCAAATTAACATTTCACTGACTCACAATTACACAATCATTTTATTTTGCTCAGTCAAAAGTATAAAATGAAGAATCAAAAAACAAATCTCATGGTTTGATTTTAAATATCAACAGTGTACTTACTATTTTTCCCTTTTCTCTCTTTTTTAAAAAATTAACTGGAGACATATTAATTTTTCTGTGTAGGAATTATATAGTCAATGCCCAGTAAACATCAAAGCTCCCGTCTTTTGATTATTATTAAATGAGAACAATAGCTCTCCAAATAATATCAAGCCATAATAATGACCACAAAAATAATAGCACCACAACTAATGTCACCCAGCAACAGTAGTGACGACAATAATTTCAAGTATTACCTTTGAACCCCGTAGGAGTCAGGCAATGGGCTGAACGGTTTGAACTTCTTTCATAGGAATACATTTACATTTTTAAACAAAATCCGAGGAAAATTGGGAAAGGTCCTGGGTGAACCTTATTAGAGTGCATGGATTATGTAAATTTAGGCATTTATAGTCTATAATTAGTTGAAAGATAAGAATAATAGTGAGAGAAAAGGGAGAGGAGAAACAAAATGAGAATGGAATACAAATGAAGCAGGAGCCTCCGGGTAATGATCATAGCAAATAGTGAGTGAGCCTGGTGTCCTCTGGGCAATTTACTTTTATTAACTCAATCCCCAAGGATAAACTTTCCTCATAAGATACTGAAGATATTGGGGCACAAAGGGTTAAACATCCTGTTTGTCAAAAGTGGTAGCATTGGAATATGTAGTTGATTTGTCCAGCTCTTATGCCCACAATTTTATCCTTAGACTCTGCAAATAGGAATAGGAGCAGCACTCGGTTAGTTAAGGTTCACTCCATACTTTTTCAAAGCATTTCTAAACCTTCTATTCATTGAATTTCATGACGTCTGAATTTTGAAACAGAACAATATCATAGTGGGAAATAATGAAACCATTAAATCATTGCTAAGCCACCTTTACAAGCAATTCATTAAAAAGGAAAGAAAAGCCCTGCCAGGTGATAATCAATAAATCAAATGAGTCAATAGCAAATTAAACGGAATGCCAAAGTAAGACTTAAGAAAGCGGAATGAATGTGACATGACTTTCCTATGCACATATATGAATACACCACAGTGAAACTCAACATTGTGTACATCCACAAGACTGGGATCCTAATTAGAGTAAGATATATTTCATGTTTGTATAAATATACCAAAATAGATTCTAACATCATGTCTAACTAAAAAGAATCAGTTTAAAAATATAAAGGAATGTTTCTGATAGTTTCAGAAACCTTTAAGTAAAGTTTCCTCTACCACTTGGTTTGACCTGAATAGCTACCATTAATTCCTATTACTCAGGCTTCCTGTGAATGTGGCTTAACATTTTCTGATTTTTAAAATTTTCTTTAAATAAAGTATATTTATTAATCATTGAATAACTAGAATGGGGTTGACAGACTCCCACCTCTGACTTTCTGTTTTTGTCATATGCTGTTTGTGCTGGTTGAGAAGGTGTGTACAAAGCTGAGTTCTTCGTATGACATGTGGTTAGATATGAAAGACTACATACAATAAATCATGTCTCCTTTTGTTTCTTGGGCTTTTCCAGTTTCATCTTCCATCTCTCTTTTCAACTAAATATTTAAGGTATTTGTTGAAAAAATAAAGCTGCTAAAGGTTGTTATATGCATAAAGTCACCAAAATGTAAGTCATTGGGATCAGTAAGAAGTAAAAGTGATAATTCTGTGAATGTGAAATATGTGTGGACAATACAAAAAAGCAACCCTGACATGCGGTTTAAAGACAGTTTATACACTGGGGAGTGATATTACCCCAATTATATTGTTATATTGGGTGTGTGTACGAATATATAACAACAAATATTATAATTATGTACAAGTATAATGCACCAATAAATGTGGAAAAAAGAGATCTCGTAGAAAGTAGTTAAAATATTCTTCCTTCTATAGATTTGCAATAAAAGCATAATTTTTAACTCTATTACTACTTCTTTCTCTTCCTCTCCTCTCTGTATCTATTTATCTATATGTTTTTTTTGTGTGTATACATATGTGTATATATATATATATATATATATATATATATATATATACATACATATATGTATATATATATATATATTTACTTATTTATTGTAGTACTGAGGTTTGAACCCAGGGCCGCATGCATGCTAAACAAGCACTCCACCACTGAGCTCTATCCTTAGCCCACTACATTACTATTTAGAAACATTTAAATTTTCCAATAGTATATTTCTGTGTAATGGAATTAAAAATCTATGTTCAGTAAGGACACTATTTCTTTTCACAAGAAATGATGACTAAAATAACTAATTCTATATGCTATGACTTCTTGTTAAGAATAATCTTCCAACTCTGCTAAATAAGCCCTAAGATCTATTTAAATTGTTATAGTTAGTTTAATCAGATATGCCCACAAAGATGGTTTATCATACAGACCTTCAGAAGGTCACATATACAATGAGTATAAATTTTTATTTATATCATGATTTCTTCTAAGTTAACTTTTATTTTTCTCAATTCTACATTTTCTTCTGTATGTATGTATTGATATCTAAAAGAAAAATATCAAAAAGGACCTGTCATATCATTTGAAGATAGAACATTCTAAAAATTAAAATATAAATCAAAAGTAGACATTCATTAATGGCTTTTTTATTTTCTTCCAATTCATAGAATCAAAGCAAAACTACTGGGAGTTTAACTGACACTTAATATTATTGTAACTGTTATTTTGAACCTAATTAAAACTCAATATTGATGATAAAATAATTGATTTTGCAATTTAAAGTGCAAATTTTGATAGAGCAGAACATTCTAGGAAAAAACATCATTTTAACTAAATAGGTTAAAAGTTGGAATTGAAGTGTACCTGAAATTACTTGTGGTACATACATAATTCACAACTGATTCCAAACAACCTCCAATATATTCCCAAGGAAAGAGGTGGACAAGAAGGTGTAATTTTCAAATAATTATACAACTAGAATAATTGAACCAAGTATTTGGTATTTTTAATAAAAATATTTTTAAGAAAGTTAATAAGGCTTTTTTTTTTTTTTTGGTACTGGGGATTGAACACAGGGGCACTTAACCACTGAGCCACATCTCAAGCCTATTTATTTTTTATTTTGAGACAGGGTCTTGCTAAATTGATTAGGGTCTTATTAAATTCGTGAATCTGGCTTTGAACTTGCATTCCTCCTGCCTCAGCTCCTGAGTTGCTAGAAGTATACAGATGCATAATTGCACCTAGCTAAACTACAAAATTTGTAAAGAAAAAAAAACTATTGAAATTAAACTCTATGAAGAAAAGAGTGGTGCTAAATAAGTTAAATTGTATTTGCCAAAATAGTCAATATATCCTAAAGTACAGCAATATAATTTAAAAGCTTTGGGATATATTGAATTTTAAAAAGACATTGACTCTTCTATTTCCTTGGCTACATTTATAGTCTATATTGGATTTGTATAAAATTATATCTTATCATTTTAAAGCACATACAATTTTTCAAACAATCAAAATAATACAAACTATAGAGAGCTTGTCCTTTTTTCAATAGTTGCTGAAGAAAAGCACTCTGAGAGAAATAAAAAAAAATATTTAAATCTCAGTATATTATATACCTCAATTAAAAAGTAGAGAAGAGGCTTAATGTAGGAAGTAACTTAATATCCATTGAAAGAATATTTTCTAACTAAAATATAGTCTTACAAGGAGTTCATTAAAGGTGTAAACAATTAAAATATGTTAATTATAAAATGCAACTCAGCAGATGATTGAAGGTAATTTAAAAAAGAAAAAAAAACGTAGTCCAAGTGTATTCTTCAGAAAACTATTTGAAAATTATGACCATTAGGGCAAATAGACTGATTTTTGTGAAAATATATGAATAATTATTATTTTGCTGTTATTTTTAATCAGATTTAAGAGGTTTTCAAAAACATGTTTGCTTTACTGGTCATGAAATATGCATGTTAATTTTTTTATTTTATTCTAATTTGTTTTATATAACAGCAGAATATGATTCAATTCATATTACATATATAGAGCACAATGTTCTTGTCTCTGGTTGTACACAAAATAGAGTCACACCATTCATGTCTTCATACATGTATTTAGGATAATGATGTCCATCTCATTCCACTGTCTTTCCTACCCTCATATTCCCTCCCTTCCCTCCCCTTTGTCCTATGTAAAATTCCTCTGTTCCTCTCATGCTACCCCCCCCCATTGCCATTATGAATCAGCATCGTTATATCAGAGAAAACAATGTTATTTGTTTTGGGGGGATTGGCTTACTTCACTTAGCATTATATTCTCCAACTTCATCCATCTACCTGCAAATGCCATGATTTTATTCTCTTCTAATGCTGAGTAATATTCCACATACTAATATTCCACTGAGTAGTAATATGCTACATTTTCTTTATCCATCATCTATCGAAGGGCATCTAGGTTGGTTCCTTAATTTAGCTATTGTGAATTGTGCTGCTATAAACATTGATATGGCTGCAACCCTATTGTATGCTCTTTTTAAGTTCTTTGGGTATAAACTGAGGAGTGGGGTAGCTGGGTCAAATGGTGGTTCCATTCTTAGTTTTCTAAGGACTCTCCATACTGCTTTCCATATTGGCTGCACCAATTTGCAGTCCCACTAGCAATGTATGAGTGTACCTTTTCCCCCACATCCTTGCCAACACTATTGTTGTTTGTATGCTTTCTAATTTTAATGGGTTTTTGGAAATAATTTTATTTTTGAGAAAAAAAATCTAAATAAGATGATTTTATAGGTCTATCAATTTATAAAACTAAAATGTTGGTAAACAAATATATATTTAAAACATATAATTTTATTTTTAGTAAGTTCACATACTCATTAAAATGTAGTTGTAAGGACATGAATTAGATACTGTTGATACATAGGAAATGCATAGGCTGACTCTTAGCTAATAGGTTGTGTCTCACATTTAGCTGCAGGAGCACATTTACTCTATTTTCTTAAATATATTTACCCTTATTCCATGTCTACTCACACTGATTATCTTTGTAAACTCTCTTGCCATAGAATTGTTTTCCATTAAAATTATGTATCTATCTCTAAATTCATGTTTCATTCTTAATAAATTAAACTTAAGTTTATATATCATCAAATCTCTTCATAAAAAGTAGAATTAGAAACATATTTTGGAAAAGCAGAATTCCAATCTAATGAGTCAAAAGACTGGGATGACTAAATCTGTTCCTGCAATCAACTGGAACTTGGATCTTAATATCCTTAAACATGTTTCCCAAGGACATAATAATACCTTCTATACACACACTTTACTATCTACAGTACAGCAATATTACTCTGCTACTCTAGGAAACTTTTTTCCAAAATATAAAAGTTGCAAATGACTTATCACCTGTTCTTGGACTTTCCAAAGACTCATTTAAATGAACATCAAAATGATTGATTTGTTAATTGGTAATAACAATTGACTTTTCACTTTCCACATTCTTTCAAATTCTGTCTCAAAACCATTATTTTGATGTTTCTAAAAATCCTAAACAATTATAATATGATCCTCATCCAGTGCTAATCAAGACCTCCCCCAAACTCATATGTTTATAGAAGTTTCATGATGTGTAGAGCTATGTTCTTAAATTTCTTTTGCTCATGCTCTAAAATAATTTTGAAAAACTGTTTACTTCCTTGTACATCTGTTATTTGGCATGTATTCTTTATATCATACATTTAGATGGTTTCATCAGATATAATTTCTTAGACATTTTAAATATGGTCAATCTTCATCACTTGTAGTTTTAATAATTTTTAATTTTAAATAAAAGTTTGCTTGTTTCATTTTTTGTTAATTAGATTTTGCGGTAATAAAGAAGAGATTATGAAGTAATCCAAAAGGGTTTTGCTGTTTAACATGGTATGAATTGTTTAGAATCTGTTTTTCTTTAGTAGGTAAAACCAAAGGTATTAGTTGACAAATTAGATAGACAATATAAGAAAAGAGATGAGCCAGAGATGACCTTAAGGTTTTTGACTTGAAACTAGAGAATAGAATTTACCTTAATTAAGATGAGAAAGTCTGTGGCTGGTGTTGGATTTGAGAAGAAAATGAGTATTTCTATCTTGGACACGTTCAATTTGAGATGCCTATTAGAGCCCTGAGTAAGAATTGTCAAGAGGGTACTGGATACAGTCATCTAGAGTTCAGAGGAAATATCCAGGAAGACAGAAATTTGTGACTTTTCAGCACATAAAATGCATATAAACGAAGCAGATCACTCCTCATGGGAGAAATTTTAGAAAAATTTCAAGGACTGTGTTTTAAATTGTCCACAGGTTCCACGTTAGAAATTTAAGGAGGTACCCAAAAGAAAAGATTAATAAAGAGTAACCATGGAATCATTAACAAATGAGAATTGTAGATTTCTGGAAGTAAAAGTTGTACAAGATAGAATGATTAGAGATTCAGACTACTGATGGACTGATTAACATAAAGATTGACAATAGATGACAAGTCATGTATGACATTAAAAATAAAAACTTTCGTTGTAATAGCAACAAAAATTCCATTCTGAGTGAATTTAAGAGAGTAGAGCACATATTTGAGACAGTGAAGAAAATGTACTTTGAAAAGCTTATTTATTTATTTTTAGTTAAGAGACAGAACTGGAATATTAAATAATAGAAGTATGAAAAAAGATAGGCTTTGTTGTTTTAAGATTCAACTAACAGCAGCATATCTGTATACTGATGGAAAAGATCCCACTGAAAAGTCAAAGTTTGATAGAGTGGTAGAATAAAATCAGAGAAGTGAAGTCCTTGAGTAAGACAGATATGCAGAGATGATCTGTTGATGAATAGAGAACTTACTCTTTGACAGCATCACAGTGTCCCCGTGGTAATAGAAAGGAAGACAGTATTTATAAGGAGAGTTGATAGTAGATAAAAGGGTGGGAGTTTGTAGGTCATTCCTTCTGAGATTTTCTAGTTCCTGGTGAAGAAAGAAAGAAGATTGAGGGGAAAGATGGAGAGAAAATATTGCACATTTGAAAAGACGAGAAAAGATACAAACTATTCACCTAGGATAATGGCATAGCAGAAACACAGGAAAATGTAGGTATCCGTCATGACTTTAAAGTGAAAATAACTGAGAAATTTTACTTGTTACTTTCAGCTGTACTCAAGCAGATAAAGATTAAGAAGAGAGATATAATCAGATTTAGTATTTTGCCAAAGGTTTACAATTAAAGGAAGGATAGATAAGGGATTTATGGTACTTACTAGGAGTGTTAGAATTATTGGATTTCAGATTTAAGGTGGGAACATGAAGACTTGAGGGCAGTATGAGATAATGAAAAATGTCCCAACATTAATTTGTGGGTCCAGTAGACAAAAATGTCACTGGAGTTGAGATGCTAGAATGGGTGAGACAGTAAAAAAGGAGTTGGAGGTATGCAAGTGGGAATATTCAGTTGTGATAGGGGGAGAATGGTCCTCAAAGTTGCCTATGTTCTAATCTTTTTTTTTTTTTTCCTTTTATTGGGAAATAAATCCAGAGGCACTTAACCATGAAGCCACATCCCCAGTCCTTTTCATTTTGTTTTGAGACAGGCTCTTGAAAACCTAGTTAGGCCCTCACCTAAATTGCTGAGGCTGGTCTCAAACTTGTGATTTTTCTTGCCTTAGTCTCCCAAGTCACTGGGATTACAGAAGTATGCCACTCTACCTGGCTATGTCCTAAGTTTTAGAACCTATGAATATGACACCTTACATGGCAAAGTAGAATAAAAGTTACAAGTTGAAAGAAATTGCTAATGAACTGACTTCATGAGAGGATGACTTTCCTGCTTATCTGGGTAGCCACAGTGTAGTCAGTCACAAGAGTCCTTGTAAGGGCAAGTGGGAGACAAAAGGGTTACAAGAAATACTTCATCTATGCTTTTGGCTTTGAAGATGTAGACAGGAGTCTATAAGCAAAGGAAAGCAGATAGTGTCTAGAACTGTGGAAATTCAAGTAACAGATTCTCCTTTAGAGCTACCAGAAGGAATGGAGCCCTGCTGACATATTGATTTAAACCCAGGGGATTTCATTTCTGCCTTCCAGAAAGAACTGTGAGGTAATGCTTATGTGTTGTTAAACCACCAATCATGTGGTAATTTGTTGAGGCAGCAGTAGGAAACTAATACAGGAGAAATTGTAATAATTCCAAAAGATAGGTTTAAGATGTGAACATGGGAGGGAGAGGCTGAGACAAGGGTAAAGACAAAGTCATCTGAGTAAAGGAGATTAAAAATTGACAGGCCAGAAGTAGAAACAAATCCATGTTCACATTGAAAGGTCTTTGGATGAGGCTAGACCTGTCAGAGTGAGCTTGACTTTTGCAAAGTACTCCTTTCATAGAGATCTATCCCCCTGTCCATCTGTCACTTCATCTCCATGTGCCAGTGAACAAGATAATTCTTGCCAACATCCAAGCTACTGACCTCCTTGGGTCATGCTTACAGAAATGCTGATATTCTGTTCTATTATCAGTTCACTGAAAGAAATTTAAAATATATCACCAACAGAACACAAATGTGGTTGAATGTGAATTTTTCTAAGTGGTGTGTATTGTGTCATCTTTCCTATTTACTGCTCTATTTTCTTCTACAAGATTTTGGTTTAAGAACTGAATGGCTTATTTCTACCACCTGTTTGTAATAAAGTTATACTCTTAGATTTACTCGCTTCTTAGGTCCTTTTTGCAGTCTGTTAAAGTGGGCCAGAAAAACCATGAAAATAGACTTGTAGTCATAGAATGTATTCATTTCCAAAGCCTGAAGTTATATAAGGTCCTCCTTGCATCACAAAGTTCATAGGTGTGAATCCAGAAAAGACATTGGATAAGGAACATTTAGAATGCTGTTTATAACTCTGCATTTTTGAAAGGAAGTATGTTACAGAGGGAAAAGGTTTATAATATTTTAAAAATATATCTAGAATTAGTGAAGACAGTTTGGTGTGAAATATCCATATATCTGAGCATATTTTGAAGTGTCCTATTGCTTATAAAATGCTTTGTGCTTTGTTTTTTAGACTGTAAACAAAAATATCTTTAATTACATTGATTTTACTCCTGGCACCTTTTACTATTAAAATCTATTATAGTTTGGATCTTGAATTATCTCCCAAAGACCCTTGACTATAAAGCTTGGTTCCCAACCCTCCTAACCTGTGGTTCTACCAGGGAGTGCTGGAAACTTTAGGAGGTGAGATCCCGTGGGAAGACATTAGTTTACAGGGAATGTGCTCTTAAAGGAGATGTTGGGACCCAGTGCCTTCTTCTCTCTTTTTTTTTTTTTTGTTTCCTGGCCACCAAGAGATGAACAAACTTCTCCTGCTATACTCTGTAACCATGATGTATATCACAACTGGCCTTAAACACCTCTGAAACCAAAAGTCAAAAATCTTTTCTCTTTCTAAGTTTATTTATATCATGTATGCTTTAGAACATCAGAAAACTAACAAATACACCTTCCTATTCAACTTGTACTATAATAGGTTACTATTTCAAATAAAACATAAAAAATTTTTCTACCACATAGATAAGAATTTCTAGTCATGTGTATCTTTTTCCTTTCTAAATTTATTTTTCATTGACAAATAAAAACTAAAATTTATCATGTAGTATAACATGTTTTAAAATATGTATACGATGTGGAGTGGCTGAATTGAAGTAATTAACATATTCATTGCTTTATATACTTAACTTTTTTGTGTGTGTGGTAAGAACACTTAAAATTAATTATCTGGAAATTTTGAAAAATAATAGCACTGCTATAACTGCAGTCATATGTTAGATCTCTAGAACTTATTCCTTCTGTTTAACTGAAAACTTGTGTACTTTGACCTATGTCTCCTCATGGTCCCACACTTCCATTACCAGGAAATCACTCTTCTCTGCAATCAACCTTTTTACACTCTACCTATAAGTGAGATCATGCAGCATTTGTCTTTCTGCACCTGGCTTATTTCACCCAGAAGAGGATCTCTCACACTGCACAATTAACATTTCAATCAATTTCTTGAAAAGAAAACTGTTCTTTAGACTATAAAATCAAAATCTTGAAGGAGTTTCAAAAGGTGGCAAAGTAGCATTGAAGGTTGGAGCCAGATGTTCTGGATTTGATTTTAAAATGTTCATGTTGCTTAAGAGAAGATGCTCTCTTCATGAAATATAAGAGCAGGACTCAGCGTTTTGATGGGAGAAAGCCAGGTGCATTATCACAGAAATGACACTCCATTGATGTGACAAAGAAAAAAAAAAACAGCTGCTATTTTGGATAAAGGATATGAAATGAGACAACTGTGATAAAGAGATAAGGAATTCTGTCTTTGCAAACTTTTTAATGCCTTTTAAAATTCATTTTTTTAAAAAATTAAACAACATTTTCAAAAGATCATTTTATGAATTCAGTTGTAAAGGAACTAAGGAACAGTGATTTTGTCTACATTTGAACTTGGTCTTCAAAGGGAGCAGCATAACTTTTGGAAAGGTATAGACACTCATTGTGATGTAATGCCAGAAGTTGCCAGACCTATTCGTTCACTTCTGCCTGCTGAATCTTCTCTACTAAAATCATGATAGATTTGCATTCTATAGATGCAAAAGCAAAATCAAGACCAAAGCACCAATATATTTTCAAGTTCTGAATTCATATTGAGGTTACATCTGCATTTAGCTATTTTATATGTATTTCAGAGACCATAATGAGTGTTCAAAACTCAATCCTACTGTTTTAAAGGAGAACTATGAGGCCTAAACTGAAGGTTTCAACAGAAAGTTTTCTCCTAAATGCCACTTTTGAAGGATGCAATATCTGAGAGAAAGAGATCTCTACTGAGTAATTTGTATGCTCATGAATATTTAGAAAATCAATGTTAAAATGCACGTTACAAAGAAGATCTGTTATTTGGATAAAGAGAGATGGGAATCAATCAGTGAAAACTCCATATGAGACATTTCCATAATGAAGCACAGAAATATCATGAGGTAATGACAAAAATAGTTTCTTGTGTTAAATAGGATGGTTTGAAGGATTAGTGATTGTTAAATGTCTGATTACATATCATATCTGTTCAAAATATAGAACTCTTTTTTATGTTTGTTTGTTTTAAGAACCTGGTGGGAAGTTTTTTGTGAATGAGAACTTACAGAAAATCAGGAAAATTGCACTTGAAATTATAACAAACTTTTCTTATGGAGAAGAAATTAAATAGTAGCCATTTATATTCATTTCAGGTAACAAAAGATCAAATATAATCAACCTGATGAAGCATGACATTATCACCATCACAATATTCATGTTACCTGGAATATTTATATTTCTGCTAATACATCTAAAATGTATTATTCTGCAGCTCTGGAAGCTTAATAAAATCATTTGAAATGGCGTTCAAGAGATGTTTAACTTGTGATCCTTCTTACCACTGTATTGCAAGATCATGGCTGATTCAACTCCTTTTCTCCTAATCATGTACTTTATAAAACTAAAAATTGATAAATATTTGTTGAATCAAATGGTGAGTGCTTAATATTTTGTAATTGATATTTAAAGCCCTAAGAAGAGATAAACCTCATTTACACTCCTACCAAGAGTACCTGGAGTTCCATGGAGTTAATGAACTATTGAAAGCAATTTTATCTGCACAGTATTTTTTGCTCTCCCAATTTAATATTGAAAATAGTACTTATGTAATTAAAATGATGAATATAATAGTGAATTTGTTCTATTCCCAGTTATCATACAAATGGCTTAGTCTTATATTTAAAAAAAATGTGCATTTATTTTTATTCTTTTTTAAAAAAAATTGAATATATGCTATATAACATGATAGTTATTAAGGGTACAAAATGATTAAAATACATTATTAGTTCACCACTTGAATCTCAGACTAGAGAGGGAAATACTGAAGTAATGAAAACTCTACATAAAATATTGGCATAATGACAAAGAAATACAATGTTCTCTGGGTTGACAATGGACATGTAGTGATAAAAATAGCACAGATATAATATTAAATGTACTCCATGCCCTTTTCTAAATTCTTGGAATTTATTCTGTCACTTTGAGCATAGAGTTATTGGATCATGTGTAGACATGTATAGAATAAATAAGAATCTCAGTACTAATTAAAAAATATTACCTCATTCTTTGAAAATCTCAATGTAAAGAGAAAAGTCTATAGCTGTTTTCATACTCCAAGAGAAGCCCAAGACCAAAACTTCTCGGAAGAAGGTACAGCTAAAGGAAGTTCATGTGAATCCATAGACTTGAAGTCACTGAGTTAAGCTAACTTTGAACCTATCTATTTCTGAACTTTAAATTATATGAGCCAATATATTCGATTTTTGTTTAAATGAGATTGAGTGAGGTTTTCTGAGACTTGTTACTTGAGCTGAAAAGGAAAATTGGTTTAAATACTGTAATCTTTCCATACTTTTGAAAAGCCCTCTAGCCTTTGTGCATTTCTTCCCTTCCTAATAAATCCCAATCCACCTACTAAGGTTGAACTGAACTGTAATAACCTATATTATACCTTTCATGATCTCTCTGGTGAGAAGTAATTAATCACCCCTTGGCTTCCCCTATATTTAGTGGCACTGATTTGACTGTGTCTTACATTTTAGTTAGCTGTTTTTCCATGAGAATTTGCTCACTGGCTTTGTGATTAGAAAGATGTGGTTCAAATGTCAACTCCTCCAATTACAAGTTGGAGGTCATTAAACGTCTTTTACTTAGATATTTTACTTAGATATTCTGAAATAGTGATAATGAAAACTAAATCATAGAATCAGTCAGGATAGAAAAAGAGAACACATGTACTAAGGATTGAATGGTGTCTCCCACAAAAAGATACAAGTTGAAATTTCAAAGCCCAGCACCTCATAGTGTTACTTTATTTGGAAATGGAGTCATTGTAGATATCATAGGGAAGACAAAGTCACACTGGCTTAGAATGCACCCTAATCCCATGTGACTGGTATCATTAGAGGTAGACAGCCATGTGAGGAGACCCACAAGGGGAGCACTAAGAAAGGCAGACATTGGAGTCTTGCATCTGTGAGCCAAGAAACAGCAAAGATTTTGGCAAAGCACCAGAAGCCAGCAAAGAGGAGGTAAGGATTCCATTGCTGCCTTGCTAACACCATGGATTTGCACTTTTAGCCTTCAAAACTGTAAAAATAAGTTCCTGATGTTTTTCCTATATACTTTACTTTTTTCTTTTTTTTTTTTGTTTTAATTAGTTACACATGACAGTACAATGATCTTGACATATCATACATTTGAATTAGATGGGGTTTTCCTATGTATTTTAATCAACACAATAATTGTACATATTTATGGAGTGCAGAGTGATAATTTGGTACATAAATGCAATGGGGTAATTAGTATTCTATCTCCTTAAGTATTTATCATCTTTTGTGTTGGGAAGCTTTAAATTCTTCGTGTCTAGTTCTTTATAAATATATATAAAAATTTATGAACCATAGTCACACAACTATGCTGTAGAACATTAGAACTTTTAAAAGAAGACTGAGAAAACTATGTGATGGCCTTGTCCTGCCTTTGGACTCAGGCTTGGACTAGATCTTACATCATAATATTTCCTGGTTCTCCAGCTTGCTAACTGCAGATCACTGGGCTTCTCAGCCTCTGTAACCCCATGAGCTCTTTCCTTATAAGCAATATCTTTATACATAGGGCCTGTATATATCTATATCTATATCTATATCTATATCTGTATCTGTATCTATGTCTATATCTATGTCTATATCTGTGTCTATATCTTTTTCCTAATGGTTCTACTTTGCTAAAGAATTCAGATTAATACACAGTATATGCCTACTATTTATGAAATTTCCCTTTTGCCTCAACTTTTCCAATCAGAAACCTTCTGTTCTTACCCAAGCATGTGAAAATATATCCACTAGTGAATATAGGTATATTTTCTGGATAAAAGAAAATGAAAACTCTGAATCATCTATAAATTTTGCTATCAAAAACTACATGAATCATATGTATTTGAGTTCCAAGCTGTGTTTACTGTGTACAATGATGTCTGAAGCTCCAAACAGTGTTTTTATTGGCATATAAAGCTGTGATCACTGGTATATTAAGTCACATATTGCATTGTGGAGACTGGAGACTTGAACATTATATGCATAGATTAAAAAGTATTCTCTGTGTGCTCCAGTGACTTGAGGAATATATACCAAAATACATACACTACAGTTTGAAATGCTGCATCTTGATATGCTATCATCTCAGCCTCTACCTGCTATATACATGGACAATTGAAGCCTCAACCTTGTTTATTTTGGCTTTTTTATACAATAGAGTATAAAACTATATCAACAGCACTTTAGAGCTTTATTAAATTTTCCTTTCCTCTTACCCAGAAGCATAGTTTTAAAGGCTCATACACACAGACTGACAGCTTGGGCTTTATTTCATTATTGACTTTTAAACGTTTGAAATTTTCCATGACTGATTAGCTTAGCTGGGTAGATTTTGATGTTAATGTAATCAAGTTTGTGTGTTCAGTCTCACTATGAAAGTGATTTCTATCCTTTCCTCACTCCTTCTTTCTTTGCTTTCCCTCATCTTTATTTTTACTTATAGAGGCTTTCTCATCAGTATATACAAAGGTATTAAATAGGAATATGGAAAAAATATGATTATATATATATATATATATATATATATATATATATATAACTATGATAAAAACTCAATAGCAATCAAACCTCCAATTTCAGTTCAGAAAACTCACAGTGAGGATTGGGTTATTTTTTTCTCCATATTTTTATTGGTGTACTATATTTGTACATAATGGTGGGATTTGTTTTTACATATTTGCATGCATGCAATATAAAAACATATTTTGGCCAGCACAACCAAAGGAATTAATGATTAATGGCTTCCAAGTTATTCACAATTTACTGGTAGAGACAAAACATTATCATAGAACTAAAATATCAGTTAAACTACAAGTTTGATAATAGAGTTATTAAAAACGATTACTTCAGATTATTTAGTTTAAAATGTAAATGGTGTTTGGGATAGTAAGTGAAGTGTCTCATAGTCAAGTACTCTTCAATAGATCTTTAAAGAATGACTTAGAATTGAATCAATATAATTTCAAAGTTCTTTTTCAAAAGACACTGAAATTGTGTATAGTTTAGGGTTTTCATATTTATTAAGTCTCCTTAGGATGTATTTATACTGATTAATCTCTTTACCTATTTGCTTACTAATTATTACTTTTTGACAATCTGGCAAACTTAGAAGACATGTTAGAATGTTAGATGTAGGACAGAAAAACAATGACAAATGCTCATTGTGACACCATATAATGGACTAACTTTCAGAATAGGTTATCAAAAGCACTGTCTTAAAAATTTGTATTTCAGTGGGACCTCACACATAACTTAAAAGGAAACATAACACAAAACTTAGGTACTTATATGACCTTGAGCTTTTTGTGCATCCATATATTTAAATGTAGACTATACAGATTTTTGTAAGAGCCAGAGTTCTCCAGCCATTAAAATGAAAACTGAAGAAATACTAAGTTTTTAAGTTTAGTACTATTTTTTTTTTCAGAAACTATATAGTGCATAAAGAGATCTATGTGTGAAGTTCTGCAAACACTATCCTACAAGAACTGACAATGAATTCAAAAACCTATTTTCACAGTTTCACAAACGGTGCAAGAGTAGTCCTTGGGGAAATAGTAGGTCTTTGTTGAATAAGTGTGATAACTTGAATTTCAATCAGATATCAATTTCCTGCCAACGAATTGTCTCTGTTATTTAATATAGTTGCATCTCTGGCAAAACCTATTAAATTTAAAAGGTCACATCTTTGGATGTCTCTTCTTTTATTTAATAAGTATTTAAATGGACTGTTATTCATGAAACTTATTTTACAGATACATACACATTATGTTACTGTAGCCATTTGAGTTGTTGTTCATAAACAGAGGATTATTTTTTTCATAGAAGATATTTTAACTCCTGGATTATTTTATTTTTATACTGATCAGCCAAACTGTGCAGTACTGCTCTGGAAATGTCCCTCAAGAAGGGGCTGAAAAAAATATAATCAATGAAACGACATCTTTACTAGGGAATTATGTACTAAGCAATTACTCTTTGGAGTATTATACAATTCACCTCTCAAATCATTAACATTATATATTATCCTAATATGAATGCTACCCTAGATATTATATCCCAGATATAACATTGGTATTTAAGAGATAATAATTACTGCCATAAAAACAGAGAGTTTGCAGGTGTTAAAGCATAGGTATTCATCACATGAAAATGTGTAGAGAAGCATCATGATCACATAGAACAAGTGATGGAGGAAATGAATCAAAACTACATGGTGAGACAGAGAGACTAAAGAAAAGATTATATCAGCAAATAAAATCTGTATGGATTAGTAATCTTCATTCCTTCAATAGTGATAATGACTGTGTCACATTCTAGAACATAGGGGATGAATTTGATAGCATGTGAAGTCATTATGAAGGAGTATTGAAACAGGTGATGTGAGGTGAAGCTGGGAGGACAGGAAGATGGATGGATGACAGACTTTGAGCATGAATTATTTTTCATGAGATATGATAAAAATAAAAAAGTCATTGCATTTCTTTTTGCAGAGACTGGCTTCATAAAAACACTTTTAAAAGTTTGTTCTAGTAACAGCAGAAATTAGATTAAAGCATCCATGAACCATTCAGTTTGGTTTGGTTGGGAAGAAAATACAGTTTACAAATTTACCTTTTTAATTCAAGATCTAGATAAATAGGTAATATTGTATCTGAAATTACTTCAGAGATAAAAATTAACACACACTCACACGCATGCGCGCACACACAGGTGGGGTGGGGCGAGAGAGATACAGAGAGAGTGAGAGAGAGAATAGTGTCAAGAAAACCCAGTATCTCTATATTATATTTAGGTTTCAATTTCTTCTAACAACAGTCCCAACTACATTTGAAGCTATTGGCCCTCCTACTGTTGGTGATAAAGTAGAAATTTTAGGAAACTATTGAGAATGACATGGGAAGCATAAATAGCTCACTTTAAAAAAAAAACATAATTTGGTAAAAAATTAAAAGTTGATTTTAAAGTAAAGGAGTACCTTTGAAAGTTTAGAAGTTAAAAATGCAGTGGTTAGGTTTATGTTAATATGCACAGTTTTAAAAGAATACTTGTTTATAGATAAATGAGTTTATATTCTTTATATATTTCAAAATATCTGTTACCATTATTTACTTTCTATATGCTTCTTAAATATTCATATTTCTGTTGATTCATTGCTTGATGATAATATACAGGTATGTCTTTACCAACCATTGAAAATGAAAATACCTTTTCACAGTGGAACATATATGGGAATACAAAGCAGTCAAGAGCTTTAGATTCAGCCATTCCCTTTGTCTGGGTCTCAATTTGTCCTTTGGTAAAATTGGGTCTAACATTTAGTGGCCAGTTAGCTCATGAAAATGAGTCTGATTTTTGAGTCTTACAAGATAGCAAACAGATGATTGTGTGAGCTTAGATTTGTACTATCTTAACAGCTCAGCTCCTTTACCTTCCATTGTTTTATCATGTTAGCTTCTCAGTGAGCACTTCCTGGGCTTTCTTTTTAACATTCAGTTACTGCTCCCACTCATCCTTATATTCTTCTCTGCCTGATTTTTCTCTGTAATTCTGGCATGCTATATTATTTGCTTAAATACCTTCTTTAAAGTATACATTTGTACCATGCATAATTTGAATGATGTACCTAAAGTTTGCCAGAGGAGTACATACACCCTGCAAAACATTCATGATTTGAAAATTGGCATATAACATTTTTTTTACTCAATTTACCACTTTGACAGGATATATTTTAAAACAAGCTGCACAAAATATATCCATGATATCAAGAATATATGGGCATACTTAAATCCCATTGACCCCCTTAGTTTCTTTCACAGCTATAGATTGAATTCAATTCATCTTGGCAACCCATAAAAAGTAAGAAATCTAATTGTCAGAACTGGATCCTCTTTATGCAGAGAGATGATCCTGAAGTCTTCTAACAAAGGACACAAGGATGAGATTGGAAGAAACAAAAACATATTTGAAAAAAGAAAAGGATCATTTCTTCATACAAAGATTTGCAGCAACCTATAAAACTAAGGGTATTAGTGGAATATTTGTTAGTTTTTGAGGAGTTTCTACTAACCACAGATGTAATGGGGAAAATAATGAAAAGAGCATTCAAGATAAATATAAATGCAATAAGATACAATAGAGTGGGCACTGAAAGTGTTCATTCATGATTCCACTCCCAGTGCACATAAATGTCTCTCAGGCAGATAATTCCTTTCTTCCTCCTGAATTCCTTTCTGATTTTTCTTTCTATATCATTCAGAACTTTCATCCTACACTCCCCAACAACAACAAGAGAAAAGAATAGGTCTTAATACACTTGATTCTGGGGTAAATGTGTATGTGGAAGAAGAAGGGATGAAACCAATTAAGAATGATAAAGTCAGTGTTTATCAAAGAAGTGAATGCACCTTTAAATAAGGCCCATGGAAGGACTCAGGGGACTGAGGCTACTACTTCCTCTAAATAAAGCATGTCTACTAGGGAGAAGCCTCACACCTTCTTTCACCTGCCAGGATCCTCAATCTGTTTCCCATAGTCTGAGTCTCAGCCTGTCAGGTGGTTAGCAGAAACTTTAATCTCCACTCACTAGACGCCAGTACCCCTACCACCACCAAGTTGAAATAACCAAAAACATCTCCACACTTTGGCAAATGTCCCCTCAGAATAGTCACTTCTGGTTCAGCACTTTTGCCCCATACATATAAAAAAGCACACAGAAAAAGCAGAATAAAAATCTAGGAAGCATAAGAAAAAGAGTTTTAAAAGATGAAGTTGGATGGGCTGGGGATGTGGCTCAAGCGGTAGCGTGCTCGTCTGGCATGTGTGCAGCCCGGGGTTCCATCCTAAGCACCACATATAAACAAAGATGTCATGTCCACCGCCGAAAACTAAAAAATAAATATTATAAAATTCTCTCTCTCTCTCTCTCTCTCTCTCTCTCTCTCTCTCTCTCTCAAAAGAAAGATGAGATGAGGTTGGAAACATATGCTGAAGATTTAATAAACCTTAGAAAATTGTTTAGTTTTATTTATACTTAAGTTATATATGAATTTTACCTTTAAGAGAAAGAAGACATTAATAAAGTATAACAATATATAGGTTAAGAATAATATCTATTATTATGATAAAATGAATGTCAGAAAAACTTGACTAAAAGAAATACTATTGGGTGTGATAAGTAGGCTATTTTTTTTAAAGTAGTGGTTCTCATTTTATTGGGAAACATAAACAGTTATGGAAAATCACCAAAGATCATACAGTAGGATATTGTAGAAGCTCAATTTTTTTGTTCAACTTAATACACATTTCAGAATACTCATCTAGTTATGTGTTAGGGAAAAACAATCCAGAAAGAGTTTATTTTTTTAGAAGTATCTTTTTAATTTCCTAGTCCATTAATTCATTGGGTTATTTGTGTTTTTAAGTCTTTTTTTCTCTATGAAGTAGGCTAATTTAATAATAAAAAGTTGAATATAGAAACCTCACACAAATGAATATGAATATGCCATAAAGAAAAAAATAAAAATAAGATATTGACAAATATTAATGAAAGAAAAATCTTGTGTGGCATTCTATAACTTACAAAGGAATATTGGTAACTTGATGTTTTGAAACAATGAAACAAGGATCAAAGTTAAATTGATTTTTTAAAACTTTTTTCTACAAATAGTGATTCATAGGATACTTTTGTGCTCTAAACATATACCCAAATTGACTTAAAACTGAACAACAAAGAAACCTAAAATGTTTGTGAATAAGTATATGTATTATAATCATTAAGGCATAACCACTAAACACAGCAAGTGAATTTGAAATGCAAGAGTAAAAATAAGAGTAATGATACCAGGAAACACCATGTATATCCAAACAGAATAGATGAAAAACTGACTTCAGCCATTTGTAAACTTCATCAAAATAAAACACCAAAGCAAAAAAGCTGCAAGGAGATTTAAATTGAAAAACACAATAATAATAACAAATGCAACTATTGTTTAGTAAGCACTCACTACCTATAATTCATTTTGTTAAGTAATATTACATATAAACTTATTTTACATTCAAAAGAGGCTAGCAAAATGTGTAGACCCAACACTATCATGTTACAGATGACTGCCACTTATTAAATTAGGTAAATGAGGAAGGTAAGTTTGCTCAGTGTGTGGATGGGGAATAGATGGGGTTAGGAGATCAGTAAGCTTTCTCTCAGAGATGCTTCTTTTGAGTTCATTTTCACTTATTCTCCTTTATCCTGCAGAAGTTGGCCACCTGATTTGTACATTGCTTTCATGATTACTTTATTCAGGTCAACTGTTCAGGGGCCCTGTACTGCACACCCAGTTGAAAATGGCACCTTTTGCTACCCTCTTGAAATACCTAATTCTTCTTTTTTTTAAATTTTTTTAATATTTATTTTTTAGTTTTTGGCTGACACAACATCTTTGTTTGTATGTGGTGCTGAGGATCGAACCCGGGCCGTACGTATGTCAGGCAATCGAACTACCACTTGAGCCACATCCCCAGCCCCCTAATAATTCTTTATGTGTAGATAGGGTTATAAACAGATAAGTAAATCAGGGTCTCTATCTTTTATGATTTGCCACTGTCATAGTGTGCTAATGAGTGAACATTAATAAATATTGACTTAATTAATAAATTAATTAGTTAACAAATAGGGAGACAAATGAAAGAAATGTTCCAGGGGAGAAGACTGACAGAATCAGAAAATCATATATTGGATTTTATTGCTGCCTGTGATTTACTGAATCCAAGAAAAGATACAGTCTTCTACTGAGGTCCAGGAACATGCCTTTGGTGGCTGTATATGTGAATGTTTTATTGGAGTCAAAGGAGAGCCAAGGGTAGAAATCTGAGTTTGAGCCAGTTTTATGTAACAGTCAGGCAAGGCCCAAAAGCAGGGTTTTCAAGTCATATACATTGGGCAGGATTTTTTGGTATCAATAATGTACTAACTGAATAGATTTATATAAAATGGTGGGGTAAAGGATAATGATTCTTTATAATTCACTGCTTACAAATAATGGTAGCATTACATACGAAAAACAAGTTTTGTCTTCCACCCCAAATCATGACATATATTTAAGGAAGAAATCTCTTATCGTTTTTTATTATCTATTTTAAGAAGTAAGTATGCAGTGTTTTTTATTCATGTGTCTTAAATCCTGCAGTAGAAAATATCTACTCAGCTCTGAAGCTCTCTTTCTTGTTATTGCCTCTTGTTAATATATAATACAAACTAGTCTCTATTTTTAGTAATTTTGTTTTTTTCCTGAAGAGTTCTATTTTAATTCCCTTTACTCATAGGAATGAAGCCCAGAGGAATATTTAGCCCATATTTGCTGTAGAAATTGCTGATCAAGTTAGCTTTTAATCAGATTAAATGTTGCTACTTAACCCCAAATAATAGAAACTTGATCCTCTGCTACTACAATTAAAAATTATATATGTCCACTTGATACTTACACAGTCACCTTAATAGGTATTTCATGCAGTAGTTTAAATTACAAGATATACTTTTTTTTAAGCCTTGTCACAGAGAATGGTTTACCTTTTTTTTTTTTTTCTAGGAGAATTTACCTCCACATAGTTTCTTGAAATTTTTTTTTAATTTGTTTTAATTAGTTACACATGACAGTACAATGATCTTGACATATCATACATTTGAATCAGATGGGATATAATTTCTCATTTTTCTGAGTGTACAGGTTGCAGAATCACATTGGTCATGCAGTCACATATGTACATACAGCAATGAATGCTTTGAGTTTTTTTTTTTTTTTAGCAAATATTTATAGTTCCTTCTTAACTCATGGTTCTTATCCTTTCCTGTATTTTGTCTTGGGAAATTGATATTGAGAAGATAATAAATTATTATGTATTATTTTCCCGGTATTTCATACATTTTTGTTGAATATGTATTTGAACATGACAATTTACTTTTTATTTGCTATGAGTCTCTCAACCCATCTGATATCTTTTATTGTATGCCATCAGAACAAATCAAACCATCCACCCACATCCTTAATTCACATCTACAAAATATGCAAACCTGTGCACACACATATTTTATATGAATGAGTTACCTCTGTCTTCTGGCTGTAACTTTCAAAGATTAATAGTGGAACACACTTGGATACCTGATCCTCTTTTAATTTGGACCCTCAATGTGAGTAGATAATTTCTATAGTGAGACAAATCTGTGTTGAATTTGTAACATTCTTTTAACTTTAATAAAATAATTTCAAAATCTGTTAACAAAATAATATGAAAACATAGTAAAGGATGGAATAAAAAATTCCATTACATTTACAATTGGTGAGAGAGAGAACTGAAAACACCTGTATATACATCACATTTTCTTCATTCACATCAGTCAGAAATAAGAGCTAAAGCAGGATGCTTTCAGATATAGTGTTCCTGAATTGTTTGGAGGATTCTACTTGACAGAGCATAACCTCCTAAAATTAAACCCAGCATTCTGATCCAAAACCTGGACCAAACAAATCTCATTTCTATTGTAATCGCCTGGAATAGCATCTTTTTTCCTATTTTGTTATCTTCACAAAATAATGAGTAATCAGATAAAATAGATGCCAGATTTAAAAAAAATAATTAAGAATATCTTTGGGTTTTAAGAATCTTATAAAACAAAGGTCACAAGCACAGAATATTTTCTAAGCAAATGAAATGTTAAAATGCAATGAGCACATAGCCACAAACATAAGATAGATAATGTATTTGTTAACTGCATAATATCTACCTAGAAATAACAGTCATAAAGAAATAAGTGAAAATGTCAGTAGGTAGAAAAGGACTCTGATTTTCAAAATAGAAAATTCATGTTACATATTGCTTAAAGCTTCCTAATGAGGAAATGGAATAATTTATTCCAAGAGAAGTTAAAAGCCAAATTATTAGGGACATTTATAGAGATTGATAAAATTTACTATTATCAACTATTCTATCAAAACTATAAGTGATCATTTATATTACAGAGATAGCTTTTAATCTGACTTGATTTAACTTTGTTGCATGAGTTATTTATTCTATTACAACATGTAGCATAAGAGGAAAAGAAATTAGAGGCAATAGGACTAAACAGAGAAGTCAGGCTCACCACCCATATTATTTAAGTCTTAAAAAGGTATGTCTTACAAATTGAATTTGCAGTGTATTTAAAATAAAGTTCAATAGATTGGTGATACTTCCATATTTTAGTTTTGAAGACAAAACATGAACTGAATTGTTAAGGCAAGGATATGGGACCTGGGTGACACATTTTCTCTTTACATTACCATTTAGAGTATTATAGCAGGAAGTGCTAAATGATTCCCTAGCAGCATAACATCAAAGTACTGAGCAGAGAACTCTATGCTAGTATATTACCAACCAATATTTAAAGAAGGAAAGGAAGGGCACAAGAATGTATGAAGAAAGTAGAACCCAAACCACTTCTTTTTAGGAATAGTGTCACAAACCAATCATTATATCTTTTTGTTCCAGAATATTTATTTATTTATTTTTAATTTTTTGTTTGTCATTTTTATTAATTTTTTTTGTTAAACTTATTTATTTATTTATTTATTTTGCCATTATACATGAGCTCTCTTATTATTATTTTTGCATTACAATTATTAATACACCTTTATACCACAATTTATCATATCTCTGATTGTATATAAGGTATGTTGACACCAAATTCACATCTTCATACATGTATTTTGTATAATGATGAGGGTCTCCTTCCACCATCCATGCTATTCTCCTTCTCCCTCCCTTTCCCTCCCACCCTGTTTGTTGTTTTTAGATACATATGACAGTAGGGTATATTTTAACATAGTGTACATACATACATGAGATGCAACCCATTGCAATTTTTTTAATTTATAAAATTTGTTTTAATTAGTTATACATGACAGTAGAATGCATTTAATCACTTTGATATATCATACATAGATGGAATATAATTTCTCATTTTTCTGAGTGGACATGTTGCAGAATCATATTGGTCATGCAGTCACATATATACATACAGTATCCCCACATCTCCTCCCCTCCCCTCCCATCACTTCCCTCTACCTAATCTAAAGGTAACACTGTTCTTCCCTAGTGTCCCCCACCCCCACCTTATTGTGAATTAGCATCCACATATTAGAGAAAACATTCGGCCTTTGGTTTGGTGGGATTGGCTTATTTTGCTTAGCATGATATTCTCCAACGCCAAATATTTACTGGCAAATTCCATAATTTTACTCTTCTTTAAAGCTGATTAATATTCCATTGAGTATATATACCACATTTTCTTTATCCATTCATCTATTGAGGGACACCTAGGTTGGTTCCATAGTCACAAGAATGGTTGAACGTGATGTGGGTTTACATTGGTTGTGTATTCACATATGAGCATAGAAAAGTTTCATCTGATCCATTCTACTGTCTTTTCTATTCCTATCCTCCCTCCCTTCACTTCATTCCCCTTTGTCTAATCCAATGAACTTCTATACTTCCCCTTCCTACCCTCCCTTGTTATGGGTTAGCATCCACAAATGAGAAAGCATTTGACCTATGGTTTTTGAGGACTGCCTTATTTCACTCAGCATATTCTCTAGTTCCATACATTTACTGGCAAGTGCCATAATTTTGTTCTTTTTTATAGCTGAATAATATTCCATGGTGTGTATATACTGCATTTTTTTATCCATTCATGCACTGAAGGCCACATAAGTTGGTTCCAAAGCTTGGCTTTTGTAAATTGAGCTGCTATAAGCCTTGATGTGCCTGCATCACTGTTGGGTATAAGAGAACAAGTGGGATACCTGAGTCAAATGGTGGTTCAATTTGAAGTTTTTTAAGGCATCTCCACACTGCTTTCCAGAATGGTTGCACTAGTTTGCCGTCCCACCAGTAATGTATGAGTGAATATTTTTCCCCACATCCTCACCAACATTTAGTATCACTTGTATTCTTGATAATTGCCCTTCTGACTGGAATGCATGAAATCTCAGTGTAATTTTAATTCGCATTTCTCTAGTTGCTAGAGATGTTGAACATTTTTAATACATTTTTTTGACCATTTGTATTTCCTCTTCTGTGAAGTGCCTGTTTAGTTTCTTTACCCATTTATTTATTGGGTTATTTGTTTACTGGTGTTAATTTTTTTTTTTTTGGAATCTTTGTATATCCTGGAGATTAATGCTCTATCTGAGGTGCAGGGGATAAAGTTCTTCTCTGATTCTGTAGGCTCTCTGTTAGCCACATTTCCCTCATGTACAGAATGAAGGTCTTGGAAAAACAGTAGGAAAAGTAGCAGGGAAGACTTTATACCACACATTACCTGTGCATTTCTTATTCATACGCTTGTCCACTATTTTAAGCATATTTATAGAGATGGATATTGTTTCTCTCACAATTTTGCAAATGGCACAATAAGTAGATGAAGAACTTTACTTGAGAGCTAGGTAGTGAAAGAGGCAGCAGGCCAGGAAAACTGTTCCTGAACACCATGCAAGGTAGATGGCTTCTTAGTTTGCTTTCTCATTGAGAGCCTATGGGTTCATAATTTTGGAATAAAGTTTTCATACCTATTTCCTACAGGGAGGGTTCAGAGTTGGACATAATAAGAATAATGTCAAATGACACATTTTTATAAATACTTCCTGTGGGGTCAAAATACAAAAACAACTCTCAAACCCTGATGAACTCTGAAACTCTAGCAAGTAGGTCAGGTCATGTCTACACAATTACATGCACTCTTTGCCTAAGCAAATGAAAATGTTATATTAACTTGTGTTAACATGAGAAATCTATTTCTCCTTTAAATTTGTAGGAATGAAAGTGAAAATGAATGGATACAATACTGAAAACCACAAAGTAGTGATGTTCTTAAGAAACCAATAATCAGATAGAGAGCTCCAACATATTTCATGGTAAAATGGCCTTTCCACATAAAATTTGTTGTTTCTTCTTCATAAGATGTAATAAAGAAGTCAAATCCTTTTCTGTTTCCATCATTCTACTGCTTAAAAATGGAACAAAACAAAATATATGCTAATAAAATTTGTACTCAGTACATGCTAATATTTCACTGTCAACTTGTTAGTTGCTTAAAGCAAAGTGAACAAAATCAGAAAAACAAAACCATCTACATTTTGCTCATAACTTCACCTCAGTTATTGTTTGACACTAGTCTGAAAGAAAGTACCCAAAATACACATTCAGGCTGTTCTCTTGTCTTGCTCTCACCTTATTAGTTGTATTGAGGGAAATACTCTTCCCAAGCAGGCATTTGAGACATTTGCTATTCAGACAGGCTGTTTTAAAGCCAGAATCTCTTTGCGCACTTCTATAAGTGAATGTATCATGAAAAGAAAAATGAGGGAAAGAGAGTGTGGAATAGGAAGGGTGGCAACATTTCCCAGCCAAGCCCTGTCACTGGGCTCAGACATCAATGTGGAGAGAGTAGAAGATAAATCATCTGATTGTAGAACATGTTATTGTCTGGGGACAATAATACTGCTTTAGATGCCAAATGACAAATAATGGCATGGTGTTAGGCGATATTTCTTTCTGCTTCTGCACTGAAACTAACATTGCTCAGTCACCTCCAGGTGAGCAAGAGAAGGTGATGCCTTCATCACCACGGTGACAACCGTGAGGCAATTTCAAGATTTCACAGTGAAGGGACACTTGCTGTGTTAGCACTGAAGTTGGAAAGAAGACCATGAAAAGATATATATATATATATATATATATATATATATATATATATATATATATATATATATATATTTCACTGTTCGTTTTAAGGGAAAATAAGTATCACAGTAGACACTGTCATTTGTGCATGAGTGCTGTACTTGTATAAGAGCTGTAAAGATTAGATCTGTATCCAATTTTTCAATGATATAGGCACTTATTTTATTGGTTATGATGTCACTCTAATATTTGGCAAAATATAATTTCATGCAAATAATTTTAAGATAATTTTGTAGGGACTGAAATTTCTGACAGGTTCTAATTTACTATTTTTTTTAAAAACTCTGTAAGCATAAATTGCTTAAGTTTTGTACTGTACATCACAGTTGTAAAATTCAAACAGGTTATTGTAACTAATTACACAATTGCAACCAAATAATGTAATTGTGGTCCTTTGAAGTATTTGAACTCTAACAATTTCTGAGTGGTTTTATTCAAATTGCATTGGATGTACAGGCTCCTATCTAATTGTCTAATTGATTTCATGAAGAAAGATTTTGTAAGCATTTTTATTTTCATCACTTAATGTTTACTAACTATTGTCAAAGTACTCTCTTCAACATTATGTGT
This sequence comes from Urocitellus parryii, assembly GCF_045843805.1. Lineage (NCBI taxonomy): Eukaryota > Metazoa > Chordata > Mammalia > Rodentia > Sciuridae > Urocitellus > Urocitellus parryii. The sequence goes on from NC_135540.1 coordinate 60,761,096, forward strand.
GTGTGTGTGCGTGTGTATATATGTATATATATCCATCCGATGATAGAAATTACTCACTTATGTTACTGTCTTTTGTATAGAGATTTTTCCTATTTAACAATAACTTATAGTGGACATCTCTAAAAGATTCCAGAGAATGGAGAAGCAAAGATTAACTAAGTACCATCTGTCTGAGAAATGATGAAGAAAAGAAGCACTGGGATCTAAAATATGATAAAGGGGTTGGGTCTAATGAGTTTGAGTCAAATATTGAAAAAATAAGTAAGCAAGGTTAATATGAAAACTTAGTATGAATTGAGACAATAACATATAAAAAGGGAGTGGGAAGATAAAAAATGCCTTTGAGGAACTTCAAAAGTTCCCAGTGACTTCAACATAAGAAAATAAAAAGGATCTCAAGACCTGGGATTGGAGCAAAGGCATGTATAAATGCAGGATGCAGAACAAGTGGGCCATGGTGGGCTTACTATGTCTTTATAGGATCTTTGGACTTTAACAGCAATGGGGGACACCATTAAGAATTTTTTTTTTAAATTCACATTTTTAGATTCAGGAAGAAATTTTAATAAACAATTATAACAATCATTTTAAGAAACAATGATATCAAACTCTTGTGACATAGTAGATAGAAATCAATAGAATTAAAGGATGTTTAAATGATAAAGTGGATAGGGCTTATTAAGAAGTACGGGAAGTACTGATTTTCTAATGGATGTGAGTGAATATGTATTGACATCATACATTGAAACAGGTCATAAAGGAAGAGAAGGAATTTGACAGGGATAGGATTAGGGAGTTTGGCAACATTTGATTTTGGACAAGATGAATTTGAAATCTTTTTAGAACTAATAATTTTATTTTAATTGACAGATAAAATTGTACCTATTTCTTATGCATTATATGGTGTTTTGACTTATATACCATATACATATATATTGTGGTTTAAATAAATCTGATTAATGTGCATTACTTCACATGGTTATCAATTTTATGATATTCTTTTAGAATTTTTCAAGAATACCATAAAATTATATCATTGATTAGGAAAAATAAGTAGGAGATATTTCAAATACATTGGTGACTATAATGGATTGAAACTAATGAAATACCTGGGCTGGAGATGTATTTTTACAAATAATTTTCAGACAGGTGATAATTGAAGGTATATTTAAAGTTGAGACTAAAAGTCACAAAATATGAAATGAAAAGGAAAGGACCCATAGCTGAGCCTTGAGGAATTCCCATATTTACTTGCTACAACAGATACTAATAGGTAAGTTTGAGGATGTGTAATTTACAAAAGAAAAACTTTAGAAGAAATGGTAAACACCATCAGATGCTGCTAAAATGTCACCTGTAATATCAGGATTAAATATATATATATATATATATATATATATATATATATATATATATATCAATTAAATATTTGGTAAGGAGATAATTTTCATCTTTGGTGAGAAATATTTTAATGAAATTATTAAGACAAATGTGAAATCATGGTCAATTTTGGAGTAAATATGAGGTCAAGATATAGAGAAACAATAACTTTAAGTTTTTTTTATAAAATTGGGAAATCGGAAATATGAATATTTTAGGTGGAGAAAGCACTTTATATATTTGGTTAGTGAAATGAATAGGAGTTGAGGAGATGTCAAAATTGATGCACAAATTCAGGTGAAAATATATTAAAGTTATTGATTATATATTTCCTGGCAGAGGATTTAACCTTAAAAAGAGGGGGGCCTTTATTTTAAGAGTGGAAGAAAAGAGGATGAATAATTTTGCATATTGGACTGATGAGAAATTTGATAGTCCATGTGTCAATATCTTTCTTACAATACCCTGCATCCACAGTTCAATTATATGGATAGGAAGAATACATTATATACACCTTCCACATGATTTGAAGCATTCCACCTGGATTCACAGAGATAGACCAATCAGCACTTGTCCTAAGATCAACATAATGATTTTTGTTTAGCATTAAAAATAATATGCAATTAAATAAAAGTTTTAAAATAACAAAATGCATTACAAGTAATAAAGATAAATATTGCTTTGACTTTCAGTAATATATGTCCCAATTATTTACTGAGGAGGAGAAGCAAAATGTAGAATTTATTTCTAATTTGGGTCATGGGAAAAACAAATTATTTGATTAGGAGACGTTATAATTAATATTGCTTTTAATACATTTATTTTTTGGTATGGATAGGATTTCTATGCCAATTCCATTTTGTGTCTTCTCATATTTTCCTTCTCAAATTTTCTAGGCAAATAGACCACAGAGTCCTCGAGCTAATTATATAATTATATTGTTAGCTATATCAGCATTCAAGCTAAAAACATTAAATGATTGTTCTGTTAAAAAAAAACTGTTGAAATAAAAGTCAGTAGCAAATGTTTCATTTTATTTCTGAAAGCTTTTCTTACCCAGCACAATGTAATTTTAATATATTTATCTGTGGTTTGCTAAGATGTTAAAATAAAATGAGTATATACCTCCTATTGTTGGTCTACAGAGGAAGTTTCTCCTGTGCATTTTAACCCAGAAGCTTATTAATCATTCTAAGGCTTTTGTCGACAGGAGTGTGTGGTTTAGTGATGAAATTATGGTCCTGGGAATCTAGTTTCTATTTTCCGTTCTCCACCTAGCTTGTTTTTAATGACTTAGGAAGCCATTTAACTTCACTAAGATGTTTCTATATTTTAAAAATTTATTCCAATTATTGGAGCCCATATTATGCTAGCTCAACAATGAAGAGAATTCCCACAGATCCAAAGGGCATTCCTGGAGATGGTGAGCAATGCTGAATGGTTTTTGACGAATTACCTACTGACAACACAGAAACTAGGCCACATTTTTAAATATTACACAACTGAAGAATGACTTCTACTCTTTTTACATCTGTGCTTTCATCACTTTCTATGGTCATTGATTCACATCAAATATAATTGCCAGGAAGTTTGATTTGTTCTGCTGATAGAACGAGTGTCAATACTGGTGTGTGTATGTGTGCGCGTGTGTATTTCCACAAAAGTTCATGATTCATACACTTAGAGATTATTAGTGACCAATGTAAAAATTAAAAAAAATAGTAGAAATGTCACTGCCAACTATATAAATCATAGATGAAGGATTTCCTATTTAACAGCAAATATTTATAGACTGGCAGCTCACAAATTTATTTGTTACTGTTTATTTTCTTTGAAGGTTTAAGTCATCACTGCTCAGTTGAATACCTTCTAACAAATGATACACAAAATATCCTTTGAAGTTCAGTAACATCATACTGAGTTCTAAAAATGTGAATTTTATAAAATTAATAGTAATAATTTCTAGGGAAGGAAAATACTATACTATTGCTTTTCCAATGTAGTAAATTTATTATTGGTCCAATTACTTACTTCTCCTAAGAAAAATATTGTACATCTACACCCTCTGCCATAATTTTCCATGCATCTTATGAGAGAGGCTTAGTACCTTGTCCTGTTGACATGGATGGGAACTTGACCATATGTCCTAACTTAGCCAATGATATATGAACACGTGTCATAGATTTTTTTCCTGAAGAAAATCCTTAAGAATAATTTCATGGATCTGCTTTCAGCTGTCATAAGAATAACATGTCCTTCACAGCCACATAAATATTTATAGCAGCACAATTCACAATAGCTAAACTGTGGAGCCAAACTAGATGTCCTTCAGTGGATGAATGGATAACAAAAAGTGGCATTTATACACAATGGAATATTACTCTGCACTAAAAAAGAATAAGATTATTGTATTTGCATGGAAATGGATGGCATTAGAGAAGATTAAGCTAAGTGAAGTTAGCCAATCCCCCCCCCCAAAAAATGCCGAATGTTTTCTCTGATATAAGGAGGGGGGTGACTCAAAGTGGGGTAGGGAGGGAGAGCATGGATGAATATTACCTCTAGATAGGGAATAGGGGTGGGAGGGAAAGGAAGGGAGAAGGAGAATAGCAAGGATAATGGAAGGAGATGGTCATCATTATACAAAATTCATGTATGAAGAAGAAATGAGCTATCAAACTAAGAAAAGACATGGAGGAAACTTAAATGCATATTGCTAAGTGAAAGAAAGAGAATCTGAAAATGTACATAGTCTATGATTTCAACTGCACAGTATTCTGGAAAAAGTACAAATTTCACTGTCCCTATTGACAATAAAAAGGCGAGTGATTACCAAGGTTGGAGGCTGAAGGGAAAAATAGGTGAAACACAGGTTATTTCTAAGGTAGTGAAACTATTCTGTAGATACTGTTGTGTTCGATGTATAACATTATAATTTGGCAAAACCCATAAAAATGTATAACACAAAGAATCAGCCCTAATGTAGTGTGCTTCAATAATAATGTATCAATGTTAGTTCATCAATTGTAACAAACATCCCACTAATGCAAGATGCTAATAATAAGGGAAGGTTCAAGGAGTGTATGGGAACTCTTTGTAGTTTGTTCAATTGCTTTGTAAACCTAAAACTCTTCTGAGAAATAAAGTATTCATTAAAAGAAAATTTTAAAAAAGAATAACATGTCCTTAGATAATTCCTTCCCTGTCCAGCTAGGATTTGGAAGTCAGTATTCCATTGAGCAATGCTAACATCTGTCTACAACAATAAGCTGTAATATGAAGAGAAAGTAGTGGTGGTTGTTCTAAGCCACTGATATTTTGAGTTGTTTGTTACCATGAATAGTTAAAAAAAATAAGTACAACTGTCATTGCACGGGAGGCATAATTAATTTCACATATCAGTTAATTTTCTATTTAAAAAACTATGTCACGCATCTTTTCCGATCTTTATGTGAAAAACCAAGTTTACTTGTCATCGTCTGAAAGCTGGAAGAGAAACAAAGAAAGGCATTCATTTTTCCACTATAAAAATGCTGAGAATTTAAAAATGGCTCTTTTCTTGTGAGTTATCTTTATTTTTCTTTTTCTCTTGAAGGAAAGCTTCCCTGGATATATAGAGTTCACTGCTGACAGTTCTTTACTATTGGTACATGAAAAATGTGCCAATTCTTTCTAGGCTTCATGGTTTGATAGGAAGACTCACTGTCCTTTAAATTGTTTTTCTCCTATAGGGAATGTGACATTTTGTTCTGGCAGTTTTCAAGATATTTTCTTTGTCTTTAATTTTCAAAAATGTCATTATAATAAGTCTCTTTCTTTCTTGTCTTTCTTTCTTTCTTTCTTTCTCTTTCTCTCTCTTTCTTTTTCTTTTTTTTTTATTACCTGGAGTTTGCTCAGCTTATCAGATCTGTAAGTTTGTGTCTTTTGGCAAATTCAGGAAGTTTTCAGTCCCTATTTTATTCAAATACTCTTTTAGACCCATTCTCTTCACCTTTTGGAATTGTGATTATAAGAAAGTTGGATTATTTTTACCTCAAGTCCCTAAAAGTCTGTGTATTTTTTCAGTCTATGTTTTATTTACTTAATTATATTGATCTCAAGTTCACTGACTCTGTTCTCTGCCATTTCTACTCTAATATTGAACCCAATTAGGATTTTTTGGGGGTGTGTGTGGCTGTATTATATACTGTATCATATCTATTCTAGAACTTCAATTTTGTTGCCTTAATGTTATTTCATTGTTGAGGTTTTCCACTTCTTCCATTTCTTTCAAGATAACTTTAAAGCACTTGTCAGATAATTCTAATATCTAATCCATTTCAGTATTGGCATCTATTCTCTGCTCATTTCAGGTGTAATTTTCCTATTTCTTGGCAATGATGGCTGATTATGGAAAATGTCTTGAACATTGTGTCCACTGTGTTAAGAGTCCTTGGGTCTTATTTGAATCTTTTATTTATAATGCAGGCATGCATTTGGCTTTAGCCAGCAACTCTTGAGCTACTTTTATAGTCTTTGGGTCCAATAATTTAGTTTCAGAGCCTTCTTGGTATTATTTTGTTCTGCTTAGTTGATTTGGTACTGCTTGGGTCTCCTACTGGTACCTGCTGCTATATTCTCAGGGACAACGAGTTTCTCCAGGATGTGGTGTCTTGTGTCACTTGTGTCTCTAAGTGGAGAAGAGGAATCCAAGTACATGGATGGAGAGGCTTTCTGAACCAGGAAACTTCCTGTGGAGGGAGCTCGTTTGCTGGTGCTTCCCAGATACCTGCAGTCCTTGACAAGAAGACAAATCTTTCACCCAGTAGGGTTGCAGGGCTCTCTCCAGGTCAGAAAGACCTTGTTATGGTGACACTTTTCTTGGCAGTGGTCTACAGTGGCCTTTTTTCTGCCTCTGACTGACCATTCTTACCCATGCTGCTGGCCTCACTTAATATTGCCCGCAGAACGTTTGTTCAATCTGAGGTAAGAAGGAGCTTATCTGAGCCCCCTTCTCCTTCTTGTATGAAGTTTGGAAATGCTGGCTCTGGAGTACCTTCTGTTGGGTGCTGCCTGCGAAGATGTTATGTTGCTATTTTGTTCCTCCAGTCCCGGATTCTCAAGCCATTTTATCTTCCTCTTTCCACTTTCTAAAGTTATTCATTGGTTGTTCCTTGCATTATTCCTTGGATTATACGGAATAGACAAAAGCACAGAGAAATGAGTCTATGCTATCATGTCAAACAAGGGATTTTGTAAGTACTTTTTAGTTTGGGAACTCTTAGAGCTGAAGACAAATTATTTTATTTGGTTCTTGTATTAGTCATCTTTTCATTATCATAACGAAATACTGGAGGGAAACTACTCATGAAGAAAAGAGGTTTATTTATCTCACAGTTTTGGAGGTTCAAGGGCATGGTATAAGCATCAGCTGAGTCCTTTGGGCTCTATCACATCTTTGTGAATGGCAACTATGGGAGCATTGGCAGCAGTGAGTAACCATGTGGCCAATCAGGTAGTCAGAGAGGGCACACTCAGACATTTACAGCAGTCCTCTCGTAAGAACTAATCAGAGTTTCACAAGGAACACCTTACAGCCTTTCAAGGCTACATCCCCATTTACCTGGGGAACCCCCACTAAGCTTTTCTTCTTGCATTCCACCTCCAAACTCTGCCACACTGAACACCAAGCTAAACCACATCCAAACCATAGCAGCCCTGAATTGGTTTGTGCATCAAATTGGCCAAAACAAAACATAAATTGGGTAAAAGAAATGAAGTTTGTAACTGCCACTGTCAATCTAACATTCAGTAGACTGTTAGCAATTTCTGTATTAAAAGTTTCTTTTTAGTTAGAATAGGTGTGGAAATAAGTTTGCTTTCCTACTTATTAGTTTATCAGTTTTGTCATTCTAAAAAAAATTAAAAATACCCATCTAAATCAGTTTCTTGGTGCTTCTATTACAAGGTGCTTCAAGAAGAAAAAAATTGTTGATTCCTGGTTGTGGAAGCTTAAAGTCTGAGTTCATGATGTCAGCAGGGTTTCTTTCTGAAAGCTTGAGATAAAGATCTGTTCCAAGCTTCTCTCCCTAGCTTCCAATTGTTTTCTTGTTTGGTCTTTACACTGTCTTCCCTCTGTGTTTCTCTATCTCATTTGTGTCTCTATGTCCTTATTTCCCCATTTTATGAAGTTGCTACTCATATTAGATTAAACACCTTAATGACCTCACTCTATCTTGATTAGCTCTGCAAAGACCCTATCTTTAAATAAGATCAAATTCCAAGAGACTGGGGTTTACATTTTTAGCATGAATTTGAGGAAATTTAATACAACCCATAGCACTATAATGTTCTCTATTCTTCAAAACTGTTCCAAAGTCTTGGTGTTTCCCTAGATTCTTCTCTTCCCACCCCATCATTGTGTTACATCATTGGAACTGTTTATATTTATCTTCATCCACTCCTAGTTATCTCAACAGCTACCACTGCAGCTGAAGTCATTATCATGTCTACCCTGAATTATTTTAATATCTCTTCAATTCACCTTCCCTTTTCTGGTTTTAATTGCTATTGTGTATTCTCAGCACAGTGGCCAGAATGGTACTGTTTATATCACAAAGCCTTCCATTGGTTTCCATTACGTGGGACTACCAGTCTTACATGGTGGCCCTTTCATCTCTTGGATGTCGTCCTCTGTTGCTCTTCTTATTGCATCTGTTTTGGTCATCCTGGATCCTTCGTGCTCTCCTTCACACTTTCCTGGAATGGCCTTGCTTCAGGGTCTTTGCACTTGTTCTTCTCACAGCCAGTGTCTTTGCTTGATGTCTGAAAATCTTCCTCTCCCATGTCCTCCACGCCTAAGTCCCCTTCTCAGTGAGGCTCTTTCTAAATTTGACGTCTTGTCCTAAATTTCATCCTTCAAGGCATTGAACAATTCCACTTTCTCCTTTATTTTTTTTAGCTTAATAACTAGCATTTCTTAATACAATACATATTTCACTTTTTAATCTATCATTTTATTTCTCTTCCATCAAAATTAAGACTATATAAGGTCATGGGTTTTGTATTGTTTTGTATATTACTAAACTTCCAATATCTTAAAAAATGTCTATCAAGTAATGTTCACTTGAAAATATTTGTTGAGTGAATCGATGTTTGTAAAATATAGTACAAGATTCCAATTATTTTGTTTCTTAAAAAATTACATAGAATATGGTCTTAGGCAAGGTACAATTACATGTTATAATTTTGGATTACATAGATCAAAACAAGGATGTATCTATATTTTATAAACAATTTCGAAAAATTAGAATAAAGCACCTATATTAAATTCCATATTAAAAAAAATTAGAAAAATTGAAAAATGCTTTATTTTAACACAGCAACATTTATTGCACTTAATAGCTATTTTTGAATGTGTATATAGACTCATGGCCTTTTTTCTGACTACATTTGGTTTAAATATATTAGTAATAATAAAAATGTCAAGTAATATTAGTTTTGAATGTTCAAACTTTGCAGTTTTGGCTAATAGAATCCCCTTCATACCAAATTTTTATACTTTTACTATTTCTAACATTTTTGGCAACATGATTTTACCTCTCTTTCTTTCTTATTTTATCATTCCAAGTCATGGGATTAGGTTCCTTCAAAGAAGTGTTAGTTGCCTTTAATGGAAAATATTAATATAGTTTAGATGGCAACAGATGGGTTTTCTGTGGGTGTTTTTTGCCTGTGATGTTGCTACTGGAACACTTTCATCAGTGAAAGATCTTGAAAAATATTTCCTTTCTGATTATGAGCACACAAATTTAACACATCATCCTGCTTACTCTACTTTTAAAGTAGTGTGTGGTTTTATTGATTATTAGGGTTTTCTCTATATTGACATTTGGCATACCAGATACCAGGATGAGTAAGCAACAAAGGCAACCCAGGGCACAGCAGGTAATTTAAGGCCCAGGAAAAATAACTGGACTGCTAGAACATTGTTGTGATTTAAGAAGTTTCTCTCTTATAAGCCTATTTATATTTTATTTATTTATATGATATTTCTGTGTATATGGAAATATGTGATCTCTAAATATTTTACCTACTTTCTTGTCAAAGAGAGTAGTGATTTGAGTGTGCATTATTATCTTCTGGGAGACATGATTCAGTTAGGGTTTAGAGGTAGAAGAGAAAGAGATAACTGATTACACAAGATTAAGTGGGTATGAAATCCAAAGCATTAGAGAAGCGTAATCCTTGGGAGCAGAAAACACAATGTAGCTGCCTAGTAAAGAAGAAATAATTGAGGAGATTTTCCAAGTGACCAAATTGACTCAAATTCCAAGAAAGTTGGAAACTAACTCCTATCAAGAATTCAGGAGCCAATGATGGAAGGATATATTTGAAGAGAGGCTAGAGATGAGACAACATGGATTTTGGAGATAACACAGAGGAGTGACACAGGGACAGAACTATGATCTTGAAGTGGGTCTGGCATGAAACTCTGTAGCATTGCTAGACTGGCATGCGTATTGGAACTAATTTACAATTAGAGATCCTATTATTTTTACACACTTTGGGTTCCATGAGATGGAAGTTAGATCTTAGGAATTGATGTTCAGGTATTGATGTTCAGCATTTATTGTAAAGGAATGGGATAATTATTGAATTGATGATCTTGATGAGGTCAAAATGAACTAGAAGAAAGAATTTTAAAGGCTAAAGGATAGAATTATTGTTTTTTGTTTTGTTTTGTTTTGTTTTGGGGGGGGGGTACTGGGGCTTAAACTCAAAAGCACTCAACAACTGAGCCAAAATTCCCAGACATTTATTGTATTTTTATTTAGAGACAAAATCTCACTGAGTTGCTTAGCCCCTCACTGTTGCTGAGGCTGGCTTTGAACTCTCAATTCTCCTGCCTCAGTTTCCAGAGCCACTAGATTACAAGCATGTGGATAAAGTTGTTAATCCAGGGGAAATACTGAAATTCAAATATTTAAAATGTAAATACTCAAATAAGAAAAAAAAATAGACTTGGCCATGGGAATAGTTAAGATAAAATATAGAGATAAAATTATGGGAAATTGGAAGTTGAAAAAATTATGAAGTCAAGGTGTTAAGTGGGTCACATCCAATATAAAGTTTATATAATATGCTTAAATATATTTAAACAATATAAAGTCTCCACATTCTACAGATATGAACATGGCAGGAGGGTGATAAAGATGGTTGTGGAGAGAAATGAACACTGTTTGTGTGTCTAATATCTTACTGTATACAATGTATGAGGATTTAAAGTTGTGACAATATCAAAGAAGGGGAGAGAATTCCCTGAGGAAGTTGTTTTATATGAGACTGAAAAATTAGTGGAAGCAACATGTTGATCTAATAGAGGTAAAGAATAATGGTGTATGAGAGAGGAGAAAAGGAGATGGGAACAAAGGACACAACTCAATAGCTCTATTGTATAATACCATGGTGACAGCTCATAACAATAGGTGGTAGACTTGAAAAAACAGGAGAATGGATATTATGTACCATCACCACAAAAATGATGTTTACCTGGGGTAGTACATTTGTTCATTGGCTAGATTATCCATTCCAGAATGTACATATACTTTATAACACCACGTTATACAACATAATTTGATAATTTATAAAATAGATAAACATTTTTAAAAGAGATAATAATGGCAGGGGTGTTAGAATAAGGAAATAAGGAAATGTGCTGGTGAAGTTGAGGACACACACAATGTTAGGAGCAAATCACAGAAACCCAGGGCAACAGTGGTATGGTAGGCCATGGAGGTTGGGGAAGCATGAAACAGGAACAGGAAGTGTAATTTTGGGGTCTCCCCCTTGTAAAAATAATTATTCTCATTTTACATATAAGAACAGCTAGTCTTCAATATTCAGAACCGCACACAGTCCATTTAGCTTTCCTAAAACTTACTCTGAGCTAAATTTGATCTCACACAGAAGGAACTATTGTTCAAGTAGCTATCTTGCTGCATGAAACCCATACCAGTGTGGAGGAGAGGGCATGGTGAGGCCAAAGTAAATGTTGAAGCAGCTGGTGTGTATGTAATTTTCTGACACTGGCAGTGTTCATCCCTGGTTAACTTCTTGCTCAATTTTTCAGTTTTCTCTTTACATCTAAAATATTTTTTAAAAGAATATTTTGAAATGGTTACTTTTATGCAGTTATTAGTATATTTAAATGTGTCATCTCTTCAGAATTGTTCTTTAAGGGGAAATTAATGTGTTTAAAATAATTATTTTTTCAATATCATTAGATTGCTAATAGAATTTTCTCTAATCCCATTTTTTATCTCACTATCATTTATATTGTTTTCAAAGTAGAGTTTTTGCTGCAGCAATTTGATTTTGAAAATTACATTTTATTCTTAAGAAGATAAGGGTATAACATGACTCTCGCTTCTTTTTCTGTCCCTTTCCAATCAATTTGTAAAAGGAGACTTTAGTTCTCTACCAATGTTAGCAGTTCTTGTAATTCCCACAATTAGTAGTTTGAGAATATAGTATTTGAGAAAAATATACTAGAAAGCATTCCGACCATTGCTATTGGGTCTCTATTGTCATTTCCAAATTGAGACATCTGGGAGACTTTTCATTATAATAACTAATGAACTGAAATCTTAATCTCACAGTTGGGAATATAATGCAATTCTTAGACAGGACTGTTGCTTTCCATCAATTAGTGGCATGATATTTTTAGCACATCATAGGTGATGAAATTTCATTCTTTCTCTGGTGATGTCTCTGTTTTACATAAATTTGCAGATTTGTCTGAAATGTAAAACAAATATAAATAAGGCAGGTAGTCATATATGGACTAATTACTGCTCATACAGATGTTCATTTAAAGAATTTTCTAAAAATTTGAAGACAGGATACATCAGGTGCATTCCTGAATATTTACCCAAAGTTTTACAGACCAGGGTCTGAACATTACTAAAATGTTAGTTTCTGCATCAAGGAATTCACATGAGAAAAGAGGTGGGCATAACACAGTACAATTACCTAGAAAATAAGATACCTAACTGATTCACTGACAATATGTGAGCTAGACCTAATGGAACAAATGAATAAAACATTTCTAAAAAGAATATTATATATTTCCATTGGCTTAATGAACCATAAAGAAATTTATTAATTACTTTAATCTGAGAGAAGTGTAATGATTTGAAGGTAAGCAATAAAATCGCTTGTTGGAATTTTTGTTAGTTGCAGGCAATATAATCATCTACGAGTTATTTTTGGTATTGCATATGAAATAGAATCCTTTGGGGATAGGACTACCAGATAAAATACAGGACATACAGCTAAATCTGAATTTCAGATAAAACACTGAAAAATTTTGCTTTAAATATGTCCCCAATAATGCATAAGAAGTACTTACACCAAAGCATTATTCATTCTTTTTCTGAGATACAAAGTAACTAGGAAACATATATTTTTTATTTGCTGTATCTGGTAATTCTATCTAGAGAGTTTTAGCCCCTTCACTTCCAGTAAATATTATGCTGTCAGTATTTTTTAGTACCTTACCAAGTAATTTGAATAGGCAACTTTTGTGAAGATACTGATCAATAGAAAAACCAAAGGAATCAATGCATAAAAACCACAAATATTGAGAAATTTCCAAGATTGTTCAGCGCATAGTTAAATTACTAAAAATAAAAGAATGTTTTTATGTCACCAATAATAAATCAAAAATCAAAAGAGCAAGCTCAGTACAGGGGCACATACCTGTAATCCCAGTAGCTCGGGAGGCTGAGGAATGAGGATCATGAGTTCAAAGCCAGCCTCAGCAACTTAGCGAGGCCCTAAGAAACCCAGTGAGACCCTCTCTCTAAATAAAATATGAAAAAGACTGAGGATGTGGCTCAGTGTTTAAGCACTCCTGGGTTCAATCCCTGGTACAAAAAAAAAAAAAAACATGAAAGTGGCAATGGAATATATGATTCACAAAATCCCTTGTAAAACAATATACAAGATCTTCATTTAAGAAGTTATTAAAGTCTATTAAAGGATACAAAAAAGACTTCTTTATGCCAAATGAGATGATTTAATTATTTTTAATGTCAGTAGCTTGGAAATATTATTTAAACCCATTGAAATCCCAGTCAAATTCTTTGAATAGATAATAGAGTTAATTCTATAATTATTGTGAATTATTCTAAAACATATTTTAAGACAAATGTGGAAGTCCTCAGACAGATAATTCAACTTTGAAAACATAAAGTGCAAGATGAAGGCTATGGAAAGAACTTGTGCTGCAAATGGTAAGATAAATTATAGGACTAACTGTATTTAAAACTTGATATTAATGTTGTAAAAACAGAACAGAATGGTACAAGATAAAGAGTTCTTAGATGAGCATTAGGACATTTTGAAAATGTATATATCATGAAGATAGTACCATGATGTAAAGGATGGATTGTAAGAAAATGGATTTTTTGACACCTTGTTCATGAAGGAGAAAATAAAGTGTATGAAAGTGAATTTCTGCTGAATTAAAAACCTACACATATCAAAGACAACTGTAATGGTACCAACATAAAAAAAAAAAGGAGGAAAGCCAGATCTTGATAAAGGGTTTTTTTGAATAGTTTTCAACTTAACACCAACCATAGTATCTGGGTAACTAAGTTCAACAAATGAATTTTATCAAAATGATCAATATTGCCAGGTAACACAGAGAAAGCACAATGCAAAGGTATCTGAAACATTTAAAGTTGATGTGAGACTAGTTTCTATAATTCATAAGAAATTTTTATTAGCCAAAGATAAAAAGCGGAAATCAGTAATTTAAAAAAAATTGAATAGTCAGCTTACAAAAAGAAAAATGTGAATAGCTAACCAATTTTAGTAAATGATGTGCTAAAATTTATAGTAATCACAAATATATCAATTGAAAAAAAATGCCTATTATGTAAATTCCCAGATGAAAATCAGAACACATAGTTAACAGACTAAACTGTAACTAATATGTTGCTACTCTTTGCTCTGAACCAAAGTGCTGCCAGAGACCCAGAGCCTCACAGCCCCGGAATTAGTGTTGTAGCTTTCTAAGATCACCTATACTTTATTTTTTTTTTTTTGCACTGACAGAATATTGAGATATTTTCAATTATGTATTATGACAAAATTCAAATCAAGTCAATTTTAAAAACTCAAATGAAAAACTCAAAAAAATCAAATCAAAGTGGTTTTGATAATATTTTGTCTTTATCTACTGTCTCCCACATATGAAAATTGACTTTCTGGGAACACTTTTGTTCACATCAGAACTTTCCAACTGTCTCTCCTTTCAAGTGTGTAAATTTTATTCAACTTGTATTTAATTTTAACTGTTTACTTATAAGTTCCTTCCTCTCTTAGTCTCTGAGAAATGCTATCCACAAAATACTTAACTAATAATACCATACTATGAAGAAAGTGCATTGTAACTTCTCTTGGTGGGTTACGCTTTTCTGTCACTCTTAGGTTTTCTTGTCCACTCTTTTTTATCTTTGTGTCTTATCTTTTTAACTTTGTCCCCAGTCTTCGTCCCTTTTCTTGGCACTTCCTTTAGTAATAAGAATGGACAGTTCGGGGCTATGGCTATATGGACCAAGGTTAAATACAGTATTTATCTCCCAGATTGTAACATAATCATAATGGGGATATAGGAGCAGAATTGCAGAGTGCTTAGGACAATTGTATATTTCTGCTCCTATATTTTTCCTTTGCGGGTGGCTAGAATTAAACACTAAATATAGTACAATTTCTAATTTTAGAAACATTTCAGTATTAACATCATATAAAATTCAAGCCTAACCATAAGTAAAAAAGGACAGTTTTCTGCAGGTTTTAATATCATCCTAAGATGTCCCCTCAGTCTAGAAAAAAATTGAACATAACGATGACTGCAGGATAACATTAATAACATCCACAGAAAATTACTCAATGCATATTTATACCTGATGTTTTCTCTTCTACCTGGTAGATCAATTTTCTTGAGATCATTTTGTTTTAGGATATTCAGATTTTTCTTTATTTCTTATCAATAGCACAATATCCCTCTAAGGCAGAAGCTTGTTATTATAAATATTTATAATTAAGAAAACTGAGATTTTGTTAATCAAAGACAATCAATCAAGCACAGTTGATCAGATCTAATTAGACAGAAGAATAGTTAGGAATAAATATTAATGTGATCCTCTAAGCTCCTTTCAGGAGACAAAAATGTTCAAGAAACATTTGTTATTTCAGTTATTAAATTTTAATAATGTTTCCTCCTTAAATTGATGCTATTCCTCTAACATTTAAACATATTGTATTCTATACCTGTTGGAGTTTGCAGATGAATGAGAGAATGCCATAATAAATAGGTTTCAGGTCTCCCTCCCTCTTCATCTATATCCTGCTTGCTTAAATGTTTGGGTCTTTGTAGACATAGCAAGAGCTCTTGGATTATTTTTACTTAAATATCTTGCATGTTTATGTCAGTAGCCTTCTTCCTAATCTTGATGTTAATATTCTTTTTGAGTTTTTGCTTTTGACTTGAATGGTATATTATTTTTCCATGAAATAACCAAAACACTAAAAATTACTTAAATATTCCTTCCTAATTGCTTTGCTTCCGTGACTGTCTGTCTTCTTTACTCATTCCAAGAGACTGTATTGTGATTCACACCATTGAGCACATCATCTGCCCCAAAGTGAGCACAAGTTCCAAAATTAGAGTCTGTGACACACAATACAAAAATCAAACTATCTAACCTTTCACAAATGAGAAGAAATGTGAAATGTCAGTGACATGTTGGACAGAAGGAACACTGAGACCAGCAGGCCATTTAACTTACATTATCCCCACAGTGCTTTTTAAAAATAATTATGCCATTATGTGCTTTTTTTGCTTCCACTATGTCATAATTGTCTTACATGTCAAGTCATTAATTAAAACAGTTTTTAAGGGCAGGGAACTGGTTGATTTAGAATAAGTAATTTAAACTTTGGAAGGGCTTCTTCTAAAATCTAGTAAGGCACACTTGGATGTTATTTTTTTATTTTACTTTTTTTGTGGTGGGAGTGTGATACCAGGGATTGAACTCAGGGCACTCGACGACTGAGCCACATCCCTAGCCCTATTTTGTGTTTTATTAGAGACAAAGTCTTCCTGAGGTGCTTAGCGCCTTGCTAAATTGCTGAGGCTGGCTTTGAACTCAAGATCCTCCTGCCTCCCACACCCAAGCTGCAGGGATCACAGGTGTGTGCCACTGCTTCTGGCTGGATGCTCTTCTTTATTGCAGTATCTCAGAATTGAGTACATAGGTGAAGAAATAGTGCTGTAAGTGTTCTAACACACGACATTACATGAACATCTGAAAAATATAGAACTTGTAACTTTTTCCAGAGACAAAGAATATTAATTTTCAAAATATTTTTTCAATATTTTTTTAAAAATGAAAGCATAAAGCAGATTATTTTCAAATTTATAGAATAATATATTCAATTTCTGCATTAAGATTTCAACTTTTCTTAATTTCAACAAGTATACAATTGGAAAAAAATTAATTACTATTAAGAAAGAAGTCACCTTCATTATTTATTGATATAAAATAATGTAGGAATAATAAAAGGGTATAGGTTACTTTGGAATGTTTAAAATGACAATTTTATAGAAATAAATGTCATTTTATGGGCACCTGTTTTAATGGGTTGAGATAGAGGGTGACAGACATGTATATAAAATATTACTTGTTAGATGGTAATGTGCTATAAAGATACGAAAAATACAACAAGGAAAAGAAGCAAGTTGCTATTTCAAATAAAGTATCAAAAAAGGACTTTATCTCTGTGTGTGTGTGTGTGTGTGTGTGTGTGTGTGTGTGTTGGGGATCAAACCTAGGGCTTCATGCATATTAGGAATGAACACTGCCTCTGAGCTGCATCCCCAGCCCTATTCAGAAAGTCAAAGGTTGACTATTTTCTCATATGCAGAAGCTAGAGCAAAACTGGGGGCTGGGAAAAAATCCTGTGAAAAAAGAAGGGAGCTCAGGGGAACACAGGAAGCAGACAGAGTAGGGAGAGAGGAGGAACAGGAAAAAGAACTGTTGGATGAAATCGAATACATTTATATTATATAAATATATCACAGTGAATTTTACCATTATATATAGATGTATAAAGCATCAATTTACAAACAAACAAACAAAAACTACAAAACAATAAAAACAGAAGGAAGACCGATAGAGGGAAAGGAATAAGGGGACAGGACGGAGGAGGGAAGGGAAAGAGGAAGTACTAGGGACTTAAATTATTCCATGCATGTATGACTATATTAAAAGGAAGCCCACTATTAATTATAACTATAATATTCTAATAAAACCATTTAAAATTAAATATTTGCAGCAAAGAATGAAATGTCATTCAAAAAGAATCTTTTACTCTATAAATCCCATAATAAAATGACTTGTATGCATAAATAAAGGGCTATGCTAACTCCAATATCTGAGTTAACATCAGGAGGAACCAAATGTCAAGCCATGTAAATATGCATCGCAAGAGACTTCTCTAAAGAGAAAGAGAGGATCAGAGCCATAAGGGTATGATCCAAGAAAGCAGGGAGGTGAATAGGTTGAAATTCCTTGTGGACAGAAAGGTTAAGATGGCAGTTATGGTGAGGGGTGATGTTGTCTTCCTGACAAACTAAGGCCTTTGACATTTACTCTGAGGGAAATAGTGACCACCAGAGTTTATGACTTCAGTTTTAATAGGATTGCCTTATTGCTAGGTTGGAAGAGCAGATTGAGTGTGGCCAGGGGAGAGGTGGGAAGACTAGTAGCCAAGGCTTTTAGAAATCTATGAGACAGAGAGTGGTGGAATAAAAGTGGAATAAAAGTGGAGCTAGGGAGAAAGCTAGGAGGATTTGGGCTACAATTAAGGAGCAGCTAACAAGTTTTCTGGAAATTGTAAATGAGGTGGAAAGAAAGAGAGATCATGGGCCACCAAAGATTTTTGCTTGAGTAAAAGAAAAGATGATATTATCATTAATGAAAAGATTATGAGATGAGATGGTTTCAGTGGTGTGTGGGGATGGTGTTTTAATGACTGATATTTCAATTTTAGGAACATTAAATTTAAAATGATTGTAAGATATCAAAGCAGAAACACTTTTTAGGGAGGTAAATATGACACCAGAGTTCAGAAAAGAATTCTTGAGTATAGACATAAATGAAGGAGCCATTAAGATAAAATTCTATTTAAAGTAAAACTGGATAATATTGCCAGTAAGTGGAAAAGAAAGGAAAAGAGAGAAGAGAGGGAATGTTAAAGTATTCAGTCGTTGGGCAGTTCAATTTTGGAGATGAGGCAGAACCATTGAAAGAGAATGGAGGAGTCAGAAAAGAGAGAGAAAAAAAAACCAGAACAATGATTTTTTGATGCCAGTAATTCAATATTTCAAAGATAAAAAAAAAGTGTTGTTTGGTGCAATGGTGCTTTATAATCCCAGTGGATCAGGAGGCTGAGGCAAGACAATCACCAGTTCAAAGCCCAGCCTCAGCAAAAGTGAGGTGCTAAGAGACTCAGTGTCTCTAAATAAAAATACAAAATAGGGCTGGGAATGTGGCTTAGTGGTCAAGTGCCCCTTAGTTCAATTCCTGGTACCTCCCCAGATCCCCCCCCCTCACCAGAAAGGCAAAAGAGTGTCAAATGCTTCTAATAAATCAAAGAGGAAGAGACTGAGAAATGGTAGTTGGCTTTGGCACAGTAAGGACAGTCTAACCTTACATAAGAACATTTGATCAATGACAGCTAGACCACATATACAACAGTAGTTATGCAACATATAGTCTAGGTACATGGTAGGTGGTACCATCTAAGTTTATGTACATGTATTCTAAGATGTTTAACCCACCCCTGCTTTCAAATGTCCCATCATGGTAATTAGTTAGCTTCCCAGGGCATCAGGGAAGAAAACAGCTATCAGAATAAGTTCAAGAAGACAGGTTGAGAAAGGGAAGCTGAGGAGATTGAGGAGGTTGGCTATAAAGGGCAGGGGAAGTATGGGACTGATGACTGAGGGAGAAGTGAGATTGAAGTAAAAATCATACAAATGGTTGAATCTCAGCATTTCAGTCCAGCGAATCAGAGAACTGTTCGAATTAGAATGTGAAAAACCATTATTTGATTGATTGATACTTTTCTTTAATGGCAAAGACCTTAACTTTTAGTAACTGAAGCATTTTAAGTACATACCTTTGTTTATTGTTTTTTTCTGAGTATAGTATTTCCAAGTAGACTGGTAACTCAAACATAATTAGCTATAAAATGGAAGCACTCATCAGGTAGCTTTGATTCAATTAATGTCAACTATTTTGCAGAAGAAACTGAATCAAGATGTATACATATCCATCATGATATTTCCTTGGATTGCCTAAAGATATGTTAATATATAAGATTACAAATGAATTCGCTTTGCAAGTCAATCATCTTTAAACCTTTATGCCTAATACAAATATAGTTTGATACACAAATAGTTTTATTTTAAAAATAGTAAGATGATTTTCTTTAAATCAAGTGGATGATTTTGGTTAATCAAGTTTCATATACATCAAATATCACATTTTCATAGAGTTTTGTTCAGACATGTAAAGCCAAAAGTAAACTACATTTATTTTCACTTTGAGTGCATCCTCTGGTTTTGCAACAAGAATATTATTGCAAATAGAATTGAAACATAAACAAAACCCCCACATCTTCATTGGTTTATATATTAACATTCAAAAGAGGAAGTGAGAACAAACACTCATCAATCATTATTTGAGAGAAACCAATTTTAAAATGAAAAGTTTCAGAATAGGTATCTGTTGATAGTAGAAAATGTCACTTTCAGTTCTAAATTTAGTTTTGCTTGAAATATCACAATAAGCTTGAATTAAGTTTCAATAAAAGTTATTGAAGTTGCTTACATTCTAACTCCGCTTTCAGGGTATCTTTTTAACATTTCTTAGTGTGAAAACATGGTTCCTGCTGCTTTGCTTTGACTGCATAAATATTCTCCAACCTGATCTTTAAGAAAACATCATGATGATGAATTTTAACTTGTGTACTTGAATTTGAACATGTCTAAATGTGACATTGTGTTTTCCCTAAAATATTAAGAGCAGTTGACATACTGTTCCAATATTACGAGTTGTGAATGAATCTAGGTATTATTAAGAATAATATGAAACCCTTATTTAAGATATACATTATTTAATTCAATGAAATTTACAACTGCCTTTGGTTTGGTTTGACTTAACTGAATTTCTTTTAACTGATGTACGAAGACATTGTTTTGAGAGAAGAGGTGACTGCACTTAAGAAATTCCATATCTGTAAGAGACAATTTGAACAAAGAAGATATGCATTAAAATCAGCATGAACATTTTACTGTTTGGAGTTAAGGAAGCTTCCAAAAGCAGAGTACAATTGAGGTGCCTCTCAAAGCTTTAAAATAAAATAAATGCTTTCACATGTTGGACTCAGTGAATACCCCTGCTTACCCTAGTTGGGTTTTCTTTTTTTTTCTCAGCCCTTTCACTGACAGCATTTGGGTTAGGGTCAAAAACCTTCACTTGCTGAGAATTCTCATTTTGACTCATGAACTCTCAATGGTACACACAAGATGACCACCTCTTCCTTCTAGAAATTTTGGTTCTTTATTAACAATTGCTATTTTCATTTTTTTATTTTACATATAAATATGTATAAGATAAATATATTTTATTTGGTTTTGATTCTCTATTCCTGAGTAGAATTGTCTATTAAATCCTTTCCATACTGTCTTTATCTGATTATGCATTAAATGTATACAAGGTTTATATAATGTGTTGAAGAATGTTATTTTCTTTTTATAATTCTGTTTTTTAAGATTGATTTTTATAGTAATTTTAGATTCACAGCAAATTTTATAAAAGATAGAGATTTCTCATATATACTCTTCCCATATCATCAACTTCCCCCACTAGAGTAGTATACTTCAAATTGATGAACCTACCTTGACACATTGACATGGCCTTATCCAAGTCCATAGGTTACATTAGAGTTCACTCTTTGTGTATATTTTATGGTTTTACATAAAGGATTAATGGCATGCATTCATCATTACAGCATCATACACAGGATGTAGCATGTAGCTTTGTAGCTTATTTCTTGACTTGCTAGCTTATTTCTTTTTGGTGATGAATAATATTTCATTTTCTGGTTGTCCCATAGTTTATCTAATCACTTACTGAAAAACATCTTGGTGGCTTCCAAGATTTGATAATTATGACTAAAGCTTCTATACACATTCATGTGTAGTTTCTTATGTGTACTGCATTTTTAATTCCTGAGGGTAAACAGCAAGAATTGCAATTGTTGGATGGTATGTTAAGAGTATATTTAGTTTGGTGAGAAGCTGCCAAATTATCTTCCAAAGTTACTGTAACATTTTGCACTCCCACCAGCAATGAATGAGAGTCCCTATAAATATTTTATTCAATCTACAGCTTTTCTTTTTATTTTCATTTTTGACAATAGTCTTTACAGAGCAGGATATTTTCATTTTAATAAACTCTGATATAGCAATTACTTTTCATTGTTATTTCTTCTCATTTTGAGAGGTTTATATAATGTTCATACTCTCAGATATATTTTTGATCACATATTTGCTAAAAGTAGCAAATATATTTCCTCAGTGGAAAACAATTTTAAAGTAATTCATAAATTTCTCCTAAAAATATAAGGCTATTCATTCTTTAAATTTCTTCTCGTAAATGATAAAATATGTTTTTTGAAGGCATTTTCGAATTTGTCTAATTTGAATGCCATTGGCATAACCATCTTTCTTTTATTCAGCCCTCAGAATCTTTTTAGTTACTTTCTATCTGCCGTGAATCCTGTTTCACTAGATCTTATAATTTAGGCCCAGCTCAAACATAACCTCAAAGGTGATTTTCCTGACCATGCTATAGAAATGTCTGGTAGGAATTCATTTTCTATCTGTATCATTAACCTAATCGCTTCTTGAAATTATCTCACTTGTTTCTTATTTTATTAGAAATTTTTCTCCATGAAAGCAAGAACTGGTCCTATTCATCTCTGTATCCTTAATTCCTAGAATAGTGTCTAAGGTATCATCAGTGCTCGATTAATTCTTCTGGATAACTCAATGAAGATTGTTAATGTTGGGAACAATTTTTCCATATTTTTCTTAAATTTCTGCATATCATGCAGTCAGGCATTGTCTGCCATTTTATTTTGGATATCTTTTCAAATATATTTGCACAGTGAACAGCCTTTATATATAGATATATGATGTTTCCCTCTCGAGCAACCAGGAGACAGTCTTACTGTTTAATATAATTAAGATAATTTCTGTTTCAAGAGTATGGATTAGGAATATGTACTACCAATTTAAAAAAAAAAAAAAACACCTGACTTTTCATGTGCTTAGGGTTCCTCTCCTGAAATACAAAACCCTGTGTGTTCTGAGATCCATCTAGGCCTATATGCTTTTTCCTTGTGGGATTTGAGGGCAAATGAAACTGGCACAAATATGCTGTTGCTAATGCTATTTGTGGTTCTGTACATAATACAGTCCTTTGTCTTTGACCCATAAGTTGCAAGTCTCCTCCAAGTGTTTACAAAGTTTAACTTGTTGGCTTGCAAAAGAATTAAATCTCAAGTCTTGAAATTTTTGAAAATTACATTTTAGTTGAAGATAAAGGTGTTGTGTGAAGTAAACCACATTTGAATATGCTTAGTATTTAATACTTAAGTGTCTTATTCAAAATTTGTTAAGGTTTCTGGACTGGAGTTTTATATTCCATCATTATTTAATACTTAAGTGAAAAACCCTATAAATATAAAAACATCATGTTTAGTATTCTCTTTATTTGCCTTTAATATCTTCTGATATTCAATGATTAGATTTTGTCTATAATAATTGTTAGTGATCAATATACATGCCATTATTTTCAATTAAAGTCATTTAATGTTTGTTTTGTTACTGAAAACAAAACTCTTTGCAATTTCCTATGATAAATTAGTGCTAAAGCAGAATTGTTTTCTAAGACAACTGTCAATAGCTTGTTTCTATTTTGGTTGTATCAAAATATCTACTGATATGAATTTTTTAATGATTTTCATGAATATGATGCATTATTTTCTAATAAGGCTGAATAAAATGTTTCTTTCCAACATTATGTTTTGAAATGTTTTATGAGTTGCTACTTAAACTCCAGTCACAAATTTTTTTAAATCAAGAAAATAGTTCAGTTAAAGTCTATTATAGCAGAGTTATAATATTTTACACTAGCTTTGTTGCTACCAAAATTTCCTTGAATTATAGCCTCAAAACTTAACCAAGGTCCTCCACCCTAACCATCCATGGCTGAAATCATCCTTAATAATTTTATCTGACTTGCTACATAAACAGCAATATATTGGCTTTATACTCCATCTGGATATGGCTAATAAATCTGGGTTACTCAGCTTTAAAATTGTTTTGTGGACATAGAGCTCATTTAATTCATCAATTATGTGGTTGCAGTCACTGTCATTTGGCTTCTCTGGAATATAAATAACTTACTACATTTAAGCTACTGAGCTCCTTTTTATAAACTTTATCAGCTAAAGGATTATTGTACATATATTTATCATTAAATAAGACAATCAGTATCCATATGTTTCAAATATATTTGCTTCAAGATTTAAATATTTTCATAAAAAGCTTTCATATATGTACAAATATTATATCTTAAATTTGTATATTATGCATTGTAATAACTTCTGTCCCAAAGAGTTGATGCTTTTTAAATAGGTGTCTTTTCTCAAAAAAGACAAAGATATTGTATAATAATTATATATTTAAAAACATATATATTTAATAAAAGTTTTTTGTAACCTGTTATTCTGTTATGCAAATATATGTAGAGATGATGCAAATATATGTAGAGATGATAAAATTCCATTCAAACTCATCATTGAAATCTTTATACCTCCCAATAGACAGTTCAAAACAGGTAATATTTGGGTAGTTAATTTTAGCCAAAGGGAAATACTTGTTGGGTTTCCTTTTAATGTTTTACATCATAAAATGAAAAACGTGTTTGCAATGTAAACACTATTGTTTAATATTATATAAAAATATGCACATCTTTTCTCATAGAGTCTTAAAGATCCTGAGACACACTCTTATTATTTAATATCATGGTATTCTGAGGAAATACTTAGACATTCTTGTACATGTAATGGTTTTATATCTTAGTGTATAGAGACTGTCACAGTGCCTGAGTTTTTTTATACAGAAAGAACTATGTCACCACATATTTTCATGATTAGCTAATTATTATCTGCTCAGACATTGGAAAATGAGAAAATAATTCTATATTCTTGTTCTTCTATCTACCCTATTCTTATTATATATACATACATAAAGGCACTCTCTCTCTCTCTCTCTCTCACACACACACACACACTTTTCTGATTTTCCTAGTAACAAACAGTCGGTGACTACATAGTTTGTGCCAGACTCTCTTCATTTATAAACTATTTTAATTTTCAGCACACTAGTTAGAGACACAGAAACATGTAGAGAGACTAAGTAAGTTTCCTAGCCACAGCCTGACAAGAGATGATGCCATATTTGAACTCAGACAGTCGGTTTTCAGAATCCAGGCTTTTAACCAGAATGTTCTTTGAAAAAATAATTTGCATGCTCCATTTGTCAAATTTTTTATTTGCAAGTTACTGTTCAAATTCAGTATATCTTTATATTTAAAGCTCAATAAATACAAATAATTAAACCAATTAAAATGACCATATCATACATTAAAATTATTGATAAAATTGCTTTTCAATATCAAAATAAGGAGTATAGTATTTCTTTATTCACTGAATTCTTTTTCTCTCCTTAGTAATAAACTTCCTAGGCTCAAAAAAGGAGAAAAAAGGAAACCATTATAATTTTATGGTAGAAAAAGTAACTCAGAATTTTTATAGCCAATTTAATAATGAATTAGAAATACACTGTTTCATTTCTACATGCATATTTGAAAGTATTCTATTTCATGTTAATTCTTTTTACCTACAG
The DNA here is from genome assembly GCF_045843805.1 of Urocitellus parryii. NCBI lineage: Eukaryota > Metazoa > Chordata > Mammalia > Rodentia > Sciuridae > Urocitellus > Urocitellus parryii. The sequence continues at coordinate 60,786,579 of NC_135540.1, forward strand.
TTCAATTTCTTTTTGCAAACAATCAGCTATTTCACTTGAATATGTTTTAGTTGTATGAAATATTGGGATATACTAATAACATTCTATTAGGATCAAATCACTGAAAATTATTAAAAAGGTATAATTTGTATAATATAAAATCGGGCCTTATTTAGATAGGGAGGAATAAGTTTTGGTATTCTATTTCTTGAGTGATGACTATAGTTAATAAAAACATATGGTACAATTAAAATTAATATGCTGGGCATGGTTGTACATGCTCGTAATAACAGAAACTCAGGAGACTGAGGCAGAAGGATCTCAAGTTTGAGGCCAGTCTCAGCAACTTAGGATGGCCCTAAGCAACTTAGGGAGACTCTATCTTAAATTGAAAAATAAAATATGAAGATGTAGGTCAGTGATAAAGTGCCTCTGAATTCAATCCCCAGTACCAAAAAATAAAAACAAAACAATTGCTAAAACAGTAGATTTTAAGTGTTCTCATTACCAAAAACAGAAAGTAGATGAGGTGATGTACATGTTAATTAACTTAATTATTCTATTATCTATAACATGCCAAACACATCACATGTATCCATGTAATTTTTATTTAATTAAAAACTCATAGAACTGTTACCACAAAAGTTTAAAAACTAGAATCTTACACAAAATTTCAGGTAAACTTTATATCATAGTAAATATTTTTGCATGTTTCTTGCTCCTTTATACTTAAAATGTGTATTAGTGTTCACTTTCTTCTGTTTCAATGTTCATTAATTAAAATATTTTGAATGAAACCCTGGTTAATAATTTCTATATTTATCTAAGTTTAATCTTCATTTAAAAATGGCCTAAACAATACACATTCTTCCCTGTTTACAAAACAGATCTAAATTGATAGATATGTTAGAATCTAAATACTAAAATATGTAAATTAAAAGTTCATTGTCAGGCTTGAACAACTTATGAATTTACAAAATTAGTTCTTCCTTTTTTCTTTATTTTTTTGAGGGGTACCAGGGATTGAACTCAGGGCCACTTGACAACTGAGCCACATCCCCAGCCCTATTTTGTATTTTATTTAGAGACAGGGTCTCACTGAGTTGCTTAGTCCTTGCTCTTTGAAGCTGAGCTCAAGATCCTCCTGCCTCAGCCTCCTGATCCTTTTTTCTTTTTTATGTTATCTATAGTCATGATACCTATTATGAAAGTTACTACTTGGGTAAAATGAACAAGTTTTATATCATAGTAACGATGGCTTTATTCATGCAAAAATAAAATTATCTTCTAAGTATTTGCTATTGGCATATTATTATCATTTTAATATAGCAGAAGTAAAAGGAAATACATTTTATAAAAATTAAAAATTACTTCTAATCTGTGTAATCTATTTTTTATACAGTGTGACGTGAAAAAAACTTATCTGTAAAAAAAGAAGAAATATGGCCTAGAGGTAGGTATTTGTGGTTTGCTGACTCCTTTACCTAAATATATACCACAAAGCTCAGCACATCTCGGCTGCAAATGCCAAATTAAATATTAACAGTGTAAAACCTTAATACAAGTGGTAGCTGCATTTCAAGCTGGAAGCTATTTTGGTTGTATATTTAGATGTCTAGTGTTTTGATTTTTCAAATATGCTTTGATGCTGTAGAAACCAAAAAAACTTTTAGTAGAGATAATGAAAGAAACATTAATATGACAGGAGCTTCTAGCTTATCAGCCAATATATTGTTCACAAAATAATGTTTGTTTTGTTTAGAGCCATTGTATCATGGAGGCTTGAAGAGTCTAAATGGGCAAAGCAAGGATTTATGATTTTTTTCTATTATTCTTAGTTCTCAGGACCTGTGTACCTCTCACTCAAGCATTCAAGAAATAACAGTTTCTGCAGATTAGCTGTATTATCATAACAAGCGTAGGTCAGTTCCTGGGAAGCTCAAATGCCCCTTCTTATTTTTCTCTAGAGTTACCACATTAATGCATATTGTAATACACAGGAAGAGGTTCACATTTAATAAATAAATCTCAATGATAATCTGAAAGATTAAGGCTTACTTATAAAGGAAAAGATATCTCACATGTCATTTTAGCTCTTCTCTTGAGATTTCAATATTTTTGTTACAAAATTCATTTTCATTGATGGATAAAATAATCTAAAGTTGGAAGAACAGGTTTCTGGCTTTATTTTTCCCTCCCTCCCTCCTTCCACTCTTTGTTCCTTCTTTAGATCCATCTTGCTTATTTATTTCCTTCTTCCCTTTCTCTCTTTTCTTCCCTCTTTCAATCCTCCCTTCCCTCTCCTCTTATCTGTCCCCCACCATTCAGCCTTCCTCCAATCCTTTCTTCTTTTCTTTCCTCTTTTCATTCAAATGGTGTATGTTGTGGGAATTAAAGTATATATAATTAGATCAAGGTAACAGGTTTTTAAAAAGGAAAAATAATCAGAATAATATATGAAGTTTTCTAAATAAATTTTCTCTTCAACCTTAGGATGTAATCTCATCTATCACTATATGAGAATGAGAAATATATATATATATGTATATATATATATATATACATATATATATATATATAGCCATCACTATATGAGAATGAGAAAAATGTATAATTGGAAAAACAATCCTAGGTGATTTTATTATTATCCACTATATTCTTCACATTTCCAAGAGGGAACCACAATTTTAGTGCACCACAATGATGTTCTGACCATGTGATGAAGATAGCTACACACAACCATATATAAATTTGTAGGATTTCCAAATGTTTTAGGGCATAAGTACAATGAAAACTTCTCCACAGATAATTCAAAGAGTACATAGAAATAAATGCATAATAACTTTTCTACCAGAATAAATGTTTTAAAACATTTCCTTTTTTCAATGACAATTTAGATTTTTCACATTTGATGAATTATTATATGTATGAATAGAATTGTGTTACTATGATCCAATTTTTTTCTTATTGATGTAATGATAATACTAAAAAAGTTATGGTATTTTTTTTAGTAATGCCTAGTTAAGAATTTACTTCAATCTTTTTTAAAATTTCATAATACCTTGTTATATATATTTTTTCAAAATAAATTGATACTAAGTTTGTTATCATTATCTCATGAAATTGGTCAGTAAAATTTAGCATTCCAAAATCAGATTATTTCTGCATCAATAAAATATAACTATATTTTATTGTTTAAAAACTGAGAATATATTGTGGCTATGGTGATGTCAAGATATTTCATGCCTTTCTTGAAGCAGCTGACACTCTTTATCCTAATAAATTCACTAGGACATAAATCCAAGGTTAATTATTAACCAGGGCTACAATTCATGGAACTGTATTGCAATAGTTAGAGCATTTAGAAGTCATCCATTCTGTGAATATTAATGACAATATGAACATTTTTGAGACAATCTATGATATAATTGCTTAAAACACTCTTCACATATATCAATGGAAACTTTGTACTTGAAATGATATCAAGCTTCTATTTTAGAATCTTCAGATAATATGGTTACCATTGTTTTTAATTGTGTAAGGAAAAGACATGGAATGTGAGCTGAAAAGCCTGATAATTCTAGTGAGGATGCTTAAAATAACAATAGAAGCAATCAATGAACGAGGCATGCTTTTAGGCTGAATAAAGGAATAAAATTTGTTTCAAAGAGTTTTTTTTTTTTGTACCTGGAATTGAACCCAGGGGGGGCTTAGCCACTGAGCAACATCACCAGCCTTTTTATATTTTGTATATATATTGTAATTACAGACAGGGTCTCTTGCTAAGTTGCCTAGGGTCTTGCTAAATTCCTGAGGCTGACTTTGGATTTGCAGTCCTTCTGCCTCAGCCTCCTGAGTGCTGGGATTACAGGTGTGCACCACCACGCCCAGCTAAAATAGTTTTTTATCTGCTCCATGAAGAAAATATGAGGGTGATATTGTAGACTTCCAATGATAGCATGTAAACCAATTGTGGAAAGATCAGTACATATGAAATAATTAACCTATACAAAAATTTTCTAATAAAGCTCTCAATAATGGAATTCCTTAGAGGTAATATGGAAATAGAGACCAAAATGTCTATAGTGGGGATATTCCACAATCATTATGTAGATAGTAAAACAATGTGACATTTTAATGTCCCTCTAATTTCTTAAATTCTTGATTTATGATGGTTTAATTAATTTATTGATTCATTTTTGTTCATTAGATATTTAGCTTTTTGTTTGTTAAGTGACAGTAATTCATCTTTCATACAAATCTAACCCAATTTGGGTTTATTGTAGTAGAAAATTTATTCTAGTTCTTTGACATTTTGTCACACCTCATTCTCTATTATGTTAATATAGTTCTATCACTTTTTATGTTCTTGCTTAAGTCTAGATTTAAGTAAGTAGTGACATAAAGCTCAGGATTTATCATGAGGAAGAAACTAAATGACTCTTCAGGGAACTGATTTTTGAGTTAAGTGGAGTGTCATGTTATTATCTTAACAAACTACATATTTTACAATGAAACACTAGCAAACCTAAATATATGTTAAGACAAATATTGCAGTCTCTTCAGTATAATTCCAATTTGATTTCTGTCTCTGAGACTAATCTTTAAACAAGAAAATCTCAATTTGTAACTAGATGCAAGAAAAAGTTTGGAAATTGTATGCTTACATACATGTCTCTCCTTGTAGACAAAAGCTGACTAATATCAAGTCAATTAAAATAGTATAAGAATGAAATATTTTCCCACCTTTATAATTTGTGAAATTTGGAATGATTTAAAAATCAAACACAAAGCTTATGTTTGTCTTTTACCACCATGTAACATTTAAATTTTTAGTATGATGTACTGAATGTAACTATTATGTGCCAGAAAAGTAATTTATTTTTCTTCTAGATAATCATTATTAAGTAGGAAACATTAACTCTGATGTAATGAAGTTACCAACATAGTGACAATATATTAATACATGGTATATGATAATACAATAAAGAAAAATATTAAATCACTAATTGACTTTATGTTTTAATAAAGCTAGTATGGATGCTAAATATTATGAATACTAGTGTGCAAAAAAATTGGCCTAAATGATCACCCAAATCTAAAACAATAATATTTCATTCCTAATAAAGTTTTGCACTTAAATCAAACATATTACAAAAGTAAAATATTGTATGAGTGGACCAAAAAAATAATTATAATAAACTATATGAAAATAGAGCGTTAATATAACCTAGATGCAACCACCATTCTCAGTTATCAAGTACCATACCAGGGATTTTGTTCTAACTGTAATCAAATAAAAATGAATGACTAGAAAGTTAAAATTTGGCAGGAGCAAGAAGTTCTGGTATGCTACTGTACATATAGGGGACTAGATATAATAATAAAGTATATTCCAAATAACTAAAATAAAGAATTTTGAACGGTTTTATCATAAAGAAATAAAATGTTTGAGGAGACATATATGCTTAACCTGATTTAAATATTTCACAATGTATATGTGAATAGAGACATCGCCTTACACAATTAACACATGCAATTTTTGTTTTTATATATCAGTTAAAAACAAATTCAATTTGAAAATAAATAAATAAACAAGATTATTTTTTAAAAGTCATTGATATCAACTATTACTTTGGTTTCACAATTTTAGCACAAGAGTAAACTACCAGAATGTATCCTAAATGGCTTCATGAAAATAATAAAATACAAAAATAGTGCTCAATAGAAGAAAATAAAAAGAGATACAGTTGTTTGTTATATAAAAGAACTTCAAGAATGTCATGAGATCTTTGTAGTTTGCTTCCCCCGCTTTTTTTTCCCCCTTTCATTATTGCCTGAAAAATTTATTTCCAAGGCCATGGGATGAGGGACAGTTGTCAGAGTACACAGGAATTTGAAAAGAGCAGCTAGTGGGAGCTACAGCCACCCTGAGCCTAGTCCATAGTAATGCATATGTAAGTATTTGTTGAATTCAACAATCAAACCAATATGTAAATACAATCTAATAATTGCTAGGTCCATACATATTACTTATTATGATTCCAGGTTTAGCTTCAAGGTGTCTAAAGCACATCCAAGTTGTCATAATTGAGATTTGGATTTAGGCAATTGGATTTAGATCCAGTAATTCTAGAAAAAAAAAACGCTGAACTTGCAGCCATCAGCATATAACTGAGTGAATGTCCAATTACACAGGGAAAGGTATAGTGCTAGATGCTGAACCCTGGGAAGCAATGGCAAATAAATACAGTAGAGGAGAGATACTTTTCTGTAAAAAGATCTAGAAATGATTATAGTTAATGTCAATCAAAATGTACAATTTCATGACAACTTTTTCACAGGAAATTATTTACAGAGAAACAGAGCCATGGTAAGTGCTGAAGGAAAAAGCAATCTGTGGATTTGTTTTGATGATAAAAATTAGAAATGGGCCTCTCTAGGATGGTAATTCCTGAATTTAAAGATATGCTAGGGATAGAAAGTAAAATCGAAAGATAAAAATTATTGCACTGGTTAGCCCTGAGAAAAACAACTTAAAAGGTTGAAAGATTTCTTTTGGCTCAATTTCAGGGATTTCAATCCATGGTCACTTGGCTCCATTGACTCTGGGCTTGTGGTGAGGCAGAAAGTCATGGTGGGAAGGGTGTGGTCAAACAAAACTGCTCATAACATGATAACCATGAAGCAAAGAGAGACAAAAGAGGGAGCTCAACACAAGATATACCCTTCCAAAATATGCCCCCAATGTCATGCCTCCTCTACTATGCTTCTCAATAGTGCATTCAAGTATGATCAGATCAATGGATTAACCCAAACACTTCCTAAAGCTCTGCCTCTAAATATCATGATATTGTCAACCTAGCCTTCAATGCATGAGCTTTTGGAGGACATTCCAGATCTAATATATAACACTCAACAAATTTAAAAAATGAAAAATATTCTATTCCTCTTAGTGAATTTTATAACAAATGGATGGTGTATTCTAGCAATGTAGATTTCTTACAATTAAGTCTCTGAGAGTGGCGAGTCCCAGCAGTGCTAAAAGCACAAATATGGGGATTGCAGTGAATGAGTAATCTCTCCTGAGATTTAACAGAAAGAGTGTCCTTGTCTTCAGTTACTGTAAGAAAAAAAAAAATCAAGAATTCAGTTGCACAGAAAGAAGGGAAAGATTTTCCATATTCATATAACAGCCACTGAATTAAAGTTGTTTGGTGTTAATTAGAACTATTAATATCACTCTGTTGCAAAAGTTCTTATTCCTTATTTTAGATTCCCAAGAGTGCAGGGAAAAGGAGCTATGTTGATGAAACTAATTACCTGGTAAAAATTATTTTAAAAAATTGTACTGAAATGGTGCTTCATTAATATGAATCAATAATGCAATTTGACTGCTAAAAAGGCTAATGCAATCTCAGATTCATTAATCGAAACAGAGCATCAAATCACAGGAAATAATAAGTCCAATATACTCGTTTATTAAAAATTAGTTTTAAATATATGTATCTCTAGAATTTACATTTTCAGTGAAAAAAAACCACGCTAAACAGTGTCAGAAAAGACAGGATTAAAAATCACATAACAAGAAAGCCGTTTTTTTGCTGGTGATTATCTGTTTGGAGATATTCTTGACTGAGTTTCTTTGGAATACTCTTCACCTAACTCTTCTCAAGATGGCTCTTTCTCATCATTCAGGTCTTAGCTCCTAGAAGATGAATACTTTGATCCTTGCTGTATTTAATGTTTCTCCCTCCCAGCACAATATCTTCCATCACTTTATTTTTCAGGCAAGCACATTATTTTATATTTATATGTCTGCATAACATTTATTCAGGGACTGTGTTTTATGAGAATGGAACATTTCTGTGCCCAGATTATTCCCATATCACAGTTCATGGAAGACAATAAATAAGTGGTTATTACCCAAAATAATATTTGGAGCCCACTGTATTTGGCACATAGAAAACCATGAAAAAAAGATGTTCAAATAGTCTGAGGCTATTTTGATGACATTAGCTTAAAGAAACTAATAATTTCATGGAAATAATCTGTATTGTTCCTGAATACAAAGTGAGAAATAAGGATATGAATTTGGAATAGAGCACAATTCATTTTAATGCAAGAAACGGGCACCATATAACCAAAATATCTTTCAGCAGGAAAAGTTACCTAATATAGAAGTAAATATGCCAAAAAATTGAGGTAGAAATGATATGTATATCTGTTAATTAAACATTGAAATTTTGAGGGTGGTTTAGCTGAACTTCAAGAGTCTTCCAAACTCTTAGACATTATTGTGGTATAATTCATAATTTGTTAAGCATTTTATTTCAAGAAAAAAATCATAAAATGTTACCTAGCAGTATAATATGTTTATTCTTACAAATGTACTATCTCTTCATGTGCTCCTTTTAGAGCAGGGTTTTTCAAAATATGTTATGAAAAAATTTGTAGTTTTCATGTAACAGAGGAGGAAATACTAAAACCAAACAAATGGTTAATGTAGAATGAATTGTATTATTTACAAAAAAAAATATCTTTGGAGGTTGTGGATATTATCCCTTTCATTTCTTCATGTCTACTTTAGAAGTATTTTATATTTGCTTCAATGCAAAATATTTTTATATATACCCTCAAAATTCTCTCTCTAGAGATAGATAGGATAGAGTACCGGGTTTAATCAAGTTATAGTTAATGGCTAGTCTCTGAGATGTGACATTAAAAAAAACTTATCAATTATAAGGACAATACTTAAGTCCTGAGAAATATTGTGGATCTTTATTTTAGATAACGTTAAAGTAGCATATGAAATATTCCACAGATAATTTGTCTTTAGGCATCATTGTTTCTTAGCAAAGTTTCTTAACAATCTCCATAGAGATAAATGACCACACAAAAAATCCCCAAACTCTGCTAATCTCTATCCTCAGAGCTTCTCACCAAAGTTTGCTTTTCTTTGTATCTGTACATACTTTGCCCTGCATAGACCCTGCTTTCCTCATTTACATAGACAATAAACAAAAAAATATGAATCACTTTAATGATTATAAGAATGAAATTGGAAATGGAGTTGGGTAAGTTTGAATCACTGGGACAAGAAGTCCTGCTTTGAATTAAGGATCAAATAAAATGAGATAGTAGATGAAGGTGGCTAGAGATATTACTGAGTGTACTTGGGTTATGGAAGATTCTTGCAGCAAAATTCCAATCACATTTTTTATTTGTATTCTTGAGATCCCATTCAGAAGTGTGGTCCAAAATACAAACCTCTGTATCTTGGCAACAAGATACCAGTGTGAATGGAGTAGTTAAGAAATCAACAGGTGAATGAAACAATTATGGAAATTCCATATAACATGTTTTTGTGATCCTTGTGTGTTTCATATATTTTTCATATATATAGAACATCATGAAACTAACAATTTTTTTCAGAGCTTCTCAGAACAAAGAACACATCCACATTTTACTCCTGGTGGATAAGAGCCATTTTAACTAGTTTAAAGGAATTTTGTCTAAAAGAGAGGGATTTCTAAACTAAAAATCTAGGTAAATTGAGCATCACAAAATTGTGGCTGATAGAGGAATTATAAGTAACCATCCAGGTGAAAACACATCGCTTATACCATTAGAAGTAATTCAGAAGAACCTACTTCAAAAAAGAGTTAGCTCTGAAGATCTGCAAATAACATAAAAAATCAATGCTACAAATAATATCACTTTAAATAGATCCCCTTTGAAATTATAAAGCAAATTCCTGATAATTGCTTTTGGCATGCAGTACTTTTTCTTACCAAGAATGGAGGCTGAAAGCTTAGTTAAATCTTAGCTACATCTACATATGCATATCATCTGACTTTGTTTCTAAAAATTGTAACCATATTTGTAAGACGGGTGGAGAATCTAGCTGCTTCTCCCCAGTTTGATGAACCTGTATACAATTTTTCTTTCCTTTTTACATCCTTTCCCTATTTCTTATGTGGTTGACTCTGGCCATTTGGGATTTAGGCAGGTTCTCTGTAGCAACTAATGCTCAAGAAACAAAATTCTTGCCTTTGACCCTGCCTGCCCCCCATTAATATTTTCTTTCCCTTCAGTCCTAAAGCAGTGTATGACAGTCCAGTGAGAGACAGAAGAGAATAAAAATCTAAACAGGGAATAGAAATAGACAACTTGCATTCAGACTTTTCCTTCCACAAGTCTCCTTTCTGGATGGCTCCTTCTGTTTGGATAGATGAGATAGAATTATGAATTAGATCCTTCATTTTGGAAGGAAAATGGGGAAAAGCCAAAAGAGTTGAAGAACCTGTCAACAATTTCATCTAGGGAAGGAAGATTCCATTCTCACTGAGCAGGTGAACAGGAGAGAAAAATGAATAAATTTGTTAATTTGTTATACCTTAAAAGCCCCAATTGTTCAAGAAATATTTCCATAAATAATATAAAAGCACAAAGTATTAACAAACACATCTTTTGAGCTATTTGAATGAAAAATCTGTAAGTTCAAACATCTGATATGAAATTCCTTAGCTATTTTGAATAAAAAAAATTAGATTAGACAGAATCAAATTTGCTTAAATTGAGACATCTTCTGTGAGGAGAATTTTATCAGGTTGCAATAGAAATGTCAAATAGCTTGAAGAGTGTACTGATGTAAATAGAATTATCAGTAATTAATTTTTGTGAACCAATCCCCTCGATTACCTATTTTAGTTTCATATTAAACACTTAAAATAAATTCTTGTGGAAATTTGCATTAATGGTTTAACTAATGAATAAATAATTGAATAGGTAAATAAATGAATAAATTAAAGAAAATTCACCTGAATTTTGAAAAAGACACCTGAATCAACTTACTAGGCAGTGTCTATTTTATTCATACTAAAGTAAAAAACATAATGTGAGCTTAACTTTTTAGGAACTGAGATGAAGGAAGCCATTTGGGTGATAAAACATTTCTAAATTCACAGATTCATGAAAATTATATTTCAATCTATTCAGGTATTTAATGCAGCTAATTAAATACTGTGAACTCCTGTTCATCTTTCTGAGAATAACAGGAATTTGTGCTGCAGTAAAAGCAGAAGGGAAAAACCTTTCTTTAATCAACTCCCATGCTGGCTAAGCAGAGAAACAGGAGCTACAAGAAGGAACTCTTACCAGAATTCAGAGTTAAGTTCTCTCAAGAGAGAACACTGGGTGTTGTGGAAAAGGACAGATCACTGTTTGCATTCACCACTGGCTCCCCTGCTTGTTACTGGAAATGTGGCAGGGAATGCCTGCAAGGGAATCAATGTGTGAAAGTTTGTTTCAAAAGGTTACTAACAGGAAATAAGTGAAAAACTTGGAAGCAGAGATGCTGCTTCCATATTTAGCTCTTCTCTTAAGAAACTATCAAAAAGTAAGTGATAGGTTACCTTAGATTAGATAGAGGGAAGTGATGGGAGGAGAGGAGAGGGAATGTGAGGATAGGAAAGATAGTAGAATGAAACAGACATTATGTGTGTGTGTGTGTGTGTGTGTGTGTGTGTGTGTGTGTGTATATATATACACACATAAACAATGTGCTTCTGCAACATGTACACTCAGAAAAAGGAGAAATTATATCCTATCTATGTATGATATAGCAAAGTACAAATATGCATTCTGCTGTCATGTATAACTAATGAAAACAAATTTAAAAAATTTTAAAAAATATAAGTGACAGGATTAAACAAATGGTATTTCTTGGGAAAGAAAATGAAGGAACACTATTTTTTTCTGACTGGAAATTTACTATCATTTTTGAAAATGGAAATATTATTACTAGAATTAAATGACAGAGTATGTTAAATAAAATGTACTTTAATAATATATTATATGAATATTTATTGAAGCTATTATCAGGAGAAATATTTTATAAGCATTGATTTAATCAACACTGCTTTTGTCCCCAAGCTTTAGAAATTATCCTAAGACTGATTAACTAATTTTAATGTATTTTTTTTTCAAAATCCAGCGAATATGGTGCTTTTAGTTACATTTTAAAATGAGTGACTATTGATTTCACCCTGACTATTCTCTACCTGACTGCTTTTGGGTTCATGTAATTTTTAGGTCTGAAAATCTTGACGTCTGAAGTTTTTAAAATTTGTGATTTGATATTTGAAGAAATATGTATGTATATAAAGCACACATAACATCAACTAACCAAACACCGGTTTTAAAGAAAACTGTCAGATGGCAAGGTGAGTGGGCATAAGAGAAAATAAATTCATGCATAAATGCAGGCTCCAGGAGACACCAGTCTTTTCACACAATGGATAGTGTACTGAATATACACTGGGAGCCCTGGTACTCACTCAGGCTTGCCTATTATTAGGTGAGGATGGCAGGTGTGTGACAGGTTCAGCCTGATCACAAGGACTAAATTTAAATATAAAGGCATATTTCAATTCTTCTGAGAGACACAGTGTGGCAGCTGGAGAGCAGAGCGTGAGCAACACGGGTGAAGAAGATGCTGAGATTAAAGTTACTCCTGGCAATTAATCACATATGTCAAGGAGTAGTCAAGAGGATCTGTTGCATTTGACAAAATAAGGGACTCCACATGGCCCTGAAGAACAGGGCCTCCAAGTCCTCCTGTACTGTCAAATGTGTGTGTTCTAATCAGAGTGGCACTGGGATAAGAAACTGAGAGGTAAATAGAAAGTTGATAGTTTAATTCATGATATTCTACAATTATATTGTTGATTTTGCTACATTTGTAAAAGCAACAAAAGAGCAATATACAAAATAAAAGAGCAATATACATTCTTTATTTTTATATATTATTACAAAATGTGCGTTTTTATTCTCATTGATGTTCTGGGTTCTTTTATTCCAGAGATAGTGCAGACACATGGTACCTTCTGGTTTGGTTGGCTCTTATTCCTTTTAAACTCATTCCTAAGCTCCATTTTTTCCCCTACAATGTTAAAACCTGAAACTTCATGCACTCTCAACACTAGGATGTAGTATGTTTGTAAGTTTATCAGATTTGTTTGTGAATTATCTTTCCATTCTTGCCCAAGTTCTGGTCCCCAGGTTTTACTCAGAGAATTTCTCTGCAATAAAATTGTCAGTTATTTTCTAAGTAGACCCATTCTATAACACTCCCTGATTTAGGGAAAGATTTAATATCTGCACAAGACAGTCACATTTTGATATTTGAAATGTGGTGAAAGAATATATTTTTGTATGAATGTATGGCATAAAACCAAAACTATATCGTTAAAGAAAATCTACATTATCAACCAGTGTTTTATTTTAAATACAATGATACATTTAAAATATTTTGTGTATATAGTACGCTTAGAGAGAGTGCTTCATCATATTCACGGTTGGTCTCTAGGTAATAATCATGTTTGGGGTTGTTTTCAAATAACAAGATGTCCACTTCCATGCTCAATTTCAAACATGAAACAACGTCAGTGGGAATGTGTGCGGCATCAAAGATGCTCCTGAATCTGTCACAGTCTCTTTCCCTAGCTTAATATGCTGTGAATTCTCTTCATCTGCTCCGTGGCAACATTCTGTTTCAGACCCATCAGATGACTTGCTGCCCAGAGAAACTTGTACATTTCCATTAATTTTTCCCTTTTTATATATGATTTCTTCTGCCTGAAATTTTCATTTCTTTCTTGTCTGATTGATAAATTCCTATTACTTTTTTAGGATGCTTCAAACTTTTTGTTAGTGAAGACTTAACCTCACCAAGGCAATGAGTCACCTGTCCTGGATATGGCCTTAGCACAACCTGGATGTATATGATAGCTGTCAGTTATGCTATAGTTGGTCTTCAGTTTTCTTGGTTCCCTGATAAATTGTACAATTTCCCAGACTAGACTTCTGTGAAAATATTTTCCCTCTATTTGTGCTGGGGATTGAAGCTAAAGCCTCCTACAGGTCAGGGAAGAGCTTTTACCACTGAGCTACTCCTCCAGCCCCATGGATTGTATTTTGTTCCTTATTTAATCTGATCTTTAGTACAATACTGAGTCCTTAGGGGATCCTCAGCAAGATTTATTCCAGGAATGTAAGAAAGAATGTGAGTGCAAAATGGGAGCTTTAACTTTAGAGTATTAGGAAATACTATGTTTAGAGTTTTGAATAAAATCCCTGCCATAAAGTTGTTGAATAAAATCTAAAACATTTAAAATAATATTTGAATTTTAATATAATTATTTTGCCTTTTTACTATGATTTTTCACTTATTTCTTACTCCTGACAATCTTCCCCACATAAGATCATAGACTAACATCCCTGAATTCCTAAAAAAATGTCTTATTTCAAGCTGACATTATAACTGTTTGTTTTGTTTTGTTTTATGTAGAGTTAATTTCTCAAGAGGGAAAAACTGTATAATTCAAATTTGGACCTCAACTACTTAATCTTCCTCCTACTTATATCCTTAGAATTTGTCTTATATTAATGGAAGAAAAGTCTAAAAAAGAAGCTATGCCTAGCAAAAGAGATGGAGAAAAGCTTTAAAAATAAATGATTGTAAAGAGGCTTTTTTAAAACTTCTGTTCTCACCTCAGTAATTTTTTTTCCAGTAAAATATATTAAGTGATGAGATTAAGAAAAAAGAAAATACATGGTTGGGGGTACACCTTGGATATACCTAGAGCAATTCTCATTCAGCTCATCACAGTCCATGGAAGACAATAAATATTTATTTATGAAATAATAAATTTGACAAATATAGTGTATGTCAGACATTAAAAAACACTGTGGATGTGGGATATCCAGCTATGACTCCTGCATTCACAAACTCTCAAGGTAGTAACATGGTAAAAGAATATTTAAATCCTATGAACATAGATTAAAAAAAAACATTCAATTATACCTAAAGGAATATGAAATAACATTCAGAAATTTGTTGATCATCTATTCATGGCTGTTCCAAATATTGTACACACATGTCATTTATACAGCCCTGTTGTTCTATTATAGGGTTATTGTTTCTGAAACATTTCTTATGCTTTTATATATAGTAAAATAGGACAAATTATTGTAGTACAATATATAATTTTATTGAGTGCCGTTTACAGTCATCCAATAATTGCAGTAACTTAGTCTTTGAGTTTATTTTGAAGTGGTGTTTATACCACTCTAACCACTCTATCTGCCATTTGCTTTTTCCTTATGTTAACAGTTTTGAATCATAGCCTTACTAAAAGAAAGCAAGTAATAGTTATTAAATTGTTGCTAAGAAATGAAAGATGTATCAAATGAGATATACTCAAACAAAAGTCACATGTCAGAAATCATATAAAAAAAATGCTAGAGGAAACATATGGCACAGGTTATCATACAATTTAAGATTGGTGCATAGACTTCATAATAGGAAATATACCAGGAAATTTGGGGCAAATTGGAAGTATGGCCAAAAAATGATATAAAATTTCATTGAAAGAAAATATGACCAGCAATTGGAAGTTTCTGTGTTGTAAATATCTGCACTATGTTGAAAATTCCATTAGTGATCATGCCATGAGGATCTTATAAAGAACAATTAACAAGACCATGTCCACTGAAGTATTGCCTCCATCTAGTGGGTGTATGTCAGTTTGATGCCCTTAATATTTCTTCTATATGGACAGGAAAAAACATAATAAGAAGTAAAATTGAAGTGTAATTAGAATAATAAATTGAATTTCAATAGGTGATCAATGAAAAGAATAGAGAATGAGTCAGAAGAAATGAACTAAACATGCATTCCCCATTCTAGGTCTTCAAAAATGTTACAAGACGAGGCCATGAACAGGACAGGAGCTGAAGATAGGAATGGAAATTAAATATTAAAATTAAAACATTTGCAGCAAGTAATGTTGCATTTTGGTGTGATTGAAGCATATGAGTTATTTTAAATAATTGATATTACATGGAAATATAATTAATAAAATGAAATGAAAACAAAGAAAGAAAAGTGGACACCATATACTTTAAGTGACATTAGATTTTTAAAAAAATAATTCCTATTTTCTAAACTAAAAATTAAGAAGGTAAAAAAATACTGTAAACAGCCATGATAATTTTCTGAACTGTAATCATGATATTGTCCACAGAGACCTCAACATCCTTATTCTTATTGAACAATCAAAACTTCCTACCTCTACCTCACCTCTTAGTCTACAAGAAAGCAGAAGAAATCATTTTAAAAGTTCCTAAGAGTTCATTTATTCTGATATGAAAGAGTAGCTTGCAGAAAACTAAGGCTAGATAAAACAAAATAGAATCCTCAGTTTCTAGAGTTGTTAGCCAGGATCTGAGGAAACCTACAAGAAGGTGGGATGATGTTTTGCAAAAATGGTCTAACCTCAATGCATTTGCTGATTCTTAGGGAAGACAGAAAGGCTGTGAGTTCAGACATAGCTATTACTAAGCAGCAAGAAAGCCTGCAGAGCTTTCAGCTGTTTCTGAAGTCTGGGGAGAAAAAACAGAGCTTAGATCTGCAAAGGTAGCCAAAACTTTACAGGCAAAATATTAAGAATAATTGAGGCATGGAGAAGTAAGACAAAATCTTGCAAATTTCCTTTAATAGCATTTGGTGAAATCTTAAACTATACAGAAAAAAATATCAAAGGGCCTCAACAGAAATTTGATCAAAATTTCATACAATTTTTGACAATCTTATAATGTAAAGAATTAAAATTAAACACAAAATAGATTACATGTCAAGGAGAAGGGCATTTGAGAAAGACATCATGAGTTAGCAACTGACCAGATTAAGGTAATCAGTCCCCCTCTAACTTTTCAACATAAGGAAAAATGAATTCCAAGTATAGCAAGATAAAATTATTTAGAGATCCTACAATTATTAATGCAAAATATCTCATGGCCAATCTAAAATACCCAACATATTGAGAACAATACCAAGAGAAACAAATGGCAATAAAACATGACCCAAGGAAGAGCCATATGTTGTAGTTACTAGTGGTATATTGTAAATTATGATTTAGGTTTAAGAAAATAGATGATATAATGGAGAAGATCACCAGAGAACTGGAACCAATAAGAAGAATGTAAGTTCTACAATTTGAAAACCCATAACAAATTAAGAATCAAACAGATGAGTTTAACAGTAAATTGAATGCAGTAAAAGAGAAGATTAGGGACTGAAAGTGACGGATTTGGAAAGTATGTAGGGCTAGAGGTGTAGCTCAATGGTTGAACCCTTGCCTAGCATTTCTAAAGCCCTAGGTTAGAGCCAGAAAAACAGAACAAACAATAACCTTAATTATGGGGAGTGAAAGTGCAGAAAATAAAGGAATAAGAGACAGAGTGAGAGTAGAGGTGTAACATACTTGCAATTTGAGTTCAAGAAATAAGAAATAGGCTAAAACAAAATAAAATCTATGAATGACCAAGAATTCTCCAAGATCAAGGACATAAACCCATAAACAGTACAGCAAAATACAAACAAGATAATTTACCAAGAAAGAAGCACCAGGATCTGATCCTTTCATTAATATCATAAGGGTATTCTATCTGAGTAAACTGAAAAATGTTGAAATCACTAGTAGAATAGGCACATGTCAAGGAAGATGGGAAAATGATGTACAGAAAGCCTGGAAAGCTTGATCTTAGAAACAGTCAGAAAGCAGGTAAAGTAGTAGCAGTGTTAGTAAACTCTTGAGAAATGTTCCTGAAGGTGTTGAAAGAGAATCCTCTTTCCTCTTGGGAACTCCCTCTGCCCAGAGTGAGGGGAGGGGCATTGCCTTCTCAGGAAAGAAAGAGGGGCGACAGGGAGAAACCAGGACTTTCTCCAGATCTCCCATTGCAAATGGAATCCCTTGGGCTTCACTTGGCTTATATAAAATGAGAAAGTTGGTGGAGATAAATAGTCATAGGCATTTATAAGTTTATGGTTGTCAATTTTTTTGTTTCTCTCTAAAGTGCTATGAGACAAGGCAGATATTAAGAATCTCCAAAATGTGGTATATATACTCAATGGAATATTATTCAGCCTTAAAGAAGAATGAAATAATGGTATTTGCAGGTAAATGGATGGAGTTGGAGCTTATCATGCTAGGTGAAATAAGCCAATCCCATAAAACCAAAAGCCAAATGTTTTCTGTGTATGCAGATGCCTATCCATAATTTGGGGAACTGGGGGTGCTAAGGAAGAATGCAGGAACTTTGGATTCTGCAGAGGGGAATGAGGGGAGAGGAGGGGGTTGGGGAGTGGGAGGGATGGGAGAATAAGATGGACATTATTACCATATTTACATGTATGATTGTATGAACCGCATGACTCTGCATCATTTACAGACAGAGAAATGAGAAGTTGTCTTCCATTTGCGTACAATGAGTTTAAATGCATTCCGCTGTCATGTATAACTAATTAAAGCAAATTTAAAATTTTTTTTTTTAATTCTTTTTTAACCAAAGTTGATTTTGAGAAAAATTAAATATGCTGTATGGGCTGCATCTATCAATAACTTTCTCGATAAGGAGGAATGTTTTAAGCTTAAAAAAATGAAGAGTTTAAATGTTGGTATTATTAAATAATTATTGTTTATAACTTTAATGGTGATGAGGTAATGTGTCTTAGAATAGTTTTATTTGAGAGAAAAATACTAAAATATTGCTTAATATGATACTTAGTTTTGTATCAAAGTTGTATGGGCATTATAATGGCAATGTTCTACATCTTCTACTGATTCTGAAGTAGATATGTTCAATTGTCAGAATTCATCAAACTGAAAATTAAACATATTTCCATTTTAGTGGCTAGAATTATATCTTAAGAAAAATACAGAAAATGGAAAAAGAAGGCCAATGGAACAAAGTCTGTTTTAGCCACATCAGAGCTTATATACTCAACAGCTGTGGCTGAGCACATTTTCCTATAGATGAGGATGGAAAATCTGGCCAAAGCTCCATATACAGAAACTTAAAGGTCCTTTGTAAAATATAAAGCATTTATTTCTCTTGCACAAGTCACTGGGAGGTTCTATGCAGGTGAGTGCATAATCTAATTTATGATTTACAGACTCATTTCATCTGGCAATATCAAGACTAGATTGCAGCAGGAACAAGAGCTGTGTGTTAAAAAGATTTTTATTGAGCTAATATGAGAAATTATAAAGGTCCAGAAAATGAGAGAAATTCTTTGTATATAGACATGTTAGCATTTGGTGGTGGTCTTGGTTTGCAGAGTTGGTGGTGGGCCAGGTAAAATAGAAAGTTATTAAGAATGATTTGCAGATTTGTAGTTGGTTGATTTCCGTATGTTTATGGTCCTTTCATTTCCTCTTTACTGAGACCAAAATTATTGAAATGACTTTCAGATAAAACAGAGTCTGATTTAAATATAAGAAATTGAGGCCCTTATATATAAATAAGACAACTTTACAGTTGCATAAACCAATTGAGACTTTAAAATCTGAGCTGGAGATACACCCTTGGAAATTGACAGGTATAGGTGTAATACAAAACCTTGAAGAAATGTCAGCTGACTTCGAGAGAAACTATCAAGATAAAATGTCCAGGGTTTAGCTCCAACATTCAACCTACCATTTAGTGCATGGAAAAAAGCTTGAGAAGGATCACTGAAGAAGTACAAGAAAACAAAACAACAACAGCAAAAGCCCACAGGCATTTTCTTACAAAATGTAAGCAAAGTGCTCCAAGAAGAAGGAAGTAGGCAAAATGGAAAAAATTCTGGTAGGACACTTAAAAACTAAAAATCATTGTAATTGGTTAAGTTCTTTGATAAATGTATTTTTAAATGGTGTCTTTGTGGTAAAGCCAGATGTAAGATTTCATTCCTCAGTATTTCATATCTGACAAATGCAAGATTAGAGAACTGGAGGGCACTTTTGATCCAAACTACTCAAATGTTTAAAAACCTATTTCAATGCATTTCTGAGCTGCACAAAAGTAAGAAATATGCTATGATTAAACATGAGATTAGAGCAGTAGCCTAAATAGATAAATGAGCACCAGAGCTAGCTTTTAGCCAGAAGATTTTGGTCAAAATTTAGAAACTTGAAGTTCTGCTTAACAAACTTTATTATATATAAGGCCCCAAAGGACAGAAGATAAACTTAGGGCTTGCCCAGGATGCAGAATTCAGTTGAAGACTCTGCATAAAGCAGAACCCTAACAGCTTTATCTTTGGGTTCTGTACCCCATTGTGCAGAAAGGGGCTCACTAGAAAATTTGCAAATCCTGACCTCGATAATGTATGGCGAGAAAATTTCCCTTTGCACATTTATAACCACAAGATGGATTTCACATGTGATGAAAACCTATGATGACAATATCATTCAGAATTCTCCAAGTAATGAATATAATTTAACATATTGCAAATTAAATAGGATCACGTTATTATCTTGATAAATGATGGAAAATGTGCAATAAAATCCAAAATTCATTCTTTATAAAACTTTTGAGAAATTTTTTTTAATGTGTAAAATTTTGTAGGGAGAAAATTATAAAACTTGCCTTTAAAAAAATCTGAAGCGGTAGAAATAAAATTATGAAGGATTAGAAGATTTTATATTGTTATAAAGATTGACTGGGATTCTAGTAAAATTCTTAATAAACTGTGTTTCATTTAGTTTTATATTTTACATTGTGTCTAAAATTTCCATCAATGAGCTAATGACCAGAAATAAATAAAGGCTTTTTTCAAAAAGAACAATGTGAAGAGACTGGTACTTTCAGAAACTAAGACCAGCCACACTGTGACAGTAACACAGTAAAATACATGAAGGCAAAGAGAATGAAGAGAGAATCTGCATATAGACACCCAGGGTAGAAGAAATGTCCATGCTTATATGGACATTCAATCTGGAGTAGAACAAGATGGCAGAGTGATATTGAGACAAAAGATTTCTTCAAGATTCTCAACTTGATAGTAACAATAACAAAGTTGTTATAATAGTTGGTTTGGGTAAAGGAAATATGAGAAATTATTTTTTTCTTTGCATTTAAAAATCCTGGGTAAAACATAAAAACAAGCATGACAACAAGATTATTAAAATTCTGAGTATAAAAGAAGTAGAGATGTGTAAATAACTATTATATTAAATTTTGACTATGAAAAAAGAGGAGAATGAAAACACTAGCTTGAAATTACTTTTAATGCTGGAATATAGAGCATCTTCATAGGCTGATAGAAATGTTGGAGGGACAAATGAAACTTTGATGATGGAAGAAGGTAACTTTTAGATCAATTATCTAAAAGTTTGTTTTCACAGGGAATTTTTATTCCTCTAAAATGCAATAGAAATCAAGCTTAGTTAAAATACAAACACTGTGATCAAGAGCTAGAATAGCACCAGGTTGTTTTCCAATCTTTCTTATGTTGCAGAAAACAAGAAATTAGCAGGGGGGAAAAAGCCAGGATATTTCTGTAGTGATTTGTTTTTACATGGAAAAATATAAAGCAGACATCAATGCAAAATACATGAATATAAATATCATAGAATCAAAGGAGGCAATTTGATACAATTTTTTTTATTCTGTATTCATGAGAAAATTTCTCGTTCTTAAAAGAAGGCAGAGTAAGTATTTGAATTTCTTACTGATAAACTATTGAAGAATTTATAAATGCATGAGGATGGGGTAAGACAAAGTTTTTCTAATTCTTCTTTATATTGATTTCTTTGTGCTGTTTTAGCCAACTGTAAAATTTTTATTCTAACTAAAGAATCAAAGCTAAATTTTTAAAATTCTAATTTATGTTAATTAAAAATCTCTAAGGACAGGTTAAAAAAAATAATGAAACTTGGTATTAGAAATTCTCACCAAAATCTGGTCCATCTGTGTTTCTGAGCATGTGATATGGGCATATGCTCTTCCCTAAACCCTGAGTTAAAAAGCTTGGTTGTGTTGGCTGACCCGTTTTAAGGAGGTACATAGAAGTCATCATCTGAAGCAAGCCAAATATCCATTTTCTTGCCTGACTCTTCTTTTGCTGCAGTGATTGTAAAAGCCTGTGTTGACGAAGAGGGGTCATAAATTCAGTGTAAAAATAAATCTTCATTGGGTTATGCCTGTGAAATTTTGAATTATTAACACAGCATAAGCTGCACCCTCTTGAATGAATTAAGAAGCTGAAGTAGAAGGTTGAATAGAAGACTTAAACCCTAAGAGAGGCAAAAAAAAGTAAAAGAAAATCTAAGTCTTTACTGTCTAGAAGAACCAAATTTGAATGTTACCCACTCCGTTCTATCTGTGATTAATACTTTAACGAAAATTCTCTTTTTTTTTTTTTCTATTTCAAATACTTTGGTTGCACTGAAGACAGAAAAGTTGGAGTCTAAGATTTGACCCATAAAATTATAAATTATATTATAGCTAAAAACAAGACTTTTAATATGCATATTATTATAAAAAAGAAGGAAATTTTTAACATTTAATTAATGATTTGGACTGATGTTATGTTAGATAATTCATAGTGACCAGCAAAAGGTAATTTAAAAGCTAGTACATATTCTTAAAATAGTTTTAGAAAATATAGGCTGCCATTGTTCTGTGTTTATGTGTTATCACGGCCATTTTATTTTGGATTTCTATTTTACACATACTTTCCAAGAGAAAATATTATTTCTCACTGAATTCCAGGCATGTCTTTTAAGGTCTCATATATTGCCTTTTGTGTCAGTCTTTATTGACTTTTAATAAAGACATACAACCATGCTGTTTTTATTCCAGAAGCCAAGTTGCAGAAAACAAAACACTGGCTAGAACCACTAGTTTATAAAATCAAAGAGGAAAATAAAACTCTAAAATTCAGGTTACTGCTTTGTCCTGACTTTGGCTTCCTTGTGGGAATTTATTGAAGCAGCCTTTTAAACTTCATGAAAAAAGCACCATACCAGTTAAAGATAGTTCAGGGAAGGAGAGGTTTTGCTATGTTTAAATTCCATTAGTGCGTTGTGGGTTTTCACTTCCTAAGTGGACCTTTTAACTTCCGAAGTAAATCCTTTGAGGTCTAAGCTTATTTGCTCTCAGCAAAAATATGGTTTCAGTGACTAAGAAAAAAATAATTTTAAAACAAAAGTAATTTTTAAATTTGCCCCTTTTAAAGTTGCAGTATTTCCCTATCATGAATAAATAGCTACTAAACATTTGAAAATTAAATTTTATGTTATGATGATTGGGTTTTAAGTTTTCAGTGAGATATTATGCAGCTAAACTGAGCATTTAATTTTTTTCTTCATTTCACTTAAAGGAGGAAACACTAGATAATAAAACAAATAGCTCATTACAGCAATGTAAATAAAAGAAAAATATTATAAGCCTTTTCAAACCTCACGTTACAATTCTTTCCAAATTTTGATTTTTAGATTTTAAGATAGGATAGATTAAATTCTAAAGTCTCACACAAAGCAAAGTTTGTCTGGCCTACATAGGGTCATTGATAAATACACACTAGATAAATTCATGATTACATGAGATAGAAGATAACACAATTGATGGATGATGCACATTCAACTTTTGCATAATCAGTACATTTTCTAAGGATCATATCATTCTGATTTATTAATTTGCTCTGAAGTTCCTGCTTAGATGTAAACCATTGATTGATCACACCAAGTATCTTTATTCTTTGTGAAAACTCACACACACACACACAAATGTAGTCAAAATATATTAAAACCTGCAAGGTCACAGACAAGAGAGGAAATAGTGGAGAGAGGCAAGATTCTTCACTTAGTTGATCTGTAACAAAATACCTGCAGGGGGCATGACTGACAAGAAAAAGAATTGTTTTCACAGCATGTTGGGAACTTAAATTATTGAAGAAGGCAGA
The DNA here is from genome assembly GCF_045843805.1 of Urocitellus parryii. Taxonomy (NCBI): domain Eukaryota; kingdom Metazoa; phylum Chordata; class Mammalia; order Rodentia; family Sciuridae; genus Urocitellus; species Urocitellus parryii. The sequence continues at coordinate 60,810,355 of NC_135540.1, forward strand.
GGTAAAATGGGGAGCAGAAAACAGAAGAAAGTGAGTTTGCATTTGGACTTGCTGATCTCAGGTCACTTCCTTACAAACAACACAACCTCTGACACTGGTTTTCTTTTTAGAAAAACTCAATACTTGAACTACAAGCACAGAAGAGGATAGGGTCAGACCTGGGGATATATACGGGATTCAGTGGCCAGTAGAACCCATTTCCCTCTCCCCTCTCTCTCTAAGGACAGTGTTTCCATGGGGGTATTCATCCAGGCATCAAGAAATTATAGGACAAAACTAAGGAAAGACAGATTCATTGCAGTTCACTCCACAGTAAAGTCCTCCAATCAAAAAGTTCTTCACAAAGGACTTCCAATCAGCTTCAAGTGTCTTGCTTTTAAATATAATGGGACTGAGAAAGCTTTCTGCGCATTTGAGGGAGTCCACCAACAGGAAAGAAAAAATAACTAAAACCAACAAGAAAATAGAAAATTGAGAAAGGGATACCAATTATATGACATAACATCATTCCAAATCATTAATTAAATGTTAAAAATTTCCTTCTTTTCTACAATAATATACATATTGAAAGTCTTATTTTAGCTATATTCTAATTTCTAATTGTATGGGTCAAATCCTAGAAAATTGAGAAAGGGATGGAACTTTATTTAACAAAATAAAGTTAAAACAAGACGAGTGATCATATAAACAAATGAGAGGATACTATATGTTTCCAATAAGTGCTCTCCTCAGAGAATAATGAAGAAAAAATACAGAAGTTTTGCATAAAATAAAGCCATTTAAGTAACGGGTTGGATAGTAAAGTTGGTAAAATTTTTCATCGTGAGCTCAAGTTTGGAAAAGCATCTTGCATTTTTTTTCTTCCTCTTAATCTTTTCCTGTAATTCACCCCTTCACTTCAGTGCTTTATTTTTAAAATTTTCATCATAATCTCTTGTCTGACACATTCTTAGAATTCTAAGAGTTACACTTCTAAAAATTGAACTTTATTAAGTAAGCCTTTTTTATTGTGTGGAACTCAAGCCCTCTCTCTTTCAGTTTGTAAACTCTTTTCATATGCAAGTCTCTGTAGGAGGGCTGGTTGTCCAGAGTGGCTTGGGAGGGAGGCTGCTGCCAAACACAGAACCAGTCAGACTTCTCTGTCCTCCATCTACACCCAGGAATTTAAATAGAAATTTATTTTTAATCTCCAAATTGCTAGTGGGGAAGAAAGAGATAATATTATGAGAGATAAGTGAGTGATTTTAATATTAGGAGAATAGAATAAACATCTATAAAAGTCTGTTTACAATATCTCTAGAGATACTGTCTGGAACCCAGTACCATTTTACTGTTACACTTTCTTTCGGGAATGGGAATATTAATAACAATATAGTCTCTGTGGTTTCCTCTTATGAATTGTGCCACATACATTTTTCCTATAAAAGTTCTGTCTTGTTTTTAGCTAAGTCAGTTAGTTTCCTGATTGCTTTTGGAGTTATGCTTAGAAATGTCACTCCTAACCCCAAATCTAAGAATATCAACTGGCATTTATTTACATTTCTATAGTTTTAGGTTTTGCATCGTTATTTATTTGGTCATATAATAGGGTGCTCCAGCTTAACTGTTTTTCCTACTTAGGAAAAACACAATACTTTATATTAATGCATTGATCCTCATTTTTAAGTATATGCTGCATACTAACATTGTTACTAATAATAAGCAATAATTTTGAAAAGTAATGGAACTTGAGACAACTTTGACAAAAGGGCATTACATGCTATTTTTTGCCTAAGATACTTTCACTTACGAGATGAAATTCTAAGGTCACAGCGCTTAAAATAAACTCTTTCTACTGGATTAAATATAACTTTTAATTGTAGTGCCATTCATACAATATCTCTAATCAGAGCCCTATCTCAGATTTATACAAATGGCTCTAAGCATGCAGCTTTAACCTCCACTGATTTCAAGGACTCTGTCATTATCCCATTTTCCGGGGTGAGGTGATTTCTAATTACTGCGCATCCTGATGTTTAATTTTATTTGATAAGCCTGAAACTAATACATGAATGGCCCTGTTTATTTTCGAGGGTAACATAATTTGAATAGAATGGCAGGGGAAAAAATATACTAAAGTGACAAAGGTGAATTATACAACAAAATATATATTTGACTGAAGTTTACTGATGAACTTTTTACCTGCAAAAAAAAAAAAAAACACAAAACCCAAAGCCTCTTTTCCCTTTTCAAAACATAAAAAAGTAAAATAAACCAAAATAAACATGACAACCTTTTTTCTATTGGTTTACATGTCTTTATAAAATTCACTAAAAATGGACAAATTTATGCTTAAAATGTATTAGCATTGGGTGAACAGATGTTAAGTATGAGATATTTATGTTTTTTATTGTACCTAATTTTATTTTTTGAAAGAAGCATTTTTAATAAAAATTATATAAAGCATGCAGAATCAAACTGAAGCACAGCTTTTATAATACCTCTTTTAAAAAAAAATTATTCTTTGCCATTTCCCTGTTCTAAATTAAAAAGAAAAAAAAAAGATCTGCTGACATGTAACAAATTTTAAATTTGGTTGGTATTGTAACTGTTCGGCTTTACCAGTGGGCTAGCAAAGGGTTAACAAAACACCTCTCTACTTTGTGCTGTGTACATTTGTGGAACAGAGATAGGCTCTTACTATAGAAGGAGTCAGGCTGCTTCAAGAAATGTACATTATATTCAAGCATGCCTTGATATTCCCTCGCTGTTCACTCTTTTGAGTGCAAAAAGTGGTTTTTGCTAACTCCATTTTGCTGCTCATGAAAAGTTGAAAAATCAATAGCTGCAGGTTGATGAAACCTAAATCCATTTGATTCCTTTCCACCATTGCCATTATGCAGACAGTCAAGTGTGATGTATTTAGTTCATGCAGTACTTATTACTCTCAAGCACAGCTTCTCATCAGGGAAAAATTAGTCCAGATGAGAAGTAATCAAGAAATTCTGGAGAGGTTACAAAGATCTTTCTTCTAACTGCTTTTTTTCCTCCCTGTCTTCAGCTCACTCAGTCCTCTGAAACCGAGAAAAGTTAACATCTCTACCACAAAACTTCAGAGAGATCTGGAGAATTATTTTAAGTTGATATTTTTTACACTATTTTTATTTAAATAGCAGGCATAATGATAATGAATAGTAGCTGTATAAATGCCAAATTGAGAAGTTTTTTCCTTACTAGACCTATCAAAGCCATCATTTTGACAGATTGAAACAATAACAACAAAAAATCAAATTAAAAAAAAAAAGCCCTGCTTGAACTGATTTGGATATTTTCTTTTTTACTGAATTAGATATTCAACAGATAGACTGATAATGTAAAGTGATTGTATCATCCAAAGATTAAGGGAATGCATTTAGCAACCAACTACCCTGATCCAAGTTCTGTTTCTGTTAAATTTTGTTTGATTAGACACATTATCTCTTCTCTCTAATCAGATATTTTGCATTCTGTATTTCAAAATCATGGTAACACTAACCTCAAGTTTTTGGTGAGAGAATAAAATGGGTAATCAATATGAAACATTTAGCACATAAACATTTAGTGTGGATTAGTTACTAATGTCAATTCCTTGCATGTCAATGATTAAATTTGAATATGCAAAAATTCTGATATTTTAGCCATATTTTAAGGTATCTGAATTGAATACTTTAGATATTTTTAATTGATAAAACCTCCTATACTACATTGTTGTTATGCAGGCATTGAATAAACAAGTGATCATCTGGTACATCCTTCTTTGTTAGTTATCTAAAATCCTAACATGGCAAAGGATATAAATGACTTGCCTCAAATCATCTAAACATCTACATTAGTTGCAGAACTAAGATTAAAATTCGGGTCTACTGATTTCCTGATTTTTCACAAGCATCTTGGCTTCTTTTGATTTGTTTTGTAGTAGGAATTGAATCTTAGGGTGCTCTACCATTGAACCACATCACCAGCCCTTTTTATTTTTAATTTTAAGAAGGGGTTTCACTGAATTGCTTAGGGTCTTGCCAAGTTGCTGAGGTTGGTCTTGAACTTGTGATCCTGCTGGCTCAGTCACCCAAGTTACTAGAATTAATGTGTGCACCACCTATATTGCTTTATAGACACTGGTGGAAAAACTAGGTTCTAGATTAGAAATAGTAGAATTCCAGGTGAGAATGTGGTTTCAGGAATATCCCTAAAGATTATTCTTAACTAACAATGATACAAGTGTCTGAGTACTGAAGATGTATTAGCGGTAGTTAGAAATTATTGTCTTCCTGACCAACTGCATAAGAGCCATTGTGGTAGAAAGATGGTACTGAAAGTGCCCCACCTCTATCAGAAGAGATAATCAAATAAATGAGTGAATTGAGGAAGAAATTAATCTGCCCTCAGAGACTTTAAGACATTGGATATATGGTCTCTCCATGTTGATTTCAACTGTGCTGGTTTTGCATAAAAAAGGAAGATGTAACTACCATAATATTAGCCAAATATTAGATCAAATTACATTTGCAGTTATTTAATGAGCTATTTTTATTTAAAGATATCAAGCAAGACAACCTTGAAAACTTAGTATGCTTCTACTTATTTGATAAGTGCATAATTTTAGAGGATCAAAATTTTGGAAAAAGAGAAGCAAGAGACACCAAGTATCCAGCCTCAAAGCCAAGTTAATTTTTCTGTGTTCAAGAATAATGTTCAGTACCTCAATTATCCTATCATTCTGTGCCATATCACACTGGCTATATTTTAATTACATCATGAAAAATAAATATAGTGAACAGGAAATGGTATATATTTAATATGCTCCACTAAGGCATATGGAGAAATAAACTCTAAAAAGATTAATGAATATACTGAAAAAGTGTTTTTAGGTGGTTGGTACAAATTGGTGCAGGGTAGATGGAGCTATGTCTTGAGTGTGAAATATCATAAGCTTGTCTCTTGGTACTTCTATGCTAGTGATAGCTATGAAAGAGCAATTGTTGAGACCACAGTTTAAGAAGAGCAGGAAAATAGAAAGGTCGGAACTTTATGGGATTACAAAAGGATCAATCCACCTGGGATTTAGCTGACCCAGATGGAGAAAAATTTAGAATATGGGGGTAGAAGATGAAAATGAACATAACAATAGCAAAGATTATAGTATTTTTTAGTCACCATTACATATAGTCTATTATGTAGAGGTAATTGACCTGAAAATTCAGCCACAGAAAAAATAAAATGGTAGAAAGGGTAGACAGCATCAGATGCCTCAGGTGTCCCATATTTTATCTTCTTTGCCTCACTCTAGCTGAGGTTTTATGGATAGTTCTCTATGGGTATACTTGGTGGCAATAACATCTTGACAGTTTTAGGCATCTCCAGAGCTGCAGATATAAATAGGAGTTTCTCCAACATGCTGAATAGTAATCAAAAAATTAAGAGCAATTGTTGTCTTTGAGAACAACCCTAACCAATGAGATGATAGGAGTATATACATTAAACCTCAGGTGGATAGTTCTGGCAGATATTTTTGTATCCTTCTTCAAATATCCCAGTAGAAATGGATCCTCAGTAGCCCACAGTGGGGTGTAATACCACACACTTGCTGGCTTTCTTTCACTCACTTCTCTGAATCTTTGCTCCTTCTTACTGAGATTAGCTCTTAGAAGCAGCCTGCATGTGTCAGTAGTCTCTTTTTCAGGATCTATTTCAAGGGTTGCCCAGGCTAAGGCATCCTAGGTAAGTAAATCCAACATATTAAATTCTGTTCAACCATAAGAGATAAATTTTGGTGGAGCAATTTTACTACAATTTTAATTGGTTAAAAAAAAATATTTCTTCACTTTTTTTTTTTTTTTTGGTACGGGGGAGTGAACTCAAGGGCACTTCACAACTGAGCTAAATCCCCAGCCTGACTTTGTATTTTATTGAGATACAGGGTGGGATACAGGGTCTCACTGAGTTGCTTAGAGCTTCACTTTGCTGAGGCTGGATTTGAACTTTCGATCCTCCTGCCTCAGTCTCCTGAGTCACTGGGTTTACAGTGAGTATGCCACCGTGTCTGGCTTTCTTTCATTTTTGATATCCAGGACATCTTATAAAGCTAAGTTCCATAATCATACTAGTGAAAGTCAGATCATTATGTTCACTTCCTTCTTATTGATCACCATTATGCATTTTAAACCCAGCTTCTTTCTTTTTTTCTTAATAGCCAGTTCCACCCAAGCCACCACTATCTTTAGTTCCAACATTCCTCTGTTTTTGAAATTAAAATATATATTACTATTACATTATAAATGGATTAGAGAAAAACAGAGAAAGTCTATTTCTTGCAAATGTATTTCAGGCACTATGGAGAATTAGATAAGGGAATCTGGATGGCTTTCTGTTTGAATAATATATTTGTAATGATATTAAATTTAGTAGAATTAGACACATAAGAGAATTGTTAAACTCGTGCACAAATTGACTTTTGTTACGTCTTATGGTGTATTGTTACTGGAAACCCTCTTATTATATTGTGAATCTCTGTGCCATGTATTCATTAGAGTCTTTTATTACATTTTGAAAGGCCAGAAATACAATTTATATCAATTTGCTTTCCATACTTCATGGGAATTTGATTGAATATGAAAAAGGACTTCTAAGTTTCTGCATCTATACTAGTAATTGGGCTATATACCTGTACAGCTCAATTGTTAAAATGTCTAACACTTTCAGATAACTCACTATAAAAATATAAAAGGCTACCAACTCCTGCCTGCTTCACAAAGCCTAGAAATATCATTTCTGAATACATAGTAACTCTCTCTCTTTTCTAGATTTTCTTCTGTACCCTTTTTAATTTGGAGGGAGAGAGCAACAGAAACCAGAAAAGATTGGAGAGAAAAACCTCATATGATTCTATACCAGGTCATTTACTTAATTGTGTTTACTCTTTGCTAGCTCTTAGTCTTCAAAAATTGTCTGTATAGTAAGTTCCCTTCTCTTTCCCTTTTCTTTTCTGTTCTGTTCTTGCAAGTGAAGATATATACAGGGGCCCATATATTTAGCCAATTTGCCCCATCTCCACAATGAGGGAATCAGAATTCAAATCCTTCTCTCTTTGTTTTAGATTTAATTATTTTCATGGGTCTTCCTTAGTTTTGGATAGAATATATTTAGTTTTGCTTCACAAATTATAGAATATATATATATATATATATATATATATATATATATATTACACACACACACACACATGATTTACTTATGAATTGATATCTTATATAATATAAAATTTTATTACTTAATATATTTAATTCCCTCTTTTCATTCTTCAATCAAGACATTTATCATACTAAATTCAGGAAACTTTTGGCATATTTTTAATTCTTTCTGAACTGCATTTTTGTTTGTTGAGAGGAAAGTTGATATAAATTGGATTATAATGTTGTGCATAAAAGTTTAAAAATTGTTGAAGTTGTAATGCAACGATGTATATGAAATATTTAATGTTAAAGATAAGTAGTAAATGTGCATAATTTTAACTCTGTCCTCTACATTGTACCCCATGAATATGTTTCTTTAATATTTGTATTCATATTTTAAAAATAGACTTATTTTACAGATATTACTACTTCTCTAGTGACAGATTCTTAGGTAAAATACTCAAAAAAAGTAATTTGACTATGCACACAGATGTCAAAATTTATAAGAGATGAAAGAAAAAGGAATGGATTGCAAATTATGAGAGAGAATGCCAAAGTAATTATTGGAATAAAATTCCAATTTTATATGATATGCCTATTCCACTCTCAGTAAGATCTTTTAAAACTAAGCTTTGTTAAATATCACTTTATCTGGAAATTCTTCTTTTTCTTTTCTTTTTTTTTAAGAGAGAGAAAGAGAGAGGAATTTTTTAATATTTATTTTTTTTAGTTTTCGGCAGACACATCTTTGTTTTTATGTGGTGCTGAGGATCGAACCCGGGCCACACGGGTTCATATAAAATCAAGCTTTTGAAAAAGAAGAATTTTGGGGCAGGGGATGTGAGTCACATCAAAAGCATGATTTTATATGAAACAATTTAGACTATTCTATTTCTAATGAAAAAATAAGTGAAAGGCCAACAGATCCCAAAGCAGATGTTTGCTTTTGGTGCTTCTCCATTAAAATCGTATACACTATTATTAGCAGAACAGTATTTGAAAATTTTTGAGGCTATTTGATCCTTTGCTAATTAGTTTCAACTATTTTATAGATATTTCTATATTGTCAGAAATTCTTCTAAAAGCCAAATACTGAAATGTTTCCATTGTTGGCTAAGACAGTTTTCTCTTAACCTTTGATCCTGGATAGATATTATAACTTAATAATATCCAAATTCATTTTATCTCTTACATGGAAATAACTGACTTTTGGTCTTATAAATAGTTAATATTGAAAAATTATTTGTAGTATTAATAAATATATATTTTTAATTTGCTAAATAATTCCCTTTGCCATTTTGTTTTGGTTAAACATCCTGAGCATGTTTAGGCATTTTGCCATATTTCCATGAAGTCCATTTATTTTTTTTAAAAGATGGCTTTTACAAGATAAAGAATTTCTTAAGTAGAACTAGTATGAAATTAAATTTTTTATATTACATGTATAACTTTTAGATGTGAGAGGTTATACCAACACATAAATAATGTGATTTCATAATGTACCAGAAAACAAATTGTTTTAATAGAGCTACCAATGGTACAACCTAGTCTAAATATTTTCAGATCTCTCCAAAAGAAGAAATATTTAAGTACTTATTAGTTATATATGTATAAACTCATTAATTTATTCAATTGTACCTCCTTGATTCTGAATTAACAGCCTGTATATTAAGGGTGGGAGCCATTCCCTTACTACCTAAGCAGTGTCTGTGTTTTACTCAATCCAAGACTGAATAAACCACAAGATAAAGAACCATCATAGTCATCCTGTAGAGGTAGGAGTTGTTTTCCCAATTTCATACACTTTTAGCTCTTATTAACAATTATTTGCATTATCATTTTATTATTTATTGTTACTTGGCTAAACTATGGAATTCACATATTTGATCATACACTGTTCTAGTTGATTCTGCAAAGATTTTTTTGGGGGGTGGTGGTGCAAATTTGACTTTGTGTAAAGCAGATAGATTTCTATAATGTGAGTGAACCTCAAATAATCAGGTCAAGGTCTTAAGAAAAAAGGCTGACACCATTGAACCATTGAAAAAGAAATTCTGCCCTCTTAATCTCCAGCTTGCCAGTCCACATTGTAGATTTTGGACTTGTCAGACTCTTTAATAGTTTGCCAATTTCTCAAAATGCCTGTGTCTGTCTGTCTCTGTCTTGCTCTCTAAGCAGATCTGGTTCTAGCGCTGGAGCTTGATACCCACTCTGCTGTATTGTCATTTTGCTGAGCTTGGTCCTACACCATTCCAGCCAGGTGGAACAAGAATGCATTCTGTGGTCTCTAATTTCTTCCAGAATTAATTAATTGTTTAAAAAATTACAATTTTTACTAGGACCGATGGACTGGTAGCATAACTTTTTTTTCCATACAATTGATGGCAACTTTTCATTTCCTTGTATATAGTTCTATTTCTGAAAAATAAACTTGATTTCTTAAAGCACAATCTTCTTAGTAGAAGAGCATGAAAATTCAATCACTAGTAATTCTTTGCAATAAACGTTAATTTAGGTGATATTTTTAATATGCTTTCAAGTCTAAGATTTCAAATATCATGACTTGAAAGTATTCAAACCTACCTAGACAATAGCAAACATAGCACAGTTTTTCAGAATTATACTAAATTACAGGTACACAAATATCTTAGTCATTTATTATTATTGTGTTTTACAATTGCTATTACCTTTACTGAGTCTGAGCATTTATGATATCCTGAGTTATTTCCAAAAATTAGTGGTGGACTTACATTGGTATAGTTTTATTGGTAAAAGCATTTTATGAGTGACTATTAATTCTCTTTTAAAATAATATTTAATAAATAGCTTGTAAATACCTAATATTGCTGAATTATAATGATGGTAGTGAAACTGAAAATATGTGTGAGTTATATTTTCTTCCACTTTTCATTCATTTATATCTGGAAAAAGAGAAGAGCTTTACTTAACTGTAGATAATTAACTGTATTTTACTTCTTTAAATTTTATTCTAATCTCTAATTCCAAGCTAATTGCTCATTAAAAAGTAATATGATATTTACTTGTGTAGTTTTGATCATTCTTAGAGAGTATGTTGCAAATACTGAAAATGTTGCAATGTTGCAAATAATAATAAATTAAGAATAATACTGCATATTTCCAAGCAAACTTATTTTTACATGTGAACAGATGCAAGAAAATACCTTGTAGAAATAAGATATGCTTTTGCTCACCTGAAAGCACATTTAAATGGAATAACTTTTGAAATGTGAATTTTCTTCTAGAGGACAGGTTAAAGTTTACATGCCAGTTAACAAAGTTCATGACAAAAAACTATCACATTCATTGCTGCTAAGCCCCAGGCATAGGGTAATAATAACTTGATTCTAAATAAAACTGTGTCTTCTCAGATCTGAGTTCTTTATAGATAATGGATATCTTTACAATAAAAATTCTTACAGATAAACTAAGAGCTATACAGCATTATTTTTAAAAAGTGGCCTTGATGTTTTATATAATGTCTAATATATGTACAACATTTAGTTAAATACTGAATATCATTTTTGGCATTAATACTCAATGGTCAGTTTGTGTAAGTATTATTCCTGTGGGAAGGTGACATTAATCATGAATAATCTGTCTGCAACAAAATTCAAACAAATAAATACCTTTTCATGTTATCTGATATAATTCAAACAAATAAATACCTTTTCATGTTATTTGATCAGTAAGCAGTTGTCCTATGGCTCTTGATTTTTGTGGAGAACGCAAACACTAATAGGAATAATATTGCAGCTAAAAGGTAAAAAGGGTAGATTCTGGAGCTTGGCTAGGATTTCTTCTTTATTCTCCTCTAACTGGTATTTGAACTTAGAAAAATTGCTTGAGTTGTATGAACTGCAGTTTTTCTTCTACAAGGACAAAACTAGAATTATATTACTAGAAGTGTATAGTAATAAAATTCTAGTTTTGTCCTTGTAGAAGAAAAGTGTATAGTGATAGTGTATAGTAATAGTACACATTTCATATAAATAATGCATAGCACATAGTAGATGCTCAGTAACTATTAGTTATTAATGAGAAATGAGATAGGTATCGTTTGTATTCAAACAATGATGATTTCTAATCATTTTTTTCTCATTGTTTTTAGTTACCACTTATATTAATATGAAATTGATATCCTAAAATCTTCCTACAATTCTGAATGACATTTAGGAATTTTAAAATCGAAGTCAATTTTTCCTAAAAATATCTTGAAATAAACGCCCCAGGTTATACTAATTTAGTTTACTCTAAGAGTAGCATTATTTTTTCATATTTCATCATATGAACAATAGCAAAGATTAAAGTTGAAAGGAGACTTAGAGGTCATAATTTAAGAGGAAAGATCAGGTAGACTAAAATGAATAGCATGACCTTCTGAAAATAACCCAACAAGGAAGTATAGGATACAAAACTGAAATCCAGGTCTCCTGAGAATCAAATCTGTATTTTCCTTGTTATGCTATTCTGCTTTTCTTTTTAGCTCTCCCATTGTAATGCTTTTTATGTTTTTAACATGCATGTATTTTTTCTTATCCATAATATGGATTTTTTAAAAATAAAGAATGCTATTATGATTGGAAAATAAATTTGTCAGACTAATTTATATGCAGACAGCATTTCCCTAGCTTTCTGATTCTAAATAATCCTTACACCATTGAACAAATGATTAGGCATTTTTCACATCTCAGGATGTAAGAACAATATTACTAAATCTTTAATCATGCCCAGAGGCAATACATCAAACGAATCAACTATTGTAATGATGATGACTTCAATTAACTATTTTGTAATCCAATAATGCATTTCATTAGAGTATTCTAAGAACTTCCCAGGCATGATTACCATAATCTTCAGTGCTCCTACTTAGTATTTATTTCAGGTCCTGAACATAATAAATAGAAAGGCACCATCCCTACCACCAGAAAATGTTCATTTCTTGATAGAACACACTGCACAATAATATGCCTGGACAAAAGGCAATATTTGCACCAAAGTGTTAGTACTGTGGATTATTGACAGGTCTGTGTTGGTCCTTCATCAAAGAGAAGGGAAGAAAGAAAAAAACAAATGAGAATCAGAAAGCCAACACAGCCAACACATAAATATAAAACCTGTTAAAATCTCTAACAAAAAGTGACATAGTCACTTCAAAAAATAAATATGAGTAATACAGCATATAGTAGTAATGGCTCTTGCACCTGATAATCAAAATTTAACCTGACAAATTTATTCTCTGGGCTGGGGTTGTAGCTCAGCAGTAGAGTGCTCACCTAGCATGTGTGAGACACTGGGCTCAATCCTTCAGCACCACATAAAAAAATAATAAAAAATAAAATAAAGGTATTAAAAATATATTCTCTGTATGCAGTGTTGAGACATTTACTGGTATTTAGGTTTGGGACCTTGTGATGTTCTCACCACCCCAATTATCCTCTAAACTTCTATTTTACTTAACTCAGCATCTTCTAAAAATAATTTCTCCTTTAACAACAGCATGCTTTGTGAGTCTAAATATGTTTTCTTTTAGCAATGACTGTCAGTGTGCTTGAAATGCATATGTCAATTTGTGGTAGACTGAGTGAGTAATCATTTACTCACTGTGTGCTCATCTTCTAACATCTTAAATCCTGGTAGACTCCCTGATTGGCAGGTTCTTTGACTAGGGAAATATTCACAAAAATATAACTGCATCTGCTCTGTGTCTTAGGTAAAATGATATTTCTAGTCTTCCTATACATAAAAAAGAGACAATATTCACTCATTTCCTGTCTCTTAATACAATAAGATTAACTCATGAGATGAAATACTGCTCATCAACAAACTATTGGAGGCGGAGCTATCACCACCTGGTGATTAAGATCTCTGAACCCATCTCCACACAAGTGGTGATTTTCCTGTATATTTATAATGCATGGTTCCTTTATATTTTCCAATTATCCTTGCAATGCATTTAATCTAAGTATAGATTAACTCCTTTCTCCCAACCACATAAAAGTAGAACAGAATGACAATGGTGTATCCTATAATTTTAAGTAATTATTAGTAGGTTACTGTGATTTAGCCCAGTTTAACAGGTACAGATAAAAAATACATAAAGATTAAGTAACATCTTTTTTATAAATCTATGAATTAGAAAATTCTATTTTAAATGTACCTTAAGTCTACTTTTTTTGGTTTTATTCTGTGTTCTATCAAGTATCTCAGTTGAATCTTTAGCTTAACATTTTGCTTTCCTAATGTATACTTTTAAACATATAAACTTTTGTTCCTTTTTTGCTGTTTTTCAGTCTATGGATCTAATAATTTATTTATAATTCATGTACCTGTTTCTTTATTAATCCATGTAAAAATAGATAATCAATAAACAAAATCCTAATATTTCATTTTAAACACATTCCTTATTGCCTGTTTTACTATACCATAGCCCGCAAACACCTTCCTTCTAAACTCTATTACTATATGCTCATCCTCAACTAATCTTCCCCTTGTGTTGTATGTAGATAACTTCATTTTGTATACTTGGCTCAAACAAGTCTATCATTTTAGATATCATGCTGTCCCTAGTCTCTAAGTTAACTCCTTTTTTATTATTTGGTCTTTAAACCATATATATATATATATATATATATTATATATATATATATATATATATGAATTCTAATTTTATATATTTCCTTTCCCTTTTAACAACAGGTTTGGTCAATTGAACATGAAAATATGTGATGTATACCAAGTGGTTTTAAGAGTTACCATGTAATTTTAGTTCTTTTTAATTGGTTAGCCATAAAATTAGAAGAACAAAGAGGATTTGGAATTGATAAACTGTTTAACCTGAACAGGTAAACCACTAAAGTCTGTGTTGTTTCTGCAGCATTGTATAATCTCAGCTGAGCAATACAGTATCTTCTTTATTTATAGTTATGCCACTATCTTTTTATTTATCACATATTTTCTTAAACATCTAACCCCAAATTTGACTTTTTGATAAAAATTGCTTCAAAAAAACAATTATTCTTCATATTTTATTTCATCTTTGTTTTTTGCCTTGCTCATAGTAATTATCCTTGTTAACAGAAGTTCTCTTTACTTCATTATCACTTTATTCTACTTTCTTTGGTTTTATTCTGTGTTCTGTCAAGTATCTCAGTTGAATCTTTAGCTTAACATTTTGCTTTCCTAATGTATACATTTAAAAATATAAACTTTTCTTCTTATTACTCTTTTGCTTTAGCCTTCACATTAAAATGTATATAATAGTTTTGTTTGGTTTGATTCTAATTTTTTTTAATTTAAGGCAGTAAGAAATATGTTTTTTAAAATTCAAAACACATGGTTGTTTTCTCATATTGTTATTACTAGATTTGAATTTAATTGTATTTCTGATAGCATGCATGTTCTGTATGATGATAATTTTTGAAAAATTTTAGACTACTTTTAGTGCTAACTGTATAGTCAGTTTTTATAATTGACTATGTATTTACTTGTATACTATCTGATAGTTTGTATTTTTCCCCTGTTAAATGAAAAGTTTTCTATATGTACTACAAATCATACTTGCTTATTCAAGCATTGAAATATTTCTTATTTTCTCAGTTGTTTTTCAACTAGTTTTATCATTAATTGAAAGATTTGTCCATTCTTGTAAGTCTTTCATATATATGTTAATATACACAGACAGTTTCTGACTAAACAATGATATGAGTTAACAATTTTTCAACTTTAAGATAGTGCAAAAGCAGTACACATTCTGTAGAAACTGTCTTTGATTTTTGGTCTCTTCCTAGGCTAGCACTATGTGACAAGATATTCTTTGGCAATCCCTGGAAGCAACTGCCAGCAGCAGATTCCTCTCAGCAAGTGATCACTAGGAAAAGCCTTGTGTAGAGTACTGTAGTGCTATGTTAAACTGCTTGTGTTGTGTTAAACTATTAGGTAGGTTAGTTGTATTAAATGCACTAATGACATGATATTTACAACTTCCTATGTGTTTATTGGGACATAAATGTATCTTAAGTCAAGAAACATCTGAATAAAAAAAATGTACACAGTTAAAGGCAATTTTGTGTGTGTGTGTGTGTGTTCTCTGTTTTTTTTTTTTTTTGATTTTAAAAAATAAATGACAGGGGAATGAAAGTGGAATACAGCACAATTCTTGTTACATGTATACAAATCTCTGGTTGTATATAAAGTATGTTGACAGCAATTCGTGTCTTCATATAGGTACTTTGGATAATGATGTCTATCATATTCTACCATCCTTGCTAAACCTGTGCCCCTCCTTTACCCTCCCACCCCTCTGCCCTATCTAGAATTCATCTATTCCTCCCATACTCCCCCTCCCTACCCCACTATGAATCAGCTTCTTTATACCAGAGAAAACATTCAGCATTTGTTTTTTTGGGATTGGCTAACTTCACTTAGCATTATCTTCTCCACCGCCATCCATTGACCTGCAAATGCCATGATTTTATTCTCTTTTATTTCTGAGTAAAATTCCATTGTGTATATATATATATATATATATATATATATATATATATATATGTCACATTTTTTAAATCCACTCATCCACTGAAGAGCATCTAGGTTGGCTCCACAGTTTAGCTATTGTGAATTGTGCTGCTATAAACATTGATGTGGCTGTGTCCCTGAAGTATGCTGTTTTTAAGTCTTTTGGGTATAGACCAAGGAGAGGGATAGCTGGGTCAAATGGTGGTTCCATTCCCAGATTTCCAAGGAATCTCCATACTGCTTTCCATATTGGCTGTACCAATTTGCAGTCCCACCAGCAATGTATGAGTGTACCTTTTCCCCCACATCCTCTTCAACACTTATTGTTGTTTGTCTTCATAATAGCTGCCATTCTGACTGGAGTGAGATGATATTTTAGAGTAGTTTTGATTTGCATTTCTCTAATTGTTAGAGATGATGAGTATTTTTTCCTATATGTGTTGATTGTATATCCTCTTCTGAAAAGTGTCTATTCAGGTCTTTGGCCCATTTGTTGATTGTGTTATTTATTTATTTATTTATTTATTTATTTTTGGTGCTTAGCTTTTTGAGTTCTTTATATGTCCTAGAGGTTAGTGCTCTATCTGATGTGTGAGGGGTAAAGATTTGCTCCCAGGATGTAGGCTCTCTGTTCACTTCACAGATTGTTTCTTTTGCTGAGAAGAAACTTTTTAGTTTGATTCCATCCCATTTATTGATTCTTGGTTTTAATTCTTGTGCTATAGGAGCCTTATTAAGGAAGTTGGAGCCTAATCCCACATGATGAAGATTAGAAAATAGAAAAGCAATCATGAAATTCATCTGGAAAAATAAGAGACACAGAATTGCTAAAGCAATCCTTAGCAGGAAGAGTGAAGCAGGTGGCATCACTATACCAAACCTTAAACTATACTACAGAGCAATAGTAATAAAAACAGCATGGTATTGTCACCAAAACAGACTGGTAGACCAATGGTACAGAATAGAGGACACAGAGACTAACCCCCCAAATTACAATTATCTTATATTAGGCAAAGGTGCCCAAAACATGCAGTGGAGAAAAGATAGCATCTTCAACAAATGGTGCTGGGAAAACTGGAAATCCATATGCAATAAAATGAAATTAAACCCCTATGCATGAAACTCAACTCAAAGTGGATCGAGGACCTAGGAATTAACCAGAGACTCTGTGTCTAATAGAAGAAAAAGTAGGCCCTAAATGTAAATTTTAAAAGAAATAAATAATATCTTCTAATAGATTGACTCTGTTTGTAATGTTGTAGAGTATCCTTGGTTCTGCTTTTTCTTGGTATTATTCTGTATGATAGTAGGAGTGTAAAGTTTGGGAAAGGTGAGTATTTTCCTAGTATATATTCTTACAGTTTTTTTTTTCATTGTTACTTTGTCCTTATTTGAGGAATGTGTCTCTTAAACAATATACTCTAATTTTTAAAAATCCATGGACTTTTATTAAATGTAGAGTTGGTCTGTGGTTGCTCATCCATCTAAATCTGCTTCTACAATTTTTCTTGCTATATGCCCACATTTTATGTATATTCCTCAATGTTCTGGTCTTTATGAAAAATCACCATGCCTTGTTTGTACATTTCTTCTATTTATCCATTTCTCCCCATCCCTTTGAAAGCTAAATCTTGCATTTCTTTCTTTATATAGGCTATTATCTGAAAATGATATTTAGTGCAGTATAACATACATATTTTAACAACTTCAAAAAATATAAATACCTTGGAAAGCTATAACTTATATTGGTCACTTATTAAATTCTGTCCAATTTTTTTTGTACTCTCTCTACCAAAACTCTCAAGACATTAGGATTACTACTATTTATAAAAATTAGTTTGGGTTGAATTTACCTATATTAACTTTTCTCATTTTACTAGTGTCATTTTCCTTCTTCTGAAAGTATATTTTAAAAACTTCCTTTAATTTAGTTCTTCTTTTTTTTATACTCTCAGTTTTATTAAACTAAATTATCTTGCCCATAGTATTGAAAGTATACTTTTGGGATTCAAGCCTCTATGTTTCTGGTATTTTAATTTTCATCATTTTAAATATCCCATTCACTATCTCAGTATTTGAAATATCCCATAAGCCCAAGTTAATTTTTAATATTCTTTTTAAAGTTAAACACTCTGTTGAAAGTTTAACTATTGTCCTCTTGTAAGAGTTTTCTTTTTCTGGTTTAAATATTCTCATAAATGCATCTGTTGAAAGATGAATAGATAAAGAAAATGTGATTGATATAAACCCACACCATGAAATGTTATTCATCATTAACAGTGAAAGAAATTTTGCCTTTTGTGACAACATACATAAACATGGAGAGCATTACCATAAATGAAATAAGCCTGATACAGAAAGATAAATACTACATGATTTCATTTATATGTAGAATCTAAAATAGTCAAACTCATAGAAAACAGAGTATTGTAAAGGTATTCAGGGGTTGGCAGGAGATAAAAATGGGTAGCTATTGATCAAACAATACACATTTATTTTATACAAGACAAATATGGCCTGAATATCTAATGTAAAACAATAGTGACTACAATTAACCCCATTATATTGTATACTTGAAATTGGCTGATAAGGTGGATCTTAAGCATTTTGCACACACACAGGCAGAGAAAAACAATGTGAACTATGTGAGGTGATACATATGTTAGAAACTACTAGTACTAATAAATAAGTTCAGCAAAGCTGTAGGATATAAAATCAACATACAAAAATTAGTAACATTGCCATATACCAATAGTGAATAATCTGGAAAAGAAATCTAGAAAGCAATCCTGTTTACAAACATCTTCCCAAAAGGAATAAATTTAACCAAAGAAGTGAAAGAATTCAAGGATGAAAATTATAAACTGTTGATGGAAGAGATTGAAGAGGACACACAAACACACACATACACAAATGAAAATACATCACAGGTTCAAGGATTTGAAGGATCCAAAAAATCAATATTGTTAAAATGTTCATGCTACCCAAAGCAATCTATAGATTCAATGTAATTCCTATTCAGATAGCAAAGGAATTCTTGAAAAGAACTAGAAAAACAATCCTAAAATTTATATGGAATCACCAATAATCCTCAATACCCAATCCATCTAGAGCAAAAAGAACAAAGCAAGAGGCATTACAGTAGCTGATCTCAAAATATACACACAAAGATATATTAATAAAAATAACATGCTGTCAGCATAAATATAGATAAATAGATAATGAAACAGTATAGAGAGACTATATATAATTATATGACATATATATATGTAATTATATATATATATATATATATATATATATATATATATCTCCAACTAAATTTTAGCAAAGCTACTAAAAACATGCATCAGAGGAAAGAAAATCTGTTAGATAAAGGTGATGGGATATTGGACATCCACAAGTAGAAGAATGAAACTGACCTCTATCTTTCACCAATTACACAAATTAATTCAAAATGGAATTAAGGCTTAAATGTGAGACCTGAAACTATTAAAGTATGGAAGAAAAATAGGGGAGATGCTTTAGGACATTAAATTGTACAAAGTTTTTTTTTTTTTTTTTTTTTTAGAAACAGACCCCAAAGCACAGGAAACAAAAGCAAAAACAGACAAACAGAATTACATCAAGCTAAAAAGGCTCCTGCATACCAAAGGAAACCATTGACTGAGTTAAAGAGAAAACCTACAAAATGGAAGAGAGTATATGTGACTATATTTTTGACAAGGGTCCTCCAAAACTAAATAGGAAAAAAAAGATACAAATACCTTGAATTTAAAACAGGTCAACAGATCTAAATAGACACTTTCAAAAGAAGACCTGTCCAAGAGGTTTAAAAAATTTTACAGTATTACTAATTATCAGAGAAATATAATTCAAAAGCACAATGAGATATCACTTTACTTCAGTACAAATGGCCATTATGAAAAAGACTGAAGACAATAAGTTTAGGATATGGAGAAAGGGAATTCTTTTATACCGACAGTAGTACTGTAAATTAGTGCAGAGATTATGGAAAGCAATAAGGAGGTTACTTAAAAAGCTAAGATACAACATATGATCCAGTAATTCTACTACTGGGCTTACAAATGAAATAAAATAAGTATGTCCAATAGACATTTGCACTCCCACAATTATTATAGTACTTTTCAGAATGGTCAAGAAATGAAAATAAACCTAAAGAACCATCAATTGATGAGTGGATAAAGAAAACATAAGTATACATATATAAGGGAATATTATTCAGCCATCCAATATGAATGGAACTGGAGATTATTGAGTTAAGTGAAATAAGTCAGGTATAGAAAGACAAATACTATATGATGTAACCCTTGTGTGGAACATAAAAAAGTTGATCTCATAGAAGTTGACGGTAAAGTGGAGATTACCAGAGATTGGCAAAATAAAGTGGAGGTAAGATGGAGAAAGATTGGTCAGTGGGCACTAAATTATTGCTAGGCAGGAGTAAGAAATTCTGGTGTGCTGTTGTAGAATAGGAAGAATGCCCTTAATAATAATGTTCTTTGAATACCAAAAATATAGATAGGAGGATTTTGAAGTTTTTGCTATAAAATACTAATCGATATTTTAGGAGATAGATGTGTTTAACCTGTTTAAACATTACAATTTAATATGTAGATATTGTTAAAAACTATATATGTATGTAGATATATGTAGATATTGTTAAAAACTCACTCAGTATCCCATTAATATGTACTTTTAAAAATTTTATGTGCAAATTAAAATAAATTAATCTAAAATTGTAAAAGATAAAAAAATAAAACATTTCCTTAACAAGGAAATGAAACAGTACCTGTTAGTTATAATTTCTGTCAATTATATTTCCATAAAGTTAAAAACCAAGATATTCTATTAGACTTTGTTGTCTCCAGTTTCATTTTGATTTATTTTTGTATTTTTAAACTCATCCTGTTTGCTATATAACTTTCTTCTTTAAAATTTATTTATTTTTTGTTCTTTTTAGGTATACATGACACTAGAGTATAATTTGACATACTTATACAGACATGAATTAGATCTTATTCTAATTAAGATCCAAGTCTTGTGGTTGTACATGATGTAGAGATTCACTGTGGAGTATTCATATATGTACATAGGAAAGTTATGTCAGAACTCTGCACAAATTCAAAAGTGGATCCAAGATCTAGACATTGGACCCGACACCCTACATCTACTAGAAGAAAATATACCCGCTAGGGGAAATCTTTCTTTTTATATGTGCTCACTACTCACCACTCTGGGTAAGACCATATCATATTAGCCCATGGAAATTTTTAAATTTAAACTGAAATTCTTTCAGTTTATTTTTAATATGTTGATTACTCATCTTTGTAATTCTAATGCTGTGTTCTTTAATCATGCACTCACAGGAATACATCTGCACACATTTCATGTAATTTTAATAACTAAGTAATGAATAGTCTAGCTTCTTTTGTTGGGCTAATTCTCATTCATGACATTTCACTTTGTGAATATTAGCTGATTTTATAAGAAGTCATATTTGAGTAATTATAATCTCTTGATATCTAGAGTCCTGAGCTGAGGAGGGTATCTTCAACAGGAGATATTCTCTTATTTCTTGTTTCTCTTTGATGTAAGAATACAGTGAGGACATCTGATACATAGCTCCCCTCACTGCTACCACCAATGCCCTAGGGAAAACTTTCTTTTTATATGTGCTCACTATTCACCACTCTGGTTAAGACCATGCCATATTAGCCCCATGGATATTTCTCCTTTCCAGTGATTTTTTTGTTCACAATATGCAACATGAGGACCCTCTAGAGTATCTTGCTCCAAATGTTATCTTTTCTTACCTCCAAATTTTTTTTTCAAGGAGCCTGTGCAACAGTAGACTAATTTAAATCTGGCTAGGAGCAACAATCTTTCTAGGTGTGTGTGTTAATTATTTATTTTTCAACTTAAACAGATTATGACTTATATAAGCTCACATAGTTAGGATGAGCTGACTGCAATCTGTTTAGGAGCATATCTTTTTGTTGTTGATTATATTTGCTGTTTAAATGAAATAAGGTGCTGTATTTCTAATTAAAGCATGAACCCAATGCAACAAGGTTCAGATGTGGAGGTAGGTAATGATTGGATCATACAGAGGGTTCTACCTCACTTGTGTATTAATCCACAGATAGCTCAATGGGCTACTGGGAGGTGGGCCCTGGTTGAGGAAAATATGTCACTAGGGGTGTGCTCTGGTAGGGATCATCTTCTCTTAGATTCCCCCACCCCCTGCTTCCTGGCTTCTACGAACTGAACACCTTTCCTCATCACATCTGTCCACTGTGACATTTCTGCCTTGGAGCCATCTGACCATTAACTGAACCTCTGTCACCACGAGCCAAACTGAATCTTTTCTCCTCTAAGTTGTCTTATCAGGTATTTTGGCCATGGGGATGAAAAACTGCTCAACATATTGTAAAATCATTTAATAAGATATCACTGGTGTATGTACAAATAAGGGAAAATTTTAGAATACTAGTTCTTTGTTTACAGACATATTATATCATAAAATTTAAATTCTAATCCATAAAGTTACAACCATTCTTTTCCTTTATCCAATATGTAAACCTGATTAAAATTGATTATATTTGCTGTTTTAATGAAATAAGGTGCTGTATTTCTAATTAAAGCTTTGGAGAATATTTACATAGTAGGGAAATCTGCTATCATAGATCACTTTGGTGAACACAAAAATTTTTTATTAAAGGTCATCAGAGTTAGCACAAGAATACATTCAAATGAAATGAACATGTAGCTGCACACATTTTAAGAGTTTAATGGGATTAATATGTTAAGTTTACTCTTAATACATATTTTGAATTATTAATGTACAGAGTTAATATACCATTTCTACTTATATTTTATTGAAATTGTATTTTGGAGTTTAAATACAATTTGAAATGATGTCTTAATGTACAATATTTTATGTGTTTATTTCCAATCCAATAGATTAAAGATAATGTGACATTTTAGAGTGTAGATGGTAGGATGTATTCAGACTGAAATAGAAACCACATATTTCATAACATAAAATTGAGAGTCCCCACCCATGGCCAAATACCAGTTACTATTGTTAAGTAAATAAATGAATAAATAACCAATTAAATCTAGCATTTCTTTATGGAAATATTCTGCATCCTATAACTATTCATTTTGTTGCTTCTTGATGCTATAAAAATGGTAAATACATATTTATTATATTCTCTATCTTTTAGCTACTTTATTATCCAAATATTGTATTAGAAAATCATTATGTGTATAATTTTTATGTTTTGATGTACCAGTTAAAATAAATGTAATAAAAAAGCAAACCAAATAACATTTCTTTCTTTTTATCGCTGTAATTAGCGAAAAACAGTCTCAACCAAAATGTTCCCAGAGAAAAAATTATATAGGTTAATTATGTTGCTACCCTAGAAATTAGTCTACAGATAATTTCTTTGATTTTTTTTAGCACAGATTATTTTAGCCTGTACTACACTTAATCTCATAATGGTACCATTAAATGCTGCTCATGTCTAATAGAAGCAAGAAAAATCACATACCATCTTTTGAATCTGAAAGGAAAAGACCAGTGTGTTAATCAGCTTTTTGTCATTGTAAAAAAAAAAAAAAAAAAAAAAAACCTTGAGAAAATCAAAGTATAGAAAAAAAAAAAGGGTTTTTTTTTTTTGTTGTTTGTTTTGTTTTGTTTTTTTGACTCATGATTTTAGAGGTTTCAGTCCATGATCTCTTGGTTCCTTTGTTTTGGGGCCTGAAGTGAAGTAGAAAAATCACAGGGGGTGGAACAAGGCATCCCATGACAACTAGGAAGCACAGAAAGATGCATAGAGTTGGAATAAATAGGTAGGTAAGTAGGTAGGTAGATAGATAGATAAAAAAAGGGCCAGGGACTATGTGAATCCTTTAAAGACCCACCCCCAGTGATCTATATCCTCCAACTGAAAAACCAGCCTCTACCTCAGAGCAAAGCCTGTCCAAGGAAGGGACATGACCTTTGTCCTTGGAAAAACCCACAGAGCACTCCTAGGCACATTCCCACCCTGCTAAGTTGTTTATCTACAAATAACAGGAAAGATCTGCTGCGCCAGGTGTCCCTGACTCAGTCAGGCTAGGTGGGGATCCATAGCAGCCCTCTAGCAGCCACCAATCAGCATGAGACAGGGAAATACCTGGGATGCCAGATGACCCTCCCAGTAGTCTATGATGGTTGATAACATGTTGGGAAACATGTAGTTCCGCACAAACACCCCTCTTGGCTTAAACCAATCAGTTCAAATGAATCCCCTCTTGTACTAACCAATCACCCCTACCCAACTTGTTCCTGCCGGAGAATGTGCTAATCCTGTTTTAGAGTTGTTGTTTGATTTTCCCGCGGTGTGTGATGATTTGCTAAGAGATGCTATGATGTATGTGGGGGTTCCTGCCTTCTCCAAAGAATGTATAAAACTGCTGCAAACCCTGGGCTCGGGGCCTCTCAGCGTCACCAGTTGCTCTGTGTGCATGCGGAGGACAGAGCTAGCTTGCAATAAACACCTCTTTGCTGCTTACATTGATCTTGGTGTCTGGTGGTCTTTTGGGGGTCCCAAATTCGAGCATAACACAACATATCCCCAACAACTAAAATAGTTTCTACTACTTCCTAATGGTTTCACCAACTGGGAACCAAACTTCTGAAACATTAGTTTTCAGGGGAAATAAACATCCAAATTATAACAGTGACTATCAAATACAGTGTTTTAAGTGTGTGTAAAATTGCTGGTTAAATACATTTACTATGACTTCTTTAGTGTCTGTACAGATAATTTTATCTCACTATTGTGTGTTGATCTTCTTTTATCATTCAGTGTCGAGTTTTCCTAACAATAAATGCTTATTGTTCACATCCTAGCTATGTAGGGTATTATATAGGTAATTATATAGGTCTGTTTTAGAAGGCCTTTACTCACACCACACAAAGCAAAGAAAGCAATTTCATTGTTGCTTTGTGGGGGTGAAAGTCAAGATTCTGCATCAGCCTTTACTGCTCAGTGCTTTTGGGTAGAGTGGAAATTAAACACTGCTAGACTTCCACCAACACCATTCTGGCTAGAGGCATATCTTTTCACTGCTTTCCAAGTGGCCACCACTACATGGGGAAGTTTCCTTCCTATCTGATGAGAATGAACTCTTAGGGGCTGGGAATGTGGCTCAGGCGCTAGCGCGCTTGTCTGGCATGCATGCGGCCCGGGTTCGATCCTCAGCACCACATACCAACAAAGATGTTGTGTCCGCCAACTAAAAAATAAATATTAAAAATTCTCTCTGTCTCTCCTCTCTCACTCTCTCTTTTAAAAAAAAAAAAAAAAAGAGAGAGAATGAACTCTTAGGTCCCTGGCTGGGTTTATCTGACTTGAGGGGTAAAGGTCTTTACTGAAAGGCCAAAGTTTTATCCATGATGTTTGGTCAAAATATAGTGGTTACTATCTAAAATAAAGATGTTGTGTCCACTGAAAACTAATAAAAAAATAAATCTCTCTCTCAAAAAAAAAAAAAAAAAAAGGTCTTTGTCCTACTAATATGTCCCTTAATTGGTACTTCTCCCCAGACAGAAGTCTTCTCCGGAGTCATTTATATTTTGGGTTTCCAGGACACTGGGTTCCCCTGCAACAAATCCAAGGTTATGAGCATAGAGAAAATCCAGGGAATGTATCATCATGCCTTTCTTCAATCCTTTGATACTAGATGATAAGTCTCCTTATTTTCACCCTTCAAACATTTCTGGTTTTTTTTTTGTTTGTTTGTTTGTTTTTTTAGTGTTTTTCAACTGCTTTAGAAGGAGGAATAAGGAGAGATACTTTTACTCCATCTTATCCTGTAATCAGAAGCCCTGTAGTAGTAATATTCTTAAAATGTTATCCCTTTTTCCTTCATTTGCTTTCCTTTATCGAGGAAATGAAACTCCAAATTACTTGAGGAAAGGAAAAGAAGCCGTAAGTGAATCAATAAAAAACAGCGCAAAATGACATTACTATGTATTATAATAGACACATACACACATAACATAAAGACAAGTAAAGTTTTATATTCTCACTTTGAAGACTAAGTTTATCTACCTTCACCCTTTAGGTGTTATTCTAGTCTTGCATCATTTTCTTACATTTTATTATCCTATTTTCTTTCTAGTATGATCTTGAAGAAAAGTTCAAATATTTTTTATAATCTCTAAGGATTCTCCTCTGTCATACAATACAAAATAATGCTAATTTAGGCTTTCACTGACTGATATCAATATGATTTAAAGCTATTTAAGAATTAGCTTCCTTTTTCTT
This sequence comes from Urocitellus parryii, assembly GCF_045843805.1. Classification (NCBI taxonomy): domain Eukaryota; kingdom Metazoa; phylum Chordata; class Mammalia; order Rodentia; family Sciuridae; genus Urocitellus; species Urocitellus parryii. The sequence continues at coordinate 60,836,426 of NC_135540.1, forward strand.
CTCTGACCCTTGACTAAAAGCTGTGTTATTATGTATTTCCAAATGAATAGTACATTCTGTCTTCATTAAATGTTCTCTAGTGGCATAAATGACTAAATATGTTCTCTTATTCATTTAACTTGGGATCTAGGAATATTTTAAAAGTTCTCTTATTCATTTAACTTGGGATCTAGGAATCACTTAAAAGAAAATAAAACTTTCATTAAAAAAATTCATGACTTTGTATTTTCCTTTCTCAATCAGCATTATAGAAAAAAATCTAGGTGCACATGGAATCACTAGGTTGTATAAATATTAATTAAACATTTATAAAGTTATTGTATTTAAGTGGCAAAATTACTTACAAAAACAAATGCTCAGTTCTACTTTTCAGTAGCAAATACAACTTTAATGGTACAATAATTTAGTAATTGATTTTTGGGGGAGCATGGAAATTTGATGAGAACACATTTTGTTTGTTTACAAAAAATAAAGCTTTTTATGATTTAAACATATAATTATAGATTCCCAGATTATACCTATTCTTTATTGGTCACCTACAATAAAATTTTCATATGCTCTATAGTTTAACTCTGCAAAAGACTTCAGAGATGGGTATTAATTCTGTGGGTTTTTTATGAGGTAAATGGAGTTCAGAAATTAAAGAAACTTATCCACTGTCATAGTCAGTAAACACTGGGACTGAGATTCAACCCAGGCTTCTCTGTGCCAAACACATTGTGCAAAGCAATCTAACTTTCTATACCTTAAACAGTGTTCAGAAGCTATTTAAAATTATTATTTTATTGAATAATATTTAACTTAAAAAGTCTTAGTCTCTGCTAGAAGTTTGTGGCTTTTTTTTTAAAAAATAACAATTTGAACATGTAATTTTTAAAATGAAGAATAAATAGGATCACTCTTATGAACGATGTTTCACAAAGAGAGTGACTAAGCAGACTTTTATAAATTTCTGTTGCTTTCTTGAAGGCAGATTTATGATGATTTTTTTTTTTTTAATGTCTCAAAGGATATTCATGTGAAAGGTAACTGAGCACCTTTTGGGATAGAGAATGTCAAAATCTAAAAAAAAAAAAGAGGAGAGGTGTGAATCACGTCTCCTTGTTACCGCTGTTCACCTGTGACTAGTCCTTGCTTCCCTGAATGCTGCCATATGACACCAGAGAAGCACCCCAGGCAAGTGTAGAGTGGAAAGTGGAAGGCTTTATTAAAGGACAGCAGAAAAGAGTTCCTCCTAAAGAAGAAGGGGACCCAAAAGGCAATCTGTGGAAAGCGGGGGTCTTCTCTTTTTTAAATGTAAGGTCTTCTTTTAGTCCTCCCACATTCCAGTCCTTTGTTTCCCTCTAACCTGCAGAAATAGAATGCAGGTGGGAAGGCCAAAAGGTTGGCGATAGGTGGACTGCTGAGGCAGGGAGCAGTAATCTCCACAGGAAGGGCCTGTGGTGGTTTGATTAGCACCTCCCCGTTTGCTGGGAGCTACTTCATTAACAGTTCTTTAGGATGGGTTCCAGGCCTTGGGGACAGTAACATTTCAATTTCCCCAGTAGTTGTTCTGGTTTCCTGGACTCCATTCTCAATATGGTCTCCAAGGTCTTTATCGTACTGGATATTAGATCCCATTTACCTAACTACACTAACTACCTATCTTTAAAACTGGCTTCATCTTTATATTGGTGTATTAATCAAATATGTCAGGACTTAAGAAATCAGATGTTTATTTCCAGTGTTATTTATCAACAAATATAAAAGGCATGATTCCATCATTTAAACAAAATAGATATTTATTTTTTTTTTTTTTTTTTTTTTTTTTTTTTTTTTTTTTTTTTATTGTCAACAGTTTTTATTTATACCTACAAAAGAAAACAAGATGGTATCAAAAGGACAATTTACAAACTAAGAATAGTAACATAGCTCTTAGCATCCTGTGCCTGAACATCACACATCTACAAATCTTTCAAGTCTTAATGCAACAGGAATGTGTTCAGAGACCAGCAAGGACATGTGTATAGAGAGCACTGATCCCAAGCAAAAGCCACCAACCTTTTAGATGAAGTAAGTCCGCACAATGAATTGTTAGGGAGGGACTGGGGAGAAGCGGCCTGTGGTTTAATACTGAAAACCCTTTCCCTAAATGAGTTTCAACTGTGAATGCAGTAACCGGCATCAGATGAGGATTTGTCTGCTCATGTTCTGAAGCAAGAGCCGAACCTGAATTACGACATAGAGGCAGAAATTCATCAAAGAGCTACATAAAAAAAAAAAAAAAAAAACTACTAAATTTCAGCTGTGCTCAGGCCACAAGAACTCTTGAAATTTGGAATTTGCTGTTTTTTCATTTTGAGATTATGATGTCCCTGATGGAAAAGGGAAGCAAGCAGTCCAGATATTGCTCGTGTACCCACAGACCTTTCCCTGAAATGGATGTTTTTAGGAGCTGCAATAGAGTAGGGCATTCCCTGTAGTGAAATCTCTCCTATGTTAAAAAAAAAAAAAAATCAGAATTTGGTTGTAAAAAGAAATGTCCACAAGAGATTGATCAGTGCTTAGATACCTTCTCTTTGGGGAGGGATGGGGTGAGGTGTGGGGGGAACACGACACTCACTTTGGTTTGAAAGCACAGAACAGTTTTGCCGTATTTCTTCTGTGCCTACCATCCTCGGCCTCTATTTTTAAAGAGGGGGGAACAAAAAGAGCAGGAAAGGAGGAAGTGGAAAGTAAAAAAGGATGCCAAAGTTTTTACATGCACACATTTCAGCTTATGCTGACAACCTACCTGGTATGCTGCACACTGAATCAATACTTTCAGAACCCCTCAGAAACCATCCCTTCTCTCCCCCTGAAGGATTTTAAAAGGAAAACAAAAATAAAAAAATCCTCAAGTATTTCAATTTTTAGATCTTACAAATCAACAAGCATGTTCAGGCCATAGCCTAAGAATGCAGGGGAGCCTTTCCTTTAACTGCACTGTGATACTGGTAACAGCATAAAAATGAACAGTTCCACCACAATGGATCTGGAAGAGGCTTCTGGAGCAGGCTACCTACCTACCTGCCTGCCTGCCTGCCTGCCTGCCCGCCCGCCCGCCCGCCCAACCTATGGTTATGGTGAACACGAAACCAGAATATTTTTTCCAGGTCCATCTGCTGTTTCAAGCCTTAATAATAAGACAATAACACTATGAAGGGGACCAACCCACCTACCTTCACATGGAGAAAAATTAAAAAAGGAAAATTAAAAAGGACTTGGGCTTGAGTCCTCCAGAACATTTCCTAAGAGCTACCTACCTGTGAAAAGCTGAGTGCAAAGGGATATTGAGGACAGCATACCTTCAGAAGCTGTTAGAAAGCACGCAGGACAGGGCATGAAGAGCTTGGGGGGCTTAAGAGTGTTTGTTCACAATAGCTTGGCCAAAGGGGCAGAGTGACTGGCAAAGAGAGCTGCTTTTATCCTAGTTCTACAAATACTGAATTGAAAAGGAAAATCTGCCCATTTTGAATACAATGTTTAATAATTAAAGGTTCCTTACACACTGCAGGTGAATGCAGAGGCTTGACTACTTAAAATTAAATTCCCAGTGAGCACTGACATTCATTTGCTCACAGTAACTGTCCGGCCAGGAAATTAATTTCACAGATGGTCCCTGGTTAAGTGGGGAAGAAAAAACAGGCAAGTTCCCACCCCAATGCCAAGATGCTGCAGTTTAACCAATGCCATTAACCCTTGTGGTTTTTAATTAAAAGATAGAAGAATTAAACTGACACTCAGCAATTTCTAACCTGACACTACACTGGTTATTTTTCAGTAACTGGGAGAGGGGAAGGCAGACAGTAAGAGAAGAGAAAACCAATTAAAAATATTTAACTGTCAAATGCACTCAAGCCATCAGCAGAAATGATAATGGCAAAGCATGGTCTTAAAAAAAAAAAAAAAAACTCATCAGGCCGGAGGAACCCTGATCCAACTTGAGAAATGCTTACAAAAAATAATAATAAAAAAAAAATCATGGAAAATGTGCAGGGAAATTCCTCTTGGTTTTCTAACCCAGTGATGAGAGTAATTCACAGCACAGATGCCATCTTCTTCTGCAGGACAATCCAGTCCTCCCCCCTGCCTCCCAACAAACTCAGGACAACAACTAAAAATGGGCTCCCATAAAAGGACCTCCTAATACCTTACTTTTTCTTTTAGGATGAAAAATAGTTCAAATATCCTCAACATGCAAGAAGTTGGGGGAAGAAATTTTTCTCTTCCAGTCATTATGTATATTTTTACAAAATCTGTTATTATAGACTGGATTGGGGGGAGCGGGGGCAGAAGAAACCTGGCAGTGAATTCTAACTAATCTGCATGAAAAGACAAATCACAATGGTTGGGAGGGGAAAAAAAAACAATTAAAAAAATAAAGAAAAAGGGAAGGGGGGAAGTAAAGACAGTGTTCCTTTATATGTAATTAAGTCTGCAGGAGTCACCACCACTGAGTGGTTTCATTTACGTGAAGGAGGAGGGGGAGGGGGAGGAGGAGGATACTGGTAGGCCGTCTGCCCCATGTAACCTATCATATTGGTGGCTCCTGGAGGTTGTGCAAACTGTTGAGACATCAGTGGCTGTGGCTGCTGCCCAGAACGGCCTATCCCACTAAACTGCTGGCTAGAGCTCTGTGAACTTCTCCCGGTTGAGGTGGTGCTACTAGCACCATACGTGCCAGCACCATATTCCTGGGCTGTATAGCCACTGGTGCCATAAGCAGCTGCCCCATAGGTGCCTTGACCATAGGTGTATTGGCCTGCTTGTGCTCCAAAGGCAGAATTTGGACTTCCATAGCCACTGCCATTAGCATAACCAGCTCTATCGGTTTCACCACGATCCCGGTAGCTTGCAGAGTCTCTTCGGCCACCATCTTTGACTCCTCGTAGCCTCCGGTCACACTCATCCTGATACATCAGATTGGGATTGTTGGCTGAAGAAGTGGTCCGGTATCGAGAACGACCTCCCTTACCCCCTCCTCCGCCGCCACCTCTGTGGTCCACCAGCTGCATCAGTTTTGGATTGATAGCTTGATTAGCCTCTTCCAGCACTTTGATCAGCTCTCTGGCCTGCTTTAGGTTCCCTGGGGTGAAGAAGGTATAGGCAGTACCCTTGTTGGTGCTACGGGCTGTTCTGCCAATACGATGTACATAATCCTCTGAGCTGTTTGGATAGTCGTAGTTGATCACAAACTTGACATCTTCCACATCTAGCCCACGGGAGGCTACATCCGTGGCAATGAGGATGGGAGCCTTTCCAGAGCGGAACTCATTAAGTACCCAATCTCGTTCTGGTTGACTCTTATCTCCATGGATACACATAGCAGGCCAACCATCTCTACGCATCCTTCGAGTGAGGTCATCACAGCGTCTCTTTGTCTCCATAAATATTATTGTCTTATTTTCCTTTTCAGCCATTATTTCCTCCATTAGTTGAATCAACTTGTGGTCTTTTTCACTTTCCATGCAGACATCCACAATCTGAAGAATGTTGTGGTTGGCACTCAACTCCAGATTGCCCACATTGATCTGGGTGTAATCACGAAGAAAATCCTCTGCAAGCTGTCTCACTTCTTTTGGCCAGGTGGCACTCCACATCAGTGTCTGCCTATCAGGCCTGATTTGGTCAACAATTTTACGAATCTGGGGTTCAAAGCCCATATCAAGCATTCTATCAGCCTCATCAAGCACAAGATAAGTACATCGGCGAAGATTTGTCTTTCCTGACTCCAGGAAATCTATCAGGCGCCCAGGAGTAGCTATGCAGATCTCAACACCTCTTTCCAAGTCTCGAATCTGGGGACCTTTAGGAGCACCTCCATAAATGCAAGTACTCTTCAATCTAGAACACTTGCCATAGTCATCAGCCACCTGCTGTACTTGCTGAGCAAGCTCTCTGGTAGGAGCCAGAACCAGACAAATCGGGCCATCTCCCCTTTCCAAGTACGGCTGGTGGTTAATATGAACAATTGCAGGCAACAAATACGCCAATGTCTTTCCAGAGCCAGTCTGAGCAATGCCCACCATATCCCGCCCACTAAGAGCCAATGGAAATCCCTGGCACTGAATTGGAGTTGGTTCTGTGAAGTGTTGATCCATCAATACATCCATTACATATTGTGGGAAGTTAGCGTGATGGAAGGCAAAGACAGGTTTAGGACAAACATCTCCTCCTCTCACTGTGATCTCTTTCTTTCGGCGTAGCTCATCAACCTCATATGGAGTCAGTCTTGCCACTTCTGGATGTTCCACATAAAAATTCTTCTCAAATTTGGGGAGCTCAGTCAAATCCCACTTCTTTTTACGTAAACGCTCCCCAGGATTACCAAATTTCTTTGGGGGAAGGCCACCACCACCTCTTGCTCCAAATCCTCCGCGGTCTCGGTCCCGGTCCCGGTCGCCAAAGCCGCCTCCGCGCATGGTCCCAAATGGGTAGAGATCTGGGAGCGGGGCACGAATGGCCGGGCTCGGGAGGGCCTGCGGCTCCGGTCTGGTCACGACCGATGGCGGCGGCGCCTCCGCTGTTGGGGCGGCGGCAGGCGCGGCGCTCTCTCGCTCCGACGCGCTGTCTCCCGTCGCAGACGCCACCGTCGCCGCCTCTCTCGTCGGAGACGGGAGCAAAACACAGAGAATCGGGGTTATAAAAACGGTGGGTAGGTTTGGCTACGCTCAAACCCGGCAGTGCCGCGGTTCAGGCGTCTCCTTCCTTCCCAGCGACTGCACAAAATCCAAAATAGATATTTAATACAGCCCCCCGCCCCAGGCTTAAAGGCATGAAGAATGATTTTCTTGTCTCCTGACCAAGTTCTTTCTGTCTTCTTTCTCATATTGGCCTGTAGGGAGAAAATCTCTGGGTCCTAGGGATTATTATTATGCATCTTTTTAAGAGGTATAAGATAACTCATCTTAGAGAAAGTGAGAAAGTGTCTGTGTCCTCTGGGGGGGGAAAAAAAAAACCTTGAAGATTCTGAATTTATGATGCCTGCTGAAGACTCAAGCTGATCAAATTTATGTTTGTTTGTAGCTAGTCTTTCCCTTTGAAACTTTATGGTAACCTATCACTTCCAAATTCCAGCGAAAGTGAAATGTTATGTTGCAGTCAAATTTGATACTTGAAATTTGAATTTAGTAGAAAATTCATTTTATTGTGTTTGTTGAAAATGTACAAATACAGGGGCTGGGGATGTGGCTCAAGCGGTAGTGCGCTTGCCTGGCATGCGCAGGGCGCTGGGTTCGATCCTCATCACCACATAAAAATAAAATAAAGATGTTGTGTCCACCGAAAACTAAAAAATAAATATTAAAAAATTCTCTCTCTCTCTCTCTAAAAAGAAAAAAAAAGAAAATGTACAAATACATTTTTAAGCAAGACAACATTTAAAATGTTATTTCTTAATGGAAAAGTTTAGTCCAATGATTGAGAAATTTAAGGCATGAGAAAAAAAGGTATTCAATATAAAATCATTCTCAAGTTATAAGTAAAATTAATCATAAATAGATTTCAGTATTACAAGCTAGGTATTTATCATATTAACACCAATACTAATAGGTACAGCTAACCTTTATTGGATATATTTATTGTGTGCTTTGTATGTGTACTGATTTACATGTATTATACCACCAGGGGGTAGGTGATGCACACCTATAATTCCATTAGTTTAGAAGGATGGGACAGGAGAATTGAGAGTTTTAAGCTAGCCTCAGCAATTTAGCAAGGCAGAATAGAAAAAAATGAAAAGGACTGAGGACGATGTGCCTCAGTGGTTGAGTACCGCTGGGTTCAATCCCCTGCACATAAATAAATAAATAAATAAATAAATAAACAAATAAAAAAAGTAATTATCCCATTCACTTCCTTATATTCCATCTATTTCTTATTATGGTAGAAGTTGAAAATATTTTCATTATGTAGATAACAAGTATGAGAGATTGACAACACTTAGGGGATTGAACCTAAGTCCTCACATATGCTAAGGAAGCACTCTACCTCTGAGCTATATCCCCAGTCCAAGTATGTAAGATTTGAACCTGGCTGCCCCATCTTTAAAACTTGCATTCCAGGTATAGCAGGATATTCCCTGTGAAGGGCATTGAGGCCAACCTGGAAATAAACTCATAAAAACAAATATCCCCTTTATACATTTTTTAAACCTCCACTTCCACTGATTTGCATTTCTCAGGTACCATTTATGAACCTTGACTGACCTCAGAATAAAGAAGTGCCTCTGTTTGCACTTGACAACTAATAACACTCTCCTGGCATTTTCAGTCTGAATTGGAGGAAAGCATAATTTCTCAAGCTGCTTGTGGGAGTTTAAACATGTAGTCTTGGGAGGAAAAAAAGAAAGTACTTCCATTGGTTATATAAAACCTCAGTGATATTTATTATTGATACATTTAGGGCCCAATGAACATCACTATGCTACAGCAACAACAAGGAAATTCAAAGCCCTATAGTCAAAATATATGGAATAAACTAATTCTTTAGAAACTATTTCAAAAATATTTTAACCTCTGTTTCTAACTGTAGCATAGCTTTATACAATTTTGTTAACTAGGACATTTATGGCTCTGTTGTGAAAAAAATATCTTTTTGATTCTAATCAATACACTCAGTGAAACCAAATATTATTTCTGACATTAATTAAAGGAGGGAGCATTCATAATTTCTGAAGCACTGTGTGCTTAAATTTTTCTATTTCATTGAAAAAAGAAAAAAGAAGTATATCAAGGACTACTAAGAAAATGCTATTTCAAATCAGAGTATTTATTGGCATCTCTTGAATAAGATAAAACTGAAAATAACCAGGTAAAAGTAAACCCATGAAAACAATCTGGTATATGATATTGCATCAGTGGGTGTCTCTCCAAAGGCATAGATTCAATTGTGCTGCTTACAAAATTTTGTAGAAAAAACAAAATGACTCAAAAAATGTTTATAAATTTCATACACTCAGAATATTCAGACATGGATAATTGCATCAATATTCCACTTACATATTTAAAAATTTCATAAAAAGAGCTACTGCAAAATAAAAGTCATCACAAGAACATATGCAAAATCTATTACTATGAAGTTCAATTCTCTTAGTATAGATAGAATCACCTGAGAACTGGTGGTCATTATATCCCAGTACCCATAATTATGGTAAAGTAGATACACTGACTTGAACTTTCAATTGCAAGAGAAAAATGTTCCAAGACACTGAAACATATCCACTGTCATTCATAAATTGTCTTAGCAGTTTTAACTAATTTTCAAATGTAAATGTGTAATACATTATGTTGGTTTTTCCTGAAGTTTGTAATACTATGAATTTGAAAGGTAAAATATATGATTCATGCTCTTATAAGTAAAATTATGTAATATTTTTAGCAAACATTTAAAGTAATCTGAATCTGGGAAATTTTCAATGAATTTCTTATTTTATTATCTAAACACAATTGAACTTTTATAGGATATTCAGTGGTTTGTGACATGTGCTTCCTTTTTTTCTTTACACCATAAAAGTAGGAATATGCCTTTTGTTTTAAAGGAAGCAAATGGAAATATTGACTTTCATTCAAAGAAGCACCTCTGCCTCTCTGTCTCTGTTTATCTCTCTCTGTGTGTGGCTATAAAGTGTGTGTGTGTGTGTGTGTGTGTGTGTGTGTGTGTGTGTGGCAGAGAGAGAGAGAGAGAGAGAGAGAGAGAGAGAGAGAGGCATGGAGAGAGAGAAAGACATGGAGAGAGAGCGAGAGAAATAGAGAAAGAACAAAATAGTGAGTTGCATTGTGTAGAAAACAACTTAGTGCATAGCATTGCATCTCTCAATGAACTCAATAAACAGGAAGGCTACTTAAGGCTGTGAAGATTACTAATGCTGTGCAAAGTGAATGTTAATCTACACCAATGCTTACTCATTTGATTCCTCAATATTTTTCTAAACAGAGAGTGTTTTTAAACCTTCATCTTCTCTAATCTTATAATTTAGTCATTGATGAAGAGAGGAAATAGTCATGTCTCTCCCAATTCCATTAAAACAAGACTTTGGAAATATCAGATATCTTCTTTTATCTTCTTCCTACAGAATTCTCCCAAGTTTATCAAGTTCCTAATTATTTAGTATATTCATTATTTAGTAGAGTAGACACATATAAACCAAGTAAGTGTTAAATACAGACAAGAATTGAATAAGAGGAAGACCCACCCTCAATGAATTTCAAGTCTTGGACAATGAACACTGTTTTTAGTGCCAGACCAGCCCCAAATCAATCTATAATTTCTTCTCAGTCACTGAATTTGTCCTCGTTGAGGCATTTTGTATTTTGGAATCTATTTGTGAAGCACAAATGAACTTTGTGAAAAGGTACTTCTTTGCAAGTTAAATTATACTACAAAGGGTGTTTTAGCTTTTTCATCATTGTGAACAAAAACCTGATAAGAACAATGTAGAAGAGGGAAAGTTTATTTAGGGATTACGATTTCAGAGGTTTTAATTCATAGGCTACCAATTCCATAGCTCTGAGCTCAAGATGAGTCAGAACATCATGGTTGAAAGGCATGAAGGAGGAGAGCGGCTCTGGACATGGCCACCAAGAAGCAAAGAGGGAGATGCTTACCAGGGACAAAATATAAACCTCAAAGTCATGCCCCCAGTGACCTGTCTCCTCTAGTCACAACCTACCTATGTATAGTTATAACCCCTTTAGTCCATGACAGTGGATGAACTTACTGATTAGGTTAAGGCTCTTATAACTCAATCATTTCATCTCTGAAAATTCTGGCTTTGTCTAACATACAAGTTTTGGGGGGACACCTGGTATCTAAACCATAACACTAGAAAGGTATTATATACTTCGAGTGGACTTTCTTTTCTTTATAAACTTAAAACTTCTTACAAATAAACAAAGTTTACACATAATCAGAATTCAGTTTGATAAATTTTGACAAAGTAAATCCTCTCACATAACTAGTGTAGAAATCAAGGAGGACAACGTTAACACTCCAGAGTTCCCTTCACATTTATTTTATGTCGTTCTTCCCCCAAAGATAATCATTATCTTGATTTCTTTCATGGTAGATTAATTCTGCCCTATTTGAACTATATTAAAGTAGAATTATGTCACACATTCTGTTTTATATCTGGCTTCTTTCACTTGACATCATGTTTTTGACATTCTGCAACATTGAATCGAGCAGTAATTTGTTCATCTCAATATTATGCAGTATTTCATTGCATATATATCACACCATATGTTTATCTACTTTATTCTTGATTGACACTTGGTTTCCAGATTTTGATATTTATAAATTGTTCTGCAAGGAACATGCTTATATGTGTTTTTGCTGTAAGCATAGTTGTGTATTAGTTTAGAATAAGATATACTCTTTTGGGTTTGGCATTTCTGTCTCAATATCATGCTTGTGAGATCCATCTACATTGCTGTTTATGGTACAGTGGTTGCTCATTCTTTCTCCTTATACTATAGTGTCAGAGTACTGTGTTTTGATATGTGTGTTTTCTTGCTGGTTTTCCTGTGCTTGCACATTTTTCTGATTTAGGTTGAATTTGCTTAGAATGATGTTTGCCCCAGAGAATGACTGTTAATAGCCTACTCACTCTCTGTCTCTTTGCCACTATCCTGAAACAGCCACTTACTTAGTCAGTTGAATACTAATCAATGCTTAGTGGTTCAGTACAATGACCTATTACTGCTTTCATCATGTGGAAACTTGAGAAAACACACTATTCAAAGAGTTAAAACTTGTCTAACATTTTTAATTAAGCAGTCATTGACCTTATGGTTATTTTATTTTCTTTTCTCATCAGAATACTTTAAGCAAAGTCAATGTCTAATTTACTAGAAACTTTACTTTTTGTTACTTCTTTATCTTACAATGTAAATGACCTTCTCATGTATTTCTGAAAAGTCACAGAATTATGGATGGGTGCAGGAGATCTGGTTTAGATTTGTTTAAAATGAAACTTCATGTAAAACTAGGGAAAATTACTCAGCTTCATTTGTCCTATCAGGTGGCTCTGGGCTTCTCATCATCAGAATAACTGGAAGAGTTTTTCAGATACTCTTAGCTTTATCTCTGTTTTAAACAATCAGCCACACTTTATCTTATCTTGATGCATACATACTATGTTAAATTTTGTTCTTTTCTTTTACTTAAAAAAATTCTGTTATTCAAAATTCTAATGAAGTACTATATCAATTTTGAAGTTTTAATTTTTCTACCATTAATATACAGTTTTAACATTCCTTAGATATTTTTATTAATATTGTTAAATGTAGGGCTTCACTGAATAGTATTTATATTATGGGTGTAAGCAAAAATAACCAACACTGTTTCAGCACCATTATGAAAACACAAATAACTAGGATGAGGGCAGAACTCAAATGGATCAGCAAGCTTTCCTTTATTCCACAATAGAGAAAAGGCTCATTTTCTGGCTAGGAAAATGGATGTCAGTTACAAAAGGGGTTTGAGTTTTATAGTTTACAATGAGGGTGGTTTAATTATTGGAGACTGAAGCAGGTTGTGTTGGTTTGAATAGTCAGGAATGAAGTTGTAAAAAGCCTGACACTCTTCACTTTCTAAAACTCAGACCTCAGTGTTCACTGCCTCTGAGATCCATTGTTACCCAGAGCTTCACTATTTGCTTTTCTCCTTCCAGGACACATCAGTAATGGGGAAGGGTTAGAGTCCAGGACCCAGGGTTTCAGTATCTGCCTCCTCCCTTCAGGACCCATTGTGATTTGGGTGGAGATGCTGGGAAGGAACCAGGGAAAGGATGAAAGTTTGCCCTTTTCCCTCAGGGCCCATTGTTATTGAGAAAGGATTTACTGGTAGAAGTTTAGTGTTTGGCTAATTTCCTTCTCTCCTGAATCACACTTTCCTTTCCATTCCCCCCCCACCCCCCACCCCCCCCCACCCCCCCCCCGCCCAGGCTGTCTTGTAGGAATATTATTTTTTATAACCCTTCAATGGGGTTCTCAAAAATACATACAAAGGAAAGTTATCTTCTTTAATGAAGTTTTAGAGTAGGTTGAAAATACAAACTATTTGCTTATGGTCTTATCTATTTTATCTTTTTCCAGGTCATTTTTTTAAGAAGAAAGAAAAAAAAAAAATATATATATATATATATATATATATATATATATATATACACACACATAAGGGATTAGAGTATTTTAATTCTAAGAAAGTAGCAAGAAAGAAATTTGAGAAATGTGAATTGATACTGAAATATGTTTGAGGATATTATATGAACTGTCAAAGAAAATTAGTTCCAGAGTTAAAGAAGAAGGGAAGAATTTTTTTTTTTCAAGGCTAGTGTAAACTGGGTCACAATTATTATAATAGGGGAAAGAGATGAAACTTACCTCTACTCAACCAAAAGCAGGAAGATTTTTGGCCAGTGTGATCAGGCCCTCTGCATTTGTTAACTGGGGCTTACCACAGATGGGCTTGAAATTTCCCATAGGAATTGGGGAATAGAGGCCCTATCTTTTTAGATGATGTCATTTAAAGTAATGGCTCTTAAAAAAGAGATTCTTGGGTTGTAGAATATTTTCAACTCCAAGGAGCAGAAGTAGAAATTACAATGCCAGTTATTAAAGCAAATGCCTTAAGGAAAGAGTTCAGGGAACTATAGTCTGGCAAACTTCCACCTAAAGTTTAGCTATATTGAGACAAACATTAAGGCCGACTTGGTCAGTACAAATATTTGTCTACATAAAAAGAGTCTTATAAAGAATATCTTTTCATTTTTAATCCAGTAACTTATTTCCCCAAAACAAACCAATCAATCTTATATTTAGCTTTGGTTTTTGTAAGAGAATTCACCTTACTAGCCAGAGTTATAAAATTGAATAAATAAATGTCGATTTTCTTGGGTACAGGTGACAATATCTGAAAACATATTTCTTTTATTCAATATTGATTCAGAAGTGGAACTTTTTTCAAGAATTCAAAATTCAACCTTAATACCAACATTTTTCTTCAGTTTATGTTTTTGAAATGACCCCAATTATTTGGTAACTTTTGTAAGCTAGACCTGATAAGTTTAATTTCTTCTGATTATAAATGGAACCCACAATAATGACACCTTCTGGACTAGAGACAGTTTCCCCCAGCTGTAATTCAGTGTTACAGTCAAATAATAGCAATAAAACAAAAGATTTCAGTTTCTTTGCCTTATGCCGCAAAGAATATTTTATTCACTACTAAAATTAAGCAATTTTATTATCAGAGATGAAAAATGGGAAAAAAAATTAAAATTACCTTTTGCATGTTAATTGCCAAATGTTCAGAGGTTTGTTGATACTTGGTGGTTTCCTACAGTGGTGTATAAATTGCCACTTCCTATTTTTCTCTTAGTCGTGAGTTTCTTGTCTCCTACCTATGCTGCAGGAACACTTTGCCTTTCAAAAACTGCTACTTTTAAATTTCACATTGCTGTGTCCAATAAATAAATGGCATGAAACACAAAGTCCCTTAAATTTATTTGCATAAAGTAGCCTGTAACACTTTACATCAATAAATGCAGAAGAAGTAAACAGCTTTTAAACGATTTCTCCAGAGGTATGCTACTTCAAATATACAATAATTTGTTTTCTTCATTGATAGGTCAAAACACAATAAAACCACAGATGACTGATTTTTAAGTCACTTTGCATATCTGAGAATTACTACAATGCATACCTTGTACGGTATTTCTAACCTCTTCTTTCTAAACTTTTATCAAATATGAATATATTTTGAGAGTAAATGAACAAAGAAAGATGAGACCCCATTGGCTGGCACAGAACTTTAATATAGAATAAATCCTCTTTCTGAAATTAAGAGTTTTTTTTTTAATTGGAGCTATAAATGAATTTTTCATTTCCATGGGTTTTTTATAGGTATGATTTTATAGGCATGTGGAATTTAAAAATTTTTGTCATTTGTTTTCATTGTTTTTTTTTTCTAACACTAATCCACACAGTAACAACATGAGCCTGAATGGCATCGTGATGAAGAGAAAACTTACACAGCTTTTTAAAAGTCTATAAACACTGACAAATGAGCAGATTTAATTCTAAGATCCTTTTTCTCTGTTTTGAGGAAACTATCAGAGGAAGAAAGGGGAAAATCAGTTAGGCAATTGAAATGTTACCAGGGAGAAGGTGACTTGAAAAACTCTAAATGTAAAGAGAATGTGAGGGTGAGTGGTAGTAGCATGAAAGAAACTAGAATTTCTTCTCATATTTATTGTCATACTATTTTCTACTTTTCTGCTTCCTGGCAAAATGTAGAGATGGGTCTTTTGTTGGATAACAATAGCTTTGTTCTCTTTCTTGGCACTCTGCTAGACATTTCTCAGGCTCTCTTCTGGAGATGTGAGACAGATGTGTGGCCAAAGCACTGCTAGGGTAAGTGGTGAGCATTTCCTTGTCCCAAGCCTGATTCTTATACCTTATATTTCTCACAGTCTCCAAAATACTCTTAACTTCCTCACTTTCTGGCAAGATCCATGAGATTGAATGGTTGATTCCAAGATTCTTGGGATGTTCACATTCCCTAAACGATATTGTTTTGTAAAGTCCCCCAGAGGCTAACTGCCATTGAACTCTATTATGAGAGAGAAATAAACTCTGATTGAGGTATCACTGATAGGTTGGAGATGTTCTTAATACCAATTAATGATTAGTAATACTGAGATTATTAACACAGGTTTTTTTAATTAATTGTTCTCATGCTACAGAAATGTTAGACATTACAACATGATAAAAGTTTCTATTTGTAATATTTTTTTACATAAAAGATTTACCTATATTATGTACCAGAACCCTGACTATAATTTCATTTGGTACCCATGTAGTTTATATGAAAAATGGAAATATTGATTTGAATGAAAGAACTTATATTATCACATAAATTACAAGTATATTTATGTACAAACACACTTATATTTACTCATGTTTCATTTACCTTATTTTTTATGATACAATCATATTTAAATATATAAATATATGTTGTATTTGCTACACAATTACAGAATAAAAATATAATGAAAGCATTACAAATTTTAAAACTTTTTTGGAAGAGATTTAGAGATATCCTTTTGACAGTTTTGAGTCAAAAAATAAAAAAGTTTTCTCTTCTGCTTCTCTGAATTATTCTTGTTATATCACTCAGTTCTGAGGAGATTCTTTGTGATTGTATTTACATTTTAGTCCAATCCATGTTAGAATGTTGTCTTCTTATAAAAGACCTTCATATTCTGGAGACGTTATTGCATCTTTATTAAACCACAAAAGTTATTTTAAGCAATGAATTATTTGAAACTTTAAGTCCTTCAATGTCATCTTTCAAAAAGCAAGATGGTATTTAAGTACTACTTCCCTGACAATAACTGAAAAGGGTGTGAGATTATACTCTGTTTGTAAGGTTAAAAAGTTAGTTGCCAGTTTTATAGGTTCTGGAAGAAAATAAGAGACTACTGGATCAGAAACAAAAGGAGTTTTACTCATACCAATAACATTTGCTAATACATCAGCATATCTGTACATGATTCCCCAAGTGCTAGTTATCACAGGGCAACATTAAGAGGATCACAGGGCAGTAACACTGATCTCCAATATAAGAGGCATGCCTGCCCTTTGCTCAAAAAGGATACTATCAGTTTCTTCCAAGGCTGGAAGACAGCTCAGAACAGTCTTGAATGGTAGTTCCGAACAAAGGTAGACAGTGCTTCCTCTTTCAAGATGTGCAGACTCAGGAGACCAATAGAGATTGTCTCCTAACACTTTATGTCCATCTCTATTTCTGCATTCAATATCTACATAATATATTTGTTTTTATGTGAGGGCCTTGTTATTACAATATTAGAGAGATTTTATTCTACTTTACTAAAGTAGTGACACCTAGAATATAACCTGAGCCAAATTATATTTATCACACTAGGCTGAAACAAGATGACTTAGCACTTTGAATGTCAATGCTGTGATTTAAATGTATCTCCAAAAGTTCATGTGTTAGAAACAATCTTCACATCCATATGTTAGTGGCATTGAGAAGTAGAGCTTTTGGGCCATAGTAACAATGAATAAGGTTATGAGAATGGAATTCACGAGATGTTATCAGTGACTTTATAAGAGGAGAATGAGAGATGTGAGCTGGTGTGCTCTTGGCCCCTCACCTTTTGATGCATTCTGCTATATTATGACATAACAAAAAGACGCTTAACTGATGACTAACAGATGTTGATGCTATGTGCTTGGACTTTCCATCCTCTAGAACCATGAGTAAATCAACTTCTGTTCCTTATAATTTCCCAATCTTAGGTATTTTGTTATAGCAACAGAAAATAGTCCAAAAAAGACAGTCATTTTTATACTGCCTCTCTTTTGCATTTTGTTTGTGGCAGTACAAGGTGTTAATATTTAAACATTTATAGTGTGAGTCAATTTACATGGGTATACCCACAAAACAGGATTCTTGGTTCTTTTTCTTTAAGGGTTATAAATCATGATAGCTACTATAAGATGTATTGTATACATGAAAAAAATAACAAAATGCCAGAAAAAGTCAAGGTAAATATGAATGCTGTTTACAGAACCTTGTGTTAAGTAAGATAAACAAATAAATAAATGGATCCTAATTGATGATCCTTTTAAAAAAGTGACTGAAATAGAAATTTTAATTTCTTTGAACACAAATGTATAGTTTTTAAATGTAAAAAGAATTGCTTAACTGCAAATTTGGTCTCAGAGGAATTCATTTTAGATTGGTAGTTTCCAATAGATTAAAAAATGTGAATCTCAAAGTGAAAAAGCATATATAATTTTAAAAGTTCTAGTAGTTGCACTAAAAAATAAAGAAGAGAAAGTAACTTTAATATACATTTTGTTTAAGCCCATATATCTGAATATTATAACTTTTATTACATAACTCATATAGAATTATTGAGTTACTTCAAATTATTTTCTTTACACTAAGCCTTCAGAATACATTGTATACCTTAAATTTATAGTACATCTCAAATTGGGCCAGATACATCTCAATTTGAGCTGGCCATGTTTGAAACATTTAATACCTAAATATGGCTGATGCCTAAAATATTCAACAGTGAAGACTTAAAAGAAAAAATAATATAAACTTCATTTCATTTAATTGCTTTATCGAACATATTAATTTACTATTAAGTTCAAGTTAAATATATATTAAAAAACTGTTCCTTTTAGTTATATATGACAATAGATTATATTTTGACATATTCACACAAACATGGAGCACATTTTAGTCTAATAAGGATCCCAGTCTGGACTGTGGTGCATTCATATATGTACATAGGAAAATTAAGTCAGATTCATTAAATATCTTTTAGGACCATTTATTTATGTCTGCCATTTCTTTTTTGATATTCTGTTTTGATGTTCTATCCATTGTTGAAAATGAAAATGGTGTATTGAGTTTCTACTATTATTGTGTTGCTGTTGATTTCTACCTTTAGATCTGTCAGTGTTTGCTTTATTTAGGTGTTCTGATGCTGGGTGCATCTATATATCAGATATACATACAGATATTCATCAATACAATTGGTATAAATTCGTCATTATTTGACCTTGTATCATTATATAATGTTATTTGCCTCATGAAAGTTTTGGACTTAATGCCATTTTATCAGAAATAAATAGTACTTCCTTGGAGTCTGTTTGCAAGGAATGACTTTGTCTTAAATTCTAAAGTAAGTCTCTTGTAGTCAGCATATAATTGGGTCCTTTTAGAATTATTTATTCAGTTAGCTCTTTTTTTGACTGAGAAGCTTAATCAATTTATATTTAATGTAATTATTGATAGGACATTAAATACTATTTCACCTTATTTATTTTCTATTAGTCTTGTATTGCTTTTTTTCTGTCCTTTTCTCTTTTGCTTTTTATTTTAATCTTTTTCTGTTTTTTGTTGTTTACAAGTAAATGGCTTAATCTCCCTAACCAAAAGTCATAGTCGGGATAAATAGATTAAAAAGAAGAAAATTCAATAATATTTTGTCTAGTGGAGGCATGTTTTAGATTTATGACACATATATGCTGAAAGTGAAAAGAGGTATCCCAAGCAAGTGGCCATCAAATGAGGTGGCTATACTTCAACAAAATAAACTTTTTAATCAAAACTTCTGTAAGAGACAAAGTGAGATATTATATATACAAAGATTAAAAAGTCAATTTAGCATGAAAACATAATATTTGTAAATATGTATGCACTCAATATTACAATGATTAAATTCATAAAGCAAATATGCCCATATATTTGCTCTATTACAGCAAAGCAATAATAGTTGCAGACTTCAATATTGCATTTCAAAGATTGGACAGAACTCTGAGACAGAAGATCAATAAAGAAATATAGACCTTGAATAAAACCACACTTCAATTGGACCTGGCATACACATACAGAACATTATACACAATAGCTAGAGTACACATTATTCTCAAACACTCAATGAGGTTTCTACAGGATTGATCACATATTACTTTTGGAAACATGGGGAGGAAATTTGAGAAGAGTGATATTATAGCAAGCATCTTTTCTGACCACAATGGAATAAAGCCTGAAATGTACAATAAAGAAAACTAGAAAATTCAGAGTTGTGGAAACTAAGCAATGAATTTTTGAAGAGTCATTGGTCAAAAAGTCAAGAGGGAGATTAGAAAATAAATTTGAGACAAATTAAAAAACAATTTGTTGAAGTGTGTTGAGTGCATAAAAAATGGTGTTAAGAAGAAAGTTTACAATGATAAACACCTTAATTATAAAAAATAAAAGATATCTAATAAATAACCTAATTTTACACATTAGAGAAATAGGCAAATAAAAACTCATATTGTAAGAGCCATCTTTATTTAATTCTTCTCTCTTTCTTTCTCTTTCTGTAATTTTAGTACATGAGAGAAAATATTAGAACCTTGACTCCCTGAGTCTCATGAAAATAGAAATAAGAACAATGTGGTAAAAGAGGGAATCAAAAGGAAAGAAGAGGGATGGGCATGGGGAAATACTAGGGAATGAAATCTGCCAAATTATGCTATGTCCATGTACAAATATGCCACAAAGAATCCCACTTATTTATATGATTATAATGTTACAGTGATGATGATGATGATGATGATATTAATAATAATAATAGAGAGATTCCTAGTATAGTACAAATGGGTGGGAGTAATGAGAAGGAAAAGTTAAGGGAAGGTACTTGGAAAGAAAATTGAGCAAGTTATGTTATGTGCATGTATGAATATGGCATAATGAATCCCACCAATATGAATAATTATAATGCACCAATAAAAAAAATTATTGTTTTTTAAAAATTATACATGACAGTAGAATCCACTTTGACATAATCATAAAAGCATGGGATATATCTTGTTCTAATTTAGTTCCTAGTACCTCTCCTTTCCCTTCCCCACCCCTACTCCTTCCCTCTATTGATCTTTCTCCCATTTACTCAGAGTTATTTTTTTTAATTAATTTCTTGTGGATGTACACAGTGGTGAGATTCATTGCGGAGTATTCATATATGTACATAGGAAAATTATGTCAGATTTAATTTCAGTGTCTTTCCTTTTGCCATTCCCCGACTCTTCCCTTCATCCCCATTGTCCACTCCATGGAACTTCTATACTCCCTCCCCTCTTATTGTGGGTTATATTCCACTATGAGAAAAACATTTGACCTTTTTTTTTTTTGAATTTCATTTAGCATGAGAATCTTCAGGTCCATTCATTTACTGGCAAATGTTATAAAGTCATTCTTATTTATGGTTAAGTAAATGGATTCCTGGATTAAGGGAGTAAACGGATACTCCATTTTGGATGTATACTACATTGTCTTCATCCATTCATCTGTTGAGAGGCACATAGGTTGGCTTAGCTATTATGAATTGTGCTGCATCACTATAGTATGCTTTTTAAAAATTTTTGGGTATATATTAAGTAGTGGGATAACTGGGTCAAATGGTGGTTTCATTCCTAGTTTTTTTGATAAAATCTCCATACTGCTTTTCAGAGTGGTTGCACCAATTTGCAGGCCCCACCAGCAATATATGAATAACATTTTCATCAGAATTTATTGTTACTTTTATTCTTAATAATTGCCATTCTGACTGGAGTGAGATGGAATCTCAGTGTAGTTTTAATTTGCATTTCTCTAATTGCTAGAGATGTTGAGTACTTTTTCACATATTTGTTGAGAGTTTGTATTTTTTTTTCATTTGAAAAGTGTCCATTTAGTTTCTTTGCCATTTATTGGTTGGGTCATTTGTTATTTTGTTATTAATATGCAGGATATATAAGTTTTTTGTATATCCTGCATATTTACCCCCTATCTGAGGAGCAGGTGGCAAAGATTTTTTCCCATTCTTTAGGCTCTCTGTTCCCATTCTTTTTTTCTGTTCCATTATTATTTTTAATATACTAAAATTTAGGCATTTGACTTTGTACCTTTTAATATTTGCATTTTATGTTTTTAAACATTGTTCTAATTAGTTATACATTGTCAGTAGAATGAATTTTGACACATTGTATACAAATGGAGCACAACGTCTCATTGCTCTGGCTAAAAATGGTGCAGAGTCACACCAGAAGTGGAATCATACATCTATATAGAGTAATAATGTCTGTCTCATTCTACAGTCCTTACCATACCCACAGCTCCACCCCTCCCTTCACTCCCCTCTATACAATTCAAAGATACTTCATTCTTTCTTATCCTCCCCACCTCACTATGGATCAGAATCCACTTATCAGAGAAAACATTCGGCATTTGATTTTGGGGGATTGGCTTATTTCACCTAGCATGATATTCTCTAGTTCTATTCATTTATCTGCAAATGCCATAATTTCATTAATTTTTTAAGCTGGGTAATATTCCGTTGTGTATATGTACCACATTTTATTTATTCATTCATCAGTTGAAGGGCATCTAGGTTGATTCCATAGTTTAGCTATTGTGAATTGAGTTGCTATATACATTGATGTGGCTGTGTCACTGTATTATGGTGATTTTAAGTCCTTTGTATATAAACAAAGGAGTGGGATTACTAGGTCAAAAGGGGGTTCCATTCCAAGTTTTCTGAGGTATCTCCAAACTTCTTTACACCAATTTGCAGTCTCACTAGCATTTGTATGAGTGTTTCTTTTCCACACATCCTCACCAACACTTACTATTGTGTGTATTATTGATAGCATTCTGACTGGAGTAAGATGAAATCTTAGAGTAGTGTTGATTTGCATTTCTCTAATTGTTAGAGATGAACATTTTTTTTTTCATGTTTGTTGATTGATTGTATTTCTTCTTCTGTGAAATGTCTGTTTAGTTCCTTAGCCCATTTATTAATTGGGTTGTTAGGCATTTTTTTTTTGGTGTGTGTATGTATTAAGTTTTTTGAGTTCTTTATATATCCTGGAGATTAATACTATATCTGAGGTGCATGTGGTAAAGAATTTTCCCATTCTGTAGGCCCTCTCATCACATTATCGATTGTTTCCTTTGCTGTGAAGAAGATTTTTAATTTGTTGCCATCCAACTTATTGATACTACAGAGGTATAGTAACAAAAACAATGGTATTGGCACCCCAACAGGCAAGAAGACCAATGGAATGGAATAGAGGACAGAGAGACAAAACCATGTATATACATAGTTATGTCATGTTTGACAAAGATGCCAAAAGCAAACATTGGAGAACAGATAGTCCCTCTACTGAGTGGTACTTGAAAAACTGGGAATCTGTATGTAGTAGAATGAACTTTAATCCCTATCTTTCACTCTGTACAAAAGTCAATGTACAGTGGATCAAAGACCTAGAAATTAGACCACAAACTCTTTGCCTCCTGGAAGGAAATGTAGGCCCCAAACTCCAACATGTCTTACTTCCTTTAAAAGACTCATAAAGAGCACCGATAATTTTATTTTAATAAGAAAGTGTTGGAAAGAACTAGTTAGGTCACATTTGTTGAGTTTGCCCTTCTGCCTTCTGCCACACCAGGATGCAGTAGCAAGGAGCCACTATGGCAGCAGATATTGGGCCCCTGCCACCCACTGAATATGCTGGTACTTTGGTCGCAGACTTATATCCCCCAGAAGTGTGAGAAAAAAAATTCTATTTAAGAAAATAGATAAATTACTCAATGGTATGTGGAAATAATGATTAGAGGAGAAATAAACAAAATAGAGACTAGAAAAAGAATGAAAACAATCACAGAAAATTAGAGCTGGTATTTTGAAGAGATAAACATAATTGGCACACCCTTTTCTAGACTTTCTGAAGAAGAAAGGAGAGAAACGTTAAATAAATAAGACATGATAGAGGATATATTATAAATGGTACTATGGTAATAAAAATCATGAAAGCCTATTATAAAAACTTATGTCCAAAAAATTGCATAACCTGGGATATATGAATAAATTATAAGAAATGCACAGCCTACCAAAAACAAATTGTGAAGAAATAGAAAACTTAAATAGACCAATAATGAATATTGAGATTGAATCAATAATCAACATCCTCCTAACAGAGCAACTTTCAGGATCAGATGGTTTCACTGGGGAATTATACCAAACATTTAGAAAAAAAATTAATACCACACCTTTTAAAACTCTTCTAAGAAATAAAATATGGTATGCTTTTAAATTTGTATTATAAAGTCAGCCTTACCCTAGTTCCAAATCTAGAAAAACACCCTACAAAGGAAGAAAACTATAGGTTGATAGCCTTGATAAATATAAATGCAAAAATTTACAAACATCTTGAACAGAATATTATTAAACTGAATTCGTCAGTACTAGCTGTGATTTATTGATAGGATGCAAGTATGACTCAACATAGGCAAATTCATTTATGTGATGCACTACATTAACAAAATGGAAGATTAAAGTCATACACAAATACAGGAAAAACACTTGGAATACTTCAATGTCCTTCAATAATAAGTAAGTAAATAAATAAATAAACTAGGACTGGATGGAATTTATCTTACTATAATAAAGCCCATATATGACAAGTCCACAGCCAGTATCCTGCTCCATAGTGAAGAGATGAAAGCTTTCTCTCTAAGATTAGGAACAAAGTATGGTTTCCTGCTCTGCCCACTTCTATGCAAAAAAAAACACTGGAATTGCTCACCAGAGCGATTTGGCAAGTGAAATCAGTAGAAGGTATCTCAATCAGAAAAGAAGAAATAAAATTGTCTCTTCAAGTGCCAGGATCTTATATGTAGACAATCCTAAAGACACCACAAATAAACTATTAGGACTAATTAATAATTGCAGTAAAGTTGTGGATATATAGTCAACATATAGAAGTCAGTTGTATTTCTTTACACTAGCAATGAAATATCAAAAAAGGAGATCAGTAAATTAATTTCATTCATAACAGCACCAAAAAGAATAAAACACCTAAGATAAACTACACCAGTAAAGTGTAAGATCTGTCCCCTGAAAACTACAATACAATGTTGAAAAAAGTCAGAGAAGATACCAACAAAATGGAAAGATATCCTTTGTTGATGGAATAGAAGACTTAAAAATTGTTAAAATATTCCTATTAACCAAAGTGATCTATAGATTAAAAGCAATTCATATCAAAATGTCATTGGCGTTTTTTATAAAAATAGAAAAAAAATTCTAAAATTCAAATATGATTACCTAAAATCTGAATA
Source organism: Urocitellus parryii (assembly GCF_045843805.1). Taxonomy (NCBI): domain Eukaryota; kingdom Metazoa; phylum Chordata; class Mammalia; order Rodentia; family Sciuridae; genus Urocitellus; species Urocitellus parryii. Next base: position 60,861,146 of record NC_135540.1, read on the forward strand.
GCCAAGATAATTCTGAGTAAGAACAAATCTAGGAACATCACACTTTCTGATTTCAAAACCTATTACAAATCTATAAGCATTAATATAGTATAGTGCTGGCATAAAATATCACACACAAACAAATAGAACAAAATAGAGATTTCAGAAATCCATTATATGCAGTCAACTGATTCCCTATATGGTTGCCAAGAATACAAAATTAAGATAAGACAGTTTCTTTAACTAAAAGTAATAATAAAACTGGTTATCAATAAGCAAAATAATGATATTGGCCCCGTAACATACAGTTTTCACAGAAAAAACAACTTTAAATGGATTAAAAATTTAAATGTAAGATCTGCAAATGCAGTAAACCTACAGGAAAATACAGGGGAAAATCTTCATAACATTCAGCTTGGCAATGGTTTCCTAGCTATGATACCAGAAGCATAAGTAAGAACAACAAAATTAGACAAGTGGGACACATCAAATTATAAAGCTTCTGCCCAAGAAAGAAAATGATCATCAGTGTGAGAAGACAATGGCAGAAAACATTAGCAAATCATGTATTTGATAAGGGAATTATGTTCAAAATACATAACAATAGCCTATAAAAACCAAAACAAAATTAAAGTACCCAATTAAAAATAAGAAAATGACTTGAAACACAATTCTGTAAAGAAGACATATAAATGACCATCAGGAGTATGAATGATGCTCAATAGCTCAGTCTCTCTAATCATCTGGAATATGCAAATCAAAGCCACAAGATAACACCTCACAAATATTATGATGCTGCCATAAAAAATATGCAGAAGATAATAAGTGTCATCCAGATTGTAGAGAAATTGGCACATTTATCTACTGTTTGCAGCTATGTAAAAGTGTATATCCACTGTGAAAAAAAAATATGGAGGCTTTTCAAAAACTTAGAAATGCCATATGATTCACCAATCCTGTTTCTAGATATATATACTCAAAAACATTGACATTAAGATATTGAAGAGAGTTTGCAGACCCTGTTCTTTATAGCATTATTTACAATAGCCATGATATGGAAACAAGTCAAAGGTCCATGTACTGATGAATAAAGAAAAGGTGATATATATATATATATATATATATATAGAGAGAGAGAGAGAGAGAGAGAGAGAGAGAGAGAGAGCCACAGCCAAAGGGGCCCCAGCAAACTTCCAGCTGCCAGCAAACTTCCAGATGCCAGCAAATTTCCAGTTGCCAGCTGATGATTGGCTCACAGCGGCCCCAGCAAACTTCTAGCTGCCAACTGATTGGCTCCTCTACGGTGATGCTCATTGGGCTGTTTCCCCGCCCTTTCAGACCACGGAGCTGCTCATTGGGGGACTTTTTTTGGCTCTGTCCACACGACCCAGCCAATCAGCCTCAAGAGCAGGAGGAGTGGGGGAGGTTGTGAGGCTTGTGGGAAGCTGGTGGTGGCAGTTGGGCTCTGAAGGTTTTTCCTGAGGAGCTGTGTGGTTTGGTGTGTGTGTTCTAAAAATAAAGTTTGTCTCTTTTGACAAGTGGCTCCTGAATTGTGCCCAGCCAGACTGTGGCATATATATATATATATATATATATATATATATATATATATATATATATATCAGAACAATATTCAGCCTTTAAGAAGGGTAATTCTACTATTTGTGACAACATGGGTGGATCGGGGTAGATATTATGCTAAGTGGGAACAGACTCTAGAGAACTGCTACATAATACAGCATCTACAATGTGTTTGTTATGAGTTATTGTGACAAGATACCTAAAATAATCAACTTAATAAGGGAAAGTATTTATTTTGGCTCATGGCTTCTGAGGTTTTACTCCAGTCTCTTGGCTTTATTATTTTGCCTCCATGGTGGCACAGTATATCCTGATGGGAATGCATGCTGGAGGCCTATTTACCTGAAGAACAAAGAGAAAAAAAGGAGAGGAGAGGAAAAAAAGGGGAGGAGAGAAGAGAATAATGGGCCATGGTCCCAAAAGCCCTACAAGGTTATACTCCAATATTTACTATTATTGTCTAATATTATTCTACTAGATTCCACTTACTAAATGTTCCACCACCTCCCATTAGCATCACAGGTTGGGGAAGGAGTCTTTAAACCATAGGATTTTGAGGAATATTACAAATTCAAACTATAGAATGTACTTAAAAAGAGTCAATTTTGTTAAGTTCTAAATTTTGTTAAGTTCCTAAATTTTGTTAAGTGATTAAATCTTCTGTTAAGAAGTGTTGTCACAAAAAAATAGACAGGAGAAAACTTTGAAGCAATAGATATGACTATCATCTTGAATACAGTGATGGTTCTATGAATTCATATGGCAAATTTCATCAAATTGCAAGCATTAAATATGTACACTTTTTGTATATCAATTAGACTTTAATGAAGCTGTTAAAAATAAAAATCAGCTGGGCACAGTGGTGCACACCTGTAATTCCAGCGGCTTGGGAGGCTGAGGCATGAGGATCTCAAGTTCAAAGCTAGCCTCAGCAACTCAGCAAGACACTAAGCAACTTAGCAAGTCCCTATCTCTAAATAAAATACAAAAAAGGTTGGGGATGTTACTCAGTGGTTAAGTGCCTCTAAGTTCAATCCTCAGTAAATAAATAAATAGATAGATAGATAAAAATAAAAGTAAAATCGTGATAAGATCCCATGTATGAATTTAAAAAATTTATTATTTTCATTATATCAACATGTTATAATGTAGTAGTATGATATAGCAACAAGAGATCTGTCTAGAGGCAGTTCTTAATGCAGAAATTGTAGGACCTTGAGTGAGTGACATAAACTCTTGGGTCTTATTCCTTCATATATAAAAGACATCTGTTTTATGATTTACAGAGTAGTTGTTGTTTTAAAATTCTTATGCCAAACACTTAAGTTGATGATGTGGGAGGGGGGAGGAAAGGAAACAAACAAACAAACAAAAAAAAACCTGAGAAAAGTAATCATGACTTTGGAAAATCAATAACTCTGTTTCACCATACATAGCTACTAAAACTACTTTGTGTATAGTCACATAAAAATGTCATAAACATAAGTAATTAATTTCACAAAAAGTATTGGAATGACATGGGAATAAAAAACCAATTTATGGTGCCTATATTATAAATAGAATTGAGGTTTATAAGGTGTATTTTAGTCATATATCACCAAAAATTCGATTGAGTCATTGCATCTTACTCAGGACTCATTTTTCCCCCAAAATAAAAGTCAGGTACAATGAAACAAGCAAACTAGAATGGCAAAAAATGATGTATTAAACATGCTGCAGTCTTCCTAGACATATACATTAACCTGTCCTGCTGAAGGTATTTGCTAATTCATTTAGCCCAAAACATTGTCCTAAAAACTCGCAGTTGGTTACAAATCCAATGTTTTACAAAGCTATATACCTGCAGGCAGCTAAAAGAAATATTCAAGTTCGACTTCAACTTCAATGGGAAGTTAATCATTAAGTTAACTTTCTAGTTTCCTTGTACAATTGAGTCAATCATATTGAATTTTTCCTTTAGCATTTTGTCCTAGTTTCTGCATAAAAGTGATTTGGCCTGAGAAGGAGAGGAAAAAAAAAGGAACAGATATTATAGAACAGTTGAGTAAGAACTGATTGCTCTCCAACCATTGAGTCTGCCGTTGATGACTCACAGTTTTCCTGTGTCTTGAGTGTTGTAGGTTTCTGATTTTATCATCTCATAAAGAGTTCAGATTTCAAAAATGAATATCTTGCTGAGTTTTCTCATTTTTTGTGACAATGTAGTTGTCCACATAGATTTAATATGAATTTGTCACATTCTCCTCTCTTATTTAATTATACCACCAAGACAAACACAGTGCCATATATGAAAGTTAACTCTCATTGAACCAGAACTCTCAATTTCTACATTAAACAGCAAAGGTTGTATTTTAGCTGAAAGACACCATGTATACAGACCTTCAGGAAAAATGGCTTGGCCCCTGTGTTATATGTCAGAAACCTTGGTCTCATGTTCTAGAATGCTATTTTTCTTCATTAGAGTCTAAAAATAAAATTCATCAAAATCAACAGGTAAGGCAGGTGAAATAGCAGAGGCTTGTACAATGTTCAATCTGGTATTCCTTATTGAAAGTTCTAGATGGGACTGATTTCTATGATTTCTACAACCTTAATAGCCATGTATGAATTATGTGTTTATTTGAGCTATCATAAGGCAGGGAGTTGCTTTTCTGGGAACTCTTGGTGAAATTCCAGCAATTGAGACTGTTCAAATTATGCCACACCCTGCCTTGGCTTGGACAGCCCTAGGTTCAAAGGCAGCCACCTGGAGGTAGAGGAGGTGGGTGTAACCTGCCAAGGCCCAAACAACTTGTTTTTCTCATCTTCATCCTGTTTTCCTCAAGAAACCTGTCACACTGAAACTCTTTGATGTTCCTACGTACAGAAATATAGGCTCTGGTTCTTTGATAGACCCAGTCTTCATCAGAGCTGATTACACAGTGGATCTTTTTCCATATCTTGTCTTTATTTCTTAAATTTCTCATACGTTTAATATTTCTACTCTGACTCATTGCCTAGCTCAGGGAAACTGCATAAACATCACATAGGTTGTGACAATAATTGCTCAATTTGTGCTAAAAAATTCTTACATAGTTATGTCATACCTTAACTGTATCTATGTAAACATTCAGAACAAAACATAATGGAACCAGTCTTCTTGTTAAATTGAGTGCCTTTTGAATTTATTTCTCATCAAAATAGAGAAACTGCTAAGGATAAGAACCTTTTAAAATAAAAAAAAAAAAGAATATCATGGCAGTTTTAAATGTTAATCATGAATTATCCCTTTCATTCAGGAAATTTATTATTATTTACTATTTTATTAGGGTCCAGTCACAGTGAAGTGGCAGTTGCTTCAAAAATTTCTTTTCAGTGCTTGTGGTAACTCCAAGGACTGAATATTAAACAGTTTCATCTAAACTAGCAACATTGTTATAATTGTCTTTTTTTTTAAATGCCTTTTAAGCCAGCCTGGGTGGTTTGGGAGTCTGAGGCAGGAGGATTGCCAGTTCAAAGCCAGCCTCAGCAATTTAGTGAGCTCCTAAGAAACTCAGGAAAACCCTGTCTCTAAATAAAATACAAAAAAGGGCTGGCAATGTGGCTTAGTGATTATGTGAACCTGGGTTCAATCCCTGGTGCTGGAAAAACAAACAAACAAAAAAATAAAAACAACAACAAAATTTCAAAATTTCCCACATATTCTGGTTCTTTAAACTATTTACAATCTTTATAATTCATTGATCAATTAGTTGAATAAAATAATATGCTTATATTTTCTTTATGCATAGGAGTCACATTTTTAACTTTCAAAACTTAGAACATTGAACACTATCTTGGGGAAAAATTACACCTGTAATTTGTCTGTCTTAGAAAGCGCTACTGGAGAAGTTAAAAAAAAATATGTTCGAACAATTTACTCATCTGGGCAAATATTTCTTGTGTCAGGACAACAGACTGATTATCAACACTAACAGAAGATTTCTTATGTACTTACCAAGTGCACTCACTTTGCCATGTCCACCAATTCTGTATCACAAACTCTGTCCACACCTAGACTACAATCTTACAAACAACCCCTCTTAACTTCCCCTGAGATACTATTAAGCCATCCGAGTACATTCTTTAAAACCTTATATACCCTGCTAATTTATCCTTTCTCCTCAAGTACTGATTCTGTCAAATCATCTTCTCTTTTACTGAAAACTCTAATAATAAAGATAGTTTAAACTTGAACAGGTTGGAGCAGAAGTGGCCTGCTATAGCCAGCTGCTCTGGCTTCACCAACTGTGTCTCTCCTGACTCCAGCAAAGCTTTGGGGCAACTAGCAGCCCTTTATTACTCTGGTTTAAACTCTCAAGGAAAACTCTGGGTTCGGTGATTTATTCCCACCATTTTCATCTCCCTTCTTGTATGTCTTTTCTTATATTCCACTTCATCTCTCCAATCCTGTTAAAGGTAAGAATTTGCCATCCTCACCCTGACATCTTGAACTGTGAAGAGGATTGGAGGAAGGTATCATTTATGTGAGATTCAGACTCTTGTTTCCTTGAGTAAAATTTTCCACAGATCTTTGTCAAGAGCCATCTGTGGGCTGTGTGTAGTCTAAGTCAGCATCATAGCCTGGTGAATAGGAGAATCTGGTATCTGGGCATTTCCAGTGGACATTTCCTCTGGCTTACTGCCCAGACACATTGTGAGCCCTATTCAAGCTCTTGCCAAAGGTCCTACACAGCACTGGAGATGTGGTGACCTGCTGCAGCCACACAGCCTCTCAGAGATGGGTGTGACCTGCCAAGTTGTCAATCAACCTGCTGCCTGCAAGACACCCTGAAGCAAGATTTCACCCCTGAAACCTTATCCCTGTCTTTGATGTACCCCCTTAAATAAACTGCGGGAGTCATTTTCTAATTGTCTAGCTCCTGCTCCTGTGTGGACTGGACCTATCAGGGGACCAATCAGTATTTCTTTGTCTTTTGTATTTCACTAATTATCCTAGACTTTAATTTCTTAGGTAGCTTATGTCCTCCTGAGCAGGAAGAAGAACCCCCTAACAAGGCACTAGAATGCCTCTCCATAGATCTCTACTGTGTTATTCTATAATTCAATAAATAAAGCAGACCATATTTATTTGGATAGGGGATGCTATGGTCTTCATTTTTGTTTTCTCCCCAAATTTAAATTTTGAAATCCTGACTTCAACCATGATGACATTTAGATGTGGGGCTTTGGGGAGGTACTAGGCTACGTGAGCAGACCACTCATGATTGGGAGACCTTGAAAAACCAGCCTCTACCTCAGAGCAAAGCCTGTCCAAGGAAGGGACATGGCCTTTGTCCTTGGAAAAACCCACAGAGCACTCCTAGGCACATTCCCACCCTGCTAAGTTGTTTATCTACAAATAACAGGAGAGATCTGCTGCGCCAGGTGTCCCTGACTCAGTCAGGCTAGGTGGGGATCCATAGCAACCCCCTAGCAGCCACCAATCAGCATGAGACAGGGAAATACCTGGGATGCCAGATGACCCTCCCAGTAGTTTATGGTGGTTCATAACATGTTGGGAAACCATGTAGTTCAGCACGTACACCCCTCATGGCTTAAACCAATCAGTTCAAATGAATACCCCTTTTGTACTGACCAATCACCCCTACCCAACTTGTTCCTGCCAGTGAATGTGCTAATCATGTTTTAGAGTTGTTATTTGATTTTCCCGAGGTGTGTGATGATTTGCTAGGAGATGCTATGATGTATGTGAAGTCTCTGCCTTCCCCAAAGAGTGTATAAAACTGCTGCAAACCCTGGGCTCGGGGCCTCTCAGCATCACTAGTTGCTGTGTGTGCGCACAGAGGATCGAGCTACCTAGCAATAAACACCTCTTTGTTGTTTACATCGATCTTGGTCTCTGGTGGTCTTTTGGGGGTCCCGAATTCGAGCATAACAACCTCATGAGGAGTGCCCTTATAAAAGGAACCCTAAGAAACTGGCTTGCTCTTTCTACCATGCCAGGACACAATGAGAATCACACAATCAGTGAGGAAATGGGTCCTGATCAAACAGATCTGTTGCCAACTTGAACTTGGCCCTCAGAACTGTGAGAAATAAATTTTTGCTATCTACAAGCCACTCTGTTTATGGTGTTTTGACATAACAGAAGATATGTGAATATAAATGTATTTTTCTATCTATGTCACAATGATAGGCGCTCTCTTTTTTTCCCTTCGGGTCAAATGCCCCTTTCAGTGAGATGTAGTATAAGTATCCAAAATTAACCCTCCCCACAAAAGCCTTCCTCATTTACCCTGTTATCTTTTTGCTTTTCATTTCATTAGTTACAAGGAAGACTACAAGTAAAAGAGAAGTGTTATTGGCTGGGGGCTGGGGAGGAACTTGTTCCTTCCAACCTACAATGGGCAATGGATGAGTTTTGTGAAAACCAAAAAAGTAAGCCTTGGGGCTGGGGTTGTGGTAGAGCACTAACCTAGCACGTGCGGGACTCTGGGTTCGATCCTCAGCACCACATAAAAATAAATAAGTAAAGTAAAGGTATTGTGTCCAAGTACAACTAAAAAATATATATATTTTTTAAAAAGTAAGCCTTGCCCTTCATTTTCTGGCATGTTACCCCCTACAGAGGCTTCACCTGGAGGAGGGCATCAGACTGCTGAGGAAAGGGGAGTCCAAACTCCCTGGGTGTTTCCTGCTTCTGTTAAAAAAAAAAAAAAAAAAAAAAAAAAAAAAACAAAGCAAAACAAAAGAATCCTGACTTTGTGAGCCATAGAAATGTAAGCTACATAAAAATAAGCAATATTTGCTTTCATTTTCCTGGGAACACTTTATTCTTTTCATAGGATCTGAATTAGATATGTAGCTACTTGTCTTCTTATCTAAGAAGACCAAATTGTTACAGCCTAGACTAAATCCTAGAGTAAATTCCAAAATGGGGTGACAGGAGATATCATCAAGTTGCAAAGGCACAGATAAAATGGGCTTTATTTGGGCCTTGGAAAGATGTCTTTGAATTTCAAAATGTTAGGGTGCAAACCTAGATTTCTTTCCATTGATCTCAAAGAAGCACATTTTTTCCCCTCCTTTTCTTTTTTTGGATGAGAGGAGAGTTCTTTCTCTTTCTTTCTCCTCTATATAAACAGAGAACATCCTTTCCTCTTCATCTGTTACCTACAGACTGTTGAGTTACTCATGTAGGATATATGGCTTGCTTTTCATTACCTTATATGAGGTATAAGGGCTGGGCCAGGGAGGACCAGCATGACTAATTACTTACTGTAAGATAATTAATTTTTTTTTTAAAGAGAGAGTGAGAGAGGAGAGAGAGAGAGAATTCTTAATATTTATATTTTAGTTCTCGGTGGACACAACATCTTTGTTGGTATGTGGTGCTGAGGATCGAACCCGGGTCGTACGAATGCCAGGTGAGCGCGCTACCGCTTGAGCCACATCCCCAGCCCAAGATAATTAATTAATTCATAATGACTCTGTCTCTGATCAGAAACACCTTGTGTGTGCATTCACAATCAAATGAATAAAGAAGAATTTTAAAACACCCCTGTCAAGTGTTAAAGAAACACCCTGATTCAGCACTTGAAGCTCATGTTTCCTCTTGAAGACCTGCTTGCAAAAAGTTAATAATTTCATGTGGGTCAGGAAGATAACAATGTGCTGATCGATGACCATGACATCACAGATAAATGTCAAAGCTTGATGAGATATGCACACTTCAGGGATGCCGATGTGGTCAAAAATCAACAGAGTTCTTGTTCCAGAGTGACACGTTGGGGGAAAAGGGAAGTAGAATCAGAAAGTCCTTAGAAGACATCTGAATTAAAGAATTCATGAAAGAGTTTAAACCACGAATAGCAAGTTTCCCATTATCAGGATGGAGATGGTCTTAAAAGCTTAATTACATTCATTATACATAAAGAAGTCACAATATTTTTGAAATTTGCAGCTTCTACATAAGCATAGGAAATTCTTTCTTTCTTTCAAATTTAATTTCTTTTGATGCCTGCATTTGAGAGGACAAACTTATTCTTTGGCAGTAATACACAATTTACCACATAGGTCCTGGCTGCAGTTTTATGCTTATAAAAACACACTTATTGGTAAATACTTTTCTAAGGATCTTAACAATGAAACTAAATTTCTAACCCTTGTTTCTATTTCCTTGTTAATGGGTACATCATTTCGTTTACTAATTGTTTTGCTTTCTGCTTTTCTATATCATATAAAAGGAAGAAATCAATTTTAATATTCATTTCAAAGACAACATGTTTAGTGAAAGGATTCAGGTCTTTTATTTCTCGTGCTATGTATTTATTATGCTATTTTATCCTCACTGATTCTCAAAAAATCTTTGCAGATTTAACATGTATGCATATATCTAAGTTCTTTCCTAGAACATTTTGTTTACTTTGTGAATCTTGATTATGTTTTTTTCTACTTTATTATTTCTATTAGCCATAATTTATTCAACAAACATGTATTTACTTTTGAGTAGGAGATGGATACTTTTCTAGGCACATGGGTATACAAAGGTATAAAAAGCAAGTTTTACATCATATTGGAAAGGAAAGAAGTGAAAAATACAGCTGAATTATATGATGTTTTAAGAAGTAGCATAGAAATAAGTAAAATAAATAGGCAAAATGGATATGGATTATGTGGTGTGGCAGTTTTTAAATAGAAGAACCACTGAGCAAGTGACATCTAAACAGGACTTGGAAATGACGAGAACCTATTGATACTTATATATCAACATGACTGAGGTAAGAGATGCCCAGAATGATGGTATTGTAAGTCCTGGGTGCTTCTGTGAAGGCAAGAGATTGGTATTTGTATCTGTAGGGTAATGAAAATCACCCTCACCAATATGTGTTGACATTATTCAATCAATTGAAAGCTTAGAACAAAAAATGTGGGGGAATGGTGGATTCATTCTATATGAGCTGAATCTTCCATCTTCTTTTGCCCTTGGATGGTGGCAATCTGGCTCTTAGATCTTTGATTAGACTGGATTCTGCCCCATTTGCTCTGGGGGCTCTCAGACCTTTATATTTGTACTGAATTATAACCACTGACATTACTGAATCTACAACATGCAGATGGATCATTGTGGGACTTGACTTTCATGACTGTGTTAGCTACTCCCATAATAAAATCTCCTGTGGAGGTTGTTTCATTTCTTTGGAGAATACTCACTAATATATTTTTTTTCCTATATGAGAAAAATGCTTTCCTGTAGAAGCAAAAACAACTGCAAAGACCTGTGGCAGTTGCATTTGTAGTGTATTTTCTAGTGGATTCCTGGAATGGTTAATATAGTTGGGGTAGTGAGCTGAGAAGTCAGTGTGAGATGGACAGGAGGCAGAGAATTGGGAGAGAGGAAGGTACAGAGCACAGAGGGCATAGGTAGGCAAATTGCAGGGTTTGTTTTTTCATGTGAGTAGTATGTGAGTATATTTGAGGGTTTTTAACATGAGACTCATAATCTTACTTTCATTTTTAAAATAATTTCCTATTTGCTGAAATGAAAATACATTGATTCTTATGAAAATAGAAATAGAGAAATCACTTGTTATATTATTACAGAAATATAGGTGATGAATTGTAATGGTTTAGGACAAAATGGTGAGATGGCAATGTTAAAAAAAAGGTTCTTTTGAGTTATACATAGCAGAGTATATTTTGACATATTTATACAAACATGAATTGTGATGATAACAGGATGTTAAAGAGGATGGATTTAAGACTCTTCAGGACTAAAGATTATTAACCAATCATTATTAACCAACTAGTGTATATTCTTTTAGGCTTAACTTCTTTTCTAGTTCCAAAGATCACATAATTCTTCATTATTCTAACTGATAAGTGAAAAGAAAATATTAATTTTTAGCTTGCAGTCTTATTAAAACCATCAACAATCTTTACCACAAATTCTTCACTAGAACTACCTGTAATTAATAGAACTGAAAAATTAATGTATATTCTTTCCATTTTCTATAATTTTGGAATTTTGATGACTATAGTAATAAAATACAGATAAAAAATTAGCAAAGCCACCACATCCTGGGTAATCAACTTCTAAATAGTCAATAATTGGTTGGAAGGTAATTTAAAATAAAATTTGACAGAGAGGCTTGATAAGCATTCATTGATCTTATAAATAAAAATGAAGATATTTCATGGTATTAGCATAAGTGGGCATATGGCCCAAGAACCTAATTTATAATATTGCAAATTTAAGGGAATTACATATTAAATGATGTTTTTCTGAGGTAATTTTCTAATAGTCCAATCTCAATTAATACTTAATTTTCAAGGCCAGCAAATTCATGATGAATTCATTTTTTTGGGACAAAGCACTACACCAAGTAATGAAGACAAATTTGATTTTCTCAAGTGTGCTGAGTGTAAGGAATTCATAACAGCATAGTGATCACTGTGCATTTTTATGTTAATGTAACCAGGTAATCATCTTGCAAGACTAGAAATGATTAATGCATTGGAGCATAAACTAGAGAAAATGTTCAACATTTGATATAAACAGGAACATTTAGTACAATGCAAAAACATCTGCCCAGGAAATTGTTTTCCAAACACTGAAAATTATAAGCAATTATCAACAATTTTACTTGACGATACTCATAACTCTGACTCAGTGACAGTTTAACTGATATTAAGCTTCATTTTTCAACTCTAGGATTTTGGCATAATCACCGTGTGCTTGTAGCTTGTACTCCTTCATCTTCCTTGTTTGTGCATGTTGAAAATATTTCAACAATATATTTTAAAAAGGGCAATTAGGTTGGAGTATAGAGCTGATTTCTTTTTTAAACTGGTGGAAGGATGTTTGATGTTATTGTGATTACCTGAAAGTTTTGAGAACATGCTTTATTATTTTAATCTTAATTTTTTTATAAAATAGTACCAAGACAATCATTTGTCAGAGTGTACCCTGCGAATTCACACATGAAGCAGTCATTAGCAAAATATAATATTACTAAAAAAGAAAGAAAACTATAGTGAAGGGTCATATAACAAACTGTAGGGTTTTTGTCAAGCAAACTAGTATTCAATTAAGATATTTAAATCTTAGCTTAATGCCCAACCATACTTAGGGCTGCTCTGAACAGTCAGTCTACCTGACTGGGAATATTTCTGTTAGAAGTCATAATGGGATAGTATTTGTAGCATTTCTGTTAAAATGATCAACACATAGTAGAAAATCAATAATAATTATTACTCTGTGTCAGCATAATTCTTTTGAAAAATAAAGGTTTTACCCATTTGCTATTATTAGTAGTAATACATGATTTATCTGCTTTTAAAGTAATTATGTAAGACTTCTGTATAAAAATATAATTGATTAATGAGAATGTCATTGGAATTATATGTAAAGATCAGAGTACTGCCAGAACAGCATTGTAAAACTTCTAAGTTTTTAAACCTCTGAGGAAGACACAATTTAAGATCTTGTGTTCTGTGCTTCCTGTTCAATTCTTCAGCCTGCCTCGTGTACATTTGAAAAACTGAACCTCAGTGTATTTTGACATGAAGCTACATTCCTTCCAATCTTCACTGAGAGAAATTGTATCCAGATTGATCCATACAGGATCATTACTATAATCATTATATGAATAAACAACATATGTATTTTAATCAAAATATTAGAATGCTAGTGACAGAGTCCATATATTAGAGAATGAGAATTCATTGCCTGGTAAATTTCAAATTCCAGGAAATAATAGATAGTAGCAAAAATAGATAACATAGTATTCTATATCACAATGTTTGATGTCTCTAAATGTTACTTGATATTATATTTGAATTTAATAGTATAGAAAACATATATTTAACTTCTAAGTAAAATCATAAAAATGGCACAATATCTAATATGTTGCAAATCCATGAAAATATTTAGTCTGTATTTTTCCTGAGACTCAGAAAACAGTCTTGAATTATTTGCTGTATCCAATATATTTTCTATTCTATTTTAAATTTCATTTGTTGTTTTCTGCTATACAGTGTTCTACCACTGACTTGCATCCCCAATCCTTTTGATTTTGAGACAGTCTTGCTAAATTGCTGGCCTGGAACTTGAGATCCTCCTTCCTCAGACTCCAGAGTTGCTAGGATTGTGCCAACATTACTGACTCATATTTTAAATTTTGATACAACAACAAACCACAAATTTCAGAATTTAAATGTATATTTAACAACATCATTTACTGCAGAATTGTACTGATGACAAATGCAATTTTTGTTGTTGAGGCAACATTAAAAGAAAAGTTTCTTTCAAATAGCTGTACAGATTTACAAATTCTATTAACATGAAAAGAATTTATGGTAAAGAAAATGTTTAAACAACCAAACAAAACACGATAATCATGATAATCATGATAATCATCACTGGTATTATTACTAAAAACATAATGATAGATATACTTTAGGATAGAAAGCTCTCAATTTTATTGATAGATATATAAAAATATTAAATGTCTGAAAAATGTTGAAGTAAATTTTGAATCTAAGTCTTAAATGCATATGACACAAATTATACAGCTAAATGACAATGTAAAAAAGTTAACCATATTTAATTATTTTTATTCTAAGCTTTTGATGAAAACCATTTTATAAAAGTATAAGAAGAAATAAAACATATTAGCTCTGATCTGATGTCTTTCTTGAAATGCCATTTATTTTATTTTTTCTCAACTTTGAAAAAATCAATTAAAAAGTGATACTTTGAAAAAAATGATAAATCTGTCACCCATATACTTCTTAATGTATTGTCTGTTTTGTGATAAAACTATTTTTTAAAAAAAAGCTATACATTTGAATTGTATTAGCATTTGGATCACCAAAACTTAGCTGCAATAACACTTTCATTGATTTTCATTTAATTGAAAGAAAGTTCACATACATTTTTCTTTTAAGAAAGAGGGAAGTGATAATAGAAAAATGGGAGTAGTGTTTTTAGTAGACAATTATAATTATACTGCTTTTACTAAATATTTATTTTCTGTATTTTTGGTTTCTAAAATATATCCTTTGGTCCAAGTTTGATACTCTAACTATCTTATCATATCTTAGGAAGACAGTTATATTTAGATAAAAATGTATTAATTATTAAAGTTTTCATCTTTTGTTTATCATCAAAATTATATTGTTCATAATAAATTTTAATTAAATGCATTAAAGTTATTTCCACTGCAAACTAAAAATTGGAATGTGGATATAAATTTACTTTTCTAATACTTTCTTTTGAACTTGTAATAATCTAAGTAGCAGTGTTTGTTCTGGGGTACCTTAATATTTGGCTCATTTCAAAGATTTTCTTAACAATTCTCAGGATTTTCATACTTAAACTTATAACTGAAGTCTTATTGGAGTTGACAAAAAAACTCACAGATCAGGGAAATTATGTAAATTATCTGGTATGAAAAGGTACAAAGTAACTATCCTGAAAATATTATCTTATTTAGAGGATCCTGACCCTTTTCTTAGGTCTTGTATAATAATAGATTTTGGTGGGAAAACAAAAAGATAGTTCCCTAGTTGAATAAAATATATTGTAAAAGAGTGAATAGAAAAAACAATTTTAAAACAACTTTCTTTGGGAAACTTTGAAAGAAGTACTTGATCACTGACCAAAGATATCTGACAATTTCTACCATAGAAGTATAAAGGAAATCTTATTTCATTCCTTTTGCTGTGTGAGGAAGCAGTTCAATGTGTCATGTGTGGATTGTTAAATATCTGCACGTATTTATAAGGACTTTTTACACTAGTAAGGGAATGTTTGTAGAATATATCGTAGATCATATAGAAAAGAGACAGATTTTCCATTTGATTTTGTTTGCTCTGAGTTAGATGATCAAAATCTGAGACAAAATAATGACCATGAAGATGAACTGGAATGGGTATCTGTGAAAACATGCTTTACAACTTATATTTGCTTAGAAATCATGCAATCTAAAGCCATCTAAATCTCTGCAATTTTATAGATGGGACTCCATTGTTGACAGAAAAATCCTTTCTTTTTTTTTCAGTTCATAGTTCACATATAGAGCACATATATCTTTATGAATGAAAAAGACATGGAGTTCTTTACTTATCTTGTCTCAGTCTATGTTTATTCTCTTTCATGCCATAGTCCAGGTAATTATTTTATTGCCTTTCTTCTGAAAGTTCAACTGTTCTTTAGCTTCCCCATCAGATTTAGTTTGATGCAAGTTTTGGCATTTTGCTAGTTGTCTCTTTTCGTCTTTTTAAAAGACATACCTATTACTTGAGCAAACTCTGCATTGCCAATTCCTATGTATGAGAGTGTTACCTTAATTTCTGATTAGGTCATCAGTATCGACATTGTATCTTTGGAGATCAAAGTCTTTCAGACTTTCCTTCAACAATTTTATGATTTTTTTTAAACTTAAGGTTTCTTCTCAAGTCCAACTCTATTCCATATTGCTTTCCTTGGCCATTACAATTCATGAACTCAGTAAACGCATATTGACATTTTCTCTGATTTTTTCTGTGTAGTAAGGACTGAAATTATTAGTCAGATCACTTGGTGTGATTTCAACAAAATGAGACTTATTGCTTTAGAACCCAGAAAATATTAGAAGCAGATTTTATAGGGTGGAGTCACTGTCCAGCCTCATCTAAAATCTGTACTTCAGTTTTCCATATGAAACTTTTGAAATACGAAATCCACTTCCAGTTTCTGGGTGTGGAGGCTCTGTTCAAATCCTTGGCTTTTATCAAAGAACATTTCTACAATTAAAGTTTATGTAGACACTCAGCAAAATCTAGTCTGGAAGGAGGATGTCCTGCAAGAAAAGCCTTAAACATTTGGTGGACAGCTATTCAACAGTGTATAAGACTCTTAAGCATGAGCATCTTGGAGTTCTCAGTCATATGATATAGGTTGCAGCTCAATCAACCCTCATGTGCCCATTCCTCAAAATTGACTATTATTTTCTATCTTGCTCCAACACACTCTCTTTCCTAGTTTTGGTTCAGCTCATTCCACATAGACTTTATATTTTTTCAGTACTGGGGATTGAACACAGGGGCACTTTACCACTGAGTTATAAACCTAGTCCTTTTTTTTTTTTTATGGATTTTAGTTAAGTTTTCCAGGCTGACCTCAAACTTGCCATCCTCCTCCTTCAGCATCCTGAACCTCTGGGATTACAGGTATGTGCCACCATACCTGGCAAGGTAACGTTTTTTATCAACAAAATAATTTCTCCTATTTTAACACTGATCATTCCAGATTTTATATCTTCCAGTTACCTGTTAAGCTTCAGATAGACTCTGGATATCTTATTCATTTCAGTATTTCAAATGCATTAATAACAGAGTGATTTATATGATGTCCAAATATTTCTTGACTTAGTGAATAAGAAAATTCATGAAAGCTTTACCTAAATATATGTAGGTTTTAGTTAAGTAATTCACATTAAAATTAAAGAAAGTAACAACTTTAGAAGAAACGTCTCTTTTCTTAAATGTAGTCCAAGTCAGCATGAAGTCATATTTATTCAGTGTTTAATATGTGTAAGGCATTCTGCTGGGGTTTTATAGCCAATGAAAGGCATGTAACTTGATAGAAAATAAGACAATTATATTCGAAAACAAGAGAGATCCAGAATCAGCCATAAAAAGTGTTTTAATACTTCTTTTGGCAATATTAAGCATTCAACTGTGAACTGAAATTGAAAACCAAATTAAACTTTAGTTTTCTCTGAATTCAATCTAGCATCCTTCTTATTCACTTTTCCTGGAAAAGTGGCATAAATCTATTGACATAATCTATGATCTGCTCAGATTCAATTTTGACATTTGATAACCACCCAACTATATTTAATTGTCTCACACATGTGGATTACAGAATAACTAAATGCACTGGATGTCTTCCATTCATTGAACATTTTTCTCTCCTCTGCCCAAGGCCTAAAGTGAATTTTATTTTACCAAGAAAAGATAAGTTCATTTAGAAAGTTAAAAAATGGTTGAAAAACTTGTGGCATCTGTCTTATAGAATTTATAATCCATATGAGAGATGTTAAAAGTAGTATAAACGGAAATATGTGTAACTATAATTTACATATGTTTTGTTAAATATCAACGAACCATGGTAATCACCAACATTAAATAAAGGGAAAAAAATGAATAGAGTTAAATCTTTAAAGAAGGATTGGTCTTGCTATGGTCTGAACGTTCTTCACGTCTCAAAATTTGTATATTGAAATGTAGTCTTCAATGAAATGATATTAAGGGTGGGGCATTTAGGACCTGATGAGGTCATGAGAGTAGAGCCCAAATGAGTGGTATTAGTGTCCTTTTTACAGAGGCACAGGGGAGTTTGCTTGCCCATTTCAGCATTTGATGATGGAATTAGAAGTCACGGCCTTTGAGAAATAAACCCTCACCAGACCCAGAATCTGCTTGTGTCTTGAGTTTGGATTTCAAAGGCTACAGAACTATGTGAAATAAAGCATGAAATAAGAAGTAGCAGTTCAAAGGAAAAAATTAAAGAAAAATTTGAAACTAACCAGATAACTATATTTTCCCAAACACAGTATGAATACATCGCTACCATGTATAAACCAAGTTTTTATAACCATTAAAATTCGTTAAAAAAGCTTTTTCTCTTGATATTATCCAACTATCTAAGAAAAGTAGTTTGAGACCCATTTAATTCCTTTTCCCATATTCAAAAGATGTCATAAACATTTAAATTATCAAATGATTTTAACTTAATAATGTAGTTAGAATGATATTTTTGATGACCAGCATGGAGTTATTGGACATTCTTAGCCTATTAGAAAATATTCAGGGAAAAAGGGTATATATGCATGCAATTTGATTATGAGAATAAAGCTGCAAATAATTTTTATTCATACCATGTAACTTCTTACTTTCATGAGGCATTTGTTCTTGCAGATGTACTTTATAAATCATTGAAAAACTATCATGAAAAAATAGATATATTTTTATAAAAACTTTTCCTATACTGTATTTAAGGAGTTAGGATATCTCATTTTTTTTCCTGTACTGAGGACTGAATCCAAGGGGACTCAACCACTGAGCCACATCCCCCCCCCCCGCCTCCTTTTTTTCTTTTTTAGAAGCATTAATTTCACTTGATTCAAAATCACTTAAAGTATGCTGAGATGTTAAAACAAACTTTTTTTGTTGTTATATGGCAAAAAAGTGAAATTTACATAAATGTCAAGGCTAAGATATTTTCTTCAAGTGCCATTCTCCCTCTGCTTCCCCAAGGATCTATGACAACTCTGTTATATTTAGTACTTAAGAGATATCTTAGAACACACAGAGGATATTTACATATATTCACAGATTTATAGAAGGAAAATACATGTTTTAAGTTCAAAGATGCCAACCACTACAAGCTCTCACGGAGGCTGTGTTCACTACTTTCTCTTTTTAAAAAATTAATTAATTAATTTTAATTAGGTATATATGACAAGAGAATGCATTTGATTCATTGTACACAATTGAAGCACAGCTTTACGTTTCTGTTGTTGTACATGATGTAGCATCAGACCATATGTGCAGTCTTATGTTTACCTAGGGTAATGATGTCATCTGGTTCCACCATCTTTCCTGCCCCCATGAATCCTTCCTACCCTCCTTCCCCTTGCCCAATGTTTCTCCATTTTTCCCATACTCCCTTGTTCCCTTTTGCCCCATTATGGATCAGCATCCACTTAGAGAGGGGAGGAAGGAGAGTTTAAAGCCAGCCTCAGCAACTTAGTGAGGCACTAAACAACTTTATTTAGAGACAGTATCTCACTGAGTTGCTTAGTGCCTCGCTAAATTGCTGAGACTGGCTTTGAACTTGCTGTCCTCCTGCCTGTACCTCCCAAGCCACAGGGATTATAGGTGTGTGCCACTGCACCTGGCTAGAAACTTTTAACACTTGAAATACATAAGTAGCTGATTAAATATTAGCAAAACCAAAGAACTCTTGAAATACATAAGTAGCTGATTAAATATTAGCAAAATCAAAGAATAGCAAACATGATCTTAATTTTTTAATGTTTAGCCTATAAAAATAAACATAATTGTTTCATTCTTAAAAGTTGCCTGAAGTTGTCAAACTCAATTTTTGTACATCACAATTGTGCTTCAAAAGTATCTGGGGAGATACTATATGTTTATGATAGGACTTTTGCAAGTCATGAATTCTTTCTTTAAGAAATTTGGGGGGCTCAGGTTGTGGCTCCTTGGTAGAGTGCTCGCCTAGCATGTGTGAGGCACTGGGTTTGATCCTCAGCAACACAAAAAATAAATAAAATAAAAATATTGTGTCTATATACAAGTAAAACATTTTTTTAAAAAAATGGCCATTATATCAATAATTCTGAAAATTAGATAAAAATATAAAAACACTTAAATTTGTTTACAACTTTCTTATCTTCTTTCCAATTAAATGAGGGTTTAAGGTTAAAAGTAGTTCAGGACTTGGCTTGATTCCATAAGATTTATTCTTAGAATTGGATATTTTATAATTTCATTGTATTGAACTTTCTGAAATTATAAAATAAATGTTTGTGTGATGCTAAGACAACCTTCCAATTTACTTTGTCAGTGTTATTATGGTCATCATTTTTGCATTATTGAAGTTGATGCTTCTTTCCCTTGGTATACACAAATGATTATGGAAGATTATCCTTTGAGAAATGGGACTATGATGATAACCAACTTTAGGTCAAAAGCATAGAGTTAACTTCCTCCATTTAGACATCTCCTGTTTATATTTTAAAATTTCCTGAAAGTGAATGTAATGAGATTTTTTTTTAAGACACATTTATACCTGGCATTGAGACAATGTGTTAACCAAGGTAAGTATGCTTGTTAACTGAGTGGTTTGGAGAAAGTCTGAGTAAATACACTCTGTGAGTACTCTAGTCACTAATGTAAGAGAGTTGGTAATTGTACCAGGTACTTTGCATGGATGATATTGCTTAATTATATTGAAAAATAATATAACAAAATAAGTTATCTTTATTATTTATTTATGTATTTATTTATTCATTATTTCTACTCTTTTATTATTGTTGTTGTTATATCCCTACTGTCCAACCTACAGAAAGAACTCCATATATTTTATCTTACTCTTGAGAGTAAGATGATGTGTTTCTTCCATTGTTAATTAAAATATATATAGGTTATGTCTTTCTTAATCACTTCACAGAGATTTCATGTAGATCAGCATAACTCTCATTGTATATTGAAATAGCTGAAAACAAAATGTGGGAGTTATAGCAGACAAAATATTAGTGTAAGCAGGTATCATTTTGGAGGCCTGAATATTTCTGCATGGTCAGAGGGACACTTGATGAAATCATTGCCTTTAGCTTTTCATCCTCTAAATTAGGAGGGTTAGGCTAAATAAATCTCATTGACTCTCTGCTATCTGAGTTTATAACCCCTTCAGGATGGTTTACTTTGACATATAGAATGTAATGGAATGACAGTAAATTGTTAGTCTAGATCTCTTGTATACGTTTTGGAACCCTGACTGTACCATGTGAATAATCTTAGATAGGCTGGACTAATCACCTCCTTTGCCCTAACTCAGTTAGCCAAGTCCAGAAACAGCTGCTTAGTAGACTAGAAGCTAACTCTAGATGCATGAGTGAGCTCAAGTGAGACCAGAAGTTCATCCAGCTGACACCAGCTCAAATTACTTACCTATACAATGCTGAGCCAAATAAATCATTTTATTAATTCCAGTAATTGCTCATTAATAGAATTTTCAAATCCACAAGTCTTAAGCTATTTCATAGTTAGCCAAAATCAAGCTATCCACTGCTCTGGGTGCTCACTGAAGATACTAGTCTAATAAAACTTATCTGTTTCAGTTTCTTCAGTACTCCTCTCTTCGAGGCACCATCTTTGAAGACAGATAAAACTTGTTCTTCAATGCCTGAGATCTTTCAACTTGAACATCTAAGTTACCTTGTTTGGTGTTCAATTAAATCAGAACTTGGTTTTCTGCTTTTCATAGTAACATCTAATTATGCAACAGATTAACACTGTTATGATAAGTACCACATCATAGAAAACAGTTCAAATTGGCTTGAGCCAGAGGGAGGAGCTTATTTGTTTTCAACACTGTGAGGTGTCTGGTTTAAGGCATGGTTTTAATTAGGATTCCATGTTTTTCACTCCATCTATTATCTGTCCTTTCATTTGTGTTGCCTTAAATAATAGGCAGAATTTCTCCATTTTATTATGACATGGCTACTGAGAATCAAAAACTCCCTCCCCAACAATTTCAGCAAGTCTTGAGACTGATTCTTATTGGACCTCATTGCATCAAAGATATCTGAAACAATTACTTTCTCTAAGGGTATGGAAAAATGTTAATTAACCAAATTTATTTATAACAGGAGAGTAGAGTGGGAGGTGATGTGGGGTTAGCATCACTTAGTCAAGTGGATCAATAAAGAGTGAGTGGGGGGGTTTCCAAAGGAAATTCGGGTGCTATTATAAAAGTCAGAATAGACACTGACAGGAAAAACTAGCAAGAGCTGAGGTTTTCAGTCTTACTGTAAGTTCTAATCACCTAAGGTAACTGTTAGTAAATACCTTTCCAAAATAGTGATTTACTTGACGCAGATGTGTCTTATACATCAGTATTATTTTAAACTGTGTAGGCAATTCTTACCAAATAGGGAGACAGGGAATCATTCCACTAGGGATATTAATAGCTAATTAATCCTTAATGCTGAGGGTGCCTTGAAGTGTTATTGATTATCTAAAGGAGTATATCTGTCAGGTAGACTTTCCTACTTTAGAAGAAGCCAGGAATCAGTGTGGTGCAGTAGGCGTGGAAGTAGATTGGGGCAGACAGGCAGGAAGCTCTAATTGCTGATAATTTCAAGTATATTAGAAAACACATTCTATGGACACAATCTGCTAGTCCTGATGACAACTTAAAATTAAATTTTGAGAAAACATTTTTTTTTCTAAAAAGTCAAATAACACACCACGACACCCTCAATTATAGCATGAAAAGAACGTAAGGTTATGCCTCCTATCAGTGGCAACTTTCCAGGGTCAAGATCCTTGACACCATTCTGCCTGCCCTGTGTTTGCCTGATTTTCCTGAACCCCATCAGAATGGGGTGGAACTTTCCCCTCTTTGTTGCTGCAGAGTGTTTTCTCTAAACTGCTTGGAGAACTGGATTCTCTTCATTTCTGCAGTGAGGAGAAGCCAATTCGAGACTGCAAACATGAAGAAGAGATGACAAAATCAATTTTTGTCATCTCTCAGTATATCCAAATTCTGCAGAAACTTCTTGACAGGTTTCAGCAACTTCCCACAGCCTACGAGTTCTGGAGATTTCCGAGGCTGCAGAATAGTTCTCAGCATCCAGAAAAGGTCTTCCCTTTTCAGAATCTAGTTCCTGGGAAAGCCACCCTGTGAAAACTGACTTCTCCCAGAATTTTGGAGAAACCAGGAAAAGACAATAGTTGGGAAAAGCATTGGGGGAACTGTAGTCAAAGTAATGAACTAGAAATCCCGCTCCCAGACCTGATTCCTGTATTTGTTCCTCCCTAAACACCAATATAAAATGTGTACTGAACTCTATGTGGGAATCTTTCAGACTTTTCAGATTCTGAGATTATGATGAGGTAGGCAGAGCATACTAGCCTGCTTTGTGTGGAAAATGTAGTGTGTGTGGTAAAATGAAGAGTAGCCACACCATCTATCTGCCTGGGCTCATGGGTGAGAGAAAATAAAAGTAGAGTTTCAGATACAACGTGTATGCTTCACTTATTTCTTACTATATAATGGACCCTCAAATATATGGTGGTTCTAAAAGTGACTTGGTTTACCCAGGCAATTCCCTTTTGGACTTTCAGGGATTTTCTGTCACTCAGTGACTGGAGATGGAGATGTCTCCAAGGTTTCTTCGCACCCACATCTGGTAGCTGATGCTGTCAACTGGGACTTGGGTTGTCATCACCAGAATACCACAATGTGTCCTAGCCTGTCTCACAGTGTAACAGATTGTTTCTATAAGAGAAAGCCAGGTGGAAAGTTTTTCGAGTTAGCCTCAGAAGTCACGTCAGTTCAGCTGAATTCAATTTGTCAGAATGTGAGTCATTGAGGACAGTTGATTTTTTGAAGGGAGAGAATTAGACTTCACCTCTGGTGCAGAGGCGTGTCAAAGAATCTGCTGTCATATTTTAAAACCATGTCAGTACACATGTATTCTAATATTCTCAATAATTTTATTTTAGTGTCAGCTCACAGACCCATTTGCTAATTTCTTGACAGTTCTGGGCATAATAGGAACCCAAATATAGGAACCAGGTTGATCATTCCTATTTCACATACCCTGCATTCTGCTCTGTGTTAACAATAATTAAACCACACATTGAAAAACTGGAATTCTTGGAGGGAAGGGAGAGGAGGAGGAGAAGAAGGGGGCAAGAGGGTGGTAAAGGAGAAAAAACAGAAGGGAACTTTCTCTTTCTTTTCTACAGAAGGGCAGAACATCTCCCTGAATAATAGAGAAAGTAAATCTGTAAGTACATGTAGGGGCTTGAACAAGTTGCCATTCACACTTTAAGCATCTTCTCAAAGTGTATATTGGTTGCATGATAGTGAGGGTGGTCTAGAGAGAAGGCTTAGAATTAGAGACCTGAGTTCTTGACTTTGTTTCTTAATAGTTAATTAATATATACTTGAGATAAACTTCTTGCATTTTAGTTTCCCTATATGTAAAAGAAAATATTTATGTTTGTGGATTTCAAAGGAGATGAGAAACAAAAGAAAAAATGCATGTGGTAAGATTTTCTCAGTGTCTATGTAGATTTCAAGAAAGGGGAAATGTTCCACCCAAGTCAAATTAGCATGCTTCTTGCAATAAGCTGACTTAGAATGCTTACACATAAATTTCAATAGAATAGGTATTACTGGAAATCTATCAAACCCTTATTTTGCCAGTAAAGAAAATGAGACTAACGTGGTTGGGTTGTTTGCATATGATCACAGATTGCTCAGTGGGGGCATAACTGAATTCAAAAGCCTTTGGCAAGAGCTTGAAGCATGATAATCCAGTTTAGTATCCTATAATTTGTTGGCAAAAAAACTATATCTTGTGTGTAAATTTAAAATTATAATTTACATTTTTATTTATTTTACATACTTGTTTGATTGCCAAATTTTGTTTCTATTTTGGTAACTGTTTCACTTATTCATTTTTTTTGCAATTATATACTTTTGAGGGCTACATTTTGACATTTTTTATGCTTCAGTGTTGTGTAGTCTAAAATCAATGCTATAGTAATAAACTTGTTTGAACTACCCCCCCCCCCTTGGTCAGGAGATGTGTATAAAAGGAATGGAATCTGATTTTAATTATTTGCTGGCAGAAAGTGAATATAGACAAGAAATGCATAATCAACTGACAATATGCAGAAACAGAATTAGAACACAGTAATGAACTGCTAAGAGATCATTCTAAGTTCTTTCTCTATCTCTGTTTGTCTTCTCAGAGAGTATATCCTAGTCTTCTAATTATGGTAATGAAGCACATTTCAAAAGTAAATAAGATAGTATTTTAAAGTACATGCAATATGTTTAAAAGTACATTATATGAGTTCACCTGAAATTTTCAACAAACATTGTCACAGAAGATTATAGCTTTGTAGTGTTTAATTTATTTATTAAATAAAAATAGTCATGAGACAGGTGGCTACAACTTTAACAGAGCAAGCAGTCTCATAGTTATTATTGAAATGGAGCATCCAGGTATATTTTCCATCACCCATCCACCAAAGAGGTAAGTATGGATGTGATTTAGCTAGAATTCCATGTTTTGAGGTTGTAAAATTTCCCTGAATTCCATGTTTTGAGGTTGTAAAATTTCCTTTGCCCCCAAAGTAAAGACATTTTAAAAATATTTTTCCTAATATCTTAAGGTGGGTACACAGATTCAAATGCTGCCTGGATTAAGGTAAGTAAATTAAATGAGTAAACCTAGCTATATTTAAGAAATGAATAAGCCTTTAAAATAATCCAACTCTAAATATGTATTTTGGAGAATAATTAGAGATTTTGAACATAGCTTGAGTACTAGATGACATTAGGAATTACTGGTAATTTTTTCAAACAATAATGATATTGTGGTTACGTAGGGAAGTTTTTTTTTTCTTTTTAAAGATGTATTTGAAGTATTTAAAAGTTAGGATCTTGGTGCCTATTTTTCTCTGAAACACTTTGCCAACAAAGATACAGTATATAAAAAAACAAAAAAAGAGTAAGGAGTGTTAGGTACTGTGGTTAACTGAAGATAAATCTTATGAATTAGAAGCAGTTACTCAGCTTTCTTCACATGATAAATATATGCTCAGTGTTTGCCAGATGTTCAATTTTTCAAGATAAGCTATAAATTCATATTTTTATATGAAACCACCTGAGTTTTAAATGTCAGTTTATAATTAATCAATTATTCAGTGTTGTTAATTCCAAATATAACAGACTTAAGATTCATAAAACTTTAGACCATCCTTAAGACTTGTAGCGTAGGCTTATATGCAAATAGAGGAGGAATGGTTTCTGGAACGTTGAGCATGAGGAGGAAGCAGCAACCATCTGAGGAGAGGTGTTGAATGCATATCTCAAATGAGAATTGAATGCTGTACTCAAAGTGTGATGGTACATGCAAGGAAGGTGGTGGTACCTAAAGGTTTGCTTTTCAGAAAGATGTTTATGTTTTGCTTCTAATATGTCCATTTTGCTAAATACAAATATGAACATTAGTCTGTCCAGTTTTAGTTTTTACCTGATTTTTTAAAAAATATTTTTTAGTTATAGGTGTACATAATATCTTTATTTTATATTTATGTAGTGCTGAAGATCGAACCCAGTGCCTCATGTATGCTAGGCAAGCGCTCTACCTCTGAGACACAACCCCAGCCCCGATTTTACCTGATTCTTGAGACCTTTGTGTCAATTTGGGATTTCTGTCTCAGTTTGGAAGTAGATGTCTTCCAATGACTTCACTGAATTTTATGCATCTCTGGTGACATCCAATATACAATGGATTGTTTCTTTAAATAACACAAAGAAAACATGACTTTGCTTAAAAGTATTTTGTTGTGCAAAGCTCATACCTTCTGTAGATGTTTTAGAGTTACTGCTTTGGCAAATTCAAGTTTGGAAAGGGAATCTAAGATGATTAATCCTAGAAGTGGAGAACCCAATAAATAGTCAAATATAGAGGTTCACTGGCCTGAACTAGGAGTACACACTAGGAATATATACAAGTGGCTGATCAGTTATATAAAAGAATATTGATTCAGTAGGACTCACCAGTCAGAGGGATAAGGTACATGAAATTGTTAAAGAGATATCTGGGTTTCAATCTTATTTGGCTAGATAACTTCAGTTACGCTAGAAATGGCTTTTGGGTGGTTCTTTAGGGCTTACTGATATGTGTGGGAACTTACTGGTCAAGATGCCTACAGTCATTCAAACATTGTCTTATTGCCTCACAGAGAAATCTGAGCTAATAGATCCCTAATTTAGGTGATGATAATTAAAGCAGACAAGTTGTTACGGAAACTGTGTTGAGTGAGAAGAGAAGACGACTTGGTGAGGAAAGATCATAGTGAATATAATTTAGTCTTCCTAGTATTGATTTCCTTATCAAAATGCTAAAATTGTGCACTTGACTCAAACTAGGCTAATCATAGCATTCCATTGTCTTGACCACATTTATTGGTAAAAGGATAAAATGAGAACTGGGAAAAAGATATTCTTTTCTGTTCTTGTAAACAGTGAGTAAATGTTCTTAGGAGCAACTATATATAACCCCTGATTATAGAGTTGAAAAAAATAAAGTATGTTTAAATTCCTTTAGAAAGACCTAGTAGTGCTGAAGGAAATGTAGCAAATCAAATTGAAAGAAGTAACATTCATTCTTAATTGTCAAACCCACAAATAAAGAGTATTTTATACTGACTTACAGTAATAGTAATTCATTTTAATGAATACAGTCATTCTATGAAAGTAATTTAAAAAAATAATCTTTTCAAAAAGAACTAAGATACTTAAAATGCGGAATTAAAAACTTGTAAGAACAAGTGAGATACAACAGTACATGAGAATGTTAGCATTTAGTGTGTTTTACTTTGATCCTTGAACTCTTAAATTATTTCTTTCATGTAAGAAAAGTGACACACTACTGAAATTATAAGTTAATTTTAGTGCAATTAATACTAAGATATGTATTAAATAAAAAATAACCAATTCTTTAAAAATTGACTTATTAAAATTTTGGAGGCATTTTATTTTTCAGAATAAAAAACCAAACCAAACCAAACCAACTAACCAAACAAACAAAAAACCCTAAAATCCTAAAACCTTTTTTTTTGCAAGATCTGCATGTGAGCCTGGCACTTACAAGTGAAGTCAAGTTCAATAGAAATATGGACATATTATAAAATGTGATAATGTCACACAATTATTTTAATAAGGAATTGGGCCATGCAAATAGTCAGGTTAGGCTAAGTAGCTGGCAATTGTTAATTAATATTTCCACTCAGATTATGATAAAATCCAATAAATTTACATTTCCACAAAATGGATCTGTATTGGAAAATACTACCTGATGCACTGACTATAACACCTAGGTTAAAACTGTAATGAAAAAATGGCTCTATTTTGATGTTATTTCAGATAGTAGTCACTGATTACCCTCACTGCATTTGTGTGTGTGTGTGTGTGTGTGTGCGTGTGTGTGCGTGTGTGTGTGATTTTTATAAAGCAACTAATCAGGAAAAATGGTCTTTTCTACTCTCTCAATTTGGCCTCTTTGATTTCCCAACAGAAATTATGTTTCTAGAAGACTGCTGTAAGATTCTTCTCTTTATTTTCTCAACTCTGAGATGTATCTATTTTGAGTTTAAAATAATGTATTATTATTATTACTAATGAAAGTATATTCCATAAGAAATTCAGTAAGTAGGGTATGATAAGGCTTCATTTATTGACATTATTTAATAAAAGTTGTCTTGTTTTTTTTTCTTCCTATAAGCCAAAGATAGACTTTTATAAAAATTAGACATAGTTCTTAGATTTTAGTTAAAGGCCTATGGAAAGAGAATAAAGTTGAATTGTTACATTCTTTCTTTCTGCACTTTCACCTGAAATGATATCTATGTCATTAAATACATACCTTATTTTCTTTTAAGAGCTGCTAAGTAGATACTCAAACTTAATTCTTTTAAATGTGTTATAAACAACCTTGCATAATGCTGATGAAATATATTAGATGCTACTTTTCAATTTAAAATAAATCCAAGTACTTCTAATGTGTATGGTGGCCAATTTGCAATTATGATCTCCATGATGAGATTCTTCCAGGAAATGAGAGGGGCATTATAATTTAAATGGCGTTGTAGATCTGGGTGATTTTAATTCGTGACCTAGAGGTCAATAGTTATTGGGTGCAATAACCCTCTGGTAATGGGGAAATTCAAGGCACATTTGTATAATGAGAAATCATAACTAGTTATGGTCAGGATGATGATTTTTCTCTTTACCATTCAGATCTGCTATTCTGCCTTCATTTTATAGACTTCATACCTCTAGCATTTAAGACATATCTTTACTACACAAAATTATAAAGTTAGTCATTGAGTCACAATAAAGTTTATAATATCACAGTGCAACATTTATATATGCTTGCTAATTGTAAATGCATGTTTATTGTCTTTCTGATAACTGATATTAGTATTTGCTTAATCTACTTTATTCAGGGTTGTCTTTTTGGACATTAAGATTTTCCTAGACTTATTTATTTTTTACTTTACTAAATTAAAATGCAGGTCTTCCAGATAGAAAATTTCAGAGCAGAGATATTCTTGTATAAAACTTTTTATTGCACATCAAGACAAAAATAAAATTTATTACAGGGTTAAGAACTAACATTTCCAAGTAAAATGAGAATTACACATGGTAAAATAACATAAAATCTAATCTTTATTCATCATTACTTTAATCAGAATTTCACCTTGAACTTAGAATGAAGCAAATCAAAATATAGTCAAAACTTTAAGAAGTAAATGATAAAGATTTTACTGTAAAGAGTGCTTTATCCATGAATAACAATAATCAGGATAAGGATATGGATAATCTTTTTTGAGAAATTTGATGTTATATGATAGCAACTTTTTAAGTGATTATCATGCATTCTTTTAATTAATCTTCATAACTACTAAAGATAGGTAACATCATTATATCCATAAAAATATGAAATCTGAGACTTTAAAAGATCAGTAACTAGTTCAGAGTCACACTACTATTTATTGGATTTAGATCTTTATTGTCTTGAATCCCAGGCTCTCTGAACCCCCATTCTTCAATGTATTTTCTTGGACCATATACTACAGACCCACTGAATCAGAATTTGTAGTTGTGGCCCATAAACTGAACTACGCCACCTGCACTGGTATTCATATTTCTTTCATGTAGTGGTCTGCAGAAGACAAGAAGTACCAGTAAGTTGTTACTATTGACTCTAGATTACTTCAACAATATACTTATGAAGAGGATTGTTGGCAAGCCCCACTGAAAAGTGGGATAAAGTGCTTACGTTAGCAGAGAACTCCTAATTTTGCAATGACATCTAAAGTGGTAAACATTGGACTTACGGTTCTCACTGAGTTCTCTATTTCTTTCAATGAGTATTTGGACACTTGTATTTTACTCATCTCTGTCTTTCTCTTTCCCTTCCTCTCCTCTCCTCTTTTCTCCTCTCCTCTCTTTTTCTCTCTCTCTCTCAATAATCAAGTCTGGGAGATACTGAAAGATGTTGGTGCTGTGAAGATCCACTCCAGGCTCAGTTATTGTATTAAACACTCCCTTGGAGGTACCATTCTTGCTTTTCAGTAAACACATTTTAGTATTTTATTTTGCAGTCCTAATTAGAATGTATTTAATATCAGTTCTTCTTTTCCTACTTTTTTGGTGGTTTAAATAGTTACAATAGGTGAAACAGATGTGCTTCTATAAGGGCCACTGATATTTAAATGAAAGAATTATTGTTTATCATGTTTCATTAAAAGCAAACTCAGAAAACTGATCTAGTGAGAGGAGAAAATTAAAATAAATTAAAATCTGAGAATATCAAAGCGGAAATTTAGACATTAATTCTGTGATATGTATAGAAAAAATATTAACCTGTTTAGGATTTTAAATAGCTTCAATCAAATTGTTAAATTTATAATGTCTATTGGAATTATAAAAAATATACATATAATGAGGTGATATTAAAAAATTTATGGTACCATTAATATTAATGACTTTTTTTGTGGGGGAAGTGCTGAGAATTGAACTCAAGGGCACTCAACCACTGAGCCACATGGGACCCCTATTTTGTATTTTATAGAGAGACAGGATCTCACTGAATTGCTTAGTGCCTCGCCTTTGCTGAGGCTGACTTTGAACTTGTGATTCTCCTGCCTCAGCCTCCTCTGCCACTGGAATTACAGGCGTGTGCCACTGCACCTGGTGTAAATGACTTTTTAATAAAGGTAGAAATCACATTTTAAAACCCAAACAATTTAAAAAATACACTGCTGGTGGGACTGAAAATTGGTGCAGTCAGTATGGAAGGCAGTATAGAGATTTCTTGGAAAATTGGGAATGGAACCACCATTTGACCCAGCTATCCCTCTGCTCTGTCTATACCCAAAGGACTTAAAAACAGCATACTACAGGGACACAACCACATCAATGTTTATAGCAGCACAATTCACAATAGCTAAACTTTGGAACCAAACTAGATGCTCTTCAATAGATGAATGGTTAAAAAAAAATGGCCTATATATACACAATGGAATATTACTCAACAATAAAAATGAATAAAATCATGGCATTTGCAGGTAAATGGATGGAGATAGAGAAGATAATGCTAAGTGAAGTTAGCCAATCCCAAAATACTAAATGCTGAAAATTTTCTCTGATGTAAGGAGGCTGATTCATAGTGGGGTAGTGGGGGGAACATGGGGAGGAATAGATGGACTCTAGATAGGGAAAAGAGGTGGGAGGGGAAGGGAGGGAGCATGGGGTTAGAAATTATGGTGAAATGTGATGGACATTATTATCCAAAGAACATGTATGAAGACATGAATTGGTGGGAATATACTTTGTATACAACCAGAGATACGAAAAATTGTGCTCTATATATGTAATATGAATTGTGATGCATTCTGATGTCATAGATAAAAAACTAATTAAAAATAAATAAAAATTAAAAATGAGTAAAAATAAAAGTAAGTTTGATCATGTCACTCATACTTAAAAGAAGAGGTTCATTTTTTACCCACCTATAGTAGCAATCAAGTGGCCACTTCTCACTGACTGAAAAATCCTCAGCAAATGTAAATAAACCTTTTAGCTAAGGTCACTTTGCTCAGGTCCTCAAGGATTTCAGACTCTTCCAGCATTAAAGTAAATCATAAGTAAGTATATTTTTATATTACAAGAGTACTATATATAAAATGTAAGCAAGAGTAGGAAAAAATTATCACCAATCAGGCAATAACATTATTTTTTTGGTACATACTTATTTTCTCTCTTTCTCTTTTCCTCCCCTGTCTAGAACTGGAATCATAATATGATACATGATGAATTCACCATTTCACATTGCAATATGTTCTGTATCTTCCCATGTCACAAAACAGTATTTTATAACTTTGCTTTTAATGTCATTATTCTATTCCCCTATGAGGATTTTAAAAATATATCAATGAAATACGCTATTATTTGATATCACAGTCACACATAAATGGGATAAAATGCTTGACTGTGGAAACTGACTGCATAAACTAAAAATAGTAAATTATTCCTTCCAAGTTGAATGATCTGTTCCGAGTGACTTAATCTCTCTGTACCTCAGTTTCCTTAACTGAAGATGTAGGAAAAATATTCTTCTCAGAGCATCCTGATGAGAGTTGGATGAGTTAATACTTATTATGCATGGTTCTTAGAACCTAAAACTACTGAAATATATATGAAGTGTTTTTTTATGAAGGCATTAAATATCTCATTTTTCTAGAAATGGAATTTCTTAGTCTACTCAGATGCATAGGCTTTAAAATATTTTTATTCCTGCGAAGAAATTGCCCATATTTGTCCAATAGAATACACAGATAGACATAGTTATCTATATGTAGCTAAATATTTATTAGCTCTCTATCTGTCTATCTATTCATCTATTAATCAGTCTAGCTATTAAAGTTCTTCTATTCCTAGATTTAGGGTTCAGGATGTGTGTGCTAGTGCATGAGTGTATGTGTGTGTATCATATGTTGTGAATGTATGTGTATGTGTACAAATTTATTGACTTATAAATTTATGAAACTTTGTTTTTGTAATCAATATAAAATTATTATTGTTAATTTCTAAATTGGCATTGTTAAAGCAGTAAATTGTTGTGGTTTTGAGAATAAAAAACATTATTATATTCCTAAATTCTTCTTCCAGTTTCCATAAGAAGCCTCATAGTTTCCAAAATACCTGCATAATTAACACATACCACACAGAAAATGAATGACAGCTAATTTGTCAAGTCATTTGTATGCATTCTGTAATTTACTCTCATAAGCAATTGTTTCATGTTTTCCAATTTAGGAATACAAATTTTAAGTAATGACCCAATTCTATAGCTTTAGAACTAGTGAGACCAAGTCTTCCTCTCCCCTTGATCATTTCTCTAGGTGATATCTCTACAACACAACATGCTGATACACTGTAACACCAGTGAAGATAGTAAGAGATGATGAAAGTGTGCTATCACCAGAACTGTGGATCTGGAAGAGTCTTTTAGATCCCCTGTCTCGAGTACTTCACTTCTCCTGAGTAGATTGAGGTAAGAGACAAGTGGTTAAATACCATGCATAACATCTTGTCTAGGTAGATTTCAGAAATTTAAATTAGGATCATTGTATATAGAGATAAGACATGTTTGGTTGTTAATTTTGAATCTATAATTAAAATATCCAAATTCTTTACATCACTTGTTTTATTTTGCATGACAGTCTCTAGTTCCATTATTATATTTACATACTTTTATCTTTAAGAAATAGAAATTTTATCCATATTTGCTCAAAAGTCACCATTATGGGTGTAATGGTTAATTTGAATAGTCACCTTGATTGAATTGAGATACACTGATGATAAAGAGGCTTCTGGGTGTGTCATTGGGAGGGTGTCTAGGAATGATTGGCATGTGGGATAGCCAACTGAAGTAGAGAACCTCCCTAAGCATGGGTAGCACTATTCAATAGGATGAAGGCTTGAATGCATCAATATTGGGAGAACAAGGAAGCCCCACCAGATGCAATCTCTATTCTTCTTGACTGGTTTCTTGATTGCTTCTGCTATCTTCTAAGATATCAGACTCTCACTTTTTCACTGTTCCAAAGCAGACTCTTCTAATGGTTCTCTAGGGAGTTTCCAGAATCCTCTGGTCTCAGACTGGGGACGCATCAATGGTCTCTCTTTTTCTGGGGCTTCCAGCTCTCCAGCCTGCAAATGGCCATTGTGGAATATCTAGCTTCTGGCCACATAAGCCAATCTAATAGCACCCCACCACCACGTTTTTTTTTTTTTTTTTTTTTTTCTGGTGCTGGGGATTGAACCAAGGGCCTTGTGCATGCGAGGCAAGCACTTTACCAACTGAGCTATATCCCCAACCCTAATAGGTCCCCTTTTTATAAATATACTTCCTGTTGATTGTGTTCCTCTAGAGAACCCTAATACAAATGGGCTTCTTAAAATAAAAATGAAAATAAGTTATTCAGTATCTCTAATGATTGCAAGTATTTTTTTTAAATGTAGAAAAAGATGGAGAAATCATGTTGCTATACACACAATTATACACATGTTACGTGTGGGGTAACATATTTTCCTACATGTTTTTTTTTGATACTAGGTTTGAAAATAATACTAATTCAGATATTTTCCAGAGATAATTCCTAGCTCCATATAACTTAGTACATGCACACAAGCCAGCAGGTTACGTTTTTCTTTTCTTTTTTTTTTTTTTATTGGCTGTTCAAAACATTACAAAGCTCATGACATATCATCTTTCATACATTTGATTCAAGTGGGTTATGAACTCCCATTTTTACCCCAAATACAAGTTGCAGAATCACACTGGTTACACATCCACATTTTTATATAACACCATATTAGTGACTGTTGTATTCTGCTACCTTTCCTATCTCCTATTATCCCCCCTCCCCTTCCCTCTCTACCCCATCTGCTGTTCTACTTTAAAAATCAACACCATGGTTGTCAGCAGAGTCTACTAGAGAATTCAAGAACATGAATCTCTTTTCAGAGCTGGGAGAAGAGGAAGCTTCTTACTGGAAACATTGTCCTAAATATTTTTGATATACCTTGGTTCTCATTTGTTTTGTCTTGTTTCTTTGCATTTTAGGAATAACATTTAATACTTTGCTTCTAAACAATCTGTGAAAATATGGCATATTATATAAGCCTTTTAAATAATACTAGTTTTAATTTGCCTAAAATACCTGTTTCCCATTTAATAGCTTTTAAGGATATTGAATGTTTTTGGCATAGCAATCAAGTACCTCAAAATTCTTATTATCAAAACCATTTGGTGAATCTCTCCCATGTGCAAAATTCTGTTTGAACAATCACATAACAGCCCTCGAAGATCTTTTAGTCTGTCTTGAGAAATTCTATATTCTTGCACTTCTTCTTCAACTATGATTATAAAAAATCAGATATCAACAAGAACATGACCAATGGGGACTGGAGGTACATTTAAGGGAGAAAAATACTGGAAAATTTTGCTGCAATGTTTTGTGCATCCCTAAATTACAAAAATAATAACAATGACAAATATAAAATTATAGGGGTCACTTATTGGGAACATACAATGACACTAAATAATTATTCAGCCTTGAATGATCAAGTGCTTTATTTTTATTTTAAATTAGTAAATTTTTATTGGTTCTTTGTAGTTATACATGACAATAGAATATACTATGATATAATTATAAAAGCATGGAAAATAATTTGTTCTATTTTAGTCCCAGTATTTCCCTTTCCTCTCTTTTCCTCCCACCTCCTGTTCACTTCCCTCTACTGATCTTTCTACCATTTATTTCTAGTTTTGTTAAATTTTGTAATTAGTGTCTTTTGGATATACATTGAGGTGAGATTCACTGTGGTACCTTTATATATGTACCTGGGAGAGTTAGGTCAGATTCATTCCACTGACTTTCCCTGTTTCATTCCTCCTTCCATCCATTTATTCTCTATTGTCTACTCCACTGATCATACTTATATTAAAAGGATGTAATTTGAAGTAAAACAAAACTGTGTGTCTGTGCTAGAGCAGAAAAAGATAAAATCAAAGATGCAATAGTGGAGCACCATTTTGTTCTTGTGACAGTGATGGAGAACTACAAATCTTTCACCTAAAATGGCATTTCCTTAGTCCCCTTTTCACTTCAGCAACAGTGTCATCTGAAGTTGTTTCCAGGGCAACTTTGCATCTCTTCTGTGATTTGAAGGGACCAGTGAGCAGGGGAAAGATTGACTTCATATCCAAAAATATTCTTCAACTATATAGAACATTCTAAGTGCAAATACAACATGTGAAGTATTGTCTAATAATTTTTGTCCATTTGTATTTGGTGTCTGTGGAGGACAGGAACTTGGAAGAAGAATGAGTGATCCTCTCATGAGTGCCAGGATTAACAGGGAAATTTGAGCATAGCTCTATGTTAATCAATCCCAGAAATTTAAATCTCTTTGGGATGTGTCTTACACTGCTAAGTCTGAACAGTGTTTTCTCCCTGGTTCTCAAACCATGTTCTGCCGGTTTATTTTAATAATTCAATTCTTGCTTTTTTTGGTTTGAGCTCTTTGATTACTGACTTCACTCTTGTTTTGCTTTTCTTTTCACACCCTCCTCTAATTTCATCCCTATAAACTTATTTTTTTGCCTTATTAATATTTTCTGGCACAATTCTACTGAAAAGCTTCACATAAATGATCTCTAAGGATATTCTGCTTTGAACTACAAAAGTTTGTGGTTTTTTATGTGACTCAGATAGGCTACATTTATGGAATACAAGCTAATCTATGTTAATTCACACTTACTAATATTTATTGAATCTTTGTCTACACACTAAGCCCTGTGCTAGGTGTTAGAAAAGTAAGAAAAATAGACCTGTCTCTGAACTGGGACCCTAGTCTCCCTTGTAGTTTTTAGTTGCATTTCTTAATAAATCCAAGAAGAATGGAGAGATATGGGATGCATTCAGGGGAACTAAACATTTCCCCAGAGCAAAGCTAAACTTCAAGATTATATGAGATATAACAACAGAAATAATTCAACACCAAGTAATATGAAGGAAATTTCTATGTTCTCTGCTGGTTAACATCTGTCTTCCAGTGCCTAGAGATGTGTCTGAAAGTGATCAGAAAAATACTGTGTTATGTTGACTGTGATGATTCTACTGATGCAGAATGTCATAAGAACTCACAATGAAAAACAGGACATATTTCATTGGACAAGTCAAGAAACACTTTATGGAGGAAATTTTACATAAAATGAAAATAGAAATATATAGATAAGCAGAGTTTATAATAAATGTATATAGGAGCAAATTCAAGAGAACCTAATAACCATTGTATCGATACACTTATTAAAAATAAAAAACATGCATTTATATTTTAGAAATACTCTAGCACAAATTATTCATCATATTAAGTCATTGTGTAAGAAAGACTTGAGACTGCATAAAACCAGAAAAAAGCTAAAAGGTCTACTGTGCTAAAAGAAGGTAAAGTTTGCAGACATTTAATGGAACATTAAACTATACATGTTTAATTGTACTTTCTTCATTAGGAACATTTTTATTTTAAGCCAAGAAGTAGGTGCAGAAAAGTATTCATGCTCTCAGAAAAGTTTCTTTTTCTATTGTCTGTCTTCTTGACTGGATGTGTTCAGGGGAAAAACTAAGAAAGGGAATTTGAGAAGCTAATAGGGCAATCTGATCAATAGGAATTATGCCAAAACAGTACTTTGTGAGAACAAGTGAAGAACCAATGGATGCAAACAATGGGGACAGCTGGAGGCAAAGGCAGGTAGAGATTTTATTATAACCATGACATTGTTATTAGAGAAGCAATAGCCATAGCTGATTATGCCTTTGTGCAATAAGTAGATGTGGTGGTTTAATTTGGAATCAAAGTACAAAGTCAGCCTGAGGTTAGCAGAGTGGGTTTTAGGCTCACTCCCAAGATCCAATACTAAGAATAAATGGTGTGTGCTGACTAAGTGGGAGGAACAGCAATAATAATATCTTTAAATAGACAGAAAATTATGTTTTTGAGATCACCTTCCTAGGGAGAAAACGATCATTATGAGAGGGTGTCAATCTAAAACTTCAGTTCAGGATTGAATTTATGCAACTATGGAAAAGGAAAAATTTATTTTCAATGTTTCCAGTCCCCTTGGTGCTGCATGTTTGAATGGAAGAAACATTTTGTCATGACCAATTTGATACAGCTAATATGAACTACCTCTTAGAAGCAGAGGACAACTAAAAGATTGAAAAATGAAA
This sequence comes from Urocitellus parryii, assembly GCF_045843805.1. Classification (NCBI taxonomy): domain Eukaryota; kingdom Metazoa; phylum Chordata; class Mammalia; order Rodentia; family Sciuridae; genus Urocitellus; species Urocitellus parryii. The sequence goes on from NC_135540.1 coordinate 60,899,384, forward strand.
GTAAAATCTCAGAAGATACACCACCCCACCACTAACTCGTGCTTTTATTATTGGATAAGTATAAAAAAAAATTATTGTTTTAGTTGAAAAAAAATTTACATTACACAAACTTTTACTAAAGCTAGACACATTAAGAAGAAAAGAATTGCAGCATTTAATTTTTGTAGCTTTTTAAAAATATGAACTCTACAAATATATTTGCTGTTTTTATTTGAAGGTTTATATCCTTTATCTAACAAAAGTGCTTATAACAGAAAAAAAAGTAGGAACAAAATAGAAAACAGAAAATGTTTCCAATTTTCATTCTGAAAAGATATGGGATGCATTCAGGGGAACTGAATTTCCCTTTGGAAAAAAAATTGAAAGAGAGAAAGAAATTACAATTTATACACAACAAAAATAAGATTTATATGCAACAAAATAAGTCTCAAGTAGATTGTTTTTTGTTTTGGGGGATGTGTTTTCTTGGTACTGGAGAGTGAATCCAGGGGCACTTAATCACTGAGCCACAACATCCTCAGCCCTCTTTAAAATTGTTTTAAAATTATGAGACAGGATCTCTCTAAGTTGCTTAGGGCCTTGCTAAGTTGCTGAGGCTGGCTTTGAACTTGCAATCCTCCTGCCTTAGCCTCCATAGCTGTTGGTTTTACAGGTATTTCAGTTATAATTCTACCTTTAAATTAAGTAAGAAAAAATGCTATATTGCACCTTACAATTATTCTTTTTTGCAATCTTATTATCAATTACTATATTTATTTACATTAAAAATTCAATGTATAAAAAATAATCTTGTGGCTGGGCATGGTGGTACATGCCTGTAATCCCAGTGGCTTGGGATCCTGAGATAGAAGGATCGCAAATTCTAAGCCATCTCTGCAAAAAGCAATGCACTAAGCAACTCAGTGAGGCCCAATCTCTAAAATAAATACAAAATAGGGCTGAGGATGTGGCTCAGTAGTTGAGTTTCTCTGAGTTCAAGCCTCAGTACCCCTCGCCCCGAAACATTAAAAAACAATAATAATCCTGTGTTATAAAAACATATTTGTTTTAACCCTTTCATGTATAAGCCACTTTCCTGTTAACTATGAACAAATAGTTTGGATATTAGAAGGAGCAAACGTGTCCCTGTTAGCCCAATGGGAAAAACAAAAATGCTTTTTGAATAATTACTACCATACACAGAAAACCAATGCCACATTCAGAACCTGAAAGACAGTTCTTTACCTATACTTTTCTTTAGCTTTTCCTTTGCATTCTTATCATTAACAGTATTAGCAAATGCTGTGTCTTTCTCTCTGTTTTGTTTTATAGGATGGTCACGTAACTCGTGTAAAAGTGAAGTAAATTAAAAGTGCACCCATAATGATGCAGTTCTGCTTCTTAACAGAATATCATCACATCTTCTACAAATTACCCAAGTGCACCATATAAATTGCTCACATTTTGACTCAGCAAAAGTACAGTTCTAATTATTTGTTTAAATTATAAGCAAAATGACTAAATCTGAATGATTTATGGAGGGATGTTCAAAGCTGCCCATTTAATTAGAAGAATTTGAGATTTAGATAAGATTTTACTAGTTATTATTTTTTTTTCTGTGTTAATGTAAACCAAGAAGAAAACAATTTATTTGCCTTTTCCTTTTAAACCCACTAGCAGTATGCAAATATCTATTGATCACAAACTAGGACTCAAATTTGGGGTGGGTAACTGTCAAAAAAATGCTATAAAAGGCAAGAAATTTGCTCCCAATGGGGGTGAAGAAACTACTCTGCATTCATGGGATTTTTTTATTTTTTACTTTTTGAGGAAATGGGAAAATTTACATAGTTTAATAACAAAACTGATTTACACATTAATTTGGCATCTAAGTTAAAACAAGTTGGAGTTAAAAATCAGAAGATTTAGAATTCAGTTCCGGTTCTAAAATAGTGTATGAAGAAATTCCTTCATCATGCAAAATTCACTTTTGCACTTAAAGAATAAGAAAACAGCTATTTCCTTTTCTATGAAGTTTGAATATCAACTAAGATTTCATACAGAATGGCAGCTTTGGAAAGTTCCTTCTACGTATAAATAAAAAGTCCTGTTATTTATATATATTTTACATACATACGGACAGATGTTGGAACCTTGTACATCCTTTGGGACCACGGCCATTATTGGGTGTTGGTTGAGGTGGCCTCTTGGGTTCTTCCAGAGCATTTCTGTATAGTGACCTGGCTCGATTGGTGCGCCGGCTTTTGACCTTAGCACCGCCTAATGGCTTAACCTGAAATCTGCCTAGGCCCTTAGTGATAGTGCCCCCTATTGGTTCTTGCTACTGTCTCTTCTTACCCCCTCCTTCTATCACTATATAACCTTGTCCCTGACACAATAAAGTTGAGATCTGATGCGCTTCATGGCTGACACAGCTCCCAGCTCAGTGTGGTTTGTTCCCAATCTTGGGTGGGGACTGGGCCGCCATACTTACCCAGCCTGTCTCCCACGTACCTTTGTTGCAAGGAGCAACAGACAGAGACTACCACATTCTAGACATACTATAAAATGTGGATTTTCATATAAATCGTCAAACAATTTAAATAACTATTTAAGTAACTTTAAAATATTTAAAATATTTAGAATGACTATTTAAACTGATTTATTTAAATAATCAAACAGCTAAGGTACTACCTAACTTATTATCCTATTTTTTTTATTTTTTGTAATTAGTTATACATGACAGTAGAATGAGTTTCAATTCATTGTACACAGATGGAGCACAACTCTTCATTTCTCTGGTTGTACATGACGTACAGTCACACCATTCAGGCAGTCACATGTGCCTAGGGTAATGATGCCCATCTCATTCCACCATCTTTTCTACCTACCCTCCTGAGAAATGAAAAGTTGTGTTCTATCTGTGTATAATGAATTGAAATTCATTCTATTGTCATGTATAACTAATTATTATCCTATCATTTAATAATATAAACAACCACCCAGGTATCTATTCCCTAATGATGCATGAGATAACTAGAGATCACAAATGTGAAATTATTTTTCAAAAGATGATAAATATCAAAATGTTAAATTATGGAAAAGGATTATCATAGATACATATATGTATATATGTGTGTATACACACACACACACACACATATCCACACATCCATAGTTCATTATGAATATGAGAATAACTAATTACAAAAAAAATTATTATTATATTAAAAAAGCTGCAATTTATATTAAAGGGAAAATATGGGAAATAAAAGCTAAATGAAAGCTTAAAATGAAGATCCAAGATATTTTTCTGTGATGCAAATAAGATATACAGAAACTTCAAGGAAGAACAGATTATTGTGAAATGAAGAAGTCAGGTAAGAACTCAGGAGCAGGGATTCAAAAGCTTAATAGTATTTTTAATGACAACATGGGGGCTAAAAAAGGACAGTTCCTACAGAGGTAATGGCAGCAGCAAGAGTTTATAAAGATTTGGAGATGAGAAAATTGTTAATAGATATGTTAGTATAAAATGAAATTATTCTTTCACATACTTTGTCAAGTACAACAATGAAAAGGAGATTGCAGAAATGCACTTTAAAATTACTTGCCAGATATTTTCCAAGTAAGAAACTTTAGCTTATAATGAATTTCCCAACTTTATTATTAAGCTGAAATAAAAGAAAAAAGTCCAAAAATAGGCCTTCTTCAAACTCTCCTTACAGTTATTAGCTTTCCTATTTGATTTTACACATGATACACAGACACATAGACATAAATATTTCAGGAGATATTTTCTTTAAAAATTCTGGATTGCAATGAAAAGAAGCTTTAGTTGTGACCACTGCATCATATTCTTTCTTCCACGCAGTTCCTTTGTTTGCACAAATAATTTCCTCCAAGGATCTTTCAAATATTACTATTCAATAATTCTATGGTCCTTGAAGATTGGCATGCTGTATGTAATAGCTAAACACGTTGTATTTCATTCATCATTGTAAGGCAATAACAGGAAGAAGAGCATATAGCTATTGGGAGGAAGAGATAATCATTAAAATTTGACTTTTTATTAGTGTTTAAATCCTGAGCATGAATTAAAATTAATAGTTGTTAATTTAAGGATATTTGCTTTGTCAAATTTGCTTGGAACTCATGATTTTAATTTTTCCTCCTTTTATCTGCAAAATTTATAAAATTGGAAGTCAGAAATACATAATTTAAATGAATTGGGATTTATATTAATCATTAAATTGCACTTAAGCCTAGCTTTTTATCTGTACAATGTGTCAAATAATATTTTCCTTGTAATCCATGTGTTGTCCTCAGGCACTGCTAATTAATGTTTATAATATGCTTTGATTTTTTCAAGTAAAAAATATATAGATATACATGAAAATACTAATATGAAATTTTTTCTTCCTCCACTCCTAATCATACAATAATAGGAACAAAAAAATATCATTAAAAAAACAGACAAATTTTTTAGGAAAGTTGTCAGTCATATGGCATAGGTTTGTAGCCAGAAAAAAAGAGAGCGACAGAGAAAGAGAGAGAAAGAGAGAGAGAGGGGGAGACTTTGCTTTTAATATACAATTCATGTATGAAACATAATGCATAAAATAAAAATGTTTATATTAAAAATATTTAAGATACCGTGAGTGGATTGTGAATGTGCTCTTGGTAATATTCATGCTTTCCTATCTGCCTTTTCTTTGCCTTTTATATTACATTTTAACAATTACAGGTCTATTCACTAAAAGTATACTTATTCCAAGTTTTAAAACTTCAATGTTATAAAGAGTTCATTGTGAATATGAAAATAACTAAAACTATTTCTATTGTAAATATGAGTTTTAGTTAATGAAAATATGGAAGTGTTAAAAGCAGATCTAGCCATCAAAATATATTATATTACTTATAATTCATTTGGTTATCTGTTATATATAACCTTATTCTTAAAATACAATTAAAATCTACTTTGATTTTTCAGTTACTCTCACCATCACTAGTGTACAATTTAATATATTACTAAAAGCTCTGCAATATAAGAATATGTGTAGAATATTGATAAGATTTGAAGGAGAGTGAAGATGATGTCTATATTTTGAAATTTAAATTTTCAATAGAGTGGCATGATAATTCCAAAATAGGAGCCAAAGTAGACATGCTAGACTGATCAAAGGCAGCCTTAAGTCAGTGAATTATGCATGATTTATTCACTCTCAAATATCACTGTATGTGCACCCAAGAAAATTTTCATCTTTTTATGGGAAGAAAATATTAGGAAAATGGTCAGATATTTTTTGTTTTGACCTCATTCTGCTATTATTTTAATCACTATCTAAATGTAAGTTGTTCCCTGTGTTTTTCATTTAAATTCAATTTACTTTTAATGATGTGTAAAAACATAAAAATTCTACATATTTATGGATTACCATGTGATTTTCTGTACCTGTACACATTATTTAATGTTTAAATCAGGTTAAAGATATCCACTTCCTTGAATACTTAGTATTTCTTCATGGTAAACATTCAAAACCTTTTTTCCCCCTAGATTTCTGATATGTACAACATGTTATTATATGTAGTTTACTGTGCAATAGCACACCCAGAACTTCTTATTCTCACTGTAATATAACTTAGTGCCCATTGTCCAACCTGCCTACTTCTGCCCTGTTCCTAATTCCCACCATTCTATTCCAAGTTCCATGAGATAAATTTTTCTTTTATATTCCACATATGAATGATATCATGAGTTATTGGTATTTCTGTGCCTGCATTATTTCACTTCACATAAGTATTATTTCAAGCTATATTGTCACAAATTATAAGATTCTGTTCTTTTTATAGCTGGATGATATTCAATTGTGTAGATGTACCATATTTTTTCTCCTTTTATCAATTTATGGATGCTGAGTTTATTTATATTTCTTGGTCATTGTCAATAATGCTGCAATAAATATGCAAGTGTGGATATCTCTTTGATTTCATTTCCTTTTGGTAGACACACACCGAGTAGTAGGATTGCTATAATTGTTGTATTTTTAACTTATTTAAAAACTTTCATAATGTTTTCTATAACAGCTGCACTAATTTTTATCCCCATCAAAACTGTATAAGGGATCCCTTTTGTTCACATCTTTTGGAGCACGTGTTATCTTTAGTTTAGTATTTCTTCTGTGAATGTTTTTATTTGCAGATTTTTTTTGTATGCATTTTGTGAAGTTGGACTGATTGTATAGATATTTCAAGAAAATAAATTATTTTGAACACTAGTAGCAGTGATATGCCTTTACCATTGGGAACATGACTTATTTAATCATATAGAATATTTTCTCACCCAGTTATAGGTATGGCCTGTTCACCTTAAAAATATTTTAAGAACGAACTTTTAGAAAAAAAATTGAAACTGTTAGATAGAAAAATAGAATTTTTTGGATATATATGTATGATTTTAATTAAATAAAATACTGCTTAAATTAAACTGAGGAAATTCTTGTGGAGATAAACTATATTTCAGAGTATACTTTCTTTTAAAAGATGAGCATATATTCATGGATCCAACCATGATTTGCAGGAGCCTGTCTGCAGGTGGAAAATGAAGAGTGAAGTCCTAAAAAGGTCACCAGTGCTGCATTTTTCTTCCTATTCTGTTTTCTAAGCAAAAAATAGGGAATATAATAAAAAAAACAGTTCTCACCATTTTTAAATGATCTACATTATCCTAAAATAATGACAGTGTTTCAGTACATAAATAGGTTGTGATAGTACTAAATATATTGTATACATTATTTTTTTTTGCCTAATCTACAGTATAAGAGAACATACGATTTTGTTGAGATGTCTTAATAAACTGTGTAGCATTCATTAGAAAGTTTAAAGTCAGGATTTAGATTATTTTTTTTAATTTTATTTTTAGTTGTTGATAGATCTGTATTTTATTTATATGAGTGCTGAGAATCAAACCCAGTGCCTCACACATGTCAGGTAAGTGCCCTACTGCTGAGCCCCAGCCCCAACCCAGGATTTAGGTTATTGTTCACAGCTTAGACTAGTTATATATAGAAAACTAGAATTGCTTTCTCACACAGTATTTTCATAGGACGACAGCAATATGTTTATGTTTCTTTTTTTTTTTGTTTGCTCCTTTTAGTTATACATGACAGTAGAATGTATTCTGGCAAATTATACATACACAGAGATTCTCAAGGGTATTGCAAGTGAGATCAGTGTGTGTTACTGCTTTTGGAAAGCCAGATCTTGGCTCTTAGCTTTAACCATTTTCTATTATCATAATAGCAGGAAAAAGTCGGTCTTTTACAGCTTAGTTCAAGCCCATTAAGCTTATGCAGCCAAACTTACAATGTATAGAATTTTCAAAAGTTGTGTGTGTGTGTGTGTGTGTGTGTGTGTGTCTTTCCAATACATTCAAATCCTAACTTTCTTTTTCTGAGTTTCTAGGGTTTGTGTGTATGTGTGTATGTGTGTGTGTGTGTGTGTGTGTGTGTGTGTTGTGTGTGTGTGTGTTTTAGGTTGTCTATTGTGCCAATGCTGTTTCGTACTTGGAAGCAAAAACTTGAAATCTATCAGGTTATCCATAAATTCATGTCATTAAGGATTCTTTCAGGTCTACTTTTGACATCACACTGCACCAACTCAAGGGAAGATCCTTATAATAGATGTCTTCACATTTTAAAAATCCAGTTGAGAGAAGACATACATAAATAAATAATTTGTAATTTAAGGCAATGTGACAAGCATCTAATCATAAATATAGTCAATATATGTGAAAATTTCAATATTTAAATAGAGAGCTGCAGGAGCAGGGAGGGACATTTATAAAAGAATCCAAGGGCAGTTAGCTCATTTGTTTGACAATTTTAGGTATTCAATAACTGTTTATTAATTAGAATTGAATCCTTACTTGAAACATCTTAATTGTCCAACAGTTGCAGAGTGCCCAGTTTTCATCCATTATGTCTCAGGTACATAAGGCAAATTGCACATGCCTGGCAACCGAATGTGTTGAAAACAGCCTTGTTAATCACATATGGCCACAGTCCAAATACATTCACTTGACATTTACTCTGCATGCCTATAAATTTCAGCTTTTCTAGGTGAGTGACATTCAGGATATAATTGGTCATTGAATTTTATAAAATCATATTAGTGTTAAAAGCAGCGGTATGAAAAAGTAATGAAGAAATAAAAGTATTTTTGCAAGTTACACTTTAAGTGGCATTAGATGAATATATAAATAAAAATATTGTGTTTTAGACAACTTAGTTGTTGTATATCTTTACTTAAATCTGCAAATTAAGAATGTTTGAAATCTTAACATATGCTTCTATCCATTAGAAATGTGCCTGAAGGCTTCCAAGTGATTGGAACATCCAATATACCTAATAAATAATAGATGTTTCTATTGACTGTAGTTAATGTGGACCCAGTCCTCCTTCAGGATATGGAAAAACATTCAATTATTAATTTTATAATGACATTCAAGAAATAAACAGTCTTTTAAATTTAATCAGTGAATCTCCAAAGATCTATAGTTAAAAGATTATATTATTTTCCAAGTATGTTTTGTATATTTATCCCAAATAACTTGTTATATCTTTACTTCAAATAACTTATAATGTCTTTCTACATATAAATTTGTAATCTCACAAAGGCAGTGTCCATCTGAAAGACTAATTTATCCAGATCCCTTGAAATGATATAATTCTGTAAATACGGAATGCTACATATTTTTGCATCTAGTTTTTATATGTATATTTTTTGTACTATACTTTTATGCATTTTGTATTTTCCAAAAATTGAACTACTTCTTTATCGGAGATTTTAATATTAATTACAAATATCATTTGTCATTATTTATGACTCCATAGTATGATTTTAAGCTACCTTACATTGTACATGTCTTTGTATATTTAGAAGTAAGAATTAGTTCATATTATGCATAAACTACATGACTGAAAATACTTATTTTATAATTACTATGCCTTTTATAAATTCTGTTAAGAGGCTTATGATAATCACAAGTATAGCATACAATTTCTACTCTTTATAAACTTTGCTGGTAACCCATTGGACATACAAGGGATTCCTTGTCATCATAACTATGCTCTTTATATTTCCTGGTTTATTTATTATTAGTTTTTTCCACCTTATCCCAGCAAGAGTAATGACCTATTTTTTCCAGCATCTGGTGTGGCTCAGCATTGCTTCTTCCATATGCCACAAAGCACAAGGTACTCTGCTATTTTCTAAGAATCTGTATTTATCCCTTACTCTGTTTCAGGCATTGTTGTAAGTTGTGTATATATTGTAAGGAGTTTAGTCCTCAGAGAAATGGATGAAATAGATTTTACTCTCTCCTTCATTTTATGAATGAGAAAATTGAGACAAGAAAGTTAATTCTATACCAAGTTCACATGTAAATACCTTCTTTATTCATTCGGTAATGTTAGATATTAGTTATATTTACGAAATTGCTCATAGAGTACATATTCTTTCTGAATCTGGTCACCTAGATAGTTAGTGGCAGAACTATCTGTACACAAACAATAAGCTCCCAGAGTCTATATTCTTAATTACTCACCTATGTCTAAATAACAGCTCCAGCACAAGAATACCTTTTTTTTAAATGAAATGTCCTGACTCTATGGACAAAAAATACTTTCTTTCACTTTATTTTTATATTCTTTTGATTTCTACTTTTGTTCTCATAATAAATGAACTTATATGTAAAAATATGTGTAAGTGAAATAAAGTGGTCGAATGTTACTCGTCTTTTTCATAATGATTTTAAAGCAACCTTAGTATTTCCAAGCCTTTTTTTTTGGTGCCCTTTTGGTGCCCAGTTAATAGAAACATCTATTATTTGTTAGGTATATAAAAAATATATAAATGTATATATAAATAATCCACCTTCAAATACTCTTTAAGCTTTATTATTTTCTAAATAAAAAGCTGATAAGAGTTCCTCAGATAAGTGGGAATATAAATTAAAAATAAATAGTGCCTAAAAACCACTATTTAGTTTTTTAAAAAATTGTATTTTATCATTTTAATGTGAGAAAATTTAGTAATAGAACATAAACATAATCAGAACAAAAAAAACCCTTTGATTTTAACAAAATTTTTATTTTGGGCAAATTCCCATGTAGATGCCTTCCTTTTTTGTTATACTATGGGTAGAACCCAGGGGTGCTTAACCACTGAGTCACATCCCCAGCCCTTTCAGAAATATTTTATCTAGAGACAAGTTCTCACTGAGTTGCTCAGTAGCTCCCTAAGTTGTTGAGGCTGGCTTTGAACTTGTGATTCTCCTGCCTCAGCCTCCTGAGCTGCTGGGATTATAGGAGTGTGCCACCATGCCAGACTGTAGATGACTTCTTTATTCATTTCTCTGGTAATTTTTTTTAAATTCTGTATATCTTAAGTATTTAGTATACTTTGCCAAATAACTTCTTTCCAAATCCAGAAATAAGAAAACCTACTTCTCCAGATTTGTTTTCAATTGATTTTCTTTTGTTCACACTTACTTTTCTTGAAATTACCAAAACTGACTAGCAGAGGTAGAGGTACCAGTGTGGTTGCTGGATGTGAACAAAGGATTTTCAAAAATTAATCAATATAATAGATGATACTATGCTATTGGTTATCTGATCTACTTGGGATTAAGGACAATAAAAATTTAGCAAGTATTAAAAATTATAAATTGGCATTATATGGTATGGAGTAGTAAAACAATAACCTATGGTCATTTACAATTGGAAATTACAAATGTGTAAAAGACTTTAAATCAAGTAACCATTAATGAATGAACAATAAAAATAACAAAAATAGAATTGCTTGAAGAGAATGAGGATATGTGGGTTAGGTAAAGTGGATGCCTCCAACAATTATATAGAACCAAGAGTAAGATAGATAATCTCAAAAGCATACAAATTTTAATCTCAAGGTATAGACTGAAATCCAGGTACTTTCTATAACTTTGATAAAATATCTCTAAATTCATAAAGCCATTAGGCCAAGGTAGCCATAATTCATATGCTAAATTGTTTGCCAGATAGCAATGTTACTAGGTTTTATAGTTTCACAAGATTTTGAAACTGAAATTAAGAGTATTAAATATGACAGAGGGGAATAATAAGAATTAAAATGGGTGACTCCATATCCACTTTTAGGATTGCCACCTGAATAGATAGGTGGTCCTTTATCATTCAGGAATGGCTTCTTGCTTTAGTTGAAGTTTCTATGATAATTTAATGTAAGTGAATTATGGGTGAGGAAAAGCTAATTAAATGAGATTTATTCCAGGTTCATAAAGCAGGTCCATCAGTTAAAATTCATAGATGAATGGATAAAGAAACAGTGTTTTGAAAACAAATGAAACTGAAAATTATGATAAAGGAAATAAACCAGGCACATTAAAAACAAACACTCCATGGTTTCACTTATGTGTGGAATTTAAAACAAATTAATAGAAACAAAGAGTAGAATGGTGGATAGCAGAAGCTGGGGGCTGGAGAGACTGAGGAATTAACAGTCAAAGAGTATGAAATATCAGACTAAGGGAATACTTTTTCTTTTCCTTTCTTTTCTTTCTTTTTTTTTTTCCTTTTTTGAGATCTATTGTATAGTATGATGAATATAGTTAACAGTGCATCACACATTGCAGAATTGTTAACAGTGCATTTCAAATGTTGTCACCACAAAAATGATGAATATTTTAGGTGGCAGATATGTTAATTTGCTTGATTTAGTTATTTCATGTCATATTAATAAATCATGACATTGTTTCATATCCTATGTATACAATTATAAATAGTTCATTTACAATATTTTTTTTTAAATGTAGGAAAACCAAATATTAATAAAGTCCATTACTTTAAGTTCAAAAGAAAAAAATCACATGACCATATTAATAGATAAAAAAGTAAAGCCACTTCATTATATGCTTTCTATCCAATTTTCTGATTAAAAACTCTCAGCAAATTAGGAGGAAAAAAGTAATTCCTCAACCTGAAAAGAACATCTACAAAGAACCTACAGTTAATATCATACTTAATTACAAGAAACTAAAATCTTCCTGCAAAGGTTGGAACAAAACAAGGATGTTCTCTCTTACTACTTCTTTTTGTCACCAAGCTGAAGGTCCTGGTAATGCAATAATAATAGAAAGGAAAAAGAGAGGAAGAGGGAGAGGGAGAGGGAGAGGGAGAGGGAGAGGGAGAGGGAGAGGGAGAGGGAGAGGGAGAGGGAGAGGGAGAGGGAGAGGGAGAGGGAGAGAGAGAGAGAGAGAGAGAGAGAGAGAGAGAGAGAGAGAATATACAAATTGGAAAGGAATGGAACAAAACTATCTTTGTTCATGGATGACAAAATCATCTTTGTAGAAAATATGTAAAAAATTATTTAAAAAGCCTCCTGAACTAATGAGAAATTGTAGCAAAGTTAACAAATATAATGTAAATACACAAAAGTTGATTGCTTTCGTATATATACTACAATAAATAAGTGGATATGAAATTAAAAACATAGTATCATTGATTTTAACACCCACCAAAAGGAAATATTTAGGTATAATTGAACAAAATATAATATTTATGTGAAGATTACTAAACTATGAAGAAGGAAATCAAAGAACAAACAAATGAAAACATATTTCATGTTTATGTATGGGAAGACTTAATATTATTAAGGTATTATTATTCCCAGCTTTATGTAGAGATTCCATCCAATCTCAATTAAAATCCTAATAAATTAAAGCTGGGGATGTAGGTCAGTGGTTGAATTGTTGTCTAATGTGTAAAGGACTGAATTATATTCTTAGCAACACAAAAACAAACAAATAACAACAACAACAACAAAAACCCAACCATCCTAGCATGTTATTTTTGAGAATGTGATTCTACAGATTATGTGGAAAGGAAAAAGACACCAATTGCCTTTCAATGTGAAGAACATAGTTGGAGAGCTGATATTATCCAACTTCAAAACCAATCACAAAACTACATCAATCAAGAGAGTGTGGAACTGGTTGAAGAGTATTGGAATAAATCAATGAAACAATCTTGGAAGCCTAAAAGTAAACATATGTACATATGGGCAACCAAGATTTGACAAAAGAGCAATAACCATATAATGTATAAAAAAATTTAAATAATTCTGGAACAATTGGACATTCACAAGTGGGAAAAATAAGGAAAGAAATAAAATAGAAATAGTCTTTACATCTCACCAAAATTACCTCAAAATGAGTGTAGAATTAAGTTAAAATGTAAAATTATAAGAATAACAAAAGATAAAATATGAGATGATTTAAATGATCTCCAATATGGTAAAAACTTTCACGATACACCAAAGGTTCAAAATATATAATGTTAATAATTGATATATTTGACTTCATTAAAATTATAATTTGGTCTGTGAAAGACATTGTCAAGATAAAGAAAAGGCAATACTTAAGCTGGAAGAAACGAATTTGAAAACACATATTGGATACAGGATTATCAAAAATATAAAGAATACTTAAAACTCAACAATAAGAAAACAGATGACCGACCCTATTGTAAAATGGAGAAAAATCTGAATAAACATCTTATCAGATATACTGGTTACAAATAAGCATATAAAAAGATGCTCAACATCATATGTTACTAGAAAATTGAAAGCTTAAATAGCAACTAGATTCCAGTAAGGTCCTATTGAAAAGAACAAAATATAAAACATTAACAACATCAAATTCCAGTATGAATGTGAAACAACAGGAACTGTCATTTATTATTAGCAGAAATAAAAAATGTTACAGTCACTTTGAAGAACATTTTGTTTATTTTTGTTTCTTACAAAATTAAACATATTTTCATAATGCATTTTCTGTATCTCTTGGCATTTACTTAATCAAGTTGAAAATTTACATCCATGTGAAAACCTCTACACAATGTTTACAGCAGTTTTATTCATAATTTCCAAGACTTAGAAGCAACCAAAGTGTACTTCAGTAGGTAACTAAATATTTAATCTCTTACATATCAGACTACTTTATTCTACTTAATACTAAAACAAAAAACAACAACAACAACAAAAAAAAACAAACAAAAACAAAGAAATCAAACAAAAAAATGCTCTTAATCCATGAAATTACAGGTAGGACATTTAAATGCTTATTACTAGTGTCATTATCTAGATATGAAGTGTTGCTGGAAAATCTCTCGTGTTAGGTAATGCAGGAACGTTCACAGGTGAAATGCAAGATTATTAGTGCTGTAACTTCATCAATGGATTAATACATTTCAAGGATTAATAATTTGAAAGGGCTCATGGATGGTAATTACAGGCAAGTGGAGGCATGGCTTTAGTAAGTAGGATATTATGACATATGTGTGATTGTCATTATACATGTGTCCAAATTCAAAATACATACAACAGCCAGGTGTGGTGGCTCATACCTATAGTCCCAATAACTCAGGATGCTGAGGCTGGAGAATTGCAAGTTTGGGGCCAAACTCTGTCACTTAGTGAGGCCCTAAGCAACTTAGCAAGATCCTATCATAAATAAATAAATAGTACATACACCAAGAGTGAATATTACTGTGAACTGTTGATGTATTAATATAGGTTCATTGATTATAATATGTGTATTACTTTAACATAAGATATTGACAGTGGGAGAGGTATGTATAGGTTCAGGGTATATGGGAGCTCTGTATTTTCTCATGCATTTTTCTGTGAACATAAACCTACTATGAAACAAAACATAGAACCTATACATTTTTGAAAAATTTCTTAGTGTCTGTTGTTCCCTATAGCTTGAAGTTAGTTGGCAAATGTGCAGCACATGAAACTGTCTTCTAGATTCAAGTGTGGCAGAGGCCCAGATAGACATGTAAGAAGGAAGAATGTGTCTTGGTCACCATAGAGTTAGCTCTCCTGAAAAATCAACCAATATCAAGACCTGAGCCGGTAAACATACCTAGTCCCACTTTTCATGAAGACAAAATTTAATACAATTGTGATATAACCCTCCATTATTAGAACATGGTGTTAATGTGCCTTGTAATATTCCCCTAAAGAATTCTGAAAGTAAGTACCAAAGACCATATACACTAAGGAAATCAACGTATACAGATATTTCCAGAAGAATAGGAGATGAACACTAATCTCTAGAGCTCCAGAAAAACCTTTTGCACATCTGAGTGAAGGTTGATGTAGGACAGATATATTAAAAGGGGTTTTTGATGTAATTATGATTTAAATAATCTCATAAACCCTTTAAATAATACCTATTTCCAAAGTTTCTGTGTTGAATAATATTGTCAGAAAAGGCATATGTAAGTGGAGGTGCTCCATTTGTTTTTTTGACTCCAAATCCAAGGGTGGTTACTGAAAGATAAGTCAAAAGCTCATAGATTTGAAAACAGATTAGAAAATCAGTTTATGTGAGGGTGTTTATTCTAATTACATCTCACAGATACCATTTCCCACAATTTTGGAATCTTTTGGATAAGGTCCAAAACAATAAGGAAGACAAGTAATCTTCCTGATGGATGGATAAGACTATCCCCTTGTCCTGGGCCTAGCAGAGCTACTCTGAATATATAATCTATAATTATTTTTTTTATTATGTAGATTATAACTGATTTATTTATTTATTTATTTGTTTTGGTACTGGGGATTTAACCCAGGAACACTTAACCAATGAGTGATATCTCCAGCCCTTTTTTGTATTCTTTATTTACAAACAGGGTCTCATTGAATTGCTTAGGGCTTCCCTAAGTTTCTGAAGCTGACTTTGAAATCATCATTCTCCTGCCTCAGCCTCCAGAGCTGCTGGGATTATAGCTGCACAGTTGAACCCAGCTGATAGCTGACTATTTGAAGAAGCCATATGTAATAACATAATTTAAGATTATTTGGAAAAAAGACATTTTATTAGTTTGTAGCACAAAAAAAATATTGGAACCTCCATGAATGATCATTAAAATGCCTAGTGGCTGAAATGTCTTAGAATCCAGTCAAATTGGAGGATTATGAATTGAGTCACCCCACTTGTTTCCTTTCATGTTTGTGTAATGGGTTCACTTATTCATTCAGCTGATATTTGGATTGTCAGCAGGGTTGCTAATATACCAAGTACACTTGTATGCTCAAGGGATACAGAAGTAAACACATCAGGTAAAATCCCTGATTTACTATATGGTTCATAAAATAAACAATACACAAAATAAGTAATATTTAGTCATATAGTGGAATGTGCTACTTCAGATAAGACAATGGAGGCTAAAAATGATGTTTTATATAGAGAAGTGAATGAAGTCTGTGAGCAGAGCTCATAACTGTAGATTTAATTGCAGGGTGGAAGGTATAATATCTATAACATGTTCTTTTCTTCATATGATATGAATAATTTTCCCGTTATGTCACTATACATCACATGTCCAGATTGTCTCAAAAGCAATTGTACCCTTTGATATTATGAAATGGGCGGTGATATTTTTCAGAAAACAATAAATATATTATGAATTTGCATAAAACAAAAGTATTTTATGTCTTCCTTTTTCTTTAAAAATTATTCAGAGCTTCTGTAAACTTATTGTTAACTTATTGAATGCTTTTATGGTGAAATGATATCCTTTATACACTATATATAATATGTGTGTGTGTGTATATGTGTGTGTGTGTGTATATATATACACTTGAATATATATATATATATATATATATATATATATATATATCTTATATATACACACACACACTCTTGAATATATATCTTATATATATGTATACACACTGTTGAACTCAAGTTACTTGTCTTGAAGCATATGGGATGCCAACACTAATCTGTGAACATTCAAAATAGGCTCAATTAGTGATACATATATATATACCATTATTTTTTCCAATGACAAAATATACATTTCTCCTCTACAAGACGTCAAATGTATAGGTATTTGAATATTGTAATTTTATAATTTGTTCTCAAAATAAACAGGGAATTTTGGTGTTTGCCAGAGGACATGAGGATAGAGGACATGAATGTTTGCTGCTGTACAATGAGAGAAGGAAAATGTAGGGATGGGAACCCGTAGTGCTTCCTTTACTTAAAATATGTTGGCATAATGTTAAGGTAATTTTAATTACATATGTTGGGGCATTTTATTAAAGACCACTACTGATATAAATCTATGGACAGGTCATCAGTACTTTAAAACCCAGACACAGTTTTCATCTGGTTGAGGCTGAAACACTCTTTGAAGCAGGAAAGTAGTTGAAGATAAGAAATGGAAAAGGGAATGGATAACAGAAGAGAGAAAACATAAGTTTCAGCTGTGGTCAACTAACAGTTATAGAAGTGAAGTGTTATCTTATTCTAGCATCTCTTTCCTCTTATTGTACTACATGCACACACACATGCACACACACACACACACACACACACAAGGCATGTGCCACTTTATGATGGAAACAAGGTCTGAGAAACTTGTTGTTATGTCATTAGCATGTGAACATCATGGGGTATACTTTTGCCAGACTAGATAAAATAGCCTACTAATGGCCCAAGCTATATGGTCTATCTATATTTGACATAACCTGCTTCTCCCAGGGCCATGCTGAACAAAACAAATTGGTATTACATCATTCACAATAGAAAATGATACAATCAAGGGAAGCAGTAATATGAGACATATGAGACTTCTGCTTATTACAACACCTAGGGTTTTACCAAAAATCAATTTTTTTTTTAAGTAGAAGGGGTACATTCTAAAATGATTATAAAAGTACAATATAGGGAATACACATACCAGTAATATATTTGTTTATCATTTCTCTGAAGTATTATGCACAGTACATAGTTGTATGGGCTATCCTTTTATGCTGAGAGCCATAGCCAAGTAGGAATGACACAAGGCAATTTCCTTGTCAGCCTACCCAATGTTGCTTAGAGGGAGGACTCTCCATTGTGGAAATGGGCTTGCCTTGGACCCAGATCATTTGCAGTGACATTGCATGAATGTTTGAGAGTTTTGGTTTGAAAGGTGACCCAGCTCAGGGATTAGGGCGGCTCCAGGTTTAGGGTGGATTCTGCTGGATTAGAGTGGCTCCAGGTTTAGGGTGGATCCTTCTGGGAATAGGGCACATCCTGCTGCCTCAGGCGCCTGCTCCTTGAGTTCCCATTGAGTTCTCGCGGGATTCAGAGGGTATGTGGTACGCAGAGCCAGGTGGAGGGTGTGTATTTTCCCCAGAAAGTGCGTGTAGAGTGCTGGTGAGAGTTCGGGAATAAAGAGTTGCTGTTGGAATCTACAAGTTTTTTGTGGTGGCTCGGTTATTTTGTGCCCAGTCAGACTGTGGCACTTTTATACAATTGGAAATGCAGTAGGTTTGTTTACACCAGAATAGTCACAAACATGTGAGTAATGTCTCTATTATTATTATGACAACTATGTCACTAGATGAAAGGAATGTTTCAACTTCATTGTAATTGTAATAGAATAACATTGTATGTACAGGCTCTTGTGGTATAAAACTTTGTTATGTATGCACATGAATGTATATATAAACATAGATATATCATATAGATATATGACACATAGACGTGCAGGTATAATATATAATTATATATCATATACATTTGTGGTTTATTTCACATATAAATATACATTGTTTTTCTACATATAAAGAGACATATGTAATATTCATCTATCTACAGATTTTTTTAAATTTTGAGTATGGGAAACTATAAAAATAATGGCTGTCATCCAAAAATATTTGACTTAGAGATTACTATTGAGTTAATGAATCTTGAGGTCTACAGTGTGATGATTAAGGATATTTGAAATGTTAGTGGGAACATGGTCAAGGGTAGTAAAATTATATGAAAAAAGATTTATTTGGCTACTATGATGCCAAAGTATGAATTATTATGGAAATATTTTCCTTTTGATTTTCTAACACACAATAATTTTCTTTGGGAAATTCTTACCATATGTGTATAGAGTTTACCTCTAACTAAAAATACCAAAATGACTAGAAATTCACTTTCCTCATGAACCTTTTCAACTAAGAGACCAGAAATTCACTCCACCTCAGAGGCCTTTGCCTCTGAATTGTATGAAGGATTTAGCATTGCAAACAAGCATCATTCATGTAAAATGCATAATGCTGTCATCAGTGGAATCCATAGCATGAAGTTTTTATGGGAAATAGTAGAATAATTGCCAGTGGTACCAAGTGATGTACATTTCAAGCAGTATCCATGGTGGAAGCTGTGACCTCAGGTGTTGAGGGTCAGCAGCTGGTGGGTGATATTGAGCATACCTCCAGTTGGCTTCATTTCCTTTCCTTCTACTGACTTTCTGAGCTTCTATCTTTCATCTTCTAGGGATTCTTTAAACAATCCAAATTGACGTAAATATTTTTTTCTCTTCTTAATTAAATCAGAGTCAGGTAAATAAACAGCAAATGTGATATGGTTAGATTTTTGTTGTATTTTGATTATTGCAGATAGTCTATTTGGAAAATGAGCACATATTATGCATATTTTGACACTGCATTGATTTTCTTTTAATTTCAATCAGTGTTTCCTATTATTCATGTAGGTTTGTCATTGGTCTATTCAATCTGTGATATCTTCTCCTGACTTTTATATATATATTTAACTTTTCATATTATAATTTTGTGTGTGTGTTGCTGTCACATAGTATTTTATTATTATTAAAACTTCTGATAATAAGAAAAATAATTTCTGTGATATTTAACTATTATGGTTTACTTGTAACTTTCTATTATTTTCCATTCCTAGTCTTTTGAGGAATCTTCATACTGCGTTTCAAAGTGGTGGTAATAATTTTCAGTTCTATCAACAATGGATCAGTACACCCTTCCCCCACATCCTCACCAATATTATTATTTGTGTTCTTGGTAAATTGAATTTCTCTAGTTTTAGACTTAAAACTTTATAACTTCTTCTACTGAGTAATGTGTTTTTTCTCTCTTTGCTTCACATCTTCTTACATTCTGAAAGTAGTGTTTAAAAATCTATCATTCTCCATATACCATACATCTTGGAAACAAGGAAGGAACAGAGAGTCGAATTTTGGAGTCCTCATTTCTTTCACCAAATGAAACACAAAACTCTTTATAAACAGCACTGGGTTGAGAGCTATTGATTCATTTCTGTCACTAAACAAATCAGCACTGGGTTGAGAGCTATTGAACATATAATTGGAAATAACATTATTTCTTTCACATTCTTAATCTGTTATATCATTTTGAAAAAACTTAAAAATGTCAGCAAATATTCTCTACATATCTGCTTCTAAATATATGAGAGCTTTTAGAACAACTTTGACAATAATGACTTGGTTTGTTAGTCAAAGAAGTAGTATATGTTCCGAGCAAATAAAAAAAATGTTTATTATCTTTGGGCTAATAATGTTGAAACTGCATATGTAAAATTATTGGTATATTAAATTTTAAAAAACTTATAAATGTTCATAGAGCTCTTCAGGTGAGCATTCATTGCAAAATAGATGTTTTGTGAAAACTAGTTAGTTATGTTTCCTGCATATTAATTCTAAATTCAAGGAGACCTCTTCAAATGTCTGTTATAAAAATCAAACAATAATATTCTTATTTTAAAATAATATGTTTTTCCATGATGTTTATTCTGAAAGACAAAAATTGCCAAGAGTAAAGCATAGCTATGTTGTAGAGTTAGGAGACTATAGATTAGATATTTTATTTATATTCTTTTCTTACTGATTATCATTTGTGTATCCTTTTTTGACTTGGTTACTTTAGGAAAACACAAAACTCTTTATTAACAGGAGGTGCAATAATATAATTTTTTTTGTTTGTTTTTTTTGGTGCTGGGGATTGAACCCAGGGCCTTGTGCATGTGAGGCAAGCAGTCTACCAACTGAGCTATATCCCCAGCCCAATATAATGGTTTTTAAAAACTGAATTTCTCCATCATATATCACTCCTGGTAGTGGTATGCCTCTGCCCAGTGTACTCATTTGAAGATCCAAGCAACTTCCATCTTGTTCTTCCATTTCTCATTGTAGGGACACAGAAGCTTCTGTGTATAAAGGGGAATAATGTAAATATTTTAAACTCTGCAGGATGTATATTCTCTGTTGCAAAAATTCAGGGCAGCCATTATGGTGGGAAAGTATCCTTAGACTACATGTCATAAGTATAATTGTGTTCCAATAAAATTCCAATAATAGGCAAAGGTATGGATTTGGCCAATGGGTTGCTGTTTGCCAACTACTGCATCAGGGCACTGCTATTGTATATGTAGTTGAAGTGGGGTCACTTCCATGTCTCATTCCACTGACAAGAAGGGGAAATGAAGTATACAATCTATACACCAATTTTATAACCTCCAGACATGGTAATGACAGATATCACTTTGGATGACATTTGTATAGAAAACATGTACTCAACATCTCTAACCACAAGGAAGGGTAGACTTGATAGTTTGGCTGAACAATAGTGTTCCTTGATGTAATTCCACCTCCTTTCTTTCTTTCTTTTTTTTTTTTTCTTGTAGGAATGGAGTTGAAAATGGATTTCAGCTAATATTTCCTTTTTTTTTTAATCCTGTCCTCTGTCTCACTTTTTTCTCTTCCTCTTTTCTATTTGTCTTCTTTTTATTTATTTGTGTTTTTGTAAATTGGTGCTTTATATGAATATACTACATGAAACGCACTGTAGTATATTCATATATGTTCATAGCATAATTTGGTAAATTTAATTACATAGTCCCTCCCTTTTCCTGTCCCTCCTCCTTTCCCCCTCTGTCCCCTTGTTCTACTCTACTGTTATCCCTACTATTTTCATGGAATTCCCCCACCACACAATTTTTGCCCATTATTTTGCTCTATAACAGAAAATATTTGACCTTTGACTTCTTGTCTTATTTCTGTTAGCGTGATGTTCTCCAGATGCATTAATTTACCAGCAAATGTTGTAATTCTTCTTTATAGCTGAGTAAAACTTTCATATATATATATATATATATATATATATATATATATATATATATATCACATTTTTTTTTATCCATTCCTCTGAGTACCTGGGCTGGTACTGTAACTTGGCTATTGTGAACTGTGATGTTGCACTCATTGATTTGCCTGAATCATTACAATACATTGATTTTAGTTATTTTGGATAAATATCAAGGAGTAGGAAAGCTGGATCATATAGTGGTTCCATTCCTAGTCTTTTGAGGAATCTTCATACTGCTTTCCAAAGTGGTGGTAATAATTTTCAGTTCTATCAAAAATGGATCAGTACATCCCTTACCCACATCCTCACAAATATTTATTATTATTTGTATTCTGGATGGTTGCCCTTCTGACTGGAGTGGAATAAAAATATTCATGTAGTTTTGATTTGTATTTCCTTGATTGTTAGGTTTATTGAACATCTTTTCATGTATTTGTTTACAATTTGTATTTCTTCTTTTGAGAAATGTCTGCTTTGTTCTTTTGCCTAGTTATTGATTTATGTGAGTCTCTATGTGCATATTACATTTTTGAGTTTTTTACATGTGCTGGATCTTAATCTCTTTCCATAGAGTAGCTGGCAAAGATTTTCTCCCTCTTTATAGATTCTTTGCATGCTGTTATTTCCTTTATAATGCAAAAGATTTTAAATTTGATGCTGTCCTATTTATTTTTATTTCTTGAATTCTAGAGGTCTTATTAAGGACATCAGTTTGTATGCCAATATGTTGGAGTGTTGACTCCATGTTTTCTACTAGCATTTTCAAAGTTTCCAGTCTATGTCTTTGATCCTATGTCTTTGATCCACTCTGAGTTGACTTGTGTAGGATGGAAGATAGGGATCTAGTTTCATTCTTCTGCATATGGATATCCAGTTTTCCTGCACCACTTGTTTAAAAAGCTATCTTTTCTGGAATCCTGCTACTTTTTGAGATTTATTTATCAGATTTAAAAGTCTTCTGGTGGAACTTTTTGGGTCATCTAGATGAAGAATCTTTTCATAAGCAAACATAGGTAATTTGCTTCTTTTCTATTCATATCCCTTCAACTTTGTATTCTTGCCTGATTGCTCTGGCTAAAAGTTTCAAGAGCTTTGTTGAACATCCTTATCTTGTTTCATATTTTAGAGAAAAAATTTCTTGCATTACCTGAACAGCTTTCCTCTGTTCAAGTAATGGAAGAGTGAAAATAAGGATCAAGGGGAAGAAGTGTAAATCTCAACAAGGAAAACAAAGAGAATAATTCCAGTTAATACTCTAAACATTAAAGGAAATACAATTAAAAGGTTTGAGGACACAATGTTGAATGATAAGGAAACATGTATCAATTCAATATGAAAAGAAAAAGTATGTATTTGTATATGTGTGGTGTGTGTATATGTATATGTGTGTGTGGGTATGTGTGTGTGTGTGTGTGTGTGTATATATATATATATATATATATATATATATATATATATATATATCCAAAATTGATGTTAGAGCTATTTATGACAATCTATGCTGATGTGAACAATTTTCTTATTGAGACTTTATTTGTATTTCATCAGGATTTAGGATGCACACCACTTTTCTGCTTTATCTCTATGTTTTCCTGGGTGTCTAGGACATGATCACACCAGCTCCTCTCTGTTAAAATCTTAGGATGGCCCCTGAAATCTTTGCTATGTCTAAGTACCTAGTAGCTTTCTTTTGGGTCAGAAGTGATGGTCCCTAATTTTCTGTGACTTAGCAGCCAGGTTATTTTCTGTTAGGGGTACAGTCTTGTTTGTACTTCTGAAGAAAAGCTCCATGTATTCAGTTCTGTCAAATTCAGTGTATGCTATGTTATGTATATTTTTGAGTGCGGGGAGTGTGGCAGTGTAAGGTGGAGGTATTGTAGTCTGTTTGATATGGCATGGGGTGACCTGTAGGAGGTGTAGGGCTTTTCTGTGAATGTACAGGTCACAGTTCAGTGGGCTTCTATCTGGGAACACCAGTTGGTGGTTGGCATCTATGGGATTCTCCTCTGTAAGCCCCTTTGTTTGGCATATTGCCCTTGTGGGTGCCAAAGTTTCTCCTTTGGCTGCTTGAGGTTATCCTCAGGAATTGCCTTCTGTAGGTCCACACATCTGAATTTGAATTGAGTTAACTGGCAGCTCTGGGACTCTCAGATGTGGATCCTCTTAGAGATGCTGGGGCATAGGAACTACTTTCACAATGTTCCTTGTTCCTCATCCAGAGGCCTGAGTCTGCATGCTTGAAGCATGCTGTGCTGTGTCTGCTGGCCATTTCTGTTGTGGGAGGGGTCACAGAATGCAGGGCCCAGAGCTGTTGCTGACTGTTGTAGGACTCTACATTCTTGCTCTCTTCTATAAGGCCTTCTTTAAAGTGGCATAGAGCTTGGTGGCTGTCTGCAAAAATAGTGTCTGATTATGGCATGATCTTTGGAACAAAAGCCTCCACTGTGGCTAATGTAGATCACTGGGGTATTGTTTCTTGTGAATGGGGTAGAAAGGCAGTTGGTCCATCTACATTTGAGCTTCTGCTGCCTTTGGTTGTGAATTATTAGGAAACTTCACCCTTCCTGGAGACTTGTAAGGAGCAATGCTATCAGAGCACTTGATGGCTGTCTGCAAGTAAGGGGCCTAAGGATGTGGCTCTTTGTGGGCAGCCTGCACAGATGCCAAAACCCTACCTACTGGAAATCAATGGGGTTTTACCTCTTTGGTTTTGTGTTCTTTCACTGCTTCCTTTCTGGGCTGTGGAGGGGTGGAGGGTTCTATCTAGATTTGCTTCACTATCTTTAATCTCCATCATTTTAATCTTTAGACATGTTGCATAAATTAGCTGCAATTTGAATGTTTAACAAATACTTCAGAAAATACTTTAGATACCATAAAACTGGTAATTTTCAACTGTCAGCCTTTTATTACTTTTTAATTTGCATGCATAACACATTCTTGAACAGAATCTATAATTTACAGCCTGCAGAAATTGATAAATATAACTATGTAGTTTTGTAAAGATATATATCATTTGAAACAGCTGAATAAAAACTGGGCTCATGATGATCTCCAGCTGTTAGTGGTTCACCAAAGACAGTCTTGATGCTTAAAAATATGTCAATATTACATCAAATAGTTTTCCAAATTGTGTATATTCTGATTATATTTCCAGATTTTTCATCTTAAAGATAACCTAAAAAAGAATAAAGCCAAGTTATAAGAATATATGTCATTACCTACCTACATCTACCTAATGCCACAAATAAGACTAAAAAACAAGTCTAGCCAGGCACAGTGTGCATGCCTGTAATCCCAGTACCTAGGAAGGCTGAGGCAGGAGAATCCCGAGTTCAAAGCCAGCCTCAGAAAAAGCAAGGCATTAAGCAACTCAGTGAGACCCTGTCTCTGCATAAAATACAAAACAGGGCCGGGGATGTGGCTCACAGATTGAGTGCCTATGTTCAATCCCTGGTAGTCCCCCCAGGAGGGAAGAAAAAAGAAGACCATGTAATTATGTATAAATAAAATGTGCCATTAATATTTTTATCCTTTGTGATTTGGCCTGAAGTGCAAATGGTTTTCAGTGATTTTATTTTCCAGTCACTTTACATGTTTTCTTTAAGATTAATTAATATAAAATCATAATGATAGCAGTTACCCTCAACCCTCAAACAACAATCTGTAAGGGCCTTTTAAAAATAATTATAGTATTGAACATACAATAGGACATGCACAGACTTTCCTTCTATTTTCTCTCTCAGCTCGGATTTTCTTTCCTTCATTTATTCATCTATTGTTTCATACCTTGCACCTTTTTTCACTTCATAATCATTTTATTAATAGACAAAATGCAATTCTCTTCTGAGACAATTCTTGAATTACTGCTCAATTTTGATGGTAAATAGTACAATATCTGAATTTACATTTTTTTCTCTGTCTTCTGAAAAGTGTTCTGTCTTAGTGTGATTTGAAAACACATGATAGGTTTTAAATTAATTTCTGCTTATCTGTCATGACTATAATTTAATGACAACATTCTCTAGAACAATAAACATATCTATCATAATGGGCTAGTAAATAAAACAGGTCTTTTTGGAGAGGAGTGAAATCTGGCTTCTGTGTTTATTTAAACACAGTCATGCGTATGAAATTATACAATACTCTATTTCCATAAAAGGTCTTAATACTCTTTCCATGCTTCCTTTTGAGATGTGCATAAAATTCTGAATTAACATATCATCATAATAGCAGCTCTAGAATTAATTATTCCTGTTTCTGTACTATGTAGGTACCCTCCAGCACTGCAAAATTATCAACAGTAATACCATGGAAATACGGTAACATTGTGCAATACACCAATTAAAATCATGAATTTTACCAATTAAAGTGATGAAGGATTTCCACTGGTAGACATACTTGGAGATATATATGTACTTCTCTGTTTGAAATCCTTGTTATTACATTGATAATAGAAAGAATATAATTTGACCTTAATTAAGTTTTCCTACTCCTTTAAGATTAAGATTTTGAAGAAGTTAAAAATTGACAGTGTCCCTACTCCTAGAGTGAAGAGTAGAACATGTAGAATCATTTTTTAAAACTTTTTACTCAATTCAATTATTGGCTCTATTAAATTACTTTCACATTTTTATCACCCATCCACCTACCGAAATTCTAAAGGTATAATCAGGTTATAGTTGAAGAGAAATTAATAATTGTATCTGGGTGGTAGAGAATATTTATAGGACTGTATAACTAGGAAGATGTAGGAAAAAGCATGGAATATTTTGGATATGGACAGGTTAAAGAAGAGTCTTAATAAATAAGGGATCATTTTTCTTAATATCTCAAAATTAAAAGAAATCAAAGTTTTCAGATAGTCTGTAAGATTTTTGTTTTTGTTTTTGTTTTTTCTTTCATTCATTTATTTATTGAATATCTACTATGTGCAAGGCACTTACCGGCCTAACAGACAGCATTCAAGTACAAAGAATCATTAGATCCCTTACAAATCAGTGTCAGAACACTTTGAGAAAGGTCATGGAGTGGCCAAAATGAGGTAAAGAGAAATACTAAACAACAAATAGAGTAAAAGGAGACCTCTCACTGTACTAAGTTCACATCCATGGCATTGCTTAAGGGACAAAGTTTTTCCTTGTCTGTGGATATCTTCCTTCTATATTTGCATTTGAATGGAAAAATCTCCCATTACGTTCCTTACTAAACTCAAAATCAGTCATTTGCTTTCTTTTATCTTTTTTTTTTTTTTTTTATCAGAGATTGAACCCAAGGGCACTTAACCACTGGGCTACATCCCCAGCCCTTTTTTGAGATGAGGTTTTGCCATGTTGCCTGAGGTCTAGCTAAATGGCTGAGGCTGGATTTGAATTTGTTATCCTCTTTCCTCAGCCTCCTGAGCCACTGGGAATACAGATGTGTCCCACCATATCTGGCTGCCTTCTGTTTTTTCTTTTTAAAATAAACCTCTGTTGTACTTGACTGGATTTACAGAATTTTAGTACCAAGATGTTTGGTATGAGAGGGCCTATAACAGCAGACTATGTAAACTAAAACAACTTCACACTTGATGGAGTTATTCTAAGGGAACAAGAGAGCCAATGATAAGAGATTCAGGAAGAAGAGTTCTACAAAACAGGCTTGCCTCCCTGGGGCTGGTGAAAGTCTATTTGTGGAGTTCCTGGGCATAGAACATAACAACCACTTTCTTTCTTCCAAGCAGAACGTGTCAGGTCTTCTCTCCTTTCCTGGACCCAGCCAATATCTAAGGATTGTGATCATGGAGCAAAGTAATTTCCTATGTGTCTTATTTTGTCTCCTTAATTCTTTTGCTGGAAGTTAAAGAAAAAGCTAGGCATGATGGTGTATGCCTGTCATCCCAGCAGCTCTGGAGGTTGAGAGAGAAGGATCACAAGTTCAAAGCCAGACTCAGTAATGGCAAAGTGCTAAGCAACTCAGTGAGATCCTATCTCTAAATAAAATACAAAATAGGACTGAGGATGTGGCTCAGTGGTTGAGTGCCCCTAAGTTTCATATCACTGGTAGACTCCTCCCCCCAAAGTAAAAATAAATAAAGTTAAATGAAAGAACAGAGAAGGCAGTTGAAAAAGTTTTTTATTTCAGTGAACTGAAAAGATAATTTTTTTTGCTAGAGGCAATAGAATCTCAAGAACAGACAACAGAATTTTGGCAGTACCTTAAACCAAGAAATGGGCAAGAAAAAGCTTTGGATCTGGTGATAAACAGCAAACTTAGTTTTTTTTTTAATAATCAAAAATCATTAAATAGAAAAATACTAGAAATGAAGCTTAGAAAGAATTCTGACATTTGAAGGAAAATATTACAGGGAGGACTAAAAAGTATACTTTAAAAATGAGAGGAAATATATTTTTACACATATATTCTGTTCTATGTTCTGAAGATGAACTAAAAATGTGATCTCTATTGCATAAGCAAGGAGAGTGTAAGTAAACAAGAGAATATGTTAGCCTAAGACAGAGAGAAGCAAAAATCAATAAGAAAGGATACCTGGAGCAATAAATTTTTGCAGTAAACAGCAGAGAAAACTAAATTACATCCATAGAGAATCGGAATAAAATGAATACCAGAAAGTTCCATCAAACAGATGAAGTTGAAGTAGAGATACTGTATTAACATGCAGAATAAAAAAAGAAAAGGAATTCAAATGATTGAGGTTAAGATGACTATTAACAGAAATCTAAAAATGATTTCCTTTTATCAGATGAGAAGACTCAATATTTTAAAGAACATCAAATAAAACGTAATCAACAAATGCAATTTTTAAATATGATGAAATAATGTATCCTTCATTAAAATGTATATACTTTATTTAGACCAAAATAGATCACAATTTTCTGGAGAAAGAAAAAATAGTAAAGAAAAATATTATTCACATATCCTAGTGAAATAAAGACAACTCTTTCATAATTAACATGAAGATGAAAAGGGCTTAGAAAAGATGGTTAAGGTATATAATAGGAAGGATATATTTATGAATTAGTAAAACAGGGTAAATAGAGATTTCCATGGGAATCATTTCCCAGAAAACAATGGCCCAATAATTCCAAAGATTGAGGATTAGAAAAATGACCCCCCAATTTTTTTTGAGAGAGATAGAGAGAGAGAGAGAATTTTTTAATATTTATTTTTTAGTTTTCGGCGGACACAACATCTTTGTTTGTAGGTGGTGCTGAGGATGGAACCCAGGCCACATGCACGCCAGGTGAGCGCGCTACTGCTTGAGCCACATCCCCAGCCCCTGACCCCAAATTTTATGAGTAGTCCCTATTCATTTACAAAGGAGCATAAGTAAATTATATTATTGGAGACTTTATAATATGCAATTCAAGTTTTACATACAAATTTATTTTAAAAAGCTGAAATAACAGAAAATAGGCCAAGAAAGTAACAAGATGAAACTTGACAACACATTCCAAAAACATGACATAAAATTTAAATGCAAGACATGAAATTAGGGAACACCTGTGCACCTGTGTGGAGAGGAACACCAGTGTTCTCCATCTTGGGACACTGAAGCCATCACCATAGCTCTCCCCACATAGTAATCTCCACCATGGGACAGTGGACATGGTCAGGGGGCAGCTTCCTATTGCAGCACCACACACCATAATGCAGCATCACCTAACAGGTTGCCTAACGCCATTGCACAGCCTATGCTTCCAGCCCCATCTCTGAAAGTGGTTGATTCCATCTTGGAACACCTCCACTGCCATACTGGGTTACCTCCACTGCCACTTCTGCCATCTTTAGTTGGGGAAGCTTTCATCTTGGGATCCAACTGGGGCCTGGAAGCCTAACATCAAGGTACTATAGGCTTAATGCTACAACTGCCATGAGCTAGGGAAGTGCCACTTCCATTTAGGGACAAAAACAGGGACCTGGAAGACCATCACTAAGGTCCTTATTGGCCTGTTGTACCAGAGGTATCCCTACTAGGTATGCTAAAAGACACCATCCTCTTGAAGAGGCAACAGGGAGCCTTGCATGAGGTTGCCTTTATCTCTTTTTTCTCCTGCTAACAGCCAACTTCTTTGAGTCCCCTGTCACTCGTCCTAAAATATAATACCTCTATATTCTCACATTCTACCTCATAAACATCACAACCTACTTGGTCCCCCTGTTCTTTCTCTGTCCAAAATTAGAAACTGTAAACCCTATTGGCTATATGGTAGAAGATAACCCAACTTATCATTTCTGTTTATAGTGACAAAACTTTAAATGTCTAAATAGAAGCTAATTTTTTTATGGCTGCATACTGGTTGCATTGGGTGCTGTAAACATTGATCTTCCCCCTTATCTTGAGGTACTGGTAATCTTCAGGGACACTACATGACTATAGGGTAGAAACTGCAATACCTCAGCTCCACACTGCAAGAGAGGAAGACACACGGACAACACGAAAAAACAAGGAAAAAAAAGTGACCCAACAAACCAAGATACTACAACAATAGAATCCATTGACAGCACAGTAGATGAAATGTCAGAGAAAGAGTTCAGAATATACACAACTAAAATGATCTGGAATTTTAAAAATGACCTAAGAGAGCAAATGCAGGCAAAAATTGATCACTCCAACAAAGAGATAAGAGAGCAAATAGAGGCAACCATTGACCACATTAAAAAGAGATATCAGAACAAATACAGGTAGCAAAAGATTATTTCAAGAAAGAGAGATGCCAAAAAACAAACAAACAAAAAAACCCAAACAACCAACAAACAAAACCCCCAGAAATCCTTGAAATGATGGAAACAATAAACCAAATAAAAAACTCAATAGAAAGCATTACCAACAGACTAAATCACTTGAAAACAGAATGTCAGATAATGAAGACAAAATATAGAATCTTGAAAATAAAATTGACCACACAGTGAAGTAAGAAACCATGAACAGAACACTCAAGAATTATGGGATAACATCAAATGACCACATCAAAGATTTATTGGGATAAAGGAAAGCCCAAAGATTCAAACCAAAGAAATGAATGATCTCTTTAATGAGATGATATCAGAAAATTCCCAAACATGAAGAATGAATTGTAAAATCAAATACAGGAGACTTACAGGACACCAAATGTACAAAATTACAACAGATCTATACCAAGGTATATTATGATGAAAATATCTAACATACAGAATAAGTATAGAATCTTAAAGATCACAAGAAAGAAGAATCAGAATACATATAGGGGGACAACAATTCAGATCTCAGCAGATATTTGAACCCAGACCCTCAAAGTCAGGATCAAGAAAATGGATGCCAGCCAAGATACTTATATCCAGCAAAACTAAACTTCAGATTTGATGATGAAATAAAAAACATTCCATGATAAACAAAAGTTAAAAGAATTTACTGAAAAGAAAACCTGTACCACAGAACATTCTTGGCAAAACATTCCAAGAGGAGGAAATAAATAAATAAATAACCAACAATAAAAATCTGCAAAGAGAGGAACTACACTAAAGAAAAGGCCAATCAAAGGAGAAACCAAGTTAAGTTATAAAACAAAAATAAACCAAAATGACCAGGAATACAAATCAAATTTCAAAAGTAACCCTGAATGTTAGAGGCCTAAATTCAAAATTAAAAGACATAGACTAACAGGTTGGATTAAAAAAAAAAAAGACCCAACAATATGTTGCCTTCAAAAGACTCACCTCACAGGAAAAGATATCCATAGACTGAAGGTGAAAGGATGGAAAAAACCTGTTTTGCTCACATGGACTGCATAAACAAGTAGGAATTTATATGCTCATATCAGATAAAGTGGATTTCAAACCAACGTTAGTGAAAAGAGATAAAGTGGAACATTTTATGTGCTTAAGGGAATCATACATCAACAAGATGTAATAATCATAAATTTCTGTGCCCCAAACAATGGGGCATCTATGTATATCAAACAAACCCTTCTCAACTTCAAGAATCAAATAGACCACAATACAATAATACTGGGTGACTTCAATACACCTCTCTCACAACTGGATAGATCTTGAAAACAAAACCTAAACAAAGAAACTATAGAACTCAGTAAGTTAGACTTAAAAGATTATATATATATATATATATATATATATATATATATATATATATATATTTCTGTTCATCAACGAGCAAATACACTTTTTTTTTTGTCAGCAGCACATGGACCCTTCTCCAAAACAAACCATATTTTATGTGACAAAGCAAGTCTTAGCAATACAAAAAAATAGAGATACTCCCCTGCATTCTATCTGACCATAATGGAATGAAATCAATGATAAAATTTAAAAAACAGAAATTACTCCAACACCAGGAGACTAAACAATACACTATTGAATAACTCTTGGATAGCAAAAGACATCAGTTAGGAGATAAGAAAATTCTTGAGTTAAATGAGAACTCTGATACAACATATCAAAATCTCTGGGACACTATGAAGGCAGTGCTGAGAGGAAAGCTCATTGCACTAAACTCATTCATTACAAGAAGACAAAGTGGTGAAGAGAGAGCCTACATTTGGGGGGCAAATTATTGCCATATGTAGGACAGATACAGCACTAATCACCATGATAAATAAAGAACTAAAAAAAATTTAACACACACACACACACACAAAGAAAGAAACAACTCAATCGGTAAATGGGCTAAGGATGCGGATAGATACTTCTCAGAAGAAAATACACAATTTAACAACAAATATATGAAAAATATTCAACTTCTCTAGTAATTAGAGAAATGCAAGTCAAAAGTATTCTAAGATTTTTATCTCACTCCAGTCAGAATGGAGTTACCAAGAATACAAGTAACCATAAATGTTAGTGAGAATGTGGGGGAAAAAAGCACACTCACACATTGCTGATGGACTGCAAATTGATGCAACCAATCTGAAAAGCAGTATGGAGATTCTTTGGAAAAGTTGGAATGGAACCACCATATGACCCAGCTATCCTACTCCTCAGTCTTTACCCAGATGACTTAAAAACGGCATCCTATAGTGATACAGTCACTTCAATGTTTATAGCAGCACAATTCACAATTGTTAAACTGTAGAATCAATATAGATGCCCTTCAATAGATGAATGGATTAAAAATCTGTGGTATATATACACAATGGAATATTACTCAGCATTAAAAGAATAAAATCAAGGCATTTGTAAGTAAATGGATAAAGTTGGAGGGGCAAGGGTTAGGAAAGATGGTGGAATATGGCAGACATCATTACTCTAAGTACATATATGATTGATTGCAGGAATGGTGTGACTCTACTTCATGTATAACCAGAGAAGTGAAAAATTCTGCTCCATTTGTGTACAATGAATTAAAGAGCTTTCTACTGTCATGTATGACTGATTAGAACTAATAAAAAAAGAATAAAAGAAACCACATGAAATTAATTAAAAAACTCAAATCGAATGAATTGTACATAACTTTACTATGTCCATGGATGAATACATGACTAGTGTAACTCCACAATATGTACAATCATAAGGATGAGGTCCTAATTAGAATAAATTATATTCAATGTATATATGATGTGTCAAAATACACTCTACTGTCATGTATATCTAAAGACACCAAATTAAAAAAATAGGGAAGTTGTGATATTTATGCTTATAAGAGTTATGATCATTTAAAATTATAATACTAAGCATTATTAAAGAGAAATTAAGAAAATGAAAGTGAAAATAAAACCACCATATATCACTTTATTTCACAAGAGGAATAATTGCCATTAAATTTTAAAAAAATTTTTAAACTTTTATTCATATTTTTGTATTTCAATTTTTTAAAATTTACTTTACACTTTATAATCTGTAACTTTACACTTTATAATCTGTAACTAACTTCTGATAACTTGTGAAGCAGTTGAAGTTAGTCAAACATCTTGCTTTCTTTTTCTTTTTTTATTTTCTTTTTAATTTTGTATTGGATCTTTTCTATGTACATATATGAATATACCAAAGTGAATTACACTATCGTGTAATACCCACAAGATACCTACATGTAACCATATACCAACAAAGGTTTTATGTTACAATTACACACACATATATATAAAACATGAATGATACGCTTGTGTTGAATATATTTTTCTTTCTCTCTATATATATGTATATAAACATATGTGTGTGTGTTTGCCTGTATGTATACATTCAATAGTAAACTATTAAGCTGAACAAAAAATAATCTGGCTAAAATATAAACAAAAGGCATATAAGGCCATTTTATTGAAAAGAATATATATATGCAAATAAGCACACATAAGCGTGTTCAATGTCACTAGTCATTGTGGGAAATGAAATTTTAAATCATGGTGAAATTCACTATTAATCTACCAGAGTAGCTAAGAAAGAAAACAGAAAAGAAACCTATAATTTCAAATGTTGTCAAACAAATTCTAAACTAGTAGAGCTACATAGATGAGCTATAATAAACTATAAACATGTTCCTTGGTATTTACCCCAGACAGTTGAAAGCCCATACACAGATGTTTACAGCAGCTTTATTCATAATTGTCAATACTTGGAAGTAATCATGATGGCTTTCATTAGGTGAGTGGAAAGACTGTGGTACAGCCAGACAAATATGTATTTTCCATGCCAAACAAAAACTAACTAAACGACAAAGTAGAAACTTAAGTAAATGTTACTAAGTGGAAGAAGCCCATCCGAGAGATTATTTACTACATAATTCCAATTACATAACATTTAGAAAAAGCAAAAGTATAGAAATGGTAAAAAGACCAGTGGTTGCCAGGTGCTAATGAGGCAACAGAGATGAATGAGCCAAGAGGCCAAGAGGGTAGTTAAAGCAGAGAAACCACAAAGCATGACACTCTAATGATGGGCACATGTCCTTGTTACTGGTCCCAACCCATAAAATGTACATCACCAAGAGTGAACCCTAATGAAAACTATAAACCGTGGATAATAAGGATGTTTCAATGAAGGTTCATCATTATAACAAATGTAACAAATTGCATCACATTGGTAGGGGATGTTGATAATAGGAGAGGGAACACAGGGATAGGGAGGTATATGAAAACTGTATTTTCAGTTCCATTTTTATGTGAACCTAAAACTGCTCTAAAAATTAAAATCTGTTACAAAAAATATCAAATCCTAAATGGCACAGAATGTATCATTTTACTTATATATCATTATTAAAATTACAAATATCTGAAATGAAGGATAGATTAACAGTTTTATGGCATGTGAGGAGTGAGTTGAATATGATTGAGAAAGAGCAATGAGAAATACCAATGATTGCTGATAGAAATAATCTATATCTTAATTGAATTGATATCAATATCCTTTCTGTGACATGATACTTAGTTTTGCAAGATACTATTAGAGGAAACTGCATAATCTTTCTTCATTATTTCTTACAACTAAACATAAATGAAAAATCATTTAAAATCAACATTCCAATTTCCTAAGTAATTCATGAAGTTTTAGTCCTTAATTTAACATGCTCCTTGGTATTTACCCCAAACAGAGAATTTGTCTCCATGTGTTTTCATTCTTCTCTTCTGTGTTTATTTATTATACATGTACATTATACTAGACATGCCACTAAGGAATTGCAAGCATAATCACATTTAATCTTTTCATCATCATTTTGGTTTATTCCATAATAAGTAAATTGTTGAAGTAGATTTCACACTCAGAATTATGTAACCTTAACAACATGCTGCTAACATCTATAGAGTTAAATTATCAAAGAGAAAACAGCAACAAGGATATTAACCAAATGTTTAAAATTGGAAATTAACGAAATTTGTTTTTCCATCAGATATTCATCTAATGCTTCATTTTTGGCTATAACAATGAACTTTTTAGAAATACTTAACTTAAAAAAGAATTAAAAGTTGAATGCAGGTCATTAACACAGGACTACTTTTCATGTACTTAGAATTTAAAAAGACATAATTTGCTCCTGCATCATAGCAATTTTATTAATGATAATTTAATTTAAAAATGCTGCCTTAATTATTTAATTCATTATCTTTAAATTTATGTTATATCTCTGTATATTTAGATCTAATGGTTAGAAATTGCTTTTATCCCAGGAGCTAACTAGTGATTAAATTCAACACAAAATGTAGTAGGAGATGATAATTTCTTAACCTATATAATATGTTTAGAATTTAAAATTTTTATGAACTGTGATAAAATAATTATCAGATATATTGTTTTAGAAAAATGTATCACTTAGTTTTGGTGATTCCTCATTATCCTTTGTACCTTTTATCTTAAAAATTGAGTTGACCATTTAGTTAGACATCTAATTAGGATTTTTAATTAAGTTTGCCATTTACCTTTAGTAAAACCATGTTAGTAAATTAAGCTGAGAAGGTAGTTTAAAAAGAAAAAACAATATTTGAACTGTGTTATATTTGCCTATGCTCAAATCCCCTTAATTTATGTTAGTAAACACTGCTCTGAACAATTGAAAGTCATGATATATGATCACAGCACATTTCTACTTTAGAGTAGAATAATTTTAGGATTATTTTATGTAACATTTAAGAAAACCTTTTTGCATCATTTTGTTAAATCTTAACAAAATCTATTTTGTTTGTTAATATCTGAAAATCAACATATGCTTATGACTATACCACAGAGTTTCAAACACTTGTGGAACCAACCTAAATGACTTTCAGTAGATGAATGGATAAAGACAATGTGGTGTATATACATCATGGAATATTATTTAGCATTAAAAGAGAATAAAATTATGGCATTTGCTAGAGCTGGAGAATATAATGCTAAGTGAAATTAACCAATCCCCCCAAAACAAATGCAAAATGATTTCTCTGACTTAAGTATGCTGATTCATAATATGCTGTGGGGGTGGGGGGATGGGAGGATTAAATGAACTATAGATAGGGCAAAGGGGAAAAGGGGACAGAGGTATAGAGAGGGAACATAGGGGTAGGAAAGACAGTGGAACCCAATGATCATCATTACCCTAAGTACATGTATGAAGACACGAAGGATGTGATTCTACTTTGTGTACAACCAGAGATATGAAAAATTGCACTCTATATATGTAATATGAATTGTAATGCATTCTGTTGTCATATATGACAAATTAAAATTTTTAAAAAGAAAAAGAAAAAAATAAAGGCTTATTTGTCTATAATGGCAAAGCAGTGTCTTTTGTACATTCCAATACTCAGGCATAACAATCAGAAATCAATGGGAATGTTACACTATCCAGAACGTTAGTACTGACAATAAGATCTAATGCTTAGTTGAACTAGGCTCCAGAGTTTGTTTCCATTCATCTATTTCAGAGAACTGGGTGATCTGCATCAAAAGGAACAAGGAAAAAATCCATATGAGAGTCAACATCTTTATCACCAATGACTTGAACTTTATTGACACGTTAAATATGTTGAAATCAACTTAGTTTAAGGTGTCTCATCACTACTTTGATAAATTAGAATACATGGAATATAATCATAAACTATATTTTCATTTCCCATTCTTTATAATTTATTTATTAGGAAAACACTTCTTTTTAACTTTGATTAAGATAAATAAGAAATTAAGTATTCTAGGACCCTTTGAATTCTGAAGATAAGCTCAAAATTTAGATTAAACATGTCCAGTTCACACAAAATCATTATTTAAAACATGATATATCTTTTCCCCTTTCTAGTTGAACCAACTGCAAGCAGAAAACTGAAGAGTAAGAGCATCTTATTTAGCCATATTGCTCATCATGGTTTATGATCCCACTAGAAGCAAAGGATGATAGAAGGAAAAGAGTAACAGGAACAGGAGAATTTTTAATAAAGTAGAATTATCATACTATGGTTTCATCTTTCCCGCTCTCCTTAGATTTGGAGCTGACTTATGAGCTTATGAAATTTCTAAAGGTCTCTTTCCTCAAGATAATGGATAGCTCTTACAATCCAGCAACTATGTTGGTGGCACATCTGTTTTGTTACTGTCTTGCTCACAGTCCAGTTGTACCAGGACAGTGGGGTATTTTCAGACAGGGAAAAGAAAGTGTCAAGAGACAACATAGGAGACATGATTTACTGGAGAAAGCTTACAAAATATCAGTGACTGCTCCAAGAGCTCAGTGGCAACAGGCTGACAGATAACACTTCCATCCCTCACAGTGCTTCACCAAGCAGGGCCTCTTCTCCCTCAGTGTTTTGTCCAGTAGTGGTGGCTGGAGAAGTGTCATATCCATTCCACAGAGCTCTCAGTTTTACATGCATCCCAATTCAGAGAGAGGTTGTTATGTGAGGCTGCAGAAGAAGTGCCATCATTAGCATTGGTTTTTTCAGTTAGTTTGTATGACCAGAATCCCAAAGAGCACATTTTCTGGTGTACATGCAAGAAATGAACATCCTCCATAATTTGCCTTAGATTCAGGAGTGCCCATAAGAGAAAGTCATCATAGTTCAAGAGGGTATGTATCTGGTATTTCCAGCCCAGGCTTGTTCTTGAAGTTCCTTTAAATTGGCTAGGTTATTGGGATCAGAAAGTGGCCATTCATAGTCTGCTTTAGGGATGACATATTCTCTTACTCTATTCTTAATTCCTCAAAATGCAGTCTTTCACCTCCACCCTGTTTCTTCTTAAATCCAATTGCCTATCCAACTCCCTCTTGGGTTGGTTCTCATGCCAGTGTTTTATGTGAATGGACAAAGTCTGATTCGCAACTCTTGAGTGTCCTGTACACTAATATTTCTAAAACTACGCACTAAAACTACAGATAACTACTCATGTTCACCACCTTCAAACAGCTGGCCTGCCTTTTGTCCTCTAGATTATTCACATGTGAATTGAGCACCAATTTATTCATTTTCCAATTTTGAGAGATGATAGTGAGTTCTGTGAGCAATGCCATTGAAAATCATTTCCTTTGCTTTAAGGAGGGCACCAAAAAGCTTAGCACTTCTACATCTTGGGTGAAAGTTAGACCTCAGAACATTAATGGTTGTCTCCAAAGAGAAATTGTCTTGACAAATATTCTCTGGATTTCCAACAAGTAGGCTTGCTATACATCAGCAATGATACAAGGGGCTGTAGAGCCCACTAAAGTATTTGAAGAATTATTGTGTGGTTGTTACAGATAACTAGGTCACATGTTCTCTGTTTAGCATAGTAACTCTTCTATCTTGCTCATATCTGCTGTCTCTTGGGACCAATGTTCAACTGAACACCTTGATTTGTATTCATGTGATAGGAATGATTTTTTAGTAAAGGTGATGTTTGCTTGGTAACTTTCTTAGACTGTTCAGGCTGCCAATAACATAATATCACCAATAGAATGTTTTTTTTTAAATTAATTTCTATAGTTAGAGAAGCTAGAAATCTGAGATCAGTTGATCACTGAGTTCTGGTGAGGTCTTCTTCCTGAGCTTTAGATAACTGCATTTACATTGTATTTTCAAATGGAGGGAATAGAACAAACTCTGGTGTCTCTTCCTTTTCTTATAAGAACAGTGAGCCCATCAAAGGAGGTCTACACTTATGACCACTATGTTCTGTATGACCTCATGTTCTAAGGGAATTTCAGCAAAATATGGACTCTGTGACTAAAGATATGCAATAGATGATGTTCAGTGGGTGATTAAGAAACCTGGATGAGAAGTTGAAAGAAATTAAAATGCTGAGTCCTAAATATATTGCAAGAAATCTAAAAATAAAATGTCAAAAATTTGAAACATATTATAAAAAGTAAAATTAGGTCTCACAATAGCAAAATTGTGGAACAAAGTTAGATGCCCTCTAGTAGATGAATGGCTAAAGAAAATGTGGTGTATATACACAATGGAATATTACTCAGCATTAAAAGAGAATAAAATCTTGGCATTTGCAAGTAAATAGATGGAATTGGAGAATATTATGCTAAGTGAAGTAAGCCAATCCCCCCAAAACAAATGCTGAATGTTTTCTCTGATATGAGGATACTAATCCATAATGGGGATTGGCAGGGGAGGGGGCATGGGAGGAATGGAGGAACTTTAGATAGGGCAAAGGGGAGGGAGGAAAAGGGAGTGGGCATGGGGGTAAGAAAGACGAAGCAATGAGATGAACATCATTACTCTAAGTACATGTATGAAGACACAAATGACTCTACTTTGGGTACAACCAGAGACATGAAAAATTGTGCTCTATATGTATAATATGAATTGAAATGCCTTCTACTATTATATATAACAGATTAGAATAAATAAAAATAGTAAATTATATATTAGGAAGATAATATATTCAAATTATATAACATATTAAAAAATTCTCAATATACTGTGGAAGATGATAAAGAAAGAAAAAACAAAAAAGTTTATCATGGTAATAGAAGACTCAAAACTGAGATTCAACATAAGATAAAGGTCAGAGTGTTTATTTACTGATTGGTTCTTTAATAATTTTTTGGCTAAGTCTGTACTGATCACTGCAGATAAATCAACAAACTGAACAGACATGGTTCAAACCTTCAATAAGCATGCAAGCTTGTGGGGAGACTAGAATATAACAATTATTTTAGTATAATAACATGATGATAAATTTTTAGATGCTGCTTTTGTTAGGGGTCAGAGGCAGATAAGAATTTATTATACCTAATTTAATCAGAAAAGAGTTTACTACAGATAAATCAGTGATTCCAGAATCATTGCAAGGTCTGAGAAACAGAAGTACAGATTGAATTTCAGGAAAGACCTTTAAATTTATACTGTAGAACTAAGGACCCCAGGGGAATGCTATGTGAAGTGCATTGAGAATAATGACCTCTGAAAATGTACACTCAGGCCCTGGAAACTGTGAATGTGACTCTGTTTCACAAACAGGGTATTTGTCCATGCAACTAAGTTAAAAATCTCGAGATCATCCTGGATTATCCAGATAAGCCCTAAATCCCACTACAAGTGTCCTCACAAGAGCTACAAAGAGGAGAAACCATATGAAGACAGAGGCATAGGCTGGAGTGGTGTAGTCACAATGAATCCTGGTAGATAGCAGATGTTGGAAAAAGCAAGGAATGGATTCTTCCCTAGAATATTCAGAAGAGAGTGCCAACCAGTCTGCAATTTGATTTTGGTCTTCTGGTGGTCAAAACAATAATGAAACAAATGATACAGTATTCTTTGTATCAATTTTTTTTCTTCTATTTTGATGGAGACTCAGTGAGTTTTAATTTTGTAAAACTCAGATCTTTTTTCAAGACTAAACAATACAATAAATGTGAATTGTTTTTAGCTACCAAGTTAATGATAATTTGTTAAACGACCTTGTGAAACTAATATATCCACTCTTCTGGGATTAGAAAACCATGCACTGAAGAGAGGCAGTCTACTCTGCAGTTACTAGTGCCACAAGACACCATACATGAATCTTCCATGATCAAGAGACCTCCTACAATCCAAAGGCACTAATTCTGCCTCTATCTACAGTAGCAGCCTAGGTCTGTTATGAACAGGCAGTAAGCATCAGCTAACATATCCATGCCCATGCTACATAATAAGTAACTATAAACTAACTGGAATATAGAACTACAGAATGGATGATGCTGGCTGGAGGTATGAGCTGTAATGTGAATTTAATATTCAGGGTAGAAGAAAAACAATTTCTCTAGAATAAAATATTGGGAACTAACATCTAACATCTGACAATGTGAGAACTAATAATGTACAAAACATTTCCTGAACAAAGGATCGTTCTGAATCTGCCAAGTCAAAAGGATTAATAAATATGGGAGGGGCATTGGTAAATAAACCTTTAAAGGTATATTGAAAAACATTTTTAGTTTCAGAAATTTATAAAAATTCCTGTGTATTGTGGGGGAATAAAAGGTACCTTCATACAATGCTGGTGGGACTGTAAATTCCTATCACTCTGGAAAGCAATATGGAGATCACTCAGAAAACTTGGAATGGAAACATCATTTGATCCAATTATCCCACTCCTCAGTATATATCAAAAAGATTTAGAATCAGCATATGACAGTGACACGGCCACATCAATTTTTAGAGCAGCTCATTCACAACAGCAAATCAATGGAACAAATTTAGGTGTCCTTCAATAAATGAATGAATGAAGAAAATGTGTGTTATATATAGATAATGGAGTATTTCACAGCCACAAAACATAACTTTATGACATTTGCCAGCAAATGGATGGATCTGGAGATTATCATGCTAAGTCAAATAAGCCAGACCCAAAAAAATAAAAAGGGGAATATTTTCTCGGATATGTGGAAGCTAACCCACAATAAAGGGTTGGGGAATGAGGGGAAGAATAGAAGTTCAATCAAGTTCACTAGATGAGACAATGGGGAATGGAAGAAAAGAATGGAAATAGGAAAAGGAAAGACAGTGGAATGAATCTGATGAAAAATTCACACGCACATATATGAAAACGCAGTGAATCCCACCATTGTGTACCTTTATAAGAATGGGACTCTTATGGAATAAGATATATTCCATGCTTATTTAATTATATCAAAATATATTCCGCTTATCTGTAACTAAAAAGAAACAATAAATTTCTTTTAAAAAACCTTATATACATACAAAATCACTATATATATACATGATGTGTGTCCAGTGAAACTGAGATCCAAAGAATTATATGATTCTCATCTTCAGTGGCAGAGAAAAATATATTGTCAGTCAATGCATTGCTTCCTTTTCTGATAAAGCCTGGATCCCTTCTTCCCTCAAAAGTCACAACCATGTGCTTAGTGA
Organism: Urocitellus parryii; assembly: GCF_045843805.1. Taxonomy (NCBI): domain Eukaryota; kingdom Metazoa; phylum Chordata; class Mammalia; order Rodentia; family Sciuridae; genus Urocitellus; species Urocitellus parryii. The sequence continues at coordinate 60,942,136 of NC_135540.1, forward strand.
CACAGACAATTTAAATTCAGGCCTAAAGTAATGTCTCGTCACAAGCAGGCTGAAAAATAATGCTCAGGCTGGCACTCTTGAAAACTCATTATTGTAAACATAATCAAAACAGCATAAAGTGTGAAATGGAATATATTATTCTAAACATCTTATTATAAGATAAGAAGATATGCTATGACAATTTCATACTATTTTTTTAAAATATTAACTGAAATTTTAAAATTTTAAATAAAGTTATGTCTGTATGTGATTAAACATTTCAGACAATACTAAAAGTATTTTTTTTGGGAAAAAATTCTCTCATTTTTCCTTTCATTTCCTCAAAGGGTTTAATATATCATACTTTAATTACACCATATATTCATTGCTGTATTGTTATTCTTGAATTTTCAGCTATGTTCAATATCTGCTGACTTACACACTGAAGTATGAAACTTTGTCTTTTTTTAATTTCTGAATCTATCTATCTATCTATCTATCTATCTATCTATTTTTTACATACATAATAGTGGAATGTATTACACTCATTATTACCTGTTTACAGCACAAGTTTTTGTAACTATGTATATAAAGTATGTTCACACCAAATTATGCCATTATACATGTACTATTTTGCATTACAATTCTTAATACACATATACACCACAATTTTTCATATTTCTGTTTGTATATAAGGTATGTTGACACCAACTCCAAATCTTCTTACATATATTTTGTATAATGATGACCATCACATTCCCCCATCCTTGTTATTCCCCTTCCCCCTCCCTTACCCTCCTACCCCTCTTCCCTATCTAGAAATAATCTTCTTCCCATGCTCTCCCTCTCTACCCCACTTTGGTCTCCCCTCTTATATCAGGGAAAACATTCGACATTTGTTTTTTGGGGGATTGACTAACTTCACTTAGCATTATCTTCTCTAATGCCATCCATTTACCTGCAAATGCCATGATTTTGTTCTTTTTTAGTGCTGAGTAATATTCCATTGTGGATCAATGCCAATTTTTTTTTTTTTTTTTATCCACTTACCCACTAAGGACATCTAGTTTGGCTCCACAGTTTAGCTATTGTGAATTGTGCTGCTATAAACATTGATGTGGCTGTGTTCCTGTAATATGCTGTTTTTAGGTCATTTGGATATAGTCCGAGAAGAGGAATAGCTGAGTCAAATGGTGGCTCCATTCAGGATTTCCAAGGAATCTCCATACTGTTTTCCATATTGGCTGCACCAATTTGCAGTCCCACCAGCAATGTATGAGTGTACATTTTTCCACACATCCTCACCAACACTTGTTGTTGTTTGTCTTCATAATAGCTGCCATTCTGACTGGAATGAGATGGTATCTTAGAGTAGTTTTGATTTGCATTTCTCTGATTGCTAGAGATGTTGAGCATTTTTTCATATATTTGTTGACTGATTGTATATCTTCTGAGAAGTGTCTGTTCAGGTCCTTGGCTCATTTATTGATTGGATTACTATTACTTTTTTTTTTGGTGTTTAGCTTGTTGAGTTTTTTATATACCTTAGAGATTAGTGCTCTATCTGATGTGTGAGGGGTAAAAATTTGCTCCCAGGATGTAGGCTCCTTGTTCACCTCACAGATTATTTCTTTTGCTGGGAAAAAACTTTTTAGTTTGAATCCATTCCATTTGTTGATTCTTGGTTTTAATTCTTGTGCTATAGGAGTTTTATTAAGGAAGTTGGGGCCTAGCCCCACGTGATGAAGATTAGGGCCTTTTTTTTTTCTTCTATTAGACACAGAGTCTTTCATCTTAATAAGTCTTCCTACATTTTTCCTCCATCTGTCACGCAACATTGTGATTGAAGTTTACAATAATTTGATTATGCAATATATTCAGGACTGAAATGTACAGTAACACAACTATCTGTTCTTCTTGAGATATATATATATATATATAGATATATATATAGAGATATCTATATATATATATATATATCTATTTTAGATTTGCTTAATTTTTTTTGTACTTACCACTATGTCAACTTTAATCTCTCTCCCACTAGAGCTGACAAGTTCATTTATATGAATTAGGCCATTGATTTCTTTTTTTGTTGTTGTTGTTTGTTTTTGTTTGTTTGCATTTGTTTGTTTGTTTGTTTTTGGTGCCAGGGATTGAACCCAGAGGCACTTCACTTAACTACTGAGCCACATCACCTGCTGGTTTTGTATTTTTTGGTTTTGTATTTAGAGATAAGGTCTCACTGAATTGCTCAGGGCCTCGCTAACTTCCTGAAGCTGCCTTTGAACTCATGATCACTCTGCCTCCGTTTCCACCGTGTCTGGCTAAGAATTCATGTTTTTAAAAATATTTTTAGTTGTAGGTGGACAAAATACATTTTTATTTTATTTATGTGGACCTGAGAATTGAACCCAGTGCCTCACGCATGCAAGAGGAGTGCTCTACCACTGAGCCCCATCCCCAGTCCCAAGAATTCATTTTAAAGAAGCTTCTTAGGTATCTTTCTGATGAGCCTCAGAATGGACCAGAATCTCCTTCCAGTGAAATCTATGAGATTCTGGTGTCCTTTCTCCCAACTTAGACCTTTGATGTTTCCATACCTTGTCTTTGACATTTGGGTTTACTTTATCTTTGTTGTTTTTGTTCTTGTTATGCTATGGCTAAATATGGAATTCTAGGTAGTATTTTCTTTTAAGAGTTTTAAATGGAATGCTCCACTCATTTCTAGGTTTCAGAATCAATGAGAAATCAGATTCTGTTGATTTCTGATCTTTCTGTACTTTATGCTTACTTTTTCAAATCTTTGGAAACTTGTAATGCCTTTTTAATTTGCTTAGTATTATGATCACCTGACTTGGCCTGGGTATATTTTATGTAAAAATTACATCCTTATATTTTGTAATCTTTTTCTTTAGTTTTTCTATGATTATTTCTCATCTCCATTTTACCCTATTTCAATTTGGAACTCTTGTTACTTAGATATTAATATTTTTTCTGTAGGTCCTTCAAATTTACTTGTGCTTCTTCTCTGCTGTGTTTTGAGTAGTAAGATTAGACCCAGTGGTGCTTAATCACTGAGCCACATCCTCATCCATTTTTAAATTTTATTTATTTATTTATTTATTTTGAGACAGGCTCTCATTAAATTCTAAGAACATCACTGAATTGCTGAGGCTAGTCTTGAACTTGCATTCTTGCTGTCTCAGGCTCCTGAGACTTTGGGATTACAGGTGCATGCCACTGTGCCTAGTCTCTGTCTGATTCTATATTGCCTACTTTTGTTCTATTTCCTGTGAGATTTTCTGAGCTCTTTCTCCTTTTCTTTCTTCTTTATTTTGGTGCTAGGGATTGAACCCAGGGGCATTTTACCAATAAACTACATCCCCATTTTTTAAAATTCTTTTATTTAGAGATGAGATCTCACTATGTTGCTGAGACTGGCCTAAAATTTGGGATTCTTCTTTGTCAGCCTCCCGAGTTGCTATAATTACAGGCATGGACCACCCTGCTGGGTCTAAACTATATTTCTGATATTTATGTGCTAGTCTATTTCTATTACTTGATTTTTATTTTCCAAAATGTTTTTGTGTTCCAAATGTTGTTCTTTTAATAGTATTCTGTACTCTGATATTTTTAATGTCTCTATGAAAATAGAGGACCAAGTCTTGACTACATTGTACCTTGGAGAAAATTTCAGATCCAAAACATAGCAGGGATTATGTTGTAAGATGTTCAGAAGGTTGATTTTTTACATGCTAAGTTTGTGAAGACTCATATATACTGAAAATATTGAGTACACAGTTGGTCATTCAAGTATAGAATACAGAGAAAATGTTCAAGCTGTTTATAAATTAAGAGTGATATCTCCATATGTATAGAAACTATGGTCATATGACTGGACAAAGTCAAAATGGAGTAGGACAAAAAGAAAAGATAATAGATTCATAATCTGAGATGTGACATACTGATATTTAGGCAGGGAGAGAAAAAGAGAAACAAGAAAAAGATTGTGAAAGGCTAAAATTATGGAAGCAGAAAATAAAGAAACTGTCATACGCTGGAAAACAGAATTGAAGAAGAAGCAATTATTTGCAGACAATTATTTTTTAGGAATAAAATAACCTCTTTTATTCCTATGGGATATGATATAGTCCTGTCCACACTTGAAACTGTGTTTCAAAGAACATGAAAAAGCAGGCGATAAAAAAAAAATCTAATCTCAAATAAAATACCAGTATCTCAATGGACTAAGAACAGCTCAAAAATGATAAACACAGAACAAAGACTGAAGTCATGGGCCTCCTTAATTTAGATTCTAAAGGAGGCATGGCTGTGAAAAAGACATTGAGATGTTTGGGAAATTGTGGATGAAAAGTAAGTAGCAGCACAGAACTGGGGACCAAACATGACTCACTGCATAAAGTCAAGGGTCTTCTGAATTAATTAAATGGACCCTTAGAGTAGTTGCTGCTCATTAGGGTACAGAAAAACAATGGGGAAAGGGAAAATCTGCTTCCTAGGGACTGAGTAAACTGCTGTCTGACACTGTATCTGTCATATTTCATGCCCACAAATATTACAGAGATAAATATAAGCAGAGTAAAAATTAAGAGTCAAAAAGTACAAAAAGACTTGCATTCACAACAAGAAGTCAATGGTAGCCAAAATAAATCATAGATATAATTCTTCTATTCTAAATTAATTTTAAAGCATTTTACATCAAAGATTTAATAACAAGCATCTTGGTGATGTTTCATGATTATAAATTTTAAAAGCAAAAAATATGTTTTTCAAGTATCATGAAATAAAGTCAGAATGAAATAAAACAACAGCAACTATGTATAAAAATTAATTAGCTACCTTGAAAATAAAACGTAGTTATAAAATAAAAATATCCAACAATAGGAAAGAGTCTACATTTTGCATGATAAGAAACCAGTCTGAGGCTGAGCAAGATAAAAACCAATAACATGATACCAAGCTAATTTTATTAAAACTGCAGAATGTCTAAGATAAAACAACTTGAAAGTAGACCTCGAAGGAACAGGTTATCTACAAGTAATGAAATAACAAAACTTGTCTTCTCAGCATTCATAGAAGTAGATAGAAAACAGGGTTTTTTTTCTTTAAAAAGTTGTGAAACTCATACACAGAGAAATCAACATTAAATATAAGCAAAAAGTAAAGATATCTTTGGACATATTAAAGACCAAAACTGATCACAAATCACATATTTTTATTAAATTTTTTTGAGGAATATTCTTATTAAAGAAAACTATTAAACACAAAGAACAGAACTATTGAACAAAAGTTACCTAATTAAAAAATATTTACTGTAAAATGCAACACCAATTTAAATTAAAGTGTAGTAGCCATATTAGTATTAGGCAAAAAAAAAAAAAAAAAAAAAGAAAAGAAAGAATTCAAGGTGAAAAAGAATAAGAAACTGAAAGAAAGGAATATAATACACTAATGTTGTAAAAGATCCAAGTAATATCTTTTTTTATATAGGACATATGATTTATTTTTTTATATAAGTTTGCATATATTTAATATAAACTGTCATGTTTATACTTTAATTAAAGAATATCATACATGCATTTCTTGATGAGTCTGAATGTAATAAAATGTAGATTTAAACAGGCCCCAAGGGTCATATTTTTTATATCATCATTGTTTATTGAAAACTTTAACGTTTTTCTTTTTTATTTTTTCCATTCCTTGACTACTTTTTTTTGCCATTATACATGAGCTCTCTTATTATTATTATTATTATTATTTGCATTACAATTCTTAATACACCTTTAATCTATCATGATCATCCACTTTTATGGGCCTGATTACATTGTGTCAAAATACTCAAGTGGAAAAATGAAAATCTGGAGAAGTTGACAAATGTACAAGCTTAAAAAAAATCTAAAGCACTGATCTAAAAAAAATCTAATTAAATAAGCAATAATAGCTAGAAAATACAAGCTTTCAGTTTAAATTTTCATTAACAATTTAAAAGATAGTTAATATATAGTTCAATATTTGTGTGAATACAATCCATATGAGTGTACATACATTTGTTCACCTACTAGCCTTTTAATTAAGCTGCTATTTATGTATTTGTGCTAATGTATATGTTTGCCTACTTGCACACATACATATAAATAAGTACAAAGCAAATACATTATACTTACCGATCTCTCATATTATATTGGATATACTTATGATTATAGACATATATAAATACTTATAATTTATATGCTCATGCCATATATAGACATTTGCACATATACATATAAACACTTCCTTTATAAGTACATGGATATGTATACACTATGTAAGTGTGCATATTTGAATGTGTATATAGAGACAGACAGAGGAGAGAGAACCCTAATTTCAAGAAATTTTTAAAAATGCAATAGTTTTTAAAGTAACAATGGAACATTAACAATCTTGCTATGGACTCATTGACAAAGAAGAATTCAAACATTTTATACAAGCCACATATATGTGTGTGTGCATGTGTGTGTGTGTATATATATACACACACACGTATATATTCCAGTTCAACTTAAATCACACCTTTTTCACATCACCTTTATCACTTAATTGATTCCACAGTATAATTTACTAATATACATAAAGTTTAAATCTAAATTATGAGATATTGAAAGCTTCTAAGTGTGAACTACATATTACACACTTTTATAAGACAGCTATATTAAAGTTCCAACCTAAATTGTGAGATATTGAAAGCCTCTAGGTGTGAACTACATATTACACACTTTTATAAGACAGCTATATAGGTGTGTTAATACTTGGTCCACATTGTGTTTGTTTAAGATCCCAGGAATCCGAGTCACTGTAGATTGAAATCTAATTATTTGCAAAAACTTTTTAAAATGTTACACATTGAATATATATTCTCCATTGGAACACATAGTTTAAAATAAAATTTTCTCAATTTTAATTTCTGTTAAATAGTTTGTGTTTTAATGTAATTATATTGGTGTTTCAAGCTTTTCAGGAGTTTTAATTCATATTAACAAAGACTTACTTAAAAGTTGGAATTTATTGATTATAAAATGTTTTCAGCTTATATCTCACAATATTTAGTTATCAGGAATAATAATTCTATGGACATTCTTGGTTGAAATATGGACAACTTATGGCTCAGAAAATGTACTAAATAATAATTCCTATCACTGTTGAGGATTTACATTCTTGACATATTTTATTTTGCAATATCCTGATATCTATGATACCTTAAGTAACTTATCTTAGTAAACTGTTTAGTCAGTGTATCATAGAGTCAAGGTGGAAATCCAAGTAATCTGACTCTATGAATCCATACTATTCAATTATTCTATACATATATTTGCACACATATGTTTGGAAATTTCTGCAATAGAGCATTTCTACATCAAACTTTCTTCTATACTACAGAATTGACACTATTGTTCTAAATATTAAAATTATTTCCAAATGAGGGAACTCATTGCAATAAATTGAGTCAAATATTAAAAATATGGCCAATAATAACTTTATGTATTTAGACTTAAGTGTGTGAGATATGAAAACTTATGTAGAAAAAGACCTGAAAAATCATTTGTATAACATTTCTACCAAAATAATAAGGAACTTTGGGTTCCAATGCAATAGGGTAATTTTTTCAGCTTCATCCAATTATTGTCTTAGTTGTTAAAAAAAAAATAACTTGGGGGAGAGGGAGCTAGGATGTAGCTCAATGGCAATGTGTTTGTCTCATCTAGACAAAGCCCTGAGTTGATCCCTAGTTAAAACAACACAAAACAAAACAAAACAACAACAACAACAAAAACTTCAACAACATAAAAAACAACCTGGTACTTTTTATTTTTTTGTAGCACATGTAATATCAGTTTGTTAAAGGGTTGCCTCAAAAATATATGTTTGTGCTAGTCAGTGTTTCATAGCTGTGACCAAAATACCTAACAAGAACAATTTAGAAAAGGAAAGGTTTATTTTGCTCATGGCTTCAGAGGTTTAGTCAATGCATAGTCAGCCTACTCCATTTCTCTGGGCCCAAGGTAAAGCAGAACATCATGGTGGAAGAGCTTGCTGAAGGAGTATTGCTCTACTCATGGTGGCTAAAAAGCAGAAAGAGGAGATAGGAACTCAGGAAAGATGAACCCCTCTGGTACACAACCTCAGTGAGCCACCACCTCCTTCTAGTACACCCAAAGTGCCCACAGTTAACACCCAGTCAGTCCATTCAAGCAAGGATGGAATGATTAGGTTATAGTGCTCATAGTCATTCTTTTACCTCTAAGTACTCCTGCATTAACACAGCAGTTTCTGGGGACACCTTATATCAAAACCATAACAATGCACTATTTTTTTAAGTTTCATAAACTGAACAGATACTTTTTCTGATCTGGGTGGACAACAGACCCACTGGAGATAAAATAATTATGTCAAAATCAAATGCTTATGAGAGTGTATTTATCTTGTATCATCCTTTTAGAATAATATACTTTATCCAGAATAACAAACTTTACCTAAATGTGTAAATTTTTTTCATATTAGGCTCAAGTGGTGGTTACATATTTGGATTAATGCCCACTTAATATCAAAGTTAACGCTATTTTATGAGATTATATTTTACCTTGTGAGATTTCCTTAAGTACAAATTTATTGCAAAATCTGGTGAGGAATTGACATGACTTTCTCTTACAAGTTAATTCTCCTGGCTTTGGAAAGAATTCTAAAATTCCTATCAAGTATCTGCAAATTATTTGAAATAGTTTCCTAATATTCTTTGTTTTTCCATACAAAATACAGTTGAACCAGAAGACCACAGCATTTAGAGGGTTCAATTCATCAATTTTGTAACATGTATGAGATTTAATTTAATTTTAGAATAAAATATGACTTACCTACCTATCCATCAGATTCACTATGATATTTCTTAAAAATAAAGAAATGTAGACAGCAAAATAACTAGATAGTCTAATTACTCCCATGTCATTATTTTTCTACATGATCCTGTGAATGGTATTTCTGCAACAAAGCATTTTGTTCATCAAATTTTTTCTATCAAGTTATAATTTCTATTATTTGTTATTAAAATAGTCATTGAGCTAAAGTACCTACATATATTTTAACTTATTAATCTAACAAACAAAAGCAAATAGATCTACACAGTTAATAGATGTTTTTAAATATCTCTTAGTTTAAAAAATCACACTATTGAGCTGGGGATATGGCTCAAGCGGTAGCTCGCTCGCTAGCCTGGCGTGCGTGGGGTGCTGGGTTCATCCTCAGCGCCACATAAAAATAAAATAAAGATGTTGTGTCCACCAAAAACTAAAAAATAATAAATAAATATTAAAAAATTCTCTCTCTCTCTCTCAAAAAAATCATACTCTTTGAAAATATTAGAAATAACAAAGCTCAATTGCCAAGTAAAGTATTATTTGTTAGATAATAAAATATCAAAAGATAGAAAAGCAAAGAATATTTTAATTTAGTATATTATGATTATTTCACTGTCTCCACCTGAGGGTAGTATAGTTAATTTTGTGCTGCTGTAACAGAATATCTGAGAATGGGTAATTTATACAATAAAAAAAATTCAGTTCTTGAGGCTGAGAAGTCCAAAGTGGATGGGATTTTCATCTTCAGATGAGCCTTCTAGCTGTGTCATTCTATGATGTAAGACAGAAGGCAGCCAGAGGAAGAGAGACAGAGATAGATCCAGAAAAGGAAACTCAGAGAATGAGGAAAGGAGACGAATCCATTGTGACAATAATAGTATCAATCTATTTATGAAACTAAACCTCCACTTCAAGGTCCTTCTCTTCAGTATTGTTGCATTGGGGATTCAATTTCCAACACAAAAGTGAAGAACACATTTAAACTATAGTAAGTTTTTAAAAAATCATTTTTATTGTCAATAACACAGCCTGAAATATACTGAGTCAATAGACTGGATGATTCAAAACAGCTAGACATTATGTGCCTTAAGAACTTCATTGAACATGGGAAAGTGCCAACAAATGCAGAATATGCCATTGGCGAAAGAAAACAGTGATTTCATAAGGTTTTACACGCATATTAATTTTGATTTATCCTTGAAGTTCTAGCTGTTTTTCTTTTTTTTCCTCTCAGGGTCCTCTGATGAGGACCACATAATGTTCTATTTGAAGTGCTTTGCTCAGAGCTGGACCAATACATGCTTAACAATATTTTTTTCTTAGTTGTAACATCATTGTTTTATTTAATGAATTATCAAGGATTTAGCATTCAAATCATTAGTAATAATTTTAAAGTAATTTTAACATGCATTTGGCATATTAAATCTTTCATTACACTACCTACATATTTTATAATTTAATAGAGATTCAAAGTATAATTTAGCTAATATTTATTTAATGTTATATTTTTCTTTTAATTAAATTATTTAATCATGATGATTATTATACTATTTTGATAAACATTTTTTTTCTGAATTCAAAGACACAATGGTCAAATTCCTCAGAATCAGTTTTTTAATCTAGGAAAGAATTATATAAAATACACATTACATAACTAACTATGACATGGTCACATAAAACATATTTAAATAGATGATTATATATATTTATATACACACATATTTACACACAAATATATGTATATATATATATATACACACACACATACATGTATGCATACATTATAGTATAACTTTATGTAGAAATCACCATAGATCTTGGCATTCTTATGAATACACAAACACACAGAAACATGTATGCACATACAGTATTTTTCTTTTTAAAAATATCTTTATGTCTTAAATATACTAGTCCATAATCCCATACAAATATTACTGTAATATTATGAATTTTAAAATTTACATGTGCATGTAATAATAAAGCCAACACAAAAAGAATAATAAAAGCCTGTGTAATAAAATTAACACATTTTAAATGGTTCCTGCAATTATTTCTGGAATGATAACCCAGATCTTCCTATTCTATTTAATCTGTTTTTCTCTGCTTAAATTTTACTTATACTATGGGATCAACACTATATGTTGTTTGTACTTTAGCTTTTAATTATAACAAAATATATTGACAACAATCAATATTCATACATGAGGACATACTATATTTTATGAATTTATATAGGTTAAGAATTACTCAGTTAATTTATTATCATTTTGAATATAATCAAATTTTCGTTGTTTAAAGCTAACATACATTACAATACATCTTGGAAAAATCTGTATGAATGCATTCATACAAGGTAAAATATTTCTGCAATAGAATTGCTTTGTTAGTAGTTATGCATATATATTTTACATTTTAGTAGATAGTATAGACTGCAGTCCAGAAACGTTGTAAAGTTATACACTTCAAAATAATTGTATTTTAGCATGCCCATTGCCTCACATTCCACTACAATATTAATATTTCAATTTATGGTTTAATAAATGAGAGCATTAGTACTGGGCTTGGAGACCAAAGTTTTCTTATATCAATATTCTGTACACTTGTGACTATGTCTGCTACAGTAAAACATAGTTTCACAAGAAGCTTTTTTTTTTTTCCTTCTTTGCAATAAGTTATCACTTGGTACTTCTGGTTATTCACTGAGATGAGAAAGAACTATAATACATAAGGCTTCTGAGTTTTACAAAGCTTCAGTTAAAGCTTGGATTGTTGCAAAGCTCATTCACTTTACATTTGCTTAAAAATACTCTCGCTTCATCTGAGTGGTTTACCTACATAAACCTTACTTGAATTCCATTTGCTATTTCTCCTGTTTTTCCAAAATTGCTTCTATCAAGAACATTGGAAAATACCTAGAAGCCTGAAGCTTTCCCAAGGCTGTGTTATACTCAAATGCAAGGGAATGATTGATATGAGAAAAGTATCACTTGCACAAACTCTGCATAATAAAGATTAGTTTCTCCATCAATATAAGTTTAATTTACACCAGTGGAGAGCTCAGGCAATTTACAATAAGTTTATATTTTTTCCTCATGAGAATATTGTGGGTTTCTTAGTTATGCAACTATTGCAATGTCAGTACATTGACCCACCAATGCCCAAGTTCATTTTGTATAATGTAAAAATGTCATAAACTGCTAAACACAAAACAAATCAAGACAAAAATCTGTATTGAATATTGGAGCCAAAAGTAAGACTGTTGATATACGGAAATAAAAGAAAAACGATAAAAGTCCCAGTGTTTTGAAATGAAATGATATGAGCACAGACTTTCAAATAACTCTTTAATTTTATGACAAATTTTCCATTGATTAAGTTAAAAATCTGAGTAATGAGTCCTAAATTAGGTCTCCATATCCTTCAGGCTAGCAGTTTTTCTAAGCATAAAACTCTATTGATCCTATGTCTGCCTTATTGTACGTGAGAATAGAATGCAATCCATTTTCAGGGAAAGCAAAGCCATTAGACTCCTCATGCATTCAATTAGGCTATTACTTTATCTATCTTAATTGATACTGCTAATAGTATAATATATAATTGCTCTATATAGGCAGAAAACGTGCTTGTTAATGAGTCTTAGCTAATTCAAAGAATGGCATTTAAGCACTATCAGTAGAACTATACTTAGGCCCCAGAATCAATATGTGACCTCTCTTTCCAGGCATGTAGCAGGTGGTGGGAAACAATTATTCAAATTTGATGATAACTGAAAATGAATTTCAGTGTACTTCAGCTTGTTTTCAGGGCCATAAGATTTCTTTTTTCTCTTTCTTTCTTTTTTTTTTTTTTTTTTTTTTTTTGTTCTTTGTTTTTTTGGACATTATCCAAGGATATAATTTGAGATCTGGATCAATGATCAAGTGGTTCTGAAATTGAATTCACTGGTTTTCATAAACTTAATGCTTAATTAAGTCATACAAAATACCCTATGAAATCCTCAGCTCTTAAGAAAAAAAACACAAATGTTTAGAAATTAGTACCTTCAAACTTATTTGAACCAAAAACAAAACAAACAAATAAACAACAACAACAAAACCCATTGTATATCTAGAACCTGTATAGAAAGAAGTGAAGACTAGAGACTGTGTTACAATATATGACTTCTAAAAATGTTGGTCTATGTTTAATGCAAATTGCTTCAGGAGTACAAAGTAAGCAATTTTCCTAGCTATTTATTTCTTTGAATGAGATGCTATTTAACCCATCCTTATGAGTATGTTCTCAACCTGAAAGGGAGAGTTCCCTGATCATCTGTAGGAGGTGGTGAACTATGGGTGGGAAGTGGGGTTGGGGAGCGAAAAAGGAGTCCCAGGATGTTTTTGTTTCAAACGTATGCTCTCCTACTCCCTAGAATTGCTTGTTAAGATGTTTATTAAATTCTGTTTCATTTAGTCAGCATACTGTAGTAGCTGAAAAGAAATTGAGCTGTAAAGAAATTTAGGTCCTAGAAAGATCATTTGACTTGTCCAAGACCTTATCCAGCAGTTATTCCCCAAGATATAATTAGATTTAGGATTCCTTAGAATGTATTTTAATTTTGTGGTGGGGTGCTTAGATCACTGAACCATGAACTTAATTTAGAAAAATTTGCATAAGACTATGCTTTTTCAATCAATTTATGCAGCATATCTGCCATATTTTCAATCTGGAGAGATCATATTTTGCAAAATCAGTTGAAAAAAATGAAAGTTTCAGTCCTGACACAAAGATTCCCTCTCTTCAGACCTTTATAAATTTTATCAAGTATTTCTACTAGTTCTTCCCAGGGAAACCCTGAAAGGCCTACAGCTTTTTACTGACTTTTCCTCTCTGAGCAGTTATTTTACTACTAGACTGGAAAATGAGTGAAGAACAAATTGGAAAAAAAAGGCCATCTCTCTATTTTCCAGCTCAGTAAGATTCCTAAATGTTACATAAATTCTAAACGGTACAGCATGTAATATTTGAAGAGTGCCTTGGACTTGAACAGTAGACAATTCTGTTTCTCCTTATAGTGAAAAAGATTTTAAAACCTAGAGGATGTTTTAAACTGTATTGCAAAACCACAAATATGTAATTATCCCACAGCTATGCTTTGTCTCACTCAGAACAGATTGGTAATTGAATAATGCATACTCATTATGAGAAAAATTCAATTTTTCCTCATGGGTAATCACCTTTATTTCTGTGTCTTATTTCTGTTTCTCTGAACATAGTTTTGACTGAAACTTTGTTGTTTATCCTTTGGGGAAGGGGCTGAAATACTTACACCATGAACAAGATACAATAGAGGCTTGAGTTTTAATTTAGTTTTTATTTTATTGTAGGGCTATCAGAGACAGTTTTGAACAACCAAAAACTCCAGTGCATATGCTGAGATCAACTATGCACTAAAGTGTATTTCAATCTGTACTTGGAGTGAATTTGGGTTTTACAAAGCAAAGAGAGTTATGGAAGATACTGTTCTTCCCTGTATACATCCCAGATTGAACTATAGCAGGAAGAATGCTAATATATTATATACATAGTGTATATATATATGTGTGTGTGTGTGTGCCTGTGTGTGTGTGTGTGTATACATATATATACACATTATATAGTATATATACATATGGATAGTTTGGTAAACATACTCTATGGAAATAAAATTACATTTTAACAATGCTTTAAACTCTTCCTCCATTCGTTTGAGTCATCTTTCAGTTCTTTAATGTAAACCACTTTTCTCTGATATTTTATAGGGATGCTTCCAAAATCTTACATGAAATATTTTCATATTATTTACAGTAATTCTTTACACATCTAAATAAAATACAAATGCTAAAAAAAAATTAGACATAAAACCTAAATTTAGAAAATAAATTTTAGGGCTGGGGTTGTGGCTCAGTGGAAGAGCGCTTGCCTAGCATGTGCAATGTCTTGGGTTCTATCCCCAGCACCACATAAAAAAAAAAAATAAAGATATTTTGTCCAACTACAACTAAAAAATAAATATTTTTTAAAAAGAAAATAAATTTTAAATATTGATAGAAATTATTTATACTTATTTTTAAAAAAATATTATATTGGGCTGGGGATGTGGCTCAAGCGGTAATGCACTTGCCTGGCATGTGCGGGGCGCTGGGTTCGAAACTCAGCACCACATAAAAATAAAGATGTTGTGTCCACTGAAAACTGAAAAATAAATATTAAAAAAAATTCTCTCTCTCTCTCTCTTCTCTATCTCTATCTTTTAAAAAATTATATATTTGTCAAAATGCATCAAATCTATATTCCTTTATTTTAGTTGTTGTTGTTTCTTATGTGGTGCTGAGGATGGAACCCAGAGCCTTACCAGTGCTAGGCAAGAGTTCTACCACTGAGCCACTACCCCAGCACCTCCTTTATACTTTTGATGTAAAAAATTTATCACTAAAAGTATATTTGGAAAGTCAAGGTAAAGTTTGAGTCGGCAGTAATTTATTGATACAATACTAAGTGCACAATCCACAAAAGAAAAACATTGAGAAGTCAGACTTCATTAAAATTAAAAAAAAAAAATTCTGCTCTGAAAAACACTCTGCTAAGAATAAATAAGCTATAGATTCTGTGTAGATATTTTAAGACATATCTGATGAGAGACTGATTATACAAAGTATAAAAAGAACTCTTGAAACTCAACAGTAGAAAAACAATTCAATCGAAAAAAAAATGGGTGAAAGATCTCAACAGACAACTTACCAAAGAATATATACAGATGGCAAACAATCAAGTGAAAAGATGTGCCTCGTATATTATTAGAGAGCTACAAATTAAAATGGCAGCTAGATTCCACTACACATCTACCAGAAAATTCAAAACTCAAAACACTGACAGCACCAAGTTCTGGTGAGAATATGTAGTCACAGGAACTTTTCTTCTTTGTGAGTGGGAACATAAAATGGTACAATACTATTGGGATCATCTTGGTAATTTAAAAAAAAAAACCCCAAAAACAAAACAAAACAAAACAAAAAACGAACATGTTCTTGTCATTTGATCCAGGAATTGTTCCCTTTGATATTTTCTGAAATGAGTTGCAAACTTAAACCTAAACAAAACTTCACACGAATGTTTATCATGGCTTTACTCATAATCACTAGAAGTTAGAAATAATTAAGATACACTTCAATTGGTTAATGGGTAAACAAACTGGTATATTTCTAAAATGCTATATTATCTAGTGATAAAAAATAAAAAAGAAATGAGCTATCAAGCATAAAAAGGTATGAAATAACCTTAAATTCATATTGTTAAGTGACAGAAGTTAATCTGAAAAGTCTATATACTATATAATTCACCTGCCAGACATATGAGAAATGCAAAAGTTATGGAGGCAATAAAAAGACATATGGTTGCCAGGGGTTTCTGGGCAGGAGATGAAGCATGTGTCCATGGAGCATAGAAGATTTTGGCGGACAGTGCCATTATTGTGTATTGCATTGTAATGACAGACATGAGTTATTATATATTTGTCAAAACCCATCAAATCTATAAGGCAACGAGTAAACCCTAATATAAAGTATGCATTTTAGTTAATAATTTATCAATATTAGCTCACCAATTGTAATGACAGTATTATAATAATGTAAGAGATTAATAGAGGAAATGTGGACAAGAAGGTATATCAGGATATAGGGAAACTTTTGAAACTTTCTGATAAATTTTTCTGTAGAGCTAAAACAAAACCTCAAAATAATGCCAATAAAATGTTATTTAAATCATAATTGCAGTTCTTATTAGCTATGCTATTTGTTGCATTATAATTAACTCCTCTAAACATTTCTATTTGGGGTTAATAAACTTCAAATTGTGAATAATAATATTTATACATGATGTTTTGGTTGAAATTAGTGCATTTAAAATATTTGACTCTATGGCTAGTATATACCGAATGGTTGATAAGTAGTAGCTAGTTCTAATTTTATGGATGGTGTTCTCATTTAATTGAAGAGCTTACAAGACCACAAAAATAGATGCCATCTCTAGGATTCATTATGCTTCAAATGTATATAAACTTTAAAAACTAGAAAAAACTTTTCTAAAATATTCCCTGTCCTCTGTTTTTCTTCAGTTAGGCAAGGAGGCCCGAATCAGCTCTTAATTTCTATAGGCTGACAAGTGCTTTGGCACTTACCTTTTCTGTTTTTTGTTCTGTCTTATTTTTCCTGCTGTAAGATTATGAGATTGTATCTTTTTATTTTTAGGGGTTTGTGCCATGTTTTGAAGCAAGGACTGTAATTTGTGCTTCTTTGCCTGGACCTCAGGAACCTGAGCATGAAATTTGATTATCTCAGCTAAATATTTCCCTCATTTCTTTTCAATATTCTCTAAAAAACATATTTGTGTGCTGTAAGCAGTTTTCATAGTAATATTATAAAATTGCTTTAATGGAGAACATAGATTTCAATTTGACTTCAGTCTACTTTACATTAATTTCTGTGGAAGTCTTCATGACTTAGTAATTTTTAGTAAAGAGAAGCACTAATCTTAAACATCATGACAAGTTTGCAAGGATCTTAAGGGTGGGATGAGGTAAAATATATATACTCATGTTAACTTTTAACATCCCCTTTTCTACCTCAGAGCAAAATGAAAACATAAAGGGAAATGGAAGGATGCACACATGTAGACACACACGTATACACAAACACCCACAACACAGATAAGGCATGCATGGAAAATAAAAAAAAAAATTCAGCAGCAGAATTAACTCATTTTTTCCCCTAAAACAAAATCATTGATATTTCCCTTAAATTTAGACTGAATGTCTATGTTCTCCCAAAGATCTAATGTTGAAAACCTGACCTCAAAGTTGGTGGTATAGTAGGACAGGGCTTTGGGGAGGGAATTGATAGATAAGGTCCTTAGGGTGGGGCCCTCATGATGGAATCAGTGTTCTTAAAAGAGCAGATATGAGAGAGCTTGATGGTGTGTGTAGGCTCTGTACACAAAAGAAATGTCACAGAAGCACACAGTGAGATGGTAGACATCCCCAAGCAATGAGCAGAAATCCTAGTTACAATGAAACCTATTTTGCCAGCACCTTCTCAGCTTCTAGAACATTTTGTCACAGCAGTCCAGGTAGACTGATATCCAATCCCAACACTTTAAATTATTTATTCTACATATCAGGTATCCCATCCTTATACTACATTATGTTGTTATTCATCCACTTTAAAAAGTGTCTTTCATTATTAGAAAGTAATCTTTTAAGTTTTATATATATAGTATATTTATATTATATACATATAAAATGTATAAGAATACTGGTACTAAATAATTTTTTTTAAATAAATCAATGAAAAATCAGGAGGCTAAAGCCATCCTATGCAATTTTTTCCACTTAATTTTGTGCTCATTTTTCCCTATTTTGTCATATAAATATATTCTAAGAACATATTTACCAACAAAATACCTTAAGATTCCATATATATATATATATATATATATATATATATATATATATATATGAGAGAGGCGGGAGAAGAGACATACTGTGTTGTCACTGATGGAATCCTATAATAATAATAAAATGAACCTTTCTAAATACTTCAGTCACCTTATACTCCTCCCTTATTCTAGTTCTCATCATCCCTCAAATGGCTAAACTCACATTCATATTTCTATCACCTTATCTTTTTGTCCTTGTTCTATTTCATTTCTTCATTTTACCTCCTAATAAATAGTTCTCTTTTGGCTGGTTATTTTTAATTGTACCATTATTTTTAAATGTCTCAGATTTAGCTGTTCCATGGTTCTTATCTAATTCTAATATCTAATTTCTAAATCTGCAGTTTTTATTGAAGCTTATAATAAAGGATATTCTATGGTGGATTATTTCTTTAAAACCAGTACTACATGCTAGATTTACCCAATTTGTGACAATGCTAAGAGACTAAATTAGGATTTCTTTTTTTGAAAACTTTAGGCTTGCTTTTGACCATGAGTCAAGGGCCCTGTAGGAACCATTTTAGCATATGGATGGGTCCTAATGAAATGCAGGCTTCTGAGAACTGGCTTCTACTCATTGTTCCTGGACCTAATCTAAAAGCAGGTTATCTGTAGCTGCAACCCTAGTTTTTTTTTGTTGTTGTTGTTGTTGTTTTTTTCTTGTAATTAAGGTTGTAGCTTTTGTGTTTCTTTTGTAAAACCAGCAACGCTTTAAACAACATATTAATAGATAATAATACTCCATACTTAAGGATACCTGTACACAGGTTATCTTTTATTCTCCAGCTCTTCTCTCAGCTCTTTGTTCTTCCCGTTCCTCTACCTGATATAAATCTTGTCTCTAAAGCAGAGAATACTCCTTTCCTCTTATGTTCAGATATTTGAGCAATTAAAATTGACTAGGTATGGCCATTTTTTTTTTTGCTACTTATGTATGGCATTTCTAGCAGTCCTTGAAGATGTTCATGAATTAGTCTTATTTGTCCTATAAATAGGTCTTAAATGGTATTTAAGAATTAATCATGGACATTTTACCATAAAATGACTTACACTGAATTTAAAATTTTAAGTATTCATTTTGAAAAAATAATATTACTTGTGTTTGTAAATCTACTAAGAGCCTGCTTCTTTTTAATTTTTTTTCCCATGGATTTATTGAGATAAAATTGAAGTACAATAAAATGCACACATTTAAAGTATGCAATTTGATCAGTTTTGACATGTATGTAACCAATATGATCATTATATAAAGAATTTCTATTACTTTTTAAAATTTGAAATCAGACTGTGTTTCCTGCATGATTTATTACATTAGAAATCAATCACCTTAAGATATATAGAACCCCACCCTACATCAACTACTTCAAAATTAAATGGAGCCCTTATAAATTATCTCAGAGGTCAACGAAGAAAGCACAAGAAAAGTAAATAAAAAGTGCTTTGACCTAAGTGATAATAAAATCTTAAAATATCAGGATCTCTAGATTGAAACAGTACTCAGATGAATATTTATAACTTAAAGTACTTGTATCAAAAAGAAGCTAGAAGGAACTGGGGATATAGCTCAGTGGAAAAGTGCTTACCCAGCATTTGCAAGGCCCTGGGTTCAATTCCCCATAATTCATTAAAAAAAGAAAGAAAAAAGCTAGAATAACAATCAAATTATTTTCAAATTATGTAGTACAATGGAAAAATAAGAGTAGGAGCAGAAATATATGAAATAGAGAAGAAATAATAAAACTAAAATTTGATAAAAATCAAACAAGTCTAATTATGTGTTTTAAAAGCAAGTAAAAAGCAAGAACACTAATTAATATCAATGGAAGTGCAGCTATCAAAATAACCCTACATATGCTAAAAATATAATAAGTAATGTTACAATTGAATGCCAACATATGTGATAGCTTATATAACATGGTCTATATTAGAGAAGGATTTTTGTGTTGCTAAGGAGAAAGTCATTGATAGATGAAATATTCTACATACATCGGTTAAGTCTAAATTATTAATTGTATTTTTTACTTCTCTAGCTTCTTTATTTAGTTTTTGTTTGGAGGATCTTTCCAGTGGTGACAGAGGCATGTGAAAGTAATCCAATATTATTGTGTTGTAGTTTATATGATTTTTTAAATTGAGAAGGGTTTGTTTGATGTATGTATATATTTCATTGTTTGGGGCATAGACATTTATGATTGTTATGTCTTGTTAATATACATCATAAGCAGTATGAAATGGCCTTCTTTGTCCCTTCTGATTAACTTTGGCTTAAAGCCCATTTAATCTAATATGGGGATAAAAGCCCCTGCTTGTTTACATGATCCATGTGAGTGATATGCTTTTCCCATCCTTTCATCTTCAGTCTGTGGATGTTTTTGCCTATGAAGTGAGTCTCCTGGAGACAACATATTGTTGGGTCCTGTTTTTTAATCCAATCTGCCAGTCAGTGTCTTCTGATTGATGACTTTAGATCATTAATGTTTAAGGTTGTTGTTGAGATATGATGTGTGTTCCCAGTCATTTAGGCTTATTTCTAGTTTTTATTTTTAATTATTTTCTCCTTAGATTGACTATCCTTTTAGTGTATTTCTCCCTTTGCTTGTTTTCAGTTTTTTTTTTTTTTTTCATTTCAACTTCATGGAATATTTTGTTGAGAGTGTTCTGTAGTGCGGCTTTCTAGTTGCATATTCTTTTAACATTTGTTTATCATCAAAGGTTTTTATTTCATATTCAAATCTAAAGCTTAATTTTCAGGGTATAGGATTCGTGTTTGGCATCCATTTTCTTTCAGAGCTTGATACAAGACAGCCTGCATCTTTATGCAACATCTTAAATTCATATCTATTATTTTCAAAAGTTCTACTTGCATGTCCTTCCTTCATCTTTCCACTTTGTCAGAACTTAGAAAGTGGTAAATGCATGGACCTTATACATAATGATGATTATAGGCCGAGAATATAATTAGGAAAAATTATTACATGTAAATGAAAATTATTCTAATTATTCTAAACATTCTAATTTTATTTAATTTTATTTATTTTTAGTGGAGTTTTATTTTCATTACTCAGACTACTCACTATATTATCAGCTCTCCCTCAGATGCTTTCCAGAGATTGACTTTTAAAAAGTTTATCAAGTATTTCTCTTGACCTGTTAAACAATAATCACACAGTTGTGCATATAGATATGGTTAATGTTATGAATGATAACATGATATGTAGTATATGTGAAACTAAAGGCATCTTTCTTTAAAGGGAATGCATTTCTAGACCCCCAGTGGATGTCTGAAACTGCAGACAGATAATGATACTCTAAATATACTGTTTTTTTTTTACAAATAAATGTGTATGATATGGTTTAATTTATATGTTTAGTATAGTAAGAGATTAATAACTGTAACTACTGACAAAATGGAACATTTACAACAATGTACTATCAAAAGTGTAAATTTAAGGTGGTTTCTCTGTAGAAATGTCTTCTCACACTGTAATTATTCTACTTGTGATGGTGTGGAATGATGTAATGCCTGTGTGATTCGTTGAAGGAAGGTGGATGATGAAGACAGTGTAGTGTAGCATTAGACTATGATGCAAAGATGATTTGAACACACTTTTGATATGTAATGGGTAGCACATGTAGTGTGGACATGCTAAACCAAGGGGTAATTCAAGTTCCAGGAGATGATGGTGTGACATGTTGTAACATAACTAAAAATGACATGCAATTTCAAATGTATGGAATATTTATTTCTGGAACTTTCATTAACTGTTTTTGAACCTCAGTTGCCCGAGGTAACTGAAAATCCAAAAATTAAAGCACACTTAAGAGGGGACTGCTATAAACAAAATCCTACTTCAATAATTTTAACTGTACATTTTATTGTGAATTTAGCAATATTTTTCTGTTGATGCAGTATATATTTTTCAATATTATTTTGGGGCGTAATTCTGGAAGTGGAGGCCCCAGACCAGTAATAACAATATCACTTTTAGTAATGCAGATTTTTCATGGCTCCCACACATCAGGATGGATGGGATACACAGCTAATGATGTGTGTATTAACACACCCTCCAGATTAGTAGGATGCACAGAATTTGGGAACCACTGCTCTAATGCTACACTACTCTTTAAATTAGCAAGGCTTTCCTAAAATGAAGAAAAACATTAATACTTTTTTGACTGCTGTTTTGATTATTTGAAATCATGGATAACAGAATACAATCACTTTCATGAGAGCAAATGTGGAAACGTTTTTTGCATAAAAAAATTAGTCCAAAGGATCAAAGCTCAAGGCAGTTGAAAATATACCTGAAAGCAGATTTAATTATATTAAGATGTTTGCTTTTGCTAAGTTCATAATCTGCCAATTTAAGCTTTTATTTCTATGAAGAGCTCAATTTTTCCTAATATAATCTACAATATCTCATAATTCAAATAGTTTTATTAATATTATCCCTAGGCTCTTATTAAATCTGCTGGCATACTTTCTGTCAGTTTGTATAGTTGCAAGAGAATTTCTCAATTTTAAGTTAAGGGAAAATAAAAATGCATCCATATTGTAATCTACATCAAACTGTGTATATTATCTTCAGCTGATGTAAATTATGAATAGCCTGGACCACAACCTTGAACCGTTGACTAGAACATTCTTTTTGAGTTTTCCACTTGACTATTAATGTATCCAGAACTGAGCCCCCGATATTATACTGCAAAGGTGATGTTTGTCAGGTTTCTCCACTGTGAGGTCACTAGTTTTTTCTCTCCTTTCTATACCGTAGGCTAAAACAGGTCACAAAGTATAGCCTTCAAGGAAAGACACTTTCAGAGTGTAGAATTGTGCTTTATCTTTTTTTAAAAAAATATTTTTTAAAGTTGTAGATGGATACGATATCTTTTTTAAAAAATATTTATTTTTTAGTTGTAGTTGGACACAATACCTTTATTTCACTTATTTATTTTTATGTGGTGCTGAGGATTGAACCCAGGGCCTTGCACATGCTAGGCGAACACTCTACCGCTGAGCCACAATCCCAGCCCCTGGATACAGTATCTTTATTTTTATTTATTTATATGGCATTGAGGATCGAACCCAGGGCCTCACACCTGAGAGGCAAGTGCTCTACCACTGAGCCACAACCCCAGCCCTGCTTTATATTTTTGAGAGTGGTGTATCTACATAAAATATTTGGCATATTTTTGCACAAATAAGCATCTCTTTGCACCCATTTGTTCATTTATTTGAACATTGATCCATGTTATTGTGGACTCATAGATACTTGTTTTACACTTTCCTTTATAATCAAATATCCCCTTACTTATTTGTTTCTGAAATTCTTCTGTCTTTGATCATTGGGAGTTCTTTCAATTGGATCTTGTATCTCTTCTACATAGGTCCTTGTTGCTTGCTATTTGTTTATTTTGGGAATCATTACTGTGTGGCCCTACAATTTGCCTCAAGCTTATCATGAAATTTCCTTGTCCCGTCCTAGAATCTCATTCCTTCAAAGAAATCTGTTTATTTTTATTGCAGAATGATAAGAGTAACTGAACTTTAACATTAGATGTGTTCATTGCTACTAGGTTGTTGTTCCTTTTAGGTCTCTTTAGTAAACAGATAAGAAAATATATGTGCATGCTAACATATGTATATACACATCTCTATATGTATGTGCATGTATGTGTATGTTGAATCAATACATAAGTATCAATGTTAGATCTACCTTAATCTTAACATGATTTCACACTGATGGCTCTAACTCTAGTACATTACTAAATGGTAATTTCAACAGACTACTTTAGCTTATCTGTAACTTCCATTTTAGTTGGGAAAACACTGGTTCTTGCCATCTGTCTTGCATTTATTTAATTATTCAATTACGGTACATAGTTACAATGGTTTCTAAATTGTTAACACAAACCTCATGGGGAAACAGCTGTATCAACTAGGGTACGATTCTATGTGTTCTTTCTTTCCTAAATTATTCAAGCAAACATCTTTTTTTTTCATCAGCCCTTAGTGAGGTCATTTCATACATCAGTAATATAATTAAGGCACTTTGTCATACTTTGCATGTCAACTTGGTGTCCCCCTACTAAGTCATTATTTTAATTTTAATGCATTAGATTTTAGCATAAGTTTGTCAATAACTACAAAATAACTTTGTGGAATTTTGATTATAAATTCGCTGAATTTATAAAGTTCGGGAGAAATGATATCTTAATAATTTTGAGTCTTTTAATATATGCCATGAAATACTGCTCATTTTATTTATATCTTCTTGAGTTCTTCTGCTAGCCCTTCATTTTTTTTCTGAATATAGATCCTGTATGCATTTTGAAAGATTTAGGAAGTATTTTATTTGCTTGTGCTAATTTGTGTCCAGTCATTAATTCCAAATTCCAATTATTTACTTTTGGCAAGTATTAATGACTTTGTCGTACATATTGATTGCAATTTCTATCACCTTACTCTAGTCAATTTTCAGTTGCAGACTTAAATTTTTAAGGTTTTTATTTATTATTTCTTGCTATTGTTAATTCTTTCAAGTATTTTTAAAAATAGATGATTGTGTGATATGACAATAAGGACAATTTTATTTCTTCTTTTCTAGTTGGTGTGCCTTTTCTTTATCCCTCTGTCTTTTTTTCCCTGTCTTCCTTTCCTCTTTCTTCCTGTCCATCTATCTTATTGTACTAGCTAGGCTAGCCATCAAAATGTTGAAGAGGAATGGATTATCTTCATGTAGTCTTGTTTCTTGTCTGTATTGATAATGCAAGTTTTCTTTTTTACTTTTCTTTCTTTCTTTCTTTCTTTCTTTCTTTCTTTCTTTCTTTCTTTCTTTCTTTCTTTCTTTCTTTCTTTTTTCTTTCTTTGGTAAATGTTACTTATTTCTGTTTCAGTCAGCTTTTTTGTTGCTGTGACTAAAGGGACCTGATCAGAACAACTGTAGAGGAGGACACGTTTATTTGGGGCCTCAAAGTTTAAAAGGTCTCAATACATAGACAGCAGACTGCATTCCTCAGGGCTCAAGGTGAGGCTGAACATCGTGGCAGAAGACTGTAGCAGAGGGAAGCAGCTCACGTGATGATCCAGAAGCAGAAAGATAGAAAGACTCCACTCTCCAGATACAAAATATATACCCATAGCCATGACCTCCATGAACCACCTCCTCCAGCCATACCCTACCTACCTCCAGTTACCATCTAGTTAATCCCATCAAGGACCATTTCATGATTAGGTTAAAGCTATGACCCAGTCATTTCTTCTCCAAACCTTCTCGAATTGTCTCACATGTGAGCTTTTTGGGAAACACCACATCTAAGCCATAACAATCACTTCAGAAAGTTTTCTCTATTCATAATTTGGTGAATATTTATATAATGAATGGAAGTTTGATTGTGTCAAAATACTTATTGCAACAATTGATATGACCTTTCAATGATTAACACTTAAAGGATAAGCCAGTTTTCCTACCTGCAGTATATTTTATTTGGTCCTGTTTAATTCTTTATAAAATTATTTGAATCAATCTGCTGACACTGTTTGAGGGTTGTTGTCTATTTGCATGGCAGATATTTATCTATAAATTTCACTTCTTGTAATATCTTTCTTTCTGTTTTTCCTTTATTTTATTAGAATTATCATAGTGTTCCAAGAGAGATCACATAGATACTTGCAGGACCTTGAGGCTATCTTTCTAGCAGATATTTGCATAATAAACTGACTCAGAATGGAAGTGGTTTTCAAGACAGAAAGCCCACAAAACTGTAGTGACCTCCAGGAGCTAACCACTCTCATGTTACTTCACACTCAACCTCTATCAATCCATCAATATAATCATGTAAGTGATGCTATCAGATTATGACTCCAACAATTTTTATTCAAAATATGCATATATCAGTTAGTATATCTCTCTGGCTGCACCTGTCTTTATACATAGGGGTAGTTAGACCTTAGATATTTGACAGGTCTGAGAAAATTCACTTATTCTTTTTGCCCAGGCTTTTCTGAACAAAGAGGACTTCTCGGTTGTTTATATGTTGGAATTGATGTCAGGAGTCCTACTCATTTTCCTTTTAAAATACATTCTCTGAAACCAACCTAAAATATAATTAAGTGGGTATTGAAGTGTTGAAGTACATTCTAAAGTATTTCCTGAAGTCTGAATTTTTTAAAAGATTTAAGTCAGACACCTGAGAGTCAACCAAATAACCATCCACAGAAGACAGTAAACATTTTTTAAAAAATTATGGAAGAATTAATAAAGTTATTACAGAGTTAGCCATCATGGAATAATACATACAAAAAATAAGCCCTACAATTTTGATTAAAAGTTCAAAGGAAATAGTGGAAACATGAAGTGCTCTGAAAGATAGTGTCAGGATAGACTGTAAGGCATAGATGCCAAACTCATATTTTAACCACATATGTATTTTGTTAGTAAAAAGGAAAATATATAATAATTTGCAATAGATATGGTTCTGAAAACTATATTTTGAATTGCTATTCCTGAAGTTTTATTTGATTTAAATTCTGACTCCACAGATATTTGCATGACCTTTGAAAAATATGGCAGGAATTAGTAATAATCCACAGATTTCCCAAATAAATGGCAGCAAGAATAGGTCATTACAAGCTTTGACTTTTTTAGGAGTTACCCAAACATACCTTTTTTTGGCAGATTTAAGTGGCTTATTAATTTGATCACAAGAGACTTTAGTGCTCTATTAATTTTTGTGAGATGGATATTCCTTTCCAAGATGAGCAAAGTAGTGTGTGTTTAGAGTCAGATGCTAAGTACAAATAATTGAACAAGTGAAGGAAGAACACATTTTTTCATGTGTAAATTTGTTTGCAAAACTGACTTCATTTCTTTTAATTTACTAGAAATAATTTTAACTAAATTAGCAAAGCAGAAACAAGGTAAGTCCAGAAATATCACAAATTTCCCTTTTGAGTAAAAGCAATTTTTCAACAATTTATAATAAAATAAATTATAAGTCTGTGATTTTGTGTGTCAGAATAACATTTTGATTTTATATATATATATATATATATATATATATATAAAGATTATATAGACATTAGAATAAAAACAGTGCTTTGAATAAAATATTATGGCAAATATTTCATTTAATTTTTTTTATTATCAGAATTGAGTTTTTTGATTGTCAGTCTACATTCTATACACTAAATTTTGTCATCACTTTTCCTTAAAGACAGAACAAAAACATTCAGTCTAATAGGTTTATTGAAAACAAGAAATAGCGCTGTATTTTTTTAAAAAGAGGCTTATCTACTTTGTTTCATTTAAGTTTATTACATGTTATTTTATTGTATGTTTTTCTTTATTTCTTCCTTTATTTTTGTGGGTACCAGGGATTGAACCCAGGGGCACGTAACCACTGAGCCCCATTCCCAGGCCTATTTTGTATTTTATGTAGAGACAGGTTCCCACTGAGTTGCTAAGTGCCTTGCTTTTCCTGAGGCTGGCTTTGAACTTGAAATCCTCCTGCTTCATCCTCCTGAGCCACTGGGTTACAGGTGTGTGCCATCACACCCGGTGTATTTTATTGAATCTTAGTGACATGGAAAATAATACATTGCAAATAATAGATATATCATGCTATTCTTAAAATAAACACATACATAAATATTATTGTCATAGATTTTTAATTTTATCATTTATTTTGCTCATCTAAATTATTAGAAAAATACTTAAAACAATGTTTTCCCCAAGTACTTTGAATGATTAAGCATATCATTATCAGTTTAACTGCCTCCATGTCACTACACATCACCAAATAGAGTGTTAATACATATATTTAATTATTTTTTTTCATGTAAGGTAAAGACTTGGAGTTTATACAGAAGCACAAAAATATGCCAATTTATATCCACTTAATGCAGAGAAACTCAGGAGAATATGCTTGAAATAATCATTATTTCATGCCATATTATATGATAAAACTTATTCTTAATTAAATAAACAACTTTTCTTTTGCTTTTATTTTCTACTCCTTACTAATGCATTCATGACATTTGTTTGATAAATCTTAGAATCTGTATGTATGTTTTAAACTATGCATTTTTGTTTTATATTTATAATTTTTAAATTTATACAATTACACAGTATAATTTTTCTACTATCAAAAAATGTTTCTGTGCATGAACTTATTTGAAATATAAGTCCACAGTGAATTTGCTACATTGTAAGGTGTATACAAAAGTTTTACAATTTAATTTTAAATGCAAATATAAACAAGTTTCTAGACTTTAACTCGAACAGTAAATGAATTAAAAGTTATTTGTGTCGAACTAGACTGACCAATGGTAAAGAATAAAGACAGGAAAAAGAATCTATACTCGTATGGAAACTTGCTGTGTAGTTAAGATAGCCACTACAAATCAATGGCTCTGGTAGGGGATACATATAGTCATCCCTCAGTAGTCACAACACCCCCACCTCAATTCAAAATCCACGAATGCTTAAGCCCCAAACATAAAATGGTATAGTATTTGCATATAAACTACAGTCATTCTTCCACATACTTTAAATCATATCTACATTACTTAATATGCCTAAGACAATGTAAATAGCATGCAAATAGTTCTCAAAATGTATTGCTTAGGAAATAATGGCAAGAAAATACATTGGTACAAGTTCAGTATTGATTATTTTTTTTTCAAATTATTTGGATAGTGGTTGTTTAAATTCCCATATGTGGACACTGCTACATCCATGTTCATAGCAGCACAATTCACAATAGCAAGACTGTGGAACCAACCTAGATGCCCTTCAATAGACGAATGGATAAAAAAAATGTGGCATTTATACACAATGGAGTATTACTCTGCATTAAAAAATGACAAAATCATAGAATTTGCAGGGAAATGGATGGCATTAGAACAGATTATGCTAAGTGAAGCTAGCCAATCCCTAAAAAAACAAATGCCAAATGTTTTCTTTGATATAAGGAGAGTAAGAACAGAGTTGGGAGGAAGAGCATGAGAAGATTAACATTAAACAGGGATGAGAGGTAGGAGGGAAAAGGAAAGAGAAGGGAAATTGCATGGAAATGGAAGGAAACCCTCATGGTTATACAAAATTACATACAAGAGGAAGTGAGGGGAAAGGGGAAAAAAAAACAAGGGGGAGAAATGAATTACAGTAGATGGGGTAGAGAGAGAAGATGGGAGGGGAGGGGATGGGGGATAGTAGAGGATAGGAAAGGCAGCAGAATACAACAGACACTAGTATAGCAATATGTAAAACAGTGGATGTGTAACTGATGTGATGCTGCAATCTGTATACGGGGTAAAAATGGGAGTTCATAACCCACTTGAATCAAAGTGTGAAATATGATATGTCAAGAACTATGTAATGTTTTGAAAAACCAACAATAAAAATTAAAGGAAAAAAAATTCCCATATGTGGAATCTGCAGATACAAAGCGTTGACTGTTTATGTATATCATAAATTTATTTTCTAAATTGCTGAGGATGGCTTAGAACTTGGATTCCCCTGACTCAGCTTCTCAAACCACTGAGATTACAGGTGTGCACCACTCCGTCCAGCCTCAATTTCATGTCATTGTTTATTTATTTAATTTTGTCTATTTTAGTTTTCCTTTTTACCCTATAACATGTTGTAATATTTTATATTTTATGATCTTAAATTTTAATGTGAAATTGTTATAGAATTTGTAGGTTCTTTTTTTCCGATTTTCTACCATTTTAAGAAAATGAAAAGAAGTAGAAAAGAAGTTTTTGGAGGAGGCAGGGAGTTTTCTCTATGATCAATGAATGGAGGAGGGCAGTGCATGCTTTAAAGGCACCTTCTCCATGAGCAATTCGGGGTTTAGACTTTTGCTATGTCTGGGTTATGAGAGTGTATGGTACACATAATATAATGAGAGTTGTTCATGGAAAAGGGTGATTGTTTCCAGGAATTGGGCTGTCATCTTTTTCTTCCCTAATTTGGGCTGTGTCTTGATTCTGTGAGTAATAGTTTTTATCATTGTAATGAAATCATAAAGAGCCCAAGGACATTTGTAGTGTCAACATTGTGTCAGGACTGGAGAGGGGGTCTGGAAACCCTCTCCTTTGTGGTTGGGAGTATGTAATAACTTGATGGGCAACAGCTGGGAGTAGGTAGTTATCAGCGTCCAGGCTTTAGCTTTTTCAAAAACATTACATATCTGACAGGATTGCAGGCTATTGGTAATTGTGTGTTCAGTTTTTTGGCAAAATAATTGCAGTAGAAAAATATGTGCAGTAGAAAAATATGTACAGTAGAAAGAAGGGAACAGGAAGAAGGAGGAGGGGAGGAAAAATAAAAATACTGGGGACTGTATTTGAGCAAATTATATTCAATGGCTTTTTAATTTTGTCAAAATGAATGCTAATGTTATATATAACTAAAAAGAAAAAATAAAGAAAATTAATTGAAGAAGTGAAAAAATGACTACATTATCTATCTTTTAATACTATTATCATCTTTAATTTTAGAAATCAAGTTGCATTATAGCCCCAAACATTTTCACAATTCAATTTGTTTCATCTCTTATGTGACTCTTTCTAAATGGCTTGTATCCTTCCAAACATCTAAATTGTTATTTTTTTTCTTTTAGTTTCCTCCATTTGTACCAACTACTGATGTGTATAGGAAAGTTTGTGTACCTATTATTTCATGTATTCTTCTGGTATATTTGTTCTGTTATCTAAACTGTTTTTAAAGTATATATTTTAATCGCTTCATGTTTTATTTCTGTTGTGGTTTGTAGATGAGGTGTTTCCCCAAAGCTTCTGTGTTAATTTAGGAAGGTTAAGTGGTGAAATCATTAAATTATGAGAACTATAACCTAATCAATGGATTAATCCATTTGATGGATTAATAATTTAAAAGGACTACTTTAATAACACAGAAATTCATGCCAGGCATGAGGTCATTGCTGTGACTGAACAGACCATTTGATTAAGGAGCTTTTGGAACTGCTTTGGAGAGGAGTTAGGAAAAAGTTCAGAGATGCATACTGGAGGAGCTTTAGAGAGTAGAAAGCAGAATTTAAAGAGTGATTCTGGTGGGAGCTCAGAAAACCAGAACACCAGTAGGTATACAGACAGTGAAGACTGTACCCATGAGGTTCCAGAGGGAAAGGGATTCTCAATTGGGAATTGTACTAGAGGCAATATTTGTTACATTCTGGTAAAGAAGTTGTCTTTATTTTGTCCTGAGATGTTGTATTAAGCCAAATTTAAATTTAAGGATAACAAGTTAGTAAAGCACTCAGGTGGTGATGACATGGGTGTTGCTGGCAGCAGTTTATAATGTTTACTGTCATAATCAGGAGCAAAATGCAGAGTAAAAGGATTTTTCAAACTTACAGTTTTCCAAGTGTTCTTCTAAAACTGAGGCCAAGGAAGATGTAATTGTTGAAGAGATAACTACTGATAAAAAGAAGTCAAGTACTTTGAACAGAGACAGTAGAAAGGAGAAGTTAAGGGTATCTCAAAAATCAGCAAGACCACACCCATTGCAGGCTCAAGGGAGTAAAAATTAGAAGTCTTTATTTAAGAGAACATGGTTTATTCTGCTTGTATTGAGAGACCTGGGAAGTTGTTTCCCCAAAATTCATGATGATTATCATGATCAGCCACCTGGGAAATCAAAGGACCCTGAAGCTATGGTCAAAGAGATCATCTAAAGCTTGAGCTGATGACAGACCTTGACATCATTCATGTGGGTGCTGATTTTGCAGGAATGCAGAATGATGGAGTTAAGTAAGGGGTCATGGTTGTCTCCACTGTTTGTTTACAAGAAGACCTGAGAGGTCAGGCCATGTCCAAACAATATTGGAATCCCTGAAGGCAGTACCTGAATGAGTGAGGAAAAGGAAGTTGAAGCTGAACTGGAGGCTACATGAGATTAAGAATTACCTGTGACATGTAAAGTCTGCCAAGAAATCTGCCAGCCCTGGACAAAGCAAGCTTAAGCAAGAACCCATGAGTGCTGAAACTGGAATGTCTATAGAGATGTGGCTAACCAAGCCTTCTGAAGCTCACCTCTTGCCAACATATGCTCCAGATGCTGGATGTGAAGTTACAGAACCTAAAGTTTGCTTGGCTGTTTTTTCAGTCTCATTTGATCTCATCCCTTCTTTCTATGCTTCTTTTTCCTCTCTTTTTTAATTGGAATATTTACTCTGTGACACTATATATTAAACATGGTAACTTACTTTTGATTTTTATGTGGGTTCACAGTTAAGAGTTTGCCTTGAGTCTCAGAGGAGACTTTGGACTTAAACTTTTGGATAATTCTGGAACTATTAAGACTCTGAGGACACTTGCAGATGAACTGAGTGCATATTGTATTTTGAGATGGACATGAGCTTTTGGAACCAGGAGCAGAGTGCTATGGTTTGGATATAAAGTGTCTTCCAAAAGTTCCTGTGTTAATACAGGAATGTTCAGAGGTGAAGTGACTAAAATTATGAGAGTTGTAACCTAACTAGTGGACTGGAACATTAGATGGATTAATAATATGAAAGAATTACTTACTGTACTGGGTGGTAGCTACTGGCAGCTGGGGCATAGCTGGAGAATTGGGTCACTGGGAGTGTGCATATATCTTGTTCCCTGTCCATCTTCTCTCTGTCTGCTTTCTGGTTGCTAAAACCTGAGCAGCTTCCCTCTGCCATGCTTTCAGATTTTCCGTCTTATGTTAGGCTCAGAGCCATGGAGCTTGCCAACTATGGACAGAACCTCTGAAAACATAAGCCAAAATAAATCTTTCCTTCTCTAAGTTATACTTTCAAGTACTTTGGACACAGTGACAAAAAGCTGACTAACACAATGAACAAGTCTTCCTATTGGTTCTTTTTTAAATCAGCTTGCTCACGTGCAGGTGTTGAAAATATTTACATACTTGAAGATATTTGTCATGTTTATGTAAAATTTTGTTTTCATGTTCTCCTTAATTTTGGTTCTTTTCAAACAAGATCTTTAAATATTTTTTCTTTCAAATACTTTTTGAGTTTTTTATGCTCTTCTGAAATCTTTTTTTCATGTTCGTCATACATGGCATAAACTTCTTCCACTGGAATCTTTTTCTTTTCTTTTTTTTTTTTATTGATTGTTCAAAACATTACAGAGCTCATGATATATCATCTTTCATACATTTGACTCAATTGGGTTTTGAACTCTCTTTTTTACCCCAAATACAGATTGCAGAATCACATCTGTTACTTTCTCACATTTTTACATGATGGCATATTAGTGACTGTTGTATTCTGCTACCTTTCCTATCCCCTACTATCCCCACTCCTCTCCCCTCCCCTCCCATCTTCCCTCTCTACCTCCTCTGCTGTTGTTCAATTCTCTCCCTTTTTCCCCCTCCCCCTTGCCCCTCATAACCTCTTATAATTTTGTGTATCATTGAAGGTCTCCTACCATTTCCATATGCTTTCCCTTCTCTCTCCCTTTCTCTCCCCCCATTCGTCTTTGTTTACCGTTAGTCTTTTCCTCATGCTCTTCCTTCCTGTTCTGTTCTTAGTGGCTCTCTTTATTATGCAGCACTAAGAAATGACAAAATCATAGAATTTGCAGGGAAATGGATGGCATTAGAGCAGATTATGCTAAGTGAAGCTAGCCAAGCCCTAAAAAACAAATGCCAAATGTCTTCTTTGATATAAAGAGAACCACTGGAATCTTTAACAAATGTGGTGAAATTTTGTAGCTTTAAGTGAGTTTGAATGAAGCTTGAGCATGTAGTTTGGGAAGCCTTGCCCCCACAATTTGGGATGTAAAATTTATTTGCATAAACTGAGTATACTTATCTTTTGAACCAATCCTGCTTTTATTTCAAGAGTTTTCTTCATTTCAATTGTGTATTTCTGTCAGAGTTGGCTGAAGGTATAGAGAAAATGCTCAATATATGCTTTCAATATACATCAACACTTACCTGCTCCATCTCAAGTAGAGTCTGTTGCCTTTTAGATTGGGTTCCATCCAGTATTCTGATCCTCCTCTTTGTTTTTCCTTTTTGAGATTTCACCAATTTAGTAGCTCCAAGGAATGCAATGCTTTGTGCAGGGCAGTGTGGTGAAGAAAGGAGAATAAAAATAGATCTACTTTGATCCATCTACATGTGAGGCTTCACCATTCTCTGCTGTGGGCTAATAATTACTCCCATTATACCTGTTTTCAGTCTCCTTGTACATTTCCCACAGTTTTTACATTACACTTTTAGGTCTTCCCAATTCTGTCAATAAAATTTACAAAAAAAAAAAAAAACCAATAAAAATTAGGTGTTGGGACATAATAAAGTGAAGGCTACCCGTGTTCTTTCTCTAAGAGTATTTTCTAAGTATTCTTGTCACTATTTTTTCACGTTGAAATTAAAGCCAGTACTCCATCTAATTGGCAATAAAAATAACCTTTGAGGCTATCTGGTTCTGTGAACTCTGAGTCTAAAGATGGCAAGGGAAGACATAATAAAAAATATCCATGTTTTTTGTTAGGAAAAGACTGTATTAAGCTCTGCTTATTGTAAGAAAAAATACCCGTTTTTCATTTTCTTAGTATTCTTATCTTCTCTAGATTTGTACTTCACCTACACTAAAAAAAAAAAAAAAAGTCTTTCAAACCAGTCACTGTAGTGCACCCCTGTAATCCCAGCAACCTATATCAAAAGACCCTGAATCAAAATTAAAAATAAAAAGAACTGGGGGGGGGGGATATTGCTCAGTGGTTAAGTATCCCTGGGTTCAAACCCTAGTAACAAATAAACAAAAACAAAAAAACTCTTAATTTTAGATTAAGTTTTTTTTTTATTCCCTATGAAGCTTTCCTGAGCATATATATTTCAAGTGAAAAATACATATTTGAATTTTTCTGGACAATACCATGCAAATTCTAAAAAAAATTCATCATTAATAAGCATTCCACTACATATCTGACATTCTTTTTTAACAATAAAGAGTACACATCATCTGTTCTTTTAACTTATTAACCACTGTGGATTTCATGATCTGTGGAATTAAAATCAAACACAGTTTTGTTTTAGTTTCTTACCAGTGGATAGGAAAAAAATATGATGAATAGATTTTATGATTATCTTAGTGATAATATTTATTATTAATTAAACTATTTAGTCTATGTCCTTTATTCATAACTAAACTAAATCATAATTATAAATTATGTGAACAAGATCACTTCTCTCTTTTTTTTTTTTTTTTTTTTTTGTGGGGGTGGGTACCAGGGATTGAATTCAGGGAAACTGGAGCACTGAGCCAGATCCCCAGGCCTATTTTGTAATTTATTTAGAGATAACCTCTCACTGAGTTCCTTAGTGCCTCTCTTTTGTGAAAGGTTTGCTTTGAACTCTTGATCCTCATGCCAAAGCATCCCAAGCCCCTGGGATTACAGGCTTGGGCCACTGAGTTTGAATTCACTTCTCTTTTTGAAATTCGTTATTTTCATCAGATTAAATATGAATTATTCAAATATGTGCTTTTTGTAATATGTTATTATGGTTGAAACAATATATTCCAGTTTTTTAATAGGTCCTGAACTGCCATGTTATTTAATTCTTAAAAATCATGATTGTTTCCTATTAATAATATTTTTAAAAGGTTCTATTACTTTAGATTCTAATCCGTTATTTTGTATTTGTAGCAAGTGGTCTAACAAGGGTTTTAAGGAATAATTTTATGCTCTTACTAAAATGATATATCAATTCTTGCCATGTTATAGAATTATTTAAGTTTCATCTTACTAATAATGTATCATCTTTAGGGCTTGCAGTTCAAAACATAAGTGTGTGAAATTTCACAGTTAAAATAGTGTTACAAATTTCACTTACTATCATCGCACAAGATATGTGAAAACCTGCCCAACAATATGATTCCTATTTTTTTCTAGAAAACAGAGAAATGGAAGATTCTTTAAATTACAAAGCAAGCCAGTCCGTCTTTGGCAGATTTTCAGTATTAGATATTTCTTCTATATACTGATCCTAAATATATTTTTGACTTCTCCCAGTTCTATCCTCTGTATTTTCACTATAGATACATAACAGCTGTCTAAAATTTAATTCACAGCTATTTCTTTTATAGATTTTTTTCCCCCATAAATTTCCCAAGGTACATCTTTCTAAGTGATACAGAAGTCATCATTGCTCCTGAATGGATTCCACATTTCTTCAGCTAGTGAACATTTAGTAAGCTTAATTGAACTTACTTAGCAGAAAAAGAACATATCATTTCCTTTATTATTTATGATATATCATTTAACTCAGTCAAAATACATATATGTTCTTTTGGCAATTATGTCATATTTTATTTCCTCTTAGTTGATTCCTTTTTTTAATAAGGTCTATGCTATTAGCTTCCATTAGAGCATTGAACTCCATTTCAAATCTAGAGTGCCTTTGGTTTATTTTTAATAAGTGAAGTAGTAAAAGGACATACTTATGTTGTTACTTGTGTGTATATATTCATAAGTGTGTGCTATCAAAAAATATTTAGTTTAGTCCCCTAGATTATAAAGAGTTTAATATTTTAGGGTTAATTTGAATAAACTTTGTAGCATCAAAATAATTATGGGAGAAAAACATCAATCACATTTAAGATTAGTATATGTTCCTTTGGTAAAGAGAAAGGACAACATTTTACAAGCATATGGAGAGATTTTAATACCTTTTCTTAATGTTGTCATTCTTTGGGTAATGTCTTTATAGTTATCCAATATTTATTTTGAAATTAATATAAATATTATACATCTTTTAATATGTATCTGATGGGTATGATTTTATTAAAGCTAAAATAATGACTAGTGCAAATAAAAATTGAAATGTGTCAAAGTATTTCTTAAATGTTTAATTTTTTAATTCATTTATTTTAGTAAGGTATATATGACAACAGAATGCATTTTGTTTCATTGTACACAATGGCAGCACAACTTTTCATTTCTCTGGGTTGTATACAATGTAGCGTCACACCATATGTGAAGTCATACATGTACCTAGGATAATGATGTCCATCCCATTCCACCATCTTTCAGGCCCCATGAACACTTTGCACCCCTCTGACCCTTCTGTCCAATCAAAGTTCCAAAGTTTTTTCCATAAGCCCTCCTCAGCCACCATTATAGGTCAACATCCACTTATCAGAGATAACATTTGGCCTTTGGTTTCTTGGGATTGGATTACTTCACTTAGCATGATATTCTCCAACTCCATCCATTTACCTGCAAATGCCATAATTTTATTCTCTTTTAATGATGAGTAATATTTCATTGTGTATGTATACCACAGTTTCTTTATGCATTTAGGTCCTTGATCCATATCAAGTTGAGCTTTGTGCATGGGAGAGATAGGGGTTTAGTTACATTTTGCTGCATACAAATTTCCAGTTCTCCCAGCACCATTTGTTGAAGAGGCTATCTTTTCTCCAATGTATGTTTTTGGCACCTTTGTCTATATGAGATAACTGTATTCGTGTGGGTTTGTCTCTGAGTCTTCTGTTCTGTACCATTGGCCATTTTGACAATATTAATCTTGCCTAACCAGAATCATAGTAGATCTTTCCATTTTCTAGGGTATTCTTCAATTTCTTTTCTTTCTTTTTTTAATTTATTTTTTGAAAATGTATATATTACACAGTGGAATGCATTACAATTCTTATTGCACATATAGAGCACAATTTTTCATATCTCTGGTTGTATACAAAGCATATTCAAACCAATTTGTGTCTTCATACATGTACTATGGGTAATAATGTCCATTGCATTCCACCATCATTTCTGCCCCCTCCCTTCCCTTCCAAACCCTCTGCCTTATCTAGAGTTTGGTTATTCCTCCCATGGTCCCTCTGCTTACCCCAACATGAATCAGTCTCCTTATATCAGAAAAAAACATTCAGCATTTAGTTTTTTGGGATTGGCTATCTTCACTTAGCATTATCTTCTCTAACTCCATTCATTTACCTTCAAAGTCATGATTTTATTCTCTTTTATTGCTGAGTAATATTTTATTCTGTATATATGCCACACTTTAAAAAAAAATTAATTCATCTATTAAGGGAATCTAGGTTGGCTACACAGTTTAACTATTGTGAATTGTGCTGCTATAAACATTGATGTGGCTGTGTCCCTGTAGTATGCTGTTTTTAAGTCCTTTGGGTATAGACTGAGGAGAGGAATAGCCAGGTTGAATGGTGGTTCCATTTTCAATTTTCTAAGAAATCTCCATACTGCTTTCCATATTAACTACACCAATTTGCAGTCCCATCAGCAGTGTAGGAGTGTACCTTTTTTCCCACATCCTTGCCGATACTTATTGTTGTTTGTCTTCATAATAGTTGCCATTCTGACTGGAATGAGATGATATCTTAGAGTAGTTTTGATTTGCATTTTTCTAATTGTTAGAGATGATGAGCATTTTTCTTCATATATTTGTTGATTGATTGTATATCTTCTTCTGAGAAGTGTCAGATCTGGTAGTTGGCCCATTTATTGATTGCATTATTTGTTTTTTTTTTTTTTTTTTTTTTTTAGTGCTTAGCATTTTGAGTTCTTTATATACCCTAGAGATTAGTGCTCTATCTGATGTAGGAGGGGTAAAGATTTGCACCCAAGATGTAGGCTCTCTATTGACCTCATAGGTTGTTTATTTTGCTGAGAAGAAACTTTTTAGTTTGAGTCCACCCCATTTGTTGATTCTTGATTTTAATTCTTCAGCCAAAGAAGACTTATTAAGGAAGTTGAGGCCTAATCCCACATGATGAAGATTAGGGCCTACTTTTTCTTCTATTAGATGCAGGGTCTCTGGTTGTATTCCTAAGTCCTTGATCCATTAGTTGAGTTTTGTGCATGATGAGAGATAGTGGTTTAATTTCATTTTGTTGCATATGTATTTCCAGTTTTTCCAGCATCATTTGTTGAAGAGGCTATCTTTTCTCCAATGAATGTTTTTGCCACCTCTGTCTAATATAAGATAATTGTAATTTTGTGGGGTAGTCTCTGTGTCCTCTATTTTGTACCATTGGTCTACCACTCTGTTTTGGTGCCAACACTATGCTCTTTTGCTACTATTGCTTTTCAATATAGTTTGAGGTCTGGTATAGTGATGCCACCTGCTTCACTCTTCCTGCTAAGGATTGCTTTAGCTATTCTGGGTCTCTTATTTTTCCAGATAAATTTCATGAATGCTTTTTCTATTTCTATGAAGAATGTCATTAGGATTTTTATAGGAATTACATTAAATCTGAATAGTGTTTTTGAAAGTATGGTCATTTTGATAATAGTAATTCTATCTATCCAAAAGCAAGGTAGATCTTACCATCTTCTAAGGTCTTCTTTGATTCCTTTCTTTAGGGTTCTGTAATTTTCATTATATAGATCTTTCACTTCTTTTGTTAAGATGATTCCCAAGTATTTTATTTGTTTATTTTTTTTGAGGCTTTTGTAAATGGGGTAGTTTTCCTTGTTCTTTCTGAAGATTTGTCACTGATGTACAGAAAAGCCTTTGTTTTAGGGTTGTTGATTTCATATTCTGCTACTTTGCTGAATTTATTTACTAGTTTTAGAATTTTCTGGTGGAACTTTTAGGGTCTTCTAGGTATAGACTCATATGATCACCAAATAGTGCTAATTTGAGGTTTTTTTTTTTCTATGTGTATTCCTTTAATTTTTGCCTGTCTAATTTCTCTGGCAAGTATTTCAAGGACTATGTTAAGTAGAAATGGTGAAAGAGGGAATCCCTGCTTGTTCCAATTTTTAGAGGGAGTGCCTTTAATTTTTTTTTTTTCATTTAGAATGATGTTGACCAGGGCCTTAGTATAGATAGCCTTTACACTGTTAAGATATGTTCCTCTTATCCATAGTTTTTCTAGTGTTTTGAACTTAAACGGGTGTTGTATTTTGTTAAATGCTTTTTCTGAGCCTATTGAGATGAACACAGGATTCTTACCTTTAAGTCAATGGATGTGATAAATTACATTTATTGATTTCTGTATGTTAAACCCACATGGATTAATCCCATTTGATTATGCTGCACAATCTTTTTGATATGTTTTTGTATTTGATTTGCCAGAATTTTATTGATAATTTTTGCATATATGTTTATTAGAGATATTGGTCTAAGGTTTTCTTTCTTTGATATGTCTTTGCCTGGTTTTAAAATCAGGGTGATGTTGGCCTCATAGAATGAGTTTGGAAGTGCTGCCTCTTTTTCTATTTTCTGAAATAAATTGAAGAGTATTGGTATTGGTTCTTCTTTAAAGGTCTTGTAGAATTTGGTTGTGTATCCATCTGATTCTGGGCTTTTTTTGGTTGGTAGACTTCTGATGGCATCTTCTATTTTTTCGGTTGAAATTAGTCTGTTTAAATTGTGTAAACCACCCTGATTCAATTTGGGCAAATTATATGACTCTAGAAATTTGTCGATGTCTTTGATATTTTCTATTTTATTGGAGTACAAATTTTAAAAATAATTTTTAATTGTCTTCTGTATTCTGTGTCTGTTGTGATATTTTCTTTTTCATCATGGATAGTGATTTGAGTTTTCTCTCTCCTTCTCTTTGTTAGCATGGCTAAGGGGTTGTCAATTTTTTTTTTATTTTTTTAAAGATTCAACTTTTTTTCTGTCAATTTTTAAAATTGTTTCCTTTGTTTCAATTTCACTGATTTCACCTCTGGTTTTAATTATTTCCTGTCTTCTTGGTTTTAGTATTGATTTGTTCTTCTTTTTCTAGGGCTTTGGGACTTAATGCATGAACTCCATGCAATGAACTTTTCTCTTAGAACTGCTTTCAGAGTGGCCCAGAGATTTTGATATTTTGTATCTGTGTTCTCATTCACTTCTAAAGTTTTTAATCCTTCCTTGATGTCATCTGCAACCCATTGTTCATTCAGTAGCATATTATCTAGTCTTCAGGTGTTGGAGTGGATTTTATTTCTTTTTTTTTTTGTCATTGATTTCTAATTTCATCCCATTATGATCTGATAGAAAATGAAATATTCTATATATTTTAGTTAAGTGTAAAGTTACTGATTATATTATTGAGTTCTATAATTTCTTTGTTCATTTTTTGTTTGGAAAATCTATCTAGTGAAAAAAGAGGTGAGTTAAAGTCACCCAAAATTATTGTGTTGTGGTCTATTTGACTCTTGAATTTGAGAAGAGTTTGTTTGATGAATATAGTTACTCCATTGTTTGGGGCGATATATTAGTAATTTTTAAGTCTTGTTGGTGTATGTTTCCCTTGAGCAGTGTGTGGTATCCTTCTTTATTTAGTTTTTTTGATTGACTTTAGCTTGAAGTCCACTTTATTTGATATGAGGATGGAAACCTCTTCTTGCTCCCACAATCCATGTGAGTGGTATGATTTTTCTCAACATTTCACCTTCAGCGAGTCTATAAATATCTTTTTCTATGAGATAGTCTCTTGGAGACAGTATAATGTTGGGTATTTTTTTTTAAATTTAATCTGCTAGTCTATGTCTTTTGATTGTTGGAGTTCAGGACATTATCATTCAGGGTTATTATTTAGGCCATTATTATTCAGGGTTACTTTTGTTTATAATGGAAGGTTTTTATTTCATAATCAAATATAAAGATTAGTTTTGCTGGAAATAAGATTCTTAGTTGGCATCTATTTTCTTTCAGAGCTTGGTATTTGTTGTTCCAGGATTGCCTGTTTTTTAGGGTCTGGGTTGAAAAAATCTGCTGAGATACAAACTGGTCTTCCCCTATATGTGATCTGATTCCTCTCTCTCTCTCTCTCTCTCTCTCTCTCTCTCTCTCTCTCTCTCTCAGCTTTTAAGATTTGATTTTTATTCTGTGTGCTAGGCATTTTTCATTATAGTGTGCCTTGGTGTAGATATTTTGTACATTTGGTGTCCTGTTACCCTCTTATATTTGGTTTTCCAATTTGTTCTTTATTCTTAGAAAATTTTCTGATATTATCTCATTTAAGAGATTGTGCATTCCTTTGGTTTGAAACTCTGCCTTCCTCTAACCCAATAACTCTTAGATTTGGTCTTTTGATGCTGTCCCATAATTCTTTGCATGTTCTGTTCATGGTTTCATGCCATCTTTACTGTGGTAACAACTTCATTTTCAAGATTGTATACATTATCAATCTTCATTATCTGATGTTGTGACTTCCAAGTGATCTAGTCTGTTGGTGATGCTTTCTATTGAGCTTTTTATTTGGTTTATTGCTTTCCTCATTTCAAGGACATATGATTTTTTTTTCAGATTCTCTGTCTCATTCTTGATGTAATCTTTTGCTACCTGTATTTGTTCCCTTATCTCTTTGTGGGTGTGATCAGTTGTTGCCTGTATTTACTCTCTTATCTCTTTGTTGGAGTGATCATTTTTTGCTTGTATTTGCTCATTTAGGTCATTCTTTAATTCACAGATCATTTTAATTTTGTGTATTCTGAACTCCTTTTCTGACATTTTATCAACTGTGCTGTCCATGGACTCTGTTTTTGTAGTATCCTGGTTTGTTTGGGATAATTTACTTACTTGTTTTTTCATGTTATCTATGTGTCTTCCTTTCTTGCAGTGTGGATCTGAGATATTATAGTTTCTACCCTATAATCTTGTAGTATATGTGCAGATTATCTGTACCTCAACTTGGTGTTGGGCTTCCAGACATGCCATTGTCCCCTGATACATGCCACTGCCACTAAAGATGATGGTAGCAACAGAGGAGGTAACTCAATATAGCAGTGGGGGTGTCCTAAGGTGAGTGCAACCTCTTTCAGAGATGGGGTAGAAAGGGTGGGCCTTACACTGGCTTTGGGATGCCATTTCCAAAATGAAACTGCTTCTGGGCCCTGTCTTTTGTTGCAAGGTGAAGGCTACTGCATGGGAGGGCTATAGCAATGGGTCCCCAGATGGAGGTAGGCTAGACCAAGACTTCCAGTGGGGCCAGGGGGTGGACCTGGGCCTACCCTTCCCCTGTACTCCCATGAAGGTTGGTGGAGGTGCTTCTAGGTCTGAGCCTGGATCCAGAGTAGATCAGCAGGTCAGTGGGGGTGGTCCTGGGCCAGGATCTGGGCCCTGGAGTTGTTCTGCCAGTTGACAGGGCAAATCCAGGGCTCAAAAGTATTTTTCAACTTCTTCATAAAGAAGAGAAAAATGTTAATATCAATTAAAAGAGCATTTGAGAAGCTGTGTGTTTATAGGAAGTTGAATTAGGGAACATCATTATAAGATTGCTATCTCTTAAATACTAGTTAGTGTCTTACACGAAAATAAAGCATAATTCTCTGGTGGGTTTTTACTGCATATGATATTGTCAAGATGCAGATGTTTGTCTTATTCTCAAGTGTGGCTTATTTGTCTTATCATTTTAAAAACTTGCTTGTCTTATAACTTTTAATCTGGCAAAAATCAGATTAAAATTAATAAACTCACAATAAACATATTTGCAAAATTATTTTACTTCACTTGAAATCAACATTTAAATAACTTATATAACCACTATCTGGTTAGAAGTGTGTTCTTAAATCTCTCCTTGTTGTCTCTTCTATCTATGCTTAAAACTAGAACTCTTAAGTGGAAGATCTTTAAAATTCTGGGAATATTTTTTTCATGACTTTCATCTATTCTT
Organism: Urocitellus parryii; assembly: GCF_045843805.1. Taxonomy (NCBI): domain Eukaryota; kingdom Metazoa; phylum Chordata; class Mammalia; order Rodentia; family Sciuridae; genus Urocitellus; species Urocitellus parryii. The sequence continues at coordinate 60,986,163 of NC_135540.1, forward strand.
CAGATATTATTGTGTTTTATAGTATGTTTTGTCCATGTCAGGCACTGCTCTGACTGAGATCTGGGGAAACAAAGGGAAACAAGACATGCCAGTCCCTCCTCTCATTGCATTAAATTTCAGTGAATACAATAAATGACACATTGGTAAAACACATTGTCTAACTTTATATAGTTGTAAGTGCTATATAAAAATAAAATAAAATTAGAAATAAAATGAGGATAATGGAAGACAAAGTGTTGGGGGTCAATAGGATAGATTGTTAGTTTATATCAGGGAAGTCTTGATGAGGAGTCAGTTGTTCTAAATTCACTTTAAAGCATGTCACTTTCTGACACTCAATTTTGTCTTCCATAAGTGATAAAAATACTGTGTTGCAATTTCAAAAGAATTATGTTACAAATTTATATAATGTCTGACAGATAAATTGAACATATCTAATAGACTTTTCAGTCAAACTTTCAAATAGCAATAAACTGATGTTTCTACCCTGGTATTTATGTTTCAAGTCATTTGTCTAAATTTAAAAGACAATGTAAATTGGGTTTGAATGTGTGGGGGTGCCATAGAATGTAGTAATAGACTTAATTTAATAAGATTATTGAATTAAATTGCAAAGCAAACATTTCACTAATTCCAAAATATGCTGCTTGTACCTTAAGATATGGTGAAAATGTTCATATTATCTTCATTTCTGTAATCATAAGTAATTTTAAACTTTATTTATTTAAAATGATTTTTCACTCTATATTTCTTTTATGTTCAAAGGATACATGTATATGGAAATAAAATTTCAGACCATTTTTATGGGCATATTATTAAAAATTAAATCTTTCTTGCCATTCTCAAATCTCTAGCTCACTTATGTCCTTGTTTTTGATTCATCTATCATTTAAAATATGTATCTCTAAATATTACATTATCTAGCACTTTCATAAAGACATTTTATGTATCAAATTGTATTCCCTCAGATTAATATATTCAAGTAGTAGCCTCCAGTACTTCAGATTGTGATCTTATTTGGAAATAGTTGATATAGATGTCATTAGTTAAAATGAGGTCATCATGGAGTACGATGGGATGCTAATTAAATTTCACTGGTATCATTGTATAAAGGGGAAGTTTGGAGACTGACAGTTAGGGAGACCACCATGTAAAGATTAGGATTTTTGCCAAAAGTCAAGAAACTAACAGAAGTTAGAGGAAGGACCTGGTATAAATATTTACCTAGCATCTGCAGGAGAGCATGGCCTTCTCAACACCTTGATCTTGGACTTCTGTCCTCCAGAAATGTGAGAAATGTGGAGTTTAAATCACTCCATTTTTAATACTTTCTTATGGCAGCCCTAGCAAACTAATGCATTCTTTGTTATATCCATTAGTTTCTCATACATGCTGGGTACTGCTAAGTTTTTTAGATGTATAAATTCATTTAATCCTCACTTCAGCCTAAATAGACACTTACTATTATTATCCACATGATGTAGATGAAGAACAAGGCCCAAGGATTATTCTTCTCAAAATTATAATAATCGTGACTACAGAGTATTTTGCTTAACCATGCCAACATTCTACTGATTTATTGACTTAAAAGTATTCAGCTAACTCTAGTTTACCACTAAAAAGTCCAAAGTTTAGTTAACATAATTCCTCTTTCCCTAATATTCAATATTTATTACTTAAGTTTCAGTTTATATTTTCTGTTGATTAGCTTTGCTTCTAAATACTTTGTTTGGACCTCAATCTCTTGATCATTCTGTTTTAGGTTTCTTATCCACATCTCATATAAAATTAAGATAAAAATTACCTTTATACTTTAATTAATTTTTTCTTGTTCTTTTTTCCTCCCATTTCCTGATTGCTCTCCAGTTATGTTTAATTTATCTAAACATTTAATGTTCACATTATATTCAGTAACCTTGTTTAGGTTTTCCAAGTTTTAGATATTATTTCCTATTCTATAAAAATTATTTTCTCTAAGCCAACTAATATGAAAAAGAAATAGAAAACATAAATGTACATTACAAAGCATATGACTCTTGATTTTTAAATGAGAAATCAGACAAGTAATGTATTTTCTTATGCTTTTTAACCTATCAAAATATTTTATCACATTTTTGAATTGCTTACTTTCATGTACATCTTCTTCCCCGAATCCATTTCACTTTATTTTCTATTATTTTATTATTTAAAAAGTAGTTTATTTAATAAATCATTAACCCTTTTATTTAATAAAACAAATAACTCTCTGGCATACCAATTTTTTTTTTCAATTGGTAATAGAGTTGTTTTCCTGGAACCTCTTTTCATTGAATATCCAGGCCACTCTTCTCATTTCATTGTTTTCTGCTGCTTTGACTCTTGTTTTTATTAGTTTGTTTTTTAAATCTTATTTTAGCACTTCAGAAACATACTGGATCATTTTATGTTGTCAAATAATTTTATTTTATGCTTTCATCCATTGATAGGCAAAGAATTTTAGGTAGAAAAATATTTTCTCATAATTCTGCAGACATTTCTTTATCTAAAGTCACTGGCAAAAGATCCAATAATAATAATAATAATAATAATAATAATAATAAGCTTTTATTTTTCTCTTAATGTAGTTTTTTCCACAGCAGACTTTGAATCAAAAATCTGATTCCAAATGGTTGATTTGGGAAATGAACATAAAAACCCTTAAAGAGTAGAGTGCAGTAATACAGAAGCAAGGCAATAGGAATATTTGCAGTTCCATTTTTGCCAACCATTGGATGAGCCATTGGTCTCCCTGGCATGAGGTCTAAAGATCTTAGGCAAAAATACGCAGATGCAGGCAGGTTGAATCAGTGACAATTTATTGCAGTGATAAAGGTAAGGGTGAAGAGAGGACACAAGTTCTCCAACTGTATATGCTGCATTGTTTATTTGGATGTAATCTGTCATCCTGTTGCTATTTAATCACTCTAGAAAATTTTATAATATTATATTTATTTTTGAATTAAAATTTTACAGAAAATGTGTCTCTATATTTGGGAGTCATTTATCTTAATATTTGAAATTTCAAAGCCTTTCTTTATAGCTTTGAAAGTTTATCCTTTCATTATTTCAATTATTTTCTCTACTCCTCTACCCTTCCTTTCTCTTTAGGAAGCTCCTATAGGACAGATGTTAGTAGATTTTCTAGGCTTTATTCTCCCACACACATATTGATTTCTTTCCTAGACAATTGTGTTTTTATTTTCCGTGACCTCTTTCTTGCTTGCTACTGTTCTTTCACAGTGAGCTGTTAGGTTTTATGTATTCTATTTTATCTTTTTATAGAAGAAATATATTCTGAGGACATTTTAGGAGTATTTTCTGATTCTCTTGCTCTATCTATGGTCTTATTCTTAAATTAGTCAAAGTATCATTGAATAGAACATTTTTTATTTTGACAACTACTGTTAGAGAAATGTTTCCCTGACTCAGCTTCTGCAGAGGAGTTTCCATCTCTCAACAGCCATTGTTTTTTTCTTTTTAGTGTAGGTTTCAAGTGTTTTTGAAGTATGTTTTGCTGTAGGGTTTTCTTTGTTTAGCTGTTAAAATTGTAACATGGACTAGTTCACCAATTTTAGCCCTGGTTTACTCAGCTTGTACTTAATTAATATGAAAGTGTAAACTTTAAAGTGGAGAATTTTGTTAGTAGATATCTTACAACAGTTTCTTAATAGTTATTAATATTTGCATATTCAAAATAATGCTTTCCAACAGCAAGTACTATATTTTCACCTCAGAAATACTTCAAAATACAAAAATAGACAAGAGGTATTCTAGAATGTCTATTCTTATATTCCTACATATTTCTTTTATGTTTGGAGATATTTTCTCATTGTCCTTATGACTTTAATTATTCAATAACAATGTGTTTTGCATGTACACATACCATTGTCAGTAACTTTTAACCTGGAGTATTGTGTCTGATAATCACTTTATTCTAAAAATGAAACAAAAGAAGTGAAGATCAAGGTTTCTACTGTTTGCAATGTGTAGAAATATTGCAAAAAAAAAGTGAATCAAGAATTTAAGATAAATGTCTAGATCATTTCTTCTGGCTTTAAAAACATATACCAAACACTAGGTATTTGAAACCTTCAGAAGCATATTGTTTATATGTAATTTTGAAAGTCTCACTTAAGTTCTACTAAAAAAAAAGAATTAAAAATATATTAAACTTGAATGAGGTAATGACCACTAGAAATTTTAAAAAATATTTGTACTAAAGGGATACCTTGGCTTAACTTAAATTTTTAGGATTTCTTTTCTGTCAATCTTTCCCAAGATCTTAATATAGTATTTAATTTGAGTTAATTTATTTCTTTTTTTTTAAAAAAAGAAAGTGAGAGAGGAGAGAGAGAGAGAGAGAGAGGAGAGAGAGAGAGAGAGAGAGAATTTTTAATATTTATTTTTTAGTTCTCGGCCGACACAACATCTTTGTTGGTATGTAGTGCTGAGGATCGAACCCAGGCCGCACGCATGCCAGGCGAGCGCGCTACCGCTTGAGCCACATCCCCAGCCCCAAGTTAATTTATTTCAAACTGAAGTTAATTCTGATGTTTAATAATAATATCATAATTCAAGTATTGCAATTACTATTTCTCAAATTATACTGTTTTTAAGATGATGGTAATTAAGGGAAAAGGACAATGATATAAAGATCTAGACTCTGAATACTTATATTAAACAGAATTAAATGACTTTGAAATAGCAAGTATGAAGAAGAAGTGATATTACCACTAAAATAAATATCACATTAAGAAAATTATTTGTTTTCAAAGGCAATTCATGTGTAAAGACAAAAATTATGAATATGTTTAATTAGAGATATTTCTTGTCTGTGCTTTTTGGTAAAACAACAGGATTGTAATTTAAATGAGAAGTATGACTTCAATTTATAAGTCTAATGCCTTTTGTACATTATACTTTGTTTTGTTGAGAATAATTAAAGACTCTATAGATGAAACAATGACTAAAAAAGAGAGATGCACAGATGAGGATTGATTGTATTTACAAAAGATCTTAAGTCATAATGTTTGAATGAGTTTGAGAAACATAACTGATATTTATCTATGAAATGTGAAAAGATCTGATAAGGGGCCTTTAAAGATGGAAAAGGAACTAAGAGATTACTTTCACATGGAAACCAAAGGAGAAAAATTTTAAAAGACTTGCTAAAACACCAAATATGATCATCAGAAAAAAAGAAAAATATGAATTCTAATAAATAATGATTTGAATAAAAGGTGCACAACAATGGCCAACGTTTTAAACAAGTCCTATGAGAAAAGAGACAGGAGATAATTTTAACTGAAAATGCAAGAAATAAAAGCCTTAATTATCCCTGGAAAATTCAGAAAGACTGAAATAATAACTATGTAAAATTTAATATAAAAAAGAACTGGCAATACCAGACTTCATTTGAACATGGAAGGCATATTAAGCTAGTCAGGAAAAAGTGAGAAAATAATAAATTACAAAATATATTTCCTAGAAAATTTTCATAGAAACTATGTCATTTACATCATACTGCACAACATCTTATATTAGAATGCATGTGAGCTGTGACTGACTGTTAACTGCATACACATATATAATGATAAGGAAGGCTTTACAAATTTATTTCTACTATCATTCCAAAAGCATTTTGAAATGGGGATGAATGAATTTATGTCACAGGAAGAGAATTATTCCAGTGATCTTCAATAATAGGGTCATGAGAACCCAAGTGGATAGCCAGCACAGTTTTTGTGTGTCAGCAATTAATTTTCAGTCGAATTGTCTAAAATATGAGCTGTAAGTATGGTTCTTAATATAACATCATGAATATTGCTTAAATGTTCTTAATATCTTGGTTTGCTAAGAATTCAAAGTTAAAAGAGTTTATCAATCAAAACATAAAAAATATATATGAATTAGTATACTAGAATTCCCCAGTTATGCAATGTTTAAAAATGTTAATTATTTCATTTATCATATATCTATCCAAATATTTTTTCCATCAGAAAACAGTTCTGTAGCATGCCATTAAAAGTTCATTAAAAAAGCAGAAGAATATTGCTATACAAAATTCAATATGAATCATTGCTTGCCATTAGTTGATTTATAGGGAAATCAAATGTACTCTCCATGGTGGAAAGATTGTGATAAGATATTCTATTGCTTTATTATGACTATTTAAGTTACTTTAAATGAATGTCAATTGGACCAGCAAATTTCTCCCTCTTATGTGTATTAACATAGCTACTGAAGAGTTATATAATAAGGCTTGGCAGAGGAAGAGCAGAATTAGAGCTAGTAGTTGTATTTAAATAACTTGCTTTTAATAGAGCTACTATTAGAGAATTTCTTTAAAGGAACTGCATTTTATTCATTAAAAGTAGTTTTGACAAGTCTATGACTCTCACACTTATATGTAAGTTAGAGGAGATTTCCTACTTAGTTTGAATTAGTCTTATCCAAATATATCTATAGAAAATTAGAAAGGAAAAATGTTGCTATTGTAAGTGTGTGAATAAAATGCAAACACAATTAACTGTGAAAGGATAATTTAACTTCAGTAGTTTCTTCCAGTGTTAATCTTTGTTGATCATTAAATTTTTAAACATATTTTAAAATATGTTTAAAAATATTAACCAAAAATTAATAAATGAATGGAAAGAAAAACGGTAGAGTAGAAGAAGAAAGATAGGAGAAGGGAGTAAGAGAAATATAACTGATATTTATCTATGAAATGTGAAAAGATCTGGTAAGGAGTATTTAAAATGGAGTAGAATGGGGCTTAAAATGGAGTAAATCAAAGGCCATGCATATATGATTTGTCAAAATGAACCCACTACTATGTATAACTATGATGCTCTAATAATTAAAAAGGAAAGAAAGCCAATTACATTAAATATATATAAATATATATATAGACATTTAATGAAAAGCATGTACATTGTATTAATTAACATTTTTTAAGCACTGGTAATGCTATATTATCAAGAATGAGTGAAATTTGGTGGTTCATTGTATGTGTGTGATGATCTTTGAATTTGTATGCTCTTTTGCTTTGGAGGAATAAATTTTGGGAATATAAAACTATGTTCTATATTATATCTATCATCATTCTATAAAGTAAATGAGAAAATACACAGTTTTCCATATACATTTATTTCATTTTGCTATATACAAATGGATTAAGGTGACCACATATCCAATATGAGGAGTTTATTCCAAAATCAGTCATTTTAAATAAATGTAATGAATGACTTAAGAGAATTTTTTTCTTCAGAGCAGTATTTTCCACAAATGAACTAAACATCTATGTTGATAGTTCTTTGGATGACTAATTTAAAGGAAGATAGTCATAGTTTAATTTCACATATATGTACATGTACTCAGTTATGTAATCTATATATACTTGTATGCATACTTACAAATCACATAAACAAACGTATGCACATAATGTGATGGGAGGGGTTTCAATTTGAAGAGTAGAATAGAAGGTATTTCTGAAACAAGGAACAACATTAGTAGAAATAATGATTCTAGTTTTACATCATAATAATTAGATGAAAGCTAATTATTGTATTTATTGAAACTGAATTAAGAAAGGTTATTATTGTCTTTTCCCCTTAGTATTTTAAAAGTGCACACACACAGGGGGTGAGGCAAAATTCTTTGGAACTTAAGCTATTTAGATGTTTATTATTACTTATTTCACTAAATTTCTTCCAAAAGTGTTGATACTTACAGCTTGGAAAATCACGATTTAAATAAGAACAGTTCTTTCTTTGTGCCACCCTTTTAGAATAAAAATGAAAATCATAATTCTAATCCCTTTTTTCTTTGGCTCTTAAATTCAAAAACTATTAGTAATAAATGTCAGTTTCACATGGAAGCACATCTATTTAAAAATATAGTACATACAAAATTGAAAATGTCTTCTTTGTTCTCTCCTACAACCTGAACAATGTTAGAGTCAGAGGTATTTTGCTGTTCACTTAAAATTTAGTCCTCTTCTATGTGTCATTGAATGAGACCACATTTAAAGTCTAATTTAAAAAAAGAAAAACATGCCTTTTCCTTCCAACTGTTCTTTTAATTTTGCACATTATAAGCCTAATTCTTCAGTCCACAGGTTTACACGGGGGGTGGAAAAATTGTAATTCTCACCCTGTAGGAAGATTGTCTTTCTCTGCAAGTCTGTTCTACCTTTAAAAACTGTGGAATATTGAGGAAGCAGTGTGTGTCCTCTGACAGGTGAAATACACTAAGTCTGTCTATAATCACATCTTAGTGTGTCATAGTTGAATACATAGACATAGACAAAGACTTAGTATGTGTGCATCGAATGGTGCGATGTCGAGCCATTAGAAAAATGGCTCAATGACCATCTCAAGGCATGTGTAATTGATGATATCACTGTGATCAAAAGACCTGACAAGAACAATGTAAAGGAGGAAAAGTTTATTTTGGCTCACAGTTCCAGTTGTACAGTCCATGGTTGGCTATCTGCATATCTCTGGACTATGTAAAGGAGAACTTTGTGGCAGAATTGCATAGCAGAAGAAAGCAACCTCAGGACATGACAACCAGAAGTGGAAAGAGAAAGCTCTGCTCACCAAGGACAAAACACACATGTCAAATGGACTCTCCCATGGACCTATTTCCCCCAGTCACACCCTATCTGCCTGCACTTCATGCCCAACCTCTCATAAGCTAATAATTTCACCTCTGGAAATTATTGTATTGTCACACACATGAGCTTTTGGAGGCTACCTCCTGCATAAAACATAACATTCTACTTCTGCCCCCGCACCCCCCAAAGCTCATGCTTATCTCACAATGTAAAATATAATTAATTCATTTCTAAGAATCTCTATAGTCTTAACAGTCCCCAACATTGCTCAAAATTCCACATCCAAAATCTCATCGGAGACTCTGCAAACTCTTAGCAATGATAGTATCAATCAAAACAGGTAACATATATCCAATCTATAATAATACTACAGAGTAAATATTTCTATTCTACAAGGGAGAAATAGGTGCATAAGAGTACATGTATAATGGCATAATTTGGTGTGAACATACTTTATATACAGAGTTACGAAAAATTGTGCTATATGTGGGTAATAATGAGTGTAATGCATTCCACTATTGTCATGTATTTAAAAAATAAAATAAAATAAAATTTAAAAATGTATTTTGGTCTAAAGCAAGAAAGGGAAGTTTAATAAAAAATTCATTGAGATACAGAAGGAATTAGACTATTTTAATAGGTAAGCTCAGTTTCATATTGCAGATCACAAAGATTAATAAATAATAATGTAGGGTACAGAGATATAGGAGGTAAAAAAAAATAAAAAGAAAAAGAAGAGATAGGACCAAAGCAAAGATGAACTCTAACTGGGCAAATGAATCCAGCATACAGGCACATGGCTGCCTGATGTTCTCTCCAAAGGGCTGTGTAGCTTCAACACTATAGCCTTTTGAGTTGCAGCCCACATGATCTTTCTCTTGGCTTATCTTTGCTCAACACCTACAGCTTTCCACAGCAGACATCCCATGGTAGTGGTATCTCTTAATCTTGGGAGTCTGTACTGCACCTTTAGCTTCCTTCTCATTCTCCATGAATTGCCCCCCTCAGGGAAAGTCCACAGGACTCTGACCCTGGATAACTTTGTCTAACCTCCCAGGCCTTCCTTTGAAATCTTTTTGGAAGTCTCCATGACCCCCTAACTCCAGCATTTGCATTTCTGTAGAACTAGCACCACGTGGTTGAAACCAAGGTTGTCCTCTATCTCTAGCAGCACCCAAGTCCACGGTGATTAAGACTGGTGAGAGCCTGGGTACAGTACAGTAGGCTCCCCTAGGCAAGTAAGATTTTCCCAAAATCTCTTTTTAAAGGAAGTTTTACTTCTACATCCTTGAGTTCCCGAGGAGCCTTCAAACCAACTTTCTTTTGTTTCTGGGAAAAGTATTTAGACTTTTGTTAGTGGCTGTGAACTTTTTAACATCCACACCTTTTTTATCCCCCCCCCCCCCCCAGTTTTACTCACAGTTTTCTGGCCAAACTGCAAGATTTTAAAATCTTTCTTCTCCAGATTATCATAGTGAACTTGGATAAAAGCCTCCAGCAATATCCATGCCACTATTTGAGAGCCATGCTACCTAGAAATTTCTTCCATAAGATTAATTAGTCCATTGCCTTTAAATTCAGCCTCTCATAAAATTGGAAAAATGTAGAAAATCAACAAACAAGTAATTTGACTTCTTCCCCACCCCATTTCTATTACTTTAATTTATTTAATTTCCTCCTGGGGTCTGATTGTTCTAAAGAAAATATCAAAAACCATATTGAGTTGTGAGAATGCACATCTTTTCTTGTTCCTAGTTTTCATAGACATGTTTTCAGTTTTTCTTCATTCAGTATAAGGTTGGCTATGTGTTTATCACATACTAGCCTTCATGGTATTCAGGAATATTTATTCTATACCTAGATTCATTAGTGTTTTTAACATGAACAATAGTTGGATTCTTTCAGTTACTTTTTCTGCATCTGTTGATATAATAATATGACTTTTTGTCTTTCATTCTATTTATGAGATGTATTAAACTTATCAATTTATGTATAATGATCCAACCTAATATTGTTGAAATTAAACCAAGTTTTTCATGATATATAATATTATTAATGTATTTTTGAATATGATTTGCTAATATTTTACCAAGGATTTTTGCTTCTATGTTCATCAGGGGTTTTGATGTATAGTTTTTCACCTTTGATATGTCTTTATCTAGTTTTGTTCTCAGGATGATATGGTTTTATAGAATGAGTTTAGAAATATTTCCCCCCTTTCTATCTTATAGAATGGTTTGAGGGGGATTGGTGTTTGTTCTCCTCCAAGGTTCTGGTAGTACTCAGCTGAGAATTGATCTGGGCCTGGACTTTATTTATTTGAAGGCTTTTTATTAATACTTCAATGTCATTGCTTGATATTGGTCTATTTAGTTTTTATATATCAGTTGTTCAATTGGAGTAGATCATAAGTGTTTGGAAGTTTGTAAATATCATGTTGATTTTACAATTTATCAAAATTTGTTTTCAAAATAGTTCCATATGATCATCTGGATTTCAGAAGTAACTGACATAAAATCTCCCTTTCCTTCTCTAATTTTGTTTATTTGGTCCTTCTCCCCTTTTTATTTGCTTTGTTTGGATAAAGGTTTATTAATCTAATTTATATTTCCAAAAACTGTTGCATTGATCCCAAATATTAATTTTAGATCTGATCTTTTCTTATTGCTTTTTTACTAGTTTTTTAATTAGGCTGTGTGGGCTCTCTCTTGTCCAGCTAAGAGGTCCACAGAATAGGGTAGAGGACAGTGTGGAATAGGGTAGAGGACAGTGTGGCCGTGGAGTTGTTAATCAAGACCTCTGGAGACCAAGCAGGAAGCAGGTCTGATTTTATTGCGCAGTTATCATGTAACTACAGTTACCATGTAACACGCAATAGCTAAGCAGATTACAGGCAACCACCAATGCAATTTCTGCTAACTGTCCTTGCAGCGACCAACGGGGGAGCAAGCCATGGAGCAAGCATAGGGATTGCAACATGTGGCCTCATGCCCAGGGCTGTGCTTACTGGGTAAGTGGTTTGCCACTCAGATGCCCTTAGCATATGCCCTTTATGCAGTACTCCGTGCACTTGTCCCCACATTAGTTTGTTTCTAATTTCTTAGAGCATCGTGATATAGCATTATACTCTTTATTTGCTATCTTTGTGTTGTTTTTGTTGTTGTTTTAAATATAGGCACTTAATGCTACAATTGTTATTTATTTATTTATTTGAGAAACATCTTCATCATGTCCTCAGAGATTTTTTGTATGTTATGTCATTATTCTCATTTGATTCTAGAAAATTTTAAATTTCTTCTCTTATTTCTTTCTATAATACATTCCTCATTTAAAAGAAAACTGTTTAATCTCCATATATTTAGGTGAATTCTATATTTTTTCTTGCTGTTAATTTTTTTTTTTTTATTTGCTAAGACCCACATGGTGGCCTAGAATATGATCTATTTTGGAAAAGTTCCAAGAACTGCTGAGAAGACAGGAATTTAGCAATTTACTCAAGAAATGCTCTATAGACTTTGGTTAGGTCCATTTGACTTATAGTATTATTTAGGTCAGAACTGTCTTTATTGATTTTATGTCTGGATTTCCTGTCTACTGGTTAGAGGGGTGTGCCTGTTTTATGCAATTATGTTAACTAAAATTTGGGTCTTATTAAATTATTATATCTTCTTGTTGGAACATTGCTTTTATCAATAGGTATTAACTTTGTCTCTTCTGACTTATTTTTGCTTGACTCCTGCATTGTAGACTATGCAAATAGCCACTTCTGTTGGTTTTGGGGCTCCATTGGCATGGGATGTCTTTTTCATCCTTTAACGTTCAGCCTGAGGATATCTTTGACTATGAGAATATCTCTGACTCTGAAAAAACAGCATATGTTTGGATTTTATATTTTAAATCAATATTTCTAATCTGTGTCTTTTTTATGGAGAGTTGAAACAACATACAGTTTTATTATGAATATGTCTTTATAGCTTCATGCCATTTAAATTATTTTCCTATATTTAATTTGATCTAAATTTTTATTTACTTAAATGTTCTTTTTAAGAGCTATATCTATTTGGGAGCTTTGGAGTTTGTTTGGAATTTTTTGTGTATAAAAAATATATATATATGTAATTTTTTGTAATGCTTACTAGTCATAAAATTTTTTAGTTTATCATTGTCATAGAAATATTATATTTTTCTTTAATTCTGAAAGTTTTGTTGTTTGATAAAATAATCTTGATATAGTAATCATTGCTTTCTTTCAGAAATTAGATTTTCTCATTCTAAGAAATTTGAGTTGGAAGCATTATTGGTTTAATTTTAAATGTTACCTGACTCTTTTTCTTGTAGTTTTTAAATGTTTTTCATTATCCTCATTAGGCATTTTGATTATGATGTGTTTTGAAGACATTCAAAAAAAGATCTTGTCTATTTGGGGTTCTATACAAATCTTGTATATAGGTAGTGTTCATCTCATTCCTAAAGTTTGAAATTTTTTCTGAAATTTTGTAACTGAAAGGTTCCTTACTGACATTAATCTGTATCTCTATGCTCTCTTTATCCTAGTGACTCTTAAATTTGGTTTCTTGATATTGTTACAGAGTTATTTTATATTCTAATCATGCCCTTTAATTTATTTTTTTCCTCATTGCATTCTGAGTGTTCAAGTTCATATGCTCTGCCTTTGAGACCTGAAGTTCTTCTTTTAAGGCCTGATATTCTAGTTTCTACATAATCTAATCTATTTGTGATACTTTAAAGTGAATTTTTATTTGATTATTTGTGCCCTTCATTCTTAGTATTTATGATTGATTTCTTTTCAGTATCTCTATTTTTTTATTGAAATGCTGTCTTAATTTGTTTCTTAGAGCTTTCAGTTTACTGAGCATTTCAATAATCAAATTTCATAGTCTTTCTCTGGAATTTCATCTACTTCTGTATGTGTGGGTTCCTTTGTTGGGAGATTGCAAATTTAGGGGGAGATTCATTGGCCTGTTTTTCATGTTTTTACAGGTCTTAGACCATGCATACATCTGCTGAGATAGGTTCCTCTTCTTTATGTACATATCCTTTCATGTGTAGAAATACTTTTGTAGTAAGTCCGGTGTTGTTGGTATCTTTTAGCTTCAACACTTAGGCTCAGAATAATCTAAGTGTTAATTTCAACTTCCATTGACATTCATTTTGCTTCTATAGAACTGCTACTTTAAATCATTCCTGGAAAGATGCTGCAATACTGTGGATTCCTCTGAGTTATTATTTTGCAACCTCTCTGGTTTCACTTTATGAATAGATTTCCAGGAGTGGAATCTGAAAATTCCCTCTAGCTGTTTTTACTTGGAGATTGATCATTGGTTTGAGGTCTTGTCTCCCTTATTCTATATGTTACAATACTGTTGGAGGTTAAGCTGGACAAGGTGGTGCACACCTGCAATCCCAGTAGCTCAGGAGGTTGAGGCAGGAGGATTGCAATCTCAAAGCCAGCCTCAGCAATGGTGAAGTGCTAAGCAACTCAGTGAAACCCTATCTCTAAATAAAATACAAATAGGGCTGGGAATGTGGCTCAGTGGTCAAGTGTCCCTGAGTTCAATCCCAGGTACCTAAAAAAAATGCTGTTGGAGCTTGAGTTGGGCTAGTTTAGGGATAGAGTGAATTCATTTCCTTTACCTTAGTTGTGGGTATAGTTTAACAGCAGAAAATCTACCCTGTGAACCTGCACTGTCCCAATCACTTTGTAGCCTCTCTTTAAACTGAATATATGGTGTTTACTATACCATCTACAACACTAATTGCCACTAAAAGAGAAATGGTGGGGGTCAACATTTAACATCAGCAACAACAATCAGCCACAACCTAGGTTTAGCATTATAGTAGATGTGGACTATACCACCCATCATTCTAATAACCACAATATTAACAATGGGGTCAGGAATTTTACAAACTAAATTGTTTTAAAGAATAGTAAAATCGTTTTAAAGAATACAAAAAAAATTTTTTTTTGGCTCTTTAAGCCAAAAAATGAGGTTGGAAAGCAAGAGGAAGTTTGAAATATTTAAAAAGTGAAAAGAGAGGTATCAGTTGTGCTGGGCCAGGCACACAGGCATACTCTGTACCCTATGGTAGCCATTTGCTGGAACAGTCTGGTAATGCTTTTTATGGACATCTCCCCAGCCCCCAGTCAAAAGCTGTTGCATGGCCACTTCTAAATTGCTCCTGCCTCAACTCTCTGGTCATCAAACAAAAGATATAGATCACTTTTCAATTGTCAGTTTACTGAATTGTCTTTGGCTCAGTTAAGATTGTCCTCCCTCTCTATTCCACAGGTTTTTCTGTGACAAGTTTACTCATAGTGCTTTTCTCTCCTTCTGTCTGTGCCACCCTTACCCTCTGTAGGGTACCAGCAATGTTGTGGTCAATGCCACTTCTTCGATGTTATCATGTCTCTAAAATATTATTTTATATTCCATGTTCAAAGCTCCAGAATTTGTGTGTCTCTATTATTATTTTACTGTTCAATGTTGAATTTCAGCAAATTCCCTGTCACCCAATTTCCTGAGAAGTAATATTCCTACTGCAGGAATCTCAAGTCAAGGTGTAATAAGAAAGTATATCCTTCCTATAATCCATCATCTTCCAAATCTCTAGAAACTGAAAATTTTGAGAGAGACAAAATATAGGTGATTCAGGGACTAACAAAAAAATGAAAGAAATAAAGGGTAAATAAAGAATGTCACCTTTATTTATGTTCTTCCAACAGATAGGATACATGGAAAAGGTTTAAATGAATATTTTTTTCTAAAATGTTTTTATTTATGTTTTGAATTACCTTGACTCTGAATTCGAGGGATAAGGAAATGATTAAATTCATTAATGAGGAGAACTAAATACTTAATTAGTGTTATTTTGAAAAAAAATACTCCACAAATTGCATTCATTTGTGTTAGTGTGGTATACACATCTGTGAAGTGTACAAACATCTGTGAAGTGCTATAATAGTTTTTGGTAATGGATTATTTAGCACTAACATCTGGTGCTCTGCAATCCAAGAATATCTGATGTTTCTATCTGGATGAAGAATTCAGATTCTAGTTCCAGGCTGTTTTCTCTCTCCAGTTGTGATCATTATCAACTTGAAACTTTGTTTGGATCAGATAGATTTTATTCTATAAGTTTTATAAACACCATCTACATTTATTAGGACCTTCAGTGGCCATTGATTTTATTTTAATTTTCCAAACACCTATATAATTCTTAGGCCAACGATGGTTTTAAATAATAACTTTTGTGTAAAAAATGATACTTTATACTTACAAAAATATGTATAATCACAGTGCCCATGCATAATTACCCATGTTCAGTGAAACAATGGGGGGGGATTTGTAATGAAATGAGTTAATACTTGCCTGACAGCTCTAAGCATTTTAAAACTTATTTGTGTTGTTGAAAGTGCAAAAGTCTTCAGATAAAATACACTTGCTTTGGACTGCTGATAATTTTTTTGAATGTGATTTTGACTCAATTATACTTGATTTCTTTAAGCTTCTCTTTCTTTGTGATGGTGTATTTATTTTTTGAGGGTAAATTTTGTTCCAATGTTAGATTTTCATCATTTTTCTTTTTGTTCACATGTTAAGCTATAAGTGCTAAAATACAGGGACAAAAATGATATATAGGCATAATTTTGCTAATATCAATATATTTTTTAAAAGGCCTTTTAGAAGATGAATAGGAAACTGTTATTTATTTTCTAACTGGTTATTAACAAGCATTGTATAGCATGCTTATTTAAAGATGAATAGATCAATTAGTACTACATTCCATTAACTCATGGCACTTTTTGTGGTCTTGCAATAAATATTTATAATTCTGGCATTTTGATTTGAATGCACAGTATTTAATTTATTTTAATTGTTACCATCTAAATTTGTTGAATGCAAAATGCCACTGAGTGAGGATATTAAGCTCCTTCAAAATAAACTTTTATGAAAACAAAAATTATAGAAATTGTTAATTCTTCCAGTTTACAAGCATGAAAATACAAAAAAATTAACAGTTCATAGCATTTGCTTCTTTTTTTTTTTAAAGATAGAGGAGAGAGAGAGAGAGAGAGAGAGAGAGAGAGAGAGAGAGAGAGAGAGAGAGAATTTTTAATATTTATTTTTTAGTTCTCGGTGGACACAACATCTTTGTTGGTATGTGGTGCTGAGGATCGAACCCGGGCCGCACGCATGCCAGGCAAGCGCGCTACCGCTTGAGCCACATCCCCAGCCCAAGCATTTGCTTCTTAATGCTAATTTTGATTCACATCTTTAGTCCTTTTTAATGAGATAATATTTTTGTGGAATGGAAAATATTTAGCATACTTTGAAAAATGCAGCTTCACTTCCTCATAACTGGTTTAGAAAAAACATAATTTCATCAATCTGAACTTAAATCCATTCTTCTATTATGATGAACTTAGATTTGATATTGTTGCATTTTTGGCATGAACTGCATTTCATAGTTAACTCCTTATTGTAAGACTCGAGAGTATTTTGAATTCAAAATGGATTTCAGAGTTTTGTGGTTGGATATTGCAACTTAATTTCAATAAGTAATAAGTTTGGAAATGCTCATACAAATTATTATTATTAACTTTTAAGTACTAAAAAATATATATTTTTATTTATATCTGACAGCATAATGCATTACAATTCTTATTATATAGAGAAAGCACAAATTTTCATATCTTGGGTTGTATACATAGTATATTCACACCAATTCGTGTCTTCATAATCATCACATTCTACCACCATTAACTTTCCCATGCCCTCTTCTTTCCCCTCCAACACCTCTGTCCTATCTAGAGTTCATCAATTCCTCCCATGCTCCCTCTCCCTATCCCACTATGAATCGGCCTCCTTGTATCAAAGAAAACATTTGGCATTTGGTTTTTTTTGGGGGGATTGGCTAACTTTACTTAGCATTATCTTCTCTAACTCCATCCATTTATGTGCAAATGCCATGATTTTATTCTCTTTTATTGCTGAGTAATATTTCATTGTGTATATATGCCACATTTTAAAAAATAAATTCATCTATTAAGGACATCTAACTTGGTTCCACAGTTTAGCTATTGTGAATTGTGCTACTATAAACATTGATGTATGCTGTTTTTAAGTCCTTTTGGTATACACTGGTCAGAGGGATAGCCGGGTCAAATGGTGGTTCCATTCCCAGATTTCCAAGGAATCTTCATACTGCTTTCCATATTGACTAGACCAATTTGCAGTCCCACCAGCAATATATGAGTTTACCTTATCCCCCACATTTACCTTATCCCCCCACATCCTTGCCAACACTAATTATTATATGTCTTCATAGTAGCTGCCATTCTGACTGGAGCGAGATAAAATGTTAGAGTGGTTTTTATTTGCACTTGTCTAATTGCTAATGATGATGAACTTTTTTATGTATTTGTTGATGATTGTACATCATCTTATGAGAAGTATACCTTCAGGTCCTTGGCCCATTTATTGATTGCATTATTATTATAATTATTTTTTTTTGGTGTTTAGCTTTTTGAGTTCTTTATATACCCTAGAGATTAGTGCTCTATCTGATGTGTGAGGGGTAAAGATTTTCTCCCAAGATGTAGGCTCTCTATTCACCTCACAGATCATTTCTTTTGCTGAGACGAAGCTTTTAAGTTTGAGTCCATCCCATTTATTGATTTGTGATTTTAATTCTTGTGCCACAGAAGTCATATTAGGAAGCTGGAGCCTAATCCCACATATTGGAGACTTGTGCCTACATTTTCTTCTATTAGATGCAGGGTCTTTGGTTGTATTGCTAAGTCCTTGATCCATATTGAGTTGAGTTTTGTGCATGGTAAGATATAGGAGTTTTATCTCATTTTGTTGCATATGGATTTCCAGTTTTCCCAGCATCATTTTTTGAAGAGGCTATCTTTTCTCCAATACATGTTCTTGTCACCTTTGTCTGATATAAGATGATTGCTGCTTTGTGGGTTAGTCTCTGTGTCCTCTATTCTGTACCATTGGTCTACTGGTCTGTTTGGTTGCCTTCAATTATGCTGTTTTTATCACTATTGCTCTGAAGTATTGTTTAAGGTCTGGTATAGCAATGCCACCTGTTTCACTCTTCCTGCTAAAGATTGCTTTAGCTATTCTGTTCTCTTATTTTTCCAGATAAATTTAATGATTGATTTTTCTATTTCTATGAGGAATGTCATTGGGATTTTGATAGGAATTGCATTAAATCTGAAAAGTGCTTTTGGTAGTATGGTCATTTTGTTAATATTAATTCTGCTTATCCAAGAGCAAGGTAGACCTTTCCATCTTCTAAGGTCTTCTTTGATTTCTTTCTTTAAGGTTCTATAATTTTCAATATGTAGATCTTTTGCGTCTTGTGTTAAGTTTTTTTTTTTTTTTTTTTTTGAGGCTATTGAGAATGGGGTAGTTTTTCTCATTTCCCTTCCCAAGGATTTGTCACTGATATACAGAAATGCCTTTGGTTTATGGGTGTTGATTTTATATCCTGCTAATTTGCTGAATTCATTTACTCATTCTAGAAGTTTTCTGGTGTAACTTTTAGGGTCTTCTAGGTATCATATCATCAGTGCCAATTTGAGTTCTTCTTTTCCTAGGTGTATCACTTTATTTTTTTTTTTTTCATCTGTCTAGTTGCTCTAGCCAGTGTTTAAAGAACTAGGTTAATATAAGTGGTGAAAGAGGAGGGCATCCCTGTCTTGTTCCAGTTTTTAGGGGGAATGCCTTCAATTTTTCTCCATTTAGAATGATGTTGGCCTGCAGTTTAGCATAGATAGCCTTTATGATGTTGAGATATGTTCCTGTTATGTCAAGTTTTTCTGGTATTTTGAACATGAAGGGGTGCTGTATTTCGTCAAATGCTTTTTCTCCACCTATTGAGATGATCCTATAATTCTTATCTTTAAGTCTATTGATAGGATGAATTACATTTTTTGATTTCCTTATATTGAACCAACCTTGCATCCCTGGCATCAATCCCACTTGATGATGGTGCACGATCTTCTTGATATTTTTTTTATTCAATTTTCCAGAATTTTATTGAAAACTTTTGCATCTATGTTTATTGGAAATATTGGTCTGAAGTTTTCTTTCTTTCTTTCTTTCGTTCTTTCTTTTTTTTTTTTTTTGATGTGTCTTTGCCTGGTTTTGGAATCAGAGTAATATTGGCCTCATAGGGTGAGTTTGGATGTGCTATCTCTTTTTCTATTTCCTGAAATAAATTGGAGAGTATTGGTATTAGTTTTTCTTTAAAGGTCTTGCAGAACTCAGCTATGTATCTATTGGTTCTGGTCTTTTCTTGGTTGGTAGATTTTGATGGCGTATGCTATTTCATCACTTGAAATTGATCTGTGTAAATTGTGTGTATCATCCTGATTCAATTTGGGAAAATTATATGACTCTAGAAATTTGTCAATGCCTTTAATATTTTCTATTTTATTGGAGTAAAGTTTTTCAAAATAATTTCTAATTATCTTCTGTATTTCTGTAGTGTCTGTTTTGAGATTTCCTTTTTCATCACATACGTTAGTGATTTGAGTTTTCTCTCTCCTTCTCTGTTATGATGGCTAAGGGTCTGACAATTTTATTCATTTTTTCAAAGGACCAACTTTTTAAAAAAGTATATATATTTTTTAGTTGTTGATGGACCTTTATTTCCTTCATTTAATTATATGTGGTACTGAGAATTGAACCCTGTGCCTCACACATGTGAGCCGAGTGCTCTATCATTGAGCCACAATCCCAGCCCAGGAATAAACTTTTTGGTCTGTCAATTTTTTCAATTGTTTCTTTTGTTTCAATTTCATTGATTTCAGCTCTGATGTTAATTATTTCCTGTCTTCTGTTGCTTTTGGTGTAGATTTGTTCTTCTTTTTCTAAAGCTTTGAGATGTAGTGTTAAGTCATTCATTTGTTGACTTTTTGTTCTTTTAAGGAATGAACTCCATGCAATGAACTATCCTCTTAGAGCTGCTTTCATAGTGTCCCAGAGATTTTAGTATGTTGCATCTTCTCATTGACCTCTCAAAATTTTTAGTCTCCTCCTTAATGTCTTATGCAACTCATTGTTCATTCAGTAGCATATTATTTAGTCTCCAGGTGTTGGAGTGGATTTTATTTCTTATTTTATCATTGATTTCTAATTTCATTCCATTATGATATGATAGAATACAGGGTAGTATCTCTACTTTTTATATTTGCTAAGAGTTGCTTTGTGGCATTGTATATGGTCTATTTTAGAGAAGGATCCATGTGCTGCTGAGAAGAAAGCATATTCTCTCATTGAAGGTTGGAATATTCTATATATGTCAGTGAAGTCTAAATTATTGATTGTATTATTGAGTTTATAATTTCTTTGTTCATCTTTTTTTTTTTTTTGGAAGATCTATCTAATGATGAAAAAGGTGTGTTAAAGTCACCCAAAATTATTGTGTGGTGGTCTATTTGACTCTTGAATTTGAGAGGAGTTTTTTTGATGAACATATCTGCTCTGTTGTTTGGGGCATATATATTTGTAATTGTTAAGTCTTTTTGGTGTATGGTTCCCTTGAGCAGTATGTAGTGTGATTCTTTATCCTTTTTGATTGACTTTAGTTTGATGTCTACTTTATTTGATATTAGTATGGAAATCTCTGCTTTGTCCTGCAGTCCATGTGAGTGTTATGATTTTTCCCAACTCTTCACCTTCAGTCTGTGAATTATTATTATTTTTTTAATGAGATGTATCTCTGGGAGGAAGCATATTGTTGAGTCTTTTTATTTGATCCAATCTGCTAGTCTTTTGATTGGTGAGTTTAGACCATTAACATTCAGGGTTATTACTGAGACGTGATTTGTATTCCTAGCCATTTTTGTTTATTTTTGGTATTTAACATAACTTGGTTTCTCCTCTGATTAGATTTTCCTTTAGTGTAATCCCTCTCTCTGTTTATTTTCATTATTGTTTTTTATTTCCTCTTCTTGGAATAGTTTGCTGAGTATGTTCTGTAGTGCAGGCTTTCTAGTTGTAAATTTTTTTAACTTTTGTTTATCATGCAAGGTTTTTATTTCATCATCAAATCTAAAGCTTAGTTTTTCTGGATATGATTCTTGATTGGCATCCATTTTCTTTCAGAGCTTGGTATATGCTCTACCCCTGAAGTCTTATTCCTGCCTTTTATGTACTCCCT
The DNA here is from genome assembly GCF_045843805.1 of Urocitellus parryii. Lineage (NCBI taxonomy): Eukaryota > Metazoa > Chordata > Mammalia > Rodentia > Sciuridae > Urocitellus > Urocitellus parryii. Next base: position 61,008,007 of record NC_135540.1, read on the forward strand.
CAAATAAACTGTAGGAGCCATTTTCTAATTGTATATCTACAGCTTCTGTGGACTGGACCTATCAGGGACTCCATCTTTTTGAAACTATTTTTCTAATTTTGTAATTTTTTTCTTCACTAATTATTCTGGCCTTTAAATTCTTAGGTGGCTTACACCCTCCTTGGCAGGAAGAAGAGCTTCCTAATAAGGGTCTAGCCTCCTCCTCCCCATAAATTCATCATTCCAAAAACCTTATGGCCTTAAGAGTCATACTAATTCTGATTTTACTATGCAGTACAAATGGAGAAACAGTAGCTGATTGACAGTACATCTGTTTACAATATGTTTTCCTGAATATTATAGGAGCACCATTAAAACATTGCTCAAGAGAAAAAATAATAAAAAGAAAGGAAAGAATTGTTTTCAAATATAACTGTTCATTGACAATGAGCCAGGTAACCCAAGAGCTCTCATGGAAATGAACAAGTAGATTAATGTTGTTTTCATACTTGCTCACAGAACATCCACACTACAGTCCATGAATCAAAGAGTAATTTTGACTTTAAATTTTTTATTATTTTAGAAACACATTTTGGTAGGGTGATACTGCCATAGATAATGAGTCATAGATTTGGGCAAAGTAAGTGGGAGAAATTATGGAAATAATTTAGTTTTATAGGTGCCATCAAGTACCTTTTGATTTATGGAAGGAGGAAAAAATATCAACATTATCAATATTAATAGGAAGTTGGAAGATTAATCCCACATTAATGATTTTGAGGTTTCAGGACTTTAGTAGAGACAATCAATGCAGATGTGTTGGAAATAGTATGAGAACTAGCATTACATGTGTGGCCTGAAGATGTGACTGAATTTGTGAGTTCAATTTTAAGGGGTGAGGAGTTTCTTTTTATGTAGCAGCAAAGAAAGTACTTTATTGAAATGTAAACCAGGGCATTGCTGTGAAATTTGTTGAACTGACAGGAAAGGATTTTGCATAAAATTGGTTGATAAGGTAATGGCAAGGTTGGAGAGTAACAAATTCGATTTTGAAAGAAGTTCTCTGAATAAAGGGGTTATCAAACAACATTATATGTAACAGAAGAATATTTTGTGAAAGAAGAAGTCAGTTCATATGGCAAGATTGTTATCTTTTTGTCTAAATGTGGTTGGCCACTGTCACCCCAACCTTTAGTAACAACAACTCTCAGCAGTCAGCAGTCAAAAAACCCCACCACAAAAATATTTATAATTTGTGGAAAACTCAGATGATAATTAGCATTTTAATAATAAAAGATTTTTAATTGAGATAATTATTTTTAGGAATAATGCTATTGCACACTTAATATAGTACAGTATGAGGTAAATATATATTTTTAAGGCACTAGAAGTCCAACAACCTTGTGTGGCTTGTTTATTGTAGTAGTCTCGAGCCAAAGTTGCAATATATCTAATATATTCCTCTAATGACACACTTTTGTCATTCTATTGCTGATAATCGAATGAATACTACTTTCCAAAACAAAAGAACTATGGAAGTGTGCTCAGACTTTCCATGTTTAACAAGGTGTACTCCTAGATACACCATAAAGATACAAACAACCTCACCCACCTCACTAAAATGTCCCTAATACTATTGCCTTGACTATGAAAAATGACATTTATCCTTACAGGATGTTTGAAAGAATACCCTTGAAACAGCCCTGAACCCTGCTATTTTACAGAAATAATTTCTAGAACATATTGAAAAAAATAGAGTAAAACTATTACTGTAAATTTATGTATAAAGAAATAACTGTGAAGAAATTATTTATTCAAAAAATGTGTAAATGTATCACACTCTTAATCAAGAAGTAGAAAAAAGGCCTTTATTCTTTGAAAGTTAACAAAAGACATTTTCTGCTTTTTAAAATTTCATTTCTGTCAGTGAAGTGTAACACTGTATCTGTTATCTTCCTTCAGGTAACACACAATTTAATATCTTCTTTCAAAGATGCATGAATGTGCCTTTTGCTAAAGAAGTGGTATGGAAATTTTCTCAGAAATTTCCCCTCAAAATTGCTTTTCTATTCTTTCACACTTTTATTCAGGCAGTTAAATGAGATGGTCTTTTCTACTTACTCATTAGTAGGTCTGATTCTTTCCCTGGAAGTATCCTTCACAGAGAAAGACATAATGTGCATAGTGTACACATTCAAATTCTGCAAGGAATTGTTCATAATCATTTGAGAGCATTAAAAAAAATATCAGTTCTCTTAGTTTAGTTCATTTTCTCCTTTGGTTCACAAAGTGGGCCCCATTAAGTGAGGTTTCACTGGGGAAAGACCAGGGAGTCAACAGGGAAAGACAGTCTCATTAATTAAAATTGTATGTCCTGCTTGTTAATTATCTGGATGCTCTGCTACCTGACTTAAGAAAAAGTAACTTCTGAAATGTTGGGATTCCTTTGTTAGAGATTATTAACATAAATTTTAAATTTTAATTGGATTTTTGGTAAGTGACCTTTATTACTCCTGGCAGGGACATGACATACAATAATTAAATAATCCCATTGGAGCCAAAGGATTCCAAATGTCAAGATGGCACTGAAAGTGGGAAAAACTATGTGTCTAAAAAAAGGCAAAACAAACCAGGCAGAGTAAACTCAGTGAGAAAATGAAAATTAGTCTCTGGCTCTCCAATTTACCATCCATATATATTTGAAAAAGATATGCAAAAATAATATACTGAGACTTTGATGTTTAATTGCAATAACATAATGAAAAATAGGATTAACTGGTATGCCTCTGAATTTCATCTGAGCAGATGTTCTTGAGGATGAAGAAAAGTTTTGGATCAAATACTGGTTATACAAAAATAAATTATGCCCCAGTTCTATGTGCAGGTAAATTAGTCAGGTAATCCCTGACATCAGTGTTTACTCTGTAAAAATAAGTCAGCTAATGTACTAACCTCAACTTGCAGTGAGGTGGTATTGAATGAAAGTATGATAGAATTTGAACAGTAAGGTAATCATAGAATGAAATATGATTGTGGTGGGATAAACAGCATTTACATATTTTAATGTTCCATTTTTCTTACTAAAAATTATTTCTCTCTTATTTGAGATGCAGTTATCTCCATATACTTCATTTCCTTTAGAATGAGTGTAAGGCACTGCAAAAAGTAGTCTTTCTAGTTATTTTTTTTCCAAATGTTTAAGCTTGAAGAGAGACTCAGCAAGTTTGAAATATAAGCAATTTGATGTGTGTAGACCTCAAAATAGTGCAGACATCATCTAAGGACTTGTCTGATCCTTTGACTATGGACTTGTTCTTTATCAAAGAAAGACAATATGATAAATAGAGGTATGCAAATTGTTTCTACTAGTACTGAGAAGAACCCACATCCAGGCAGAGAATTCACCCTTATTATTCGACTTGGAAATTAAAATTTCAAGTTTATTTAGTAATTAGTTTAGCTTATATTTTAGTAAAAGTATTACTACAGGAACAAGTGAAGCCTGTCTTTCCAATAAACTCTGCAGAGTCTTCCCATTTTATCTCTGCCTCAGAGGATCCTGGCACTGAAGACTTTCTGTCTACAATTATGCGATCCACTGATTTCATCCTTTTGCAATTGTAAACCCAGTTCTACATATCATATCTACTGTATCTCCTTGTAATGATCACATTTTCACAAGCTGTAAGCCTTACTTTAGCTTGCAACTAAATCCACTGTTCATATTGACTTGATTACATCAAATGCTTGTTTTTAGCATTTCCTCAACTCAAAAGCTACTTTGGATTATATATTAAGATGGGAAATATTCATTTATATGTTTTGGTCTATGGATAAAACTATATTTAGAGTATATTTATGCACAATTACAAATGTACATGTGCACATGCATCATATAAGTATATTACAAGTGATTAGGTAAACAAGTACCTTAATTTTAGAATTTACTCCATTTTCATCCTTATATGAGAGATCAATTTGGTTAATAATCAATTAAGAATCATGTGATATTACTAATAAAGTACATTAGCTGAGTATTTACTTTGTAAAAAGAGTAAGTTATGCAAATAATATTATTGGTAAATTTCCTCTTTTATCCCACAGCACAGATAAACACAAATATTTTTCTTTGTTAAAATGCCTAAATCATACACATTTTCACTTTTTTTTTTCTTTTTCACATCTTAAACATAGCTAATTAGATAACATGCTTTTCATCATTTTAATTTTCTTGATATATTTCTTTCAGGTTTAATTGAGAATTCACTTGTGAATGTTCATTTGATTCTCTTCATAAATTATATTGACAGTAATTTTTATATATTATAAGTCAATACAACTTCTGGCTTCATCAATTTCTTTGTAATATTTGTAACTATTGGTTATAAACTGTATAATTAACATTCTGCATATTTTAGAATAGATCATGAAATAAATAGAAAAATAAAGCAGATAAGAAAATCATACTAACAAATTTATAAATGTGTATCCTAGTATTTAGGATACATATTAATAATCAAAAACCATGGGAATTTATTTAGATTATATAAATTTATATACTTCTCATATTAATTTTTGTAGATCACTAACAAAAACATAAGATATATTCCTCTAAAAATTTTATATTACATCATTTGTGGAAACACCTAGTATATTGTTACATAAATATTTATTATTATCTGTACATAATTATCTGTACATAATTTGATTTCCCCCATTAAATGAAATCAAAATTGTCTAATCTCAGATTGATAAATCTTGGTAACAAAGTTTTGATTCATTTATTTAAAACAAAGAGAAGTAGTGCTGGTCCAAGGAGCCATAAAATACACTGCAAATAGTGAATTCAAAGTTTCAGAATTCTATTTAAAAGAATTTCAAAGATATAGAATTAGAAATTCAGTGAAATTAAAAGATAAAAACTTGGGCTGCAGAAAGAAACGTTTGATTGAAAATTTAAGGTTAAGGACAAATTCAGTTGCTTCACAGAAATGGTGATCCTTTAAAAAATGTTTATTTGTTGCCTCTGTAAATAATTTGAGTCTCTAGAAAAAGTTTGAAAAGGTATGCAACAAGGTAGCTCAATAGGTTTCAAATCTATTTATTTTGTTTTTAATGCTTTATTGGAACATTTTACTTATAAATAATAATTTAATTCATTATGCCATATCCATACATGCACTCTCTCTCCATCCTTCCCCTTCACTCAGTTTGTCTTCCTTCTGTTTTTATGAAGCCTCCATTTTAAAATCCCTTTCTGTCTCCCTTCCCCCTCCACACACATACAATTTCCACATATGATAGAAAATATTTGACCTCTGATTGTCTGAGTTTGGCTCATTTCACTTAGCATGATGTTTTCCAATTCCATTCATTTGCCCACAAATGGCATATTTTATTCTTTATATCTGAATGAAACTCCACCGTGTACATTTATCATGTTTTCTTTTTTCCATCCATCTGTTGACAGACACATAGGCTGGTTTCATAACTTTGTTATTGTGGATGGTGCTATTATAAATATTGATATGCATATGTCACTATACTATGCTGATTTTACATCTTTTAAATACCAAGGAGTGGGATAGCTGGATCATATGATGGTTCCATTCTTCGCCTTTTGAGGAATATCCATGTTGCTTGTCAAACTGTCATAATTTGCACACCCACCAACAATATATAAGTGTACCTTTTCCCCCAAATCATTATAAGCAATTAATTTTAATTTGCATTTTCTTTTTGTTAAGGATACTGAACTGTTTTAAATTTTAATTTATTTATTTTAATAGGTATATATGATAGCAGAATGCATTTTGAGTCTTTGAACACAATTACAGCTCAACTTTTAATTTCTCTGATTGTGCATGATGTAGTAAGTATCACACCATATGTGCAGTCATACATGTACCTAGGATATTAATGTCCATCACATTCCATCATCTTTCCTGCCCCCAACCACTCTCCCCACCCTCCCTCCCCTTTGCTCAATCAAAGTTCCTCCATTTTTCCCATGCCCTCTCCCATTATGGATCAGCACCCACTTATCAGAGGAACATTCAGCCTTTGGATTTTGGGGATTGGCTTACTTCTCTTAGCATGATGTTCTCTAATTTTATTCACTTACCTTCAAATGCCATAATGTTATATTCTTTTAATGCTGGATAATATTCCATTGTGTGTGTGTGTGTGTGTATATATATATATATATATATATATATATATATATATATATACACATATATATATATATACTTTGTTAAGTATATTCCCAAGTATTTAATATATATATATATATATATATATATACAGTTTATTTATCCATTCATCTATAGAAGGGCATCTAGATTGCTTCTACAATTTAGTTATTATGAATTGAATTGCTTTGTGAATTGAGTTGCTTTAAATATTGATGTGGTTGCCTTATTATAGTATGCTGATTTTAAGTCCTTTGGGTATAGACCAAGGAGTGGGATAGCTGGGTCAAATGGTGGTTCCATTCCAAGTTTTCTAAGGAATCTCTATACTTTCCAGGGTGGTTGCACCAATCTGCAGTCCCACCATATCCCTTTTTCCCCACGTCCTCGCCAACGCTTATTGTTGTTTGTATTCTTGATAACTGCTATTCTGATTGGCATGAGATGAAATCCTAGAATAGTTTTGATTTGCATTTCTCTAATTACTAGAGATGTTGAACATTTTTTTTCATATATTTGTTGATCGATTGTATACTTTCTTCTGAGAAGTGTCTGTTCAGATCCTTAGCCCATTTATTGATTGGGCTGTTTGCTCTTTTGGTGTTAAGTTTTTATATATCCTGAAGATTAGTGCTCTGATGTGCTTGTGGCAAAAATTTACTCCCAAAATGTAGTCTCTCTCTTCACCTCATTAGTTTGAGGGCAACCCATTTATTAATTCATAATTTTATGTCTTGTGCTGTAGAAATCTTGTTAAGGAATTCAGAGCCTAATCTGATGTGATGAAGATTTGGGCCTACTTTTTCCTCTATTAGGCACAGGGTCTCTGCTCTAATTCCTTGGTCCTTGATTCATTTTGTGTTGAGTGTTGTGCATGGTGAGTGATAGTGGTTTAGTTTCATTTTGTCACATGTGGATTTCCAGTTCTCCCAGCACTATTTGTTAAAGAGGCTATCTTTTCTCCAATGTATGTTTTTGGCTCCTTTGTCTATATGAGATAACTGTATTTGTGTGGCTTTGTCTCTCTGTCTTCTATTTTATACAATTGGCCTTCAAGTCTATAGTGGTGCCAATACCATGCCATTTTCGTTACTATAGCTTTGTAGTATAGTTCAAGATCCAGTATTGTAATGTCTCAAGCTTCTCTCTCTTGCTAAGAATTCGTTTGCCTTCTCACTCCCTTTCCCTCTTCTCATCCCTGAAGGCGATCCTCAGGGTTATACAAAATGTCATATAAGAGGAAAGGAGGGGCAAGACAAGATAATACAAATGGAAGAAATGATTTACAGTAGAAGGGGTAGAGAGAGAAAAGGGGAGGGGAGGGGAGGGGAGGGGAGGGGGGATAGTAGAGAATAGGACAGACAGCAGAATACATCAGACACTAGAAAGGCAATATGTCAATCAATGGAAGGGAAACTGATGTGATACAGCAATTTGTATACGGGGTAAAAGCGGGAGTTCATAATCCACGTGAATCAACCGTGTAATATGATGTATTAAGAACTATGTAATGTTATGAACGACCAATAAAAAAAAAATTAAAAAAAAAAAAAAGAATTTGTTTGCCTATTTTAGGTCTCTTTGTTTTTCAAATGAATTTCATGATTGCTTTTTCCATTTCTATAAGAAATTGCATTGAATCTATATAGCACTTTGGGTAATATGGCCATTTTGACAATATTAATTTTGCTTATCTAAGAGCTTAGAAGATATTTGCATCTTTTATGGTCTTCTTCAATTTCTTTCTTTAGTGTTCTGTAATTTTCATTATAGATGTCTTCATCTCTTTGTTAAGTATGTTCCCAAGTATTTTATTTTTTGGGGGGAGGGAGGTTATTGTGAATGGGGTAGTTTTCCTAATTTCTCTTTTAGAGAATTCATAACTGATATTTAGAAATGCATTTAATTTATGGGTATTGATTTTATATCCTGCAACTTTGCTGAAATAATTTATTAATTGTAGAAGTTTTCTGGTGGAGTTTTTTTTTTTTTTAGATCCTCTAAGTATAGAATCATGTCATCAGAAAATAATGATAGCTTGAGTTCTTTTCCTATTCCTATCCCTTTGATTTATTTTGTCTGTCTAGTTGTTCTGGCTAGAGTTTCAAGGACTATGTTAAAGAGAAGTGACAAAAGAGGGCATTCCTATTGTGTTTCAGTTTTTAGAGGGAGATCTTTCAACTTTTCTTAACTTAGAATGACATTAGCCTTGGAATTTGCATAGATAGCTTTTACAATGATGAGGTGTGTTCCTGCTATCTCTAATTTTTCTAGTGTTTTGAACTTGAAGGGTGCTGGATTTTGTCAAATGGTTTCTTTGCATCAATTGATATAATCACATGATTCTTTTTTGAGAGAGAAAGAGAGAGAGAGAGAGAGAGAGAGAGAGAGAGAGAGAGAGAATTTTTTTAATAGTTATTTTTTAGTTTTCGGCAGACACAACATCTTTGTTTGTATGTGGTGCTGAGGATCCAACCCGGGCCGCATGCATGCCAGGCGAGCGCACTACTGCTTGAGCCACATCTCCAGCCCATGATTCTTATCTTTAAATCTGTTGATATTATAAATTGCATTTATTTATTTCCATATATTGAAGCAACACTACATCCATGGAATGAACCCTACTTTATCATGGTGCACAATTTTTTAAAATATGTTTATGTATGTGATTTGCCAAAATTTTATTGAGAATTTTTGCATGGATGTTCATCAGGGATATTTGTCTGAATTTTTTTTTTCTTTGATGTGTCTCTGTCTGGTTTTGATATCAGGATGATACTTGACTCATAGAATAAGTTTGGATGGGTTCCATCCTTTTCTGTTTCATGAAATAATTTGAGGAGTATTTGTATTAATTTCTCTTCATAGTTTTTGTAGAACTCAGCTGTGAATCCCTCTGGTCCTGGGATTTTCTTGTTTGGTAGGCTTTGATGGTGTCTTCTATTTTCTTGCTTGAAACTGATCTATTTTGATTGTGTACGTCCTTTTGACTTAGTTTGGATTCATCATATGCCTCTAGAAATTTGTTGGTGTCTCTGAGATTTTCTATTTTACTGGAGTGTAAGTTTTCAAAATAGTTTCTAATTGACTTGTGTATTCCACTAGTGTCTGCTGTGATATTTCCTTTGTCATCATGAATTTTAGTAATCTGAGGGTAGATAAGGGTTTGTCAGTTTTATTTATTGTTTCAAAGAACCAACTTTTTGTTTTGTCAAAGTTTTGAATTGTTTCTCTTATTTAAATTTCATTGATTCCTGTCATGATTTTAATTATTTCTTATCTTCTACTACTTTTGGTCTTCATTTGTTCCTCTTTCTCTAGGGCTTTGACCTGTAATGTCAGATTGTTTATTTGCTGACTTTTTTCTTTTTTTAATGAATGAACTTTCCTCTTAGCACTGCCTTCATAATGCCCCAGAGTTTTTTGATAAGTTGTATAGAGTTCTCATTTACCTCCAAGAATATTTTTATTTTCTCCCTGATGTCTTCTGTAATTCATGCATCACTCTAATAGCATATTGCTTAGTCTCCAGGTGTTGGAGTAGCGTCTCTTTTTAATTTTGTAATTGATTTCTAATTTCATTCCATTATGGCCAGATGGAATGCAGGCTAGTAATCTCTCTCTCTCTCTCTCTCTCTCTCTCTCTCTCTCTCTCTCTCTCTCTCTTTGTACTTGCTAAGACTTGCTTTGTGGCATAACATATGATCTGTTTTGGAGAAGAATCCAGGTGTTGCTAAGATAAAAGTGTATTTGCTCTAACCTCACCCTTGTTGTTCAGGATTGCTTGGTTCTTTTGGTTCTTTTATTCCTTCATAGACATTTTAGAACTTTATAATTTCTCTGAAGAATTCTGATGGGGCTTTTATTAAAATTGCATTAACTCTGAGGATTGTTTTTATAATATGGCCATTTTGAAAATATTAATACTTCTTTTTATGAACCATGGGGGATCTTTCTATCTTCTAAGGTCTTCTTCAATTTCATTATTTGTCATTCTTTAATTTTCGTTGTAAATGTGTTTCATCTCCTTAGGTTTATTTCCAACTATTTTAATGAGACGTTTGTGAACAGAATAACTTATTGATTAGGTTATTCATTTTAGTGGATGAAACAAGTCTTTAATTACAAAAAATTAAAAATATGATTTTGCATGTTGTCTAATCACATTAACATATGAAGATTGAACAATACTTCAATAAAGGAGTATAGGAATTCATTATTGGAGTATAGGAAAGCTGTTCATTTTTATATGTTGCTCTTCTCTCCTGCAACTTTGCTGAATTGGTTTATCATATAAGTTTTCTGGTGATTTTTTTTTTTTTGATCTTCTAACACTAGGATCATATCCTCAAGAAGCAAAGATTGTTTTTTTTTCCTTTTTCTTACTGTATCCCTTTAATTTACTTCTGTTGCCTGTTACCTCTGACAAGGGTTTCAAGCACTATATAGAATAGTAATGATGACAGTGGGCATCCTTGTTTTATTCCTGATTTCAGATGAAATACTTTCAGATTTACTCCTTTCACTATGGTAGTGAATTAGATTTGTTATGTATAGTCATTATAATGTTAAGCTAAGTTCATGTTATTTCAAGTTTAGTAATCAGGTAAGTTATGTTCTTGATTCTATGTGATGAATTGTGTTTTTTGATTTTCATATGTAGAAGTAGCCTTGCATCCCTGGCATGAATGCAAATTGATAGTGGTAGAAAGTTTTTTAGTGAATTAGTGAATTTTAAAATGTGGATCATTAATATTTTATTAAGAATATTTGCATCTATGTTCATTGTAAATAATAGTCTATGCTTTTCTTTCCTTCATCTGTCTTTATTGGTTTTGGTGTCAGTGTGATACTGGTTTCTTGAGTGAATTTGGAAATGTTGTCTCCCTTTTTATTTCATAGAATAATTTGAAAAGGATTGGTATTAGTTATTCTTCCAAGTTCTATCTGGTAAAACTTAGCTTAGAACTGATCTGGTCCTGGACTTTTGTTGTTTTGTTGTTAGAAGTCTTTTTGTTACTGCTTCAAACTTGTGGCTTGATATTAGTTTGTATAGGTTTTCTATATCCTCTTGATACAAGTTTTGTAGGTTTTATGTGTTCATAAATCTATCAATATCTTCTAGAAATTTTAATTTATTGGAATATATGTTTTCAAAACAGTCCTTTATGATCCTTTGGATTTCAGAAATGTTGGTATTTTCCTTTTCACCCCAAATTTTGTAGATTTGGGAATTCTCTCTCCTTCATTTGGTTAGTTTGGTTAAGCTTTATAAACCTTGTTCCTCTTTTCAAAGAAACATCTCTTTGCTGCATTGATTTTTAAATTTTTTTGGCTAAATATTATTAATTTTGGCTCTGTCATTATTATGTCCTGCTGTCTATTGGTTTTGGAATTAAGTTTGTTCCTGCCTTTCAGGACCTTGAGATGTACCATTAGGTTGTTTATTTGGATTTTTTTTTTTGTATAAGTAATTAATGCTATTAATGTTCTTTTTTGATCTGCCTTTATAGTGTACCAGAAACATTTGTACATTGTTTTATTATTTGAATCAAAGAATTGCTTAATTTCTGCTCTCTTTTATTCTACAATACTTTCCTCCTTCCTCCTGAGATATACTCTTTTATTGAAGTATTGTTCAATCTTCTTATGTTAATGTGGTTAGACGAGATGCAAAATCATATTTTTAATTTTTTTGTAATTTAGGATTTGTTTCAACCACTAAAATATGGTTCATTTGGAGAAAGTCTCCATGAGCTGCTGAGAGGACAATGAAATCATCTCTTGTTGGATAAAATGTTTTATAGATAACTGTTAGAATTATTTTTAGGTCAGAACTGTATTGATTTTACATCTGAATGATCTGTCTATTGGTGAGAGGAGTATATTGAATTCACCCAGTATAATTTTGTATTGGGATCTACTGTGACTTGATGTTAAGAAGTATTTGTCTTATGAAATTAAGTGAACCACAATTTGGGTCATAAAGATATACTATTGTTATTTTTTTCTTGTTGAATTTTTCTATTTACCAGTGTGTAGTAAACTTCCTTGTCTATTATAATTCAGTTTGGCTTGAAATCTGCTTTGTAGGATATAAAAATAGCTACCCAGACTACCTTTGTATGAAATATCTTTTTCCGTCTGTCTTCTTACTCTAAGCCTGTGGTTGTCTTTGCATCAGGTGAGTGTATTACAAATCACATAAAGTTGTTTGCTTTTTAATCCACTCTGTAGCTCTCTCTTTGAATCGGAGAGTTGAAACCATTTACATTCATTTGTTATGGAGAGATGCTGATTATTCCCTGCCATTTTGGTTTATTTCATATATTTGATTTATTTGTTTAAATGTACTTCTAGTGTGATTCTTCCATTTCAGAGTGCTGTAAAATGTATTTGTTTTGTTTGGGTTTTGGTTTTTGAGTCTTGGGTATAGTATGTTTTAAGTACTTGCAGAAGTGCTGGCTTAGTGGTCATGAATTATTTTAATTTATTCTTATAGAAAGTTTTGATGTCCTCTTCAATTCGGAATGATAGTGTTTTAGTCAGCTGTTTCACTGCTGTGACTAAAAGACCCAACCAGAACAACTTTTCTGGGAAGGTGGGAGCGGGTATTTGGGGCCCTCACAGTTTCAGAAGTCTCAATCCATAGACAGCATGCTCCATTCCTCAGGGCTCAAGGTGAGGCAGAACATCATGGTGAAACAGTGTGGTGGATGGAAGTGGCTCACATGATAATCAGAAAGTGGAGAAAGGCTAAGCTCCCCTCACCAAATATGTACCCCAAAAGACACACACACCCTCAATGATCCACCTCTTCCAGACACACTCTACTCACATTCAGTTACCATTCAGTTAGTCCCTATCAGGGGACTAATGCACTGATCATTTCACCTCTGAATGTTCTTGTATTGTCTCACACATGAGAATTTGGGGGACACTTCACATTCAAACCATAACTGATATCTTTACTGGCTATAACAATCTTGGGTAATAATTGTTTTCTTTTGGAATTTGGCTTATCTTGTTGCAAACTCTTCTGGATTTTAGTGTCTGAACTGAAAAGTTAGAAGTGTCTTATTGTTTTACTCCAAAAGTGACAGGACATTTTTCTCTTGCAACTTAAATATTTTGTCCTTATTCTCTAAGCTCTATGTCAGGTAATTTCGTTTTGATATGTCAGATTCTTTCATGATATTGTTATTTGTGGTTGTGTATATTTTCTATAGGTAAATATCTGGCTAATTCCTAGGTTTTTGGTATTATTTTTTGAAAAATAATTATATTAGACTTATCACCACGTCTTCTTCTTCTATCCCAATGACTCTGAAGTTTAGTTTTTTAATGTCCTAGAGTTTTTGTATATTCTGATTATGGACTTTATTTGTCCTTACTACATGTGGTGTTCAAGTTCATATACTCTGTATAGTCTATCTTTGGGATCTGAAATTCTCTTTTCTACATAATCTAATTTGTTGGTGGTGATACCTTCCAGTGAATTTTATATTTGATTTATTTGTCTTTCATTTCTCAGGTTTCTGTTTGTTTTATTTTCAAAGTCCCTATTACGTTATTGAAATGGCCTCCCACAACCTGCATTTTCTGTCTTAGTTCATTTTGAAGATAATCATTTTAATAATTAATTTTTGTAGTTTTTCTTTGAAATTTATTCACCTTCCATAACTGTGTGTTCCTTAGCTAGTGAATTGTAAATTTTGAGGGGACACATGTTTGCCTGTTTCCTCATGCTTTTAGAGGTCTTGTATTTTTGCGTTTGTTGAGATGAATTCCTATTCCTTTTTTATGAGGGTATCCTTTAATGTGCAGTTATTTTTTCACAATGATTCCTATGTTGTTAATATATTTTAGCTTCAACACCTAGGTTGGGCATAATGCAAGTGTTAATATAAATCACCAATGCCTCTCAGTTTGCCATTGAAAAACAGCTGATTTAATGCACTCTTGGAGAGTTGCTGCAAAACTTTGGGCTCCTCTTAATCATTGTCTTGGAGTCTCTGTTTTTGCTGTGCCCAGGGGGGTTTATATTCCATATTACATATTTTAAAATAATATTAAAGTTTCAGCAGAGATTTGTGTGTGGAGCAAGGTATACCATCTCTTGACTGAGTTCTGGATGTAGCTCAGCAACTTATAGCATTCCAGTCATTTCCTATCCCCTCTCAAAAAGATAGGAGATAGGGCTGGAGATATATATAGCTCAGTTGGTAAGTGCTCACCTCACATGCACAAGACCCTGGGTTCAATCTCTAGTACCAAAAAAAAAAAAAAAAACAACTTGGAGAAAATAGCTATAACATCTGCAGTGTTATACAGCATTATTAAAATAAATGCCCACTACCTACTATGACATCAGGAACATTTATTACAACAAAAAGAAATACGGAAGGGTCAGAACCTTATTGAAGACATAACAATAAATAACAATGAACTAGATCTAGCTTTAAGGTAAATGGTAGGTGTCAACATGCCATGAAATGTAAAAATAACCATGACAACATGTATGGTGGAAACAGGAATGATATAAAGTAAATAGTTCTAAAAGATAGTCAAATTAAAGAGAAGAAAAGGGATAGGAAGGCAAATTAAGTTTAAAATATTAAAAAATACAGTGGATACAGCAAGAGCAGAGAAGAGGTAGGAAGTGATGCTATTGGGTATAAAGAAGAAGTAAAAAACTAAAACAAACAAAATATATATTACACAATAAGAGAATCTTGTTATTAGAAGGGAGAAAATGGAGAGAAAGAGTGACAAGGGAAACAAATTTGATAGGAAAACAGAGAAAGGAACAAAAAATTAAGCCAAACCAACCAAATAAATAACTCTTATTCTGCAAAGATCGAAGAGTCAAAATACTGAATGGGTGAAAAATATAATAAAACTGGAAAAGACGAGAAACTAAATAGATGTGTATTTATTAGCCAATCAGCACAGTGAGAACCAGCATGCCTGCATGTGTGTATGTGCATGCATACACACACACACACACACACACACACACACACACACGTTGGATAAAATAATGAAAGAAATTAATTAAAACTGAATGGATTGCTTCCTCTGAGGTAGTCAAAGCTATTGATGAGGATGGATGTTCACTGCCCATACATTACTGTCCTTCTTTCCAGTTTTTGATGTGCTATGCACCTCTTAGAGTAAACAGGTGCTCAGGATGCCAAACCTGTCTTCATGTTGCTCACCAATCTTCTTACTGGAGTATCCTAGAATTAAAGTTGCTTCCCTTCTCACCAGTATAAGATAGAATAGAATGGAAAGTAATGGCAGATGGAATTTTGTCTAAGAGCTATATCAATTCCCAGGTTTGGGCTTGTTAGAGAGTTCTAAATGGGAAGTTCTTTCAGATGGTGTTTACCTTTGCTAAGAACTTCCCAACTTTGTCTGGTGATATCTACTCTAGAGAAACTAGATCTCCACATTTTAGGGCCAGCCAGATACTATTCTGCTGGGTATCTGGATCATTGGGACCTCCCAAGAACTCCACTCATTGGGTAGGGTAACTGTTTTCATAGGTCTCACAGGCTATGCTGTCCACTCTTAGATGTAATAGTCTCAGGATCCGGCCCTGAGTGCAATTGTGTCCAACTCTTTGGCTTCTGGACTCTACCCAGCTGGTTCTGTGAGTCTCCAGACACAAAGAGAAAGTAAGCCATAACCCCCTTTATGTCCCCAATGTGAATCTCTAAAATTCTCTCTGTGCCTACTTCAGTTAGACCTCATAGGAACACTCTTAGGCACCACAACTGACTCCTCTTGGGGCAGCTTGACAATATTTTCTGCAATTTTACAGACTCCTGCAGAAGAAAGCTATCACATGGTTGCTTTAGAATGGCTTCCTACCTCATTACTCTACTCACCAACTGTAAAACATGGAGCACCTATCAGATATCAGCTTGTTGTGCTGTCTCTGTCTCAGTTAGGATCAGATTGCCATTGTATTCCACAGGTTTTCCTGACCTTCTCTGTGTTTCTGTTCCTGTGTTATAGGGGAACAGAAGTCAGCTGGTGCCAATGGTGTTGCCTACCTGGCTCCAAAGTGCTATTTATTGTCCTATAGTCAAAGAACCCAGATTTCGGTGTGTCTATGTTTCTCTTACTGTCCAATATTGAATTCAAGGAGATTTTTCGGTCACCCACTTTGCTGAGAAGCTGTATTTCACTACTTGAATCCCAAGTTACAAAGAAGCTGGAAAATGTACCCTTTCTCTAGTCTATCATCTTTCTTTCTACCCACATTCATTTAATTCTAAGTCAGTGACTTTTAATTTTCTTAAACTAAATTTCAGGCATTAAAAAATATTTGCAGGATATGCATTGTGCTAGAGCAAAATTGTGTATTTTAGTTTATATAAAATGTTGCTTTCCCAACAGTTTTTAGAATTAAAACATTCATGTTTAAATGGATGTATGTATGTGTATACATATACAAGAATTCATTCCAATATTTACATAGCAACTAAGGGGACATACTCTTGAAATATCACACTTGGGATGCGTTAGTGAGTTTCCATATCTCTAGTCATGGAGATAAACTTTCAGGACTTCAGTATTAAGTATGGAGTTTGTCACTGTTTGTGTGTGTTCTGATTTTAAGATTAGGTGGAGTGTAATTGTGAAAGGAAAAAGAATGCTTCAAGAAGTTAACACAGAAGAATGTTTTCATGGACTACAGTACTAGCAAGGAGGCTTTATACAACACAGAAATTCCTAATAACAATGAATAGATTTATAAGTTTAAGAATCTTGAAATAAAATTCTTTTCATTAAAAGAAGTCATGAAAAGCTGAAAAAAATCAAGTGTGTGTTATTATTTTAATGTTTTATCTGATTGTTTTAAGAATATTTAAAGAAATTAAACTAATAATTATTAACGTCTGTTTCCTAGTTTTCCCTTTTTGTTTTCATTTTAATTGTGATTTAACATTTTTGGAAGAAACCTATTTGTATTTGTCATTGAAGTGTTTGGAAAAAAAGCTACAACTATCATATTACATTTCACCTCACATTCTAGAAGACAAATTTGTAATTGTACTTAAGGTGCCTTCCCTTAGCATGTTTCGTAAATGATTTACCCATAATAATATAATTTTTCAAGACTGTAAAGAAAATTTTGAAAGAGGGGAAACATGACTTAATCTTGTCAATAAACAATGGACCTCTGTAGGAAAATGAATTGTTTTTAAGTAATGCTATTTTATGTTGAATTGGAAGAGCACAGGGAAAATTATTGTACCCAGGAAGTAAAGCCAAATGACATAAACCCAGAGATTATTATTTGCTACATAATATCAGATATTTTATAAGTGAAAAATTCATACAAATGTAGAATATCTATTAAAATGTGAAAAGTTTTCAAAACATAATTAATACAAATGCAGGCATAAATACTTTTTTATAATCTTTTGCAACTTGTGATGCTTGGAATTCAGTGAAGTTGCTCTATTTAACTTTCTATATGCAAGGAAGAGTCTCTACTCTTCTCTTACAAGATAAATTAAAACTTCTAAGAAAACCAGTGCTTTTAACCTATAGCATAGCTACACTGTCATGTGAAAACTGTTTTTAAAGTACTGATGCAGATCTGGATTTGAAAACATTTTTCATTACCTATGTAGATGACAGTTTGCCCATGAAAAATCTATCTTATCATACTGTGATAAAAATAGTTGACATTGCTTTGAAAACAGAAACTGCTTTCCTACAGTGATTGGTATCTTATGCTTAAATATTTCCTATTTCTTTCATTTCAATTGTTGTGCTTTCTAAACAAGAAGTCAGATAACTAATATTCAAATATATTATTTAAAAGAAAGATTTCCTTTTGTATTACTTGAACTTGATTTTAACATCAAAGACATGATGGGTCTGGGTATTGTTTGTATGTGTGTGTGTGTGTGTGTGTGTGTGTGTGTGTGTGTGTGACACTTATAATAAAACATGCACTCAATTTTCAGCACAATTTGACCACTGAAAGTAATCTTTCCCACTCATTCATCTGTGGTAGTTTTAGATTTGTATCCTCACTAACAAGTCAACACTTTTAAAAAGCAGCAATCAGGTTGCTAATGTGCTCTTCTTAAAATGGAGTACCTAACCTTTAGTGATCCTTTGATTCTCTGATATTTCCATGTTATTGCTAGTGAATTTATACTCAGTAATTAAAAAGTAGGAAGGGCCTCCAAAGTCTTGTTATAGATTCTAATTATCAATGATAGAATAGTTATAATTCTATCTTTCGATATATAGTGTGGGATAGCAAACTGAAATTTCTTTAAGCACTTCTTTTTGTAGAGTGGATGGTGTTAAGTTTACTGGGTAAAGGACACGAGAGGGACTGTTGGCAAGTAGGTCAACGTGTAAGTGAGGAGACTGCTGATGAAACTCTTCCTCAGCCACACATATAGAACACACGGTCCCTCAGCCGACTTGCTTGACCTGCCAACAACCTTCCTCTGACTTTTAAAGATGGAAACCAGTATCCTGAGAGCTTCCATTCCCCCTACAGACTGAATTCCAGAGGGTTATTATCAAGACCCGCACTATGACCACTCAGTTGTTCTCCACTCTCACAGGTTTAAGGCAAACTTGTGGTTTGACTCCATTCCAGAGGGTTCCCGCTGAGCTACCACTCCCTCTGCCAACTTGTACATTCACTCTTCCTTTCTCTGCAGATCAGCAGGCACTCACCTGTACATTAGAACCTCATGCTTTCTGCATACTTACATCAACAGTTTCCAATACCTGAATACTTTCCCTGTACTCTGCAACTACAGATCAGCTGAAGTCTTAAAAAAAAAAAAGACAAATTTCTCTGCTATCTAGTGGCCAAACCAGAATCTCAGCCTTGGGGAGGGAGTCACCTTCCAAATTTGTTCTTCTCTGGACTCTTTCTCTGATCCTTATAGTATTAGACCATTTCCTTGTATCTTATCATCACAATTTTTATCAGTATTTAATGATTTTTATATTAAATTTTTCACATTTAATTCTCTGTGTTGTTTCTATTTCCTGATTGAACCTCATCTTACACAGAATATCTAAGGAGGCAGTTGATCTACACCTGGAGATCCCACTACCATACATGAAAAAATAGCAACTTATCCTCTACGTAAAATCTTATCACCTAAACAGTTACCTAAAGCAAACTTCACACCGAGTGTTCCCTAGACACCTCAGCCTGGTGAAGTGATGGCTGCACTCAAGCCAAAAACCCATTTTACTCCTATGTTGTTTCCAGTACTCTAGGTTTTAGTCTGCAGATAGGAAAACTACAGACTAGCAGGCTGAATGACTCTTTTGGGGGCCCCAGACTGAACAAAATTATGACTAGCAATTTAACCATCCTGATTACTCATGAAGGTACCCACGGTAATGGCCTGCTCTCTGGTGTGGTTAGAATCAAGCTGCTAGTCAGCCTGACTGTGCTCCTAATACAGAGAACCCACTGCATGTCAGGCTGTGATTCATGCCCACAGATGACATGTTTCCCACCAATAGTGGAGAAGGGGGAGGTATGCATTCACAGTGGTGTTGTCCATTGCCCCTTTTGGAAATACCCACTTAGCTTTAAAAAGCAATTGAACTGTAGACCTCTTCTCAGGGCTACCAGTAGTATAGTACCACTATTGGTCTTACTCAGATTATTGAACACATAATCCAAGTCACATAGTTGTGTGGCTCAATTTTAATCTGTGTCATGTGTTTGACTTTCTGGACTACTTGTGATTAGATAATAATGGCTCTTTTATTTTAAAAGTGATCAGAAAATGTTCTGATACTGCTTCTGCCTCCCTTAACTCCTCCTCATCTATATATTTTAGGAATGCAATGCAGTCATTGAATGTGGTTCTTCCTAAAAAAAAGATTTTGTCCTTTTGGTTGTTTCCTTTGCAATTATCATGATAACAAGAAGGAAGGATGACACAGGATTATAAAGTTAATTCCAAGATTCCATCTTGACCATTTCCAAGCATAACATGTACTTCCTTCAATTTATGGCAAACTCAACCACCAAATTTGCACATATTCCAAATTACAGCCTAATCAAAAGGAGAATAGAGATGTGCTTTATGTTTCAGAAAGTTTGAAGCAAGGATGTTTAATGTATTCACCGTAAAGCAATAATAAATGTTTGACATAATTGATATGTTTAACTCGATTTATGTATTATATAATATATACATGTATCAAAGCACAACAGGGTGCCCTGAACATAAATACAATTTTTATGCCTCTATGTATCACTTTTAATAAATAAAAAAATTGGAAAACAGAGGACTCAAAAGTGAATTCTGGTTATGTTTTATTGAAATGTCTGTGTTATTTTAAATGTGATGTTTTCAGACAAAGAGCTTTGATTTGGCTAAAGAACACTTGAAAAAGTGATGAATTTATAGTTGCTAGAAATTGACACCAGATTTTGTGGAGGAGGTAGAGAAAGAGAAAGAGCCCTTAATCTATAGAAAAACATCTTATGCCCTGGAAGATATGGAACAGGGAGAAATATTAGGATTATTTATTTATTTATTCATTTATTTTTGGAAATCCCCCGAGATCCTTGTGGGGCTTTCTCAGATTGGCATAAGTGAATTAATTCACTTCTAGTTCTGCCATCCCTAACAGTTCAGACCATGGTTTCATTGTCAATACACTTAACTTACCAAGGAGATTATCAGAAACTGCAGGAATGATGTAAGCTCAAAGCATAATGATTTGAATATTAGGGAGGACCTAAGAAAACTTCAAGTGTTTTAGGAAATACCCACTTAGGTTTAAAAAGCATTTGGGTCAGCCTTAATTCACTGACCAGAGCCACAACAGTGGGTGGAGGAAGCACACTCGACTTTCTTCCTCTAGGGAAAGGTTGAATAGGTGCAGTCCTGCTGTATGTACCTCTATTAGTATCTCAGAACAAATAGAAATGTTAATGAAGTAACTGGATTTAAATGACAGATATGGAGTCACTTTATATTATCCTCATGGGATTTAGAACAAAAGGGAACCATTGTTTTTCTTTGAGTAAAAGTCTTTTTTACCCAGAGAATATTATATTTTCTTACATCACCAGATGTGGCAGTTCCATTGGTAGTTTACAAGTAGGGTAAAATCTCAGACTCCTCACAAGTCTTGACACCTACACCTACATGACTCCTCTATCATGCTGAGGAAATAGGGCTAGGACCCAGCTTTCCTCTTTTCAGGAATGAATTCTTATTACAACCATGATATTATTATCCCTAAAGTATCTAGTAGGAATATACACTCCAAATGTTATTTCTGACCTAGAAAATACCAAATGCATTTCTATTTTTAAAGTTTATTTAAGGTTTACTTTCTTGCAATGAAGAGCAACATCTGGAGTTTCACTGAAATTTTGTTCTCCTACAAGAGTTTACCACACTAGTGATGACTTTAAAACTTGAGAAGCTTATTTTTCCATTTCGAATTTCAACTGAGAGAGTAATCAGCAACAACAGGGCTGTAGGGGAAAACAGCATGTGCAGTAAAAGTAGTTTTGGTTCTTTGAATTATAGAGATTTACGTTGTTACAAGATTTATGTACAACCTAAAGCAATGCACATTAAAAAATATTTCCCAGGTGATTAATCTACAGTCTTTGGAAAAAGCAATGCAAACTTGAAGGTTTCTGATACAACTTTGAAACACTGCATTTGGAGAGAACTATATGGTAGAGTTTTAAGTGAATTCAATTTATAAAAATTCTAGTAAAAATTTCAGTAGAAATGTCAAATCTTATAATTTATAATACTCTAAACATGTATCTATATATACAATGAATTAATTAGAACATTGTTGATTTTTTGACAAGATTGCTATATTACATATTTATGATCATCATATGAACAACTGTCTACAAACAGCTTTTCTTGATGTATATTTATCACAATTCATGTGTAAACTTGTTTCTTTAAAAGTGTAAGTTATTTCTTAGGAAAACTGAGGACACTTTAATAAAACTAACTTCATGAAAAATATTTTATTTATTTAGATAGAAAATCAATCTAAGTAAACTAAGTTTAAATTATAAATAAATTTTAACAAGCAATAAAAATGAATACTTGGCATTAGCCAACCCAAATTCAACAAATTGCTTTAATGAGAGCATTAGACTCTAAGGGTTAGTTTCCATATGAACAAAAGTGTTGTTTAAGAATATAGTATCCTATCAAGGGGAATTGTCACATTTTCTGAATTAGTATACACTGATATTTAACAAAGGCACATACTCTTGTTCTTTTAACTGTTACATTTGTACAATGCTATGTTATTTTAAGCCAAGAAAACTCTTTCGTATATAACATATTTTCAAAATGATTGTTTTGCCCTAATTATCTTCCTGAGTGTTTCATGTGCAAATAATTTGTGACATTTTACTGTCACAGTTCCTTCTTGTCCACTTTTAAAATCATCCATGTGTGTATCCTCAAAAAGATGTGTGTAAATACTAAGCCCTATACCTGCAAATGTGCCTTAAAATTGGATTAAAGCTTAAGGTAAATGTTAAATCCAATATGAATTATGTCCTTATAATAAATCTCTCTCTCTCTCTCTCTCTCTCTCTCTCTCTCTCTCTCTCTCTCTCACACACACACACACACACACACACACACACACGGAAAAATGCCATGTCAAAATGAAAGTAGAAATTGGGGTGGTACATCTATAAGCCAAGAAACACCAAGGATTCCCTGATATCAATACAAGATAAGTGATAAGAAAAGATTCCATCCTACAACTTTCACAGAAAGGTATTGCTAAAAGCTGATTTTGGATTGTTGTGACAGGCAGGGCATTTATTCAGTCTTACCAAACAGGGCTGATGAGGAGATTGAAAAAAAAAAAAAAAAAAAAAAAAAACATGGACAGACACAGAAATAGAGAAAAGCAGACCCATAGGTTCAACCTGCCTCCTGGTAGAAGAGAGACTGATAACAAGCAGGCTCCATATCCGTATTATAAGAGATTCATTGTGAGAAAGTTACTTTAAAACAGAACTAGGATCAAAAGTTTGAACAGCCCAGTTACAGCCATCAGCTTGCACCCACAACTTTCCACCCCCCATCCCCGGGCAGCTGACATTTGAAACCTTAGGTCATGAACTGACAAACTCCATGGCAACCATGGTATTTCCCTTTAAACAGGGCATCACCAGACAACTAACTGGGCAGTTTTCTTGATGCTTTTTCAAGGAGGTATTTCCAAGGGCGATGTCAGCCTCTGTCTTTGTGCAGTTCAAAGACCCGAAATTCATTTGCCACTCCAGACCTTGTACTTCTAGCTGCCAGAACTGACAAAATAAATTCCTGTTGTTGTAAACCACCCAGTTTGCAGTAATTTGTTATAGAAACCTGGTATAGTTTGAATCATAAGTGTACCCCAAAGATTTATGTGCAAAGGGTTGGTCTCCAGCTAGATAGTACTCTTGGGAGCTGGAGGAAGCTTTAAGAAGTGGGGCCTGGTGGGAGGAAGTGAGTTTATTATAGGCATCATCTTGAGCAGTATATTTTGTTTTGGGACCCTTCCTCTTGCCCTTTCTCTCTGTTTCCTGGCAGCTGGAAGTGATCAGCTTATTTCCATAAAACAAGCCCTTCCTGGTAGTAGGAAGCATACAGCTTACCTCCACAAAATGAAGTGAGCAACTTACCTCCACAAAGTGTGCCCTACCATGATGTTCTGCCTTACCACAGTTCCAGAAACAATGTGGTGATCAGAAAGCAGAGAGAGACTTCTACTCTCCAGATACAAAATATATACCCAAATCCATGCCCCAATTCCTGCTTCCTCCAGCCACACCCTTCCGCACCTGAGTTTTGAGGGACACCTTACATCCAAACCGTAACACATAGTCTTGGTATTAACTCTAGGCTTATGGATAAAAATTGCATTTATAAAAAGATCCCCAAAGGTTCTTTTGCACAGCAGATTTTGAGAACCATGGGGTAGATGACCCTAAAGTTATTTCTACCTCTTCCCTCTTAAACAAAATTGTGGAAATCTAAGGTAAAAATTTGTAATTTTTTTTTTTTGCAAATTTTGTTTTTGTAAAATTTTTGTGTGGGTCCAGCAACCCCACAGTTAGGGATTATGCAGCCTCCATTTAATTACTCTGACAAGATAAAGATTTCTAAAACATTTCATGAAGGAAGAAAATGGAGCAAACATTAATGCCATAGTTAAGATTGTGATAAAATTGCTTATGCAATATGTAGGCTTCCCATAAGTGTGATTTATAGAGCTTAAGTTATAATTCTTATTTATGCTTTAGGAAATCAATGATATATTTACAAATTTAACCTGAGATGAAAATTAGTTGGGTTATCATAAACTGCCATGTGACTTGAGAATGTAGGAGATAGTATTTACCACAGATCTTTTTTTCTTTCTCTTTCTCCCTTTCTTTTTTTCCCCTTTTTGCTAAACTAATGAATGTTTTCAAATATATCCAAAAACAAACCAACAAAAATCACGATAACTCCCCACCTATTGCATTGCCTTTCTTCAATAATTACTATTACACCCTAGATGCTCCAAATATCTTACCACAGTTCCAGAAACAATGTGGTGATCAGGAAGCAGAGAGAGACTCTACTCTCCAGATACAAAATATATACCCAAATCCATGCACTTCCAAGAAAATTCTAGACTTTATTTATTTTCATTCTATATCCTCAGACATATTCTTACAAAACCTCAATTCCATTTGCACATATAAGAAAATTAACAATAATTGCTTGAAATCATCTTGTTCTCAGTGGCGTTGGTCAACTTGCCATTGTTGTGACAAAACACTTGAGAAAATCAGTAAAAGGAGAAAAAAGTTTCATTTTGGTACATATTTACAAAGATTGCAGTCTAGCCAGGTGTGATGGTGCATCCTGTTAATGCCAGTGGCTCAGGAGGCTCAGGCAGGAGGATCAGAAGTTCAAGGCCAGCCTCAGCAAGTTAGTAAGGCTCTAAGCAACTTACAAGACCTTGTCTCAAAATTTTAGAAAAAGGCTGGGGATGTGACTCAGTGGTTTAAGTGCCCCTGGGTTCAATCGTTGGTGTTGGTATCAAAAAAAAAAAAAAAAAAAAAAAAAAAAAGAAAAGAAAAAGAAAGAAAGAAGCAAAGAGAGAGAGATATCCAAGAAGGCCAAAGATATAATATCCCCTACTTCCACTAAGCCTAGCTTCCTAAATGTTCTACTACCTCCCAATAGTACAACAGGCTGGTGATTAAGCAAGCCTTCAGCATATAGGTCTTTAGGGGAATATTAATATATTTTCCCAACTCTTTCAAATCACAAAATTTATGTTGAAATGGTTTAAATCAGGGTACAAAAATGTGGCATATGCATTATATTTGTTTTAAAATTATATTATTCAAAATATTTTAAATCTATAAACAAATTTTCATTTGTTTATTTTTATGTGGTGCTGAGGATCAAACCTAGTGCCTCACACATGCAAGGCAAGTGCTCTGCCACTGAGCTATAGCCCCAGCCCCAAATTTTAAGAATATTAAAAGTAAACATATTATTAACAAAACTATTTTATTTCAGTAAATATCACACATTTATTTTTTACACTATGGCTATTAACAATAGTTAATTAAAAATTTTAGACTTATTAGAGAAAATTATGATATATATGATAAAATCAACTGTTTAATATAGTTTAATTATACATCATGAAAATCTCTTTTTCTTATGATATATTTTAATGATTAAGCTTATAATTTATATTATGTCCAAATAACATTTATTTTCCTTATTCAAATGCATGCTAAAATGTCCAATAACTAAAGTCAAAACTAGTTTCTACAAATTATTTACATGATCATTTTTACACACACATTTTCTAACAACTGTTTTAAGAGACAAAATATTTACTTTGTAGTATTTGTTGAAATTTTCAACATTAAAAAATGAAAAAAAATAGGGAAGTTTAATATATACTACCTAATTTTTGTTTGGGTCATTACCTAAATTTTGTTACACTGTACTGAGTGACATTTTGTTGGAGCCTACTTTAAAGATTGTTACTTAAGTTATTTTATCATGGTTTTATCAACCATTTGAATGTAATTCATTCTAAAAGTTAGGTATATTTTGAGGTTTCATGTTATTAATCATATTGCTTGTATTCCAAGAGTAAGTTTCATGTAGGTAGAAATGTTAAACTTTTAAAGTCAAGAACAACAACAAAAAAATCATTATTTATTTATTTATACATACATACATAACAGGAATTGAACCCAAGTTCCCTCAACCACTGAGCCGTAGTCCTGAGCCTTTATAAACAAAATTTTAAATATTTTTGTTTTGAAACAAGGTCTTGCTTTATTGCTTAGGGACTTGCTAAGTTGTTGAGGTTGCCTTTACATTTGTGATTCTCCTATCTCAGCTTCGCTAGTCACTGAGATCCCAAGTGTGTGCCATTGTACCTGGCAATAAAATATTTTAATAATGTAATCCTCTCATCTTCTACACGTCTTGCAACCTTCAAAATCAAGGTAATTTGTTGAAAATTTTAATATTCCAGGCACTTTCAGGATAATGTTTTACCTACTAACGTTACATTCATAAATAATTTTTCTTTCTGACAAAAAGATATTGTAACATGCTACATGTAATGTGTGCATACTATCTATCACCATCCCCCATGAATGGAATGATGAAGATGGCATTTGATTATTCACATTAATTTGTGAAATGTGGTATTGGTTGTATGGAAAAAGCAAACATTCAGAACATTAAGCAACATAACCTCAAGTTTTCATAAGAAAGACTAAATAGTCTCAAATAAAGGACTAAATGTGTTTATTTATTACTGACAAGTAACAAGCATTACTTATGTAGTATAATGTGATGTTTTGACTACATATTATAATAAGATTCAATCAAGATAACTAACATATGCATTATCTCATCAATTCATTTTCTTGACTGAGAGCATTAAAATGCATTTGAGCATTTAAAAAATATAAAACATTATTATTAACTGTGGTCACTATGCAGTGCAGTAGATCACTAAAACTTATTTCAAGTCTTACTGAAAATTTTTACCCTTTGACAAACAATTTCTGGTTTTTTCCCTCTTCTTGTTCTCCAAATCTGGTAAAATCCTTTCTACTCTCTGTTTTTATAAAATCATTTTTTTTAATATTCCACATATAAGTGAGATCTTAATCTTTCTGTACTTTGTTTATCAAACTCAGTACAACACTTTCCAGTCCCATCCATATTGTCACAAATGACAAAATATTATTTTAAGGCTTTGTATATTTGTGCATATAAAACAAACAAACAAACAAACAATGTATACACTCACATTTATCTACTGATACTTGTTTCTATGTCTTGAATATTGGGAATAATCTGTAAATGAACATGAGAGTGCAAATACCTCTTTAATATACAATATACTGATTTTATTTCTCCTGGTCATATACCCATTAGTGAAATCTCTCTATCATACAGTAATTGCATTTTTAGGTTTTTTGAGGATTATCAATACTATTTTCCAAAATGGTTATACTAATTTACATTCCTACCAGGAGTGTGCAAATGTTTCCTTCTCTCTATATCTTTTATTGCACTTGTTATCATTTTCTTTTTGATAGCCATTCTAACGTGTGAAGTTGTATCTCATTGTTGGTTTAATTTTCATTTTCCTGATCATAAGAAATATTGAACTTTTTTTTCATAAATATGTTGTCTATTTGTATATCTTCTTTTGAGAAATGTGTATTTTGATCTTTGTACTACGAGCTGGGGATATAGTTCAGGGGCAGAGCACTTGTCAATAATGCTCAAGGACCTGAGTTCAAACCCCAGCACCACTATCAGAAAAAAAAAAAAAAAAAACATAGATTCTTTGTAGTGAAATTCTAACCAGAACAATTGGCTAGAAAATCAATGAAATTCTAGAAAAGAAAGACATAAAATCATGACTGTTTGCCAGAGAAATTAATATGTGTGTGTGTATGTGTGTGTATTCGTAACAACTTCAAAACCTGTTCTAATTAATAAAAAAATAGCCTTTCATTGGCAATGACAGTGTTTCTTGATTAAAGACATTTTTAAACAATTTTATAGTTTTCACAGTGTTTTCAAATTTGGAGATATTCAAATGCGTAGAGCATACTAAGGTAATATTAAAACATCTTCTTAATTAAATATGTAAATACAATCTTTTTCTTATTACCTAATATTCTTACGTTGCCACATATGAATCTATATTGTGTTTATATATGCATATTTTGTTTTGATAGTCGATATAGAATAATAGGTGACAGAGTTGGTATCCAGGACTTTTGGAAAGAGTAGGATTCTTGAGGTTGCCTCTTTGTTATTCTCCAGTCTAGAGGTTCACACCTTTTCTGTAAAGGGCCAGATGGTGATAGCTCAAGGTTTACTTCCTTGGGGCCTCTTAACAACTTCTGCTATTTAAGTGCATAATTAATTGTTGATAAAGCCAACATAAACCACAGATACACATGAACAAGTGAGCTTGACTCTGTGAAATCCACTACAGTTTTCTTTACAAAACAGGTGACTATCTGGATCTCTCTCTCTCGCCAAAGTTTGTGGACCCCTGCTCTCTTTCTCCTATAGATTCCTATCCTGCTCTAAGTTATGGAGAAAGTGTTGCTTACAGATAAATGCATAACTTTCTGGACTCCATATTGGACAAAGAGACCGATGCTTCCTAATAGCAAATGCCAGTGTACATCTTATTCTGAGATACTAAGTGGGAGAATAATTCTGTTTCTATTGACCACTCCAGATTTAAAACAGAAAATAATATATTTTAAAAATTAACATTTTTAAAAATTTTAAGTCTGATAATAATCAATCCTGTAATTGTCTTTTCAGTCCAATTTGAAAAACAAATTTAGAAAAGCAAATTATCAAAATCATGTATCAACTCATACTGATATTTATGCATAGTATCACCATATCAATATTGGGTTTGCTCTCAAATTACAGTAATCCTTTCATTATGGGTGAAGTGTTCTTTAACTTTACTCATTCCAAAATATATTTCTATGTTCACTCTAACAAAACACTATTAAATACCAGGAGTATTCCAAATTCCTCAGTCATATAAAATACATTTGTTGCAAATAAGATATAAGGCTTCATAGCTCTCTAATGCTGTATAATTTATAAAACATTCTGACATGGAGGACAATGTTATGTGGTAATGTATTATCATAACCTTCATTATAAGGAAGAAGAAACAGTGGCTTATGGTATTGAAATGGTCCCTGCAGAATGAGTTATGATCTGCTTCTGTTATTTTTAAGCTGGAGTGTTTTGCTTTCAGAGTCAACATTCTGTGGTGATGTAAAAGTTTTACAACATACACAGTGTTATGTATTGGCATTCATAAGTGTGGGAACAGGATATTGGGAGTAGATGCATAAATTGAAAGTTCACTAGGCTGATTTTTGTTAACTTAGCAAGTTAATGCTTTGTGTCTATTAATAAGTATCTTTAAGTAGAACTGTATTGTCATGTGACCTGTACATCCCACCACAGTAATGATACCTCACATCAGGTTGCTCTTCCAGGTTATAAATTTTCTCTGTTTCAGTTGAGAGAGAGAAAGAGAGAGAGAGAGAGAGAGAGAGAGAGAGAGAGAGAGAGAGAGAGAGAGAGAGAGAAGAAAAAACTGACCCTCTCTCAATCATATTATAACAGATTATTTTCTAAAAAGATGACAATCTGATCATGTTCTTTTTCAGCTGAATATTTTCAATGACTTCTCATTATTTACTCAACAACAATTATGATTTGGAAAATATCACAAATTCTAATTACTTTTCAGCCTTGTTTTTCACCCTCACACATACTCAAAGACACTTGTATGTATCATATCTTCCTCACTCAACTGGAATAACCATTCAAATTTCAGTTTAGAAGTGAATATGATTAATTTTTACTTGCTCCCTTTGGGCACTTATCAATCAATTTAGGTAATTGCCCTTTTATATGTTATCATGTAATGCTGAAATTACTTCTCTTGTAAAAGAGAGTCAGTTTGTCTTTTGTATGGATTATGAATTCTTCAAGCTGTCACATAGTAGATGCTCAAAAATATTCATATGTGAAAAATTAATGAAATTATAGATAATACTTATTACCAGATAAGTCCACTTAATACAATAACTGACTTGTGCCAATATATTGAAACATTAACTGAGCGTGGAAAGAATTACTAGTATCCATCACAACATATGTTTACTTTCCCCTATATTGTCATGCTTCTATTTAATTATCAATGAAGCTGTGTATTTGATTTTCCTATTGTAACAATGATGTGCTTGTGTTTATCCTTTTGTACCATCCTGCCTTGTCAATAATATATTCTGCCAGATACATTGAGCTTTTGGGTGGTATTTTTTACTAAAATAAGAGTCAATAATTGACCCATGCATTTTTTTTCTTAACCAGGTAACACTATGACTTTATTTTAAAAGATCCAGAAATTGAACAATTTCTTTATGGTTATTCCCTCACATAGCAAAGAAAACCAGTAGCATTAGAATGAAAAGTTTCAATAACAATGAGAAAAGATTGAAAACTGAGGGACTTTTTGCATTTTTCATGGCAAGGCAGTTATTTAAGGATATTGTACATAATCAGTGATAAAATACCAACAGGTCAATACTAAGAAAATTATTCTTACTGAGTGCTTTTCAAAGCTTGACGAGT
The DNA here is from genome assembly GCF_045843805.1 of Urocitellus parryii. Taxonomy (NCBI): domain Eukaryota; kingdom Metazoa; phylum Chordata; class Mammalia; order Rodentia; family Sciuridae; genus Urocitellus; species Urocitellus parryii. The sequence continues at coordinate 61,038,944 of NC_135540.1, forward strand.
TACGAGCACTATAATGCTAAATTTACAGTTCCCCAAATTTAATGAAAAAATTTACATTGCAAATACCTTCCTTCTGTAAAAAAAATTAAAGACACTAAACTTTTAGACTGCTGTATAGAAATTCTAATAGTATTAAAATTTTAATATTTAGAGGAGAATTTCAAAGATAGCAAGTGATTATAGTGGTTTCAGATGCTAACAAATGAAAATTTAATATGAACTGTATAGCAGGTTTTTAAAAATTTTGATAAATTATAAAAATATTTGCCATGCTGTCACAAACTTGTGTTTGGTTAATGTGAATGTTTTATTTTCAACATGGTAATTAAAATAATATAAATATTAAGTTAATGAAGATGCCTCTTTATAACACTGTATCTTCCAAAGTCTTCATCATTTTTATAAAGTTTTCAAAAATGATGATATGGAAAACTATAGCAGATTAACTTTAAAAAGTATGGTTTTAATTTTCTGGTTGCTGTATTTTGTGGAGTTAATAGAGGTTTGTTTTTGATTTTCAAGAGAGTGCATTGTTTTGTTGAATAAATTCTTATAATCTAAGTTTGCACAAATTCACTTCAATGACTACCCACATAGTAAGAAAAAAAAAAAAAAAACACACAGAACATTACACCATAAAGAATGCATGCTTTCACCGGGTCCCGTGGTGCACAAATATCTCTCATTCGAAATACTGGAGGCTCTAGAGACTGAGACAGGAGAATCATAGGTTTGAGGCCAGCCTCTGCAACTTAGTAAGACCATATCCTTAAAAAAAAAAAAAAAAAAAGGCTGAGGATGTAGCTCAGTGTTAAAGCACCCCTGGTTTAAATCGCCAGTGCAAAAAAAAAAAAAAAAAAAAAAAAAAAAACCAGAAAAGAAAAAATGTATACTATTTACCCGTCCCATCACTAAGGGATTGTTTCTCTCCTTTAGCTTTAATGAAGGCAAAAATGTGTACATTTACTCCTCTGCTCCAGCCACTTCTTTTCTTTACAGTTCTGTGTCAGTTTTACCTTTTGATTCATATAAGACATGTGTGACATGGACCAAAATTATTATTAGAGATAAATTTACCATGGACTAAATTTTGGCTTTAAGGACATGGTTTTTGGAGTTAGACCCTGAAGGTTAACTATGCTACTTACTGTGTGGGTCCTTTGACAATTTACTTACATTGTAGATATTTGAATTTTCTCATCTCTAAATTGGGAGTAATAATTGAACACACCTGATTGGGTTATTGTGCAATAAATCTGCTCTTGAATACAAAACAGTTAGAAAAATCTCATTGGTTAGTACATCTGATCACATTCTGCCTGCTTCCGTATGGTCAGTAAAATGCTATTGCTGGTTATCTTTCAAATCTTCATCAACACCCCACCTCCAAACTTCAAAAATAAATGGCATGTTCTTTTATTTCTTCATGATGAGTGTATAATTATGTAGAGTGAAGACATTTGTGTTAGAGGAGATGGGGATCAGCTGACCAATCAGAAGAGTTTATAGAAGAAAATGTAAATAAAAAGGGAGGTAGAGTCCAGAGAGAGCTTCAGAGATGAAGAGATTAATTGAAGAAGCTTGTGATATCCATTCACACAATTATCTTTTTTAGAAACAGCCTCATTGTGAGAGGTATTACTGAAGTAGGAGGTGGGTAATTAAATGAATCTTATTGAACTGCATAAATTCTCTCTTATTGTTGTATTTCTTTTTAATTTTAGAAAATTCTAAAATTATCTTTCTTATTTTTGATCAAACATTGTTTGGATAAAATACCCATTTAAGGCAAGAGGAAGCTATTTACTCTATGAAGATTACATAAGCTTATGTGGGACATACACAGCAGTACTTCTGCTTGAGAAATTTCCTATTTCAAAAAGAGACTGGAAAAATCTATAATACCAATAGTATTTGCCAATACTTCAAGAAACCACAGTTTTTATTTGGTTCTCTAAATCTCAGTGATACTGGAACATTGAGATGCCATTAATATCCACTCCTTTCTACCATTAATATCTGATAAAACTGTTTAGTTTTGCTGGACAAAGGGTTTGCTCCATACGAAATCCAGCAGTTCAAGAACCATTCTATTTTTTAACAAAGAGAACTGATGAATTCATCATTCATTTGTTTGCCACTAAAGTAGATGTCTTGGCCATATATTTTCTCTGTGGACCAAGCCTTTGGTTGGCTCCAGCATGATTTTGCTATTCTTAAAAGTTATATTGGGGGCTAGGATTGTGGCTCAGCGGTAGAGTGCTCGCCTAGCATGGGAGGGACCCGGGTTCGATTCTCGACACCACATAAAAATAAAGGCATTGTGTGGTGTCCATCTACCAAAAAAAAAAAAAAAAAAATTCTCTCTCTCTCTCTCTCTCTCTCTCTCTCTCTCTCTCTCTCTCTCTCTCTCTCCTTTAAAAAAAGTTATATTGGATCATACCAAAAAATGACAGCATTATTTGAAGCCCAAATTACTCACTATTTATTTCTTCCCTTGTCATAGTTGCATGTCCTTATGCTGAAAGTTATAGTTCCTTTTTGAAAATAGAGGGGTTAAAGGAACACATTGCTCCAGGCAAGCATATTTCTTGACTTTCTTCTCAATACATAGCATCAAAAACATCATTTGCAGGAAATATACGTACTGTGGACCAAAGAAAACAAATCACATTTTTAAATTTATAGAATTCATAATTGGGACCATTAAAGGCATGCTGGTTTTCCACACACATTTTTGACAGCATTTTCAAACAAGTATAAACAACATAAATAAATACCATTGTATCATTAAAAATTCAGATTATTAAACCAGAAATCATTTGTATTCTTTCTGAGCAATTTAAAATTAGAGGGAAAAGTCTCATATAATAAAGTGGTTATTTAGAAAATTATAGTAATTTCATATGGATTGAGTAAACACTAAGTTTGAAAGTAGAGTTACAAAATTTTCACCATATTCTTAGCGCATTTTTGACACAATATGCTAATAAATTAATTTGTTTTGTTGCTTCAAATTGGATAACATTTATTGATATAGGTTCCTAAAACTCTGCTAATATTTCTAGGAGCTTTGCACAGAAAACACTGCTGGCAATGGATAACAGATACCTTTGGAGAATCCTGTCAGTAGTTTTGCTGTAGTCACTATATATGACCTAGCTACTTTAAACACACACACACACGCACACACACACACACACACACACACACACACACACACACTAACCCATTGCTTAATTTGTGGTTTCTATTACGTTCTATTACTGGCATGATGGTCCACAGCACTTAAATTAAGTACAGACATTTTATCACTGCAACTGAGGAGTAAGAAAATGGAAGCAATAACAATGAAATGTAGTTCAATTATAAAAATTCAATAGATTCTAAAATATATGTTGGCCCAAAAAAATCACTGAAGAGACTAACTTGAAAATTATAACTAAATGTTACATACATTATTTGAAAAGTTTCAATAAATATTGCAAGAATATAAATTCTAATTTTAGCAAAAAATTTACCAAATATTATATTATGTAATATTTTAAATAATAATAGTTTTAGAATTATTAAAACCAAATAATTAAAAATATTTCTTTGAATAAACAGAGCCAGAGAAGTCTGATTTAGCTAAAGCATATCTGAGTTTTCTAGATAAGTAGAGATTGGTACTCATTAGCATTGTTTATGGGTTTTAAAAATCTAAAAGAAAAGTAGAGTTACAGTGGATGTCAAACATGACTACAATGTTTTTCTCCACATGTGTCTCCTTTGTTTTGTGAACTACCCTTGGACTCTAAACTTGAACCTGGCCTTGTGAATTTCTTTGAACAATGCCATGTTACAAGGGATGGAAGCAGAGATCTGAAGCACACTGATATTGGGTTTGTTCACTCCTGCAGTTCCTCAGGCTTCTGCCATTGCCAAAGTGAGAAGCCCAGCTTAAACCCAGAGATGATGGAAGTCACATGGCCTAGACAACCCAGCAACCTGGCTAATGGTCTGCAGACCACACATTTGAAGAATGTTGTGTTGCAACAGCCAATCACCAGTTAATCTCCAGTTCCTCAGAGATGCAAGAGTGAGTTTAATGGCTCACTGAGTTGGCTTATTTCAGAGTAATTGTGAAGAGAAAGCCTGAAATAATGATCTAATTTACTGACTGCAGTTCAAGCAGCCTTGTTTTAAGGTAGTTTGCAAAAGAGTAAAAGTACACAGGCATACACAAGTAGGGATCCAAGATGGTGGACAAGAGGGAGGCTGTATTCCTTGTCACTCAGTGACCCTGGACTCAAGATGAGGAAACACTGTTTCTCTGGGAGATAGCCCTCCTGCCCACTGATTCCCTGTTTGCCACCTGTTTGTCCGAGGTGACTACCAGCCCTTTGACAGTATATTGCCTACCTTTCAAGTGCAAATCGCTAGCTTATTGGGGTGGTTCCCCCACCCAACTGCACTCCCCCAACCGCGCCCCCCCTTTGTCTGCCTTTTGCAGGCTCATCCCCTCCCACCTGATGCTCACCTGCTGAGTGCCTGCTTATGCTGCAAACTGCCTGAGGAGTGCTCATTGCTCATTGCTGCCTGGAAGTCTATTGTCAGAGTACCCGAAGGTTTTGTTGCATGTCGCCAGGCCATCTTGGGACACAGACCAGGGCCTGGGGGTCCAGGGCCAAAGGATCTGCAGGTTTGCTACAGCCACCCCAACCATCTCAGGGTGCAGCTGCCTCAGTCTGGGGATGCCAGGGACTGGGAATACATTGTTGGCTTACTTGCAGGTCTGGTGTGTGTGGTAATGGCCACCATCTGTTGGCTTCTTTGCAGGATGATTCTATTTGTGAGCACATCCCTGATGGTCTCTCTGCAAGTTGGAACAGCATAGAGATCATGGGACCGCAGCAAGGCAGAGTCTGGGAAATCTAAAGCCCAAGTCCCTCAAATTGTAGCTGGGTTTGTGTGTGGCAGTCTGGGTCTAGAAAGCTTGAGGAGATCCAGACTAGAGACTAGGGGCAGTTCTTTGGGGGAGCACATGTTGGAGAAACTGGAGAAAAAACAAGCCCTCAGCTCAGTGATTCCTGAAGGGTACTGGGATAAAAGGGGCTGGCAACAGCAGGTGATAAGACTGAAAGAGCTAAACTGTGGAAGCAAACCAGATGCCCTTCAACGGATGAGTGGATAAAGAAACTGTGGTGTATATATACACAATGGAATATTACTCAGCATTAAAAGAGAATAAAATTATAGTATTTGCAGGTATATGGATGGAGTTTGAGAACATCATGCTAAGTGAAATAAGCCAAAGCCACAAAACTAAAGGCTGAATGTTTTTCCTGACAAGCAGATGCTAATCCATGGGGGCTAGAGGGAGGATGAAGGGACTTTGGATTGTGCAGAGGGGAGTGTGGGGAGGGGAGGGGATGTGGAATGGGAATAACAGTGGAATGAGATGGACATTATTACCCTATATACATGTATGATTAAGCTCCTGTTGTGACTCTCCACCATGTTCAGCCAGAGGAAGAAGTTGTTCTCCATTTTTGTACAATGTGACTAAATGCATTATACTGTCATGTATAACTAATTAGAACAAATTTTAATTTAAAAAAAATTAAAAAGGAGATAAAATTTTAAAAATTATTTCTAAGTGAATTCATGACCTAAAATGTAAAATTATACAACTATTATAAGAAATAGAGAAAAATCTTTGTTCTCTTGGGCCTTTGAGGATTAGGGTAAGAGTACTTAAATTCATGTTAAAGAAGATTCTTATGGCTTTCCTATGGATCATTATATGAGACAATTCTCTCTGCCACACTCTTCTGCCATGATATCCTGCCTCACCTCAAGCCCAAAGGAACGAAGTCAACTGACCATAAACTGAGACCTCTGAGACTAGTGTCCAATGAGAAATCAGATGAGGAACATATGGGGAAATTATGATAAACCCTTCCTCCCTCTCAATACCATAGGTGTTAAGAATATGTTCTACAATGTCTTGGGGAACAGAGGACTTTGATATACTATCAAGATGTGAGTGAGGTGCTTCCATCTTTTTGAAACCAATTATTTGGAAGAAAAAGGAATTAAATACCTCAAGTGTAGATATGATGAAGTTTTCCAATGCCCAACATTACTTAAAAAAAAATTAGACTTTAAGTGACTAGTCCTTTAAATTACTTTACAAATTTTAATTTTTAAACCAATAAATATCAGTCTCCATAACCCACCGAAACCAAAAAAAAAAAAAAAAATGCCATAAGGAAGTAAGGAAGCTTGTTTGGTTTTTGGTGGTTGTTGGTGGTGGTAGTCTTTGGATATTGGTTCTTTTATTTGGGTTTGTTGTTTTGATTTGGATTTTTTTTTTTTTAGCTAGCATCCTAAGGTGGTATTCCTGCTTAGGATGTACAGCCAGAGTAGTGAGACTAGTGTAGTTTTTCAGGGGCCCAGCTCCTGCAAGAAAACAGTTTTGAGGGACCCATATAAAGTCTTGAGGGACATTGAGTGTGGCAAGTTTGGCCAGATAAAACTAGCCCACCATGGCCCACAGGAGCAGAGGTGGCAGTGAAAGTCCTAACGAAGACAGTTCAGAACCTCCCTGTCCTCTCCAAACTGGGTATGATGAGGAGCCTGGAGCATCCCAATGTGATTCAGTCATTTGAGATTGTTGAGACCCACAGAAATATCTACATGGTATTGGAGCATGCAGGAGGAGGACAGCTCTTGGACCATGTCCCACAGGGTGGCATGAAGACTTTTCCAGCAGATAGTGTGTGCAGTGGGCTACTGCCATGACAAAGGCATTGTGCACTGAGACCTGAAGCCAGAGAATATCATGGTAGATGCCAGAGACCACATCAAACTTTGGCTTTAGCACCAGGGTCACACCTGGGCAGAAACTGAATGAGTTCTGGGGCATTCTCTCATACTGTGCCCCCGAAATCATCCTGAGGCAAGTGTATGAGGGGCCCTCGAGAGACACCTGGAGCCTGGATGTCATTTTGTATTTTACGTTGACAGGGAGGTACCCATTTATGGGACCCACAGCTAAGGAGACGATGAGGCAGATTGTGCTAGGAACCTACCGTCTCCCTCCCCATGTTTCTGTGTCAGCACAAATACTCATCTGCCAAATACTGATCCTGAATCCCAGGAAGTGGCATGGATGATGCAGGGTGAGCAGTATTTACACCATGATTATAGCCAGGCACTCCCCAAACACCCACACCCTGAAATACTGATAATATATTTGATATGGGATATGATCTATACAAGACCTGGTGTCTCTGACCAACTGCAAGTTCAATGCAGCCATGGCTACCTACCTCATACTGTAGCACCAGAAAAGCCAGGGGGCTGACTGCATGTTCCAGGGGAAGTCCATACCACCGAGGGTTAAGCATCATCCATGCCCCAGGGATCTTTCCAATTCCCTTGTCCTCCCAAACAGGTGTCCCAGTGAGCCACCCCTTTGCCCATTCCCCTTTGCCCTGTGAGCCTCCTCTGCTTAAGGAGGCCCAACAGATAGGGCAGAAGTGCATCAAAAGGGCCAGCCAACCTGCCATCCATTTTCACTTACCACCTGCAAGGACTCCCACATCTGATGTAGCCTCCCAGACTTACTCTAGACAACCCCATGCTAGTGGAAAGTTTTGGAAGTAGGTAACTGGGAGGGTTGCTACCTGTGTCTGACAACTATGCTGTTACATGCCATGGGTCAGCAGTTCGGTTGCTCCAATATAAGAGGATAGAAACCTGCCAGATTTAGAAAGTGTGTCTCTAATGAAGGGGAAAGCTGACCAGACAAAACCAGTGCACAACGAGAGGACGTGTGCTCTGTGAATCCTGACATCTTGCATGGGCATAGGTCATATGGACTCTGAAGAGCTGTAGGAGCAACATGTGCCAACTACCTCAGGTTCCTCTGCACAGGTTGCAGCCAAGAGCACTTTAGAATCCACTGGACCATCAGGAGTCATCTCTGGCCCGACCTGCAGAAGACATCACAGACTGTTCTCCTTGGGATGTTTCCCCTGCCCTGCTCCTCTGTCCTGCCTCCCATTCTTCTGAGACTTTCCTTAGTAAATTTATTTCAGACAAATTGTGTAATAAAATTGTTGTTTTTTAAAAAGTCATATACAAACACATATGAGATGCATATATACTGAGTATTTTATGTTAGGAATTGTTTAATTGCATTATGCAATGTGCTTAAAATGGAAGATTTATGTGACAATATTAACAATTGCAGACATAGATCCACATTTGGAAGAATTGGTTATAATGATATAAAATTAAGAACAACTACAACTTAAAGTATACTCAATGCTGTTTCCCTTACATCAATCTGGTAGAGTAGTATTATTTTTATCTCTCCTCTTTTTATAGGAGGAAATTGAGGTCACATAAGTAAGCCAGATCACTGTTTTGAACTGAGGCAGCCTGACTCCAGAAATGGTACTCTTAATTGTTATATTGCTTCTGTGACAGATGTTGATGGTATAATGTAAAGTAAATAAAGTAGCAGACAAAATATTAAGTTAAAATCAAAAATTTTAATGGAGATGGGAAAAGATAAGAAAATGACATGTAGTTTATATTATTGTGTTACATTGCCAATAGAAATCTAATATATGTCACACAATGTAATATAATAATATAATGTAACACAATAATATAAACTACAACAAAATGACTTTAAACATATTAATGTGCATATTAGTTTTCACTTTTCTCAACAAGAGTCCCACCAGACTGAAATCAATGGATTAGTAAATTGTGTCCCTTTTAGAGTCTCTCGAGGAGAATGTAGTTCCTTGTAGTTGTTGCACCAATATTCTTGTTTTCTAAAGGTTTATCCCTACTTGGTTATGCAAAGCAGTCTTTGACTAGAGATCTTTTCCTCCATTTTTAAAGTCAGCAATTATGAATTGGACCTTCTGCATCTCACACCTCCCTGGTGTAATATTTTTCTGGTGTTTTCTTCTCTTACAGATTGAGATGATTAGATTAAGCCTCTGGCCACAATCCAGAATAACCTCTTTATATCAAGAACTTAACCATATTCTGGTCTGAAAAATTCCTTTTACCATGTAAGATAACATTCAAAGTTTCCAGCAATCAGGATATAGGTATTTTGAAGGAACTTTTATTATGCCAACAACTTCTGAAGATACATGCAACTAAAATTGGAAATTGTTATTTCTGAATACCAAGTTTATGGATAAATTTTGTTTACTTCTTTTGGTGTAATTGAATACTCTTGAGATTTTCATAAGGATAATATATTATAAATATAATAGAAATAATTGTATTCACAATACATTTGCTGAAAAAATACTTCAGGCATATTTTCCAACACATTGTTGAATTAAATTATTGTAGTATTGATGTATACTTATGCAACATGACAAATGGTGTATACGAAGAGGACTTTGAGAAACATTGAACATGCACACTGCACATATACCTCTGCTCACAGGCATACTTCTTTGTTCCATCATTAGTTTTCTTTTTTTAATAACTAAATATTTACTTATATTTGAAAGACAAAAATCGTTAAGAATTTCAAGATGGTTACAGCAGGACATTAAAGTGTGCTGCCTTCTCTAAGCATAGGCCCTGCATGATTACAGAGCTTACACATCCCTGGGGCCAGCCCTGTTTTCTTCTTCCCATCCTACTTACCCTACTTAATTACTTAGGCTTCCTATTATTATCTCTCAGATAAATGACTTGCATCGCAAACCATTACTCATTGTTTTATCTTAAGGAAATCCATACCAGGATGGTAATAAATGTGGTCATAATTATGAGATTGGGAATAGGTCGCTGAGGACAACACTCCTGGTAGGAAATGGAATGGCAATAATAATTTTGAAGTGAAACACTACTTAGACTTTCATTTGCAGAGAATGAGAAACAAATACAAAGGAAAAGAATGATTTAGGCAGTAACTAATACTTGAAACATTTGAGAAATAGTCATTATAAAGATATTGGCATTAAGTACATGCTATTTGCCAACCAAGAAGCCTTGTAGAATGTTAATAAGAGACAGTTAACTATAAATTCAAGGCTCATGGCAAACCAGAAATTCTTCATGGTAAAATTTGAAAAGATTAATATTTAAGGCAAGCCAAACTCAGACTTTTCAGAAAAATGAATCCATGTTTTGATTTTTAAGAGTTGCAGACCACCAAAATTAGTAATTTCACAGACCCCGAACGTTTACGATGAAAAAAATTAAGCCCTTGATAGAGGGGTCTAGGAAGTGCAGAACAAGGAAAGGACAATAGATGGGTAAACCTGAGAAGTTTGTACTTTTGATTCTTTGCAGCACTATAAATGGGTGAAAGTGATCACCTATCTTTTGCTATAGAAAAAAATCAGTGCCTGGAGATCAAATCTGGCCTTATCTAAGGTGAATATATAATAATGGTGTTTCTCCTTGATATCTTTTTGTTCCTTCATTCTAAATCAACAACTAATTCAAACTCTCAGTATCTATCAAATGAGAATTGTAGTCCATAATATGTGAAAAAGGGGATGATTTCCCAAGAAAAACTTGAACATGTAGCTGCAGAAATACAAGGATACATATGAGAGTGATCTTTGACAGTAGTATGTTGAGGAAAAGAAGGAGGGATATAAAGCTTTACCAAAAAGTTGGTGACTTATGACAAAAATCCTGGCAAAGATATCTGAAGTCACTCCTAGTAAGTGGATAAAATTGTTTTATATCAGTTTTCCTTTGACATAATAATGTTGCATACCAAACACACACAAAAGCCTTGTGCCTTAAATAACACATATTTGCTCACAAACCAGTGGTATATTGGATGATTTTTCAAGTCTAGATTGGGCTCAGTTTATGTCAGATGGATTATCACAGGCATATGCTACTATCCTACAGGTGATCTGAATAGAGTTTGTCTAGGATAGCATTGTCTGATTCTTTCAGTCTCTCATCTTCTTTGGGTTTATCTTGTCCTCACTGGAATTATAAGGCAGATGTTCAGAAGAAAGAATGAAGTTTGAAAAGTTTCTTAAGCAATAGGCTAGATAAGGCATAAAATCATTCCCACTGCATTCTATTGGTCATTGAAACAATACCCATTCAAGATTTGTAGACAAAAGCAGTTTTACTTGCCTATTCTTGGGATGTGCAAAGTGACATTGTAAAGAAATGGATAAAGGAAAGAATAGATAATGGAGTTTTTTTTTCAAATAATTAATATTCTTTGAATTTTGGGGAAAAAGATATAATGATTAGTGCCATAACAGAGAATTCAACAATGAGTCAGGTGACTCAGAAAGGTTACCTTATTAAAATGGAAATTTTAGTGAGAACTGGAAGTGTGTCATTCTACTTGCTCACAAAATCTAAGTGACATTTCTCTTATTGGAGATATAAGATGGAACTAGTGGGATCCATGAGAAGCTCTTAATTGTGGGTATGAAAAGTTATCAGAAGCTGATCTCCAAAGTAGCAGTGAGGATTATAACAGAATCCAGGAGCATTTATCAGCATATACAAAGCAGATATAATCACCATAATGGGCATCAAAGCAAATAATAGAAACTAGGGAGACTTGATCTTCAGGAATCTTTGGTAATGAGCAACACATAAATGTGTTTCTGGGAAAGGTGACATATAATAAGGATGTAACTTGACTTACCTATTCCATCAAATATCAAGAGATAAAAAAAAGTCAATGGTACTCCACTGGAAAATCATTGTTTCTTACCAAGTTCCAAAATTTGTCCATTTTTCAGACCCAGACCCCATCATCTTCTATAGCTTTAGTACTCTGATGATGGAGTTTGCAATGACCCCACAAGTAAATAAAAAGAATACCCCCCCAATCTTTAAAGTATCCTAGAGAAATTTACCACAGTGAATGTACAGTAGGCAAACTGTATATAGTTCAACAACTATTAAATAAAGATCTGAATATTTTTAATAATGATCTCTTGTTAGTGTTAATGAATATTTATTACATCCAGGTTACAAGTGGAACTTTGGCTGAAGTTTGTTTAATAATGTTTAGTGATTATGTAAGGAAACTAATGCATCAAGTATGAAAAACCAAGAGCTTTGACCCCTCAGAAGTGAAGGTCTGTTACCTCCCTAGAGAAATAATGTACAGAAAGATTAAGGAGAATCTTGAATGGGTGGTAGAGGAAGAAGAAGGTAAGGATCAATTAACTTCTCAAGCCCTGGAAAAGCAGTGGCATATAAAGATTATTAAGTTTAAAATTTATAAGGCTTTTTCAATTTTTTTTAAATTGTCTGAGATTCTATTCCACTGGCAAATTAACAGTTTATTAGTATTCTATATACTGGAAGAAGACATGAGAATCCGGGGTGACAAACACAGGGTGTAATTACTCCCATCACAGAAAGAAACATTAGCTTCTCATTGTACTTGTCCCTTACTCCCCAATTCCAGGAGAGCATTTCACAGTGAGCAACTTAGATGGTACATATATAGGGGGTCTCTGTTATAGCAGAGGAACAAAAAACAGGAAATTCCAATTGTTTCAAAGGGACTGGTCAGGTTTTTCCTCAAACTTTGTCTTAGGAGGAGGTATTTCCTAGGCTCTTCATTATACCAAACTTCATTAAAATGTAATCATTGAAGCAAAAGTTTTAAAGAGAATTCCCCTACAAATCAATGACCACCTACCAACACAAAAAGTGTCAGAGCAGGCTTCTTGTAAATTGTAAATGGATTTCAGCAGTGTAAGACATAGCCTGCAACAGATTTGGCAAATGCCCAATCCAATATGCCTATTTGTGGATTTACCAGTGGTATATATGCTAATAGCTTACAGATTCCAGGGTCAGCTTCCTGTATTCCTCTGACTAAGAATTGTAGTCACCAATATCTGCTCAGTTCACATTCCAGGAAGCCTGCATGTACCAAGAATTTGACATTTACAGGAAGTTCAAAACTAATAAAAGGCAGAAGTTAATTGTTCAATTCCTAACTTCTCAATTCGTTGATGGAACCATTCTTAGGCACATTCTGTGTGCTTCCTCAGAACTTCTGGCAGAATTAAGATTCACTTGCTCGTAAGAGTTGTCTGTAACAGTCACCTGTACATTAAGAAAAGCTTCGCTGATTTTCTCACTTTCTTTGCTCACGCCTCTTTATACTTCTTCACTTGTACTTTCCCAGATGTGATCTCCTCTCATAACTACCTGCAGCAAGTCTTGCCTTATGATGTCACATTATAGGAACCAAAATACTGACAATTACTGTCACCTCATTGTTTCATTTTTCTTTTCACTATCTCTCACAAGGTTGAGCTTCTCCTCATATCTATTCTAGTCCTAAGTAGATCCTTTCCTATGAATTATTCTGTTAATTTATTGTTTTTCATTGACTAATGTGAATTTCATGCATATTCTAGATATCATTTTATTTTCTTTCTTGCACATTGCAAATATATTCTTCAGATGTATAAACTATCAGCTTCATCAGTGATATGAATATCAATGATACTTCATTGATATGAATCCTTAATTTTGTTCTCATATGAATCATTTACTTATTTTTAAATTTTATCACAAATGACCAATTATTCTTCATGTTCATTTTCAGAAAAAAAATAAGATTACCTTGAACATGATAAACTCTACCAAAATTTGTATGTGATATTTAAGTTTTTCTTTAATTTAAGCATGCAGGACATATTTGCCATTATTCAGGCCATCTTCATGTTCTTCACAACCACATTATTTTCTAAGAAAAATATTTCTATTTAATGATATTAAATTAATGTCCCATAATGCATTTTCTGTATTTTATATATATTAGGGCAGCCACAGTTGCTGTTTGAAAGTCTTATATTCATTGATCATATTGTTTTATTAAAGATGATTTTCTCTTTTTTCCAATGCCTTTTAGAAATTCTTTTTGTGTAATTCTTGTTTCTAAATTTTGCTGTCATGTGTCCAGGTCTGAGATTTACTTGATCTCTTCTACTTCTCATTCTACAAGTCTTTTAAATTTGCTAATTTTTAACTTTTTTTTAAATTTGAGAAATATATTCTCATTATTTCATCAACACTTTATTTTCTTCACTTATATTTCTTCCCAGAGGAGATCACTTAATCCCTGATATGTAGATGGCAACAAACGATGGGTGTGGAGATAGAAGTTCAGTGAATTATACAAAGGTAAATGAAGAAAGAGGGGAAAGGAATAGGAAACACAGTTGAATGGATCTGACACAACTTTCATACATAAATACAACACCAGTGAAACTCCATATTATGTACAACCACAAGACTGGCTTCCCAATTGGAATAAGATATACTCCATGTTTGTATAAATACATCAAAATACTCTACTGTCATGTATAACTAAAAATAACAAATAAAAATTTAAAAGTAAAAAAAGAAAAAAATATCGATCCCTTTATCTTGATGCTGATACTTTCGCTTCTGCCACCTTGTGATTAGAAAGGAAGAGAGTGAAGAACAAACACTTTGATTCAGAACTCAGTGTTTCACCTTACATTCATTTGTAGAAGGTGATAAATTGTTAATGACCTTTTAGTTTGTAATTCACCAGTGGGAGAGGTTTGGATAGGGGAGAAGTGGGAAAATAAAGGAATCAGATGTCTGTACTGGGGATCTCAGCAGGGCATCTATGTAGCTTTAACTTTACCCCAACTAAGAGAAATATTATCAAAAACAATGGTAAGAAAAGCTAAGAGCTGATATTTAAACATTTTCTTCAACCTATCCATGCCCTGTTGCATGGATGTGCCTCTGGTTCCAAGTTGCAGCCACAATCCAACATATATTTCACTTCAAAGCAGACTTCCCTTTGTGATTTCTTCTCCTTTGTTTTTCCTTCTCTTTTTCATAAATTTTCCACCATTTGTTTTGGAGCAGGGAACCAGCAGACTCTGCTAGTTTACTGACGGGAACTGGAAAACATACGTGGTACTTTAATAGCCTCTACATTTCTTTCTTTCCATATCAAGCTTTTCTATAATTTTATTTTTTAACATTTGAAGCAACTGAGTATGAGTATTTATGCATGCAGCATTATTGCTGCTTGCTACATACATTTTCTTAAACTTCTCTTTCATAAGCTTATGGAACCTGTTCCTGGAGCCATTTTAGCCATTTTCATTCTCTCAGTAATAATTCTATATTTTTTTCACTCTAGAATATTTAGATTTGCTTTCTAATTATCTTTTATATAGATATATAGATATTGGGTAACTAACTCATTTTCTTCCCCATTTCTATACACATTAATCATAAATAAGGGAAAATGATTTATATATTATGGTCTGTAAAATATTATAGTTATATTCCAATCAAGATAATTTCCATAAGAGTATAGGATTGTCACACAATTTATTTTTTCTTCAGTAAAATTACACAAATATTCCCCATATATTCCCAGAGGACTCCAAGAGATTTTTCTGAAATTATATGTTAGCAGTTAAATTGTATTGGTCCATTTATAGTACTTGAAATCTTTAGTTATATGTTTCTTTATAAAAGCAATTTTTAGTCTAATAGCAAAATCAATAGTATTTTTCACTCATTTTAGAAAGTATCCATAAAAGTAGATAATGGTTTTTCTATACATTGAACTAAATCAAATATCTATAAAGGTAAAAAAGAAAGAAAGAAAACACATTTTTACTTTTATGTAAAAGTTGAATGCATTGTAAGAAAAAGTATTTATATTTTTCCTGATTGTACCTTTTTAAGACACTAAACAATAAAACAGAAATTAATAAAAATAAAATTAGTTATAATCACATCTTACATGCATAATCATAACCATTATATTTTGATAAGTATTAATTCATGTGTATACACATATACACATGCATTAACATAAACATGTATATAGAATGTGCCATATATAATCTTTCACTAAATCTTATAGTTTATGGATTACTTAACACCATATTTTTAATCATTTCCTTATGATCATCTGATTTTCTTAAACTTGATTTTAATTATTGAATTTGGGTATTATTAATTGTTGAAAAATAGCTGTTGTTTTATTATTCAGTGTATACTAGATATTTATTGGTAAAGCAGGTCCAAATTCTTGGTTGCTTATAAAGACAACAATCAATTTCTCCCTGCTGTGGCATATCTATTAAGGGGTTCCTGAGTCTTCTGTTCCATAATATCCTGAATCCATGATGCATGCTAATAAAGGAGCCAAGATCTCTAACTCTGCATATCACAATAATAGACAAAAGGAAAACATGAAAAATTACACATATAGCTCTTAAAACTTACACTAAGAAGTAACATGCAGGTTATTTTAACTGGTCAGTCATATAAAGAGTACTTATATATGTGACTGTGGGTAACTACATGTGGTCATACCTACATAAAGGTGACAATACTTCTAGAGTCAGATGAGAAACAAAATACTCATGGATAACCCTGAGGATCAAACCAAGTGACCTCAAGTTCTCAAAAATTCAGT
This sequence comes from Urocitellus parryii, assembly GCF_045843805.1. Taxonomy (NCBI): domain Eukaryota; kingdom Metazoa; phylum Chordata; class Mammalia; order Rodentia; family Sciuridae; genus Urocitellus; species Urocitellus parryii. The sequence continues at coordinate 61,055,427 of NC_135540.1, forward strand.
TTCTTCTCTAACTCAAAAATAGTGCCTTCTGAAAGTAAATAATTTAAAAGTCTTATTGAGTCACAACATGAAGCTCAATTTACAAAATTTCTGAGTGACACATATCTTCAGCTGATGATGTTGTGGGTAGTCTCTCACTACAACACATAACATATGTCTTAGAGCACCCATAAAGAAAACAACTGAAAAGATATATGGCGTGTGAGTGTAACTCAGTGGTACAGTATTTGCTTAGCATGTGAGAGGCTCTGGCTCAATCCCAAGCACCAATAAATAAATAAATAAATAATAGTAATAATAAAAATATTATATTATAATAATATTTAAATTCAATGGATTAAGTAATCCAATCGAATGACATACTATTAGATTAGATTATAGAAAGATGAGATTCAAATATCTGCTTTCCACAGGAATCACATTAAATTAATTACTTAATATATTTATTTATTTTTAGTGATTTTACATTGGTATATTATAATTATAAAAAAATGGCAGGATTGTTACATAGTCATACATTCAGATAGAATAATTTGGTCTGTTTCATTACCAGTTCTTTTCTTTTCCCTCCCGTCCTCTTTTCCCTGATAGCTTCATTCCTCTACTAGTCTCGCTTGTGTTTTCTTGAGGCTCATTTACACATATGAGAGAAAACATATGACCTTTGACTTTCTGAATCTGACTTATTTCACTTAACACAATGTTCTCCACTTTCATCTACTTACCAGCAAATGCCATAATTTCATTCTATATGGCTAAGTAAAACTCCATTGTGCACATACATGTACTACATTTTCTTTATCCATTTGTTTATTGACAGGCACTTAGGTTGGTTCCAGGAGTTTTTTTTTTTTTTTTTTTTTTTTTTGACTTGCACTGCTGTAAACATAGGTATGTATGAATCTCTATAGTGAACTAACTTTCATCCTTTTGGATAAAATTTGAGAAGGGTTATAGCTGTATCATACATATAGTGATTTCATTCCTAGTCTTTGAGTATTTCAATGCTGATCTTCATAGTAATTCAAATAATTTGCAAACTCACCAACAGTGTATGTGTTCCTCATAATACTGTCAATAGTATATAAGTGCTCTTTGCTTGCATGTATTATCATTGCATATATTATTAAATGATGGTTGTCATTCTAATAGGAATGAGATAAAATCTCATTGTAGTTTTGAATTGCATATCCCTGATTGCTAAAGATGTTGATTTTTTTTCATATATTTGCTAGCCATTTGTATTACTTCTTTTGAGAAATGTTTATTTCATTCCCCAAATCCAAATGCTGAATGTTTTCTCTAATATAAGAAGGCTGATTCATAGTGGAGTGGGGAGGGGGAGCATGGGAGGAATAGACAAACTCTAGATATTGATTCAGTTATTTTGTGTGTGTGTGTGTGTGTTTTTGTGTGTGTGTGTGTGTGTATTTTAGGTTTTGTGTTATTTATTTATTTATTTTGAGGTACAGCCCTTCTAGGTCATAAAGGCTGGCCATGAACTTCTGAACTCAAGCAATTCTTCTACCTCAGCACCCCAAGTGCTGAGATCAAAGATGTGTGACATCAAATTTGGCCAAGAGTCATATTTTAAATCAAATATCCCAATAATAACTAAATGGATAAAAATACACATGTATCATGTAATGAGAAATCATAAATAGCTGGAATGACCATACTTATGTAACATAAAATAACTTTAAACATAAACGCTACTAAATACGAAAACAGAATTGGGGATGTGGCTCAGTGTTAGAGTACTTGCCTAGCTTGCTTGAGGCCCTGAGTTTGATCTCCATCATTGGAAGAAAAAATATAAAAAGAGGTATTTTATGCTGATCAAACTTCAATCTATAAGGAAATAAAAACAATTATAAATTTACATTTCCCCAAAATACATGAAAAAATCTCACAAACCTGATAAAAGAAATAGACAATTCTTATTAGTTGGAAAGTTCCATTGAACTTTCACTATTGGATACAAAAACTAAGCAGAAAGCCAGTAAGGAAACACAAGACTTGAATGAATGTAAACCAGCTAGATTTCTAACAGATTCCATAGAACCACAAACAAAAAACATATTACAAAATATATATTTTCCTCTTATGTAAATATATATTTTCGGACATTCTCCAGGATACACCATGTAGTAGAAAATTAAATAAATCTTTTATATTTTAAAAGAAAAAATCATTAAAATTAAGCTCTTTAATCATACAGGATTGAAGTTAATTAGAAATTTTTAAAAAATGATTTTAGAAATTCACAAATATATAGAAATTAAATAAAACACTACTAAATAATCAATGTGACAAGGAAAGATGAAAGAAAATACTTTGAGATGAATGAAAAAACAAAGTAGCAAGATATGAGATACAACTAACACAGTGCTTAAAAAGAAAATATGTAGCTCTAAATGGCTACCTTAGAAAGAAGAAAAACTTAAAATTGATGATCTTTTAACAACATTAAATTTCATAATAGAACACTGGTTAAAAAAAGATGAAAGTAAAACCAAAACAAGTAGAAACAAAAAAATAACCAAGAATAGAATGGAAAGTAATGAAACAGAATATTGAAAAGAAATTGAAAATTCATTAAAACCATACTTGCTTTTCTGAAATACCTACCAAGGTAACAGATATTTATCTAGACTTATCAAGGAAAAAATTCAAATTTACCAAAATCAATAGAAAAAAAGGCAAATTTACAGTTGAACCATAGAAATGGAAAAAACTATAAGGGAATATTTCAATAATTTGTATGTTGGTAAAATAGACAATTTACAGGAAACTCCTGGACAGACATTAGATAACAAAAAAGATTTAAGAAGAATAGAAAATAAAAGTAGAATGATGACATATGAAAACATAAACATATGAAGGAAAAGGTGACTATGTAAGTAATTTGTAGTAAATATTTGCAGAATAATTAATACTTAATAAATACTTAAAAATAATTACTAATTAATACATTTTAAATAATATAATGAAGCAAAAATTATTTTGACACTAGATTCAGATATAGATTTCACATAAAAGAAATATAGAGAGAGGAAGATGTTGGAGAGGAGGTAGGCGGTGACCCCTGACCTCTTCATAGTCCAGGAAGGAGGCAGCCAAGGAACAGCGGACCAGAGAGGCGTTGACAAAGTAAATGCTGTAAGACACATTATTGGACAGTCTGAGATTTGAAGAGACGTAAGTTGGTTACTGGAGCAGAAAATAAGAACAGAGTTTCCTAACCCCAAACCCAGACTAGAGTGGGGTCAGCTGAGAGTGGCATCAGAAAGAGGAAGAGAAAGGACACATAAGCACACAAGGCATAATAACCAAGGGAGTGGCTCTGGTGCCCCAGAAATTCTGAGGCTATCCAAAGCTGAAGAATGATAAACATTTTGAAAAGGTCCCAAATTCTGTGGAAATCCGAATCAGGAAGACTCAATAAGAATTTTCCCCACCTTGGCCTTGGCATGGCTTATGATAGTAGCTCTAATGTCAACTCTGATTATACATATATCAGTCTTCATTTTGATTTCTATAGTTGTTACTTCAGTATTCGATATTGTACCCTCAACCCATTTGATTGCATTTCTTCTAATGACTTGAAGCCTTAGTTGGAACCACTCTATCTTTGTTTTCCTAGCTCAGGATTACACTTGCTCCTCTTAGCCTCTATTTTCCCTCTCACATTACTTGCTACTCCTTTCAATCTTTTTCTTCTTATTATTTTGGTTTGTATTGTGCTTTTCTACCTTTTCTTTCTTTTTTTCCTCTACTTTTTCTTTTCTTTTTTTTTGTCCAATTTTCTCTTAAAAGCAATTTTAATATATTTAATAACGATTTTTCCAACCTATTCCAGAACATTGCTGCAAATTCATATCTGGATTAAAGGAACTATGAAGAATAATGTCAACAACTTTTTGTTTTTCTTAAGGTTGATTTAGTATGAATTTTTTCTCTGAATTTATTGTAGTAAATGGGGTTTGTTATGTTCTCTCAAATTGGTGCTGATAGTGGCAGAGGACACAAGTTGAGTGAAAGTATCAATATCTGGATATTCACCTTGACCAGGGCTAAAAAACAAAAGAAGCACACTATCTCTTGCATAAAAGCCACCCCAGCACATTGGTAGACAGATAAGCTGTATGGAAAAGCAAGGGAAGTAGATAGAAATCCAAATGTAAGAAACATATAGAATTCCAAAATGAGGGTAGATGAGATGGACATCATTACCCTAAAAACATGTATGAAGACACTAATGGTATGAATATACTTTGTATACAACCAGCAATATGAAAAATTGTGCTTTATATGTGTAATACGAATTGTAATGCATTCTGCTGTCATATATAACAAAATAGAATAAAAAAACCCAAATAGGCAAGATCAAAAAAGATCCTCAACAAGACACATTATAGTTAAAATGCCTAATATACAGAATAAGAAGAGAATTTTAAAAGACACATAGAAGAATGGCAGGCCATGTTCAGAGGCAAACTAATTCAAATTGCAACAATTTCTCAATCCAGATCCTAAAAGTCAGAAGGACTTGTAGTCATATATACAAAGTTCTGAAAGAAAACAAGTGCTAACCAAGATGGCTATAACTAGCAAAACTGTACTTCAGAAATGAAGATAAAATAAAAAACTTCAATGATAAGCAGAAGTTAATTCATAACTACTAAACCTGTACTAAACCTGTACTATGTATTCAATAAAATATTCATGCAGAAAAATGAAAAATAAGAATAAAAACAGCATAGGGATGGATTGCACTGGAAACATAGTTAATTAAAGGAGAATTAATTTTGAATTCAGAATTAGACATAAAAGTGACAGAAATAAAATCATCTGTATAATAATATGGAAGGCAAATGGTCTAAACTCTTTAAACAAAACATAGAATGGCAGATTGGATTAATATATATATATATATATATATATTTTTTAACAAGAGACTCACTCTACAGGCAAAGATTTCCACAGGGCTGAAGGTGAAAGATGAAAAAAAAATACCATACAAATGGACATCAAAACAAACAGGTATACCTACTCTCGTATCAGACAAAGTTGAATTCAACAGAAGAGACAAAGAAACAACTTCATACTGGTTAAAGTACTTATCAACATAATATAATGATTGTAAATATTTGTCCAAAACAATAGTGCACATATGTTCAAAAAAACTAATACTTCTCAATATAAAAAATCAAATAGACCACAATATAATAGTACTGGGTTATTTCAACACACTTTTTACATTATTATTTTACATCCAGACACAACAGAATTATCTACCAAACATTTTTTAGAATATTTAATCCATCAATGAATTTACTTCCTTCTCAATGAGGGCACAAAGAAAATCTTATCAAATACAAAACATAGGATTAACTCCTTAAATCCAATCATATAATAATGGAATGGAATTAGAAATAATGATAGAATTAAGAAAAGAAAGCTGGAGATTAAATAATACATTTCTGAATGAGGAATGGATCACAGAAGAAATCAGGGGAAAAAATCACATTCTTAGAAATAAATAAAAAAGAGATACAATATATCAAAATCTCTGGGAGAGTAGAAAAGCAGATATGAGGAAAGTTATACTACTGAGTTTCTACATTTAAAAAATAGAAAGATGCCAAATAAACAATCTAACATTACATCTTACTATCCTAAAAAAGGAAGAACAAACTGATATCAAAATAAATAGAAGACAGGACATAAATAAGATAAAGAAGAAATTAATGACATTGAGAATAAAAATGCAAATGATCAATGAAAAATATTCTTTGAAAACATAAACAAAATTGATAAACCCTTTGCCAAACTAAACAAAAGACAGAGAAAACCCAAATTATCAAAATTAGAAATTAACAAGGAGAGTACACCATTTCTGAAATCATTAGAAACTATTTGGAACATTTATGCTCCAACAAGCTCAAAAATCTTAAAGATATTTTCAAATTCTTACAGACAGATGATCTACCCAAACTGAACCATGAGGATATGGGAAACTTAAACAAACCATTATCAGGCAAGGCAACTATTAAGAGCCTTCTGATGAGGAAAATTCCAGGACCAGGTGGATTCTCAACTGAGTTCTATCAGACCTTTTAAAGAAAAGTTAATTCCAATCCTCTACAAATTATTCCATGGAACAGAAAAGGAAGGAAGACTGTCAAATTCATTTTGTGGAGCTACTATTACTTTAATACCCAAACTAGATAAAGACACATCTAGGAAAGCAAACTTTAGACAAATATATTCAATGAACATAGATGCAAAAATCCTTAATGAAATATTGAAATCCACATTCATAATCACATTAAGGAGATAGTGTATTTTGATCAAGTAGGTTTCATTGCAGAGGGGCAAAGTTACTTCAATATATTTAAATCAATAAATAAAATTCATCACATAAATTGAGTTAAGGACAAGAATTATGTGGTTAATACAGAAAAAAATATTGGCAAAGTGCACTACACTAAAACACTAGAAAAACTAGGGATAAAAATAACTTATTTCAACATTACAAAGGCTATATGTGAAAAACCAAGGCCAACATCATACTGAACAGAGAAAAACTGAAAGCCACTCCTTTAAAAACATAAATGATACAAGGATGTCTACTCTCTCCACCCTATTCAACGTAGAACTTAAAATTCAAGCCAGAGTACATCAGGTAAGAGCAGGAAGCTAAATATATATATAAATAGTAGAAAAGAAGTAAATTATCTGTTTGTTGATTATACAGTCCTATATTTAAAGACCCCAAACACTCCACCAGGACAGCTAGAGCTGATAAACAAGTTTTTCAAAGTAGCAGGATACAGGATAAACATGGGTTAATTAACAACTCCTAAAATCCAAAAACAAACTTCTTGAAAAGGAAATTAGAAAAACTATACCATTCACAATAACCTAAAAAAAACCAAACATTTGGGAATAAATTTAAATCTTTCATGGGGGTGAAAGATGTCTAAAATAAAAACATAGAACATTGAAGAAAGAATGTGAAGAAGATCTTAGAGAACAGAAAGACTTCTCATGTTCCTGTATAGGCAGAATTAATTTTATCAAAATGGCCATACTTACAAAGGCATTATACAGATTAAATGTTATCCCCATCAAAATATCAATGATATTCTTCACAGAACCAGAATAAAACAGTCCTCAAATTTATTTGTAAGAATATAAGACCAAGCATGGTCAAAGTAATCCCTAGGGAGAAGAGTGATGCTGGAGGCATCACAATACTATACCTCATATTATACTACAGAAGTATAGTATCAAAAGCAACATGGTACTGGCATGAAAATAGACAGTAAGGACAATATAGTGGAATAGAAGATTCAGAGACAAAGCCACATAGATATCATTGTTTGATACTCAACAAAGGTTTCAAAAACAGTTGGAGGAAAAAAATGACCCTTTAAACAATTTGTTCTAGAAAACTGGATAGCTCCTATAAAAGAATAAACTTGATCCCTGTCTCTCACCCTGCACTGAAGTCAACTCAAAGTGGATTAACGCAGGAATTAGTCAACAAACTCTGCATCTGCTAGAAAAAAAAATATGTAAACCCACACTCCAACATATTTGCACAGTCACTGACTTCCTTAACAAGATGCCTAACACAGACAGAATAAAACATAAGTCTATTAAAAAATCTTCTGCACAGCAAAGGAAACAATTAAGAAATTTAAGTGAAAGCCAACAGAATGGGAGAAAATTGTTGCTAGCCATTCCTCAGACAAGGGATTAATATCCAGAATACACAATAAACTAAAGAAACTTAAAACCAAAAAATCAAATAACCCAATGAATGAATGGGCAAAAGAACTAAACAGGCATTATCTAAAGAAAACCCACAAATGACCGACAAATATAAGAAAAAAAATGGTTTAACATCTCTAGCAATCAGGGAAATGCAAATCAAAACCATACTGCCATTTATTCCAGTCTGAATGAAAATTAACAATACAGATAATAATAAATCCTGGTAAGGATGTGTGGGAATCGGTACACTCATATATTGTTGTTGGACTGCAAATCCTGCAAAAACACACACACAAAAAATCATCAACACAATAAATATTGCAAATCAAATTAGTAATATATAATAAGGACTATACATCAGGATAAAGTGGCATATATCACAGGGATTGAAGCAAGATTAGTTAAACATCTGAAATTAGTTATGTACTACTCCAAAATTAATAGAATAACAGATGAAAAACACTTAATTATCTCTATGAATAAGGGGAAAACACTTGAAAAATTCAATAGCCTTTCATAATGAAAAAAAAAATACTCAACAAAATAGAGTCAGAAGGGAAATTCCTAGACTTTATAAAAGACCTCTATGAAAACCCCACAGCTAGCGTCACTCTTAATGGTGAAAGACTGAATGTTCCTTCCTAACATAAAGCACAAGTAATGGATATTGACTCTCAAATTTTAATACAACGTGGTACTGAAGGTACTAGTCAGGAAAATTAGGTAAGAAAATTAAATAAATGACATTAACTTTGAAAGGAAAAGTGAAACTCTCCCTCTTCACAGGTAACATGATTTTGTGTACAGAACATCCTAAAAAATCAACCATAAAAAATATGTTAGACAAGTCCAGCAACATTGCAGTATTCAAAATCAATATAAAAATCACAGAAATGGGTAAACAAAATTAAAATAAAACAATTCCATTTATAATAATATCAAAATGAATAAAATATTTAGTATTACATTGAAAAGAAGTACAGAATTTGCACACTGAAATCTATAGACATTGTTGAAAAAAATTAAAGATCTACATAAATTAAAAAAAAAAACTTACAATTATGGATTGGAAAACTTGATATTACTAAAAGAGTATACTTCCCACATTGATCTAAAACTCCCATGGAATCTCTATCTTTTGAAGTTTTTGCAGAAATTGACAAGTTTACCTTAATATTTATATGAAATTATAAGTACCCAGAATAGCCAAAACAACATGGGAAAAAAAAAGCAAAGTTCTTTTCCACTTTAAAAGTCATTACTAACCCCAAGACAGGCAAAAACATATACTCACAAAAACATTTAAAAATGAATGTTTGCAGCCATATTATAGTGGCCAAAAATCATAATTAAATTGCCAACTCATGCATAGATTAATGCAATGTGGTTTATCTATATGATGGATTATTATCCAGCAATATAAAAAGTTGAAATATTAAGACATGCTATAATATGTTAAAGTCTTAAAATAATTAAAAGAAACCAGTGAAAAAATATCAAATTTATATGCTTTCCTCTATAATTAATATGCAGAAAAAAACACATTTATGTAGACAGAAAATAAATTAGTGCTTATCTAAGAATGGGGTATTGGGCAGAGAGTAGAATTAGGTATTCACTAAGGGGATCAGGGTTCCTCTAGAGGTGATTTAAATTGTCTCATAGTTATGATTCTCACAATTTTGGAATTAAGGTTTCTTTTCTGAAATATAGAGGGAAAAGAGTATTCCCTACCTCTTCCTGTTTCTCATGGATCCAGACATTTCTTGGCTTGTAAAAGTGTAATTCTAATATCTTCCTCTGATTTCACATGGAATTATGAATGTGTCTCTTTGTAACCTCTTTCCTCTATATTTTTCTCAAATTTTCTCCTTTTTATATGGATGCCAATCAAGTTCTTATTATCGCCAAATATGCAACACATCATCTTTCTATTAAATTAAATAAGTAGTCTTATGATGGAACATAATTGATCAAACCAGTGGCTGGTATTGACACAATTTTTCTTAGCAACATTGCTTTAAGATTACATATTTTCTTTTAGATTGCTATAAGTAGATAACTATCAAAAGAAAATTTATCAGCACTAAACTATCTTATCTGGGAAACCAATTATACTAGTTAGCATTCTCTACAGGAACAGAACCAAAGGAATTATAATTATAAAAGGAGTATTCATTAGGTTGGCTTACACAACCAGGAGCTGGATAATACACAGTGGTAATTTGAAGGCTGGAGAGCTGGAGGAAACAGTAGCTGTGCAGTCCAAGATGCTAAAGCCTCACAAGAGGGATCAATGATTCCACTCCAGTCTGAGACTGAAGGCTTCTGGAAACTCCCAGGAGAATCACATGCAGAGTCAGTTTTGGAAGAGAAAAAGAGCAAGAGTGTGATATCCTCAGGCAATCACAGCAGCAATCAAAATCTGTCCAAGAAGAATTCAGCTTGCATCTGCTGCTGCTTCCTTGTTCTTACAGTTTTATTCCTTCCAACCCTCCAACCTATTGAACAGTGTTAGCCCAGCTTAGGGAGGGTTTCCAGTTCAGTTTTCTATCCCACATGCCAATCATTTCTAGACACACTGTCACTGACACACCCAGAAGTCTCTTAATCTTTGACATATATTAATCCAATCACATTTACAATTCAATTTGACCATGACATCAGTCATGAATTTCTTCCTGGTAACTTCTTGCAAAACTTATCATGCATTTGATGGAAGAGTACCTTCTCGTTATTTTTCAAGTTTCTGATACACAAGTTTCACTGCTTTGGACCTGGTTGACAGTATTAAGTTCAATTCCAACAGCACTATAATTTTTTCCTTGCTTATTGTTTTTGCCAACTTTATCAATTCTTCTGTCTACTGATTTAAGGTTTAATTTATTCCTTTGCTATACTATAAAGTTTGATGATAAAAGAAGACAATTCCATGATTGTTCTCCACTAAACTCTCTTATTATGTACTCCTTTGAGACGCCTACAATTTTAACTTGATTAATTTGTATATTTTGTACTTTTATTCATATAAATCATAATCAGAAATCAAAATCTAATAGTTCCATCTGTTTCTCAGTAGTCCCATATATTTCATAGTATAAAATTGTTGTTTAGGTTTTCTTATATCAGGTATATTCACTTACATTTTTTTATGTGAAGTCCCAAGTACACACAAGAAGTTTCTTCCATAAATTCTCAGTATAAGTGATGTAATAGTGCTATTTCTTCTGATGGTCTCCATAAAATTTGTAATGCTTTTTTAATGTGACATGCTTTGGCAAAGGTCATTTCTCTTATGGCAGTGATATCACTGTATCAATTGCTTCCATAACTGAAGGGTGGCTCATTCTAACCAGGGTTCATCATCATAATAATGTCTCAACTATTATATAGTTGAGAATAAATACTCTAACATAAGTAAATTCTCTAACAGTGATCTAACCCATTCTAGGAGCCAAATGGGGGAAAATCAGATTAAATAGACAACAAATAATAAAATAGAAATACTGGGAGAGACAAGGGGCAATATGAACAGTAAGGGGGAGAGCAAATAAGAAGGGAAACAGAAACAGAAAATGGTGACTATGGTGATAAGGAGAAAACTCAGGACATAAAATCTAAAAGTACTCCAAGAGTTAGGCAAAATTAATTTTTCTTTTATAGAGAGGATTGAACAAGGTTAGAAAGAACCAGAAATGGGCCAATGGGAATGAATGCAAGGGACATGACTACACAGTAGGTGAGAGAATGCTTCACTGGGAGTCTATCTTACTCCCAGGAGAGGCTGTTGAGGAAGGATTCTATACTGGTTTGAGCTAAAGGTGGGACCTTGGGCAAGGAGAAATTTTATTCAAAGTTTTGTGAATAATCATTTTATTCTGAATGGCCAGGTAATAATTTTTGAGGCAAAGAATACACATTTGGATGGTCTGTGTCTGATATTGTCATAAATACATGTGTGTCTTCTAAGTTGTAGGGCAAAGGCTGGATCTTTGCAATAAACTGTTTCTCAGATCACAAAAGTCTAGGTAGGGGGATAAATGGAGAGGTGCTGATGTAGTTTCTCAACCTTCACTCCTTTTCAAGATTATAGGATTCTAATAAGATTTTATATTTTCAGAAAGCTGGTGCTATAGCAAAAAAGTTCTTTTGTATTAAAAGTAATTAGGAGATAAATTAAAAGAAATAATAGTCATTATTGGATAGTGAGATTCTTATCTAAAAGATCAAATAGAAGAAGTATCATAAGATTGAGAGTAAGATTCCAAACATAAAAAGTCTTTTTAAAAAAAGGTAATAGAATTGGAGAAGAAATAATGACTATTAATGTCCAAAAATTTTTGAAAAGTCTTATGAAGCACCTTTTAAAATGATCAAATTGCGAGGTAAAAATATAATAAATTATAAGTTAAAAATATCTTGAGGTAAAAAGTTAAAAATATCTTGAGGTAAAATTCTGGAGTCTATTTCTCCTTACTTCAAGGTTTCTTATTTGCCAAATTGGAAGATGGAATAGCATCTACACAATAATGAAAAACAATAAGCCTAAAATTCAATAAATGTACATGCCTCTAAGAAATACATCATTTATCAATCAAGATGACATATATTTCCAAAGTTCAAGGATCCAGAGGTTCTATCCCTCATGTCCTATAACTGAAGGCAATGTGTGAAACACCTAAATTAAACAATTCATTAATCCAGACTAGAACTTAGAAGGTGAAGATGAGGAAGGACTGCAGTGAGTAATCACCATCTTCCTGTCTTCATTTATTACTTATTTAAGTGTGTTTTAAATTTAAATTAGATAGCACTATTAGAGTGTCTCAGATTACAATATTTATGCTGAGGAGGATTCTTGAAAAATAATAGAGATGTTACAAGAAACAACAGAATAATCGTAACTTGGTCAAACTTCAGAGCCATGTATGGGAGGAAAATAGGAAGCAAATCTTTTTAAATAGTACACCTGAGTGGTTTGCATTAGTATAATAGTTTCTCCTTATTTTGGAAGAAGAGGAACAATAGAAGAACATTTTATAATAAAATCATTAAATTAATTATTGGAAAAGAAGATAATTAATAACATTATAGCTTAAAATCCAGAATAAATAATGTCAAGAGAAAAATAAGATAATTAATATATAATAAAAAATAAAATTAATATGTACATTGCTAAGTTAAGGTCATTAAATAATAGGGTATGTAATAAAAAGTAAAATTATATGTTGCTTATGATGACAAACAGTGCAAAATAAAGTCAACATAAACAAATTTGCAGATGCAAAATAGGCAACTTATAAAACTAAATATGAGGTAGCACTATTTGCATGGGGTTTATATGAATTAATGGTGAAATTTTTAGATAAGATAATGGTGGATACCATGTGTTCATAAAAATCTCAATTTATGAATCAGATATTATATTCACAAACTTTATAGACCCCAAAACCATAAATTAAAAATATAAAGTAAAAATTATTGAGGGTTTAATATAAAGAAAGAAATAAAGTTATGAAAAGGGAGACTTTAGAACATATTATCTTAATTATTAGACAAATTAATAGCCTAAATAATCATACATTTAAAATAAAGTTGAGTTATTGATAGCATTAATATATAGACATTTTTTGTTTATTATTTGAATGGAGAATATATAGAACATATCTATGTTTTTGTGTATCACTGGGACATTTTCATACAGGGTTGTTAAGAAAAATCTTAGAAAATTTTCTGATATATGCACCCAGAATAAGAACACTTATAAAAATGGTAACTCAATATTTCTGTTTTTCAATTAAGATATACCCTTCTGAATGATCTTAGATAGAAAAGGAGGTAATTCTAAAGTTCAGTTTATCCAAAAAGCAATGAAAAACAGAGCACTTCGCACCAAAAAGCAGACTGGATGAATTTTCAGAAATGATGGCATTTTCTTAAAGTTAACTAGGTTGTGAACCCATATTGGCAGGAACAGCTTAACAGAACTCCCTGAAACTTGGGATGAAACTATTGAGCTTGATGAGAGGAAAAGAAACCTTGTCTCTTGCCTTCTTTGCAAACTATTATACCTAACAGCTGCTAATTCCCGTGTGGCTTCACCTCCTGCCTGACTGCTCCAACATGATTCTAGCTTTCCTCTGTGTATTAGTTTTCTAAGGCTGCTTACAAAATGTCACACACCAAGTGGCTTAAACAGCAGAAGTTAAACCTAATTCTAGCATCTCATATTACTTTTTGGACTTTGTGCTGGAAGTCCAATAGCAAAGTGTCTATAAATCTGGTTTCTCTTGTGGCCTTTCTCCTTAGAGATCACCCTCATGATATGACCTTGTGTGGTTTTCCCTCTGTGTGAGCAAATATTCCCTAGTACCTCTTTCTATATGTAATGTTTTTCTTACAAGGACTTTGGTCAAATTTGTTTAGAGTTCGTTTTATTGGCTTCTTTTAAAATGTTCACCACTTTGAATGCTCTAATTAAAAATGCAGCTATATTCTGAGGTACTGAGATTTAGGTACTGGATTAGGGCTTTCACTCATAAATTGAAGGAACCCAATGTAGTCCATTATACTCTTCTGTTTGCATTTCAGCCTAGGAATGGTTAAGATGCCTGGTTGGATATTAATCATCTTCTGTTAGCTTGTTGTTGTTCTCCTCCTCCTCCTCCTCCTCCTCCTCCTCCTCCTCCTCCTCCTCCTCCTCCTTCTTCTTCTTCTTCTTCTTCTTTTGTTTTCAATCATCTTAACTTTTTTTCTTTTAGAAACATTTTAGAACTGGACTTCATTTCGTATTAAGTGAGTACTCTAGGAATAAGGTATTGTCTAATTTCTTACACAATTTAATTGAACATTGGGGGAGTACCAATGAAATTTACAAAGAGATATCATCTTATCCCAGTTAGAGTGAATACTTAAAATTATAAGAAATTATGGCAAGAATTTGAAGAAAAAATACTGTTTTTAAAGACTGTTGGGGGGAATGTAATATAGTGCAGTCATTATGGAGAATAATAGGGTGTTCTTCAAAAAAATAAAAATATATCTACCAAGTGATACAGAGTTTGTTTTGACACAAAATTAGATGTAGGGTTCCATTGTCAAAATGTCCTTGATTTAGAAATCCCTGTTGCTGCAAATGGATACCTAATTTTCATGATGATTCAGTTTAAGGTTTGATGTGCTTCTCCTTTTTTGACATGAGACTGAGATATTGACAAGGAAGAGACTGGAACTACATCATCCTGGAAACTTAATTCTTACAGAGTAGATATTTTTAATACAATACAAATATATTTTTCTAGGGATTTGGAGTATTTAATGTCATAAATTATGTGGATAGGAAAAGGTATTCATAAAATTGACAATAAAAAATGGGATCTGTCTTAATAGGAAAACAGCAAAGAAAATAACAAATTCAGTATTGCTCTTACAATTCCAGATGACAAGCCAATTAGAAATGCGACACTTAATCATAACAAGCTTGTAAAGTCTATACAACTAAGATATATTTAGATTGGAGCAAACTTTTTCTTCTATCAGACGCAGAGTCTCTGATTTGATATCAAGCTCCTTGATCCATTTTCAGTTAACTTTTGTGCATGGCAAGAGGAGGGGATTCAGTTTCATTTTGTTGCATATGGATTTCCAGTTTTCCCAGCACCATTTATTGAAGATGCTATCCTTCCTCCATTGCATGCTTTTAGCCTCTTTATCAAATATAAGATAGTTGTAACTTTGTGGATTAGTCTCTGTGTCCTCTATTCTGTACCATTGGTCCACCCGCCTGTTTTGGTACCAGTACCATGCTGTTTTTGTTACTAGGGCTCCAAATTCCTTAATAGGACACCCATAGCACAAGAGTTAATAACAAGAATCAACAAATGGGACTTATTTAAACTAAAAAGTTTTTTCTCAGCAAAAGAAACAATAAGAGAGGTAAATAGGGAGCCTACATCCTGGGAACAAATCTTTACTCCTCACACTTCAGATAGAGCCCTAATATCCAGAGTATACAAAGAACTCAAAAAATTAAACAATAAGATAACAAATAACCCAATCAACGAATGGGCCAAGGACCTGAACAGACACTTCTCAGAGGAGGACATACAATCAGTCAACAAGTACATGAAAAAATGCTCACCATCTCTAGCAGTCAGAGAAATGCAAATCAAAACCACCCTAAGATACCATCTCACTCCAGTAAGATTAGCAGCCATTATGAAGTCAAACAACAACAAGTTCTGGCGAGGATGTGGGGAAAAGGGTATACTTGTACATTGCTGGTGAGGCTGCAAATTGGTGAGGCCAATTTGGAAAGCAGTATGGAGATTCCTTGGAAAGCTGGGAATGGAACCACCATTTGACCCAGGTATTCCCCTTCTTGGACTATTCCCTAAAGACCTTAAAAGAGCATACTATAGGGATACTGCTACAACGATGTTCATAGCAACACAATTCACAATAGCTAGACTGTGGAACCAATCTAGATGCCCTTCAATAGATGAATGGATAAAAAAATGTGGCATTTGTACACAATGGAGTATTACTCTGCATTAAAAAATGACAAAATCATGGAATTTGCAGGGAAATGGATGGCACTAGAGCAGATTATGCTAAGTGAAGCTAGCCAATCCCTAAAAAACAAATGCCAAATGTCATCTTTGATATAAAGAGAGCAACTAAGAACAGAATAGGGAGGAAGCACATGAGAAGATCACCATTAAACAGGGACAAGAGGGGGGAGGGAAAGAGAGAGAGAAGGGAAATTGTATGGTAAAGGAAGGAGACCCTCATTGTTATACAAAATTACATATAAGAGGAAGTGAGGGGAAAGGGGAAAAAACAAGAGAGAGAAATGAATTACAGTAGATGAGGTAGAGAGAGAAGATGGGAGGGGATGGGAGAGGAAGGGAGGGGAGGGGAGGGGGGATAGTAGAGGATAGGAAAGGCAGCAGAATACAACAGACATTAGTATGGCAGTATGTAAAAAAGTGGATGTGTAACCGATGTGAATCTGCAGTATGTATACGGGGTAAAAATGGGAGAATCAAATGTATGAAATTTGATATGTCAAGAGCTTTGTAATGTTTTGAACAACTAATAATAAAAAAAATAAGATATATTTTATGCAGTATGTAATTATCTTATGGGATGCATCATCACAAGATGTTAGGTCAAATACATAAATAGATTATAAAAAAGGTTTTACAGAATTTAGTAAAGATAGGGCATAAGGATGTGGAAGTATAAATGTGAAGCCAAAGTCAACAAGACTGTGAATCAAGTATTTCAAACTTGGCACAATTGCTATTTTGGATGATACAATCCTTTGCTGTGAGGTCTTCCCATTAAATGATAGAAGGGTTAACAGAATCCTTAGCCTCTACCTATTGGATCACAACATGCTGATGGCAATCCCCTATCCTAGTAATGACAACCAAAAGTGTCTCCAAATGTTGCCAAATGTAATCATTCTTATTTAACATTAAAGGTTGACAACTGCCTTGGTGCTTCTTGAGAATATGTTGTAACAAAAGGGAGCTGAAAAACAATGCTTAGGTCCTGAAGTCCTGTCTCCAGAAGAGTAACAGGAGGAACAATGATATAAAAGTAGTGATGTGCACATGTGTATGTTCCCTGCTTTTGAATATTGGCAAAGACTGCACATATATTCAATACATCCAAATGTTTACCTACTGCCCTGAAAATGCAGTGCCTCAAATTATAATTACTTCAGGGTCATGATAAACCTCATAATTGTTTATCAGAAAGAAAATTCAGTCAGTCTTAAATTATCTTTTTGTTGTTGTTGTTGTTGTTGTTGTTATTCTCTTATTGCTTAACAATTGTCCTTCTCAGATGGCCAAATCCTGTTCTGGCAGTATTTGTCATTTTTAACAGTGGTCTCTAGGCCAAGTTACTTTTATTGTTGTTGTTTTTCCTCTTCAGATTTTTTGTTAGTGTTTGTGGGCCACTTTTAAGAATGACAGAGTTGTAAGGACATAAGTGTTCTACTAAAAATAAGACCTGTTAAAAAATTACATTTACTATAATTTTATTATTGTTTAGATTCACAATGTACAAATTCTACAATTTTGAAGAGTATGAAAGTAAAATTTGACTTTTTCTTGAACTTTCTATGCCTAATAATTATTCTGGTGTTTGAAACTCTCTTTTATTCTCTTGGTAAGCATTTCCTGAGTGTTATACTACATGCAATGGTGGTATAATTTTTATTAAATATATGATTATGGGACAGAAAAAGTCTTGCCTTTGAGGATATGCCAATCTGAAATAATCTGAAGAACTAGAAAGTGAAAATAATAAGATACCATTTAAAGATAGAACCTTTGATGTTTAGTTGAGGAAGATCATGAACAAAATTAATTAGGAATAAAAAACCTTGAAGCAATTTAAGTATAATATTAGAGAGTGCTTTGTAAAATGCTTTACCATATTGTAATGATACTAAAATTGGTCCTTCAAAAATGTTTCTCCTTCCATGCATTTTAACTACTAGGTTCCTTTCTAATTCTAATTCTTACTTTTCAATGTCTTTGTCCTAAAATTCTTAAAGTATTTTCACTGTATTTATGCAAAAATTCAGAAATCTTTGGTATTCTATAATTCCATACCACATCTATTTCCAATTTCATAGTTTTAGATTTCAAAATGTAATTTATATCTTAAAGACAAAAAAACATAGAATTTAAAGAATAAAAATATATGAATGGTTGCTGAAATACAGAGTATTTTATACCAGAGTATTTTTTCTTTAAGATTTTTAAATATCATTTTACCTGTCAAATCACTAACTTGATTCTGTTATAGACAATACCTTTACATTTAATGAATTTTTTAAAAATTACTTTTTATAAATTTTTGTCTTGTTTGACTTAGATGATTGGAGTTTTAATGAAAATGTTTCTTCTCAAGTACAGGTATTAGCAGCATATTTAGATTTCATGAACAATGACATAATCAATGGAAAGTCTTTAAAGATAAAATTTACATCTTATCAAAGAAATGTATCAGAGACCTGAATTTTGTGTTAAAGCAATCAACTATATAAGACACTGAAAATATGGTAAAAATCAAACAAGACTGAGTAAAATGAACTAAATTTAATATTGTAATAATTTGAATTTTTTAAATTGCTACAAGTACCTATAATTACAGCATTATATGTATAAAATGTTGCATAATAGATTTATATGGTTCTTTACTTCTAATTTTTTGTGCAGCAATAATTTTATGGAAAAAAAAGAGTGAAATAGTAATGCAAAAGTAAATTTTCCTTAGTAATTATAACACTGGCAATACAGTAATAGAACTGCATTAATACAGGATATTAGTTTTCCAGATTGCTATAACAATAATGTATCGCAAACAGGTCATTTGAAAAAGAGAAATTTATTGTTTCACAATTCTGAAGGCTTGAAGTCCTAAACCAGGTATCATTCTGAGGATGTGAGAAAAGAATTTCTTTCAGGCTTCCCTTCTTGACCTGCAGATAGCATTTGGTTTTGTCCTGACATTGTCTCACCTTTATGTATGCTTATCTCTTTGTCCAAATTTCCTCTGTTAAGGACACCAATCATATTGTATTAGAATCCAATTTAATAACCTCATTTAAAAGTGACTAAATTAGTGAGACCCTATCTCCAAAGAAGGTTACATTTTGAGATACTGGAAATTAAAACTCCAACATATCTTTTTTGAGGGAGATATAATTCAACCCATAAGGATATCCAAATTTTTAAATGTTTGAGTTTCTTAATAGCATTATTTAATGTTTAGATATTTTTTAAAACATAAATTTAAAAAGAAAGTTTAGATTCATTGAAAATTTTTAAAATATTTAAAAAATAATAAGGTAAGATAGTTTAAAAAGTGAGTTTATTTTCAATTTTCTTTAGTTTTTTAGCTAGATGAATTAATTAATTATTTCAATCAGAGAAGAAAAGTAAAAGTGCCACAATTTTTCTCCAAGAGTATACTTGAAATATAACATAAATTGTGGGAGACCAACCTTATACTTGACTGGGTCCCCAGCTGGATGCTGAGGTGCTCAGTCACAGAAATGTGGTCAGTGTCTCATGCATGGGTGTGTCTTGCTATTGCCCCATGGGTGGAGCTATGCTTACCTGTTCCTTTGTAATATAACCCCTTGCCCTGTTTAGGATAGAATTTTCCATGGAAGTGTCTTGTGTGTGTCCCCTTCTCTTACTGTGCTCTTGGGTGTGGTCTACCCAGGTGTCAGTCAACCTGCTGACAGTGGACATCATGAAGATAATCAGCCCCCTGAAACCTGACCCCTTGCCTCATTTGAATAGCTTCTCCCCAATAAAAGGGTCAGCGCGTGCTCTCGCTCTTTCTTTTTCTGTGGACCCATAAGGTCAGAGGAGCCTCCACAGCGACCCCAAATAAAAAGGTATTTGTGTCTCTTGTGTGGTTATTTCGTGCAGCCCAGTTAGCCCAGTTCAACTGGAGTGACCCCTGAACCTTTTAGTTGAGAGAACAGAAACCAGGCAATACATAACTTTCAATATTTATAACATGCATGGTGAAGTCTTATAATGCTATCCAAAAATGGTCTGACCAAAACTTCTACAATGAGAACTTTCTTTCTTTTAGTTCTTTAATTTCCCCCATCTGAATTGTGGATGTGCTTATCTAAATATGTGCACTGATGGTATTGTTTCAATTTATTTCTCCCAGCAAGATTACTGGCATTTCCTTTCTAATATGCTGAGGGAAACGGCACTTCTGGAAATGCTGAGTTCTGTAGAAATTCATAGGTAGACTTTATCATCACCAGTATTCAGTCTAAACACTGGTCAAATTCAACTGTACAGAAATGACAATATTTCACAAATAACGCCCTACTGATGTCAATTTCATTTTTAATTTAGAAATAATGAAAACCAGAGACAGTAATCGTTCACAGTGCACCCCTGCAAAATGGGAGACCTGAGGTGAGGCAGGCCTGACTCAATGATTACAGAGATGAGCAATGATTCTTTAACATTTTTTCAATATCTTACTAAAAAAGAAAATACCAAAATCTGAGATTAGGGAGGATTCAAAGAGTAATTCAGACAATATGGAACATAATGCATCATTGTAGTGAGGCATTTACTACCAAAAATAAGCTTGGCTTTTGTCTGGCTCCTAAGAGGTAATCTTTGACCTTTAGATTTTCCCAAGTTATAGGAGTGTCTTGGTTATTTTTGAAAGGTGCTTCATATGACACTTGATATTTTATGCTAGTGAGGTGACTTTTAAGGGGTCCCTAGAGATTTTATGCCAACACAGATCTGGGTGAGGCTGATGTGGGTTGCTGAGAGACCAAAGAAGACATATGAGATGTGGCAACAGGCTGAACAGAAACCACCTCAGTTTCCGAAGGGGGCTTCAATGGAAAGTAGCACATTTGTCCCTCCCTACACTTTGTTCAGTGGCAGCTGACTGGGAAGCACTTACCTTCTCCAGGCTTCCATTCTGTACCAGTTATGGAGGGGTTTTATAGGTTAGGTTTGCTTCGTTCCATTGGATGACCAGTATTCCGAGGAACTTCCATACATGTAAGAAAGATGTTTCTAAACAGTTTCTACATTTAACACCTAGTTTCGATTGTGTAAAGGAAAGAGAGATGGGAAGAGAGAGAGAGAAAGAGAGAGAGAGAGAGAGAGAGAGAGACAGACTTCAAGATAACACCTTACAGCCCAGGCCTGCTCTGATATTCTCTAGATTGTTTAGGTTCTTGGGAATGGAAAGGGACAGGTCAGAGATACAGTGTTTTATTGTCTTCCTTTTTTTCAAGAGTGACAATAGCTGATCATTTCACAAAGACTAATCTTATGTGATGAGGCCTTGAATCCTGTGATTTCAGTCCAAACAACAAGGAGGGGAAGGGTCTAGAGAATGAGTTCAACTATGTGAACAGTGATACAATTCATCATGAGTATGCAAAGGTGAGCTTCCCTGGTGGTCATACTCTTGAGTAGCTTTGCATCTGGGTGTTGAGAGGATAACATAGTTTTCAAAATATTTTTAAACGTTACATTTAAAAGACCTTTACAATTAAAAGACCTCCAGTCTTCACCCTACATGTGTCTTTCTTTGAAGTATTCTAATTAGTGTCCTTAAGACCTAAGAAAACGTTAATCCTAAATATAGAAACTTTCTGACTTCTGTGAGTCATTCTAGTTGAATTACCAGACCTGTAGGAGTCTTTGAGGAAACCCTGGCATTGCATATTTGCTCAGACTAAGAGTGGTCATCACTCAAATTGCATCTGGTTTCCTGAGTCCTTCACAAACCTGGCAGTACGGCTGAGTTCTTAGCCTGTAGGTGGCCTAAAGTCATCTAATTCCAAATAAGCAAACCTAAGTAAATTTTAGGTGTGAACATATAGAACCAAATAGGAATTGGAAAATCAAAGAAGCTGAGAAGTTAGAGTAAGGAAATGTTGTAACCAATAGAGTTGTCTAGTAGAAGGCTGTGTTTATGTTTGACTTCTAATGAGATATTGCTTTGTTTTAATAGACTGACTCCTTCTAAAGGAATTGGCATACATTGAATTTTATTTACACTCCAAACCTCATTTTATTCAGTGTCTGTTGGACCATAAAACAAAAATTACTTAAGTGATTCCTTCAAATGGGAGGTGTTTCCACATTTCTTGTGGAATCTCATCATTGTACTCAATGGAAAAAAATTCTATCTTATTTCCAGAAAAGGACTCAAATTCTCTGCCATCAGTTGTTGGGGAGCTCGCTATGCCAAAAAAAAAAAAAAAAAAAAAAAAAAAAATTTGCTGGTTACTGTATAGGGAAATAGTGAAACGTTCAATTATAGTTTATGGGATTATCATAAGATCATTCCTTTATCTTTTTACACAGACTTCATATACTCAGAAATTTTATGAGACTGACCTTTTTTTTAAAAAACAACACTAAAGGAAGTGAGGA
Source organism: Urocitellus parryii (assembly GCF_045843805.1). Taxonomy (NCBI): domain Eukaryota; kingdom Metazoa; phylum Chordata; class Mammalia; order Rodentia; family Sciuridae; genus Urocitellus; species Urocitellus parryii. Next base: position 61,078,190 of record NC_135540.1, read on the forward strand.
GAAATAATGTCCACCAGTATTCTATTAGATATCATTAAATAATTGATTCTTTAGCATATAAAACATATTTTCTTTATATGGCAACCCAAATACTCATTCAGATTTGCCTGTGATCTATAGAAAGGGAGGATGATGGTAATACTGGGGACTCTCAAGAGAAGGTAACATGTGCCCTCAAATTCTACACCTGAAGAAGGAGTTTTTGAAATAAGTATTTACAATAATGACATGTACTTGGAAAGGATCACAATATTTTCTTGTAAAATACTTAATATTATTTATAAAAGAGTAAAATATTTAATATAAATTATAATATTTTCATTTATGAGGATAAGAAAAATGACCTAACTTTATGTTGCTAGGAATAATTTATGTTAATGAGTATTTTTGCATACTGATGGCCTGGGGAAAATATCCTTTCCTAAGACTCTTTGTGGTCTTACTTCAATATTGTTTGGCCTCTATACAATACCAATACCAAATGGTAAAGAATTCCACTTAGTAGTCCTGCATTTCATGAATAATATTTCTAGATTTTTTTTTGGCTATTTTGTTTGGAAATGTTATAAAATATATGAACATTATTGGTTCATAAGAGATAAAATGTTGAAGCTATAATTTTCCTTTTTGCATTATTGTAATTTAAATATTATCTTAAAAACTCTCCATTTTAATAGTAAAGACTTTCTTTCTTAATGTTTCTCCAATGCTTTGCTTAAAATTTTTCCATAATACATTTTAAAATAATTTTCTTCAGTAAAAAATACTTTGGAGTAATTTCTTTCTTACTAGTCATATTTTCAGAACATGACAATAGCAACCTTAATAACTTTTTTATGTTTAATACAGATTTAATTAATAAAGAAAATAAAAAGAGGCTTGTTTTATTATTGTATTTATCTGGGGGTAATTTTTATAGCCCCAAAGCATATTTTAATTTTAGTTTTTTTTATGAAGTATAAACTTATAAAGGAATTGACTTAATTATGAAAATTAATCTAGTAATTATACTAAGAACTATGTGTAAGAGCTAATCCATTTAAAGACCTTAAAATATAAACTGGATTAAATAAACTTAAAATTATCTGTTCACCTTTTATTATAGGTCCATTATGGCTATTTCTTTTATTCACTGACTATTAGTTTTGATTGGAAATATGTCACCAATTAAAAAAATATTTCTAATCATTATTATTAACTTTTTATTCATTACATGATGTTTTTCTTATTCAAAATTCGTATTACAAAGTTAAAAACTGTATTATAGAGTACAGTAATATCTTACATTTTTTGTTGAGTTCAAAATTTTAGACTTCTCATTCTAATGTAGGGCACATTAATTGTGCTATAATTTCAAAACGAATTTATTTTATGATTCAGATATATTTTGCTAAACACTTACTACATTAGTCATTTTTCTTAAATCACTTCAATAAGCCTTCATTGGTCAGGTCTAATCTTTATATTGCATACAAATCTAAGATGTTCTTAAGTCAATGACAGCAAATTATCTGTATTTAATATGTTATATAATTCTGATCCACAATATATTAGAGGAGCCAGTAATAATAATAAAACTGTTTTATTATTAATTACACTTTCTAATCAAATCAATGATTTTTCTGCAAATTTATGATATAATAGGGGAAAAGTTGAGAATTATTCTTTTATTAAAGAAGAGGGCAAATGAATGTTTTTTTTTTTCTCATAGAAAACTCAATGCCCAACTTTCTAACTAATGCTATTTATAAAATTTAATTAAGTCTAAACAAAGCATTTTATGAAACTACATCTACTTAAGAATAAACAAGTTCCTGAACATCTTTTCTCAAATATTACCCTCTATGAAAGTCATTCCATGACACATCACATTATGCACACTTTCCCATTTTTCTGTCCCATACATTAGGTTAGCCATTAGAACTTATTAATATCTGACATAGTTTTATCTGTTCGCCCCTTTTTTATTTGGACTCTTTGCAGTTAAATAAAATATCTCAAAAAATATGGGTTTTTGACTGCTTTTCCCCCAATGTTTTCCCACTGTCCAAAATAGTATTTAGCCCATAAGAGAAACTTATACTAAATAGGATGTATTAAGTTATACCAGTCTTAATAATCTGTTATGTCTTAGACATGAGGTGTTTGTGAAAAGTTCATGTGTAAAATAATGCAAGAAATTTAGAGGTGAAATGATCCAGTTATGAGGTCTTTAACCCAATCATCCACTAATATATATATATATATATATATATATATATATAACTGGACAGTAACTATAGGCAGGTAGTGTGTAGCTGGAGCTGTAGGTGTGTCACTGGGGATGTGCCTTTGGGCCTTATATTTTGTTCCTGGTGAGCAAAGCTCTCTCTTTGCTTCTTGGTGAGCAATTCATCCCTACCACTCTTCCAAAATGTTGTTCTGCCTCATCTGAGGCCCAGAGTAATGGAGCCAGCTAACTTAACTGAGACCTCTGAAACCATAAATCAAATAAACTTTTCCTCTTTTATATTGTTCTTGTCACGTTTTTTGGTCACAGCTGTGAAAAAAAAAATTGATTAAACCATCTCAGTAGACTTAACACTTGGTTTACCTGTTGCGCAGAGACTCTACACATTGCTTCAGTTGCCAGAAGCTCCAATGTTCTCCGGTTCTGCCCTCTGAATCATGCATCCTCAATCACTCCACCAAAGAATAAGACAACTAGATGATTTTACCAACAATTATATGTTTAGGTATAGAAGTGACATTCATCATTTTTCTAGAAACCAACATAAGATCTGATTTGCCTAACCTCCAGAAGACAAAGAAGGGTAATTCTCTAGGAAATTAGAATGTGAGTAAACAATAAAAGTTTCTACCAGTAAAAGTTACAGCCATAAAGAGCAAAAAAGATAAAAGTTCATCAATCACAGAATAAATTGTGATCAACCACATTCTATAATTTAAGAAAATGCAGGTGTCGATGTTTTGTGACAAGTCTAGCTCCAGGGCAAAATTCTACACCATATTTCAGGTTCTACCGTTAGTAATTGCAATCTTTACTTGGCAAATACTGTCAGCAAACAGTGTTTGGTCCCTGTAAAATTGTTGTGGGGCACAGAAAAATGCCTCATGATTTTCTTCAGAGAGTTAATAAAGAACTCAGTCCCCTTTCTCCACCCTGAGGCAACCATTCTCTGACTAAATTCCTAGCCCAGCGACCTATATTCAATGATCTCCTTTTCAGAGACATTAGGTAAATCATTGTCTACATTCCTACTTGTTACTTTTATATTCCAATTCCACCCCCCACACACACACCCTGTTCTTCCTCTTGACTCAAGCTTCTATGTAAAGGCAGACATTTTTTGTTTGAGACTTCTTGGCAAGGGTAGATACCCCAAATCTATGTTACATCCCCCTGACCTTTTCTAAATAAATACAACCTTGATTGCTACTTTCAGATTGGCTCATTTGCCCTAATTGACCTTCACACCTGGTTTTTCCACACTCTAACTAGAGGGAAAGTCTTGGGAGTCTTGGAGATATGGCTAGAAGTGACCTAGGAGAGTGACTTTTACTGATATTTCAGATTAAAAAGCAAGTAGAAAGGGATTGACAGGGAAGGAAAAGGGAGCATATGAAGGAAAAACAGTGGAATGAATCTGACCTAACCTCCCAATGTACATATGTGTATGCTACAGTCAATCTCACTATTATGTGACGGTGTTTTTTATGTTGTTGTTTTTTGTTTTTTGTTTTTTGTTTTTAAGTGTAAATAAGTAGAAAGATCAGTAGAGAAAAGGGTACGGGGAGGAATAAGAGGGTAAGAATAAGTGCTGAGACTTAATTGGAACAAATTATATTCCAGGCATTTAAAATTTTGTCAAAAAATTCCTAAAGTCTTATATAGCTATTTTGAATCAATCAAAAATTTTAAACAATGAAAAAGATAAATTGAAGCCAGGTGTGGCGGTGCTAGCCTGTCATCCCAGCTCCTTGGGAGGTTGAGGCAAGAGGATCATAAGTTCCTCTGAAATTTAGTGAGACCCTGACTCAAAAAAATACATAAATAAGAGGGCTAAATATGTGGCTTAGGGATAGAGTATCACTGGGCTCAATTTCCACTAAAAAAGGAAAGAAAAGAAAAGGAACAAGAAAATTAGCTACAGATGACTTCCTTGGGAAGTAGTACAGTATTAGTACTATTTGTAAAATTGAGATACAATAAAATTGTTTACTTTCAGGGAATTACAGTGAATTGAGAACTTCTTTCATATAATTGCATATTTTTAGATGATTTTCCTTATTGGCTGTAGGACATGACTTTTGAAATACCTGAACATTCGAGAAAAAGTGTTTTTATAATCATCAGGAGACCGATTAATTATATAATTACTATTGTTAGTAAGTTAAGAATGTCACAGTGTCATTTGAGCTTCTTTAATTTCCATACAAATAGATAATTACAGTTAGAGAGAAACACAGATTTGTTAAAGAAGCTAAGGGATTTGGAGAACAGAACTTTGGGTAAATACACACTTGATGTTATATAATAACATAACAGCAAATTTACAACATTAATTCCAAATAGAAGTCCAGTACATGGACTCAAAGCCACTGGATCCAACAAGAATGTTAATAGATACTTTCCATTTTGATGTTTTTTCTTTAATTTTGAAATCAAGTTATCATTTATTTTCCAAAGGTTTAATATTCTCTACAAAATCTTTGATAAACCCCAATTATATGTTATGTATGAAATTCTATGTTCTTTGGCCATTGATACGGTACAATGAACAAAGTTCCTTTACTGAATTATATTATTTTGAAAATGAAACTATATAAATCTCATGTAAGCTTCTGAAAATTATTATTGGATTTTTATAGTGAGCCTCATCTTATCTGCCAAAAATGAAATGATAGCATTCATAGGAAATACTACTCTCTGAATATAAAACAGTCTATTAATATGGATTTTAAAATATTTTGAAATCAATAATAAGGAACAGAATTTTACATACAGCTTATTTACTATAAGAATTAGAGATTTTTAGAACCCTCCAATAATCCTGTTCTGATTGTGTTAAGAGATCTGGCAGCCTATCAAGATCCATTCTTTGTTAGTTTCTCATTAATAGAATTGTAACTGGCATATGCTACAATTTTCCACCCCTCCTCAAAAGTGGATGTAGGTATTTAAAAAGGTTCCTTTAATGTAAGATGAGTTATGAGCCATTTCTCCAAGTGGTCTAAAATCCGTCTTCAGGTTTGCTACTTCAAAGTTTTTCCCCTATAAGCTAGAAATTGGAAATATCTGCAAAAATATTTCATACATACAAATGAAACAGCTTGGGGAATGGCAAAAATATATGATGGATGTAATATTGATCCACAAATGACCACATGGAGCAGAATCACTTGTTACTTGAAATTGGTACCCAGGAGAGAAATAAGCATTTATTTTTCCTTAAGTCTCTGAATTACTATTGCCAGAAGGTTACAGTAGAATTATACAAAACCATCACAGACATGCATACAACTAATAAGTCATAGAAATATAAAAATAATGGGCTTTATTACAGGAAAAAAAGCAAATTCAAAGATTTATCAAAATACTAGCCAGACATGGTGGTACACACCTGTAATTCTAGTGGAAGCTGAGGCAGGGGGATCAACTAAAAGAAACCCTGTCTCTAAATAAAATATGAAAAGGGCTGGGGACAAGATTCAGTGGTTAAGCACCCCTAGGTTCAATCCCCAGTGCCAAAAAAGAAAAAAAGAAAGAAAGAAAGGAAGGAAGGAAGGAAGGAAGGAAGGAAGGAAGGAAGGAAGGAAGGAAGGAAAAAAAATACTAGTGATCCCTTGATTTCCTCATGTTCTCACAAAACAGTACATTAGATTGAGCATAACTGGGATAAAGTTTGACAACATTATCTTTCTGCTCCTATTAAAAAGGAGAATACTTTCATACATTTGAGCATTCTTAGAACTTGGACAATTATCACACATTCATTTCATTTTTTAAATTAATTTCTTTCCATGTGCATATTTTTCATATTTTTGATTCATTAAATTATTATTTTATTAACAGTCATATTTTTAGTAAAACAGATATTAAAATATATGCTAACATATATATTAATTATTTTAGGGTGAAGATATCCTATTAATTATATATATATATATATATATATATATATACACACACACACATATACATATATACAAAATTTTTTATCATAATGGGAACTGAATTCAGGGGAATGCTTGGCAAGTGTTGTAGCATTTATGGTCATTATTTTCTTAAAGATTCATAATTTACACAGAGAAAAATCTGGGGGTGTCTCCATATTATTTATTTGTAATATTATGTTATTGATATATAACAATAAAACATGGCTTTTAGTCTCTGCATGTTTAGCACAAAATTTAGATATTATTACAAATAGGTATAAAACATTAAACTATTGGTTAATACAAGGATAAAAATGTATGGATTTTTTTTCAACTTAGTTACCTTAATAAACTTATTTTCATCAAATATTGTCTTTCAAAAATACGTTTTGTTTTAAAATATGTTTTGTGTTTTATTCTTATTTTTTGTTTTAAATACACATTGTAATTTCTTTTTCTTATCTTGTGACTCTGCCATAAAGAAGAATGAAATTATCACATTTGCCAGTAAATGGATGCAACTAGAGAGTATCATGCTAAGAGAAATAAGACAGTCCCAAAAAACCAAAGGCAGAATGTTCTCTGTAATATGTGGATGCTAACCCACAACAAGGGAGGGGAAATTAGTCTAGTTCATTGCACTAGACAAAGGGGACTGAGGGAAGGGAGAAGGGATGAGAATAAAAAGAACAGTAGAATGAATGGAACATTTCTTTCCCATCCTACATATGAATATATAACCAGTGTAACTCCACATCACATACAATCCCAATAATGGTAACCCAATTAGAGCAAGTTATACTTATCCTATGTATGTATAATATGTCAAAATAAACTCTGCTGTCATGTATGTCTAGGAAGAACAAATAACAAAACAAAGCTTTTATCTTTACCATTATTATTTGAATAATTGGACATTTATTAATATTTTTTACAGTGTCCATCTTTACTTTTCCACTTCTAGAATTTACAATGTAGTTCAGATTTATATAGTACCATACACAAACTGTACAAGTAAAATAATAACTATGCATTTCCCAAGATATTATTTCTCTTCCCTGCCTTCTTTAAGAAGACACTTTTTAAATGCTTACTTTCCTAATTGTTCATTCTCATCTTTATACTCAACTCCTGTGTTTTGCCGAGATAAATTATACTAAAACACTACATTTTAGTCAATGATAGACTACATAAAGGACGTTAATACCATAAAATTATAACATAGCTGAAAAATCTCTATTACTTAATGATGACATTGTCATTGTCCTCTCATAGCACAATACAGTAATTATATGTTTGTGGTGATGTTGGCAGAAAAAATACCTATTGTGTGGCCACTGGTATAGAAGTACAGTTCATATAATTCTTTATAAGACTTAATACTTGATCATAAAAATAAATGACTATGTCACTGTCATATGCATTTACTACACTGTGTTTCTGTTATTATTCTTTTTCTTTCAGGAACTTTTGTTTAGGTATTTAAATATTATTATTTGTTTTAATTAGTTATACATGACAGTAGAATGCATTTATGCTCAGTGATTTATCATACATAGATGGGATATAATTTCTCATTTTTCTGAGTGTACACATTGCAGAATCATATTGGTCATGTAGTCACATATATACATAAAGTAATAATGACTGTTTTATTCTAATATCTTTTCTATCCCTACATCCCTTCACCTTCCCTCCCATCACTTTCCTCTACCTAATCTAAGGAAATGCTATTCTTCCCTAGTGACCCTGCCTTATTGTGAATTAGCATACACATATTAGAGAAAACATTTGACCTTTGATTTTCTGGCTTATATTGCTTAGCATGATGTTCTCCAACTCCAAGCATTTACTAACAAATGTCATAATTTCACTCTTCTTTAAAGCTGAATAATATTCCATTGAGTATCTATACCACATTTTTTTTTATTCATTCATCTGTTGAGGGACACCTAGATTGGTTCCATAGTCTAGCTATTGTGAATTGAGCTGCTACAAACATTGATGTGGCTGTGTCACTATAGAATGCTGATTTTAAGATCTTTGGCTATGAACCAAGGAGTGGGATAGCTGGGTCAAATGGTGGTTAATTCCCAATTTTCTGAGGAATCTGCATACTGTTTTCCATAGTGATTGCACCAATTTGCAGTCCCACCAGCAATGTATGAGTATACCTTTTTTTTTTAACTATATCCTCACCAAGAATTGCTGCCTGTATTCTTGATGATTGTCATTCTGACAGGAGTGAGATGAAATCTTAGAGTAGTTTTGATTTGTATTTCTCCAATTGTTAGAGATGTTGAACACTTTTTCATATATTTGTTGATCAATTGTATTTCATTTTTTGTGAAGTGTCTGTTTAGTTCCTTAGCCCATTTATTGATTGGGTCATTTTTTTTTTTTGTTGGTATTAAGTTTTTTGAGTTCTTTGTATATCCTAGAGATTAATACTTTATCAGACATGCATGTGGCAAAGATTTTCTTCCAATCTGTAGGCTCTCTCTTCATGTTATTGTTTTCTTTGCTGAGAAGAAGCTTTTTAATTTGAGTCCATTCCATTTATTGATTCTTGATTTTACTACTTATAATTTTTTTTTGATTTATTTTTTTTTGAGTCATGATTTTATTTTAGTTTTTTTTTCTTTTTTAAATTTTTATTGGTTGTTCACAACATTACAAAGCTCTTGACATATCATATTTCATACATTAGATTGAAATGGGTTATGAACTCCCAATTTTACCCCAAATGCAGATTGCAGAATCACGTACTACTTATACTTTAGGAGTCTTGTTAAGGAAGTCAGATCTTAGGCCAACGTGGTGAAGATTTGGGCCTATTTTTTCTTCTATTAGGCACAAGCTCTCTGTTCTTGTGTTTAAGTCTTTGATCCACTTTGAGTTGATTTTTGTACAGGGTGAGAGATACAGGTTTAATTTTATTTTTCTTCATATGGATTTCCAGTTTTGCCATCACCATTTGTTGAATAGGCTATCTTTTCTCCAGTGAATGGTTATGACACCCTTGTCTAGTATGAGATGACCATATTTATGTGGGTGTGTCTCTGTGTCCTCTATTCTGTATCTTTGGTCTACAAGTCTATTTTGGTGCCAATACCATGTCATTTTTATTACTATAGCTCTGTAGCATAATTTAAGGTCTGGTATTGTGATGCCTCCTGCTTCACTTGACTGATTTTTTTTTATTTCTATGAATAATGTCATTAGGATTTTAATAGAAGTTGCATTAAATCTGTATAACACTTTTTGGTAGTATGACCATTTTGACAATGTTAATTCTGCCTATCCAGGAGCATGGGAGATGTTTCTATCTTCTGAGGTTTTCTTCAGTTTCTTTATTTATTATTCTGTAGTTTTTATTGTAGAGGTCTTCCACCTATTTTGTTAGATTGATTTCCAGCTATTTTATTTTATTTTATTTGAGGCTATTGTGAATGGATTAGTTTTTCTAATTTCTCTTTCTGTGGATTAATTGCTGAAGTATAGAAATGCATTTGATTTATGGGTGTTGATTTTATATCATGCTCTTTTGCTGAATTCCTTTATTAGTTCTAGGAGTTTTCTGGTGGAATTTTTTTTTGATCTTGTAGATATACAATCATGTCATCAGCAAATAGTGATAGTTTGAATTGCTCTTTATCTATTTGTGTCCTTTTAATTTCTATCTTTTGTCTAATTGTTCTGGATAGAGTTTCAAGGATAATGTTGAATAGATACGGTGCAAGAGGACATCCTTGTCTTGTCATATTTTTTTCTCCAGTTAGAATGATGCTGGCTTTGGGTTTAGCATATATAGCTTTTACAATGTTGAGGTACGTTCCTACTATCTCTAGTTTTTCTAGTGTTTTGAACTTGAAGGTGGGCTGTATTTTGTCAAATGTATTTCTGCATCTATTGAGATGATCATGTAATTCTTGTTTTAAAGTCTCTTAACATGATGAATTATGTTTATTGATTTCCATATGTTGAACCAACTCTGCATCCCTGGGGTTAACCTCATTTTATCTTGGTGCACTATCTTTTTAATATGTTTTAATATATTTTTAATGTTTTATATGCAATTTCCCAGAATTTTATCGTGATATTTTGCATCTATGTTCAGCAGGGATATTGGTCTGAAGTTTTCTTTCCTTGATGTGTCTTTGTCTAGTTTTGGTAGCAGGATAATATTAGCCTCATAGAATGAGTTTGGAAGGTTTCCCTTCTTTTCTAGTTCTTGGAATACTTTGAGGAGTATTATTGTTAATTCTTCTTTGAAAGTCTTGTAGAACTCAGCTGAGAATCCATCTGATCCTGGGCTTTTCCTGGTTGGTAGCTTTTGATAGTGTTTTCTATTATATCACTTGAAATTGATCTATTTAAATCATGTATGACCACCTTGATCAGTTTGGATAGGTCATATGTCTCTAGAAATTTGTTGATGTCTTCAATATTTTCTATTTTATTAGGTATAAGTTTCAAAATAGTTTCTAATTATCTTCTGTATTTCAGGCATGTCTGTTATGATATTTTCTTCTTCATCTTGTATTTTAGTAATTTAGTTTTCTCCCTTTTTTCATTAGTATGTCCAGGGGTTTATCTATTTTATTTATTTTTTCAAAAAAACTACCTTTTGTTTTGTCAATTTTTTAATTGTTTCTTTTGTTTCAATTTCATTGATTTCAGTTTTGATTTTAATTATTTCCTGTATTCTATTGCTTTTGGTGTTGATTTTTTCTTCTTTTATTTTTAAGGGATTTGAGATGTAATGTAAGGTATTTTATTTGTTGACTTTTTATTCTTTTAATGAATGCACTCAATGCAATAAACTTTCCTCTTAGTACTGCCTTCATAGTGTCCCAGAGATTTTGATATGTAGTATGAGTATTCTCATTTACCTCTAAGATTTTTTTATTTCATCCTTGATTTCTTCTACTATCTTAGTTTTGATAGTATTCTAGAACATTCTCTATCTAACATCTGAAGAAATTTGCCATAAAATATATGTCATATTACACAACAGCAGGTTCTCAAATTTCATGTTTATCACTCGTCTTGATTGCATCATTTTAACTTGTGCTTAACCTCATGATGTTTGTTCACCATAGCCCTAAGCATGAAACAATCTAAGCTAACATGGCCTGTAGGAGGCCCCATCAGCAGTTGCCTTAGGAATACAGTTAAAAGTGATTAATGACTAGAAAGATGGAAAATGCATAATAGGTATTGCTCTCCAAGCAGGCATATCCCATTCCACCATAGACAATATAGGGATGGGGAGGGTTTGCAAACTGAGGAAAATTTTTAAAGGATCTGTTTCATTAAAGCCAATGAGACTAACAAAAAATTCAAAAGAGTCTCTATCAGATATGAAAAAGCTTCTAATAACCTGGGTTAGAGATCAGAGTTCTATATTCCTCTCAGCAACATGATAATAACAATCAAAGCAAAACTTTTTTGAAAGCAAAAAAAAAATGTTGCATCAAACTACAATGTTGAATTTACTGCTAGCTCTGCATGGTTTAAACAAGGCAAGAATCATTATCCATTATATAATGTGAAAGTGAGCAGCGGGTGTGCAAGGCAGATAAGTGAAGTAATATACCTGTTCCTTCTGATGAAAGCTTTCTATAAAATAATTTTCCATACATATTATTGAATATGTCCTATCCTTGAATTAAAATTTCACATGTGTCATGTCTATGTATGTGTTTTCTTAAAAAAGAAAGAATAACAATTTTAACTTGCATTTTGAAGTACTTAAGAAAAACATTTTGAAAAACCAAGGAAAGTTAAATCATACCATTATAAAAATATTGCTCCTTTAATAATCTCTTCATTTTTCTACCCCATCCCTTGCCAATGAAAAGGTATAAAATGTACTAAAGAGCATGTGGTAAATTAGGAAAATATTTTTAATCATTACAGATTGCTATAACAATTGTTTAAATGCATTTTATAAGTTGAATTATATCCTTGCACACACATTAAGAAATTAACATAAAAAAGGAAAGTGTCAGGTGAAATATGTCACATGCATGTCCTGAAAGATACATTAATACTGAATCTATTAGGAAGAAAATACATTATTGTAAAGCACACTACACAAATGAAAAAAAAAATACATTTTATACACTCAAGCAACATATTGATTGGAGAGAGGGAAAATAATATTAGGATTTGTGTCAGTCACAGAAAATAATTTTCCAAAACAAAAATGTATCTGTTAGCACATATTTCAAAAATGAATACCAAATGCATTTTAGCAGAGTTAATTTCCATACATGAGCAGAGAAACAAATGGTTTATTGATTTGTAATAAAATAAAAATAATTCATAAGTGGCAAATAATACCAAGATTAAAAGAGTTTTTGAATCAATATTGTCTTATTCAATTTTTAACACCAATGATTACATGCCTACAATTTAATATTTTATCATTATCTCAGATGTTAAAATTTCTGGCAAACTGGTAAAAGCAATGTAACTTTAAGATGGAAAAATGTAAGAAGGCAGGGAAGATATATAATTATCATCAAAATTTCTAATAATTAGTTTTGGGAACTTTAAATATTTTGAGGGAATAAATCAATGAACAAAAGAACAACAGCAAATGTATAGTTACAAAACAAAACAAAACAACAACAATGACAACAAATTTAAAAAATTTGTTAATACTTAGTTTTTCCAATCACACATTATACTAAAATAAACTTAACTTGAACCATATTTGCATAAAATTGCAAACAAATACAAATTTTGTTATGTGTGAAATATTTACCTAAACATAATTATCACAGGTTCAAAAACTGCAAAAATAGTTCTATCATACCTGCAAATGATTTGCTTAGTCATTAGAGATTCTTGATTCTTGAGAAATAGATGCATCACACAGATGGCAAATTGATCACATTCATTGACATTTAAGCATCACATTTTGGCAGCCATCAAACATATGAACTCACAAATGTGCAGATGTATATTTTTCACACAGTTACTGTTAATATTATAATATCACAAATTGTCAGTACTTTATTTAACTGGAAAAATTTGCCTTACCTAGCTTATTAAGGAATCACACTTTAAAGTGTCACACTTTAATGAAATTTAAACTTTCATGTAAAAATCTATTTTTTTTCTGTATTAGCAAGACAGTCATGAATTTAATGAGAATGCCCAGAAGTGTGAAAAATAGAGAAACTTGGTAGTGCAATAACTTTTATTTTCCCTGCTGCAATATTGCTACGGTCTTTCTTTATATCCTTAGAAAATCATGTTGTTGTTGGATAAATAATTATATTAAATTTTAATTAAAATTACATTTTTTTCTAAAACCTGTATAAGTGAATTTCTGAACTTTGAGTATTACAGGAATGTTTCTTTGATTGAAACACACTAAACTCATCTCTGATATAATTTGTGATGTAATGAACTCATGAATATTCTGGCTATATACCTATATATAATCTTCTTATAAAATATATATAGCAAAATTTGAAGCATAATTTTATTTTTAGAAAAAGTTATACTATTAAATAACATAATAAACTTTTAAAAATGAATGAATAAATAAAAGTTTTATCACTGATAGTTATCCTTATAAAGTTTCCAGAATCCAAACATTATAAACTTTTAATTTAAACATGATAGAGACTAATATCAAGTATCCTACACAATGTCTGGCAAATAAACTATTCAAAGATTCTACAGATCTGATGAGTTTAGTAAATACCAATATGTTGTCTTTTAATTTGAAATTTACTTTTATTTTATAATTTTAAGTTGATTAATATTAAATGAATTTATGTTTTTAATACAAAATCAATGAACATTTAAAATATGTATTAACTATTAAATTATTTTAAAATTTTTCATCTTTAAACCCATAGTTATTATATATTAATTTTATATGGAATAAAATAAATATTTTATTCCCAATTAAAACAATATTAATAAATATACAAAGTTAGAGAATTATTAGTAAATTCACAAGTAATAATTTTATTAATTATTAATTATGTTATAATTATTAATTATTGATGTATCAAAAATTTACTGAATCTCTGAACTTTTTAAAAAAATAAATGTAGCATTTCACTAAAAAGCTCTTGAAAATTAAAGACACCATCAGAAACATAATACTTTTTGTGGTCTACCTTTCCATTTATTCCATCCTGCTCATAAAAATTGCAAATTTTAGCCTAAGAGCCCAGATCTACCCACACTGGCCTCTGCAAGGCCCAGGCGTATAGCAGGCCAGGTCCACCCCTTTCCTGGCAGGGCAGATACTCGCCAGAGCCTGGTCTCTGGTGCAGGACCGCCCCTTCAGACCAGTGCACTACCATGAGAGCCAAGATCTAGCCCAGATGGCTCACAACAGCCCACGCAGGATTCAGGAATTCAGTAGGTCCAGTTCACCCCTCCCCCAGGAGAGAAGACACTGCCAGAGCCTAGCCTTTGGCACAGAATTGCCCCTTCCTACTAGCAGACTATCATGGGAGGTCAAGCTCAGCAGCCCAGAACCACCCACTTCAACTTACACGTTCCAGACCCAGAATATAGTAGCATCCATTGAGGGACACCAGCAGGGTTTAGAAGACCAACATTAAGGTTGAGGTATAGACAATCTGCACAGGTACTACAAGAATATAGGGAAGAAACTATGATATCTCAGATACACACTGCAAGAAAGGAAGACACATAGACAACATGAAACAAGGGAGGAAAGTGCACCAAATAAACCAGGACACTATAATAAAGAAACCTATGGACACCAAAGTTGATGAAATGTCAGAGAAGGAGTTCAGAAAGTTCATAATTAAAATGATCTGTGAATAAAATAATGACCTAAATGAGCAAATACAAGCAAAAATTGATCATTCCAACAATGAGATAAGAGAGCAAATACAGGTAGCAAAAGATTACTTCAAGAGAGAGATAGAGACCCTGAAAAACAACCAGTCAGAAATACTTGAAATGAAGGATACAATAAATCAAATAAAAAAACTGAATAGTAAGCATAACCAACAGTCTAGATCAGTTGGAAGAAAGAATGTCAGATAATGAAGAAAAAGTATACAATCTGAAAAATAAAGTTGATCACACAGTGAAGAGAGTTAGAAACCATGAACATAACATCCAAGAGTTACGAGACAATATCAAAAGACCAAATCTAAGAGTTATTGGGATAGAGGAAGGCACAGAGTTTCAAACCAAAGGAATGCACAATCCCTTCAATGGGATACTATCACAAAATTTCCCAAGCATGAAGAACTAATTGGAAAACCAAATACAAGAAGCTTACAGGACACCAAATGTACAAAATTACAACATATCTACACCAAGACAAATTATAATAAAAATGCCTAGCATACAGAATAAGGATAGAATCATAAAAACTTCAAGAGAGAGGAATCAGGTCACATATAGGGGGAGATCAAAGTGTATCATAGCAGATTTTTGAACCCAGACCCTGAGAGCCAGAAGTTCATGGAACAACATACACCAAACTCTGAAAGAAAATAATTGCCAACCAATAATCTTATATCCAGTAAAACTAAGCATTAGATTTGATGATGAAATAAAAACACTCCTTGATAAACAAAAGTTAAAACAATTTGCAACTAGAAAGCCTGCATTATGGATTTCCTAAGCAAAATATTCCAAAAAGAGGAAATAAAAACAATGATGAAAATAAGCAGAGGGAGGGATTACACTAAAGGGAAATCTAATCAGAGGAGAAACAAGTCACATTAAATACCAAAAATAAACAAAAATGTCTGGGAATATAAATCATGTCTTAATAATGCCCTGAATGTTGATAGCCTAAACCCACCAATCTAAAACAAACAAACAAACAAATAAACAAACAGTATGCTGCCTCCAAGAGACACATTTCATAGAAAAAGATATTCACAGAGTGAAGGTGAAGGGTTGGAAAAATCATACTACTCACATGGACTACAGAACCAAGCAGGGGTTTCCATCCGTATATCAAATAAAGTAGACTTCAAGCCAAAGTTATTCAAAAGGGATAAAGAACGATATATCATACCATTCATCAACAAGACATAACAATAATAAATTTATATTCCCCAAACAATGGAGCAGTTATGTTCATCAAACAAACTCTTCTGAAGTTCAAGAGTCAAATAGAACACAACACAATAATTTTGGGTGATTTTAACACATCTCTTTCATCACTAGATAGATCTTCCAAACAAAAGCTGAACAAAGAAACTGTAGAACTCAATAAAAACATATATAGAATATTCCAACCTTCAATGAGAGAATATACTTTCTTCTCAGCAGCATATGGATCCTTCTTAAAACACACCATATACTATGCCACAAAGCAACTCTTAGCAAATATAAAAAAGTAGAGATACTACCCTGCATTCTATCATATCATAATGGAATAAAATTAAAAATCAATGAGAAAATAAGAAATAAAATTCACTGCAAAACCTGGAGACTAAATAATATGCTACTGAATGAACAATGGGTTACAGAAGACATCAAGGAGGAGATTAAAAAGTTTTTAGAGGTGAATGAGAACACTGATACAATATATTGAAAGCTCTGGGACACTATGAAAGCAGTTCTAAGAGGAAAGTTCATTGCATGGAGTTAATTCCTTAAAAGAAGAAAAAGTCAACAAATAAATGACTTAACACTACATTTCAAAGCCCTAGTAAAAGAAGAACAAATCAACAGCAAAAACAAGAAGACAGGAAATAATTAAAATCAGAGCTGAAATCTATGAAATTGAAACAAAAGAAACGATTAAAAAAATTGACAGAACAAAAAGTTGGTTCTTTGAAAAAATGAATAAAATTGTCACACCCTTAGGCATGCTAAAAAGAGAAGGAAAGAAAAAACTCAAATCACTAATATATAAGATAAAAAAGGAAATATCACCACAGACACTATGGATATACAGAAGTTAATTAGAAATTAGTTTGAAAACCTGTACTCCAATAAAATAGAAAATATCGAAGGTATTGACAAATTTCTAGAGTCATATATTTTGCCCAAACTGAATCAGGATAATATACAGAATTTAATCAGATCAATTTCTAGTGATGAACTAGCAGATACCATCAAAAGTCTACCAACCAAGAAAAGCCCAGAACCAGATGGAAACATATAGCTGAGTTCTACCAGACCTTTAAAGAAGAAATAATACCAATACTCTCCAATTTATTTCAGGAAATAGAAAATGAGGCAGCACTTCCAAACTAATTTTATGAGGTAATATCACTCTGATTCCAAAACCAGTCAAAGACACATTAAAATAAGAAAACTCCAGACCAATATCTCTAATGAACATAGATACAAAAATTCTCAATAAAATTCTGGCAAATCAAATACAAAAACATATCAAAAAGATCATACACCATCATAAGTGGGATTAATGCCAGGGATGCAAGGTTGGTTTAACAAAAGGAAATCAATAAATGTAATTCATCACATCAATAGACTTAATGATAAGAATCATATGATCACCTCAATAGGCATAGAAAAAGTATTTGAGAAAATACAGCACGCCTTTATGTTCAAAACACTAGAAAAACTAGGGATAACAGGAACATATCTCAACTTCATAAAGACTATCTATGCTAAGTCCCAGGCCAACATCATTCTAAATGGAGAAAAATTGAAGGCACTCCCTCTAAAACTGGAACAA
The DNA here is from genome assembly GCF_045843805.1 of Urocitellus parryii. Classification (NCBI taxonomy): domain Eukaryota; kingdom Metazoa; phylum Chordata; class Mammalia; order Rodentia; family Sciuridae; genus Urocitellus; species Urocitellus parryii. Next base: position 61,096,035 of record NC_135540.1, read on the forward strand.
GACAGGAATGCCCTATTTCACCAGTTCTATTTAACATAGTTCTTGAAGCACTGGACAGAGCAATTAGAAGAAAGAAATTAAAAGGATATGTATAGGAAAAGAAGAGCTCAAACTGACACTATTTGCTGATGATACGATTCTGTACCTAGAAGTCCCTAAAAATTCCAACAGAAAACTCTTAGAAATAGTCAATGAATTCAGCAAAGTAGCAGGATGTAAAATCAAGACCCATCAATCAAAGGCATTTCTGTATGACATTGACAAATCCTCAGAAAGGGAAATGAAGAAAACTACCACGTTTTCTGTTTTCAATAGCCTCAAAAAAAAAATTGGAGATTAACTTAATGAAAAAGATGAAAGATCTATATAATGAAAATTACAGAACCCTAAAGAAAGAAATCAAAGAGAACCTTAGAGGATGAAAAGATCTACCTTGCTCTTTGATAGGCAGAATTAATATTATTAAAATGACCATCTTCCAAAAGCAGTGTACAGATTTGATGCAATTCCAATCAAAATTCCAATGACATTCCTTATAGAAATAAAAAAAAGCAATCATGAAATTCATCTGGAAAAGAAAGAGACCAAGAATAGCTAAAAGCAATCCTTAGCAGAAAGAGTAAAGCAGGTGGCATCACTATACCAGACCTTAAACTATACCACAGAGCAATATTAACAAAAACAGCATGGTATTGGCACAGAAACAGACTGGTAGACCAATGGTACAGAAGAGAGGACACAGAGACTAACCCACAAAACTACAGTTATCTTATATTAACCAAAGGTGCCAAGATCATGTGTTGGAGAAAAGATAGCCTCTTCAACAAATGGTGCTGGGAAAACTGGAGATCAATATGCAACAAAATGAGATTAAATCCCTATCTCTCACCATGCACAAAACAACTCAAAATGGATCGAGGATTTAGGAATACAACCAGAGACCTGTGTCTAATAAAAGAAAAAGTAGGCCCTAATCTCTATCATAAGGTATTAGGCCCCAACTTCCTTAATAAGACTCCTTAATAAGATTAAAATCAACAATCATTAAATGGGATGGACTCAAACTAAAACATTTTTTTCTCAGTAAAAGAAACAGACAATATGTGAGGTGAATAGAAGGCCTATGTCTTGGGAGCAAATCTTTATCCCTTACACATCAGATAGAGCACTAATCACTAGGATATATAAAGAACACAAATGCTAAACACCCCCCAAAAAAGTCAAAAAAACACACAACCCTATCAATAAATGGGACAAAAGCCTGAAGAAACACTTCTCAGAAGACAATGTACAATCAATCAACAAATACATGAAAAATTTTTCATCATCACTAGCAATTAGAGAACTAAATCAAAACCACTCTAAGATTTCATCTCACTTCAGTCAGAATGGCAGCTCTTATGAAGACAAACAATACATAAATGTTGGTAAAGATGTGGGAAAAAAGGTACAATCACACACTGCTTGTGGGATTGCAAACTGGTGCAGCCAATATGGAAAGCAATATGGATAATTCTTGGAAAATTAGAAATGGAACCACCATTTGACCCAGCTGTCCCTCTTCTCTGTCTATACCCAAAGGACTTAAAAACAGCATACTACAGGGACACAGCCACATCAATGTTCATAGCAGCACAATTCACAATAGCTAAACGGTGGAAACAACCTAGATGTCCTTCAGTAGATTAATGGATTAAAAATGTGGCATATATACACAATGGAATATTACTCAGCAATAAAAGAAAAGAAAATCATGGCATTTGCATGTAAAGGGATGGAGTTAGGGAAGGTAATGCTAAGTGAGTTAGCCAACCTCGAAAAACCAAAAAACAAAATGCTGAATGTTTTCTTTGATATAAGGAGGCTTATTCATAGTGGGATAGGGAAATGAAGCATGGCAAGAATAGATGAACTCTAGATAGGGCAGAAAGTTTAGAGGGAAAGGGAGGGGGCATGGGGTAATTAATGATGGTGGAATGTGATGATCATTACTATCCAAAGTACATGTATGAAGACATGAATTGGTGTGTATATACTTGGTATACAACCAGAGATATGAAAAATTGTGTTCTATATATATAATAAGAATTGTAATGCATTCTGCTGTGTTTTATATATATTTACATTAAAAAAAGAACAAAGGATATAGTGTTAGCCACCTGAGATCAGAGACCAGAAATATGGAACCTATACTAACCTACAGTTACAAACATTTATCATGGTAAAAACAGTACTATTTTCTACCAGTTGTCAAAACCCTCAAAGCAATTTGTTAGAACTATATGCCCTATGTCTGATAAAACAATATAAAACCCAGAATACACAATTAGTCTCTTCAAAAAACTAGCAAAATAAACTGTACAGATGAAGAAACTTTGGTAACAGTTTGAACAATATAAATAAACCAGCTGTATATCATGCAATTCAAGAAGTATATGGATTTAAACAAAAAAATGAATTGCAAATTTCACTTAAATTTCCTTTTAATGGATGTTTCAATATTTTGAGGATTGTTAGGTATGTGCAATATTGAAAAAGATACATTATTGGACCCCTTCAGACTAAGAAAATAATGTTTTTATATAATTTACAGTGTTTCAATATTCTCTAAGCTATACTTTTTGTCTTGGTATAAAGGAAAATGTAATGCAGAGAGGTTAAATAATTTTCTTAGAAGGAGACAATGAAGATTGAGTTTAGCTACACATTGGATTTATAGTGTATGAATAGATTTATGTAATTCCAGAACTTTAGATACATATTTTTCTCAGTTTAGGAAAATTTGTAAGAAGGAAACTCATTAAATTCACTATAAGGACGAAAATGAATATTTGACATTTATGAAAAAAGAACATGAATTAATATTTTAATATTTGCATCCTTTGTACACAATTTATCTTATATTTCTTTATAGAATAAAATATAATGAAAAATGTCCTTGTTAATACAAAATCATATGCTAGCTGATTTTTTTCATAAAAACTCAGTTTTGAAGTTTCATATATTACCCATAAATGCCACTAATTTAAATATTGCATTAACTCAGAAAACTGGCAGTAGCTCTTTCCAAACCTGTTACAGCTCATTAAGTGGTAAATGGGGCAAGGGTAGCTCTTAATTAAATTCATATATAGTGACTCTTTGCTAAATTAGCAACAAATGAGAATATTCAAGGTTTTCTCTTTATTTCCTAAAAAAATATGCAACTATGTTCTCTAAGTATTGTTTATCCTATGAAAGTAATTATAATAATTAAAATCTGTATTATAGAGTTGATTTGAAAATGAACTTCATAAAAGATCCACTATGGATCAGAAAAATTACAAATCCTATACATAAGTTTTACTTACTAATGGACTCATTATATGAATACAACTTCAATCTTTTTTCTTTATGACCATGATTATGAAGTAATTTTACCTATACAGATTTAAAATGAATAAAAGCATTCAGATTTTTAAACTACTAACACATATTTTCTTTTAATATGTATTATAAAACAGTATTATAAAATATTTCATATACTTAATTACTTTAAAACAATGAAATAAAATATCTTGTGACCTAAAACAAATAATTACTCCTTTTATTCAGATGTTGGATATGGCTATTTAATTTTCCCTATACATTTAAGTTAATACCAGACTAGGAAGTCTATGTTCAACTCTGTTTTTATTTTATCTACAAATGATAATAACTCACAATAATTTTATATTCTTTATAAAACTGTATATTTATGATAATCTTTATTTCTGAAGAAATAATATAAAGTACATCAAGGCAGATATTATTCTTTTTTATATCAGGGAATTAAAATAAAGTCTCACAACTAATTGATTTTTAATAAATGTTTTCTGAGTGAATGCACAAGGGATACTGTCATTGATTTATTTCTCTTTGGAAAACTACTATTTTAGGGACTGGGAATAGTGCAGGTAAAGATAAGTTTTTTTTTTTTTTTGTCATGGATTTTACATCCTTGAAGATCTAGATAATTAAACAAATTTCACATTGACACTCATTGATATACAACGTTCTACTGGGAGATTAATACCACAATAAATACTAAGCAGAGTGGAGATAATGAGAAAAGATGTTTCCATAATATATAAAGCAGTTTTTCATGAACTATATCAATTAAACTATAAATATCTGAGAGGAGAAAACATATAATAATTGATCTGATTCAAATGTTTTGTCCCATAAAAAATCATGTTGGGAAACTTAATCCCCAAAGTAAAAGTATTGAGAGATGGGGTATAATGAGTAGTGTTTAAAGTCCCAAAGGCTCATGATTGCATTAATGCCACTATAAAGTCTTAGAGAGGAAGATTCTCTTGCCCTTACTCCTTTGCCACATGAAAAATAGTATTCCTCTCTGGAGAATAAAGCATTGAAGGAACCTTCTTGGAAAACAGACTGGTTCCTAACCAGACACTAAACCTGCCAGTAACTTTGATTTTGAACATCAAAGTCTCCAGATTTATGAGAAATAAATGTCTATTCTTTTCTAACTTTCCAAACTTCTAGAATTCTGTAAGAGCATCACAAAATTGACTAAAACAATGCCTTATCATTTCATATTGAAAAGTTGCACATTTACCTTATAAGAACTGTTATGTGTGGGGGAGATCTTGCTTTTTGGTTTTATTTCCCCTATCGGGTTTCTTCCCCCAGAAATTAAATTTCCCTCATGAGAGAAGAACATCATATAATTCCTTACTCCTTCCCCTCCTCTCTAAGGGGCACAAAAGTCAAAAGTTTTCTCGACCAATCCCCTCCGGACACAGTGTTCCATCACCTGTTCCTTAAGACACCCTGCCAATCAGCACCCACCATGTCACCAAGCAACCCTTCTTTAGCTGAAGCTTGAAAGCTCACATTTTCTTCTCTCTGCCTCTCCTTTTCTTCCCCTTTCAGGCAGCAACCCCCCCCCCCAATAAAATCTCTTGTTTGAATTTCCATCTCGGGTGAGTCACTTGTCTTTCAGGAACTTTTAAAATTTTGTTTCATAGAACATGCATCATTTATCAGAGAGGTAGATAGAGTCCTCTTATAAATTTCCAGAATAGAGCTACAATATTATTAAAGTACTGGTTAATTAAACAATTATTAGAATTTTGTTCATTTATCAAAGGTTTTTACAAAGAAATATATCTATCACATATTACATTAAACACATGTTATATAAAACTAGCATATGCTTCTTTCCTAAAAGAGGTTACTATAATTACTAATATTCTTGTTACTGAAAGCTTGGTCCTTGTCCCCATTGCCAAGTCAATAAATGAGGGCATGGTTTCCAGAAAAAGGAAAAAAAAAAGTTTATTGTTTTGCTAACAGAGGAATTCTGTACCAGAGGCTGTGATTCTGCCCATCAGGGAGAACAGAGTGTTTTTAAAGAAGTGCTCCCTCTGGGTGAGGAGTGTGTGATTAACCTGTTAATGGGAGCTAGCCATTCCTTAGAAATTCTGGTGTCATTCCTGAAGCCTGGAATACTTGGTTCCTGTCATAAGTGTGTGCTCAAAGACAGAAAATAGGACATAGGATGGGAAAAAGGTGTTCCTGTTCACCCACCCCCACTCCCAGGTTACTGAGGAGGAGAGAAAGTAGCAGTAAACATGTTCATTTTAAAATGAGCCTCTGCTAAGTTGCACACCTATGATCCCAGTGTCTTGAGAGGCTGAGACAGGAGGATCAGGAGTTCAAAGCCAGCCTCAGCAAAGGCCAGGTGCTAAGCAACTCAGTGAGACCCTGTCCCTAAACAAAATACAAAATAGGGTTAGGGATGTGGCTTAGTGGTCAAGTGGCCCTGAGTTAAATCCTTGGTACCCCCATCCCCCCAAAAAATAAATAAATAAAATAAGCCTCAGTAGCACAGTAGCAAGGGCTATATTCAAAGAATGAGGTTGACCACTGTTACATTCTTATTTTGAATAAATAAACCTCTTAACTGACATTTTCTCAGAACTGAAGTTCAATAAGGGTCCATTATTATTATATTGAGTTAATGTCAGGTCGGTGGTGGTGATTTAAATCAAAGCAGCCCACACTGGAAAGAAACATCAATCAGGCACTGATGGAAATGCCTGTCAATCAGAGGGATCTCCTGATTAATGCTGTCAATCAGCAGGATCCCCTGGCCAATCTTGGAGTTCAGCCAGCTCCCCTGACCAACTCCAGTGGAACAAGGGATACTAAAAACACCTTTTCCTGTCCCAAGCCCTTCCCTTCCTGCTGTAAGACCCATAAAAGTCCAGTCCAGTCAAGCTCCCACGGGGTTCTCCTCAGACCCTTTCCTGTTGGTCTGATCCAGTTCTGCCCAGGAGTGATATCTCAATAAAGCCCCATTCAGTGGTTCTTTTAGATCTGCCTCCTTTGGTCACTGCCCACCTTGCCTGATCTTACAGTTAATGTGGTTAATAAAAAATGTAAAATTGAAACATATTCAAAATGTACCAACAAACTTCCATTTTTATTACTAATATACTATGTTCCCATAGAACTGATTCTTCCGCCAAAAGCAGCTAAAAAATGTAGAAAGAGTAAGGAATTACCTGGAATAACAAGAATGAAACAAAACAGGCAAATGCATGTTGAACATGCATATTTGAATGAACAGATTTGTATGCAGTGAGTTCTCAATTTTGTGACTTGCCAGAAACTTGCCAGAAACTTGCCAGCCACATTCCAGAGGGGCATCTGCAGTGTTTGTTAGACAGGCAAAATATTCACTCATTCTTGTTTGAAAAGCCAGGACCCTAAATTCAGGGAAACTGGTAGATACATGAATAGATGATCTTTAAAAAGAACTGAGTGAAGACACCAAATTTTATCTAACTACATTTGGCCAATCCTTAAATAATAAAGCATATGCTAAATAGACCTAAAAAAGCTCAGCTAAAAATAATTGAAGTGATACTGACACAATTTTTCAAGAAACAGTTTGTAACTAAAATGAAAAAAATAAATAAGTAAATAAAAGTAAATAAAATTGAAGCCAGAATTAGACAGGCAGTCAGTATAGATAGGTAAATTGAGTCAGGTCAGATCAAGGGAGGCCAATTTTGAGTGAGTCTGGGAAGTTGGGGACTGTCCCAGGAAGGATTGAAAGGGTAATCTCTTCAGAGCCCTTCCTCCACCCTTATCAAGAACTTGCTAGTGTAATGCAAAATAATAATAATAATAATAATAACCTTACCATAGATTAGGTAGAGGGAATTGAAAGGAGGGAAAAGCAGAGGATGTGGGGATAAGAAAAATAGTAGAATGAAGCAGACATTATTACTGTATGTATGTATATGACTGTATGACCAATATGATTCTACAATATGTATACTCAGAAAAATGAGAAATTATATATCATTTATGTATGATACAGCAAAGTATATTGCTGAGAGCCATTACCAAGTAGGAATGACGCATTGAAATTTCCTTGCCAGCGTACCCCATGTTGCTTAGAGGAAGGACTCCTGGAAATGGACATTTGAAGTGACATTGCATGCATGTTTGAGAAAGGTGACCCTGCTCAAGGACCAGGGTGGATCCGGGTTTAAGGAGGATCCTACTGGATTAGGGCGGATCAGGTTTTAGGGAGTATCCTGCTCCTTGGGTTTAGGGCGTTCGGTTTAAGGTTATTCCTGCTGGGAATAGGGCGTATCCTGCTGCCTGAGTTCCTGTTGAGTTCTCATGGAATTCAGAAAGTATTTGGGATTAAAAGCCTGGTGGAGTACGTGAATTTGGCGGCAGAACTTGGATTTCCCCAGAACATGTTTGTAGAGGGCCGGTGTGAGTTTGGGAATAAAGAATTGCTATTTGAATCTACAAAGTGTGAGTGGCTCCTGATCTTGTGCCCAGCCAGACTGCAGCAGTATATAAGTGCATTCTACTGTCATGTATAACTAATTAAAACAAATAAAAAAATTTTAAGATCAAAAAGGAACCTGCCGCTGCGCCAGACTATTGCCAAGGTAACCTGTTTCAGGAATTGCCCCTCCCTACAGGGAGCTGTAAGATTGTTAATGTGTCCTTGGCTACTCTACCCTGTCCCTCCCCCTTCAGCCCACCTGTTTCCCACCTTTTGGCCATCCCACTGAGCACTCCTGGGTCTAGTCACTTTTGCAGGAAGTAGAAAGATAAGGGTGTTGAGAGCCATAGCCAAAGGGCCCCAGCAAACTTCCAGCTGCCAGCTGATGATTGGCTCACAGCGGCCCCAGCAACTTCTAGCTGCCAACTGATTGGCTCCTCTGCGGTAATGCTCACTGGGCTGTTTCCCTGCCCTTTCAGACCACGGAGCTGCTCTTTGGGGGACTTTTTTGGCTCCGCCCATGCGACCCAGCCAATCAGCCTCAAGAGCAGGAGGAGTGGGGGAGGTGGAGAGGCTTGTGGGAAGCCGGTGGTGGCAGTTGGGTTCTGAAGGTTTTTCTTGAGGAGCTGTTTTGTTTGGCGTGTGTGGTTCTAAAAATAAAGTTCGTTTCTTTTGACAAGTGGCTCCTGAATTGTGCCCAGCCAGACTGCAGCATTAAGGGGAAGAGGGCAGGAGAACAATGGAAACCTAGGACATATAAAACGGGCAGAACACCTTGCTTTGTGGGATACCAGGATACCAGCTATGGCCCCCTTCTCCCTCCCAGGAGAAGTCTGTTACCCCTTTCTAAATAAATGCTTACCTTGGCCTGCTTCTCTAATGTTATACTTCAACATGTGAGGAAGAAGGACTCGTCACCAATAACTGGCAGTATCAAAATGATAACTTCATTCACACTAAAAATGGAAACTTAAAAGCAGCAAGAGAGAGGTGACTATTTATATATTGGGCTCTTCAATGAGATTAACAACATATTTCTTTTTAGAAACTTATACCGCTGACTATAAAGAAAATTATTTTTTCTTACTTCTGGAGGCTAAAATTCTAAGATCAGGTACTGGCATGGGTTGAGTTTTGTTTAGGGTCCTGTTTCAGACTGCAAACTTACGTACTTTTTTTTTTTTTTTCCTGTCTTTATTTTGGTAGAGAGAGGGATAGAAAACTCTTTGGGGTCCCTTTATGAGAGCACTATCACTTTCATGAAAACTCTATTTTCATAATCTAATTACCTCACAAAGTCTCCAAACTTAGCATTGTCACTTTGAGTGTGAGGACTTCAACGTATACATTTTATGGTAACACAAACCTTCAGTCTATTGCACACACACACACACACACACACACACACACAGGGTCATTTCTCCAAACTTTATAAGTGCAAGTATAACTGAATAAAGACTTATTCCCAAGTTTTAAAAAAAAAAATGGAATCCAGAAGCAACATTCCAATTTGGAACACAGGTCCAGACGTTTCTTTCATGTTAAACGTTCAGTTAGAAACACTCATTGCTCTTTATTGCAAATGAGACTTGATTTTATATTGTGAACTTCAACATGGGCAATGGTTTAGTAAGTGGTGCGAATGGTAATTGTGGCCCAAAGTATTTATCTTAGATGAGATTCTTTTTCTCATATGTCTAGTGTATTAGATATGTATATCTATTTGTCAAGTAAAGGATTTTTCCCCATTTCCTCTTCTTTATTTGACATCTAAGAGGTTCACTCTGAAAATTACATTTATTTCAAAGTGGTACAAAATATTAAAATTGTACATATTAATAGTATAACATGATATGTTGATACATGTACACATTGTGCAATATTTAATTCACATTCCTTTTGAATGATACCAGGGATTGAACTCAGGGGCACTTAACCACTGAGCCACATCCCCAGCCCTATTATGTATTTTATTTAAAGACAGGGTTTCACTGAGGTGCTTAACACCTTGCTGTTGCTGAGGCTAGCTTTGAATTCTCTCCTTCCTCCTGCCTCAGCCTCCCCAGAGCCCCTGAGATTTTAGTCATGTGTCACAAGGCCCAGCTTTTAATTGATTTAAACAAATCTATCTCCTCAAACATTTATCATTTCTTCATAGAAAAAGTTTCAAAATTTTTTCTTCCAACTTTTTGAAATGTATAGTAAATATCTGCAATCTATACTCATTCTATTGTGCAATAGCACACAAGAACAACTTCTTCCCATCTACCTGCAAATTAGTACCCACTAATGAATTAAAATATGTGAAATTTTAATGCACATTAAACATAAATAAAGCTGATGTCAAGAAAGAAGGAAAGACATATACCTAATTTAAACTGAGTCTTCACTGTATTTGGCATATAATAAAAAAATTCACAAATATTAGCTAAAGGATGAAATAATGGCCTTGAGCTGCATTATTGCCTATTTGTATAAAACATGTATACTTCATTACTATTAATATGAATTGTTTAGTCTGTCTTAGATCATGCCTATAAGTTTTTATTTCCCATAATGAAAAATATATAAAATGTTATTTAATTTAAATAACATATTCTTGTAATTTGTCTCTTTATCTTTTGAATATTTAAAAATCCATGGCTTATTAATTTGTAAAGAGTGAAAAACAACATTCACTGCCATAGTTGCAGCAACAATGCTATGCAGAATAACAACCATACAGAATTTTAATTTTTCTGCTCTTTTTAGTTTTTTTAATTTGTTCTAATTATTTATACATGATAGTAAAATGCATTTTGATACGTTGTACACAAATGGAGAACAACTTCTCCTCCCTCTAGGGCTGATGATGGTGCAGAGTTACACCAGTAGTTTAATAGTTCATGTATCTATGTTAATAATGTCCATATCATTCCACTGTACTTCCCATCCCAACACCTTCTTCCCTTTCCTCACTCTCCTCTGCAAAATCCAAAGTTCTTTCATTCATCCCTATCCTTCCATTCCCATTAAGGATTATCTTGTGAGAGAAAAACATTTGGCTTGGTTTAGTTTATTTCACTTAGCATGATATTCTCCTGCTGCATCCATTTACCTGCAAATGCCATAATTTTATTCTTCTTTAAAGCTGAGTAATATTGCATTGTGTATATGTACCACGTTTTCTTTATCCATTCATCTGTTCAAGGGCATCTAGTTTGATCTCAGAGTTTAGCTATTATGAATTGCTCTGCTATAAATACTGATATGGATACATCACTGTAGAATGCTGATTTTAAGTCCTTTGGGTATAAATCGAAGAGTGGAATAACTGTGTCAAATGTGGTTCCATTCCAAGTTTTCTTAAGAAACTCCATTTTGCACCAATTTGCAGTCCCACTAGCAATGTATGGATACACCTTTTTCCCCATACCCTCACCAACACTTATTCTTGCTTGTATTCTTGATAATTGCCATTCTGACTCAAGTGAAATGAAATCTTAAGAGTAGTTTTAATTTGCAATCCTCTAATTTCTAGAGATTATGAACATTTTTTTCATGTTTTTTGATCTGTGAAGTATTTGTTCAGTTCCTTAGCCAATTTATAGATTGTGTTATTTCTTCTGTGAAGTGTCTGTTCAGTTCCTTAGCCAATTTATAGATTGTGTTATTTGCTTTCCTCGTGTTGTTTTTTTGAGTTCTTTGGGTTAGTGCTATATTTGAGGTGTAAGTGGTAAAATATTTTCTCCCATTTTTTAGGTTATTTCTTCACTTTATTATTTCTTTTGCTGAGAAGAAGCTTTTTAATTTGAATCCACCCTATTTATTAATTTTTTATTTTACTTCTTGTGCTATAGGAGTCTAGTTAAGGAACTCCATTCCTAAACTGACACAGTGGAGATTTGGTCCTACTTTTTCTTCTATTGGCTACAGGTTCTTATGCCTAAGTGTTTGATCCACTTTGAGTTGATTTTTGTGCATGTTGATAAATAGAGGTTTAAATTTATTTTGCTACATATGGATTTCCAGTTTTCCCAGAACCATTTGTTGAAGAGGTTATCTATTCTCAAATGTATGTTTTTGGCACCTTTGTGTGGGTTTGTCTCTGTATGTTCTATTCTGTACCATTGGTCTATATGTCTATTTTGGTGCCAGTACCATGCCATTTCTGTTACTATTGTTTTGTAGTATAGTTTAAGATATGTAAAATTACTGCAGAAACATATCAAGGAACATTAAAATGAGAATGACTAACATACACATAAGGATAGAATTTTAAAGGCTGCAAGAGGAAAAATAAATAAATTACATATAGGGAGTAATCAATTCAGCTCTCAGCTGATTTCTCAACCCAGACTCTCAATGCCAGGAGGTTCTGGAATAACATATATCAAGCTCTGAAAGATGGATGCCAGGTGAGAATGTTATATCCAGCAAAACTAAGCTTCAGATTCGAAGATGAAATAAGGACCTCCCATGGAAAATGAAAGTTAAAAGAATTCACAATTAGAAAGTCTGCTTATTTCTTATTCCCTCATCTGTATATTTCTTGATTCATTCAAGACATATTCTTTTGTACAATTATAGTGAATCAAAAATAATGATTGAAAGGAAACACAAACCAAAGTGTAACAAAATTTCAGTTCTTTAAGTGCCTTTAAGGAGAGGAAAAAGAGAAAGTGCTTGGATATATTGGTAAAGGAAAAAAAAAAACTTAACATAAAGAAGAAGACCATCACAGAGCAAGGTAGAAGGGACTCTGTGGATAAACATGCAGGCACTTTCCCATGGTCTGACTGTGTAAGCTCTCCCCAAACTCATGTTGAAATGCTAATCCACAAGGCAAAAATATTCAGAATGAGGTCTTTGCAAATTGATTGGCTATGATTAGTGGATCCTTCATCAATAGATCCATGACCTTATAAAAGAGGTCCAAGTGAGCCTCCTGAATTCTACCTCCATGTGTAAACACACTGACAAGGCACAATTTGTAAAGATTTATGCCTTTACCAGATGCCAAGACATCTGGGGCCTTGATCTTGTATACTCACACCTCCAGAATTATAGGAAATACTTTTTTTTATAATCTTTGTAGTTTATGTTACTTTATTATAGTAGACTGCATAGGTTAAAACACTCCCCTTGCTTTTACCTGAGGGCAGCTTGTCCTTTAACAGTGGAAGACATGCATATGCATATTTTTTCTCTGACCAAAATCAATAGAAGACAGTAACTTTAGACACCCTGTGTGGAGTGGTAGTCTTAAGAAAAAAAAATCTCATCACCTCACCTGGGAGGGGAATTGCTCATGAACATGGATATTGTATGTCATCAGCAACAGTTTTATTCTTAGAGAAAAAACAGAGGAGGCTCTCCAGTCTAAACAGATCCACTTAATGTGATTCCCTAGAAAAATGGGAATCGTGCCTCAATAGGCAGGATAAAATGCTGTACTTGACATCTAGATGCCTCATTACAAGGAATTGACTAGTCATCTTGTAACTTTATCAGGAGAAAAAAAAAGTCTTTCCATTATATCCATATGCTACTCAGAAGTTTCTTGGCTGCCTAAAATTATTTTTGAACATTTAAGCTTCTACAGCAGTAATTTGGCAGGGTTGGCAACTCCAGCTAAGTAAGTCATTGCTCAAAAAGAGCAATCCGTCTTTGTTGGGGTGTGCATCATTTTTGTCTGTTTGCCCCTGTTGTTTCTCTGCTTTCCACATCTATGCCTCAGTGAATTCAGCTGTGTGTTGGTGCATCCTGATAGTATTTCTTTTGCCTTCATTTAAAATGAAAAACACCAGCTGTTCAGATGTCTTGCTTTACATCTGTCTTCTCAGCCAGCTCTGCTTCCTAAATTCACAATTCTATCAACATCATTACTAGTCTTTTCAATTACACTGGGTCACAATTTTAGCATTGCTTTGACTTCTATTACAACTTCATCACCCATCAATCAAATTTTTATCAATTTTTCTCTGTTAATAATTCTCAACTTCATCTTGTCTATATATTTGTCCTGTCATAACAAGATTCTTCTATCTCTCTTTCCTTTGCATTTGTCAGATAGGAAACTTCTATATGGTTTCCAGATTAATACGCTCAAACATCTCTTTCAGTACTTTCTTTGGTCAAAACATTTTGCGACAACTGAATTGCCTAGTGTATTGAATCCAAATGGCTCAATTTAGCACCTAAGGCTTCAAATAACCTTAATTTATCTCTTTATTCCTCTCCCAGAGTTCTCAATACACATACTTACTTGTGTATCCAAATTTATAGCTGTTTCTTGATTCAGTGAAGCTTGTCCAAAAGAGATACATAATTTTACCACATGCACTTTTAATCCATACACCTGTGTTTTAACAGAGATATACAGTGGATTCTTATTATTTGCAGTAATAATAAAATTTAGGTTCTAAAACATTGCTGTGAATACAACTACAGAACACTCAGATGTTGCTTTGGGGGAAATTATATGCCTACAGTTTTATTTATCTATTCTGTCTGCCTATATCTATGTCTGTATCTATGGCTATACATAGATCATATATAGATTATTATCTTCTATCTTAAAAACAACTCAAGCTGGAATATTCTGTTTGGCTTATTTTATAACAGAAAAAAAATTGTGTATTGCCTGTGGCCAAATCACTACAGGTACAAATTTGATATTCAAGCTGGCTCCAGAGCTGGAGGATTCACTTCTCTGTCCTATTGTCTCCTATCTTCCCTGTGTTAGGTGTGATTTAAGACAGCAGGCGTTTCTATGTTTGACCTCAGCTAAGAGAATGTATCCAGGGCCACTCAAATTTTTTTGCTGATGTGCATATGTCTATAAATGACCATGGAAGCATCACATGTATTTATTTTGGGGATTATAAATAAATTTTACAAAGTAAGTAATAATAAGTATTTACAGAATATATCTTTTATGTGAGTTCTTAATTTCTGTATCTGAAATAAAAACTTTGCCTTTCCCATAATTTCATTATGTGTAATTTAGAAGTTTAAGAACTGTGCCATGTATTTGTCTCTGTGTATAAGTACACAATAAATATATCGATTCAATGTTTAAATTTCATATAATTTTACACATCGTCTTCCAGTTGGTTGTATAAGCCTTTGCACAATAGACGTTCACCTGACCTCAAGATAAAATGTAAGTGTAAATGTATATATAAAAACTAAGTATTTATCTTTAGGCCTCAGAACATGATATTTAGGATGGTTGTTTTACACAATTTTTAAAAAGCCTTTGTACAAGACTTTTGTAACATGTGTGTTGGTAATCCTAATAATTTATAATATTTACTAAATATCTGCCATATGACCAGACATTATGTTGACTGTTTTTTAACTCTTATGTAGAAATATTCTATTTCTGTTTGCTATTTGTGCTTATTAATTATTATTAATTATATAATGGGTTTGTTGAGTCACATCTGTACCCACATGATATATTTTGATCATTTACATTCATTTTTTATCCATGCTGACCCTTCTTTCCTCCACCCCCAACTTCCCATCTTCCTCTTTACTAATAGTTTCTAATAGTTTCTTTATTAACACTCATGTTACCATTTTCTTTTCCTTCTTCTTTTTTATATATATTCACATAAAAGAGAAAATATGTGATCATTGTTTTCTGAGTCTGGTTGATTTTACTTACCATATTGATCTCTAGTTCTATTTTCCTGCAAATGACATGACTATGTCCTTCTGTATGGCTGAATATTACTCTTATTTGCATATACCACATTTGTTTGTCCTTTAATCTCTTGATAGGCAATGTACAATTATCTCTATAATGGGCAGACTTGAACTTTTCCAAATTAAAAGAAAAAAGGAGTGACATAGCTGGATTATATGGCAGCACTTGTTTTATTTTGGGGGGGGGGAATTCATATACTGATTTCCATAATGGTTATGCTAATTTACAATATCACTAACAATTTCTAAGTATGCCTTTATTACCCCATCTTTGTCAGCATTGATTGCTATTTGTATTGTTGATGATTGGCATTCTAGCTGGTGTAAGATGGAATTTCAATGTTGTTTTGATTTGTATAGCCCTGATGGTTAAAGATGCTGAACATTTTTCCCTTAACAATTTTATTTTGAGAAGTTCCTATTTCATTTATTTGCCTATTATTGATTGGGTTATTTGTTTATTATTTGTTTTTTATTGTTATTGTTTTTATATGTGCTATATATTAATACTCTATCCAAAGATTAACTGGTAAAAATTTTGTCCCTTCAGTTTCTCAATTGTTTCCTTTGCTGTTCAAAAGAAAAAGAGAAAGAGAGGGAAAGAGAGAAAAAGAGAAGGATGACTGAAAGCAAAAGAGTGGAGAGAGACAAGATATCAGATAAATGAAAGCAAAAAAAAGTTTTGTTTTTCTTTAACAGTAGTTCTATTTTCATTTATTTTATTTTATTTTTTAAATACGACAGTGGAATACATTACAATTCTTATTGCACTTATAGAGTACAATTTTTCATATCTTTGTATATAAAATATGTTCATGCCAATTCATGCCTTTATACATGTACTTTTTATAGATTACAATTCTTATTACACATATATACACAATTTTTCATACCTCTGTGTATAAAGTATGTTGACACCCAATTCGAGTCTTCATACATGTACAAAAATGTTCATCATTTCTAGCAATCAGAGAAATGCAAATCAAAATTACTCTAAGATACCATCTCACTCTAGTCAGAATGGCAGCTATTATGAAGGCAAAAAACAATAAGTGTTGGAGAGGATGTGGGGAAAAAGGTACACTCCTACACTGCTGGTGGGACTGCAAACTGGTGTAGCCAATATGGAAAGCAGTATGGAGATTCCTTGGAAATCTGGGAATGGAACCAGCATTTGACCCAGCTATCCCTCTCCTCGGTCTATACACAAAGGACTTAAAACACATACTACAGGGACACAGCCACAGCAATGTTTATAGCAGCACAATTCACAATAGCTACACTGTGGAGCCAACCTAGATGCCCTTTAGTGGATAAAAGGATAAAAAAATGTGGCATATATACACAATGAAATTTTACTCAACATTAAAAGAAAAAAAAATCATAGCATTTGCAGATAAATGGATGGCTTTAGACAAGATAATGTTAAGTGAAGTTAGTCAATCCCAAAAAACCAAATGCTGAATATTTTCTCTGATATAGGAGGCTGACTCATAGTGGGGGAGGGAGGGGGAACATGGGAGGATTAGATAAACTCTAGATAGAGAAGAGGGGTGGGAGGGAAAAAGAGGGGCAGGGGAATAGCAAGGATGGTGGAATATGATGGACATCAAAAAAGTTTTCTTTATTTAATTCCTTTGAATGAGAAATTATTATTTAAAACAATAAAATAAAAATTTAGTGTGGGTTCCTAAAATACAAAAGCAAAATGAATACAATGACCAAAGGGATAGTAAAACCACTATTACAGGTTTTTACTCTTTTACAAAGGAAGTATCATGATACTACTAGACAACATATTTAGATACATTTATATGTTGAAATTATGGATACAAAACTAAAGAGTTTTTTTTTTTTTTTAAAGTGTAGAGAAAGGAGAGGACAGAGGAAAAATGGACTGGAGCAAATGGAAATCATCTAGCCAAATGGTAGATTTAGTCTAACCACATCAATAATTAATTTAAATCTAATGGTCTGAACTACCACTATCATATTGGGTATTAAGGAAGAATCACTATCTTTTCTTTTTCTACAAGAACCCCTCTTTCTTGTAGAAAGGCACATGGATGAAAGTGAAAAAAATTGGAAATATATGGCATGAAAACTGTCATCAAAGAAAATCAAAAAGAGCTCACACACACGCACATACACCTCAGGACAAGTTGAGAAGGGATAGAATCGGGAATAAATAGGGACACTATGCAGTGAGAAAGAGAAGTGTGACTCCCCATGAAGAAATTACGATTCTAAATCCATCTTTGCTTAAAAAGAACTAAGACAAAAACTTGTATATTTAAATTGCAAAATAGATATTTTCCAAACTATGGTTATAGGCTTCAACTTCCTCTTATTAGTTGATAGAATAAGAAGGAAAATATCTGAAATGATATGGATGACCTAAAACCTTTTCATCTAACTTGATGTAATGGATGTTGTAAAACATTGTACCCAACAGAATGTTTATGGATTTTACTTAGAACATATCTTAACACATTTAAAATAATAAAAATTTGGCAAAGTACGCTTTCAAACCATCATTAGAAATTAATGACAAAATTAGAATTCATAATCAAAAGTTATAAGAAAATCTCTCAAATACTAGGAAATATATTTCTAAATAATGAGACATGGATAAAGTTTCAGGAAAATTTAAAAGAATATATTTTAAATGAAATGAAAAAGAACATATAATAAATCCAAATGTGTAAGTTGCAGCAAAACAGTGCTTAAATGAAAATGTATTGAAAAAAAAATTTCAATATTCTCACTTCAAAAAAAATTAAATTGATTAGTTAAAACTTTACCTGAAGAAACTATAGAAAAATAGAGAGAATTAAATAAAAAACAAGGAAATTATAAGTATTAAGGGAGAAAACAATAAAATCAATAACAGAAAAATAACAAAAAATAATGAAATTAAAAGCTAGTATGTTAGGATGTCAATAAAATTAATAAATCTCTACTCAAATGGACCATAACCAAAAAAAAAAAAACACAAATGAAAAATATCAGGAATGAAAGAAGGGCATTACTATTGATTTCAGAGATTTAAAAAACATTATCAGGAAATACCACAAAAAACTATATGACACTAAATTTGAAAACAGCTGAAATGGTAAATTATTTGAGAGAAAACTATCACATAAGAAAAAAAAATGTGCTCTATATAGGCCTGTATCTTATGGTAAACTGATATTTAAAAGCCTTCCAAATTTCAGATGGAGATGGCTATACAGACAAATTTTACTAAATATTCAAAGACATTGCAATATCAATTTACACATTCTAGAAATAGGAGAGAACACTTTCCAGCCTACTTTATGAGGTCTTCATTACTCTAAATGCCAAAAATATTGCAAGAAAACAAAATTAGATTCCAACACCACTCATGAATATAAAAGCAAAAATTTAATTTGGCATTAAAAGAATAACATATCAGAAACAAATGGGGTTCATCTAAAGAATGCAAATTTGATTCAACATTTAAAAATTAATATATTTCACCACACTATCAGGTTAAATAAAAAAACTCAACGTCATACCTGTTAAAGCAAAAATAACACTTAACAAAATTCAAAGTCCATTTATCATGAAAATTCTCAGCAAGTTAGGAGTACATGATAAATTCTGTAACCTAATAAAAACCACTGTGAGGAAATTTTAAATGATATCATTACTAATGATAAGAGACTGGATATTTACTCCCCAAAATGAACCAAAAATAAAAAAAAAAAACAAGGTTGGAAAATTTTCTCTCACTTTTTCAATTTAATTTTTTTTTCCTGGAATTTCAGGCAGTTTAAATAAAGCAAGAAGAAGAAATAAAATGTTCACTAGGAGTAACAGAAATAAGACAGTAGCAATTCATCAAAAATATTATTTGTGTAGGAAATCAGAACAAATCATAAAACTCAAGAAATTGGATATTTTCATAGCTTCAAAGCACTTTTTCTATAATACTTAATGATAACTTTGGTGGTTTTAAAGTATGCTTGCAAATATTTAATACTTTTCTAAGAGGAGCATGTGAACTGAACCCAGTGACATGGTTCTAATAAGTAAAATATGGGAATTAGAAAACATTAATTTTACAGTAAAGAAACCTGGAGGACACAACCTTAAAGGAAAAATCAAAATTAGTATGATCTAAACATGAAGTCGTGCTGATATTCTCTGGTATTATGCAGTGGGAAGAACAGATCTCTTCTGAGGTATTTTAAGCCAACTTCGAGGAAAAGTCTGCAAAATTCCTTTTTACTAGCAACTCTATAAAATAGAGTTAGCATTATGGAAAAAAAAAAAGAAAGGTGTAACTGAGAGATGGTTACAAAGCACTGGAGGTTAAATACAATGTGATATCTTGGTTTGCCCCTGTCTTGGTCTATTTCATGCAGAAACAAAATGCAGGACTTGGTAATTTACAGTAAATGGAAATTTATATCTTACGGTTTGGAAAGTTGGAAAGTTCAAAATCAAAGGGCTGGCATTTTTTTTTTTTTTGGTGTGGGGTGGTGGTGGCTTATTTAATCCATAGCAACATCCTAGGACATAAATAGGACACTAATATAAAATCTGGCATATTACAAGTAATATCTGTGATTTAGTTATTATGGTGAAAAAATTCAGTTCATGCTTTTATAACATGTAAGATGGTTATTTAAGATGTGACTATTAGTGGATATTGGATGAAAAATACACAGGAACTGTATGCTACAATTAAAACTGATACATAAATACAAATTTAAATTAAAATATGACTTTCTAAAAGTTATGTAAAATAAAATTATATATTTTTAAAGTAACCATAGTTAAATTCATGAACTCTTCATAGCTATGTTAGATTTTCATTGCTATCTCAAGTACTTGAGAAAAACAGCTTGAAGGGGGAAATTTTTACTTTGGCTCATAGTTTCAGAGGTTTCAGTCTATATTAACCCAGCTCCCCTGAAGAAGCTTAGCATTAAGGTAGTGGAGGAAAGCTGTTCAACTCAGAGAGAGAGAGGAAGAAGAGGAAAGGAGCCTGGAATAAGATCTAGTCCCAAGGACACATACCCAATGATCTCCTCATTCTATTAGGTTCCACTCCTAGAATTTCAGTTATCTCTTAGTAGTTCATTCAGATTATGAATCCCACACAGGATCAATCCACTGATAAGGTCTGAGTAGTCATGATCCAATCACTTCCCAAGGATCTTACCTCTGTAAACTATTGCATTGGGAATCAAGTTTTTAACAAATGAGCCTTTTGGGGATACTCCAAATCCAAACCATATCACTAACATAGTTTAAGAATTCATTAGAAGATTTCAGTCCACAGGTGGACTAACATTCTGGTGCCTATAGTTAGTAAGTGAAGATATATATATATATATATATATATATATATATATATATATATATATATTTTTAATTTCAAGGCCCAGAAATCAAGATAGATTTTCAATATGCCTTTTTAGAAGATAGCAGGTATTTTGTTAAATTATAAGAGTAATTCCTAATAGTGAAGAAAAAGATTTTTAATGAGTGATGCAAAGTGGTGATTTTTTAAAAAATCATCACTTAAATTTTTGTGATAATAATCTATATAATTAGTATTCATATTATAACTTTAATATCGGAATAATTTTTAAATCACTCATCTGCTTTAATTATCATAAAAAACTTTGAGACTCTTCTTGACCTGAGAAATTATAATCTCTTAATTGATGTTCTGACTAATTATTTTTCTTTCTCTTTTTCTTATAGAATTTCCCATACAGACATTAAAAATAGTAATGTAGATAACAAATTGTTGCAGACAAACAAACTATGTCAGATCCAAATTTTATAATTTGCAAGCTGAATAAACTTAGAAATGTTACTAAACCACATTTGGTCACATTTTTCTTATTTTGATTGAAGATGATATGATAATGGTGATGATATCGATAATGATGGTGATGATCATGACGATGTAGTATTCATCACATAGAGTTGGTAAAGAAGAGTGAATAACTCATATTGTTTCACAACGATTAGTTGCCATCAGTAAACTATGTTCTCTAATGTTGTGGACTGAGTTGTGTCTCCTCCTCCACGTTCAAATTAAGAGGGCTTAACCCTTTTAATGGCATTTGGAGAGAAAGCCTAAAAGGAGGTAGTTATAAGAGTTGTATATTGATGAGATAGTACTATTATAAGAAAAGATGCCAGAGTACTGTGTCCATCTGTCTTGTCTTTTCTCTTCCCTTCTCTTCTTCCCCGCCTTTTGTCCTCCCCCTCTCTTTCCAGTGCTTTCTCCCTCCATGAATATGCACAAAGAAAAGGACATGTGATGACAGGGCAATAAGGCAGCTATCTATAGGGTAGGAAGAGAATCCTCAACAGAAACTTAAACTAGGACATTCCAGGCTCTGGAACTCTAGGAAAAAATAATTTATATTGTTTAAGACAATAAAGTATTCTGTTATGGCAGCCCGATGCAGCTAATAAAGATTTTGGTCCCAAATGAGGTTCTGGGGGAACAGAAGTATAAGGATATATTTAATAAATTGGTTCTGGATTTCTGGATTGCTTCTCCAATCTGATTAGATTTAAGGGTGGTAATGATTCTATTTGCACTGGTAAAGAGAACATAATAGAACATTCAGTGATCTGGGAATAGATTTGCAGAATGTTAACACTGGATAGACCTAATGAATCATTTATAAAAAGAAAGGATCTGAGTGACTGTATATAAAATGTTTGAACATTTTTTGCAAAATAATGAATATAATGATATTGGTTGATTGCTCCTAGTATCATTGAATAAAGTGGAACCAGAAAAGGTGAGCTCAGGGATTTGAATTTTCAGCTGAAAAATTGCAAGTATGATCTGAAAGTTTTTGTGTCTAAAGAAAGGCCTGTAGCCACAAGACAGAGAATGTTAAAAATTAAACACAGAATTTCATCCTTGGGTTGATTCACTGAATTATTGTGCAAGTTAAAATACCAACCTTGTAGTATATTTAGTGTTAAAGTGAAAATACTGGAAAACATATATCCTATTCCTGTCACACCATTTTATCTTGGAACTATATGACTTGTCTGGCTCCTCAGATTCATAACTAGAGTTACATTTTGACTCAGGATGAATTGTATGTTATCTGGTTGTACTATATCTGATTTACATCTGTAGATACAATTTTGAACTTTAGACTTTAGAATTGATGCTGGAATGAATGAAAAGTGTTGGGATCATTGAAGTGAGGTGAATATATTTTTCACACAAGTAGTACATGAATTTTAACGAACTGGTATGAAAAATGCAATGGACAGATTTGTGTCTCCCCAAATTCACATACTGAAGCCACAAGTCATCAGTGTGACTGTATTTGGAGAAAGGGTCTAGGAAAAATTAATTAAGGTTAAGTAAGGTCATAAAGGTGGGGTCCTGGTCAAATTGAATTTAGTGTCATCATAGAAAAGATACAAAAGATACATTTGTCATCTCTCCATATGTACACACTGACAAAACAACCAGATGACGGAAGGAAACCAGTTTATGAGCTTTTTTCTTAAAGACCCAAATGATCAGTTAAGCCTTTTCTGTGGTATATTACCCTAACCATTCTACCTCCCCCATTCACATTGAAAAACTCTTTTGTGACTACCTTGGATTACTCAGGATAATCCACAGTAATCTTATTCTAAAACCATCTAATTAGCAACCTTAATTCCATCTGAAATATCAACTCCCCCACAGTATACTCATAGATTTTAAGGACTATGATTTGCATGTTGGTGATTATTACTCTGCATATTGCTCCTATTTAGTATAATTTCATATGACCTTCTCATAGCTATCTTTCCAATTTTATTTCTTACCATTCTGTGCAATATTCAATGCATCTAAAAGCCATGGTGTACTCCTTGTGTTTCTTGCAAATGTAGATTTCATTATAATGTCAGAGCCTGTATACAACTGTCTCCCTGTTCCAGAACAATCTTCTTGATGATCAGAGCATTAAACTCTCCTTTGTGTCCTTTTATTTCTTTGGATGTCCTTTTCTCAAATAATACTTCACTAACCAATCTACCTCACATTATATCCTCTGTCACTATCATTTCACTTTGTCTCAATTTGTTCATATACTATAGATATTGCCAGTTCTTTTTTTATTGTTAATTTGCATCCTAGAATTTAAATACTGAGATGGCTAATTTCAAGTGTCAATTGACTGAATTAGGGAATATCTGGATAGCTGGTAAAGCATTATATCTTTCTTTCTTTTATTATTTTGGGGGGAGGGGTTTGCTGGGGTTTGAACCCAGGGCCTTGGAAAGGTGAGAGAAGCACTCTACCAACTGAGATATATCGCCAGCCTGCACTATATCTTAATGTATGTATGACAGTATTTCCTGAAGAGTTTGGTATTTGAATTAGTGAACTGTGTAAGGAAGGTTTCCCCTCAGTGTGGGCAGACACAACCAAATGTCTGAAGGCCTGGATAGAACAGGTTAATCCACTTTCTCTTTTCTAATGCTGGAACATCTTTTTACTCTTGCCTTTCTGCATTAGGATTCCAGGTTTGCTGGCTTTTAGACTCTGGGACATGTATCAGTGACCTCTGTGTTCTCAGTTCTTTGGTTTTGAACTAAGAGTTCCACCAAGAGCTTCCCTGGTTCTGAGAAGTTTAGATTTGCACTGAGCAGTTCTAGTGGCCTCCCTGGTCTTCTGTGGCAGAAAGCCTCTCATGGGGCTTCTCAGACTCCAGACTTATGTAAGCTAATTCCACTGATAGATTCTATCTAATTTATTTATGTTTCTCTGTATTTATATATTGGTTCTGTGTCTCTGAGAAGCCTAAGGCAAGTACTATTAGGGGTGAGACAATATGATTTAGTTAATCTCGGCGGTCTGAGTATCTCGATGAGTGATTTGGAGAATTGGCACTCAAATATCTTTTATGCAAATAGAATAATATAAAAAGCATGATTTTTACATCATGTTTGGTAGACACTTCACATTTTACATCCTATTTAATCCTCACAGCTTTCTAATGAGAGTTTTTTTTTCCATATATATTTCATAGCCAAGAAAACAATGTTTCATAGGAATTAATTTATGTGAGAGTACAGAGTTGCAAAACTGGAATGCTGACTGCCTTATGTTTAATTCTAGATTCCATTCTGTTCACAGCAAGGTATAGACTGTTGAGTATAGTATGCTGCTTTACAGAAATGAAAAATATTAATCCATGCATTAAAAGAAGTTTCAATCTTGTTGGATTTGCAAATACCAAGATATGAAAAATTCAGAGTAAGGACAGAATAAATCAGTACATACTAAAGAGTATGCTTTCATGAACTTTATTGAACATTTGTTGAAAATAAAGTTCTTTAGGATTTAATTCAAAGAAAAAGGCTCTGGATGATACAGTCATCTGTGACATCTTCTCAGAGAAGATGGACTTAAGCGTCATGAGAAGAAAAACTTGATGCATCTTATCCTACCACTTTCACTTTAGGATTTTCCAATAATGTATTTGGCAGAAGAATTTGTAAAATACAAATAGAACAGAAATACTTTGGTTATGACACATTTAGAATATTTTATAGTACAGTATTTCTCTACTCTGACTCTGTATTATAATACCTCGGAAGCTTCATACAAATAGAACAGAAATACTTTGGTTATGACACATTTAGAATATTTTATAGTACAGTATTTCTCTACTCTGACTCTGTATTATAATACCTCGGAAGCTTCTTAAATACTTCCCATGGGTAATACCCCCAGTGCAACACATTAATTGGCATTCGAATTTAAGAGATCCCTAGGTGGTTTCAGTGTTCAGCCAAGGTTGAGAATCACTGCCATAGTATATGTGTAGGTGAGAATACTGAATGAAAGCCCTGGGCTGCAACCAGGCATATAAATTAATGGTTGCTTTAAATTGTGCTTTGTTGAATAATGAACAATTAAATGGAAGCATTGTACTGCTTTCAATCTAATTTCTATACGAAATAGGCATATAGATAATATATTTCTTTAAATATCCAATAATTCAGAATTATAAGCTTATATATTTTCCCATTATTGTGTAGTATAAATTAATGCAGTTTTATGTAAATTAAATGATATTTTCAAGCTCTCAAAATAAGATATAAATTACTTAAAATCTTCTGAAGCAATAGTTCCTTTCTTTTTCTCTGGTAGAAGATTTTCTATATGGCTTGCAAAGAACTAGTAATTTCATTTAAAATTGATATTGATGTAGTCTGAACAACTGAGAATTGGCATTGCCTAAAATGTCTTAGGTCATTTTGCTTTTATCACTTATTTTCTTTGAGAGAGACTGCTTCTTCTAAACCCCCAGTGTGTAAGGTATAGTGAATAAAAAATATTTTTATTTTCTATCTTGTTTTAAATAATCATTCTTCTGTAAAGGCAGATAAACTGAGTGACAGAGTACAGCCTAATTTTACTTTAGCATGTTCATATTTTGATAATTGTAAACAGTTATGCAAATATTATTTCCCTGACCAATAAATGAGCCTAAGTATCTCAGAAAAGAGGAAACGTGAAAGGACTGCTTTATCAAGTGGAATTTATAAAGGCTATAGAAAGAAAAGTAATAATAAACTTCCTAAAGGAATATCTAAAATTACTCATTGTCATTTAATATCTGAATCTGGTCAGGATTTATATATTTAACTACACATAAAAGGAAAATAGTTTCAAATTAATAAGTTTTGTGTTTCTATTCTCATAGAATTAAACTGTAAAACATGCTTAGTGGATGATTTGCTTAAGAAATATTTTTGTTCTTCTTCATTTTCATATATTTTCTTTTTCCTAGTCTAATGAAAATCGTTATTAACCTCTGTGTTCTCTCAATATTCCTCAGATGAGCTATCTGCAATGTCAATGAATAGGTCTGTGTTGGAAGGGAATTACAATTGAATGCATATGAACCATGAAGGCAAATTTCGTTGAAAATGAAAACCGAAGAGAGGCAGGGCAATAGCATGAGAAATTTCAGAGCTTTTGCAAGCATAGATTCTCTGTGAACTTTTCAATTTAATTTTGTGTGACTTTCTTTTAAAAAGAAGACTTTTATACGTAACATCTTTACCGAAAAAGCAGAAATGAAAATATGCTTGAAATTATGAGTAAAAGTTGAAATCAAATGGCAACAGTCATAACTAAAAAGTGAGAAGCAGAGAAAAAAATAGCAGAAATAGATTTGAGTGTATGACTAACTGGTTATCAAGGTAGTAGAATACTTTGTTGCTATAGCAAAGGGGCAGCAAAATGGACATTTTGAGATTAGCTCAGCAGGTACAGAAACTAGTCAATGCCTACAAACAGCTGCTCTGTACATGTCATTGGGAATTGATGTTGATTTCACAAATACACCTTAAAGAGGGATTGAGCCAAGTGAACTGATGCTCAGACTCTTATTCCTCAGTTGCTCTTTTTCTCCTATTTTGCCTCTTTAAATAACAAGCATACTACTTATGGCAGCATTTCAAATTGCATTGTTTAATTTAATATTAGTCAACTGTGACCTCACCAGGTACTTGACTTACTCTTGAAATGGCTGTGAAATTATTATGAAATATAAAAGAAAACAATTCTGACATTGTTTTCTCATATTTCATTTCAACTAAGAAAATTAAGTTGTGGTTTAATTATTAAGTTCAATTCATCTTGAGACTATCATAAAAACTTAAATTAATGCACTGGATTAATGAGATCTAAAATGAAGATAAAATTATTATAATTTTCCTTGAAAATTTCAATTTTCCCCTTAGTTTTTCTTTCTAATTTTTCCTTTTACTCTACTAATAATCTTCTCGCATCACTATTTTTTTTTCTTTATCAACTCTTTTATTTTCCGAACATTTCAAGCCTCTGTTTCCTCAAGTGGTGAGGCTCATTGTGGTTCACAGGATATATAAGACAGCTTGTTCTTCGATGTAGGCTAGGGAATGACCAGAGGAGTGGGACGTTCAGCCATGAATGAGTCTGTCATTCCTATGTTTATTCCTTCTTTTGGAAACATGAGACATGTTAAAAGCTCTGACTTGAATTTTCTAATATTTTTAAAGGGAGGTTAGTGTTTACATTGAGAAGGTTCTAACAATTAAAAAAACGTAGAAAATATATAAAAGTGTCATCATAATAAATATTTTCATTGATAAAATATTTTTAAAGCATAACATATCTAAATTAGCATATCTGTGCCAAATATATGTAACTTAATTATATGTATTTGGTAGAATTCACCAATCTCAGATATTGAACATAAAGACATGAAAATAAATATAATTATGATAATTTAAATAATTTTGTAAGAAAATATGTCCTTTTCATATAATTTCCTTGGTAACAACATTAAAACCAGATAATAGAGGCTAAATATAGCATTTCCTTGTAAGGGGCATATATGCAATTAGTTTTCTAAAATTGCTATTGATTACATAAAATCACTTTATAAAAGGTCATTTCAAATTGGTCATGCTCATTATTCAAGACTCTATTATTCTGATTTGAATTGAAATGAACATTTCTTATTATAACCTATATAGAATGATATATTATGTATTATTAAGATCTCAAACATTTTCAGATTTAAAAATATTGAAATAATTAATATATTTGGAAAGAATTTTTAAAATGTATTAGTGAAATGGAGTCCTGCTTCCTAAAGGTTTAAAGCAAATTATTTATGGGTATTTGGAAATTTCTTTCTGCAGTAAATGTGACAGATATAGCTAATTACCTACTGAAAATCCATTCTCTTCTTTCTCTGTAGTAATAATATTGTAGAGGAGGAATATATTCAGTTATTGAACAATTAAACCAAATCAAAACAGAACAGAACAAAACAAAATCTTCATATCTCGGTTTCCCTTTGCAAACACAAGTAATCAAACAAATATTGCAAAGGCATTGACTGATCTTTGAGAAACAGCATTTATCTAGCTGTCAGATTCTTTTACTTTCTTCTTTTCTTGTTTCTCTGAGTATGTTCATGAGTAGTAGTTGGTACTCTAGTATTAATCCTGTTGAATAAAACTTAAGTAGAAGCACTAAAGATGAGAACAGATACAAAGTGCTCTAACTTGTTAGTAACATTGTTGAGACACAGAAGAACAAGTCCTGAACTACAAGGTGTATATTGTCTCATTTATGTTCCAAAGAATTGAATGTCAGTAAACCTTACCATTGATGACATTTGGACAATTTCCTCCTACATCAACACTGATAAAATTAGTCTTATTAGAGTTCTATAAGAATGAAAATTCCAGAGATAGGAATTGAAGTAATTGGGAGTTAAAATCTTTGTATTTACATGATTTGAACTTCAATTTAAATATGTGTTAAGGAATGAGAGATTAACATACAGATAACCACATTAAGACTAACAATGTTTTAAAGCTCTAAAGAACTTTGTCCATGGGTAATTTTTGTAAATATAAACATTTTTTGTACTCTGTCTTGCTACCATGACTTTTTCCACCAAATATTTAATATGCATCTATCAGTTAATTTCTGAAATAAAATATAATATTTAGATTTTGAAAATTGTATTTTTTTTGTGTGTGGTTTTAGGCTTTAGTGTACATGTTTATTGAATAAACTAGTGTTTATATGCTGTTCATGGAGAAAAATATAAGAAATGAGAATTATATGAGAAATATGCATGTATTTGAGGACTCACCATTATTTCATTGCTATCCTTCTGTGAAACTTCCTATGATTGCTTGTAACTGAAATTGCTTTACCTGAAAGCCTGGAAAAATTCATTGAAATTATACTGTCTTAATATGTATTATAGGATTTTCACAATATATTAAATATACATCAAAAATTCATTTCAAATACAATATTAAAATTTATTGTGGTTGGTTGATTAGACTTTCTAGTGTAACCCATTCTAATTCATAAATCCTTTTAAAGACTTTAAACTTTCCAATCACATGATAAGCAAATCTTGCTCTATATACATTAAAAATTAATAAACTCACTATCTCCAGTTCACTGACAGTTACTCAACTAGTAGAGGTTTCATCTCTCTCTCTCTCTCTCTTACACACACACACACACACACACACACACACACACAAACACACACACACACACAAGCAGATGTTCTCTGTGTTAAGATAGTTTGAATTAAAATTTCAAACACTGGTTTGAAAGCAATGAGTATTCACAAGAAAACTGTACATAAAATTTTATATATCAATTTTTCCTAGGTTGGTAATACTCAATTTGATGTTCTCTTGTGATTCAGCAGCAGCAAGCCACAGCTCCGGGTCAGTAATACAATCATGAGGACAGACCACCAATACACTACAGCATACTGTGCTGTTAAGATATCATGTTAGATAAGTTAGTGTATTAAATGAATTTTCAACTTGATATTTTCACTTTACTATGGATTTTGGTGGGATGTAACCCCATAATAAGTTGAAGAGCATCTGTTATATAATATATATATTTATTTACACACACATATAGGTATACACACACACACACACACACATATATATATATAATATGAATATATATACATACACATATATGTATATATATATATATATATATATATATATATATATATATACACACACACACACACACACACATATGTATATAAATCTGTTCATAAGGTACAACTATTGGTATTTGTCCTCCTATCTGGGACAACAGAAATATTTATTTCTCCACATAGCCAATGTATCATCCAATTTTGGATGATAGCTAACATTTTAACCCTAGATCTGTCTCTTCTTCCTTTAAATTAATACATAACACATATTTGCAAACATTACCATTTAAATTAATCCCATAACACATATTTGCAAACATTACCATTACAATCTATAATTGTCATTATGTTCATTATAATAATAAAAAGTGGTTCATAAGAATATGAGCATATATTTATGAAAGAGAGTATAAAGATGTGTAGAAATAGTAGTTGCATGAATGTTGACTGGCTTTCAAATTCTTCATATAAATAGTAATTTATGAAAACATAACAAAAATAATAATTGTTTGAGTGATGGCTATTTTTTTACAATTTTTTTACAATATTTTTTTACAATATTTAAAAACATTTTCTTTTTATTTTACAATATAGTTTTTAAAGGTAATAATGACACTTTTTAATATTATCATGTCATTAGAAATAAAATAAATTTTCTAAAATTAAAAAAAAATAAATTCAAGCAGTATACCGTTTGTTTGATAATTGAATATTTTTACATTGTTTATATTCACAGAAATGCATAATATTTCAGATGTGGTCAGACCAGTACAATGAAACTGGCTAGCCATGATGCTATTAACTACCTAATCTCTATAACGGTACTCTTATTAAATGAAATTAAATCTATCAAAGTAGCTTTTGACACATTTACCATGTGCTAATAATTCATATTAATCATTAAGCAATTATTTTCTATAAGATAATGCATACATATGTAGAGACATAGATATAAATGAAGTTAGTTTGCTTCTATAACTGAGTACCTTGGATTCTTTTTCTGCAGGGAACATTTAGTAATATAACAATACTTGCAAGTTTTGCACTTTTATTTTTGCTACAGTCTACTCTTTCAGCCTGTTGATATTATTTTGGTTCCTTTTGCTTTCATAAAAATAATTTACTGATGTTTTCAGCTTCTTTAAATCTGAAAAATCTGAAAAAAGAAATAGTTTCCTCCAGATGTTGTACACAGAAGTGAAAAGGGTGCTATGTTCGCTTTAAATGAAATGCACTGGTATCCTGATAGGTTTACAAAATGGATAATATTTCAGATGTGGTCAGACCAGTACAATGCAAATATTATACATTTCTGTGTTTACAAAAATATAATAATGATAAGACCTCTTAAATGAATTGTCAAACAAAAAAACTATGTGAATTGATCATGTCTTACTGAACACTATTTCTTAAAATATTATGAGCTATTTTGGACACATAGTAGTTGCCCCTTTTCCCAATAAAGGGCTTGAAATCACAGAACTGAAACCTAAATATACTATGATTTTTTCCTCTACATGCATACTTATGGTAGTTTAATATATATATTAGACACATTAAGGGATTATCAATAATAATAACAATAATAAATATAACATTAGGCACATTAAGGGATTAACAATAATAATAAAGTCATAACAATATATTGTTAGAAACGTATGTGAATGTGCTCTCTCTCAAAATATAGTACTATATGTCACCCTTCTTATGATGATGTGAGATGACACAGTCATCATGTCTTCTGAAGAAATGGAAAAGAGGTACATGTCACAGGGATCTGACCTAGTGTTAAGTCATTATTGACCTTCTGATAATGTCAGAAGAGGAATTTGTTTGAAATGATTCTGGATCGTTGACACAGATTAGGATAGTGGTTGAACAGAAGGAGCAGATTTTGTCTGAGGTTGGGATCTTCAGTCAGATGAAGATTTATTTTTGCTGAAAACTTATGAATTAATGTAATCAGAAGTTGTCTCTTTCTTTTTAACTCATCTTTGTATTGGTACAGAAGTTGTAATCCTTCGGTGATCAATAGGTGACTTTAATGTTTTAAATTCCAACCAGACATCACATTCCATAACTTTCTCTATTAATGTCTGTGTAGTTCAAACCCTGAAAATGTTTGTAATGTACACATTTCTGACTTTTCTTTCATTTCTTCATCTTCCTCATTCTCTGTAGGTGAATTCAGCAAGTTTTCTCAAGTTTTAATTTGTTAACACTTCTTGATGGCCTTCAATATTTTCTTTTATTTCATCAAACATATAAGAAAATTCCTCTCTACTTTCATTGCTGAATAAATGATGTTCTAACGTCTCACTCAATCTCTGCGAAGTCTTTAAAATCATTTATGACTTAACTCCATAAATTCTTCCAGCTTTCATTATAGCTTCTGTTTTTAATTCAACCACTGAGAAGCTTTGATGAATATTATTGCATCAGCAATAGTGAATTCATTTATAGCATTGCATTACATCCAGATTATGGTTTGCAGAAATTGCTGATCAACTGTGTTCAAACACCAAGCAGGTAGCATTTAATAATAATGCTCCAGTCAAGGA
The DNA here is from genome assembly GCF_045843805.1 of Urocitellus parryii. Classification (NCBI taxonomy): domain Eukaryota; kingdom Metazoa; phylum Chordata; class Mammalia; order Rodentia; family Sciuridae; genus Urocitellus; species Urocitellus parryii. Next base: position 61,128,629 of record NC_135540.1, read on the forward strand.
ACTGAAGCAATGAAGTTGAATATTTTAGTAAAAATACAATTTCAAAGTTTTCATTTTTATAGCAAACAAACATAAAATTGCCATATTCATTCACCCTTAAAAATAGGATTTTGAATTTCAAGCCTACCTCTTCCAAGTATTTTTTCACATCCTGAATAAATCTTAAGTGTAATAATTTTATAAGCAAGATGGCTCTTGTTCCTGTTTTCTGGTTATTTTACCAGAACATGGACAGATACATTTCAATGTTATTTTTTGATAGTGCTTGGGTTCCTTGTTCTATACCCTATGCCTGAATTTATCATATTCCCTGAGACATAGTACCAAAGTTAGTATGTCCTACCTTTGGGTCCTCGTTTGCAATTTTATGAATGTAGGTTTTATTGGGCATCTTGTTCCAGAAGAGCATGATTTCATTGCATTTGAAGACTTGCTTTGAATAGTTATCAATTCTCTTTTATCAACTATGGCAGCATCTTCTTCAGTAGCAGACACAAACTCTATTGTAATTTATATATGTTTTCCATTACAAACCTGATCCTGAATGTATGTAATTATCACTTATTTGCAGGGTGAGATTATATACTATCTTTCATAATCCATTATCTTTCTTATTTCCTTCTAAGCATCTTGAATTGTAATCATGTTCTCTGAATCAACTCTTTATCTTTAAAATTTCTGCCCACTTAAGGTCTCTAAGATTATTTGTAGTCACCTTCTAATCAAATTACTGGCTACATCCCATATATAAAGTTTAATCTTTAAATTATGTGGAATTATATATTCCAGTATTAAGCATCCATACCTTGAAGTTCTTCTTGGCTTTTAAGAGGGTGGTTTGTTCTTTGTTCTTTTACACAGTTCAGAGTCCTGTAGTTAGAGACAAGCATAACTGGTCAGATTCATCACTTCAAAACTTCTCTGCCAGTTTTCTCTCTGCCATAAAAATTGAACAATTTGGTTTATCTTAACCATATCTGATGTAAGTGTTTCCATTCTCCTGCCTAATAAGGTCTTAAATGTCTCTACTAAAAGCAGTTATCTTTCTCTGCGAAATATTAGTTGTAAATATTTGTTGAATGGCAACTTATCTAAATTATTCCTTCTTTTGGCCTAATATCATTTATAAATTATTACTTTCTTTCAATTTTTTCTAATATACACATTTAACCCTATTACTTAATTTACTAAGTGCAGTCCTCTCTCCTGGCCTTCATAATATACCATAATATGATTTTATGATACTGAAGCAATGATGTCTTCTATAATTACTAAGATACCCAAACAAAGCTTCAGTTAGCTACATTTCACTGATGGTATTCCTCAGATTTTATTTATTGTACTTACAATTTCTGTTTTCAATGAAATACTAGGAGTATTCCTCTATCAGAAGGCATGTTTCAATGGTTAGGACTACTCATTTCCCTTCTCTGAAATATATAATGTTTTTTAAGCCATAATTTAACTATTGATCTCAATTTTTATATGTCTTCATTATTTTCTTGCTATCTGATCTAGTTTTAAGTCAATACTGGTATGTGTATGTATATATATTGTGGATGTATCTGTATGTGTATGTGTTTTGCATCCTTCACAAGACCTAGAAATGCTGACTGCACAATATATGCAATATATATGATATTTTAAAAATAGAATTTTTTATTGTATTAACTGTTTGATTCATCACTGGACCTCATTTCCCTACTTGAAAATCAGAAACAAAAATAATTATTTTATTTATTTGTTTTTCATATTCATAATAAAAAATGGTTGTGGTTGGATTATTTATGGTAATGATCACATTTCACAGAGTTATGCAGCATCATTTGAAATATTTGTTTTGTGGCTTATCAGCTGTGTAACTTTCAGCAAGTTCCCATTTCATTCTCAGTTCCTCCATTTCTATGACACAGTTAATAATCCCGGAGAGGGAAGCATAATGATGATTATTATCATCACCATCATCATTGTTAGAAAAAATAATTGTACATATAAGGTACCGTGTGTCAGAAACTATTCTAAGTATACTCCAAAATAAGAGTCATCTAATGAATTTTGAAAACCTCCATAGTCAGTGAAAGTCTTAACTATAGAATTATATATTAAAAAATTTATAAAGTTACACTTTTAGTTGATTATTGGTACTCTATCAGAATGTTTATCAGATAAGTATATCAAAAAAGATGAGTGATATGTACAACCTAAAATGGTGGGTTGAATTAAAACTTTGAATGATACAACTAATAAGCCTAATAGGATAGTATAAGCCACTGTAGAAACAAAAGTAAAGGATTTTTTACTTAAAGACCCATTGGAAGGAGACCCTCATGGTTTCACAAAATACATATACGATGGTGTGAGGGAGAAGGGAAGAAGAACAAAAAGAGAGAGAGAGGGTTAAGTGTCACAGTAGAATGGGTAGAGAGATGTGATGGGAGGGGAGGAGAGGGGAGGTGGGATAGGGAGGGCAGCAGAATATAACTGACACTAGCATTGCTGTATGTATACACGTGGATGTATGACCAATGTGATCCTGCAATCTGCACACGTGGAAAAATGAGAATCCATACCCTATTGGAATCAAATGTATGATATGTCAAAATCATTGTATTATCTTGAGCCACTGATAAAAAAATAAATAAAAAAGGAAAAAAAGACCCATTATTTAGAAAAAAAATAGAGAAATACATCTGTCTACACCCTGACCAAGCAATTTTCTCTATATTAATATATTTGATAATCTTATTGTACTATAGGTATCAGAGAACTAGAGAGGATTTTTTTTGTCTGTAAGGATTTATAGAGTACATTCTTCAGACTTTATAATTATCCCTGAAAAAAGTATACAAATTGATTTGAGAATATCATTCTCAGAAAATATTAATTATGAGTGTTTATTCAAAGTAAAGAAGAAAGCATAATTCAGAGTTTTCAGAAAAAAGCATAAAATAGTATGCTAAGAATTAATTGCTAAATAAGAACATATGTATAAAGAATTCACTCTGAATCACCATTCAGATGTTGAGTGTCTTCCTAAACTTGATATGTTTTTGATATTCATTTAGAGTGTATTCTTTTTTTTCCAATATTTATTTATTTATTTATTTATTTATTTATTATTTATTATTTAGATGTACATGACAGTAGGTATACTTTGACATATTATACATACATGGAGTATGCTGAGGGCCATTGCCAAGTAGGAATGAGGCATCGAAATTTCCTTGCCAGCGTACCCATTGTTGCTTAGAGGAAGGACTCATGGAAATGGACTTGCCTTGGACATTCGCTGTGACATTGCATGTATGTTTGAGAAAGGTGACCCTGCTCAAGGACCAGGGTGGATCCAGGTTTAGGGTGTATCCTGCAGGTTTTAGGAAGTATCCCACTCCTTGGGTTTAGGGCGTTCCCGGTTTAGGACAATCTGGGTTTAGGGCGGTTCCAGGTTTAAGGTTATTCCTGCTGGGAATAGGGCGTATCCTGCTGCCTGAGTTCCCATTGAGTTCGTGGAATTCAGAAAGTATTTGGGATTCAAAGCCTGGTGGAGTACGTGAATTTTGTGGGCAGAACTTGATTTTCCCCAGAACGTGTTTGTAGAGGGCCGGTGTGAGTTCGGGAATAAAGAATTGCTGTTTGAATCTACAAAGTGTGAGTGGCTGGTGATCTTGTGCCCAGCCAAGACTAAGGCAGGAGTATAACTTATTCTAATTAGGATTCTATTCTTGAGGTTGTACATGATGTGGATTTTCCTATGTAAATATAGGAAAACTATGTCCAATTTATTCTACTGTCTTTCCTATTCCCATTTTATTCCATCATTTAATTTTGAGTGCCACTTTAGGCACCCATGATGATATGATATATAAGAAAACGGAAAACATGCAAATTTCCCATGATGCCTCAAAGATTCTTATGTGAAAATATTGCAGTAATAATTTTAAAGTAAATATAATAAATTTCCATGTATTTGTACATTGGTACAGGTTACTTTCAAATATTATTTTTAGGTGCTTAAGCCTTATAGATATTTCTATGAAAAGTGTCATGGCCAGAATTCTAGATATTTATTTCATGACAATTCCAAAAATAAAAATAAGGCTACTGACTAACATTGACATACTATGCTATTGTCTCAAAATTATTATATATTCACAAACTTTAAAGAAAAAAAAAAAATCACTACAAAATAAAAGCTATTTAAGTATAAAAGTATAAAAGCCATAAGAGTATATGGAACATATACTCTTTTATAGATAAGCAATCAATGTTGCAGTAAAATCAATTATCTCCAAATTGATTTATATATTCAATAAAATATTCACAGTTTGAGAACATTTAGAATATTTTGGAAAATAGAGGTAATTTATTATGTGAAAAGGAATAGATTCAATACTATTCAAGAGTAATTTAGAACAAAACTAATTTGAAATTCTCCAATTATCTTTTATTTCATCTAATATAAAACTGTACTAATTTATATAATGATCTAACTATATTATGCACAATTTATAGTTACTAATGTGAATGTACATATAGATATTTAGGCATAATTAGGTATAAAGATTTAGTATATATTTAGATATATTTAGATTATATAATGTATAAGTTTTATATTATACATATATATTTAAATAGTATATGTTTAATTTGATATGTCAAAAGAAATATAAAATTCCCTGTCAAGTCTTAGGACAGTGCAGCAGAATTAAAATATTGGAAATTAAAACTAGATGTTTTTGTTATATAAATCCAATTATCTAGCATAGGTCATTCGTTTTAAAATTTTAAAAGTATCATGCTTAAATAAACTTAAACCTGAATAATCACAGCAGCATTATTTGTAATAATGGGAAAAAGAACATTAAAGACATTGTGTTTGTATGTGTTTGTACATTATATGTGTGTATGTATGTACATTGTGTATGTGTGTACATTGGAATATTATTAGAGAATAAAGAGATATAAAACACTGATTCATACCATAAATTAGGTAATCTTTAGACTGTAAACATGCTAACTGAAAAAAGCCAGTCACAAAATGACCATCTGCTACAAAATTCTCTTTAAAGTTCAGATTATGAAACTTTTTATAGAGAGAAGTACACTAGAGTTTTGTTATGCATAAGGGTGAGTGATGGTAGAATATGGATTTTATCACTAAAAGATATTGGATTTCTTTCTGAAGTGACTAAAATATTTAACATTGACAATGATGATTGTTGCATATATGTGCATATGTGCTAAAAAACAATGAATTATATGCTTTAAGAGCAAATTGCATAGTAAATGAAATATATTGAAATAAAGCTGCTTAAAAAGGGCAGATACTATTCAGAGAGGAAAATCTTCACATTAAAAAGATAATTTGTAGACCACATAGGTATATGTAAAGAAGTATATTGAATATCTATTTTTATGTCTGATTTAGATTGTAAATTCATTAGCACTTTTAATAAGTCCAGGAATTAATTACATCTTAACACTTTTTGATAAGCAGATATTAACAAGTAGTTTTTGACAAAGTTTTTTTTTTTATAAGTCAAGAACAGAACAAGAAATAAAATGATACAGATCACTTCTATTTGGGAAGAAATCAACAAATCTTCAATTGCAATCAAAGCACTGCACTTTAAAAATGGATCTTTTAATAGGAAATAAAAAGAAATATGCTATATTAACACTAGAGAAACCAGTCTTGGAAATGAAATTTGGCATTTTAATTTTTAATTCCAAACAATCAGAGATTACCTCATTTTTTGGTGAAGATTAACAGAAAAAAGCATTTTAGTACAGGGGATTTACTTTTATAAGTCCCCAAATATTCCATTAGGACATGTTCTACATAGAAAAAGAGTTTTCCTTTCTGAAATTTTTCTAATAATAAAAACAATGTGATGAGAGCAGAAATTTAAATATTGGTGTTTTGCAAGTAGAAACAAGGAAATTTAAGTATATTTGTTTAGGTTAAACTAGTTAACATTTCAGATTTTTGTTTAGCTAACATAAAAACAAATTTTGTATTAGAAATAAAGTATTTTTTATCCAATTAAATTGTGATTTTTTGGTTCATAAGGGAGGTAGGAGTTAGAGATAATGATGTAATATGGAAAACCACTGTTTTAACTAAAATGCAAGAAATAATATTGCCTAGCAAATATGAAAAAGAGAGGATAAAAGATGTTCCACAGTGTGTCTTCAACTGTTTCTTAGATTTGATGAGCAGAAGAATCTGTAAAGATGACAGAAAAAAATTCTTATGTGTGTGTGCACATGTAATACATAATATATATATATATATATATATTAGATTTTAAGAGTTTAATAATACAGGGGCTGGGATTGTGGCTCAGCAGTAGAGCGCTCACCGAGCATGTGTGAGGCACTGGGTTCGACCCTCAGCACAACATAAAAATAAATAAGATAAAGGCATTGTGTCTAACTACAACTAAAAAAAAAATTTTAAAAAAGGAATTTGATAATACATAAAAAATTTACACTCATAATCCAAGGAATTAGAAAACTGAATATAATAAAAAAATTACAAGATATTTTAACCTTGATGTTCTAACTCTCCCAGTTGTATATTATGTGAATCTATCTACATACCTATCATCTTTCTTGCATTTAGCTATCCATCCATCACTTAGCCCATCTTTCATATACACACATTAGTACATTTTTTAGTTGTTTTCATAAAAAAGTTTACATAAAAGTCTTTCTCACGTAAAAATCAAGGCCGATATTACAACATTTATTTTATGCTTTTCTTTTGACTGACATAGCATGAATGACAAAAATGGAATATTTGTAGGGCAAAATGAGCAGAATTATGAGGCCAGAATAATATAATAATATAATAATAATATAATATATAATTGCTGTTAGAAGAAACAATAGGGGAAACACTTCAATATGTAGATTCCAGAAAGACTTCCTGAATAAGCCCCCTGGAAGCAGAGAAATAAGAGAAAGAATCAATAAATTGAATGGCATCAAATTGGAAAGCTTCTAAACAACAAAGGAAATAATTAACATAGTAAAAGAGACAACCCACAGTATGGAAGAAAACCTTTGCCAGCCATTCCTTCAACATATGCTGTAGTCTGGCTGGGTTAAATAATTGAGAGGTGACAAGCAACTTGAAGGTTGAATTGAACTACTTTATTGCGAGTGAACTCAGCAGGAACTGAGAACTCAAGGTAGTAGGCACCCAAGATAGCATGAGCCGCTTCTCTGCCCGACTGCAGAGGTACATATACCCAACTAATTATACACAGCTTAATTTAATTGACATCATCTAGACACAGCAGTCAGTCATTAAGGAATCCTCATCATCTTAATGGCTCAGAAACCACTCCTCCTAGCATACTGCCAGGCGCCATCTTAACTTGGTTGTGGCCCTCATCAAACAGAGGATTAATATCCAGAATATATAAAAAACTAAAATATCTCAATAGTAAATATACACAAATACCCCAATCAATAAATGGGCAAATGAACTGAGTAGACACTTCTCAAAAGAATGGTCAGCAATTACATGAAAAAATATTCAATATTTATTTCAATATGGAAATGCAAATTTAAGTTAGAATGGCAATCACCAAGAATGCAAATAATAATAAACATTGATGAGGATATGAGAAAAAGGAACTCTTATGCACTGGGAATATAAAATAGTACAGCCACTGTAGAAATCAGTATGGAGTTTCCTCAAAAATTCAAAAATAGTTCTACCATATGATTCAGCTATACCACCCTTTGGTTTATATCCAATAGAACTGAAATCAGCATATATTAGGAATATATTCATATCCATGTTTATTCCACCACAAAACTCAATAGTCACATTATAGACTCAGCCTAGGTGTCTTAAAACAAGTGAATTGATTAAAAATTATGGCATATAGACACAATTAAGTTTAATTTAGCCATAAAGAAGCAAAATTATGTCCTTTGCTGGAAAATAGATGGAACTGGAGAAGATACATTTTGAGTTAAAAAGTCAGACTCAGAGAGAAAAGTATCATGTTTTCTATTGTATGTGGAAATAAGAAGGCAATAAAAAATGGGGATAGGGGTGTGGAAAGAACTCCATAAAATTAGTAGGGAGATAATTAGGGTAACAACAGGAGTTTGGGGAGAGGTCAGGGAAGAGGAGGCACTGGGGAGTAAAATTGATCAGATTATATTTTTATATATGCATGAATATGCTACAGTGAAGGTCACCATTCTCTATGATCAATGTACACCAAGGAAAACTTAAGAAAAAAAAAATAAAATAAAAAGGGAAAAGAAACAAGGCAGCAATATTATTAAACACCTCTCTGGATCTGAATTATAACTAATACAATTGGGTATTCTATTAGATTATCTTAAATACTTTAATACACATTTCTTTATTCTTTCTCTTTTTTGTTTGTTTTTTCTCTTCTCTTCAGTTTTGCATGCAGCATAGACAGACAGTATCTGTGACTATTTGAACCTCATACTGAATATAGAACGGGAAGGAGAAATTCTGTCATTTCCTTTAAGAGCCATACTCATAAATAGGAATTTCTATTTAGAGAGAAGACAGAGTAATATATTTCCAGATATACATACATTGATTCCAGAAAGTTCTACTCATAAATTATCTATTTCTCATTATCACCTTAAATAATTTACACTCTTAGTTTCAAATATCTGTTAAATGGGATCAAACATTTTACTTAATGTAATAGTTGTGCCTGTTGGCATTAATTAGATGTTATTTAAAATATACATGTTTCTGTAACTAGGAAATGTTCCACAAAGTGGAATTTTATTTACATAATATGTTGGCATGTTCTCTGTATTAAGAGCATAACAAAAATACTATATAACAACAACAACAACAACAAAATCCCACCAGCATCCCAGGAATCTACTACAAAAGATAAATATTTCAAGTATACCAAGAAAGCAAAGCAAAATTTTCTCTGAAGGGCTTCGGTTGTGGTTCAGTGGTAGAGCACTTACCTCACATGTGTGAGGCACTGGGTTTGATTCTCAGCACCACATATAAATAAATGAATAAAATAAAGGCTCATCAACAACTAAAAAATATATATTTTAAAAAATTTTGCTCTGTAAAGTAGTTAACAAAAAACTTCAAACTCTTTTCCAACTTCCCTAAATCTGAAGTACATGAGTGGCAGACTGAAACAGCAGTTTTTGATATATAAACTGCTGAAACTTTCAGCTTTATAATGAACAAGCAATGTTAAAGGAGTAGAGCAAGGTTTTGTTAGATGAATTTATAAAATATGTGAGGCATACTTGTGTATTCTAAACAGTGATGTGTATGCTTCTTTGAACCTTTTGCAATTCATAACAAGGCATGTGATTGTTGCAGAAAGTTTTCAAAAGATAATTTAGGGGATCTGGAACATTTATCTGAGCTAAATCTCTATATTTTCTGAAATTAGCATTAATTCAGATCCTATTATTTCAGAGGTTAAATGCACTACAAACTTGACTTGTAAGTATGGTTATAAAATCAACTGCGACCTTTAGTTTTCTATGCTATGGTAATAAAGTTATGCTAAATGTAGAATTTTCTAGGACATAGAGAAAGATTGGAAAGCTGATATTTTGCCTAAGCTATAAATCATTTTGTTCTTGGTATAAGAATAGCTTTTCAGTTCTTTATAATGATAATATATTTAACTCATGTTTTCTATCTACTTTTTAAATTATTGTTAATATCAATTTGTATGTAGAATAAAACAATTTTGTCCTTTTGAGACTGAATAATTACAAAATTTGACCCTTCACTTTAGCTTCTGTTTTGCAAATTGTGGTTAACTAAATAACTAGAAGGTTAGTCTTTTCTTTGTGTAGAATCTTTACAATTCTACATAGAAAATGGAATAGACTTGTTATCTCCCTACAAAATACTTAACTAATTTAGCAGTTTCAATTTTTATGTTTATGTTTCAAATATAAATGTGCTATGTATTCATAGTTGCTATACATCAGCTAACATATTCATGTATTACACATGTATGAATATATGAATGTATGTACATGAAATTCAGTAATGTCACTCTCTACCCAAATTTATTGCTTAATATATTTTATCTCTTTCATATGTTTTTTTTTTCATTTTGTAGTACTGGAGATTGAACTCAGGTGTATTTTACTACTAAACTATATACAAAGCCCTTTATATTGAGACAGGGTTTTACTAAATTGCTGAGACTAGCTTTAAACTTGAGATTCTCCTTCCCAAATTACTAGTATTACAGGCATACACTACCATGCCAAGTTCCAGAGAATTATTTAGAAAAGGAAAACTCCACATTCAAGGGAGAATGTGGGCCATCTCCAGAGGGAGAGATATCTTTTGAGGTAAAGTAATGTTATGGTTTAGATATAAGGTCTCCTTCAAAAGTTCATGCATGAGACAATAAAGAAAGTTTACAGGTGAAATAATTGAATTATGATAGACTTAACCTAATCAGGGCATTAATATGCTGATAAGGATTAACTGGGTGACAACTGTAGGTAGGTAGGTTGTGGCTGGATGAAGTGAGTCATTGCATGGTGACATGACTTTGGGGTTTGTATTTTGTCCTTGGTAAGTTACAACTCTCTTTGCTTCCTGGTGGCATATCCTTAACTGCTTTCTTCTACTAGTCTTCTGCCCTAATATTCTGCCTCACCTGGGGCACAGAACAATGGAGTGGGCCATCTATGAACTAAGACCTCTGAAACTATGAGTGATAAATAAATATTTCCTAATTTAAAATTGTTCTTGTTAAGTTTTCTGATCACAGTTTTAAAATAGTTGACCTGAACATTAAGAAAGACATTCTAGGGAGAATGCCCATCATCTTGAGAATGAGAAGACTTGAGAGTGAAGCAAAAAATACACTTTCAAGGGAAAATGCAAGTGATATCCAGAAGCGTATTTTTGCAGGTTGTATTTTATAGAGAAGCAAGAAGAAGAAATTTCTTTGTAGGAGTGGGAAGATTGTGAAATAGAGGAAAGTTTCACTTTCCCAAGTTTCCTAATACCAGACCTAAAAAGTGAGAATACTGCTCCTCAGTGAGTTGCATAATTAAGGAATCTCATTGCAACTAATACTGAGCTGTGAAAGAAACCATAGAGACACAGAAATTCAGAAACTTTGAACATAATGTGAGAAATAATATATTAGACACACATCAGCTTGGTTGGTGGCAGACTAGTTAGCAGCCACTGCTAAGGGAAGGGGGAGCACAGCAAGAGAGAGAGGATACTGTGATAGATAAAAAATAAATAAAAAATTGGTTTAAGGGAGCCTATGGAATGGAGAGTAAGGTTGAGCTTAATGGATCAGATTTGGTAGGGGAATCAATTCAGTGAAATCCAACCAAAAATTGATTGGCCTATGGGCATATAGTTTTCGAGGAAATCAGGGATCAGCAGCATGGAAGCCAATTGACAGCATGGAAACCTATAAGTGCTACATTGCATCCAGCAGAGAAAGAAGATTGGGAACTCATAAAGGAAGTAACCAAAAGTAATCTATTATTATCTCCAAAGTGTGTCTGAATTAAAGTGACTAAAATAGGCACACACACACACACACACACACACACAAATTGTACCTGGAACATGTCTCTCTCCATATTTCAAGGAAAGAGAGCTCTCCTGTTGCTTGCAACCCATAAGAACTTCTGGGAAGTTGCCAGCAGCACCCATACAGGAATATCTGCACTCTAGGGGAATACCAGTAATTCATATTAATACCAATGGATATGAAACATGGACGTTTACTCTATACTCCCCAATGGTGGAGTATTTTACCAGAAGTTGTAGAAATCCAGATATCCAGTAGAGACCAGCATCTCCCTAGCAACAGAGGACATGAATCAAACTTCAAATGTCTATCAACAGAGTCCAAAAGATCAGTCAAGATGAAACCCCAAAGATTGATTACAACTTCCAATTTAGAATTCTGCACCACCACCACTGTAAGAATACTCAATTTGTTAACAATTCTCAGTGTATCCTACCCTATACAGGGAGACATGAAGTTGAGAGCGACTAAAACCAGCTTTGGCCCCTAGCCACAACAATGGACACCTGGGTGAGAAATGCAAAATCACTGGACTAAACAATGCCAGGCCTGACCCAAGGATTTATGGAGTCAAAAATAAATATAAAGAAGTAAAATTCATCTCTGTCGATAATTTTGACCACTTCAGCAGAAGCAATTCTTTTACTTCTCATTATTTTTTTTCCTTCTAATTTTTCCTCCTGTCTTTTCATTTTTTTTGTTCATATTTCTTACATTTTTAACTCTTTTTTTTAAATTTAAAAATAAATATCATTCCATTGTATTTTATTAACTTTTTTTGATGCAAGATTTGTTTTGTGCACTTGTGGATGTGGGTTTATGGTTGTGGGTATGTTCCTACATATAATGTTACTTTCAAATCAATAGCTTTTTTCTGAACATGTTTATTATTTAGCCTTGGTTTGACTTAGATGGGGTATAGTTATATGTGGGCTTGAGTTGATTTGATCTTAAATTACTTGTTAATTTGTATCTTGATTTTTGTTTCCCTTATTGCCAATTATTCACTTTCTTCCTCCCAAAGTATCTAAGTCTTCCTGTGTTTGCTTTTTCTCTTTTTTCCACTATTTTAAATTTTTTATTCCTACTTCCTTTGAGCTGACATCTATTATCTACCACCTGACTCTCCTATGTTCAATTTTTAAATATTTCTAACCTGCATTCTTATCTTGTTTTCTCTTCACTTAAGAAAATCACATTAATAGAATTATATAGTTAGTTTATATAATACCTATTCCATCAATTGGATTATGAATACTACTACAATAGAGATGTAGTTGACACCCATTGTCTAATGACTGATCTAGCTCATTTTTTTTTAACTTTTGGTACTGGTGTTAAATGGTGACCCCCACCATTTGTTTATAATTGGAAATTAGTGTTACAGATGTCAAAATATATACTGGATATTTATCTTTTTTTTAAGAGAGAGAGAGAGAGAGAATTTTTAATATTTATTTTAGTTTTCAGCGAACACAACATCTTTGTTTGTATATGGTGCTGAGGATTGAACCCCAGGCCGCACACATGCCAGGCGAGCGCGCTACCGCTTGAGCCACATCCCCAGCCCCGATATTTATCTTAAGGTTGTACATTTGTTGCCAACATTAGTGCTATCCCTGACTTCTTCTTCTAAGAGGGGCTCAAAAGTGATTGGGACACTTCAAACTCATAGATTGGAAATTCTGCTATTGTGCAATACCCACAACTCAGTCAAGTAATAGCAGATCTCAATGCACACATGATCTAGCATCACCTGAGATTCAGCACTGCTTCAACACATAGAACTGGGGAGTCAAGAACTCCAAACAAACAACCAGGCCCCTGTAGAAACTTCAGGTCCAAAACTGAATCTGAAGGTCCCACAAAACATAAAAAAACACTCAGAGAAGCCCAAGAACAAATAAGATAATTACCCACAAAAGGACAGGCATGAAAAAGTGAAATCACAATCCATGTCAATTGATTTGCATGTAAGCCCTCTGAAAACACAAGCCAACAGAAAAACAAATCTCCCCCTAAAATTCACAGTCTCCCAACAAATAATTCTATAGATACAGAAGTGGATGAAATTCTAGACAAAGGTCATAAGACACTTATTATTAAATTGTTCAATAAACTAAAAAAATCTAAGAAATGAATTAAGAGAACAAATACAGAATGAAAGACTATTTCAATAAAGAAATGTTAAAAGAAGACAATCAGAAGACCTGTAAATAAAAGAAACAGTGAATCAAATTAAAATCTCACTTGAAAGCGCCCCCAACAGATTAGATTGTATAGAAAATAGCATTTCAGGCCTTGAAGACAGAAATTTGGGTCTCCAAGAAAGAGTGTATAAATGTGAATACTCAACATGAAATAAAGGAGAAAAAAAAAGACAGTGATCAAAATACACAAGAACTCTGAGAAACTTCTAGAGAACAAACATGAGAATCATTGAGATAGAAGAGAACATGGAGATACAGGCTAAAGGCACTATGAATATTTTCAATGAGATAGTAACAAGAATCTTCTCCCATATCAGAAATGAGATAGACATTAACATACAAGAAGCATGTGTGAACCAATATAGACAGGATTAGAAGATAAATTCTCCAAGACACACTTAACCTAGAAAGTAAGGAAAGAATAAAAGTTGTGAGAGAAAAATGTCATATCACTTTTAGAGGCAAGTAAGTAAGGTTCACTTCTGAGTTTTCAATTCTGACCCCTAAATCAAGGAGATTCTGAAATGACATACTTCAGGCTCTAAAAGAAAACAAAATGTTATAACCAGTGAAGCTTTTTTCCCCAAAAAATTAATAATGAAAAAAATAATAATTCCATGATAAGGATAAGCTAAAAGAGTTATGATCACTGAGCAAGCACTATAAAGAACTCAAAGGTAAATTCACGCAAAGATACTAAAAATTGAACCCCCAAATTCTCAGAGACATGAGATCACTAGAACAGCAACCAACTAAGGGAAAATAAAGATAATTAAATAGAGTAAGCAAACAAAACGACAGGAAAAACACAAGCCCATATGCATAATAATACTGAAAGTGAATGGTCTCAACTCTCTAAATAAAAAGACATAGATAAGCAGAATGAATCAATAAACAAGATCAAATATGTAATATTTCTAAGCAACTCATATTGTAGTCAAAGACATCTATAGACTGCAGGTAAAATTATGGGAAAGAAATTCCATGCTAATGGAGTTTGAATTCAAGTAGGAGTACCAATTTTCATATATGACAAAACAGATTTTAAGCAAAAATTAACAAGAGGTTACAAAGAAGACCAATATATCCTGGTAAAGAAACCAATTCAATAAGAAGAAATAACAATAGTAAGTATGTGTGTCCCCAATATCAATCTACATAATTATAAAAAAATTACACATTTATGGTAAATTTATTTTTGTCAAAATTATCAGGCTTATTCAATCAAGAACAAATAGCCTCTTCCACAAATAAGGTTGGGGTAATTGCATATTCACATTCAAAAGTGTGCTATTGGATTTTTACATGATTTTTACATGAGATTACAAAAATTAACTCAGAATTACTCCTAGACATAAACATAACAGCTAAAACTATAAAAACTAAAAAGAATACAGAATCAAATGTTCTTGAATTCAGACCTAACCATGGAGTCTTATTATACATGACAGTAAAATGCACTTTGACACATCATAGATAAATGGAGTACAATTTCTCATTCTTCTGGTTGTATATAATGTAGAATTACTCTGAGTATATAATCATATATGCACATCATAGGGTGAAAATATCGGATTCATTCTACTATCCTTCCTATACCCATACTGCCACCTCTTTCTTCATTCCCCACTGTCTAATCCAAAGTATGTCTATTCTTCACTACCCCTCCACCTGTTGTGAATTAGAATCTGCATATAACAGATCCTAATTCTTTGTTTCTTTGGGATTGGCTTACTTTGCTTGGCATGATATTCTCCAGTTCTCTCATTTTACTGGCAAATGCCATAATTTCATTCTTCTTTGAGGCTGAGTAATATAATCTGTGTATATACCACATTTTCTTTATCCATTCATCTGTTAAATGACAACTAGTTTGATTCCATAATTTAGGTCTTGTGAATTAAGTGCCTATAAACATTGATTTAGCTGCATTACTGTAGTATGCTGATTTTAAGTCCTTTGGGTATAAACCGAAGAATGAGATACCTGGGTCAAATGATAGTCACATTCCAATTTTTCTGAGGAATCCCCACATTTCTTTCCATAGTGGTTGCACCGATAAGTAAATATAATAATACTGGAAGAGTTCAACACATCCTTTTTACCAATTTTATCAAGCTATTCAAAAATAAAATCAATAACAATTTCTGATCTTAATCAAATTGACTTAATTGGTGTCTCCAGAATAGTTCACCTCTAACCAGATTCATGAAATACTTTCTAAGATAGGCCATATTCTGTCATGTTGTAAGTCTCAGTAAAACTAAATAATTTAATATAATCAAAATTGATTATAATTCAATCAAATTAATTTATAATCAAGAAAAAACACAAAAACACAACAGTCTCTCTTTTGTTTATTTGTTTAGTTCCTGGGATTGAACTCAGGGATACTTAATCACCAAACTGCATCCCCAGTCTTTTTAAAGAAATTTTTATTTTGAAACAGTCTCATTAAATTTCTAGGACCTTGCTAAATTGCTGAGGCTGTCTTTGAACTCATGATCCTCCTGCCCCAGCCTCCTGAGCCACTGGGATTACAGGCATGTACCACCAAGCCTGGCTGGACAGCTTTCTTAACAATGGATCATAGGATAAATAAGAAAAAAAAATCAAGAAAGCCTTAGAACGAAATGAGAGCAGAAATATGATTTATCAATGTCTTTGGGACAGTATGAAATTAGTACTAAGAGCAAAATTTATAGAATTGAGTGCTACATTAAAAAAATACAGATATTACAAATAAATAAGTTTATGCTTTACTTTGAATTTTCTTGAATTTTCTCTTTCCCCCAAGAGAAAATTAATTTCAAAGTCAGTAGAAGACAAGAAATCCAGAGGTTCATTAGAAACTATTTTGAAAATTTATATTCCAATAAACTGGAAAATCTAGAAGACATTGACACATTTCTAGACACAGATGACCTGCACAAACTGAACCAGGAGGACACAGAAAACCTATACATATACCAAATAATGGGATTGAAATAGCAATAAAATGCTTTGTAACAAAGAAAAGTCCAGGATCAGATGAATTCTTAGCTGAGTTGTACCTAACCCTTTGAAGAAGAATTAACACCAGTCTTTCCCAAATTATCCCATAAAACTGAAAGGGAGGGAACATTCCCCAATAAATACTAAGAAGCCAGTATAACTCTGATACTAACAATCAAAGGCACCTAATGGGAAAACTCCTATAGACCAATATTTCTGATGAGCATAGGTACAAATATCCTTTATAAAATATTGACAAATCACATTAAAAAACACACCAAGAAGATAATATACCATGATGAAATGGGTTTCCTCACACGGATGCAAGATTGATTCAACATATGCAAATCAGTAATATAATTCACCACTTAAACAGAATTAAGGACAAAAATCACATGATTACCTCAATAGATGCCAAAAAGGACTTTGATAAAAGCCAGCAGTCATTCATGTTAAAAAAAAAAAAACACAGGAGAAACTCTGCATAGAAGTAACTTACCTTAATATTATAAAAGCAGTGTATGATAAACTCAAAGCCAATATCATACTGAAAGGAGAAAAATTGAAAGCATTATCCTATAAAATCAGGAACTATCCAAGGATGTTCACTCCCACAAGTTCTATTCAATAAAGTTCTTGAAACTTTAGCCAAAGCATTCAGGCAAGAGAAGAAAATTGAAGTTATAAAAATAGAAAAAGACAAACTATCACAGATGATATGATCCCATATTTAAAAGACCACCCATCCCCCAATTTTTTTTCACCAGAAGACTTGTATAACTGCTAAATGAATTCAGCAAAGCAGCAAGACACAAGATCAACACTCATAAATCAATAACTTTCTTATACTTAAAGCAGTTATTCTGCTGAAAAAAAAAATCAGTAAGCCATCCCATTCACAATAACCTAGGGAAAAAAAACCCCACAATTTTGGTAATAAATCTAAGGAGATAAAAGATCTCTACAATGAAAATTATACAACCCTAAAGTAAGAAATTGAAGAAGACTTTAGAAGATGGAAAGACTTTCCAGGTTCTTGATAAAAAGAAATAATATTGTTAAAATGGCTAAACTATCAAAATTAATATATAGATTCAATGCAATCCCCATTAAAATATCAATGATATTCTTATAAAAAAGAAAAAAATCAGTTCTAAAATTCATTTGGACGAATAAGAGACCCAGTATAGCCAAAGCAAATCTGAACCAGAATGGCAATTCATGATGCATCTTATTACCTTGATCTCAAATTATTCTACAAGGCTATCATAATAAAAGCAGCGTGGTATTGACATCAAAAATGGACATGAAGAACAATGAAACAGAACAGAAGAGACCAAAACAAACCCACATACTTATAACCATTTAATACTTGAAAAAGATACCAAAAACATTGGTTTCACATAAGATAGTCTTTTTAACAAATGGTGCTGAGAAAACTGGATATTCATAAGTAGAGGAATAAAACTAGATCCCTATTTTTACCCTACACAAAAGTCAAGCCAAATGGATCAAAACTTAAGTAATAGACCAGAATATTTGCAATTGCTACAGAAAATATAGGGTTAACCCTATATCATATCTGTTCAGGCACCAATTTCCTTAGTAAGACCACTAAAGGTTTAGAAATAAAATCAAGAAGAAAAACTTGAGATGTCATTAAATTAAAAAAGCTTCTGCACAGCGAAAGAAACAATTAGGAACCTGAAGAAAAAAGACAACAGAATGGAAGAAATTATTTGCCAGCAGCTCCTCTCAGAGAGGACTGACATCCTGAAGATATGAATAACTCAACAAACTTAACACCAAATCAACAACAACAAATAACCCAATCAATAAATGGTGAAAGAACTAAACAAATGGTTAACAAATGGTTAACAAATCTATGAAATATTTTAAGATCTCTAGAAAATGGGGGAAATGTACCTCAAAACTACATTAAAATTTCTTTTCACTCCAGTCAGAATGGGAATTAGCAAGAGTACAAATAATACTGAATGCTGGTGAGGATGTGGGGGCAAAGATACTCTCAAGTATTGTTGGGGGGACTGAAAATTAGTATAATCACATTGGAAACCAGAATGGTGATTCCTCACAAAACTAGGAATGGAACCACCATATCTTGTATAAATAATCACCTTGTTATTTATCCAAAAGAACTCAAATCAGCAAAGTTTATAGCAACACAATTTACAATAGTAAAATTACAGAATCAAAGAAGATGTCCATCAAGCAGGTAAAGGAGTGAAAAGTTATGGTATATAAGAACAATGAGGTTTTGTTGTTGTTGTTTTTCATTTTAATTTGTTATATATGACAGCAGAATGCATTGCAATTCATATTACACATATAGAGGACAATTTTTTATATCTCTGTACACAAAGTAGGGTCATACCATTCGTGTCTACATAATGTAGAGTAATGATGTCCATCTCATTCCACTCTTTGCTACCCTCATGGCCCCTATCTTCCCCTCTTCTCTCCCCTTCATTTTTTTGCCCTATCTAGAGTTCATCTAATCCTCCCATGCTCCCCCCTCCACCACCACATTATGAATTCAGCATCCTTAAATCAGAGAAAACATTCAGCATTTGTTTTTTGGGATTGGCTAACTTCACTTAGAATAATATTCTCCAACTCCATCCATTTACCTGCAAATGTCATGATTTTATTCTCTTTTAATGCTGAATAATATTCCATTGTGTATATATGCCACATTTTCTTTACCCATTCATCTACTGAAGGGCATCTAGGTTGTTTCCACAGTTTAGCTACTGTGAAAATGTGCTGCTATAAACATTGACGTGGCTGTGTCCCTGTAGTATGCTGTTTTTAAGTTCTTTGAGTGTACGTTTCACTCAACCAAAAAAGTAAATGAAATTATGGCATTTGCCATGGAAATAGAGAACATCACACTAAGTGAATAAGCCAGACTCAGAAATTCAAGGTTTGTATGTTTACTTTCACATGTGGAAGCTAGAGCAAAATAAGGGAAAGAACATATAGTGGGGGATAGGATAAGATAAAGCTACCGAGAGATCAAGAGGGAAGGAGGATTAACATTTCCTGAGAAAATCTGCAATCAATTTAATAAGATCCCATTATGTTCATATAAAATATACTCGAGTATTTCACCTTTACATATATCTAGAAAGTACCAATTAAAAATAAATAAAGAGAGGAAGAAAGAAAGAAAGAAAGAAAGAAAGAAAGGAAGGAAGAAAGAAAGAAAGGAAGGAAGGAAGGAAGGAAGGAAGGAAGGAAGGAAGGAAGGAAGGAAGGAAGAAAGAAAGAAAGAAAGAAAGAAAGAAAGAAAGAAAGAAAGAAAGAAAGAAAGAAAGAAAGAAAGAAAGAAAGAAAGAAAGAAAGAAAGAAAGAAAGAAAGAAAGAAAGAAAGAAAGAAAGAGAAAGAAAGAAAGAAAGAAAGAAAGAAAGCAGTGAAAGATAGTTCAGAAAAGTACAAGACGGAAAATAGGGGGAAGGAGGTAGGGAAGGGAAGAAGTGGTACCAAAACTGAAATGGAGTAAATTAAATTTCATGTTCCTATGATTTTGTCACAATGTATTCAACTTCTATGAATAATTGTAATGCTTTAATAAAAAATTAAAAATACATTGTTAGCATAAAAATGCAAATTCTTCCTAGCAATGGGATGAAATATTTGTGTTTTAATATTTGTAACAATTTGAGGGGGAGTTTGAACATCACTGAAGTTTTTCTATACTGAGATGCTAATCAAATAATGTTTTCTTCTTCGATGCCTAATTAAGTTGTATTACTTGGAAATTTATGTTTAAGAGGTCATTGAAGACTGCTTTCAGAGTAAAAATTTCTTTCTGAAATATTAGTTTTG
Source organism: Urocitellus parryii (assembly GCF_045843805.1). Taxonomy (NCBI): domain Eukaryota; kingdom Metazoa; phylum Chordata; class Mammalia; order Rodentia; family Sciuridae; genus Urocitellus; species Urocitellus parryii. Next base: position 61,149,274 of record NC_135540.1, read on the forward strand.
ACATAATATTCAGTGAATGCTAGAAACTATCTAAACACTTTACACATCCATATTATTTAAGTTCCCTTACAATCCTATCATAAAGTAAGCTTAAGAAATTAAATTTAAAGAAATGTAGAGAGACAGAGATGGAAATTCAGAGAGTATCTGAGTCAGAGAAGTAGAAAATGTCAAGAAAATCATGTACCTTGTTCAGTCACAAAGCTATGATGCAGCAGATCAAGAATTCAAACTCTGATCATTGATCTTAACTATTGCCCAAGAGAAAACCGAATGAAAAGGAATGATACATTATTGCTAATAAGAATGGACCTTGGAAATCCTTTGCTCATAATGTGGCATTTGATCTATCTTTAAAGTGAAATGACCTGCTTCATGATGAAAAATTAAACTGCATGATGTCGGAAAGACACTTCACTGAGGAGATATGATCATATTTTCCCTCAATATGGGGAATATCACCTAACCCTTTACAAGCAACCATTTTTAAGAGGCTCAGAAATGCATGTAAATGCAGAATACTGAGTATTCACTGTTAGAATGATTTCTTCAGTACCATATCTGAAATCAGAAGAAGACAATTTGTTGTCAGTGTTATGAACAATCTGAAGATGTATATATTGTCTTTATCATTCTAATCTACATTTGCAATGCTATTTTTCTGTGTTTAGGAATCCAAATATAGAATAATGTTAAACACTTATTAATAAAAGGATTTTTGAAGCTGAGTCTTTTGGTGCCACCTTCTGGCATAAATTATTGTATAAAGTATTTCAAATTCTATCAAAAGTTCTAATGGTTAAATAAATTAAATAAGATGATTTTACATGTTAAATGCACAAATCTCTACAGTTAATTTACTTGCACTGAAATCAAATGGAGAAGGAAAAAAGTTAAGCTGACTAAACTGTATAAAGACAGTATTTTATACAAGAGACACACTTTTAACTAGATAGAATAAAAAGAAGCAAATAAAAAAGTAATAATATTTTAAATATTTATAGTTCTTGTGTTAATATTATTAACTGAATGTTCCCAATGAACTTAAAATTTTAGCTTTTCTTGTGAATAACTAAATATGACATGAAACCCTATTCAGGTTATTCTATTTCATTTTGACATTATTTATTGCAAAGTTTAATATTGTGTTATTTTTTGCCACCTATTTCATTAATAACAATAAATAAAGTATTTTTTACAGATAAAGATAAGCTAAAGAAATTTTATCTAAACTTGGTGGCCTATTTTCCAAAACCTATACCATTATAGCTAGACTTTAAAAACATCTCAAGTGGCCCCCAATAAATGCACGTTGATTTTATAATTATGCAAAAGCTTCAGTGAATTTAACTATTTATTAGGAAAATAATGGAGACTTTGAAGCACATCAAATTTTAGCTTGTTATTATTACCAAGAGTAGTAATAGTACATCTTTTCAAATATACCAACTTTTTTGTTTTTGTTTCTGTTTTTGTCTGGTTGGCATGTGGTTTTATTTATTTTGTTTTTGTACTGGGTATTGAACCTGGGGGCATTTTACCATTGAGCTACATCCTCAGTCCTTTGTTTTAAAAAATTAAATTTTCAGACTGAATCTGTCTAGGTTGCTTAGTTCCTCATTCACTTGCCCAGGCTGGCCTAACTTGTGATCCTCTGTCTTCACCTCATGAGTTGTTGGGATTACAGGTGTGTGCCATCATGCCTGCCTCGACTATACCAGTTTGATATATATATATATATATATATATATATATATATATATATATATATACACACACACACACACACACACACACACACACACACACGTATATCCTTTTAGTTTACTTTTTCCAAATTTGGAACACTACCCAAATATCAATTTCCTATGCATACCTTTTCTTTTGCCAGCATAAATTTTATTTTTTTAAAAAAATTATTTAGCTTTTGCTAAATACATTGATAAGCCTACATAACAGTGAGATTTATTGTGACATATTTGTATGTTGTCATAATATAATTTGGCAATTTAATAACTCAGTGCCTCCCCTTTCCCTTCCTTCTCCCTCCCAGGTCCTCTTTCTCTACTCTACTGGTCTCCATTCAATGATGTATTTAAAACATAACTAGTATCTCTGTTCCCATGTAACATACTCTTAAAATATATTATTCAAATATGTGTTTTAGACTTGAATATTGTGAATGTTAATTTAAATACATCTTGTTAGTAGGTGACATTTTAAGTAAAGTCAAAAAATAGGTATAATTCCCTGCCACACATACGCGTGCGCATACACACACACACACACACACACACAAAAAGTTATAACTTCTCTTTTCTGAGAATATAGTGAAGGATTATGAAGTGCACACAAAATTAGCAGAATTTCCTTTCTCTCATTATTTTTTAATGTCGGGGAAGGATGGTAGAAAGAAAATCATTATCAAGATCTATCCGATTTCTCTGCTGCTATTTGAGATTGTTGGCGATTCCTCTATATTTCCCTTCTCCCACTCTACTTCCTTTCTATTTCTTCCATCTTCTGGGGGAGGTTAAGGGTTTGATTTTTCATAAGTATGAGAATTAAATTTCCTTTTCTTTTGAGGGGAACATCCTCCAAGAAATTAAGTTTAATAATGAATGAATATCAGCATGAATCTCAACTCTCTGTCTCTTTTTCTTTTCTCTTGTATCTGTATTATTTCCTCTCAATAATATAATAATTCCCATGATTTTATGATATTTTCTAAATAATTAAGTAATTCCAGCATATTTAATATTAGTAAATCTTTAAAAAATGGAATACTTTTAAGGATTATAAGATACAGTTATTAGATTAATATAATACAAATATTGAGTATCTACTATATGGATATGCAAATGACACAATACTTTAGAGCTGGGGTTTGGGGTTCAGATAATAAGGGTTTCAATTATCAGAAAACATTTTTAGTGATTTTTGGCTCAGAAAAATTTCTAAGTTTTTAAACTTTTAAAATTAGTTTTTAAACTTTCTTTTATACTTGAAAAAAATATAAAAACAAAACTTTAGTACTCTAGGAGACAATGCATCTAAAACTTTTGACCCAGAGTTTAACTCACACTGTGTAAGTGAACAATTTAATTGACCATTAGTATTAACACTTCCCTGAGCAGTGAATTTTGAGAATTTTTGCATGTATTTGTTTGTATAGTTTACACAATTAACCTGAACTTTTGCTTTTTATAATCTTCAAATTTATTATTAAAATGGATCTTTGTTTGCAAGCACATTTAATACTTCAATATTTTATAACTTGTCATTTTTCTTTATTTTTTAGTGGTAGCACTATTGTTGAAATTTGATCAGTATGAAGCTGAATTTTCCAGTTCAAAAATCTAACTAAAAGTTATGCATAATTAGTTAGAAAGCAAAGAAAAAAAGTTTAAACCAATTGAACAAGGGAATTGACAGTATGGAGCTAAAACTTTGTAACTGTTTGGTAAATTATACCTAATATCTTAAGATTAAGCACGCTTTCTAAAGATATGCTGCCACAATAATTGCATAGGAAGCCCATGGAATTCATGCCTTTTAACATTGGTTCATTTATGTTTCACTCACTGTCTTATGTTTTTAAAAAATAACAACCACATATCATAGTCCCCGCTTACCCATGGTTTTGCTTCCTAAAATTCCAGTTATCTGCAATCTACAGCAATAAAAAACATGAAATGAAAAATTTTGGAAAGAAATAATTCAACAACTTAATTCAATTTTATTATAGTATACTATTATAACTTTTTATAATTTATAATTTTTATAACTTATAATTTTTTATAATTTTTCATTGTATTAGCAACTTTTGTCTAATCCTCTGTATTTTTATTAGCAACTTTTGTTGCTAATCTCTTAAAGAACCAAATTGATGAATTAAACTGTATCATGGTTATGTACATATGAGAAAAAAAACAGCAGATACAGGATCCATACTAGTTGCGCTTTCAAGCATTCAATGAGGGTCTTAGAATATATCACCTGCAGATATGGGGCATCTACTGTACTGTACTATTATTCAAGTCAATAATTGTGATCAAATGATTTGCCACTACTGCCAGGTATGATTTGAAAGTTGCTGAAATAATAATGTGTTTTGGTACAGACTGAACATAATTGAAGTTTGAACTTTGTTCTGTTCCACTTAAAGATAAACAAAGCAAGAGATAATCCAAAATTCAGCAACTCATTTTCTAATTTATCTTCTCTTAAACTTCATGTACTCTGAAAATGGATTTCAAAATGCCATAACAGGGTAGCATTTAAAAAAATAACAATCCATGCATATATTGAAATAGCTATTATATCTTTACTCTGCTCTTATTTGACTTGTTTTAATAACAATTATTTAATTATAATAAATATTGGAAAGTAATTTTGAATAGTTTATTTAATGATATTTTGTAAACAAAAATGCATGAATTGACAAAAGAAAGACATTTCACCAAGAGAAGCTTTCTGGAGCAGAGTTAACTTTTTGGGTGACCTTGCGAAGTCCTATCACTTCTTTGAGGCTTTGCTTCTTCGTGTGTGAAATAAGGGGTTTAGAGTCAATAAACCTTTCAATCTTATCAGCTCTGAAATTCTCCGAGCATATGCTTCTACCAGCCAGAGGAATATGAATGTAATGGGACACTTTATTATATTAATTTATTTTGTTCTGGCAGCTGAAAAGAAACTCGGGATAAATAAATAAGTAGAATGGCCAAGCTTTTGGATATTGTATGGTTCACATTTCTCTCAAGCTTATACTAATTGATTTTACATTTCAGAACCTGAAAGGTAAGTAAATGAAACCCTGAAGATAATCTTCATATAAGTTTTTTTGTTTGTCTGTTTCTTTTTAGTTACACATGACAGAATGACGGTAAAGTCCATTTTAATAAAAATTAAACATTCATGGAATATATCTTATTCTAATTAGGGCTCCAGGGCTCTGGATGTACATGATGGTGGAATTCACTGTGGTATAATCATATATGTACATAGGAAAGTTATATCAGATTCTTTTCCTATTCTTATAGACTTTACTATTCTTATCTCCACTTCCTTCTCTCCATTCCCCTTTGTCTAATCCTCTGTATTTTTATTCTTCTCCTGCCCACAATTCACAATATCTAAGTAGACAACCTAAATGTTTATTAACAGATGAATGGATACAGAATCTTCAAAAATGTTTTTTAGTGGTATTCTTCCTAGGTGACATGGGAATCAAAGAGTACTAAAGATTTTTTTTTTTTTCCAGATGGAAGGAGGGTCTGGAATAATTTCAGTATGAACGAGGCACTGAAGTAAATGTGTGCCTTGAGTTACGGAATATGGTGGCCTTGGATGATGCTGCGGATTTATACCCCTTATACCTCTTTTGACATCATATCTATATTAACACCTATGATACATAGCTATATTAAATATCTATATGTATATCCACATGGATACCTATAAATAATTGAAACCATTTTTCTTCACTTTAAAACTTATGTAAAAACCATAAAAGGCTTAAGTTTTGATTCTCTGTATTTTGTCAACCTACATTTTTCAAGTTACTGTAATTTTGATTATAGAAGCTATTTTATAATTTGAAGACTTCAAAATCATGTTTTTCTTCACGTTATCTTGAATAGTTTTGATAATTGTTTTTCATACACATAATCATGTCAGTTTGGAAAAAAAAGTTGAATCTTAACCAAGATTCAGTTAAATAAAACAATTTAGACATATTTGATATCTTTGTAATATTGACCTATAGCCCATGAAAACTGCATATATACTCCATTTTTATGGATTTTTAAAAAAATGACTATAATTTTATTTGTAAATGATTTAAATTTATGGTAATTTTGTTCTATTTTAAATAATATCATGTCTAAAACACACTTTTCCATATTTTCCTTTTGTTCAATAAAACTGTTTCATTTATTTAGTAATTTTAATTGCTTATCTTTAGTTCCTACTTTTTGATACTTACACAATAATACTATATATGAATGGCACCAGTTTTTTCTATCTCTAAAATTTGCTGTTTTCCCATTTTCTCAATTTATTGCTTTGCATAAAATCACTATTAAAATGTGGATTAAAAGTATTGAGAACAGATGATTTTTCCTACTGTCTCTAAGGTGAACATTTCAATGTTTATTAATTTTCCTTTATTTTTTAATTATGTTTGCTTCTTGGTGTTGTTTATTCTATTTTACATAATTTAGATCAAATAAAGAAAGTTCCAAATCTTCTCTCTTACAATCCTAAATTTATTTTCTATTCCCCATGTGTCTTTTCAAAATTCCCTGTTTTAATATTTTCTGGACAAGCTAAAATCTAATGTGTACCTGATATATTGCTTATCACACACATTTGCTTTCATCCTTGTACTTTCTGCATTGCTGTCTCTTTCTTGAGGACCATATTGAGAGATTAATAAGAAACTCCTTGTCAAGGGATCAGTCAGTTCCCACATGGCAGAGTGCTGACAGCTGCTAGGTAGCCTTTTCATACTTGCACAGAGTTGGCTAGAGAGGAGATTGCAAGATGAAATGGACTTGGAAAGTTTATTTCTCATGGCACAACAAGCAGCATAAATTATAGCTTTACTTTGGTTCTGTTTGTCTCCAGGTAGCACATGGATGATGTAGTGGCAGGCCCAGGTGGGTACTTGTACTCAACATATCTGTCATAGCCAAAGAACACCAAGTACATGTAAGTTCTGATACTAAACGAAAAAATTAGGAACCTTGTTTATCCTTTCATGTACATGGACACATTACTATTTTACTATAAATATAGGCCATTATTTTCTGAGTAAGGAGAGGGTTAGTAAGATGTTACTATCCAACCATGTAAATAAATTTCAGCAAAATTTTAGTGTCAAGGTGTACAGTATGAAAAATTCATGAGAAATTGTATTCCAATATTTTTACTTATTATTAACCAAATTTTATTTAAAAATTGATATTTTGGCTGGGTGCCATGGCACATGCCTATAATCCCAATGGCTTAGGAAGCTGAGACAGGAGAATTGTGAGTTCAAAGCCAGCTTCAGCAATGTCGAGGCACTAGGCAATTCAGTGAGACCCTGTCTCTAAATAAAATGCAAAATAGGACTAGGTATGTGGCTCAATGGCTGAGTGCTCCTGAGTTAAGTCCCCCCCCAAAAAATTAATTAAAATAAAAATTGATATTCAGAAAAGTAAAATGATTTTCTTGAAGATCTATAATTGCCAAAGCAAAGCCAGTATTAGGAACCATACTAAACTCTGATAGTAAATGGCATATTTACTCCAACTATTGCAAAGTTTATTGTTTCTACTTCATTTACTGATATGATGGGTTAAAAGCATTTTAACACTTACTATATGGAAATTTTATTTAGCTCCCCTTAAATAATTTCTTAAAGGGAACAGAGACGTTCATATACTTTAATATTCAAATTTTTAAAATTTATTTTAAAAAGATTTTTTAAATCAAGAATAGCAAGATGGATTCATATTTTAGCATATAGGTTAAGCTTTAGGTATATCAACAAATTTTATTTACATTGTTTTCAAATATGTGACCTTATTTTATAACAAATAACATTATTATTAATTTTATGTTAAATTTGTAAATTTTTCATGCTAACTGCAGTGGTAAATTTTTGTGTTGATGAAATTCACATTAATGATCAATGATATTCTATAAACTACAGAGGAAATAATACAACAAGTACCAACACCAATTAAAGCTGTATTCATAGTATATGAACAATTGTAAATATTGTTATTAATTTTGTAAGTTTAAATATATCATTACATTTAAGGTGGGCCATCATAATATATACCTTGTAATAATATACTGAAAATCAAAGATGATATATTTAAAGAGCATATTACATTTAGCAACAAAAGTTAGCTACTTGTTGAAGAGAACAAGTATTATTATTGGTCTTTAATTTCCTAGGTTAGTGCCATCTAATTAAATACCCTCTCTCCTTCACTTTATCCTTCCTAACATTTCTCAGACTTAATTGTGATATCAATGCACCATTAATCAATCCACTAAACTATAAATTTCAGAGGACAATGACTTTCACTTTTGTCTTATTCACTTTTTTACCTCTGCAGAATTTGGTGTCTAGTAAGAGTTCAATTGATATTTATTAAAGAAATAAATGAGATATTGTTATAGTACATGTCATACTGTAGTAAATTATGATAGTGTAAAAGTATAATATTTTGAACTTAATATATAAATATAAAGTGAATAATTGCCAAAGATTTTATTTAACACCTTAATCCTGGAACCTGTTCAATGTGATGACTGGTTCAAAGAGAACTTGAGAGGATATTTAGAGACAATCTTGGGTTAGATATAAACCTGTCAATGTCCAATAGAGCATAAATATTTTGCTGATCTCTTAAGGGTGAAATTCACAAGTAATTTTGGGGACCTCAATCAATGGTGATCAAAAAATGAATGTATTATTTTTTCTCAACAATCTCTGGGTAGATTTTGCCCTGAGTTAAGTGGGAAGGACACATTGAAATTATTTTGTTTTATTTCCAATTTTTTTTTCCTGGTATTATTACCTACTCACCTCTATGGTGTTGTATTTCTAAATGCATTAAAGTTTGCTGTAGAGCTTTATATCTTTGTGAATAGAAGCTCTGTTGAGACCTGGGTGTGAAACTGTGAACTAGGATAATTGATCTGTCTATTTATGCCTCAATTTCTACAAATGCCAATGGGAGCATGTGGGTATTGTGTTCTATAATTCAGTGATCCATGAGATTTGAATGCAAATACAACATTTACGAAATGTCAGCTACTGTTGTCTAATTAAACACTAATATTTTTAAAAAGATGATTAGATTAGAGTATGAGATTACATAAATAATAGTCTGATAAAGCAAATAATGTTAACAGGATGATTCTATTTTGTATTTCTGTAACATATTCTTTATTAGTTCAAATTAGGTTCCAAATTTCCTGCACTTCTAAACTACCACTACTAACACCATCATCAACACCTGTGCATGTGAACACATGCACGTGCACACACACGCATGCACAAACACACACACACACACACACACACACACACACACACATAAACACATTACTCAAAAAATATCTAAAAGAATGTCTAAAAGTCCCATTTTCATTTTGAAACTGCAAGAGATGCACTGCATGCTAGGTTTTGGAAAATGTTTTTATCAAAACAGACATACCTAAATGTACCTCCTCTTTATTACCTGCAATTGGCTGATGTCTATGGCTTATCAAACATTTCTTAAAATCAAAGTATTTCTAAGAGTCAATATCTAAATAATTTTGAGGATTAGAAAGAGGAGATTACAGTGTGTGTGTGTGTGTGTGTGTGTGTGTGTGTGTACATATATATGTTTGGTTTTGGGTTACAGACTAAGAAATTTGTTTCTATTTCATTTTAAGATTGAAATCTTGAAAATAGTTTCCATTTATCTTCTTACCTTTCTTTTCCTATTTAATTATTGTTATGTATTTTCTAGTAGAATAGTAGAAACTTTTAAAATGTAAAATGCATTATATTCTGATGCCTCTTTATATTCATTCATACAAACTTCAATAATGAGTTTGGAATAGATAATTTGTGGATATTGAGTTGATTTAAATTGGTGTTTAATACAATCTCTTTGTACTTTCTTTAAAGAAATCAGATGATAACCATAATATAAATTAAATGGACCAGAGAAAATGCTTCTATAAAAATGATTCAAAATAAGACAGCTGTTCTCAAACTTTATTGTGCCAACATCCTATAAAAGGTCACTTCTGTTATTTGTGAACCATGCACATCCCTGGATCAAACACTATATCTGGGATATGAGAGATTCCTTAATAATGCTTAGTCTACCTAAAGTTTTAAAAAACCTTGGAATAAGTAGGTATCAATTTTAGTTAAAATAAAATATCTTTTCAATTTAAAACCAAAATAGGAAATCTATGTTTTCCTTTATTGAGTACTCAGCAGACATTCATTTTATGTCTTGCAAAAGGTCATTATCCATGCTAGAGACAAAAATTGTATTTTTATAATGCTAAAATAATAAAATGCCAGCTTCCATTTCATAATGTTCCTTGTGGTTATAAAATATAATCACATTGATTTTCTTATTTTAATTCTAAGTAGAATCAGAAGTAATTTTAATAAAAACCTGCATTTTAATTTAATTCAAACTTAGTTATTGTTAATTTACTGGACAGGTACATACTTTCAGTGTCTCCCAAATATAGTAAATAAATAATTTATCATTAACCTTTATGTGACATCAAGTAGAACACTATAAAGCATTATAAACATTAATGTAAATTACGATACAAAATAATTCTTATATCTGATATTGTTAGACTTCCTCTAAGAAGAATTAAATTTTTTTCTTTTATTGATTTTATTACTTTTTTATAAATACACAACAGCAGTGGAATGAATTACAATTCTTATACACATATACAGCACAATTTTTCGTATCTCTGTATATAAAGCATGTTCACGCCAATTTATGCCTTTATACATGTACTTTGTTTTTTTACATTTCTTAATACATATATATACCATAATTTTTCATATCTCTGTACACAAAGTATGTTGACACCCAATTCAAGTCTTCATACATGTGCTTTGTATAATGATGTCCACCACATTCCACCATCCTTGCTAATCCCTGACCCTCCGTTTCCCTCCCACCCCTCTTCCCTGTCTAGAATTAATCTAAACCTCCCATGCTCTTGCTCCCTATCCCACTATGAGTCAACCTCCTTATATCAGAGAAAACATTCAACATTTGGTTTTGGGGGATTGGCTAACTTCATGTAGCATTATCTTCTCCAATGCCATTTATTTACCTGAAAATGCCATGATTTTGTTCTTTTTTAATGCTGAGTAAAATTCCATATACACACACATATACAGCAATATATATATATATATATATATATATATATATATATATATATGCCAGTTTTTTATCCATTCATCCACTGAAGGACATCTAAGTTGGCTCCATAGTTTAGCTATTGTGAATTGAACTACTATAAACATTGATGTGGCTGTTTCCCTGTAGTATGCTGTTTTTAAGTCCTTTGGGATAGACAGAGGAGAGGGATAGCTGGGTCAAATGGTGCTTCCATTCAAGATTTCCAAGGAATCTCCATACTGCTTTCCAAATTGGCAGCACCAATTTGCAGTCCCACCAGCAATGTATGAGTGTACCTTTATCCCCACATCCTCTCCGACATTCATTATTGTTTGTCTTCATAATAGCTGTCATTCTGACTGAATGGCATCAGTATCTTAGATGTATCTTAGAATAGTTTTGATTTGCATTTTTCTGATTGCTAGAGATCATGAGCATTTTTTCATATATTTGTTGATTGATTGTACATCCTTTTCTGAGAAGTGACTGTTCAAGTCCTTGGCTCATTTGTTGATTGAGTTTTGTTGTTGTTGTTGTTTTTGTTTAGCTTTTTGAGCTCTTTATAAGAAGAATGAAATTTTATAAATTTTTCATAATTCAATACAGCCAGAGTTCTTCCGTGATGGTGTAAACCACATATCATTCTCTGATCAAAACCACTCATATTGTCATTTGCATGAACTGCAAATGTAAATCTGCAATGTAAATAGTTTGCATTTCAAATTTTATTCCCATCTACTTTTTTCCTTTTATTGCACTTTGGCTACCTCCTTGCCCTGTTCCATATTAATACCAAAAACATTTCCATTTAGGATTTTCGCCTTTATTTATTTAATTTTTTCTTAGTTTGAGCTGCTTTGACAAAAACTATAGACTGTTTTTAAAGAAAAAAATATATTTATCACATTCTTAAACACTTTGATGTCCATAACCAAGGTTCAGGCAACTCATCTGTCTTGCAAGAACTGCCTTTTCTGGTTCACAGATCAAATTCTAGACTAAGAAAATGAGCTCTAATCTCTTTCTCAGAAAGACAGTCATAATATCATGGGTGCTCAACCCACATAATATCACATAAACCTAATTGTTTCTTAGAAGGTCTCACCTCCTAATACCATCCCATTATAGATTAGGGTTTCAATACATAAATTTTGGGTGAACAACAAATTTCCATAACATTTCACTCTGGTCCTCCAAAATAATCCTTCCATAAGCAAAATACATTCATCTCAATAGCCCATAAAGTTTTAACTTATTCCAACAGCAATTTAAAGTTTAAAATCAAATTCTCATCTAAATATCATTTTAGATATGATTAGACTTGATATATGATTCACTCTAAGGTAAACTTATTCTCAGCTGTGAACAGTGAAACAAATCAAAATAAGTGCTTCTAAAATACAATGTTGCAGCAGGCATATAATAGTCATTCTCATTTAAACAGAAAAAAAAATAGAAAAGAAGGAAGGTGCATTAGATTCCCAATAATTTCAAGTTCTGTATTTTCTTTTAATATTTTTAGTTACAGATGAACACAATATTTTTATTTTATTTTTATGTGGTGCAGAGGATTGAAGCCAATGCCCTCCACATGCAAGGCAAGCACTCTACCACTGACCTACAACCCCAGCCCCTCAAATTCTGTGTTTTCTAAACCTTGCTATACTTCATTCCTCTATGTTTCACCTCCCTAAGTTGGGAGGTTCATGGGAACAGATACTTTCCCCTTCCGTAATATACTAAAGAAAATTTATTGTCTAGTGTTTGCTAAATATTGAATATTCCATTGAATTAGTGGATAAATTAATCCTAAGATTAAAGCTTTTTTTTACATTTAAAAAGTTTAATAAAAACATATAATTGGCAGATTTAATGAGATCATTATAACATCAGTATAAGAAATGAAGCCATTACTTTCAAGCAACAAAAACTGAAATACTTTGGTCATATGATGTTTTGAGACTACTTGGAAGAAAATAATTGAGTTGATTTATTTCAAAAAATTGAGTTAAAGTTATTTCCACTTTAGCAGAAATATAGGTTATCTTGATTATTTGGCTTTAAGATTAATCATTTTAATTTTCTGAATCAATCAGGATCAATAATTAACCATTATGGGGCATCAAGCAGAACACTATAAAATATTATAAACACTAATGTAAATTATAAACACCCTCATTTATATTCTCTTTTTTTAAAAAAAAATATTATATGATTTTTTAGTTGTAGATGAACATGATACCTTTATTTTTGTTTTATTTTTATATGGTGCTAAGGATTAAACCCAGTGCCTCACACCTGCTAGGCAATTGTGTGGATGATTTATTTTTTATTTTAGTCTCACTTAAGCAACCATGGATTTTCCAAATTTTTTGAACTCAAATCCATTCTCTTTTAACTGAATTTGAATTAAAAAAAGGAAAATCCTTGGTTGCTTAAGTGAAACTAAAATAAAAAAAAATATGTCATCCAGAAAAAAAGAGATACTTAACCAAAACATCTCTATGGTTCTGCAGGTTGTAACCAGACATAGTTCTCTTCTGTAAGTTAGTAATGTGTTCTATACATGAGACTACATAAATACTAGTGACACAGAGAACAGAAGAAAATTAAAGATTGAATTATTGAAGCCCTAAACTTCTACTATGATTGCAAAAAAAAGAGGATATTAAAATTTGTTCTGTTACTACTATAAAAAATATAAATGATACTTGAGATGTCCTCAACTATTTTAAAGATGTGTCAATGATGAAAGATAGCTTTACAGTAAGTTTACTTCTTTCAAAGAGGTCAAGAGTCAATCTTTACTCTTCAAATAAAAGCCATACTTTTTATATCTCCTTCTTCAGAAATAAAGAGGAAGCCTGATCCACTTAAATAACACCTGGTTCCTTGAATGTCTGGATCCATGCAAAGTTTCCAATGTAGGACCTGTGAGTCACGTCTACACAGCACAACCTTACTTCTTCATTGACAAAATCCAAGCAAATTTACTTCCTAGATCTAAAGCTCACCTATCCTAGGGGGCATCAAAGCCAGAGGATATTGCAAATGTGATACAATAAATATGGAAGTGCAGTTATCTCTCCAACATACTGATTTTATATCCTTGGATATGCATTTAGTAGTTGGAATTAATTGATCATATGGTAGTTTTATTTCAAATTTTATGAGGCACATCCATACTAATTCTATAGGGGTTGGACTAATTACTTTTCCACCAACAGAGTTCAGGGATTCCATTTTATCCACATTATCACCAAAATTTTTCATCTTTTATATTTTTAAGTGTTCTCATCAAAAAGAAATGATACATGCTTGTGGGGATGGATAACCCAAACATCCTGAGTTGATCATTGCATTATATATATATCAGATTACTGGAAGGTACTCCATAAATATGTACTATCTGTCAACCAAAACATTTTATACCAAGGCAAGGATTCTAGACCTGTAGAAATAAATCATTTTCCCAAATTCTCACTTTACTGATGCCTACAATTTTTATTTTCTTTTTATCATTTCTATGATATTATTATTCACCACAAGGAAGTTCCAACTCCCCAGTCATCTCTCTCTACCTTTCCCATTTTGTTGCTGAAAGATACCAGGCAATTCCGGTTCTAGTTATTACTAATGATAATAGAAATATTCCTATATACGTCTTTGTGTGTGTGCCCACATTTCTGTCAAGTATAAGTAGAATTACCACATAGATTATAGTTAAATATGAATTAAATACAGTTAAGTATGAATTTCAGATGAACGACAGATAATTTTTTAGTATACATATATCTAAATGTCCATTCCTTACAACTCTCACTCTACCCTTTCGAATTCATTGTCCCTCATCAGGGACACTTATATCATCAACTTCTCTGAATTGTCTCTTTTTGTTTTTATTTAAACAGAATATTTTTTGCTTATCTGAGGATACGGGATTATGAATAGCTCTTCAGTCAGGTAGTGACTATTTTTTTTTCTTCTAGAATCTTCATACACTTAGTACTGGAGATTGACAGGCATCTTTCCTATTGCCAGTTAACAACCATTCTCTCTGGGTCCTCCTTTATGCTTCTCAGTTCTGAAACAGACATTTACTTTCCCACCAACAGTGTTCAAAGATTCAATTTTCTGAAAGATAGCTTAACAGTAAGTTTACTTTTTCTGAGGAGCTCAAAATTCAATCTTTACCCTCAATCTAAAAGCCATGTGATCCAGTACTGCTCAGTCAGCTCTCATCAATCAACCCTTTTATAAACTTCCTCAAATTTCTTTGTGAGTTCATCTCCTGAATCTTTATCATCTTTTCCCCAACAACAGTACAATTTTAATGTGTACAGATTTCAATAAATGTGTGGATGATTCCTTCAACATCCAATATTCTGGATTCTTAAATCCTTTGATTATCCTCCAGTAATTTCAGGTACCCATTCCTGTGATCATTCCCTAGATCTGGTCATCATTGATAATTGAAGAGTTCCTCATGCCTCATGGATACTGACAGATCGTGTCCTCTTCCCCTTTCACTCTGGCCTTTTCTATTCTGCCAGGCACCATTATTGGAAAGCTCACTCTTGCAACTTTCTTCATCATAAATTGTAATAATATCTTTCTTCCAATTATTAAGACAAAACAGTTATCTTTGATTTTTCTTTCTTTTATATTTTACATATATTTCAGCAAGAACATCTCCTAATCCAACCAACAAATTGGGTTGACTCTGTTTCTCACAATCTCAGCTTTTGTGTTCCTTGTTCAAGTAGTTGTCCTCTCTCACTGGGGTTATAGCAATAGCCTACCAGTAGCTTTCCCTACCTCTAACCTCACTTAAAGTCTAGATCCTGCATTCCAGCTAGAGAAATACTTAAAGAATATATTTCAAGCTATGCTTTTGTTGTTGTTGTTGTTTTGTTTTTGACCTAAAACTGTTGACTCCCAATTCAGACACTCTAAAATAGAAGTCCTTAAAATAGTATGCAATTCCTTTCACTTACTGTGAGCAATCACGCCCCTGTTACTTTTCTGACTTCATTTCTACTGTCCATACATCCACTTTTATCAGGCAGCCTTGACATCTCTGTTAATTTGGAATATAACAGGTTTATTTCTGCCATAGACCTTTGCAAGTGGATTTTCCACATTACAAATCTTATTACTGTTATTTTTTCATACCCTGATTGATTTATGTAATATATATATATATACACACACACACACACACACACACACACACATACACACACACACACATATATAATGCCATAGACCATTTAACATAGTGTCTTTATTATTCCTTGGCTGTTTCCCCTCTTTGGAATATAAACGTGGAAAGAGATAATGGTGTTGTACATGACCCATAGTAGATGATCAAAACATGTTCTCTGTATTAATGAAAAACATATTTAATCAAATAAACCAACAAAGTGGTTTATTTAAGGTGGGCCAGATGTGTAAGTGTTTTCTTTCTCTAAACATCTTAATCTTCTCAACCATTATTACACATTATTTTCTTATAATAACTTCAGGATGCTTTCATTTTCATTGATATTTGGAGATGACTCTATCATTGTTTAATCTAATGGTTTTATAAAGTTGAATATTTTTAATATACCATATACTATGTTTAGTAGACATCATAGAATTAATCAATAATACTGAAACTAATAATATTGTCATAAATTATTAATTTCAGTATTATTAATAAATAAATCTCTAGGAATTCACAAATATTATACATACAATTTTTTAGAAAAGTATCAGATGTAATGAATCAGGTTAGCTTCTGAAAAAGGCACTAAAATATTTAACTTCATTGCTTCAGGTAGGAATGAAAATATATGCCAAAACCATATTTTTACTGCAATTGACATATTTAATCAGCTATTAGTGAATAGGGTACTTATCTACATAAAGACACTTATTTTTTCTCAATCAAGAATTCTAAACAGAAATGACTTTCCATTCTTCTCACCAAGAGTATTCATGCCTTTCTAATTTTAATCCTGCTATATAAAACATGTCTTTGACTATCAAATCTGTGTGGTAAACAGAGCTGAAAATGCTAGCTCAAATTAGTTTGTAAAAGGTCAAATAGCTTTATTTCATCCTGAGTTGAGTTTTAAAAGACATTTATACTAGAATATTGAACAAAATCTTAGAGTCTGAATCTTACACTTAAGAATCTTATTAAAAATATGGTTAAAAAACCAATTCTAGATATGTTATCAAAAGTTACATCAAAGGTGAGTTTCCAATTGGAATTTATTAATATTATTTGTACATTTAATATTATTTCAAAGTAAATAAAAATAAAAGCTTAAAAATATAACCTAACACATGTTAGTTTTGAGTGAGAAAACACAATTTAATCAAAATGTATCATTGTATGAAATATTGTTTTAAAATATTTTATTAATATCACTATGAAAAGTACATACTTTTAAAAGTATTATTTAAATTTACAACTACAAACAAAATATCACACATTATTAGAATGAATAAAATAAAAACTAAAACACTTCACTATTTTTACTTATCATAAATATATTGCATTCATAGATTATTATAAAAGAATCAATATATTTTGTAACATACAATGAGCAAAAGAATTACTGTTTTTATGATATCAGACTATCCAATTAGGTAATTGTATTTACTGGTGGATTTTGTGAATTTTGCAAAAATGTGATATAAAGTAAATATATAAAAATGTAAAATAAAATGCCCATTGTTCAGGATGCAAACATGCTTAAGATATTTTTCACATTGTCAATTATAGTTTAAACAATTTTAACCTCCCTCATTTGAGTTCTAAACCAGCATATTAATTTTTTTCAATGTTCACTAAAATACTGAAGCTGAAGTCTGATGCCTACTTGAACTTTGGTTAAATATTAACATACTTTGTGTTGCTGAACTGTAGAAAGGAAATTCCAAAAGATTTTGGGAACTACATTTTTTCTAAGCAGAATTAGGATTTAAGGTTAAGAGGAGCCAACAGGAGACAGATTCTATAAAGGAAAATAGGAATGTCTATTTCAGATATATGTGCTCCATATTTTATCTTCATAAAAGATTGTTTATTAAAAGAAATAATTCAGAGAGTATAAAACCAAGTTATTGAATGAAGAATATTTTCAATGTGCATATTCAATAAAGTTTTGATATAAGTAATACATAAATAACTCCTCTAAAAAATTAAAATAAAAAAGTTAAAAGAAAAGTGAAAAAATAGGATATCCAAATAGATAATAAATATGAAAGTATATACATGTTTAAATTAATGTTAAAATTTACATTAAAACTACAAGCAAAATATAAAAAACTTTTAGAATGGATAAAATGAAAAAGTTAGAATGGATTTGGTATTAATAAGCATATAGGAGAAACAGAAATCTTAGAGTTTATTATATCTGCAAACTTCAAAAACCTGTTTACAGGTACCTACTCAATATGACATTCTATGGTTCAACTATGTTGTCACTGGTTATACAAAATTTATAGTAGTATTGTGGTTGATAGAACAATGTTCCCATTCCTTGTTTGAAAGATACTCATGCAATATTCCAAAAATCTGATATTGTGTTGGGTTACAGGGCAAAAGGAACTTTGCAGATATAATCAAGAATAAGAAATTTAAAACAGATTATTTAGAATTATCTGGCTGACCTAAATCCAGCACAAAGCCTTAAATCCAGAGAGATTTCTGAAGCTGTTTAAGAACAGATATGACACAAGAGAAGTCAGAGGGATTTAAAGCATAGGAAGGCCTTGTGTGCCTTTGCAGGTTTGAAGCTGCAAAGGGCAACGTGGCAAGTCATGTAGATAATCCTAAAGAGCTGAGAGTTCCCCTCAGCATTACAACTGCAATGAACTGAATTATACTAACAAACTGAAATCCTGGGAACGTATTTCTACTCATAGCATCCATAGTGAGTCTAGGCTTGCAATTTCCTGAATTCAGTCTTGTAAAACCTGGAACAAAGTAGCCAATTGCGCTCATCTTGACTTCCAATCTATGGAACTGAGATAAGAAAGTTATGTATTTAAATATTTAAAGGATTGCAAGTTGAAAACCAGCCTCAGCAAGTTACTGAGGCCCTCAGCAATGTAGTAAGACCTATATCAAAATAAAAAGTAAAAGGGACCAGAGATGTAGCTCAATGATAAAACCCTAAGGTTCAAATTCCTGTATATATTTTTAAAAAACACACACAGAGATGAGTACAGAGTATACAATTTTATTCAAGTGTTTTCAGACATCAGACATCAGGATATTGTGAAACTTGGGGCAGGAATTCTGGCTAGAAAGATGAATGAGAAGATCATCTGATGTTTCTTGTATATATTATTGGCTACCACTTTGTCTTCACTTTGGGAAAATTTATTAACCTTCATCTTAATATTTGTTCACATAAGATATTGGTTGAGCATATACTAGTAAATAACAAGAATTCTTATACAGCAACAATAAATGTCACTATAATACTATCACTATTAAAAACAAACAGTTTAATGAACAGAACAGAAATTACAGAAACATTCATATAGATGTGACTACATGATTTATGACAGAGGAGACTATTTTGCAGCAGGGAATGGATGTTTTCAATAAATGGTTCTCATTTAATTGGATATACATATTTAAAAATGAATCTTGAGCTCCACTTCTTATTATATGAAAAAATTAATTTCTGGTGAATCAAATGAAAAAAGATATGATAAAACCTTCAGATAAGAACCTGTATGGGTTTGGTAAAGATTTATTCAACAGAATAAAAAAGAAAAAATATAATTTGAACTGCATTGAAATTAGGAATCTCTTATAATAAAAAAGATAAATCTTAAGAAAATGAAGTAATGTTTTAATAGTGGAAAAAGATGTTGTAATATATATTAGAGAAAAAAACTATCTATCAGTCTATTTACCTATCTATCTATGTATCTGTATTCACCCCTTAGTGAAAAAAAGAAAAAATCCTGATAACCCAATAGAGAAAACAGTACAAAGTATTTGACAAGCTGTACTGTCTCCAATTCAGTTTTATTATTTCTGTGGGATAAGCTGCCAAGAGACCAAAGAAGACATACAGAGATAGGATATGAGACACATTTATTGAACATGCTATGGGAAATGTTTAGTGGCATCAGGATGAAAAGGTGCTTTTCCAGAAATCCCAGTGACAACAGATGGAGAGATGAACCAGAGCATAGTGCTTCCATCTCTCATGCTGCTTTGTCCAGAGGTGGTTGGCTAGATGAACACTTCTCTTTCCACAGTGCTCTCTCACATACCTGTTAACTGAAGGGTGGTGGGGGTTATAAGTTAGGGTACAGAAGCAGTGACATCATAAGCCTAGGTTGCTTTGTCTCTTTGTATGACCAGCATCCCACAGAACTTGGCATGCACATAAGAAGTTTCTACAGATAATATTAACTTGCCCTAGTTTCTGGCATACATGGGAGAAAGCTTTTCACTGTCCTTCTAAATATTTATCTGAACATTACACCCCACCCTTAACTTCACTGTTCTCACATCTTGACTAGTTTCTTGGGAATGGTCAGGGGTACTTCAGGAACACGTTGTTTTTTATTGTCTTCATTTTGTCCAAACATTACATAGAGTCAAAGAATAGAAGAGGACAAAATGATCAAAGCATTAGGAAAGATCTTCAATTTCATTAGCTTTGACAGCAATGTAAATAAAAACCACTAAATTAAACCATAACACAACAGCTAAATGACTAAACTTAAGGAAAAAAAAAGATAAACAAACTCCTTTATCATCCAGGTGTTGTTGAAGTTGTGAGAAAAATTGACTTCACATAAATCCTGGTGGTAGTATAAATGAACTACTTTGGAGAAATCTAAAGCAGTATATACTAAAGCAGAATATATACCCTATGTTTCAAGAATCTTACATGTTTTTATATTTATAATTAATCTAAGCATTTCTTTTTTTGCACCCTTTTTGCATTTAACCTGGATTTATTTGTGTTTTTTATTTAATCATAAATTCACATAAAACTTAAAATTTGTCCAAAATATTAGTCTGGCAGTTCTAAAACTTTTCTACTGATCACCGTTAAATTTGTTTCAGGCAATTGCAGCATCCACTTAAGGGCAGGGAAAGTGTTCTATGTAACAATAAAATGGTAAATATGTCATTATATATTTGTTGAAACCCATAGCATGTATAGCACCAATAATAAACTCTAGGACAAACTATGAATGTTAGGTGATGAAGTGTTAGTATAGGTAAATTAATTGTAACAAATACATCAGTCTGGTGCTGGATATAGATAAAGAAGGAAGTTATTATGTGTAAAGATGGGAGACAAATGGGAAATATCTATACTTTCCACTGACTTTTGCTATGAATTGAAAACTGTGCTAAAAGTAGTGTATGTGTATATATATATGATATTGAAATCAAAATAGATATGAACCAATGGAATAGAATAGAAATACAAAGACAAACCCAAATAAATACAGTCATCTGATACTCGACAAGGGTGCCAAAAACACATTGGGGAAAAGAGTCTTTTTAAAGCAATGGTGCAAGGAAAACTGGATATCTGTTTGCAAAACAATGAAACTAAAGCCTTACCCTTCATCCTTCACAAAAAGCAGCTCAAAGTGGACCAAAGACCTAGAAATTAGACCAGAAGTTTTACAACTGCTAGAAGAAAACATGGGCTTAACGCTCCAACTCAAGCACCAACTTTCTTAATAAGCTTAAGAAATAAAACCAGGGATCAATAAGTAAGAGGGCATTAAAAAAACTTCTGTGGAGCAAAAGAAACAGTTAAGAGTATGAAGAGAGAACCTACATAATGTGAGAACATCTAAACAGTGACTCTTCCAACAGGGGATTAATAATCAGAATATAAAAACAACACAAAATTTAACATTAAAAAATCAATTAAAAGAGAACTAAGTGGATGTTTCTCAAAAAAGTGCAGATGACTAACAAATATATATATGTAGTTATATAAATATGTAAATATAAATAAACATATAAAAATATATATAAAACTTCAATATCGCTAGCAATCAGGGAAATACAAATCAAAATTATAGTGAGCTTTCATTTCACTAGATAGATGTTGCAAGTTAGGTTTTTTGTTTGTTTGTTTGTTTGTTTGTTTTTTGGTATTGGGGATTGAACACAGGGCTTTGAGCATGCAAAGCAAGCATTCTACCAACTGAACTATATTCCCAGCCCCAGATGATGATTGCCAGTTAGAATGGCAATCATGAAGAATACAAATAATAATAAATGCTGGCAAGGATTTTGGGAAAAGGTACACTCATCCATTGTGGGTGGAGGTGAAAATTAGTACAACCTCTTTGGAAAGCAGTATAGAAATTTCTCAAATTATTAGAATAATCACCATATGACTCAGCTTTCAACTCCTTGACATTTATCTAGAATTAAATCAGCATACCATAGTGATTCATAAATATCAATATTCACAGTAGTGCAACTTGTAATAGTCAAGTTATGGAACTGCTTCAGTTATCTGTCAATAAACAAATGGATAAAGAAAATGGGATATTATGCAAATTAAAATTTACAAAGCCACAAAGAATGAAATTATGACATTTGTTGGTAAATGGATGGAAATAAAGAACATCATTTGAAGTAAAATAATCTAGACTCAGAAAGTCAAGGGTCAAATAGTGTTTTTCATATATAGAAGCCAAAAAGAAAAAAAACAAAAAACTAAAAATGGGCTGGACACAGTGGCTCATGCCTAATAATCCCAGTGGCTCAAGAGGCTGAGACAGGAGGATTGCAAGTTCAAAGACAGCCCCAGAAACTTGGTGAGACACTAAGTAACTTAGCGAGAACCAGTTCCACAATAAAATAAAAAAAGGGACTAGAAATGTGGCTCAGTGGTTAAGTGGTCCTGTGTTCAATCCCCAAGTAACAACAAAATAAAGTTTTTTTAAAGCATTCTCTTTTTTTAACCTTTATTCTATTTATTTACTTTTATGTGGTGCTGAGGAACGAACCCAGTGCCTCACATATGCTACGCAAGTGTTCTACCACTGGAGTAATGAAAATTGCATCTATGACATCTAAAACTATAACTTTTGAAACAGGTCTCAAGATTTTCAGTCTTCCATTATTTTTGATCTGAGCTTTAAGGAACATGAATTTATTTAAAATCAAATTGTATAAAATATTCTTTGTTGCTAGACAATTATATCACTTGCCTCTATGATGACAGAAAATTTTATTTCTTGGCACCTATATAAAAGTAAGCTTTTATATTGCTCTGTCTTTTATTAAACTTAAATGAAAAGTGAAATTTTATATTCCAATATAATATTAAAATGCCTTATTTGTTCTAATTTATTGAATGATTAACTTTTTAAAAAGTGATGGAATGATCCTTTAATATCTACATTTAATTTTATTTTTTTACTGAATTATAATAAATAAATTTATTTACCTTAATGGTATTGAATTTTTCCTTGTTGTGACATTAGAGCAGAAAAAAAGTAGAAATAATATAGCTCCTTAAGTTCACATTACTTAGATTCAGAAAATTTTTGTTATTTGTTCATCTTTATAGACAGATTTTTCTGTTTCTCCTAGAGATTTTTTTTTATCTATACTTTTGCCCTAAAAATGAGTAGACAATGTGTTAGATTCCCCAAAACTGTTTTTTTTTTCTCTATATGAGTTAATTTTTTCAGAATTTTCGTTAGAGGGATATAAAGCTGACAATTAAAATTGTACTTAGTAAAATTTTGACATAAAAATTAGAAAATCAACGATGGAGATTAATCAAGTGTAAACTTAAAAACTAAACCTCATGTACATTTTTTGATTTAAAACTTTAGTGCTATAAATAGTTTATGGTAAATACAAATACTAAATACATATGTGTCTTTGTAAATAAATATGTGTGAATACATACTATCCATAGGTCTCTGAACTATAGTCATAGTAAAGCCATTGCATATATATATATATATATATATATAGTTTATAATAATATTATACACACACAAAAGTTTTAATAGTGTTTCATTGGATTAGATTATAAACAGAATTGAGGAAGGAGAAATATTGGGCATTTGAAAGGTCACACTACAACAGGATTTAAAAACTGGTATGTCATACACAAAATCACATTTAGTAGTGAAAAAAAGGATATATTCATAAGATCAAGAGGTGTTTAAAGTAAGTAAAGTAATACAATGAATTATAGACTATCAGAGTTTTTTATTTAATTTAAAATGATATTATTAATTATGTTAAAAGTGTATTAATTGCCAAGTGAATAAATAACTCTTCAGACAAACTACTATGTGTAGTACAATGAAGATTTGAAGAAAATCACATATTCAAACACACACACACACACACACACACACCCCACACCACCCACACACAAACCAATAAAGTAATCAAGACAATTCTGAACAGGAACATAGATATTGCAGATACACAATGGTTCTCCATATATGGAAAACTGGGCCACCAGAAGATGATGATAATGACATTAACAGCAATTATAATAACAAAGAGCATGTTATCTGCTATTAAAAGTAAACATCACTGAAAAGCAATAAAGAACTAAAAAATACTGAAAATCAAAATAGCTCATTTAGTGTTAAGTTTTTTTGAGTTATTTATATATCCTGGAAATTAATGCTCTGAAGTGAAGATGGCAAAGATTTTCTCCCATTCTGCAGGCTCTCTCTTCACTTTCTTGATTGTTTCCTTTGCTGAGATGAAGCTTTTTAGTGTGATTCCATTTCATTTGTTGATTGTTGATTTTATTTCTTGTGGTTTTAGGAGTCTTGTTAAGGAAAGTCAATTCCTAAGCCAACATAAAATAGATTTGGGCTTACTTTTTCTTTTATTAGATGCAGGGTCTCTGGTCTTATGCCTAGGTCTTTGATCCACTTTGACTTGAATTTTATGCAGAGTGAGAGATAAGATTTTAATTTCATTTTTCTGCCTATGGAATGTCAGTTTTCCCAGCACCATTTGTTGAAGAGACTATCTTTTCTCCAATATATAGTTTTTGATATGTTTGTCTAGTATGAGATAACTGTATTTATATGGGTTTGTCTCTGTGCCTTGTATTGTGTACCATTTGTCAACATGTCTGTTTTGGTGCCAATACTGTGCTGTTTTTATTACTATAGCTCTAGAGTATAATTTGAGGTCTGGTATTGTGATGTCTCCTGCTTCAATTTTCTTATTAAGGATTTCTTTGGCTATTCTGGTCCCCTTATTTTTTCCATGAATTTCCTGAGTGTTTTTTTGTATTTATATGAAGAATGCCATTAGAATTTTAATAGGAATTGCATTAAATCTGTATATCACTTTTGGTAATATGGCCATTTTGATAATATTAATTTTATCTATCCAAGAACATGGGAGATCTTTCTATCTTCTAAGGTCTTCCTCAAAATAATTCAATCAATATATGGGCAAAGGAATTGAACAGTCACTTCACATAAGAAATACAATTGGTCAACAAATATATGAAGAAATGTTCAACATCACTAGAAATTAGAGACATGCAAATTAAAACTACACTGAGATTTTATCTTGATCCAATTAGAGTGGCAATTATCAAGAATACAAATAACAATAAATGTTGGTGAGGATGTGGAGGAAAAGGTACACTCATGCATTGCTAGTAGGACTTCAAATTGATGAAAACATTCTGAAAAGCATATGGAGATTCCTCAGAAAACTTGATATGGAACCACCATTTGACCCAGTTATCATCTCTACTCAGTTTATACCAAAAAGAGTTAAAATCAGCATACTATGATGATGCTACCACATCAATATTTATAGCAGCTCAATTCACAATAGCTAAAGTATGAGACCAGCCTAGGTGCCCTTAAAC
Source organism: Urocitellus parryii (assembly GCF_045843805.1). NCBI lineage: Eukaryota > Metazoa > Chordata > Mammalia > Rodentia > Sciuridae > Urocitellus > Urocitellus parryii. The sequence continues at coordinate 61,175,117 of NC_135540.1, forward strand.
AGATGAATGGAGCAAGAAAATGTGTATACATCATTTGACCCAGGTATCTCTCTCCTCAGTCTATACCCAAAGGACATAAAAACAACATACTACAGGGACACAGTCACATCAATGTTTATAGCAGCATAAGTCACAATAGCTAAACTGTGGAACCAACCTAGATGCCCTTCAGTAGATGAATATATTTAAGAAATGTGGCTTATATACACAATGAAATATTAAAGGAGAATAAAATCATGGCATTTGCAGGTAAATGGATGGAGTTAGAGAAGATAATGCTAAGTAAAATTAGCCAATCCCCCAAACCAAATGCCAAATGTTTTCTCTAATATAAGGAGGCTGATTCATAGTGGGATAGGAAGAGGGTGCATGGGAGAAATAGACGAACTCTAGAGGGGTTGGAGGGGAAGGGAGGGGGTATCGGGTTAGAAATGATGGTGGAATGTGAAGATCACTACTAGCCAAAGTACATGTATGAAGACACAAATAGGTGTGAATATACTTTGCATACAACCAGAGATATGAAAAATTGTGCTCTATATGTGTAATAAGAATTGTAATGCATTCCACTGTCATATATAGATAAAAAAATAAAAGAAAATGTGGAATATATTCATAATGAAATATTACTCAGCTATAATGATAAATAAAATTATGGCATTTGCTGATAAATGGATGAAACTGGAGACTAGCATGCTAAGTAAAATAAGCTAATCCCCCCAAACCAAAGACTGAATGTTCTCTGTCATATGTGGATGCTAACACATTAAAATAAGGGGTGGTTTAGGGAAAAATAGAAATACTTTTGCATTAGACAAAGGGAAATGAAGGAAAGTGAGTGGGATTGGGAGTGGGAAAATTAGTAGAATGAATTGTACATTTGTTTCCTATGTTTTACATGTAGTTCATATATGAATATACAACCAATGTAATTCCATATCATGTACACCAGAAGTATGGGAAGTTGTACTTCATATATGGATAATATGTCAAAGTACACTCTGTGTAAAAAAAAACAAATAAAATAATAATAATAAAAGAAAAATAGCTCATTTGAAAATAATAGTCATAAATTGAACAATATCCCTATAGTATGTGTTTGAAAATTAGAAACAAATAGAACCTCATAAATATCCAGATATGGATCTATGGAAATAAAAAATTAAAAATAACAACAACCAAGCAATTCTTAGAGTAAATAATTCATGTTAACCCTTTCTTGTCCTCTATAAAATGAAAATAAAGAAAGAAAATAGAGCATTCTCTATTGAGTTTTTAGTGAACACATTTTTTCCTGCTGAAGTAAAAATTTCAAATATATGGCAATATTGAATGCACACTGTTTTCTTCTTTTATTATAAACCCACTGAAAGATTTCAGCAAGCCAGCTGATTTATAAGTCCAAATTAAATGCTCAAACATGGAAGGAAGGAAATAAAAATACTGGCAAAAATCAATTAAATCCATCCATGTAGAGAACAACAAATGAGAAGCAACTATGGACTTTGGTTCCAAGACAAAATGCTAGAAAATGCATTAACAATTATTACTTGAGGAATTTTGACTTCTGAGTTACATCGCTCCACTTATTTGGGACTACTGTTGAGTTAGTTCAGTCATGAAGAACCCTTTTATGGTCCAGTGAATCTTGTCCTGTGGCCAACCAGCTAAGCAACCTTCCTGTAAGAAAAAAAAAATAAGAGAGAAGTTAGAATTTTCTCCAAAGTTCTATTATGTGGGTAGCATAGCTTGAATCTTTCACTTTTCTACAAGCCTTACAAGAATAATAATGAAAAGAAGAAGAAAAGAAGAAGAAGGAGGGGGAGGAGGAGGAGGAGAAGGAGGAAGAGGAGAAGGAGGAGGAGGAAGAGGAGGAGAAGGAGGAGGAGGAGGAGGAGGAGAAGGAGGAGGAGGAGGAGGAGGAAGAGGAGGAGAAGGAGGAGGAGGAGGAGGAGGAGAAGGAGGAGGAGGAGGAGGAGGAAGAGGAGGAGAAGGAGGAGGAGGAGGAGGAGGAGCAAGAGGAGGAGGAGGAAGAGGAGGAGGAGGAGGAGGAGGAGGATAGGATTTGGCAGTAGCTGCCTTTCAATTCCAAGTATTTGTGTTCTTTTTCTCAAGAAATTTAATAATCAGGAGGCAGAGTGACTGGTTCCATTGAGGAAAACCATCTGTAATACATTGATTATGTTTTGTTCTTCTTCATTGTGTTAAGCCAGCTATTATCCCTGTGCATTGTAGAGCCTTCCTTCTAAGAGTGATCTGAGGACCATTGCCATTGCATTACCTGGGAATGGGCTAAAATGCAGAAACTCTAACCCTTTTTAGACATACTAACATTTTAAAAAGCTCACAGATAATTAGTACTGGTGAAAGTTTGTGGGATAGTTTTTGGTAAGACCTAGAGATGAATAATTCAGTGGTTGATAATAAAAACCATTAAAATTGATCAAATCAAGACATAAATTCACAGCTATGGTGCCACCTTTGAGGGTAAATTTAGTCTCTATTCTATTTTCTATCTTAAATTAAGCTCAAGTTTAGTTCATATGGCTCACCAGAGAATGGTTCATAATAGTACCACTGAATTCAATAAAATATTCTAGATTTCATCTCATGATTAAATTACATTGAATGAATCATGGTGCTAAATGAAAAAAATACATTAACTTTTATTAAAGTTGTAGAAAATTAAAATGCAAAATCTTGCCTTTCCAATTTCTTAGTTTCTTTCTTTCTTTTTTAATTTTTAGATAGACACAAAACCTTTATTTTATTTATTTATATGGTGCTGAGAATCAAACCCAGTGCCTCACGCATGGAAGGCAAGGGATTTACCACTGAGTCACAACTACAGCCCCAGTTTCTTTTGTTTTAGGTAGAGGAGTTTTCAACTTGATAACTTGATATTTTCCCTCAAACAGTATATGAAGCCCAGGATACACATAAATGAAAGTAACATTGTCATCACCATTTTCATTGAAATTACATATCTCCAATTACAAACTTGTAAAACTCAATAATAAACATATGTGCAATAAAATTTCAAAACCAAAGATCACATCCAATGAAAGCGTTTTGTGAAAGTAGTGGTGACCTTCTCACACTGATTGTGAAAGAAATAGAACTTAGCAAAGACTGTGCTATTTAAACAGGAGAAACATGAAAGAAAACAAAATGTTCTTTCTGCTTTAATAGCATGTTAATTGGTAATACCATGAGGACTTCCACAGGCAATATTTTGAGGATGCTTGATATTACTTTAGCTCTGACACCAGAGGAATGGTCACAGCTAGTGATACCATCTTGGAGGTCAGGAATGTTTCCTTTTCCCCCCACTGTTGAAGAATAAACACCCTAGAAATGCCTAAGCAAGCATAAAAAGCAAGTTTTCTTTAAGAAAAGAGAAATGGACAACACACTTCTCTACAGAGAATGGAGCCCACAGCTGGGTGTCCAAAAAGAGGAAGTGTGTCTGGCTCTATTATAGATCCTAGAATCCAGTTTCTTTTGTCTTAGGTAGACAAAATCATTGCCTTCTTTTTCTTCTTCCTGTAAATGCCTAATGGCAAGAAAGAGCAGGCTCACATTGGATAATCCTTAGCAACCCATTGTGCCAGGAAGTGTGATCTCAGAGGTTAACTGTGAGCAACCCTTTGGCTTTTCTTTGATAAGCAGCCCTCAGCCTATTGACCCCCCCAACATCCGTTAACTGCATTCGCCCCTTGACTCAGTTTGTTGTGATATATCCTGTCCACTCAGGCAAGGTAGGACTACAGGCAGTTTGCTTTTTGGCAAAGAAAGCTTGCAGGGAGTCAGTACAGTGGTCTTGTTTTATAGATGCTTCCTTAACCACATGTTCCCACTACACTCATCTATCTGTCCCATTATACTAGTATTGGACTATTAAGTTACAGAAAGCAGTTTAACTATGCTTGGTATATACCTAATAATATGTCTGTATATGTACATATATTATGATAATGCATACTATGTAAGTATATATTGTATATGAGAGCTTTTTTTTTTTGATTTTATAGTAAGGATTAGGAAACACCACCTTTGCTGTGTTAAATCCTATTTCTCTTATTTTTGTTTGAGCTGCATCCAGAATCCTTTGTACTATGTTGTGCTATGAGAAGCTCAAAGACAAAAAATGACCCATTCCCAATAATTGTGCCTAGAAAATCTGCCTCAAGGAAACAGATTTTATTGAAGACTGAGAGTGAACCCTCTAAAAATAACAAGTAAAATAAAGGTAATGAGAAACCTTAAGAATTGAATGAATAAGGAATACAAACACATGCACACATAGAGTGGGAGTAAACACTGAAAGGGAAAAAATAAATATTTCTTTAAGAAAAGGTTAAAAATGTAGTGGCTAGAAATACATGAAAACTAAAAACAAAATACTCGTAAGTGTTGCTAAAGATGGGGCTAAAAACCACTAAGGTAAATGGTACTAAGTCAGAGAGGCTGTGAGGCCCAACATTGTTTAACAAAGTTAATGTCTTAGTGATCAGACCAGAGCAGTTCACTTAAAGGAAAGCTGTATCAAGAAAATCGATTAAGAGATGTACTCTGAAACTGATAGAGAGGAAGTTGATTATAAGAGCAATTGAGGAAGCTCTTATATCATTTAGACTGCTAACGTGGGTGATTAGACATCATATGAAATGATTTGATGAAAGTTCAGAGATAGTGACAGTTTTATTCAGTTAAGGAGGTATGTATGGTCAGGGAGTCTTCCCAATTACAGAATTTGATGTGTGTGTGTCAGGAGAAAGGGTTCATTTTGTTAAGGAAGTCATCCCAGACCTTGATTAGAAATTGGGTAGGTAATCTATTGAATGAATTACTATGAAAAGAAAGTAAGAGTCAGTTGCATTTGTTTAAAAAATGAATGGGTTGGCAAGCTCATAATTATTCACCTTCTTTCCTTACAAAGGAGAATTTGCAGGGAAACATGTAAAAGAGTCTGTTAGAATAAAAACAATAAAGTCCTGGCTCAAGGCAAAGAGAAATATCAATATAAAATGACACTCAGATGTAGAAAATTTATTGTTTTCTTCTTTTAGAAGAGATATTTCTATGGTTTGGATATCAGGTTTCCACAAAAGTTCATATGTGAGACAATGCCAAAATGTTCAGAGATGAAATGACTAGATCCAGAAAGCTGTAAACCAATCTGTATAATAATCCCTTTGAACTGATTAATTGGGTGGGTGGCAACTGTAGATGAGTAGGGTGTAACTGGTAAGGTAAGCCTCTGGAGGCTTGCCTTTGGAATGTGTATTTTATGCTTGTGAACTGAGAGCTCTCTGCTTCCCTGCTCCCAAAAAAGAAGGAGCTATCCCCTCCCTCATTCTTCTACAGTGATATTCTGCCTCCTCTCAGGCCCAGAGTAATGAAATAGGCTAAATACACACTACATCTCTAAAATCACAAGCCAACATACATTTTCCTCCTCTAAATTGTTCATGTCAGGTGTTTTGGTAACAGTGATGCAAAACTGACTAAAACAGAAACCAAATTAAAGAAAAAGGATAGAATATTTCACAATTCAAGTGGACATGTTTGAAAGGATTAGAGGAAGTATTGGAAAGGAGTACTTAGAAACCAACAGAAAAGTTAGTTAGAAACCTGGAAAATTTAAATTCTGATGATGGAAGAAATGGAAGCCATGGCACAGAACTCCTTGGTCTTCAGTGGGAATATTGGAATAATTACAACAGCAGTTTGAGTTTTCTGCTTGGAGCTGTTTCTTCAACTTGACACTGTGGTGTTGCAATCCTAGAAGGAAGGATTCATTAATAGCTGGCATATACACTGTGATACAGGTATAAAGAACACTTAGAGTCCTAATGGAGATAAAGAAGTAAAGAATAGGAAGAATTGTATTTTCAATAGAATACAAATAGGCTTGAGTGGAGAGTGTTAAGACAGAGATATTATGTTGTGAAGAGAGACTGACCAGACACACAAAAAAAACAGATAATCAATAATCACAAAATGGAATGTCTCTGAAAGATCTAATTTACACAGCATATGTTATGCACAACCTACCTCATGCAGAATTTTACAAAGTAATTCTCCTTTTGTAGATTACAGCTGGCAATGGCATTATGGGTACATTATGCATTGGAGGTCCAATTAATTCCATCTTAGCCTTTGCTGTATAATTAACTAATCTCAAATAAGAATTATACTTTTAGGTTTCTAGATTGCTGAGATGCAGATCACAGGCCTTTATTTAAATGGACTTCAAATTCTCTCAGGGAGACAAGTATAAACCTAGCTTTGGCAATTTTTTATTTTTTGTTGACATTATATTGGTCAGTGGAGTAGGGAAATGTACTTCTCCATTTTGTAGGGTGAGGAAACAAAAATTTAAAAATTATCTGTGTTCTCTAAATATTGAAGAAGTAAAGATGTATTTTACATTAGTATAAGCTGAATATATTTTGGGAAAGTTTATATCACACTCGAAAATTTAGGAATATAGAACTTAATAATTTCGTTGTAATTTGATATGAAATATTTACTTGAAAATAACTCAATTAATGTGAATATTATAATACTCCATTGAAGTGGAAAAATATTAAGAATGTTGTCATAATATATTGTATTAGAATTTCCAGCTAATTGCAATATAAAGGAATAAAATTATACCATTTAAAAAGTGACAGAAAATTACATTAGCTTGCAAAATTATAAGAAAATTAATTTATTTGATCATATATATAAAATAATATTAAATAATTATTAAGAAACAACTTACAACAGACACTATTATGGCAATATGTAAAAACGTGGATGTGTAACCAATGTGATTCTGCAATCTGTATACGGGGTAAAAATGGGAGTTCATAACCCACTTGAATCAAATGTATGAAATATGATATGTCAAGAACTATGTAATGTTTTGAACAACTAATAATAAAAAATAAAAATAATAAACTATAAAAAAGAAACAACTTTGAGTCAATAACAAATATTACTAAAGTGAGCAGAAGTAATATACCAGTATATTAGCTTACATTTCTTCAAAGTGTTATGATATGTAACAAAACATTTTCTCATTCCCTATATTCACAAGTCCATTAATTATCCCTGTAAACAAATGTGCAGTATATATGTGAAAAGAACAAGAAGCATGTTAAAGAAAATAAATGAACTCTTGAATAAACAGACAGATATTTTCTTGTATGAGGAAAAACCTTGACAGATTAATGGTCATATACGATGGAACTTAAGCAGCATAGATTTTTTCTAACAAAAATATAACATGTAGAAAAGAATCTGTATTTGAGGCTACTACTTCTTTTAGTTTAAGGTAGTCTAACATAGTTCTTCATGAGCCATTCAGATTTTATAAGGGAAAGAACAGACTAATAAATTCAGTGAGGGTATGTTGAGACCAGTGCTCCATATCTGTAGAATTGCTCTTTTTCACTATCCCCAAATGTGATATTGTTTGCAATTTACTATCTTATCTGAGGATAGGAGGTAGTTCTAGACACTGAAATTAGTGCTTCTTCTAACTGCTAGGTAAATAAGTCCACATCAACTACACATTCATGGATTGGGGAAAGGAACACTGTGTTGCTTTTGTTCTGGTGAATTCATTGTGAACTGAACTTAATACAGAAATCCATTTATTCATTCATTGGTTCACATGTGCTCTGACCTGACTATGAGTGTAGTTTTAATGATGTGCTGAGTCTTTGAGTATCAATATCGTATTTGAAATAGAAAAATTTATTTCCCTTAGTTTACATTACAAAAATAAAGCTCATAATTTTCTTGGAAAAAGGACTGCTTAATCCTTAACAAATATTTTTGATTGCTATAAACCAGACTCTTGTAATGTATGAATATTAGGTAGCCAGTGTGTTTGGGTATAAATACCAGCTTAAAACTGGAAACTACACAAGGCTCCCTCAACCTCTGATTATCCATCTTCAATTAATTTGAGTCCTATATATTAATCAATAATTTTGCTGTATGCCTATGTATCCTGCCCTTATTCTGTTATCATAGTCATAGTGCTCTCGGGTCCATTTTTTGACATTTCTCATTGCTTCTGGTTTTTAAAAATCAACACCTGAATCCAATTATTTAAGGGAGTTTTATCTAGATTATACTAAGAGTGGCTAGAGTTCCGTAACAGTATCTTCCACTGTCATCTTTAGCCCGAAAGGACAGCCCTCACGGGGTTGTTCAAAGAGTTCCGGCAGGTTCCTTATTATCTTATTAAAAGGAGTATTTTCTAGACTGTCTACAGGCATATAACCTCTTTCAGCTATAGTTTTATACGTCATAGCACACTCACCCTGAGCTTTTGGTTGCCTTTCTCCATAATGTGCTATAGCTACTCTGGTCATTTTTCTTCACTTTCACATGAATTTATGCTTTTCTCAGAACTTCTAGTAGGAAGCCAAGGAATGTATTAGGAATAGTTCATAGTCATGTGTTCCATCCTCTGGAACAATAAGGTCACATTCCCATATCGATAAACTCTTCTTTATACAACTTTGTTTTCTTGTCCTCTTGAGTTTGTACCCCCACAATACAATCTTATATTTGTTCATTCTGCCGGAAGTGTCTACAGAGCTTTGGTGTATAATTCCCTTTCTTCTTCTTTTTTAATATTTATTTTTTAGTTGTAGTTGGACACAATACTTTTATTTTATTTATTTATTTTTAGGTGGTGCTGAGGACCTCGTATGTGCTAGGTGAGCACTCTACCACTGAGCCACAGCCACAGCCCAATTCTCTTTCTTCTTGAGCATATCTGATTATCTCAGAGAAGTATAGAAGACTTAGCCCTAGTCTTTTGATGGCAACAGGGGGCAGATCCTAAGAAAATATGTGTTGCTTGGCGAGACATAGTTCTCTGCATCAATCATCATCAAGAGTATATACAACAGAATGCTTTACCAAGGTGAAAGGTATTATGTCCACAAACTGAGAACATTTGGTAAATCTGGGTTGCTGCAAGAGCAGAAAGGAACACATTTCAGGGTCCCATGACCTTGGCACAGAGGACCTTCTATGGCTGAAAATCCAGTGTTCTCAGGGGTTCTGTTATTCTTCTAAAAATACAGGACATGACACTCAGCTTATTCTACAGAATAAAAACTCTCTGGCTGTTTCCCTTAGCTTTTAATATGTGATTAATCTCTCTCAGATTCTCTTTTTTCTTTCTTGAACAATTTTACCTGCCCCCACCCTAGAAGCAGCCATTTGATAGGATTTCCCTTATGCTTTCAATTTGGCATATTGCTCAAACTTGCTTTTATAATGCACTTAACAGTGCATTCTGAAATGATCTCTTCCCATCTCTTCCCATGTCACCTTTAAGTAAAATTTAATGATTTCACTGCTGTCAATAGCTTTATGAACTCCACGAACTCACCAGAGATATGTTCGTCATTTGCATACGCAGTTGAAAAATCTCATTTTCCATATATGCTCAAGTATTGAAATCGGCTTCTTCCGTCTATTTTGGGGGACACATCATATAGGTTAGTTCTATGAGGGATGTATTACGTATAGGAGGTTTATTATAATGTGCTTTTCTCTTTAACACCATGGGTTGAGAAGAACACGGTATCAGTGGAGAGAAGATGGAATGTGTTGCAGTCATAATACCAGAGTCAGCAGATCTATGTGTAGCTCCAGTGATTATGACTGCAGAGTTATCCCAAAATAGGAAAATGGAGATAGGCTCCTTACGTCAGTGGTCAGCTGTAATCAGTCACTGTGGTGACCAGTAATTGAACATTGCTCTGGGAAGGCAGCATGAATCTGAGAGATTATCCTTAGACAAGAAAAATTTCCAAACTACAAGCATTCAGTAATAAACAGTCCCAATACACGGAAGAAGGAGTGTAGTGCTTTATTCTTGCTTGTATTGTGAATGTATTAAATATTATTTATTTGATCCTTTAATCACATATGCCTTAAATGACATCTACTCTCATGTTTCTTATACTTGGTATAAGACATACTCTTTACAGTTCTCTAAATATACACAAATGATATGCTCAAATTTCCATACTTTTCATGTATTTTAATTGAGTACAAGTGTTTTGTTATTCTTTAAAGTCTTAAGTGGGATGTATTAAAGGCAGAAGCTATTATTTTACTACTCATTAAGTCAGTCTTACCATTTACTCATAAGAGTCTCATTCTGAGGAAATATTTTTAAGTGTATTGTTCATTCATTTTTTAAAAAATCTTTTGTCTCCTATTATAAAAGTATAAAATATAATATAGTCAATATTGACCATTTGGCATTTTTATTTTACTACTTATACCTCTCCCTGTTTACCCAAACACACAATCATTATTATAATCATACAAAATTATTTACAAACTCCCAATAAAAATTAAAAAGGAAAGCAAACAAACAATTGAAGTACATGTCTTGAAACTGCTCCTTCCTAAACCTTTTGATCTTTGCACATGTACACTACAAAGAATGATTGCAAATATAATGGCCCAATTTCTTACCTACCATTCAGTTTTCAATTTATTAGGGTGTGCTCCTACTCCCACTAACCTACTAAAATCATGTAATATGTTCACTTTGGTAGGTGGTAGTTTTCTCCAGAGAAACAGAAATAGTAAAAAATCTCATTAAATAAATCTCATTATATAAATTTATTCACACACACACAAACACATATATATCAGGATAAACACACACATACACACACACACACACACACACACACACACACACACACACACTTTGGAAACCTGTATAGGAGATTTTTTTTTTCTAAGATATTGACTCATGCAATTATAGAGACAGAAGTCTCAAGAACTACCCAGGAAATCCAATGATATATTTCAAAGACTTGAGAACTATCAGTACCAAAGTCAGGGATGATTAGTGACTCAGTTCAAATAAGCAGAGTTAATTAGGCCTTTTCTGACCTTTGTGTCCTATCCAGGCTTTAGTGGATTAGATGATGCCTACCAGTAATAGAGAAGGCCATCTGCTTTACTAAATGCACCAATTCATATGCAACACAAATCTCCTCTGGAAATATTGTTTAATAAATACTTGGGTGATCTATGGTCCAGTCAAATAAACATAAAATTAACTATCGAGTTCACCAAGTTACACTGCCAAATGCGTATGTTATTTTCACTTCTTACCTTCCAATGTCTCCAATTAGCAAAATCTTGCTTAACAACTATTTTCTTCTATAAATAGTTTCTCTCTCTTTCTATGGCAAAACAAAATCTATTTTTTCTACTACTTTTTTAAACAGGGTCTATTTTGCAGATTTTTAAAATCCTTAATATATGTAGGGGATTCATGTGTTAGTCTAAAGTAAAATAAAGTAAAACAGAACACATACAATAAACTAATGAAATTTTAAAAATCAGACCAAAAATAAAATAATAAAACAATAACAATATATTCTTACAAGCACTTATTATTTACCAGGCAGCTTATTAAGTGACTCTATACAGATTCTTTTATGTGAACTTCACAACTCCATTAAATAGATGTTTTCATCATCTAAATTAGAAACCAAGGAAGTCAAGACAGAGTTCAACCAGTTCAAGCTTTTCTTTTTCTTCTGTTTCAATTCTTTCCCTGTGAACTCAACCACTTCTACAATTTTAAATTTCATGTTCAGGTCACAAGACTAATACTATGGTTTGGATCTAAGGTTTCTCCCAAAAACTCACATATGACACCATGCGAGAGGATTCATAGAGGAAATAATTGGGTTGTGAGAGCCTTAACCCAATCAGTGAATTAATCACTTGATGAGATTAATTGAGTGGTAATTGAAGGCAGGTGGGGCATGGAGGACATGGCTTTGGGGGATACATTTGTATCTGGCAAGTGGAGATCTCTTTCTCTGTTTTGTGCTCATCATGTGATCTGCTTCCTTCTGCCACACTTTTCCACATGATATCCTGCCTCACCTGGAGCCCGGAGCAATGGAGCTGGCTTTCTATGGATTGAGATCTCTGAAACGGTGAGCCCTTGAATGAACTTTGTTTCCTCTTCAGTTGTTCTGTTCAGATCCTTAATTACAGCAGTAAAAACCTGACTAAAACAACTTCTAAAACTTTGTCTTCTTCACAGACTTTTCTATTTTATTCAACACATTTGAATATATCTTTTACATAGAAACTCAGTTACCAACTGCACTTATATTAAAGAAAATTTCCAAATCTAAGCTGTAATAAGAGCATCTAATAACTTCCAGACTCCCACCCCCGCTTCTCAGGTATTCTACCTCTAAGGAGATGTTTAGTTCAAAACACTGGTTGGTGTTCATCCATTGTTCTTCCCTACCACATCAACAATGTCCAATATCAAGTGATGTTGAGCCTACTACATACATTATGGATTTGTCTCTTACTTAATTTCCACAGAAAATATCAACATCTTGGTCAAAACAGCAACTATCACTCACCTGAATAAATATAAAAGTCTGCCCCATCTTTGAGTCATCCCCACATGTCCATGCATCAGCCAGAAAGTAAGTCCTTTATAACAGGAAAATATGACTATACAAAATATGACTATAAACTCCTTGATGACCAATTCATTTATTTAGCCTCAGGAAACTGCACGAATGCTCCCTTGTGCTGAGGATCTTTTTACTCTGTAGTGCACCTGACTGCTCCTGGAAATGTTTTGGCTTTAGTTTGATTCTTATTTTTTTTTCTCTATGATCTTTATTTCCTATCCCATATTCCTCCCCTTAATTTAAATTATAACCCTGTCCCATACTTCCTCATAACATCGTATCATCAATGTTCATATACTATGGATGATATTTTGTCATGTCCCTAGATTCCTATATTTTATGATTGTGCTAGTTTGAACTTCAAGATGGTAAGCCTCTTTCATCATGTCCCTGTTTCCTACAGAAGAAGAAGGTGGACCAAAGGGAGTTGTTTACTTTTTAATTTCAACAACAATGAAGAAACCAGCCAGGTGTGGTGGTACACACCCGAAATCCCTGCAGCTTCAGAGTCTGAGATGGGAGGATTGGGAGTTCAAAGCCAGCCTCAGCAAACATGAGGCACTAAACAATTCAGTGAAACCCTGTCTCTAAATAAAATACAAAATAGGGCTGAGGATGTGGCTCAGTGGTCAAGTGCCCTGAGTTCAATCTCTGGTAACCATCCCCCCAAAAAAGGAATGAAGAAACCATATAACAATCATATTGTATAAAGATGAATCTTTGCTGTCATAAAAATAATTTTGTTAGTTTATATATTTTTTAAATAATGTGAATAATTTTCCAAAAAATTCTTACTTTTTAGAATGACCCTACATTGTATATAGCAATTTTTTGATAATAATTTGTTAGCAATGATTCTTATTCGAGCATTAGCAATAAGGACCAATGAGGCAGTTTTGTTGCCATGAAAGCTTTTGTTTTGTCTATTTTTTTTTAATTTGGAGAAAATTAACTTTACAAGTATTGCTCAAAAAACTTAACCTGAAATCCAAATTAAAAGCAATAAATTCTCACTTTTTTTTTTCTTAGTAGTGCATTATCAATGTTAATTTCCTGGGTTTTTTGTTTATATTCTTTTTTATTCTTATTTCTTACATACATGACAATAGTGAAATGCATTACAATCATAATTATCCATTCACTGGACAATTTTTCATATCTATGTATATAAAGTATGTTCACTCCAAATTATGCCATTATACATGAGCTCTCTTATTTTTATTTTTTGCATTACAATTCTTAATACACCTTTATGCCACAATTTATCATATCTCTGTTTGTATATGAGGTATGTTGACACCAAATTCACATCTTCATATGTGTATTTTGTATAATGATGAGTGTCTCCTTCCACCATTCATGCTATTACCCTTCTCCCTCCCTTTCCCTCCCACCCCTATTCCCTATCTAGAGGTAATCTTTCTCCCTTGCTCTCCCTCCAAACCCCATTTTGAGTCACCCCCCCTTATATCAGAGAAGACATTTGGCATTTGTTTTTGGGGGGATTTGCTAATTTCACTTAGCATAATCTTCTCTAATGCCATCCATTTCCCTGCAAATGCCATGATCTTATTCTTTTTTATTTATTATTCCATTGTGTATGAATACCACATTTTTAATCCATTCATCCACTGAAGGACATCTAGGTTGGCTCCACAGTTTTGCAATTGTGAATTGTGCTGCTATAAACATTGATGTGGCTGTGTCCCTGTAGTATGCTGTTTTTAGGTCCTTTGGGTATAGTCCAAGAAGAGGAATATCTGGGTCAAATGGTGGTTCCATTCCCAGCTTTCAAAACAAAACAAAAACAAATAATCCAATCAATAAATGGGCCAAGGACCTGAACAGACACTTCTCAGAAGAGGATATACAATCAATCAACAAATATACGGAAAAAAATGTTCATCATCTCTAGCAATCAGAGAAATGCAAATTAAAACTACTCTAAGATATCATCTCACTCCAGTAAGAATGTCAGCTATTATGAAGACAAACAACAAGTGCTGGCGAGGATGCGGGGCAAAAAGGTACACTCACACAATTTAAATTGGTGCAGCCAATTTAAATTCTCACATTCTATTATTATTTTGCTTTATGATAATCTCTCAAACTCTATGATTGGTATATATAAGAAAACAGCTTCAGTTAAACATTTTTAGAACACTTTTTATGAGGCCAGGAGTTATATAGCTCATAACTGTTAAAATGTTTCACAGATTGCAGACATTACTCAGTACACATTTTAGCTTTTTAAATGATGTATTTTTATATTTTAACACAAGTGTTCCAAGATATTATCATTCAAATACAATTTCTAGCCAACATAAATATATTGATAGTATATTCTTTAAATGTGTGTTTACTAACATTTCTGTTGATCATTATGCTATAGTTATTACAAAAAAAGATACTAGATTATATTTAAAAACTCACAACAAAATTGAACTTTGATCATTAGCTGAAAATATTTTTGGAACATACTTTATATTTTATAGAATAACTCTTGGCTACATATTTACTTTGGCCTTTCAAGTTGCAAATTGCCTGAATCAGCTGGGAAAAAAAATAATCAATGAGTCTCCTGTGATATTAGTATAAGCACAAGAAAGGGTTTATGCCTTGCTGAAAGGAATGAAACCCCAAATTCCCCCAAACATTCGTCCTTTTGGAATCTGGTTATATAGTCCATGAATTTGTTACTCTTATTTCATGAAAGAACTTGTTTTTACTATTTGTGTTGTAGGAAAGAAAAGCTACCAAAACACAAATCAATGTTGTAACATATTCTACCCAAATGTGGTATTTAAATTCTTTGGAATACACAACCAAAACCCACAGTATATCAGCCTAAAACAACAACAACAATTAAAAGAAAAAAAAAACAAGTGTAGAGATGAGATTATAGATGTTTACTTGGCTTAGTGATATCTGTTCAAACATGTGTTTGTCTAAGATTTTTGTCTCTAAAGAAAAAACACTTTCTTTCATGTATTTTCTTTCAACTTAAGTTTTGATATAAATAAAATCCCTTAGTGGTAGTAAAACACATTGTTACAGCCTTGGGGCACAGTGAAATATTTAACTTTTACAAAATGTCTCCTGGAATATGAAAAGCAATAGCATTTAATAACAACTTATTAGGTTAACTTGGAAGAACAACAGCAGCAACAAAAACACTAGACCAGATAAAAGATAAAGTTTACTTTTCCACTAAAGCTATTACTATCAGAAATGCAAAGATGATCCATAAGGTTAACTCACTGAAGAAAAATGAAAGAATAAGTGAAATGGACAGCTCCCATTGTCCTCTTTTAAAGGTTAGTTTCATTTTGACATAATACCTCCTTTCATGTCACACTGATTCAATTGACTTTATGCAGTACAAATATCATTTGAAACGCTCCCTTTTTTATAAATACATGTGAAGTCTTCTTTTCAGAATAATTTATCTCTATTTAACTGGCGGTTATAAGTCAAAAATTCAAAATATTTTTATTAAAATCATCTCTTAGTAATTTTAATTTAAAATTTCCTGACTGATAATTGGAAAATATGCAGTACAATTAAACAAGTTATTATATATTCTTTGAGTAGTTCTTATAATTCTTACAAAAGGAAAATTTAACTGCATGTAAGTCCTGTCATCAAAAGTGCATGTAGTTATAGCTAAAATACATTTTTGCAAATTTTTTTTCAGAGACCAATTTCTGTGGTTACTGAGAAAATGTGGCAAATAAACAATAGTTAATTTAATATTCTTTGCATCATAATTATAATATATAAAAATAAATGTAATGTGCTTTCATATATACATTTGGTAAAGTTATGTAATGAATACATGTGAAGAATTTTAAAAAATGAAAAAATGGGAGATGTGAGACAAGAAATCTTGATGTCTATATCCCTAATCCACCTTTAACCCTTGCTCTGTGTCTTTACTTCCGGGTTTCTTAATCTTTTGATCCATGTTTTACTAATCTTGAAGAAGAAAGAGAGAGAGAGAGAGAGAGAGAGAGAGATATGAATGAGAGAAATTTCCACCCTATAAGGGATCTCCAAATGCTTTATTTAATATTTTTAAGAGGATCCTGCTATATATGACATATTTTTAAAAAGATATAAAACCAAAAAATAGTTAACTCATCAAATTAAACCACAGAGATAAAATATTATCATTTGTCTTTTTAAAAGTTTTTCAAAAGAGTAAATAATGTTTAAATGAGTTCAGTTCAACTAGAGTGTACTAGGCAGGCATTGCCTTGAATTGATATCTGAATCATCAATTCTAATAATGCTAACATAACATCTCCAAACTTTTAGCATAGCTTACTGAGTAGCTTTCAATTCCAATAACCACTGGTTTTATTTTAAAAAATATATTGGTGATTTGTTTAAATTTTCAACTTTTTGATGAAAATTTTTATAAACTACCTATATGTTGATTTTTGTATGTTTTTTTATTTCATGACCATTTTTATTTTACTACTATGTCATTAAATTTTAAATGTTTCTTGTTTTATTATGAACAATAGGACCTGAGTTCTGAATATTGCTTTGAAGCTATATTTTTTAAATACAACCTTTTAAAGGTAAGCATATTTTTTTTAAAGCTTCGTTTTATTTTATGATTTTGTTTTTGGTTCACTCCCTTTTAAAAATTCTGTTATTTTAATGAACTATGTAAATTACATATTCCCCACTATCTTTACATTGAAATTTCTAGATATATAACTTTTTCTAAGAATACCTATAGTTGACCTTAATGTTTTCAGTCACATATTTATCAGACATATTTGTAGAATATATAAAACATACAATTGAAGTCTGTACCAGAAGTAATAATTCTAGTGTTCTACTTTTGGAGTATGAATAGCTAATGTTCTTAGTCCACTGATTTTGCAAATCTCTACGTTAAAAGGTTCTGATCAGGGGTGGGGATGTGGCTCAGTGGTTAAGCTACATCCTTGGTTCAATTCCTGGTACCAAAAAAAAAATTCTAATCATTTCTATAAATTAATGATATCCCAACCCAATACTTCCAGGGTGTGGGGTTTGCCTGGACTCTATAGACAAATAACATCAAAATTTTAGCCACAAAAAGACTGAGTTTTGGAAGTCACATTTGTTGTGTCCCAGTGCATTTCCTCAAAGAATATAATTCAGTTTTACCATTTCACCAGAAGTTATGATTGCAAAACAGCTGGATAAATAAAACCAGTATGACCTCTTTTAATCTTAATTTCTTCACAATAATTTTCTTCATTTCTATTTAGATAATTCTCTAGTCATGATCATATATATATATATATATATATATATATATATATATAATCCAAAAAAAATCCAATGAAACTTTTCTTAACATCTTTAAATTTGGCTTAAAAACAAGTCATAGAAGTTTCATTTTCTTAATTTTAGCTAACATGATTAAATATAAAATAAAAATAGGATAAGGGTAAAGATAAATTATTATACAAAAATGTAACATATTCATAAATATTTGTTTTCCTATTTTCAGATTTTTATATATTTTTTGTTTACATCTAACAAACTAATATCAAAATATCAAATATCACAATGGAATCCACTGAAGTTGGTAAGTACTGTTCTGGCTCAGCATTCAATCTACTACATAAGTTTGCCCTAACCAAAGTGGTTATATTTCTTTCTCAGAGACATGACCATTTATAATATACTTGAATAAAACAACCATGTAAAAATTCCATAAAAATATTTTGTTGTCAATTTCTGAATGAATCTAGGTCCTGACTGGTATTCAGCAGTTTGTTGACTGATACTGATGCTACACTTTTAGCAGCAAGATTTAGCATATTTTAGCAGCAATCTCCTTCACATCTCAAAAACATGGCCCTAAACCAATAAAAGACCAAGATGGTGGGGCTATAGGCTCACCATTAGAAATTAACCTGTGTCCCAATGTTGTCCATCTCCTAGAAGCAGCTGACTGGATAAAACTATAAAATAGCTCATTGAAGAATGAATGAAGATCCCAGTGGGGCAAGCCTGGGGCACTCTTTTATAGCAAGCACTCTATGACTTTCAGAAGATTATCATATTATTTATTGTACAAATGAGGATACTTCTCAGTGGAAAATAGGAAACTATTCCTTATGAAAATAAGACAAAAGCTGTAAAAAGCTCTACTGCCTGGTGCAAACTGAGAATAGTTACCCTGCCTTAAATCCATGGCCATTCCATGTAATCTTCATAGAAAGAAAGTGAAAGCCAGGTGTGCATACAGTTTGTTAAGAATGTGCCACTTACTACAAACTTAATAGCCACATATGAAATTTTTGTATTCCATTTTGGAAATCTATGAATCTTCTGTTTAGAGATCCTAGTACCCCAAATGAAGACTTTAGAAAGGGTGCCCAGCCAAATTCTGTTATAACTGAAATTTAGAAACTTCTTATTTGTGACTTCTATAATATTAAATAAACATTAAATAAACAGGTAGAGAGTGGTTAATGTACTAGCTAGGGTAATCAATCCTGATTACTAAAGGACAGTTGAAGTGCTGCTTCACTATAGTGTCAAGAATCACCATATTCTGATATCATAAAGAGAAAAGATTCTCTGAAGAGCCTCTTATTTCTACCAAGATAACAACTGTGAACAACTTGGTAAGGACAAACACATGGTGAACTTGTGCCAATTGACCATCTATATTAAAAAAAAAAAACATTGCCAACCAGCTGATATACTTGTAAAGGACGTGGGGAACAGAATAAATTTTATAAGATAGAACTTCTTCCTACACCTAATGAATTAAGAACTAACATATTGTATGTTAATTTACCAATTTATTTGATCTCCTAACTTACCTAAGTCTTTCATCCAAACAAAGCATCTTAAAAAGAAAAGAGAGGTAGATATGTGATATGTGATAGCCATTTTCTATTTATCATTTTAAGAGTATGTTTCCATCTACTGTTTCCTTCTAGCAGCACTGACTTCTAAGGACTGACAAATGATGTCTGAAAGTTTCGTATGTTTAAGAGATGTATAATGCATGCTGTAAAATAGGGCCCTATACTGGTCTTCCTGGAAGTCTCCACTTCCAGGTGGGTTTAATCCATTGGGAGGCACTGGAAAAGGTCTAAGGATAGTTGGAGAAAGCAGTCAGGATATTTGTTATCTTGGTTCATTTCACTCTTTGGCTGTACTTGGGTAGTGGTTGCTCACCACATTTTGATTTTAGTAGCTACAATAATCAGCTGGGTGCAGTAATGCATGACTGTAATCTCAGTGACTCGGGATGCTGAGACAGGAGTCCGAATCCCAAGTTCAAAGCCAGCTTTGGCAACCTAGCAAAAAAAAAAAAAAAGTCTAAATAAATAAATAAATAAATAAAAGGGGCTATGGATGTAGCTCAGTGGTTAAGTATCCTGGGGTTCAATCACTAGTACTAAGAAAAGAAAAAAAAAAGGAAAACAATCAAATTTGGTGATCAGTAACTCTCCATTCTCTACCATCCTGGGGAAGATAACTACTGACTATTATTTCTAGTCCTGTGACTACTCACCAGCACTTGTTAGCTTTCCTTTCCAAAGATGTGTTTTTACCTTTGTAGAAAGTTTTTCATTAAACTCTATTCATTTATACAATTTTAGATCATAATTTTTTTTAATTTGAGAATTCTGACTAACTATAATGGGTATTTTATACTGTTAGGATTACTGAGAATCTTCTTTTTATTTTCTATCATTTCTCTATACTAATTATGATTTCTACTGTATATAGAAAAACTGCTACTTATAAAGGTTCGAGAACATGGAATTTAATTTTAAAAAAAGAAGAAAATCAATATAAAACAAAAAAAAATGAGTTTTCATTTTGTACCAGTATCTGAATTAACATTACATATGTACACACATGCACACACACATATACACATGCATATACATATACCTAGTTCATAAAAATTAATATAAATTTATTAGAAGTAAAAATGGAGTACACAGTTTAGCAGGAGGCAAAGGGAACAAAAGATTTTGGTAAATTGCTCTGCACATGATACAGAGTTATTAAAGTATGAAAGAAAAAGACAGTGGGTAATGATGTAGAAAGCTAAAAATTATTAAATTTCTTCAGAAGAGCTTGTCAACCCACTTTTCATTAATGTTTGGGTTATGTTATATTCACTTTCAACCATTTGTCCTGTTGTATGATGACAGTGTTCTATCTCCTCACATATTCAGAAAAACAAATGATAAACCCAGGAAAATCTTGAATAATGGTATTGGGAGCAAGAGTAGTGCAAATGTAGTAATGTAAATTATGTTCTACTCAGTATTCAACTCTGTACTTAAGTTACAATGGCAAGGCCAGTGCTGAGAGGGATAATATAATTCTTTTGATATTTTCAGTCATGATAAGCAGAAGAGTGAATGCAATGGAGATAAGAAGGGCACATCAAAGCAGCTACATCCTAGAACTGCCCTAGGAAATGATTAAGACAAATTCTCTTTACCTAAATATGTTAGGGGAAAGGAGGAGATTGACCCCTGAATGACTTAAAAATAATATTATATTACAGTTTATAAAATTTTGTAATTCAGGAAAGATACATGTTTATCACTAACGGGAAAAGCTTTCATAATACGTATGTTCAAAGTATTTTGAATAAATAGACTCCATGAGATAAGATAAACACATTTAAACCTCATACGCAAGTGATCTCTCACTTCCTTTCTTCACATCTTCTCTGCTTATAAGGTACCTTGTCATGACAGGGACAGTTGCAGGTGGGCAATGGAGATAAAAGTTTTTAAAAGATAGGTTTGGTATAATGGGGCAATAGCTTAAAAATTTCTTGTGGTTTCCCTTACATGGTATGATGTGGGTTTTCTAAATTGTTGAACATCTTCCATTGAAACTTCACTCTGTCAGGTGAGAAATATTTCAGCTGATTAGCCATTTTTCCTACAACCCCTAAATGGTGCCACTGTGTATGCTAGCCTCATCTGACATTTCTATTGGACAGAAGATGGCTCAGATTGAGTACTTGATGAAAAGTTTCCAAGACAATTGGATGTTTTTTATGCAGCAGTTTCTGGGAGTGTCAGCTGTCTGGGTTTACTACCTAGAAGTAGCTGCTCTAGTCAATCACTGCTCACCTTGGACTTGCATACATGGAGTCAGATGTCCCTTGGAGTCCAGGGACCTCATGGCAAGTTCAATGATAATCTTGTTTAATGTAGGCAAAATAACTTGTCCATAATGAGTGGAAGTTGAGAAGACAGAGAAAATACAAGCCATGTTATCAGCAAATAACTCAATTAAAACTTTCCTTAAATCAAACAATTCACATATACACATGTATGCATATTTGTATGTATGTTTCTATGCACATATTTACATGTATATACGTTCATAAGCATATAATTATGTGTATAAATTTATGGACATGTGAATTATTTATGAATTTTTGAGAGTTTTAGCTTAAATTTAATTTTATTTATATTGATTTTAATGCACATATAAATATGTATACAAGCACATTATATATAAATAAAATATATAAAAAATATTAAGTATATATACAAACATACACATTTAAAAATCCACAAATATACATCATTTACTCTCCTTAGTGATTTCTTTAGTTTTTCCTGTCAAGAATGGAGGTAGTGATATGATGGTTATTAGAGCACCCTTTTATAAATATATCTTATCTTGCAAAGGTGATACTTTCCCTGGTTATCAGAAACGGAGCAACTTAAAAATAAAGATCTATTATTTGTTTGTAGTTTAAAAACTACAGCAAGAAACTTAACTTTTAAATTCTTACATATATTTTAAAAAATTAATCCCAAATACTGACGAAAGTTTTAAAGGAAAAATATCATTTTATATCACAAATCTTTTAAAAATCATTTCACAAATACTAACTCTGTCCTTTTTTTTTTTTTTTTTTTTTGCTTTTCTATATGACTTCTCATACCTTCCTGTCTGATCAAGCATTTATGACTCAAACAAATTAAGAGTTTCAATGCTTTTTTTCCCCTCAAGGAAGGGACATTACCAAAGTTGATTTAAAAAAAAAATTATAGTGTCATATTTTTACAAAACCTTTTCACATCTAGACTATAGTTAGCTTTAGTATCTGTAAACAGCTTCAATGGAGTCTAGTCACAGAAAAAAAATATTTGGTAAATATTCAGGGATTTTAAAAATGAATCTGTGAACTGAGAAGAATTCCTCTGAAGACTAGAAAATACTTTCCCTAAATTAAGTCAAAAGTAGGAGCAGACAAGAAGGAGCAACCTGTTCCAGAGAGGGGCCTGCTTACTTTGATTTGAAAGATAGAAGTCCTGTACCTTCCTTTGTATAGGCATCAGGCAAGAATTTTTTTAAAAAAAGTATCATTTAGAAACTCAGTCACTTCAGGCTATAGAAAGCTTCTCCAATGTGTTTATAATCCAGGACAATGGAGAATTTGCAGAATTTCTCAACTATTCCATGAGAGTTTCAGTCCTCATAGTCTTCAGAACCAGTAGTAGAGAACATGCTCACAACATTTATCAACTGCAGACAAGTACACAGGTGGAATGATGCATCTCAATGTGTGTTTGACGCGTACATAGACAGATGATACCAGGATTATATATGCTTCCTTCCATTCATGTAACATCCTTCCAGAATTTTTATTCAATTCTGCAAAAATGTAGATAAGGAGCAGGTGAGCTGAGATTAACTTTCTTCTTTCTTCTTTCTTGAGGGACATTCAAAATAAAAATTAACCTAAGTTAACAAAAAAAAAAAAGTAACAAAAATATGCATCATTGTTAAGACTGAAAATTGAAGTGTTTGTTCATATGTATATAAGAGAACATATTAAAAAATATAGCATTTAGGAAATGATATTTGTATTCATAAAGTTATTTAGTTGTATTATCAGGATTAATACTGAAAAAGTTAAAAGTTTATATGAGATAATGAGAGTAAAGTTAACATTTTATAAATATTTTAAATCCAATTTATAACACACAAGTTATCTATCTTTGTTCCTTCCTATCACAGAGCAATTTCTAAAACCTGCAGAGGGTAAGGTGATGTTTTTCATTATCACTTTGAGTTAAAGTTCACCACATGCAATGCCTTAGCTATTATCAATTACTCAATTCTGCAAACATTATTTATGTCACCAGATGCCTTATTTTCATAAAAAAATCAATCTTCCATAATTTCTGGAATGATTAAATTACAAACACAACTTTGTGAAAATATAAAATTCACTAAGCTCAAAAATGCTTAAGTTTAATTATTTTCAAGTCGTTCCCTTGTGGGGAAAAAAAAATGAGCGATAGGAATGTTAAATGATAGAATATTGAGCAATTCTTTTGAAAACACTGTGGCTAATTTGCCTTTGCATGTAATTTGTACACTGTGCATATCGACTTCGAAGACCAAGAAACCATCCCTGTCCTCTCTAATTGCAAAACTGTCAGGCTCTTTACCTTGGCAAGCAGTGCCCTGTTACGATGGCTGTTCAAAAAATCAGTGCTGATGAGAAGACTTGTGCCAGAAACTGTAAGCAATTAATTTCTACATTGATCTCTGGAATTCATCCAAACTTTTTGAAACTGAAAAGAGCCTTGCCATACTGTCATTCAATGAACACATTTCCAACTAGACTGTCTAATAACTTTGCTGAGAAGGGATGAGATTAACTAAATCTAGTGTTGTTACTTGGTTCTTATTTTAATACATAATATATAATGCATATTTACATTAGTTAAATATTTTATTAAAAATAAGTAAGTAAAACAAAGATAATGCATGCTAAAACATATTTTGGACCATAAAAATATCTTATTTCAACATGGAATCAAAATGAAACAAGGCCATGGACAAAATTTTGAGATTCATCCTTCTTTAAGGCTTAATTTATGTTATACTCCATATACATTTTGTCAGAAAATTCTAATGACTCTAATTTCCTAATAGGTATTTGTATCTAAGTACTTCTCACCATTTACAACTATCTCTCTAGCCCATTTCATCAATATCTTATTCCTATACCAAATTTAAATTTACCTTTGTAATAATAGTTTTCCACATATTTACTAGAGATTTTCATTAGTTTACTAAGGCTGTCATAAGATAATACCATAGACTGAACTGCTTATAAAGAAGTTTATTATCTTGGAAATTCAAGATTGAAGGATCAGCAAGTTTGGTTGCTTGAGTTCTGTCTCCCGGACTGCTTGATGGAGGTCTTCCTATGATCTCACATGGCCTGTCCTCTGCTCACATGTATCATAGTGTTTCTCTCTGTGTCCAAATTTTCTCTCTTTATTGGAACCACAGTCAGATTGAATTAAGTGCAACCTATATGACTTTGTTTTACATATCTACTTCTTTGAAAGACCTATCTCCAAATACCATCACATACTAAATTGTGGGGTTTTGGACTTCAGCATATGAATTTCTGGGAAGTCCAATTTACTGCACACAATCTCATTTTTTCAAAGAAAAGTAATATTTTATCACGCTTGTATTCAGAATCCTAAGTACAATAGCTTCCCAAAATATCTAAAATTAAAATATCACCTGGATATCCCTCAAATATCTTTCCTACTATATCCTTCTCTTTCCCAGGCAAACTAACATCTTTTCCATAATGTATAACAAGGTGGTAACACCAGGATGATTGCAATGGTGGTTCTTCAATCCAGAGAAATTTTCTCCCTGGTATCACTAAGATATTTTTCTTTCTGTAATCAAGTCTTTCTCTATATATCCTCTGATACTTATACAGAGCTCCCTGACAGTTATCTAAAGTACCACCATGTTTATAAATTTTCACCCCTTTTAAAAAAATTTTGTTATTGTCTAATAAATATTTATTAATTATTTGTGAATCTCTTGCTGGCATGGACATATGAGCTCATGAGTCCAAGGAAGTATGCTCAGGTTCTAGAACAGATCCTGGTACATAGTATAAGGTAATTTGTTGGTATACATATATTAACTTATTGATAAAAGTATGTGATTAATATATTTGAAATATAAGAAAAATCTCTTTTAGGCAAAAAACATACCTAGGGGAATTTAACTTCATGGTCTTTAAAATCAGTCTGTGTCCTTTAAATGATTACAGTTAGAACACAATAACTTCTCAAAAAATCTGCCAAATATTCTACCCACTTCTTCTGATAAGTGCTTTAGCTTTAGTTTTCTTTTTAAGTAATCTTTTATTTTAAAACTTACTTTTTCTACTTTTATTCATGTACTAAAATTTTCTAGTTAGTTGTTGTATCAGATATAATCTACTATTTAAAATTTATGCGAATAAGATTAATGATTTTGCACCAACTGTATGCTTACCTGTTTCAAGTTTAACAATCTAAAATGAATATTGGTTACATTTCAGACATCAGAAATAGGATGGTTTGTCAGATGCTGGGCTCTGTGCCCTAAGACCAGGTGGGAAAAAACTGAGTCTCTACTAGAAGTCCTTCCTTCCAAGCCACTGAACATAGCCTAATTTCTTGGTATTTGATTCCTACTGATTCATATCTGTAATGTATTTCTTATCAAAATATTATTTTTTTTCATTATTAGTGTATATACTAGCTTTTGTCTGACTAATTTTTATCCACTTACAAAATCTTAAGTTCTATGGGTGATTTACCCATGTTTTATCTCAACTTTCTTTGCCCTACATTGGCTCTATTTCACAAAACTGAAAATATTTTCTTGTGTTTCTGTGCCTTCATGAGGATAGAGTCTGTGGGAACAGATTGAATATTTGGGGTGAGGCTTCTGGCTTTGATCATGCCATTTACATGCACTATTCTCCATAAATAGTTGAAAGATCATGATAGAGCTACGGTGTATGGTCTTACACTTAACTCTCAAATTAAATCTTTGGATGATTAACTATATGTCACCCCCTGGGAAGAAGGGTTAACAAGGGCGATCAAGGTGCTCAAGATTTGCACATCCCCAGAGGATTCTGAAACTATAAGTGAACATTGGCCACTATTTGAGAATGTGGTCCTAGGTTACTGATTGATTATCTTGTATTGAATATCTGGATAAGTGGCTATTAGGAATGTTTAGCAAAGTTTATAATATAGATCTGAGTCCTATTCTGGGTCCTGAGAAATGTGTTTACATGGTTGGTCCTCTGTTAAATTCTCAGACCTGGATACTTGAATATGATTCCTTGCAAAGACATGTCTCTCATGGATTCCTATAATTTGCCACAAAAGAAGTACATCTTACTCCATGGGTAAAGGGCTTTGAAACTTGTGACTGATAACTGTAGATTTTGCCTAATGTAAATATAATATTGTTACTTTTACCCTTTTCCTTTTTGCTATTAATCCTTTTCTGTAATAACTAGTTTTTACAACCTGCAATTTTGACCTGTTAGCTTTTCTTACGAATTAATGCACTTGAAGGCAGTTTTGGAAGTCATGAAGAAACCTTAGTCTGGGCCATATTCAATTTTTTTTAAAGATAATTAAAGTAACACATATACAATCCTGGATTTTTTGAAAAACGATTTAAAAATCAGGCAACATGTTTTCAAAATTCGTTGTCATAAATTCTCTTTAGTTAACAGAAATTTTAAAAAATGGACTAGTCCTGTAAATCATGCATTAATTTTTAATTTAATGTCATCTAAATAATTTTATCTACTGTGGTCTGTTCAGATTTTTAAAATAAAATGCTTGTGGGCAGGGCTGGAGTTGTGGCTCAGTGTTAGAGCACTCATCTAGCACGTGTGAAACCCTGGGTTCAATCCTCTGCACCATATAAAAATAAATAAATAAAATAAAGGTATTAAAAAAAAATGCTTGTGGGCAACCTCAGGATTATTTAGCTCTGCAAACCCAGGATTTCTCTGAGTGTCTAGGCTTTATATGTAAATGCCTATTCAGTTTTCCCAGAGGTATCTTCTGAAGAGCATCTAGGTGAGTTTAACAATTTAGCTATTGTGAATTGTGCTGCTGTAAACATTGATGTGGCTGTGTCCCTGTAGTATGCTGTTTTTAAGACCTTTGGGTATAAACTGAGAAGTGGGATAACTGGGTCAATTGGTAATTCCATTCCAAGTTTTCCAAGCATTCCCCATACTGCTTTCCAAAATGGCTGCACCAATTTGCAACCCCACAAACAATGTATAAGTGTGCCTTTTCCCCCCACATCCTTGTCATTTATTGTTGTTTGTATTAATAGCTGCCATTCTGACAGGAGTGAGATAAAATCTTGGAGTAGTTTTGATTTATTTTCATTTTTCTAATTGTAGAGATGTTGAACATTTTTTCATATGTTTGTTTATTGATTGTACATCCTTTTCTGAGAAGTGTCTGTTCAGTTTCTTGGCCCATTTATTGACTGGGTTATTTGGTTTTTGTTTGTTTGTTTGTTTTGGTTTTGGGTTTTTTAAATGTTTTTGAGTGCTTTATATTTACTAGAGATTAATGGTCTATCTGATGTGCTTGTGGTAAAGATTTGCTCCCATTCTGTAGGCTCTCTAATCACCTCAGTGATTTTTTTTTTTCCGAGAAGAAGATTTTTTTGGTTTGAATCCATACATTTATTGATTCTTGGTTTTAATTATTGTGCTATAGGACTCTTATTAAGGAAGTTGGGGCCTAATCCCACATGATGAAAATTTGAGCCTACTTTTTCTTCTAATAGACACAGTGTCTCTGGTTCAATTCCCAGGTCCTTGTTCCACTTTGAATTAAGTTTTGTGCATGGTGAGAGATAGGGGTTTAATTTCATTTTGTTGCATATGGATTTCGAATTTTCCTAGCACCATTTTTTGAAGAGGCTATCTTTTCTCCAATGTACATTTTTGGCACCTTTGTCAAATATAAGATAACTGTAGTTATATGGGTTAGACTCTGTGTCCTCTCTTCTGTACCATTGGTCTGCAAGTCTATTTTGGTGCCAATACAGTGCTGTTTTTGTTGCTAATATTCTCTATTATAGTTTAAGTTCTGGAATAGTAATGCCACCAGCTTCACTCTTCTTGCTAAGAATTGCTTTGGCTATTCTGAGTCTCTTATTTTTCCAGTTGAATTTCATGACTGCTTTTTCTATTTCTATAATTCTGCCTATCCAACAACAAGGTAGATCTTTCCATCTTCTAAGGTCTTCTTTAATTTCTTTCTTTAGTGTTCTGTAGTTTTCATTGTAAAGGTCTTTCAACTCTTTTGTTAAGTTTATCCCAAGATTTTTTTGTTTGTTTGTTTGTTTTTGAGGCTATTGTAAATGGGGTGGTTTTTCTAGTTTCTCTCTCATCAATATGTCACTGATGAAAAGAAAAGCCTTTGATTTATGGGTGTTGATTTTATATCTAAGTACTTTGCTGAATTTATTTATTAGTTCTAGGAGATTTCTAGTGGAATGTTTTGGGTCTTCTAGGTATAAAATCATATCATCTGCAAATAGTGATAATTTGAGTTCTTCTTTTCCTATCCACATCCCTTTAAATTCTTTCATTTGTCTGATTGCTCAGGCTAGAGGTTCAAGAACTATGTTAAATAGAAGTTGTGAAAGAAGGCATCCCTGTTTTTTTTCCAGTTTGATTATTTTCTTTTCAAAGAATAATACACAGAGGAATTTTGATTTGACGAAATCCCATTTGTCTACCTTTGCTTTTGATATCTGTATTTTGAGATAATGTCTTATCCAAAATATTTTTGCCCAGACCAATGTCATGAATAATTTCTCTTTTCTTCAAGTTTCATACATTCAAGTCTTAATAAGTCTTTTTAGTCCATTTAAGTTAATTTTTGCATATGATAAGAGGTATCTAGCTTCATTCTTCTACATGTTTTTCAGAATGATAATCAAAATTACAAAAAATATTATAACATCCTGGCAAGGGTATGAAAAAAGGGCAGAACTTATAATGTTGGTGAGAGTGTAAATTTGTATAATCATTATGGGAAACAATATAGAAATTCCTCAAAAAGCTAAAAATAGAACTACTGTATGATCCAGAAACCCTTATACTTGGTATATATCCAAAAATGAAATCAGCATGTCGAAAAAATATTTGCACTCTCATGTTTATTTCAGAACTCTTCACAATAGCCTACTTTTAGTAGGTTTTGCTTTATGTAATTGATTCCATGTCAATTATTTCATAATTGTTAAGAAAAATAATCCCAAACTTCCAAATTAAGTTGAAGAGTTCTGAAATCCAGACATTATTTACCAGCCCTCCTCAAGGATTCATTAATTGTCTGTTAGAATATGACTCTTCTATCTTTACTGGATACTCTTACATAAATATTATACACACACACACACACACACACACACACACACACACATTATAGTCAGTAAGAATACAATACAGGGGCTGGGGATGTGGCTCAAGCAGTAATGTGCTCTCCTGGCATGTGTGGGATGCTGGGTTCCATCCTCAGCACCACATAAAAATAAAATAAAGATGTTGTGTCCACCAAAAACTGAAAAATAAATATTAAAAAATTCTCTCTCTCTCTCTCTCTCTCTCTCTCTCTCTCTCTCTCTCTCTCTCCCTCCCTCCCCCCCTCTCTCTTCTATCTTAAAAAAAAAAGAAGAATACAATACAGTATTGACTATAATAATCTTCCTGTATAACAGGTCTCAAATTTAGTCCTCCTGTCTAGTCTAGCTGGAATAACTTCCTTGCTCCCTATCTACTCCTCTCATTACCATCATTCTACTCTCTATTTCTATGTATTAGACATTTTTAAGATTACACATATAAATATGATCATGTGATATTTGTCTTTCTTTGTCAGGCTTATTTCACTTGGTAGCAAAAGGAAAAATTTTCAGTTTAAAACAGAGCATTTTGTAGTTGAGAATGTCTTTCTCTTACTTTCACAGCTAAGGGTGAGTTTGGATTGTTTTCTAAGTTATTAATTTACAAAATTTCTCAGAGAAAAACCTTTAGAAGGCATTCCATTGATTTTTTAAAAATTTTGCATTAATTTGATTCATATTGAACCGTGTGTATGCTTACATGTTGGTTTTAATTTTTATTTCATTTTGCAAACTAACAATAGCATTCTTTACTAATCTTATTTCTGAATATAAAATAGAGGATTGTGAAAGAAAATTTGTAAAACACAGATGTTATGATAAATGAATACTGTTTTGCTGATCCATAATAGGGGGTGTGGGGAGAAAGGAGGAACTTTGATTGGAACAAGGGGAAGGAAGGAAGGGGAGTGGGCTTGGAGGAGGGAAGATGGTGGAATGAGACAAACATCATTACACTAGGTACATGTATGACAGCAACTCTGCATTGTGTACAACCAGAAAAATGAAGTTGCACTCCATTTGTGTACAATAAATAAAAAAGCTTTCTGCTGTTATGTATACTGATTAGAACTAATAAAACTAAATTTAAAAAACTACAATAAGTTTGAATCCTATTTCTCATACAGTTTTTTAGAAATACACAATCATAGGCAAGTTGTATTATACCATGTAGTTTTCTATATAATATATCACATTGTGTCATGGATATTTTTAAAATCATGATATATTTTATAAGGATTCAATTTAAATGTTCATGTAGAAATTTCACCAATAATTTGAGCATCTTTATTTTTATATGCATCATTAGTAATTTTTACCAGGACTAACTTTATTCTGATTAAGAAAACTATATATCTCTTTCTGCTTGGTTATTGCCGTGTTTTTGTGAGAATCTGGAAAACAATGTTTGAAGAAATCTATATTCTTTCTTATCCTTGTGGTGTAAGTCTATTTAAAATTATAATATAATTTATATAATATAATATATGATTGGAAATTAGTAGCTAGAAAAGACCACTAACTAGTGTTGAAACATAGCACTTGCCAAGTGTCCTGTATCTGACAGTGAGAGCTGAGCTTGCTCTCAGTGAATCTTGGCAAGCACTTTAGTGGTCATCATGAGTTCACATAACTAAGTCACCCAGATAGGGTCTAAATGTTCTCTGAAATTTAAGTTAAGGAAACCTACTGCTACCTCTCCCTTATCTATTTCTAAAGCACATGATGGTAGGTATAGGGTAAAATTGTATTTCTTGTTTAAGTGAGTTTGGGAAATCTTAAGTTACCTCCAGGGGAATTTTATCAAGCACTGACATTTCTCCAATACTGTCACCCAGGAAAATTGGTAGTGACATGATATATTATCATCACATGCCTTTCCAGAATGGTCAATGACAACCTTGACAACAGAGACTGAGGGACACTCTAGATATTACAAGGTAAATATAGCATTTGTTTTAATATACTTCTTCATTATTTTAAATCAATAATAATTAATAAGGTGGTTTTAATAGAAAAAAATTTCTTAGTTCTGAAGCTAAACATGAGTATGTAATCCTCTGGCTTTTTTCTTTTAGCTATATGAAAGTAGACATATAGCTCAACTTTGCTCAGTTTCACTTCTTTTTTTCCTTAATTAATAAAATAAGAATGAAATAACATATCCATTCTTAATTGTGATTTTAATTGATGCAAAGATCAAATAATATATATATGAGTTTTGATACTATAGTTATGATAGGTATAATCCAGTCTAGAAAAAAATGATACTGGAAATCCTAGTTTGTATTGTAGCATGCAATTTACATAGGGATTTCATGTACGTTTGAAAGTGAATGTTAATAAAAATTTGAGTTAAATATTTATGAAAATATTTTATACTATATTTCATAAAAAGGAAATGAGAAGGTTAAAAGGTAAATGATGTATCTTAGTCATATTGGTTAAGTGGCAGAATTAAGGGTTAGTACTGACATTTCTAACTCAGTGATCTTTTGCTATCAGAAAAAGCCTTTTCATTTTATTTATTGCCTAATAATTGATAGAAGTGAATGTTGGAGTTTTATGGAGGAATGTATATAGCAAGTTAGTTAATATCAATAAAAAAGCATTCAGATACTCATTATGTGAATATCACCAGGCCAAGCACTTTACATGTATCATCATATACAATTTTTGTGATATGTCTATAGCAATCGTGGTTTGAATCTGAAATGTTCTTCAACATCTCAAGTGTTCAGAGGCAAAGCTTTAGGGAAATGATTAGATCATGTGGGCTCTGATCTTAGCAGTGGATTAATCTGGGAAGTGGTCCCTATATGAAGGACCTAGGTCACTGGGGCCATGCCCTCAAAGCATTTAACTACTCTCTAGTTTCTCCCCCTACCCCTCTTTGTCTTTCCCTCCCAGTTGCTCTGAGGCAAGCAGTTTTCTTCTGCCACATTCTTTTGCCATGATGTTCTGCCTCACCTCAGGGCCAAATTGATGGAACCACCGATCTGGAAAAAAAAAATCTTATGAAGCTGTGAATAAAAGTAAATCCTTCATCTTCTAAGTTGTTTTATCAGATATTTTGGTCACAGCATAGAAAAGTTGAATAGTGCAGAAAACATACTTTCAACACATGAGCTTTAGGGAGGTATTCCAGATCCGAACCATAACATGTACTTAAAATTTTATTCTTTGGAATATATTTGAATGAGTAGTGATAAGATTAAACAGCTGTTTTTCTGGATTCTATCATAAAAAAAAATTTATATGGTGAAAATATTTTGCTCTCTCTCAAACTTCTCCTTAAGATCCCAAACTCTTTAAATCCAAAATGGTAGGACAGCAGAAAAAAATATATATTTTTAAAATTTTGTAAAATTGGTATATTTATTTTCTAAGCAAATATTTTACTTTTTTATTTCTATGAACGTACTGCATAATAATGATAATATTAATTGATAGAGAATAAGTTTTTGAATACAATTTTTTTAAACTCTTAAAATTTTAATTGTTATATATGACAACAGAATGCATTATAATTCATATTACACATAAAGAGCAGAATTTTTCCTATCTCTTTTTGTACACAAAGTAGAGTCACATCCTTCATGTCTTCATGTATGTACTTAGGGTAATGATGACCATTGCATTCCACCATCTTTCCTATGCCTGTGTCCCCTCCCTTCTCCTTCTTCCCCTTTTCCCCTTTGTCTTATCTAGAGTTTATCTAATCTCCCTTCCCCTGCAGCATATTATGAGACAGCATCCTTAAATCAGAGAAATCATTCAGCATTTAGTTTTTTGGGATTGTCTTGCTTCACTTAGCATTATATTCTCCAGCTCCACCCATTTACCTGCAAATGTCATAATTTTATTCTCTTTTAATGTTGAGTAATGTATCATTGTGTATATATACCAAAGTTTCCCTATCCATTCACCTACTGAAGAGCATTTGGGTTTGTTAAACAGTTTAGCTATTGTGAATTGTGCTGTTTTAAATATGATGTGGCTGTGTCTCTGTAACATGCTATTTTTAAGTCCTTTGAGTAGACCAAAGAGTGGGATAACTGGGTCCATTGGTAATTCCATTCCAAGTTTTCCAAGCATTCTCCATACTGCTTTCCAGAATGGCTGTACCAATTTTCAGTCCCACAAGCAATGTATGAGTGTGCCTTTTCCCCCCACATCCTTGCCAACATTTACTGTTGTTTGTATTCTTAATAGCTGCCATTCTAACTGCAGTGAGATAAAATCTTGGAATAGTTTTGATTTGCATTTCTCTAATTGGTAGAGTGGTTGAACATTTTTTTCATGTTTGTTTATTGATTGTATATTCACTTCTGAGAAGTGTCCAATTTCTTGACCCATTTATTGACTGGGTTATTTGTTTTTTTGGTGTTAAGATTTTTGAGTATGTGTAACTAATTAAACAAATAAAAAAATTATAAAAAAAAGATTTTTGAGTGCCTTATATTTCCTAGAGATTAATGATCTATCTGATGTGCTTGTGGTAAAGATTTGCTCCCATTCTGTAGGCTCTCTATTTACCTCAGTAATTGTTTCTTTTGTTGAGAAGTTTTTTTTTTTTTTTTTTGGTTTGAATCCATACATTTATTGATTCTTGGTTTTAATTATTGTGGTATAGGACTCTTATTAAGGAAGTTGAGACCTAATCCCACATGATGAAGGTTTGGGCCTATTTTTTTCTTCTAATAGATGCAGTGTCTCTGGTTTAATTCCTAGGTCCTTGATCCACTTTGAGTTGAGTTTTGTGCATGGTGAGAGATAGGGTTTAATTTCATTTTGTTGTATATGGATTTCCAATTTTCCTAGCACCATTTGTTGAAGAGGCTATCTTTTCTCCAATGTACATTTTTGGTGCCTTTGTCAAGTATAAGATAACTATAATTATGTCCATTAGTCTTTGTGTTTCTATTCTGTACCATTGGTCTACAATTCTATTTTGGTGCCAATACCGTGCTGTTTTTGTTACTAATGCTCTTTAGTATAGTATTAAGTCTGGTATAGTGATGCCACCTGCTTTACTCTTCCTGCTAAGGATTGCTTTATTCTGGGTCTCTTATTTTGTTCCAGATGAATTTTGTGACTGCTTTTTCCATTTCTATGAGATGTGGATTGTGATTGGAATTGCATTAAATATGTATAGTAATATTGGTAGTATGGTCATTTTGACTTAAAGATAAGAACCACATGATCATCTCAATAAATGCAGAAAAAGCATTTAACAAAATACTGCACCCTTTTCATGTTCAAAACACTAGAAAAATTGGGGATAACAGGAACATATCTCATTATCATAAAAGCTATCTATGCTAAGCCCCAAGCCAACATCATTCTAAGTGGAGAAAAATTGAAAGCATTCCCTCTAAAAACTGGAACAAGACAGGGATGCCCTCTTTCACCACTTCTATTAAACATAGTTTTTTAAACACTGGCCAGAGCAATTAGACAGACGAAAGAAATTAATGGGATGTGGATAGGTAAAGAATAACTCAAATTGGCACTATTTTCTGATACTATATATATAGTATATATATACTATATATATAGTCTTAATATATATATACTATATATATAGTATATATATACTATATATATAGTCTTAATTTATATTAAAATCATAATAATCATTGTATTATAATTCTGCTCTCAATGCTACTCTTCAGGGCTTTTACACATGAGATATGGAAATATTTGAAAATTATTTCATTCTTATGTTGCAACATAAGGAAGAAATTAAGAATAACTCTTGATTTTTAATATAATTTATTTGTTATGTCTTAAAGTAGTACCAGAATAAAAACAAACACAAATTTATACATTGTACTTCTATAAAATGCTATTTTGAATGAGGCTGAGCATTGTATATCAGGTTTTTTTCCTCCAACTGGGCTTTTTACATCATTGTGCACCACACAAGGATGTTTCTGAATATTTGTGTCTGTGCATAAGATACACACAGTTGATGCAGATGCTGGCACTCTCAGCCAACTGTTCTACTAACGGCTACACAGTGCAATTTAGAGTCATAGCATCATCTTAATATTCCCAGATACTTTAATGAGTTTTCACTCTAATTAAATGTGCAACTTGCAGAGATCATTGGGTGTCAGACTGCTGTGATTGGCAACAAGCTTTCTTTGTTCAGAGTCAAGTTTTATATCAGGAAAACAACTTATTTTAATAGTATCATCACAGAATACATGGAATTTTAATTCAATTAAATAGCTTAAAAACTGTTAAAAAGCTAAGTACACAATTGATATTATTAGAACAAAAGTAAACAAATAGGAGAAAATAAAAAAATATCAACCAAGCAGGAAAACAGATGGCAGAAATGAGTCATCAAAGTTCAGTGTAAAACAATATCATGGTAGAATATCAGAATACTCAGGGGACCAGGACTAGCACTGTGGTGTTGCTGGATGTTACTTGCATGTTGTGGTGGTGATTCATTAACACCACATATGGTTTTGGTAGTTACTTTATCAAAGTTAGATGATTCATGGTGCACTGTATCATGACTTTGGTTTGGAGTCACATTTAAAGTCTTTTATTTTTCAATCAGCAGAAAAAATCACATAATTTTAACAAACTACCTAAAATATACCTTATAATATTTAAATATTGTTATTGTATACACTTTACTCATTTTACTTTGTTCTGGGCTGACCTGTGTTGAAATGATGTATGTCACTTTCTATATACCATATTTAATATTGTGTTAAAGATAGACAAGTAAGAATACATTCATCACAGGGACTCTAAGGAGGAACTTTAAAGTGCCATGCAATAGATACCAAATTTCCATATATCTGTCCAAATGCCATGTCTATTTTTAGCTTGTTTTCCAATCTGGAAGATACTCGTGGAAAGAGGATAAAATATTTCCCATCTCCTTAGCATTCTCAAAAAAAAAAAAAACACTGAAGAATATAGGTCATGAAAGCACAGTGTTTAGGTCAAAAAAAACAGAGCCGCTGAGCAATCCATAGAGAGAGGCAATTCAGGGTTATAATGTAGTGGGCTGCAGGGCTTTTGCAGAATACATAAGAGGGATCAAAACATTTCAGGAAGGCAATTGAAAACAACTATATTTAAAGTGAACTTTGATCTACCCCATAAACAGATACTGAGATTTATTTTTACCAATAGAAGTAAGGATTCTAATCTAAGCATATTACATTCAAGCACCATCCAGGGTTAAAATGAAATAGTAAAACTCAGGGAAGAATCAGCAAAAGAAAATCTAGACTGAAAACTAGCAGATTAGAATAGATAATTAGGTCTAATAGATCTAAACTGATTCTATGAGAGCCTCATATATAACTATCGTTTGTTATACATCTTTAAACTAACTCTAAAGCACTATTTGTTTATATTTGTATAGTGGTAAGGGCTAAGGACATGTAGAGCAATCATTTCTGTGATCTCTGAAGGATTGTCCATCCCCCCACTTCTTCTATTCATTTGTTCTTGTGTTAATTCTCATACAGCCCTATTGAGGTAGAATCTTGTAATAATCCTGAAAAATATAAACAAACTCTTGTGTTTTGTCTTAGAGAAGATTTCATTCTTATGAAATGAGACGACACAACCTATTTTCATGGAGCTATGCCATGTATCTCTCATAAATAAAGAGACAGACAGTTTTCCAATGGAATCAAGAAAGAATAAGGGACATTTTTTTGCTCAGCCATAAAAAAATTAGGTGGGAAAAGAGAGATTACTGAAGCAAAGAGGGGGTATCAGAGAAGTAGAAACTTTCATCTGCATGCTCATGGCTAAATTCTGTTTTCTGAATATGTTAAAAACTAGCTATCACAAGACACATGTTCCCTTTGATAATGAGTTCTTTATTCATGGTTTAGATAAGGCTCTAGCTAATAATCTCAGGCAATATGTATTTTTTGAAGATTTGCAGTATGAACTGGTGCTTATTACTTTTTTTCTTCTTCCCAATATATTAAATCATGTAATCAGTATCCATAAAATATATATATATATATATATATATATATATATATATATATATATTCAGATTTAATTTTCACTTAGTGTATATTACCAAGAATATTCTAAATACTAGGGATCAAAATAGCTTTTATTCAGCATCTATTCAATTTTAAGCACTTTTCTGAGTGTTCTATATTTGTTCATTAATTTAAAGTTAAAACTTCTCCAGGAGCATGTGTTATTTTATTAATTTTGTTAAGTATGAAAGCAAATAGCTGTCCAAGTTCACACAGCAGGAAAGCAGAAGAAATGGAAGTTGGGTTAAGGATTTTATAACTATGAATCCCTCTCTGTTCTCACACACACACACACACACACACACACACACACACACACTCATACCAGATATACACAATGTCTGCCCTACCTCAGCTACAAGCATTATTTTTAAAACCAGTGTCTATCTCTTATATGTCACACAGTCTTTGGCTGTATTGCACAATTCAGAAACCAAAAATTTAAAAAAATTAAAATTTCTGAATATATTATGCCGAATTCCTGAATTTCTTCCATATGAGCAAACAAAAAAACGTCATTTTGTTCTTTCTTTCTTTCTTTAAATCATGACATTAACTGTTCTGAGACTTTTTGCTGTTCCTCTTGGGACCTTCTTTTCTAAATTTTTTTCCTCAGTTCCTGGGACATCAGAGCCTCATGGGTTTTCTCCTGGACTCTTTCTTTTGTTTTAGTCTTTTGATGTTAATCTTATTATTATTCTCAAGGTTCTGTCCTTTTTTGACATCTCTACAACTTGGTAACTGATCAGGTCAACCACATATAATTTATGGTCATGTATGATAAGCCAAGTATTGCAAGTAAGCTGTAACACAACACAACTCTAATGTGTTTATTCAAAATTATTTCAGTTAACATTTATTCATTCCATAAATTTGTATTGGGATATTAATGTGGCAGGCATAAATAAGTTCTAGCTCTGGGGGTACAGTAGTCAACAAAAGAGACCAAGTGCCTAATCTTAGGCAGTTTGGATATTCCCTCAATATCTCAAGCTCATTAGGCAGCAAATCTTTACTCTCTTTCAGTTCCTCTGAAAATATATTCTTTCTCTATTTTTTTTCTCTCTTTTTGACTAACTTACTATTCAAACATAAATTAGAATCTTGGAGTCCAATGCATTTCTTTATTACCTGTACCTTCATATCCATAAATGTTCCAGTTTCTGTCACTTATTATCACACAAATTCTTTTTTCCCTATCAACTCCCATGACCTTAGTCTACATTCTCCTCATGTGTTCCTAAGTAAGGGTCTCCTACCTACGTTTCTACCTCTCAACTGCCTCCTCTGTAATTTATTTTTCCCACACTAATTCTGGAATGACCTTTCTGAAAAGCAGATTTGATGAGGACACTCAGAAGCCCTGAGAGCTTTCCCAAAGCTCTCAGTTTAAAGTTCAACCGATGAAGCCTATAGAACTTTGTCTCATTTTCTCTTCTTACATTGATTTTCTACTTACCTACAATCCTACATGTAATGCTCATATGCAGTCCACAAAATGAATAGTACAATTTAAAACTTCTTTACGCTTCTTCATTCAGTTTTTCTCAGATCAATCATTGTTTACTTTAGAGACCATTTTCTGGACCTGTCTCTTGATAAACTTAAAAAAATTCTGATATGCTTCTTTTGCATTGAGTGCCTCTCTAAAATCGTTGTTGCACTGTAGTCTAGTTGATTTCCTTAATTATTTTACAATCCGAATCATAAGTGTGGTGAATATATTTGAGCTTCATTTGCATTCGTAAATCTTGTCCCACTACTTGGTCCATGGAAATTCTCCTATACATGTGTAATAGGGTAATGTAAGAAATAGATGCATACCTAACCAATGTGGTAAGACCCTCAGGGTTATACAAAATTACATACAAGAGGAAGTGAGGGGAAAGGGAAAAATAATACAAGGGGGAGGAATGAATTACAGTAGTGGGGGTAGAGAGAGAAGAGGGGAGGGGAGGGGAGGGGAGGGGGGATAGTAGAGGATAGGAAAGGCAGCAGAATACAACAGACATGAGTATATCAATATGTAAATCAATGGAAGTGTAACTGATGTGATTCTGCAAGCTGTATACAGGGTAAAATGGGAGTTCATAACCCGCTTGAATCAAAATGTGAAATATGATATATCAAGAACTATGTAATGTTTTGAACAACCAACAATAAAAAA
Organism: Urocitellus parryii; assembly: GCF_045843805.1. Classification (NCBI taxonomy): domain Eukaryota; kingdom Metazoa; phylum Chordata; class Mammalia; order Rodentia; family Sciuridae; genus Urocitellus; species Urocitellus parryii. The sequence goes on from NC_135540.1 coordinate 61,215,151, forward strand.
AAAGAATGAGATCAAAATTGTAATGGGTTGTACTCCACGTATGTATAATATGTCAAAATACACCCTACTGTTATGTATATCTAAAAACAACAAATAAAAAATAAAAATTTCAAAAAAAAATAAAGTTATTCAAAGGCTTTACATACACATAACATGAAAGTACATGTACTGTATCAGTTGGGAAAGTAGAGAGTACAGAGACTAACTAATGTGTTTGAGAGAAGAGGTTAGAAGCTAGGTGGCATGGAAAGTGCACTGGGATTGATAGTTGAAATGTAATAAAAATTATGGGTTTCCCTTCCTCTCTTTCTTCCTCCGTCCCTTCTTCCTTTCCTTCCTTCCTTCTTTCTATTTTATCTTACTTTTTTTCTGGCACTATATTAAAGAAAATCTTTGAAAATGCAATGTCTTTTTTATTCATATCAAAGGTTGTCAATACTTATAAACAGTGCCATTGTTCTTTCCATCACACCATGTGCATACATTTATTTACCTTCTCAATTGAGTCACACAAATGTAAATCTTTCCTTAGATCCTAAAATATGAGTCTTGCTGTTTGTCCTCCCAGGTTCTGTCCTACATGTGGTCTCCTCCTTAGACTATTTTCCATCTCTCTCCTGTCCTCCATAGTGCTACCTTTTGAAGAATGTGGAAAGGCAGCATAGCTTGCTAGCTAATGGCACAGGCCATGGAGCCAGACTGTGTGGGCTGGAATAATTATCTGCTCCTTCCATTTTATGGCACCGTGTACATTTCTTAACATTTCTGTGTTTTAGCAATAAAATAGAAATAACACTATGGTCTTCATAGGGTGACCATGGTATTTAAATTGCTAAATAAGTATAAAATAATTAAAATATACCAGGAAAATAATAATGGCAACAAATTTTATATTCTATTATTCTACAAGAAAAAATTATTTATTTTATATGTGGTTTGCTTAAACATTTGGAATTTTCTATACATGTCTTGGTGATTCACCTTATGGGTCTTCTATTTAGATGGGCTATAAATATTTAGAATTTTTCATAAATGGTCTATTTCATTGCTCATTAGTTGATTGTCAGTTCAATTTCATTTTCAGTTCATCATCTTGAGTGACAGGATGTCAAGTGGAGGCATTTTTATACCAATGAAAATGGTAAATTATGTACTTTATGGCTAGTGAAATCCCAGTCAACAATCTTAAAAGTTTTATGTGCAGTCTGTTCACACAACAACACTCTCACATCGTTCTATAATTAAATGTGTGTGTATATATATATATAAACAAAATGTATTATTGCTTCTAGAACTAAAATTCTTGTCAGTTTGCATTTATATTTTATATTTCTTAGAAAGTGTATAAGTATCCATTACTTTTTCTTGAATACGTGGTTTTAGATATTACTTAGAAAATAGTAATATTTAACTGTCTTCTACTTGAAGCAACTTATCTGTCATGTGAAAAGAAACATAAAGAATAGCTATAAACCTTATCATGTTGCTAATCATATTAAATTAACATGTATATTTTCCACCTTTTTGTATAAACTGTTTTAATGTGTAAAGAATATTTTGACCTTAGAATTATGTACTTTGACCTTAGAATTATGTACTTTGACCAAAAACTTGAAAGGTTAGACAAAAGCGCAATGATATGTTATTTTGAATAATACACCTAAAAATCAAGACTGTTAAAAAACTTAAATTTAGAGTTTTATAATAGATATTTGGGGCTAATAATCATTGAAGAAAACTTGTATGGATATAATACTATTTGCTAGAACTGCTCAAATTACTTTGGATTGTTCACTTTTTTCATTTTTTTCAAAATGAACTGAAATTATTTTTAAATATAAGAATTTCCCTTAAAATTTTATGTAATAACAATTATCATTTTCCTTAGTGTTTGGTTTTTATTCAATTTGTATTTTGTACATAAAGTTTATAGTATTCAGGTAGTCCAAACTATATAAAATAGTCATTGTCTTTGCTTTTGGTATAATTTTAGAATTTCTTTTGAACATTATATAAACATTTCCCTTTTTAATTTCGGTGCTTCCATGGTTATATGGTTTATACCTAATGACCAAATAATACTTATTTCTGATTATAACACAAAGTAAAGTTTAATTTTCTGGCTTTCTGCATGTTGCAAGACAGTTGCACCTATAAGATATATTAAAAATCTAACTCTTGGCCTGTAATCCCAGTGGCTCGAGAAACTGAGATAGAAGGATTGCGAGTTCAAAGTCAGTCTCAGCAAATTTGAGGTGCTAAGCAACTAAATGAGACCCTGTCTCTAAATAAAAAAACAAAATAGGGCTAGGGATGTGGCTCAGTAGCCAAGCAACCGAGTTCAATCCCCAGTCCTCCCCCCACAAAATCTATCCTTCCCAGACTGACAAGTATATGTATATGTGTGTGTGTCAGTGTATAATATGCATTATAAAACCAAACTAATTATTAAATATCAACTTCATATCTATGTTTTCTGATACTTTATACTATTATTTTTAAAAATTTTTCTAATTTTAGTTGTTTTTCTCCCTATCCATTTTAACACCAATATTGTACTTCTGTGATTTCTATAATGTATGTAAATTCAATGTTATAGTTCAAATTAATCTTTAAATCATTGGTTTGAAATGAATTATAGTATATTATTCTTGAAAAAATTTATTCTCATGCATATTTATTTTTATTATTAATTAGTATAACTTTGAACATGCATTTAGTTTTTTAATGCAATAATTTAATAGATTGCAGTTTTCCAAGATGTGTACGACATCATCTTCTGTTTTTCTATCTTGCCACACTCTCCATCATAAAATACTTGAATTTCATGTTTTCTTTAATAGTTTGTCACCATCAAAATGATATCTATGTTAGGCTGTACAACTTCCAAGGATAGGTCATAAAAGATGATACAGCTGGATACTTATATTTTGAAGCCCTTGAATATTGTGTAAACATTTTAATGGCCACAATGTCCTCAAGTTGTCAACACTGTATGGAGAAAGAGAGACCAGACTAACCAACCACCTGCTCATCCAATGACCAGAACCCACAAGTGGCCAGAGCCATTGTTTGAATGCATCCACTTAAACCACAAGAGATGAAATAAAGAAAAACAGGCTACTTTAATACTTCAATTTTTGTCACTAAAGTTTGAGGTATTAAAAATAGCTAAGTGGAAAATAAATATAAAATATCCAAGTGAGAATATAATGTAATTTACAGCTTAAGGAAAATGTGTTTCTATGATACATAAATCTAATCAGATGAAATTATCTATAGATAAGCTTCTGCTAAACTTATTACAAAGAACTTGCATAATATTTGTGGGGGTTTTTTTTTGCAATTTTAAAGTCTAGTTTTATTTTTTCATATCATTTTTAAAACCAAATAGAAATAAGTATAATTTAATAATGTACTTATAATTATAAAATCTAAAATTTAAACAATCAGAAATCACTGCTTACATAATTTGGATGTGAGGTGTCCTCCAAAAGCTCACATGTGAGACAAGGCAAGAAATTTCAGCAGATAAATGATTGGGTTATACGAGCCTTAACCCAATCCGTGAATTAATCACCCTGAAGGATTAATTGAGTGGTAATTGAAGACAGGTGGGGTGTGGCTGGAGCAGGTGGTTCATTAGAGGCATGGCTATGGGGTATATATTTTCTACCTGGAGAGTAGAATCTCCCTCTCTGCTTTCTGATCATCATAGGAGCTGCTTCCCTCTGCCACACTCTTCTGCTATGATGTTCAGCCTCACCATAGCCCCAGGGAATGGAATCAGCCATCTATGGATTGAGACCTCTGGAACTGTGAGCCCCAATAAACTATTTCTTCTCTACAATTGTGCTGCTTGGGTCTTTTAGTCACAGCAGCCAAAAAACTGACTAAAACAATTGCCTAGCCAGTATAATGGTACTCACACATGGGAGAAATTTTAAAGTTCTTGTTTAACAGTTTGATTTTTTTTTCTTCAACCTAATGAAAATCCTGTCACTCCCCCTTGGCCTGATAAGTTTCTGCTGAGTAGTTTGCTGTCAGTCAGTTGTAATAATATCATTTTTATTTGTTTCTTTTGCTGTTTTGAGCATCATTTAAAATTTGAAAGTTTGATTATAATGTATCTTGGGGCACAATTAGTTGAGCTGAAACTAATTAGTGACCTTTGATAGTCATGTGTTTGATTATTTCTACATTTCTTTAGGCTTAGAAAGTTCTCTGTAATTGTCCCTTTGAATAAGTTTTCTACCCCTTCAGCATTTGTAGGCCTGATAACCTGAATATTTGCTCTTCTAATGCTATCCTGAAGTTCTTGTATACTTTCTTTGTTACTCTTCATTCTTTATTGTTTTATCTCCTCTGATTGTATAATTTCAAATGAACTGCTTTTACTTTCACTGATTTTTTTCTGTCTTGTCTATTATTATTTCTTTCATTCTTCTTAGTGTACTTTTCAAATCAAGAATTTCTTTATAATATTTATTTATTTATTGATACCAGGGATTGAAACCAGGGGCACTTAACCAATGAGACACATCCCCAGGCTCTTCATTTTTTAAAATTTTGAGTCAGGGTCTTGCTAAGTTGTTATGGGCCCTTGCTAAATTGCTGAGGCTGGCTTTGAACCTGTGATTCTCCTGCCTTAGGCTCCTGAGACACTGGGATTACATGTGTATGCCACTACACCTGGCTGTTTTAATTTTAAAAAAATTTCTTTAACCTATCTTACGTTTCTTTTACAGAGTATTGAATGATTACTGTTTGTTTTTTGAAGCTCATTTAGTTTAAATGACTGTTTTGAATTCTTTGACTCATGGTTCACAGATATCATTTACTAAATGGTCAATTTCTGACACCTAAATTTTTAAGTGAGATTGTGGTTTTTTGAAAGTTCTTGATGCTTACAAATGACATTGTATGCACTTTGAAGGTTTAGGTATTCAGTTCATTCTTTATAACCTCTATTTATGCTTGTTTTCCCATAAATTCTAAGAGGACTTCATATTTTTTTCGGATCCTATGGTCATTTCTGGTATTTTAGCAGTAGATGGCTGCCTAAATCCAAGTTTGCTCTGAATTTGCAGATGATATGTTGTCACTCTTTCAATATTGGCAGGAACTCCCAGCTTAACTTTGCACAAATCTGCAGTTGATATGCCATTCAGAATAACCTACAGGAATGCCTAAACTGTCCATACCTGTTAGGAGATGAAATCAATCCAGATTTTTTTTTTCCCACAATTTCTGGCCCATGGTCAGGTACCACTAGAATTTACCTGGTTCTGGGCCACACTCAAGACTGGCACCAGGATCCTGTTCATCAACTGGTCACCTCACTCTCTCTTCTCCCATTTGAATACTTATTCTCTCCATGTTGTGCTGCATAAGTTTGGAGTAGGATATGTTGGACAGTCCCATGGTCAACAATGCCACAATACTGGTTAAAGCCTGAGCACTCATCTGCCAAGACCAGTTTAGTAGAGGAACAGGTTGAAAACCTATTCTCTTATTGTCTGTGTGCTGCTGTGATGTATTTATAACCTTGTTATCATAAGTACAACCAGCCACAGATTAGCTGTCCTGAAAAAAAATACATCCAACTGGGGCTAAGGGTCTTCACCTAACTTTGGGGTATGTCTCTGAGTCTTTGTTCATGGGCAGTGTACTAGGGATAGGTGCTATTGAAATCCTCCAGTGTTAGAATCACTAGGCTGGCAGTGAGTTCCAAGGACAAGTCTTGTGCTTACCTTCCTATACTATCACTCTACCAACAGACTCTTTATCCGTGCTATTCTGAGATTTGGAAAGAAATGGTGCATTCATCCCTTTTGACACCCAAGACTAAAGTTAAGCTGGGCCACTCTTGTGTTTCATGGCCCCATGAATCTGCACAGTCTCAGGTATATGACCATAGTTGGCACTTCTTGATGTAGGAGCAGATGAAGAGCCTCTTATCTATGAGCACTGGCCTGGAGACTTGGCACTTTTTTCTGCCTTGTGTAGGGTTATATTTCCAAGGAATATTCCTGTGCTTACTTCCATTTCCTAATTCACAGTGATGGAGTCTTGCTCTGTTTCTAGTCTGCCCAAAGTTGAGGGAGAAGTGGTAGAGACAATTCCCTGGCCACCAAGCTAACGTAAGTCAACAGACCCAGGCTGCAGACATTTCTCTTGGGACAAGATCTGTACCCAGCACTTGTTTTTCATCATGGCAGTTTCATTATAGGGTTTCAAATCTAAGGCCTGAACTTAATTTCCTCTACCTCAACCAAGTATGCCACTGTGGAGTTGGGGGAGGGTTGAAAACTCCTCTTTCTGCCTTCTGCAATGCGTATTTTCTTATCATTATGCTAAAACCAAACACTGTAGTCTTGTGCTTGATTCCCTTAGCTCTGTGGAGATAATTTTGTGCATGAATAGCTTTTTAAATTAGTGTGTATGTGGATAAAAAATCATGGAGGATTCTTACTTGACTACCATCTTGCTCTTTTTTTCTCTTTCAGCTTTATTTTGTTCAATATCAATTGTCTTCATATGCTTACTATCAGTTTTTCTCACTTGTCTATTTATTCTCTCACTAAATATAAAACAAGCTAATAGTTATTTTAAATTATTATATCATCTAGTAGTATGGAGTTCAAGTACTTGATCTCTGATCCATTCATTCACTTTATATTCCCCACTCTCCACACACAAAGTAAGCTCCTTTCAATTAGACCTTCAGGTAAATAGACTAATGATGTTTGCTGCAAGGAAGAGACCCTTTGTAGGATTCTTTATGCCAAATAAATATAAAATCTATAAGACCAGTTGCCGGCAGAAGGTCATGAAAACTTAAAAAGCCTTTGAGTGTAAAATTTATATTTCTCATAATTTAAATTCTCACTACTGTGTACAGAATTTCATGAAACTAAAAAAAAAAAAAACAAAAAAAAAAAACAAACCTGATCTATTATTCTGGTCCAAATCAGTATGTGCCTTGTGAAAGGATCTGGAGAACTATCCTTGATGTCTCAGACTTCAATGCTTTATCTGAGATTATTACTGTCTGCATTCTTGACATTATTAATAAGGCTTCTTACTGGATGAGATTTCTAATGAATGTGAATATGATTCAACAATTTCATGTTTTGTATTACCTCATCTAATTCATTAAGGGTGCCTGAAGCATCATAACTATTAGGTATATTTAAAAAGTGAAATTTTCTCACAATCCTCCTGTGAAAATATTCATGTCTTGAATTTCAATATTATTTTGAAGTTAACCACTTTTCTTTATTAAAAACAGAAGCATCCTTGGACTGGGGATGCAGCTAAGTAGAAGACAATTTGTCTAGCATGCACAAGGCCTTGGCTTTAAATGCCAGAAGTGCACAAACAAAACAAAATTTTTATTTATTTTATTTTGAGAGATATTTAATAATTAGATCTGACTTTAAGAATATATAGCTATCTCTGTCTCGCTCTCTTTTTTTTTTTTTTGCAGAGTGGCCAAGTTAGATACAAAATGAATATATCTCACTATTATCCAGAAAGGTTTTTGGGTGAATTAATTCCCTATAATTTATAAAAATTATAACTTTGAGTAAGTGCATTCTCCTTCAAAAAACACTCTTCCTCATTAATATGTCCTTGTTTAATCTCATGTCAAATATACAAATCAAAACAATGGAATAGTAAAATCAATTTATCAGTATTTCAAGAATGTACTTTGCCCTTCTTAGTATTCATACTAAAATGGAAATTCAACTTTTAAAATGAACTACTACAAAAATATATTTATCATAAATATTATAATATAAATCATAAAAATATTTGATAATATTATTATCTAACCCAAGTAATTTGCTGACTGGGTCTTCCCTTATTACAACCATGCAAAGAAGTTCCATCCTTCTTTTAAGTTTCTCTTTTTCTGGTATCTCAATTTGGTGGTATACTATCCTAGACAGAGTTTAGATGATGAAAATAGGACATATATCATTTTTTTCACCATTTGGCACCCTATACCTCTTATTACACTATTCCAGCTTTGAACTTGAACTTACATAAGATTCATTGTTATTTTGGAAATTTGCCAATTTTTAAAATTCATATTGAACCTCTATAATCTAACATATTGCTGAGTACTGTATCCTTTCTAATGTTACAGTAGAAAAATCATTTCATCATCACCATTGCTACAAATAAAACAATATCAAAATACCTTTGATTAATCTTAAAGTAAAATATAAGAGAAACAGGAAATTGTCAAAAACAATCACTTGTCAAATACAGCCATTCAACTTTATTTCACCTTGTTAGATCCTCTTCTCAGAAAAAAGAGGATTATTTTATCTACCAAAAGATGTCTTGAACTGGTAGGTCTTCTGCTTTTAAAATAATGAGTGATACTTTCATAATTTTAGAAAGACAATGGTACTTAAATAATTTTAACTTTATGTCTGAAATACTGCATGTTAAGAATCTTCCTTGCCTAGTGAGGTGGCACATCCCTATAATCCCAGTTGAGGCAGGAGTATTGCAAATTCAAAGCCAGCCTCAGCAAAAGCAAGGCATTAAGCAACCCAGTGAGACCCTGTTCCTAAAATAAAATACAAAATAGAGCCAGGGATATGGTTCAGTGGTCAAGTGCCCCTGACTTCAACCACCAGTACCAAAAAACAAACAAACAAACAAACAAAAAATCTTCCTTGTGAGGATATCTGAGTCAAGCAATACTTCCTGGTAGGTATCAAATACTTATCTGATCTCAAGAAGCTTGTAATGCCATCAGAAGCTTAATAGTGTAAACACAGAACTTAGATATGGCATTTTACTTTAAAGCTTAGTAGGGAAAATTTGCTTTGGTTCTTGAAGCTAATTGAAGTGATTTTCCTTTTTGAATGCCAATAATAGTCCTATTTCTTGAGTTCTTAAAAGGCTCAACTGTTAGATCAATTGTATTTTAATATATTCTTAATAAAACTCTTTAATAATTTACAGCATTTTAGTACCTTTATAAGCTATCATGAAACACATCAATGTGTTTATCCTTGACTCCAGCAATGCGTTAATGGACAGGACATTGTGAGTCTGAAAAAAATTAGGCTGCTTATTTATAGCAAATGAATCACAACAGTGAAGGTGTTTGCATATATTAATGTAAAATACACAAAATTTACACCTAATTTTTTTCTATCACAGAATTAATACTATTTATTTAAGACAGAAATATATACCTATTTAAAATTTTAAAATTTATTATGGGCTCAGTTTATGCCTTAAAAACAAATTGAATTTCACTTTTTTTCTGTTCAAATTATAGTAATTTGGCCCATACAAGCCCTTCTAGTTTTCTCTTTTCCTGTTAATAAACTCTATAGAAAAATCTCTATTTAAAATTCTTTTTTTTTTCTGGAAAAAAGAAATGTGATATGAGCACTTTTTATCTATCATCAGTCATATATAGAATCAGACACCCATTTAATGAGGCTGTATTCATCTTGGAAGAAAATGATATCAGTAACTATTATCTTGACCATCATGGTTCCATTGCATGTGGAATTGTGAGGTTAGAGCTAGGCTTCTAGGAAATATAATGCAATTATAGTGAAAAAATTATATTCTGTTAAATTTTTAAAAGTATTTTTATTGGGATAGGATTCACATGTATCCTACAAATCATCTATGTAAAGTATACATACAATTAATCACAGAATTGTACAACCATCACCACAATAAAGTTGAGCACAGAACAGAAATTCTGTATCCTCTGTAAGTTACTCTCCATTTCTCACTCCATCTACCCAGCCCTCCCCCTGCACTCTCACCCTTGGCTTTGTACAATTAAATATCTGGCTGAGTGTGGTAATGCTCACCTCTAATCCCAGTTACTTAAGATACTGAGGCAGAAGGAGCATAAGTTTGAAGCTAACCTTGGCCAAGGACTTATTGAGATCCTGTCTCAAATAAAAATTAAAAGGGCTTAGGGATGTACTTCAATGGTAAAGTGGCCCTGGGTTCAATCTCTAGTACTGAAAAAAATTATATATATCTGTCTTTCTATATTGACTATTCTAGACACATTTTTTTAAAAAAAGTAATCCCTCCAATCTTACTGTAATTATATATCTTTTAATCAGAATTTCCCATTTCACCTTCCCACTATTCACTCAAACCTATGGTAACCACCACTCTACTTCCTAGTCAAACCTGGAGAACACTAAGTGAAATAGCCAGATACAGAAATATCAATATTGTATGATCTGACCCATCTGTGAAATATAAAATATAAAAAAGTGAATTACATAGAAATATAAAGTAATACATTTTAAAATCAGGAATTCACCTTCATATTTTGCAGTTAATCTGTAGCGTTACTGTATAAGATACGTTAACATGCACATAAAGTTCAATTATATACCTGAGGATTTTCTCCTTCCTTTTTTTTTACTGTTTAATAATTCATGTAATTATTCTTTTAACTAAAAATCAGGCTGTGACTTACATGTGAATTTCAAAAGTGAAATACTGTTTGTTTTAATTTTAAAAACAATTATTCATGTCAAATTTAAAAGCTATAGAAAATGTAAGTAACATACTCCTTAAGTACACAATTTTAATGTCATTTTAGTTTTATAAAGATTAAAATATCTACAATTTTATAATAGCACCTAAGTTTACAACTCATGATGATGGTCTGAGAACCTCATTTCCTATACATTTTTTTCTGTATATCTGCAATTTAATCCAGCAGTCTTTAAAATAGCACCTGTTGCCTAAGCAGATGTTCTAATTTGCATTTGGGGACATTAAGAAAAGCAGCTAGTATATAAAAACATTTGCTAATATACATGAGAAAATTTATAAAGAATCAAAATATTCTGAAATACTTTTTCTTCTCTCTTTAACACAATTCATTTCCTGGGCCCAATTATAGATTGAATTTATTTATATGAATCTCTACAAAAACATACACATATAAATAGTTATGTTATTATAACTTTTGGTTTACTGTCACCTTTATTCAGTCATTTTTTACAATCATTTTCTTAGAAGCGTAGAGTGTTAAGTATGAATGATCTAAAGATAATAAGATTAAGTAGGGATTTCAGAAAATACATTCAATTTAATCACAGATTACTTGTAATGTTACTGACACTGAGAGTTTATTGGAAATATGCATCAAAAATTGAACAAAAAGTTTAATTAGAACAAAATCTTTGGTCTGCATGGTTCTAAATAATCTGAATATTACAAGAACCAATTAAAGGAAGACAGCAATATTTTTACATTTTCTTTCCTCTGGCATCAGCTTCGCCAATTGACTTTCTCAGCAGTATCCATGGCAGACTTGTGAAGGCCAGCATGAAAGACAGTAATATTTTTAAACATAATGTAACTTAGTTACAGAACCATCTTTACACTTATATTGCCTCAAATTTTAGATCAAGTAATATAGATTACACTATTTACAAAAATAAGTATGGGAAACATAAAAAATGCTTCATCTAATGCAGATTTAAACAAAATCTAAAAAGTTACTTAAAGGGGGATATATTATACTTTAATAATCTTTAAGCTAATGGGATAAAACAACCTTACACTAACTATCATATAATAATTTTTCCAACTAGTTTATTTATAATTGAGTATTGAGTGAATTTTGCTCAAAAATTGACTTTTACAAATGTTTCATAATCTTTAAAATTAATACCATTTATTTAAGATTTTTAGAAATAAATGCAAATAATCTGTGATTCTGAACTGTTAGATTTTGAAATATATGTTTTGTTTAAAGGCAAATATCACCAGTTCAGAATTTTCTTAATTTTTTTTTGGTGACTTTTGTTGTTGTTGTTGTAGTATATTGGTATTCTCTATTTATTGTTTTTGACTTTAGAGTAATTGCTAGTTTGTTAATTGGAATGTATTTGCTACTTAATTCTAGGTAAATTTGTTTTAACCTAAAGTTAAAACTCGGCTTAAGCAAAATTATATTGCCTTGTCTCCTTATTTTTAAGAAATATAAAAGATCATTACATGGAAAATATTTTATCTTTGACAATATTTTGAATTAGTACTAAGATTTAAGTCATTCTTCCACAATTATGTTTATGTGAGTTCAAGTGGAAGATGAATTTATAATTTTGTTGTTTTTTTTTTGTTCGAACACAAATTTAATTACCTTTCAATAGATCTTATAAAAGACATAGTTCAGATACTCAATTACCCAATTTATTGGTACTCCAAATGAAAGCATACTTTTAAATGAGTTATATGATAGATTTGCCCCCCTTCAGTAAAATCATTCCCAGGTTTTCTTCTTGTTCCTACTTGGCTGCTATGGCACAAATCATCATATATGTGTTCTGTGAAGCAGGATATAAGAAAGAGAAAAACAAGAGGTGGAGCTTCCTTTCTTAAGTATGTGTGTTAGAATTAGCAAAATTACCCTATTCATCAATATTGTTTGGAATGTGGCTACCACTAGAAGGAAGGCTGGGGAATGCAGCATTGTGCATGATCACCCTTAATATATTTCATTCAGCTGAAAACTGACAAATGGTAACTAAAATACAAAAATAAATATTCATCATATTAATTGGTAGGCTTTGCCTCTGTGTGCACTGCTGCTTCAAGAAATTAGACAAGGAAATAAGAATCCTTTCCCTTTTGGAAAAAAAGCTGTCATAATATTATTCAGGTGTGTTGGGAGGGGTACAAGTTTCAAACCATTATTACCTTTTTCCCTACTTTTGTTTACCTTTAATATAAGATCAAGAATTATTTACTCACTATGTGAGAATATTGAACATTTAGGTTTATGCCTTTTTAGCAAAACAATGACTTCAATGGCTTTCATAAAATATTAGCAATTGAACTTCAATAGCATGTTTAGGTTGATTTCATAATTAGAGTAGGTATTTTGCTTACAACTGTATAAAGAAAATATAGCATAATTGATAATTATATTACAAAAATAATAGTGTCATGAATGAACATTGAAAAGGGGATAATATGGTGTTTACATGTTGGAGATGACATGAAGATGACAAATATATTTTTGGTTATGCTGAGTTGAAGTGTGGAGAATACATTTATTTGGAAATGTCCTATAGCATAGAACAAATATTTGAAATAGAAAATTGAAGCTCAAAATAAATGAGATTTTTGAAAAGAAGATAGCTGCTCTAAATGACTCTAAATCTCTTGATCTCTATGAATTATATCTCAGGATGCTGAAAGCACCTGCAGTTAAGTTTAAGAACCTTTTGAAAGATAGGCAAAATTTATTGAAGTACCAGACATTTGCATGAAGTAATGAATATTTGGCTCCATAAAAGTGGAAAATACAGTTTAAGAAACAGTTGACAAAAAAAAAAAAAAAAAAAGAAACAGTTGAACCCAGGAAAGACTATCAAGCACATTGGTAAAAGGACACATCTTGAATTTTCAAATAAAATGTACAGTTAGAATCTTGAAGCTTAAAAAGAGAAAAAACATATGTTATCAATAGGAACAATAGTAAAAACAACAATAAGAATAACTGATTATTTTTCTATATAATCAAAAGTGGTGAAAAAAACACTAACCTGATGGAAATTGAGAAAATTTGTTTAAGCATACCAAAGTGGAAACAATAAGATAATGCTATTAGGTGTAGTAAAAGGTTTCTGAACCACCATGGAATATGAGTTCCTTATGGGTCACTAATAATGTATAGGCTGAATGGAAACAGCATGCCTCTGTGTTCTTGCATGTGTGTTTCTTGGGTAATGATTTCCTTCCCTACTCCAATGACACTCAGTTTTTTTTTTTTCCCCATACAGCACATTCCTATTCAACCTGTGGAAAAATTTAGGCAAAGTCTACTTTGTGAAGAATTATCAAAACCTCTTCCTAGCAGAACACCATTACCATTATTAAAGCACTACACATATACCTCTTTTTGGAGCACCATTTATTTTGGTATGCTTATTTTGGTCACATCCATACTACAGAACCCCTTACATCTAAGAATCTAGAAGGCAGGGATTTTATCTATATATTTTTTTGTCAATATCTTGAAAAATTACTTTGTTGCTATGCTGATGAAGAGATGCAATTAGAAAAATAGGGGCAATGTTTTAGATAAATTCAAAACATATTGATTAGTTTTGAATATATCAAGATAAAATGAAATCCTAAAATTTAGTCATATACATTAGGTCACAAATTGCCCCAAAATATAAGAACTGAATACAAAATATATTCTTTGATATAAATACTGCTTTGAAAATAGTAGGCAGTATTTCAGTTGATTTTTCATTTGATTTGAGTATGTGAAAGGATATTGCAGATGGATCAGTATTTTAGAAACATATCTATAGGAATGGTGTAAAGAACAAATAATTTATTAAAACATTGTACTTTGATCTGTTCAGACTGCATTTCATTTTTTTTAACATTTTGATTTTTTTGAACTGGTGTTGCATTTTTTGGTATAGCCATTGAACAACAGATGGAGATGAATAGTGAAAAGATCCACCTAAAAACTACCTTGAATTTTCTCATGATTGAAAATGTATACTTATAAAAGAAAATGTAATTAAAAATATCACTCCATTCGTTTTTTTACACAAAAATGCATATACATATGCCCCATAGACTTTCAATTGACACATATTTTTGAAATATGCCCTTATTTATAAATAAAATATTTACCTTATTTTCCTGCTGCCTTGTATCCCATTGGACACATGAATGAAGTTTAATTCATCCCAACTAATTTTAGTCATTTCCAGTTATTTGGAATTATAAAGGATGTTTCATTGAAAATACTTTTAAAAATTTATTTGCATGGGATAGTGTAATCATGTAAGATATTCTTAGATGTTAATTATTGGGTCACATTTTTGAGAAAACATTTATAATTTAACACAAGTGATAAAATCTTTCTCTTAATGTTTCATATTTAAATATATTTTTGATACATTGCATATAGCTGTATATTTTTCAGTTAAGTTGTTGAATTTTTCTTATACCCTGAACGTTTCTAACATATAAGTTAGAGTAATTATTTTTCATAAATATGAATTTTCTATATTTTTTGTCTTTTGTCATTTATCTTTCAATTTTATGGTATTTTGTTAACTAGTCAGAAAATTTGAACAAAATTTTAATTGATGTAGTCTATTTTCCAATCTTCATTTCCACTTCAAAATGTATCATAGCTTTAAAACAAAACATTTCTAATGAAAAAAAAAATCTGTCGTATTTTCCTCTAGCATTTTTGTGTTTTATTTTTTATAATTAGAATTCTGATCTTTTGGAAATCAGTCTTGCATAGTTGGAGGTATATCCAACACTTTTTGCCAAATCACTACCCACTTATTCCGGCAATATTCTATTGATTATACTTTCTATTGTCACTGTTTTTAAATGTAACATCTGGCAGAAACAATTGGTACTATCTAGATAGTGCAAATGGCTCCCTGAATTTCCCTGTCTGCTTTACAGTCTGACAATGACAATAAGCGTTCTTGTGTTTAAAGAACACTAACAGTTACAGTGAGTCTCACTTTTAAATAGAAGGTAGATGAAAGCTGGTGTACATGACTCATCCCGTTTTTCTTCTTTTTTTATTGACTAAAATGTCACATGTTCCAGGAATTTAATTTCCATAGTGGAAGATCCCCTATCAACCTAGATATCTAAATAAACTCACATAATAGAATCTCACCAATCCATATTTACCATGCGACACAAATAAAAGAAAAAGCACAGAGGTTTGGAGGTTAATAGCAGCAACATATAGTCTCTTAGTTGGAAGGTTAAGCTATATTCACTTTAAAAATAAAAGCCTAGACATATTAAATGTATTGGGGGTATCTAGTCAATTCAATTTGTTTTTTAGAACTGCCATATCAAAATTTTCCAGGAAGTCTCTTCTGTCCTCTTTTTATACCTTAGCAGGAAAATATTTCTCAAACCTGAAAAGCTCACAGTAGAAGTATGCTAATTGTACAGAATTTGACAGTCTCCCCATTTCCACAAAGATTACCAGTTAAGCTATTTTCAAGTTCTTAAAAATATTCACCAATTTATTTTTGTATAACAAGAGGATTAAAAAGGAAAAAAAATGCTTTTACTGCCATTTGGCTCCCAGTGTCACCATAGGTTGGCCAAATATGTGTGTGTATATTTGCAGGATTATCTAACCCTCTTCCTAGCAGAACATTATTACCTTTCTTAAAGCACTATGCACATCCCTCTTTTTGGAGCACAGTTTATTTGGCATGCTTATTTCGGCATATATAATACACACACACACACACACACACACACACACACACATCAAACTGGAATGCTATTAGGCCCCAAAAGACAATGAGACATTTTTTTTCCTACTAAAAATGCTATGACCATAACCTGCTGCTATGACCATAACCTTTAAAATAAATCCTGAATGTCTTACGTGTCCATATTTATACTGATTTCTGCCATGGAAAGAATCAATGATTAACATTAACAGTAAAATTTTACCCATGGATATAAGCAAACAGATTTTATCTAATGTTAGAGAGTTTTTACATTCATACCAAAAATTCATTCTTCAAAAATTAATGGACTTTAAAACTGTATTATCTGAAATATACCCATGAATATTGATTTATTTGATCTTCTAATTAAAAAAAGAAACTTAAAATAAATGGGGTATATTTAAATTTGTAGCCTACAGATGTTTTTAAATACTTCATTGTTGTTATTGCTAATGATTACTGCAAATTAGATAAAAGTTAATATCTGTAGAAGAAAAACAAAACCTCAAAATATTGCACAAGATGTCAGTAAGATGGCTGCCTAAGATGTCTGGCATGCTACACTCTAGAGCACAAGACCAAAGCAAAGAGAAAATAAAAGCTGTTTCAAGGGGTGTTTAAGGCAGAATGCTGGAGTGCATGGAGATGTGGAAGAGGCATTGCAGAACACAGAAATACACTTTATATTGAAGGGTACAAAGCACACAGTATCTTCTATTCCATATCTTGAGATTAACTCTGCACTGAGAAAATTATCAGTGAAGAACGGGTAAAAAAGAGATCTCCAGTGGTCCCTACTCATGCCATGGATACCTGAAACATTTCTGGAGAAGCCCTCAGCCATCAAAACCCAAAATCCAGTTGGAGGGCAGCTAGATTTACTTTACTGGTATTACCCTAGAGAAAGACTCAAGGGCATGTTGTGCCCTCCACAATCCAGGCTTTTGTTGGAACAAACTATCTTGAGACCCTAAGCTCCTAGAGTCCTGTGAACAGAACTCTAAGCAGCTGTCCTCCGAAGTTTCGGTGACCCCAGCCTGTGAACCACCAAACTGTATTCCTCCCATGGTCCTGCGAAGCACTGGTCCTGTGCAACGCAGAGCTGCAGAAACGCCTGTGGAAACAGCTGGGCCATGCTGCTCACAATTTACTCTGCCCAGGAAATAGCCAGGAAGTCAGGAAGTCAGCTCTGGGTAGCTCAGGCCTGCAGAGACCCTAGGAGTCAGATGGGCAGCCTGCCCACCCAGTCCTGAGAAGTAGCAAGGCAGCCTGTGCTAAGAAAGTTATATTTCTGAGCACCATGATGTCACTGACACCGCTCTCAGACAATGAAAGCAATCTCTCTCCACTAGCAGGAAAGTTTCATTGCACTCAGCTGTGCCTACCACAGCACCCCCACCACCTCTGGCAGCCCTTATAAACTGATTCATCTACACCTCTGTTGCTGTACCTGCCATACTTTATTTGCATGGATTTAAATGCCATATCCAGCCTCACATGGAACACAGAAACTGGAAGGCATCCCAGAGCTGCCAGCAAATCTCTCCCTGCTAAGAAATCTGCACTCCAGCTGCCAATTCAGTTCCACAAACCTTGATGCCTAGGATACTATAACTCCATCAAATACTGCTGTTGTGGATTACAGATAAAGAAACTACACAATGTTACTGTGCTCACCTAAAAGCAAAGCCAATGCAGCCTCTCCAACCCACATTCTAGGGTACAAAGCTAAGTGAAAATACTTTATTATAAAAGCCACCCCTGTAAAATTGGTAGAGTTAAATGTTCCTGATGTACAGATACATAGTGATACAAGAAGCCTGAAAAAGAAATACCAAAAAGGTTAAATGGTTAACTTCAAAAGAACACAACTACTCTCTAGCAACAAGCTCCAAAGCTAAGGAAAGTAGTGAATTACTTGATAAAGAATTCAATATAATGATTTTAAGGAAAGACTAAGAGAACAGCCAGAGAAATTTAGTGAGACCTTGCCTAAAAAATAAGAGAAAAAAATATTTCTAAAGGACTGGGGATGGTAGAGCACCCCTGAGTTCAATCCCTAAACCTTAAAAATAAATAAATAAATAAATAAACAAAACACATCAAATTTAAAGTATGCTGCAGACCAAATGAATCTGACATTTATAGAACATTTCATACCAAAACTGCAGAAAACACACAGAACCTATTAAATCTATTTTAAAAAAGTCTCTCTGCCTCAATTTTCTCTCTTGTACAGTGAGATTATAGCCACCTCAAAAGTTCAGATTAAATTTTAAGAAATCTAAAGATGTTGGAAGAGTTTCTAGGATAAAATGTCAACAATTATTCTTAGTATTATTATTAACATTAAAATATGTTGATGGCATTTATGGATAGAAATATATTTTAAGATAAGCACCAGTTTAATGTGAAAAAGTTCAAGTTAAGCTTTTAGATATAAGAGATATCTGTTATTTAAGAAAAAAACTATTTGGAGGATGTGAGTAGGTAAAAACATCAAGGCTATATTTTTCCTCTATATTTTGGTCATTGTAACCTATGGAAATTGAGAATAAAATATTGAAGAGTTTATATTTAGCACATGATTTCACTCTTTCCATTATTCATACTGTTATTTCTCATTCAGAAGCAAATGAAAGACTAGTCTTGTCTCTAATATCTCTAAAATGTATATTAGGGAGAATAGTGAAAGTGAGAATTGAAAAAATCAAGTTGTAATTTTTAGGAAAGTTAGTGACTTGGAAGTGATAAAATTGTTGTTTCCTTTTGTTAAGGACTGATGGTTAAGGATAACTGGTATAAAATTGGATTATATATCTGGTCATATAATGTTTAAAGTTTTTGTTTTTAAGCTTGACTAGTTATAAATTCTTTATAATTGATGGAATAATTGTATTGTGAATTTATCATAAATAGTGAATTATAATAATGGTTAATTCTAATAATAGGAAAAAAATCAGAGTCTGTTTATTGATGTCTTGGTCTTGCTTCCTTAGGTGGCTATTACAATTCACTTCAAAATTTGGTAACTGCCACGATTTTTAGATTGATTTGATTTACAGAATCTTCTGTAGTTATGTAAGTGCTATATTCTGGCCAACCCAACCATTAAGATTCATCTTGTGCTTGCCTATATTCTTAATTTGTTCTGGAAATTAGCTGGCATGAATTCTCTTCTCTTATTTGATAATTTTCCAAATTCATTAACTAAGTTTGGCCAACATTTTGTTAATACTAGTTTACTCTAGTTTTTCTTTTGACTTTTATAAATTTGATGGCTTTTTTCTTTGGTCAAAATTTCTATACAAAACTTCAGAATCTAAAAGATTCAAAGTGTGAAATTCATAAATTTGACTGTGGCTTCTTTTGCCTATGTAAACTATATTTGAAAATCTACTTGATGTCATAGGTGCCTTTGTTTGCAATATTTCACGTATTGCTTATAGCATGTATTTATATAATTAACATAAAATATATGTGTTGTATAGAATTTATACAGAATAAAGTGCAATGTAGAAAATATACATTATGTACATTTCAAATATATATGATGAATGATAATAGAACGCCTCTACATCTTGCAAGACTTTGTATAAATTACATACAATTTAGTTATTACAATTCAGTCATTACAATTATATCCATTGACCCCATTTCTATCTATAAATATTTTCTCAAACATAGTCTGATTTTAAGATAATGCTTGTTTTCTGTTTTCAAATTTTCTAAAATCTTTATTCGGTTAGACGCTATCATTTCCAATTTATATGTAATGTTATTTGTTATTTGTAAACTTAATTCAGCAAGCTACTGATTACTCGTATTTGATTTTCTTCACTATCAAAAAATATACAGTCCATATACATTTTGTATGTACAAATATATACATTTCATGTTCACTTGATGAATACACCATTATCATGTTATATCAGAGGAGTAATATTTTTGTGTCTATTTTTTTTTTCATTCACTAACAACTCAGTCTTTCCATAACAACAAACTTTGCTTTGTATTTCTGCTTTGTTATTGACCTCAAAATTTTCACTTATGAGTATTCAATGAAAACAACTGACAAAGTTATTATTTGTTAATGTCAATTATGGGAGAAAACAAATTAAGATCATAATTTATTAACTCATGTTAAGAAATCATTTTCAAATAAACCAAAACAATTCAAAATTTATATGGTTTGAAGGTTCTTTTTCCTCATAAATCAGATCTAATCAAAACAGAAGGCAATAGACTGTGGAAACAAAAACCATAAGCCAGTGTGAAAAGGGCTAGGTTTTGATCTTTTGTGGCTACATCTTTCTTCAGCAATCAAATTCCTTCGTGATTTTTGTGAAAACCAAATGAGATAATGCCATGTAAACTGTTGATATTGGTAACTGGGACCTAGTTAGTATTGAGTAGAATCATATTATCTTCATAAATTACTTCTCTAAACTGTTCAGTTGTTACTATTCCTTATATGGTATCAAACAAAAGAAATCCACACAATTCAAAATGTTAAAAACACGTAGATTCTGATAGTCTGATCAACCACACAATAGAACATTGGTGGTGCTCAAAGGACTGTTGGTTTCAAGTTACCTAAAGTAATTTCCTCTGTACTGGTAGTCAGTACATATTCAACTTCAGTTGTTTTTAATTGCCTTGAGTTTATTGGATAGTGTGCAATGGACATTGCCCATGGTTGAGATTTATGCTTACTAATTGTGTTAGTCAGATTTCTGTTATTGTGACATACATTCTGAGATAATCAACTTATAAAAAGAAAATATTTATTTGGATCACAAGTTTCAGAGGCTTCAGTCCATGATTGCCTGGCCACATTGCTTTGAGTGTGCAGCATCATATATCTTAGAAGAAGCACATGATGAAGGAGGATGCTCACCTCAGGGCAGCCAAGAAGCTAAAAGAGAGAGAAACAGGCCAGGGTCCCCATAACACCTTCATGGCCAGTGACCAACTTCCTTTCGCTAGTCCCACCACTTATTGTGAGATAGTGTGCACTACCTCACAATAGTGTTATAGGATGGTGACCAAGATTTTTAGCACATGGCCTTTAGAGGACATTGAAGATCCAAGCCATAACACTATTTCTGGATTCCACCCTTTCAAAACTTCATCATGATTTTGTTAGATGTATAAATTTTTTTCATTCATATTCTAGGAAAACTTTTCGGGCCTGATATCAATTCTTTTTTTCCTCTTTTGATTTATATATGATCAGATGCAATATTTTAAGTTGATTATTATGTAGGTTAGATCTTAGAAGATATTTCCAGGTGTGGGGGCACCCACATATAAACCCATCAATTTGGGAGTTTGAAGCCAGGGGATTGAGTAAATCCAAAGCCAGCCTCAGCAACTTATTGAGACCCTGTATTAAAGTAAAAAATAAAAAAGGCTGGGTATGTGGCAAGAGGTTAAATTTCCCCTGGGTTCAATCCTTAGTACCAAAAAAAAAAAAAATCTTAGAGAAATTCTCACATTTGTCTCTCTCATATCTTTTGTAGAGTTGAAATCCCAAACTTGTCATAAATGTCCCTCAGCATTACTATAAACAATAATTTCTTTCTGTAAAGGAATTTGTCAATTTGTCAGTCTAAGCCAATCCAAACTGGCCTTCTTCTGTAGTAGTTATTAATCAAATTGATATTTTCCTCTACATAAAAGCTCATTTTCTTCTCCATTTCCTGAAGCATTTCCCCATACATCTTGATATGTCCTTCCTAAAAACATGCATTTCGTATGTATTTCTTCCAGATGATTTAATTTATCAAATGATATGTTAAGTACTGTTGGAAACTTTACTTCAGATTCCTATTATGAATGAAATGATGTCTTATCTAAGGAAACATTCTGTTTCCATGTGTGACTTGATCAGAATCCTTTAAAAATTCAGCAGATACCAGAAGACTTTAGAGATGATGGCTTTCTTAAACTGAGGTAGTAAACTTCTACACTTTGTGTCTTCTGACCACTTCCTCCTTGTATTTGAAATAGATCTGGATTCAAAACCCAACTTTTGAGACATTTAGTTACATTATCTAAGGCGGTCTTACAGATAATCTTTGATGTAAAAAAATCCTGTGAAATATTCATTAAAAATGTTATTATCAATGTTATTATTATTTTCAAAAATAAAACTTGTAACAAATATGACATTAAAATGAATATCCATACTATGTCTTTGATCAGTTTTGGCCTTTCCATTTTTCTTAAAAGTACTAGTATCCTTTAAGTTTTTGTGTGTTTTCCATGTAATTAAATCTGGTTTTTTTTAAACAAAATTATAACTGTTTTCTTTCTAAATCCAGGGTTGTAAATTTTTTCAAATTCAAAAGCTTGCCTAATTTGATTAATTTTACTTTTATTTCTCAGGACTGTCTTGTTGTATTTAAGGCAATTTCAATATGTTTTTTAAAAAAATGTTTGGTTATACAAACACAAATTTTGGATTTATGATTTTTTTTGTTTTCAGTTATTTAATGTTTCATTATCTTTAGTTTTTGAGTTTAGTAATTTATATTTATAGTACATTTTAAGTTTAATTTGTGCTTAGTTTTTAAAGATTTGTACAAAGTCCATTTATTTTTCTCTTTTTTTTTTCTTGAACATTAACAGCTAATTAAGTCATCGAAAGGCTTTCCGGGAAATATTCTTTTCATTGGATCCTGAGGAGATTCTATTTTTACTTTACATTTCCACTTTGACACAGGATTATCTAACTATGAAACTCTTTATTTCAAAGTATTTATCATTTTTAACCATTACATTATACTAGTATTATTGACTTATAAAATGTGGTTTCTCAATGCTTAATTTCAAATATTTTATATATTGCTATGGTAAAAATATGAACAATTTTCTGTATATTTTCCAAATTATATGTTTGATTTGATGTCTGAATTTAAAAATATCACTGCTGTTTTGCTTTGCTCTCACTATCTATTGGCTTGCCCTTTATTTTTAACCATCTGCAACATAATGAAATCTATGCACTTCCCCTCCAAGTTTTTGTAGAAATATTGAAATACTTAAATTGCCATGTTTTATATACATTTTCTACTTATAAGATTTTCCTGTTTCAAGAATTCTTAATAATCTTATCAATTATCAATCTCTTAATTCTTTCTATTAGAAAATTATATATTTATATGTGTGTCTGTAAACAAACATATATATACACATATGTATATACTCAAATTAAAACTGAATTAGATACATATATCACACATATAGTGACTTAAATGAAAAAGTTTTCACTACAACTAATACATTTTATCTTTTGAAATTTCTACATTTTGAAATTTCTTTTTACTTGAGTAATTGTATCTTGAGTAGTTCTAGAATATTATCCTCAAATTTCTATTCATGAAACATTATCTTTGAAGCATTTGCATACTCACATGTAAATATTTCATCATGATATGAGAAAATTATCTTGCTTCCTCTGTTTCTTTGGCTGTGTTTCTCAGACACTATTTTGTTTAAAAGCAAATTCTGATACAGTGGGTCTGAGATAAAGTATTATGTATTTCAAAGAGGTCCACAGCTAATGCTGATATTTCTTCCCTATGAATTACAAATTATTTAAATATTAAAGTTGTATTTTACCATTATTTTGTCTCTGATGTCTAGATATGTTATTCTATATCCTTTTGTGATTCAGTGCATTATCTCATGTCTGTCTGACTGAATTTCCTTTGTAAGTTACTAATCCATTTTTTCCAGGTTGTTTATTTTTTGTCCATACACTTATAAGTCAAGAATTCTCTCCATTATAATTCTCAGTGGACATCTTGATATTGATGAAACCATTTAATGTACAGTTTCAGATTTTCCTTTCTTCAGTGAGATGATCTTTTATTTGTGTCCTCCACTGTTATAACCTCGAGGGAACTGAATGTAAAGACAAATGTTCTTCTTCTTTTCTAATTTAAGATTACTTTAATAATGCCTAAGAGAAAGAAACACAGGAATTTAATTTCTATCTTTCTTGTACACTGGATTATAAAATTATTTACTTTCTCTCCCATGTTACTCTTAAAATTGAGGAAAGTTTAGAAGAATCATTCATTTAACAATGTTAATATTAAGACTAAGTTCAAATAATTTCTATTATTATCATTTATCCGGTTAAAAATGGAGATATAAAATTTAAAATATTTTTTATATACCATACATGGTTTGATATTATGTGTTTATTTGTGGTACTATATTGCATTTTTAATAAAAGTTTTAAAAATAGAATGAACTTTGTATTTTTATTCATAAAATCATTGTTTATACTCAGTTACTTTGTTCCTAACCATTGGGTTTTTTCTCCTTTCTGCTTGTTCATGATATACTAGAAATTCTTCCCAAATGTTTTTCAAACTTGTCTTCTTAGAAACTGAATAAAATTCATATCTAGATACTAAATATTTTAATGTCTTGGAAAGGCTGAATTTCTGTGTCCCACTCTCTCATAAGTGTCAGTGGTATGTTTCCAGATAGGAGCATTTTATGATAATAAACATTTTTGTTAAATGCATTCCAAAAATGCACATATGTTAAAAGCGTTTTCTAAGAGATTTACAAAAGCATCTCTTTATGATCCCGATTAAGAAAATTGCAAGATTCTAGAAGACTTTCTCATGTCATACATTGTTTTTGATAATACTGAAAATATACAGGAGTACTGATCAGTTATTTTGTAGAATATCCCTCATTTTGATTTGTCTGATATTTTTCACATAATTAGTCTTGGGTGATAAGTTTTAAAACCTACACAGGTAAAATTTTATTTTCATAATATCGAATCAACAATACATGCTGTCAAAATATAGTCACTATTGATGTTAACCTTGGCTGAGAGAGCATTGTCCTGTTTATCCCAAGTAGTTACCTTTGTCCTCCTTTCATCTCTCCTCTTCGGAAGGAGGTACTTTTGCAAGACCCACTCTGAAAATGGTTACTAACATGTTCTATCACCTGGAAGGCAGAATATCTACAGAAATTATTTGGGATTTTTCAGTACAGGAACTCTAACCTCATTTCTTTATTTACTTAATTAATTGGTTATGTTAGCATGAATTCATAAACTTTGAGTTGTAAGTAAATATAACTGTATTTGTTGTTAAAGTTGTTCCAAGTATAGCTATGGAGAGCTCTTTTAGTAGTTTCTTATATCACTTTGATAAAACCCCCAAAATGGGAAAAAAATAGCACTTTCTTACATTTAGGCACAACAAAATATTCTAGGATTATCTTGTAAACTTCTTGTCCTAGAATCCACCATTTCTCCAGAATCTTTGACTTTTTTTTTTTTTTTTGGTGGGAGGAGTTACTGGGAGTTGAACTCAGAGGCACTGGACCACTGAGCCATATCCCCAGTCTGTTTTGAATTTTATTTAGAGAGAGGGTCTCACTGAGTTGTTGCACCTCCCTTTTACTGAGGCTGGCTTTGAACTTGAGATCCTCCTGCCTTAGCCTGCAGGGCCACCGGGATTACAGGCAATTCCATGGTCACCTTTGACTTTTTAACTGGAAAATTTTCTTAGAAACCAACACATGATTAAGTAACATTGTTTCTTCTAGGGCAAGGCTACTTCTGGGCCCTCTAGGCTGACTTTATAAAAGGGAATATACAGATGCAAACTGTTTTAGTCAGCCTTTTTGCTGCTGTGACTAAAAGATATGATCAGAACAATTTTAGGTAAGAAAATTTTATTTGAAGGATCACAGTTTCAGAGGTCTTGTTGCATAGAAGGCCAGCTTCATCCTCGGGGATCCAGGTGAGACAGAACATGTTGGCAGTAGAGTGTGGCAGAGGGAAGCAGCTCACATAATGATAAGGAAG
The DNA here is from genome assembly GCF_045843805.1 of Urocitellus parryii. Taxonomy (NCBI): domain Eukaryota; kingdom Metazoa; phylum Chordata; class Mammalia; order Rodentia; family Sciuridae; genus Urocitellus; species Urocitellus parryii. The sequence continues at coordinate 61,241,299 of NC_135540.1, forward strand.
CAGAAAGAGAGAGACTCCACTTGCCAGATACAAATATATACCCAAAGCCATGCCCCCAATGCCACAACTCCTCCAGCCATACCCCACATGCCTTTAGCCACTACTCAGTTAATCCTATCAGGTAATTAATTCACTGATTGTATTAAGGCTCTCATAACCCAATCATTCCTTCTCTGAACCTTCTTGCATTGTCTCACATGTGAACTTCTGGGGGATATCTCACATTCAAATCATAACAATACTTACCCACATGTTTAAATGTATAAATATATTCATAGGCATCCATCTGTCTAAGGCTGAATAAACATATCATAACTTGAGAGGCTTAAAACAAAAGTGTACTGTCTCACAGTTCTGAAGGTCAGGAATCTGAAATCCAGATGAACAGGTCATGCACCCTCATTAAACCTCTTAAGGAATGCTCTTTCTTGCTTCATCCTAACTTCTGGTGGCTTGTTGCAAATCCTTAGTGCTAGTTGCCTTGCAGCTACATTACTTCCATCTGTGCCTCTATAATCACATGGTGGGGTGTTTGCCTATCTGTCTGTCTTTGTATTTCTTCTTTGTGGTTCTTTTATTTTTATGAGGACACTACTAAATAGATTAAGGATCTTGTTTACTATATTGTGACCTCATCCTAACTAATTAATCTAGAATGGCTTTTTTATCAAATCAGGCCACATTCTGAGGTAGTGGGGCTTCAGACTTACAGAGTATTGAGAGATAAATTTTCAATAAGTAAACCCATTTGTGTTTGCAAAAGACTATATATGAATTATATGGGGTTGTCAACTCTAATTTATTGCCACATGGATGGATAATTCTTGTATTAGCATAGTATTTTCAAGACCTCTTCCCATAATATATATCAGTATTTCATGTTTTATGACTGCATAATATTCTATCATATGGATATATACTAGTTTATTAGTTAATAGATATTTTGGTTGTTTCTACCTTTTAGTCTTGAATAAAAATGTTTCTGTAATAAATTGTGTAGAAGTTATTATGTGGACACATACTCTCACTTCACATGGATGTATATACTCAGAAGTAAAATATTTGGGTCACCTGATACACTTCATGTTTAATGTTTAAGTGAAGTATCAAAGTATTTCCCACTATTCTATATTAACAGGAGCTTTGTGTGAAGGTCTCATTTTTTTTCATTCAGTCTACATCTGTTTTAATATGGCTTTTACTATAGTCACTCTAGGTATAAATTGGTACCTTATTTGGTTTGATTTTCATTTATTGACCACATGTATCTGCTTTTGAAAAAATAGTCTATTGAGACCCTCTGCCATATTTTAGATTATTTTAGGTGGAAATAATTCAATACATCAATAATATTTCAAAATAATTTACAATCAGAACTATTCTGAAATTGGCTAAGGTTTCAAAGGACTGACACTTCTTAAAATATTTAAGATGAACAAAGTTCTATTGTGTCAAATAAAGCACATATGAAACTTTAATATGCAATGATCTTTGTTTAGAATAAAGCTCACCTGAATTGGTCTTTTATTTATTTTTGTTGAAGGGAAAGCAATATAACTTAAAATTTATCATTATGAACTTGTACAATTCAGTGGCATTTCATACTTCATACTGCAACTATCACCTATTTCCAAAATATTTTTCATTACTCTAATAGAAAACTCTTTATTCATTATTCATTCCCCTTTTCCCCATCTCATAGATGCTAGTAACCACCAATAAGCTCTTAGTCTTTATGAATAACATTTTGTGTAAATGAAAGGCAAAATAGGTCAACTTCTGCATCTGGCTCTGCTAATTTGGTATAATCTTTTGAAGTTCATACAAACTGTAGAATGTGTCAGAACTTCATTCCTTTTTATGGCTAAATATTTATTATCCAATAGCATGTATATGCCATGTCTTAATTATTTATTTATCTGTTGATAGATATTTAGATAATTTTTCTCCCTGACCATTGTAAAAAATGTGGGCATAAACATTTGTGTGTAGTTTCAGTATCAATGAAATATTGGCTTCAGAAATGAGAAGTGCTCTCTCCTCTGATATTACTTATTTTTGGATGAGTATATAAGAATAGACATGACTTATTAGTGTATTTAATTGTATTTACTAATATAGCCAAATACTTGGTCTTCATATATAGTTTTTAACATTATTATCATAAATTCCATATCTATACTTTTTACAGGTCTCATCAATTATTTTGTTTTTTCATGAGTCAGTTTTGGCCATTTGTGACTTTATAAGAATTTATTAATTTCATGTAAATTACTCAATTTGCTGATAGTTTGTTTCTATAAAATGATAATAATGTCCTTTTTTTCTTTTCTAGTAATTTGTATAATGATCTTTATAAGTGTTTTTGATTTTTCATGTGAATTTGAATTGCTGTCTAGAGTCACTTGATATCAGTCTGAAGAACTTTCTTTGACATTACTTGTAAAGCAGGTCTGCTAACTACAGATTTTCTTAGTTTTTAATTTTCTTGTAATGTTGTTATTTCATTTATATTTTTAAACATGGCTTTCATTAATATAGAATTCCTGGTTGGAAGAATTTTTCTTCCTTTTTTTTCTTTCCTATTTGAACACATTAGGTTATCCTCTGCTTTGGGTATCCAGTGTTTTTGCTGAAAAGTAAACTGTTAGTGTTATTGGTGTCCCTTGTAAGTAATCATCTTCATCTCCTTGCTTTAAAGATTCCCTCTTGTCTTGGGCTTTCAGAATTTTATTTTACTACTCGTAGATCTTTTTATGTTTACTCTACTTGGATTATGGTTAACATCTTAACTGTTTTCTTCAAATTTTGGAAGTTTTTAGACATTCTTTATTTAAATGTTTTTATTCCACTCCTGGTGCTCCTATTACATGCATGTGTGGTGCTGAATGGGGTCTGCCATTTCTATGAGGCTTTTTACAGTTTATCCATCCTTTCTTTCTGATCTTCTATTGTATAACACCAATTAATCTATCTTTAGGTTAGCTTCTTTTTTCCCACTGTGTAAAATTCACTGTTTTACTCATCTAGTTAATTTTTTTCAGTTCATTTATTCTATTTTCAACTCCAGAATTTCAATTAGGTTCTTTTTTATGATTTCCAGATCTTCATTAGAATTCTGTATTTGGTGAGAATTTTTTTTTTTTTTTTTGATACCAGGGATTGAACCTAGAGGTTCTTAACCACAGTGCCAAATCCCCAGCCCTTTTGTGAAAAAAAAAAATGTTATTTATTTATTTAGAGAAAGGGTCTCACTAAGTTGCTTAAGACCTTGCTAAATTGCTGAGGCTGGCTTTGCACTCACAATCCTCCTGCCTTAGCCTCCTAAACTTTTGGGATTAAGTAATGCACCACCACGCCCTGCATGAAAAATATTTTAAGCAGATCTCCCTCCCCTGGCCTTTTTTAAATTTATATATGTCAGCAGAATGTATTATAATTCATATTACACATATAAAGCACAAATTTTTCATATCTCTGGTTGAATACAAAGTATATTCACACCAATTCGTGTCTTCATACACGTACTTTAGATAATGATGTCCATCACATTCCACCATCATTACTAACACCCTGCCCCCTTCCTTCCCCTTCCACCCCTCTGCCCTATCTAGAGTTCATCTATTTCTACCATGCTCACTCACTCTACCCCACCATAAATCAGCCTCCTTACATCAGAGAAAACATTCAATATTTGTTTTTTGGGGGATTGACTAACTTCACTTAGCATTATCTTCTCTAACTCCATCCATTTACCTGCAAATGACATGATTTTATTCTCTTTTATTGATGACTAATATTCCATTGTGTATATATGCCACAATATTTTTAATGAACATAGATGCAAAAATCCTCAATAAAATTCTGGCAAATCGATTATTAAAACATATCAAAAATATAGTGCACCACGATCAAGTGGGAGTCATCCCAGGGATGCAAGGATGTTTCAACATATGGAAATCAATAAATGTAATTCATCACATCAATAGACTTAAAGATAAGAATCATATGCTCATCTCCAATAGATGGAGAAAAAGCATTTGGCAAAATATAGCACCGCTTCATGTTCGAAACACCAGAAAAATTAGGGATAACAGGAACATATCTCAACATTCATAAGGCTACCTATGCTAAGCCCCAGGCCAACATCATTCCCTCTAAAAACTGGAACAAGACAGGGATGCCCTCTTTCACTACTTCTATTTAACATAGATCTCGAAACACTGGCCAGAGCAATTAGACAGACAAAAGAAATTAAAAGGGCACACATAGGAAAAGAAGAGCTCAAATTAGTGCTATTTGCTAATAATATGATTCTATACCTAGAAGACCCAAAAAGTTCCACCAGAAAACTTCTAGAAGTAGTAAATGGATGCAGCAATGTCGTGGGATATAAAATCAACACCTGTAAATCAAAGGGGTTTCTGTATATCAGTGACAAATCCTCAGGAAGGGAAACAAGAAAAACTACCCCATTTATAATAGCCCCCTGGCCTTTTAAAAATATTTATTTATTTATTTATTTTAGTTGTGAGTGGACACAATGCCTTTATTTTTATTTATTTATTTTTATGTGATGCTGAAGATTGAACCCAACGCCTCACCCATGCTAGGCGAGTACGATACTACTGAGCCACACCCTCAGCCCTCCCTTTCCCTTTTTAACCATAATTTCTTTTTTAGTTCTTTAAACATTTACAATTATACTTTGATTCTTTTTGTTGCAAATCCAATATCTGTTCACCTTACTGGAAGTTCCTGTCACCTGCTTTTTCCTACCCATATACAAAACAGAGTATTTTGTTTCTTGTCACGACTTACAATTTTTGTTGAAATCTAGACATTTTATATACTGTTCCATGTTCACTTTGAATACTGTTCCTCCACCCTGCCCATTGTTGTTTTGTCATCATCATTTTGTATATTTGTTGTGTGAGTAGCTGGATTATTTTAGTTAATTTTTTTTAAACTTCTTCTCTTGCAGTTTGAATGTGGAGACAAGTACAAACTGCATACAGGACATACGTTAAAGTTATAGGCCACTCACCTCATGCTAGTTGCGCGAGCGGTAGGTGGCTTATTCCTTAGGCACAGCACTGGGCTTGAAGCCATGTGTTGCAGTCCCTGCACTTGCTCCATGGCCCGCTACTCAGTTGGCCACTACAAGAACAGTTAGCAAGAGATTGTATTGGTGGCTGCCTATAATCTGCCTAGCCTCTATCTGAGTATATATACATGATAACTGCTCAATAAAATCAGACCTACTTCCAGCTTGGTCTCAGGGGGTCTGGATTAGTGATTCTGAAGCCACAATCTCCTCTACTCTGTTCCATGAATCTCTTCGTTGGACGAGAGACAGCCCAAGCATTTGAAGCGTCTAATGTTGCATTCTTTTCTTATGTGAGTGAGTGTATGGTCCATGAGGTTGGGAAAGAATCATTTCAATCTGCATGTCTGGAATACTAGAAAAGGTATGTCATTTGAAATATTGTTTTCAATGAACTTATAATGCATCATTTAAATTGAACACAACATATAAAATTATTAATCTTAAATTTTAATTAAGGGACAAATATATTTGAATAATTAGAAATTATTTTTTATGTAAGACCGATGTTTAGAACTTCCTTCTATATGATATTTTGTTGATATGTAAATATTCATACTATATCCTATGTATGCAGATAGATATATCACTTATGCATATTGAGAAAATTAAAACTTAGCATTCATACATTAATTATATACAAATGCATAAAATGGACATAATATATCAATGAGATTACAATCTTTTACAAATTGATAGTGACACATAATTTTACTCTTTGATAATCAACATATTCTAGTTATTGCAGAGACTTCAGAGTAATGATATAGTGTGTATCAATGCTTTTGAAATTTTAGAGTATGTTGGACTTCCTTGGGCATATGATCAGCTCAAGAATTGGTTTAGTAAGTCTATAGAGAGGAATGGGATTATATAATTTAAAAGGCAACTTTTGAGAAATATTGATGTAGTTTCCATATTCCTTGAACTACAAATGACCTCCTTTGAAAATCATCTTCCCTGATTTGATTTGAAATAATAAATAAAACCCATAATTTTGTGAGAATAAAAGAAAATATCATAATAATTTCCGTATATTCTCCTTAGGATGGAATATCATTATGCATTATCCCTGTCTATTCCTTTTACTGTGAATTCCCCTAGGTAAAACATTATATCTACATTTAAACTCCTTTACCGTTGATTTCCAACTGAGTGAATTAGGAGTTCTGGCATAAGAAATAGAAACTAAAAAGTCAAACTTTTTGTTCTCTAAAGTTTTCTCTTCAGTCTTGATTAAATGTCTCAAAGGATATTCCTGCCCTTGTTTCTTTTGGATTTTCATTGTTAAGCCTACAAAATGATGGACAATTTCTCTTGGTACTTGCCATTCTCTTAATTCCATCCCATTTTTCCTTGTAATGCCTTCTTGTAGCATGGTAAAATATCCCTCTTTGCTTTCTGATGTTTACACATGTCAAATATAGATGCATTATTCTAAATTGAAATGGCATTGTGGCAGCAGTAAACCCGAGTGTGTTGTATTGATGTAATAAATACAGCCTAACTAAGCATGTACAAGGATTTACAAAGTGCAGCAGCAAAGACAAAAAGTCACTCAAACAAAAGCATTAGAAAGTCTTTGCCTGACCTTTAGTTTATGAGTGATCATGTTTTAGTATAAGCACTTTACTGCAGTAGTGAATATCTAACAGACCATTATTATTTATCTTTTGTGCTACACAATCATAGCTATTTTCATTAATTCATATTTATGAAAGTAGTCTAAGAATATATAGAACCACATGTAAGAATAAAATACTTATCCCTCTCTGCATAATTATTGCCCTATACTGTCTTATTTCAAGATTTATAGATAAGCTAATGTACCTCAAAAACTCCAAGCCCACTTGGTTTATGTCTTTAAACACTTCAAAATAGGTGACTTGAACCCTATTGGATTACCTAGAATTTTTTTTTACACCATATGTTTACTCAAAATACAAACCATTTTATAATCTTATATCTAATTTGGTGAATTAGAGACTGCAAGATAAATAAGCTTTGTTAAAACCAATATTTTTTTTAAATATTAAGGTGGATTTTTCAAGTAAACAGTAAACTTAATTGGGCCCTTAATTAAAAATTGGAATTTTAATTTAGTCTTTGATTCAGAATTTTCTATTTTTAGAAAAAAAAACTAAAATTCAATTTCTCATCTGTAAAAACAAAAGTAGGGGAAATATTTTTCCAGAGATAGGCTATTAAAATGTTGGTATCTATGTTTATTCATGCGTATGTTCTCCCTTAGTAACAACATTTCAACCATATCCAGTCAGGCAATGTTGAGCTACAATAATTTTTTCATCCTTCCTTGAATCAGAATTTACCATAGAAATGATGATTGCAGTATTTTGGTGAGATACTAGAAAGGCTTCTTAAAGCAATGGCAGAGACTTTATTCTAAAAATAAAATCCCTACCAATACCTTCTTGTTGTCTATTTCCCTCTATGATATCACCTTCCATTTTCTTGCCCCTGCTCTTTGTCTACTCTGTGCTCTCATGACTACACACCTAGATGGTAATAGTCATCTTGTTCCTTCTCTGCAATTCCTCATTTCTTCATATACTCAACCAACATACACTCAGTAGTCAAATATAACTTCTTTCATCTTTCATTCCCTTATCCAAAATGCATTGTTAACTTTTCTTTGTCATATCTACAGGTCATACTAGCACTTAAGATTTTCCTCTGTGTGACTATCTGATTTTCTAACATGAATATGTTGTTCTTTTTGCAAAGTCTATTCGGGATATTTTGTTTTTCATGTCTTTGACAATAGAAGTGAATTCAAATCATTTCTTGCTATGAGCCAAATAGTGCCCATTGATTATTTCTCTGCTCAAGACCTTTATCTCTGCATGGAACTTTTCTAACGCAACCTAAGGTGTTACGAATTTTCTTACTTTTAAATGCTAACATGTCATAAATCATATCACATTGATGGCAATGTTCACTTTATATCTGTCAGATACAATTTTGTGTTGCTAGACAATTTAATATATCCTTTATCTCCCTCAAGTACCTAAAAGATAAAAAAGTAAGTGAATGTTTTGTTCACTTCATAGTACATATACCATAGTTGTCTCTGTATGATCACAGAGAAGTTTTATTTCATGAATCTAAAAATTCTATCACCACAGTATTCATATTTTGTTTAAGACAGAAACTCATAACTCTCCACTTTACATTTTAGTGTTGGTTGTTATTACAGAATGTTTTGATTAATCTTAGAGTTCTACTTAACTTTTGTGAACACAAATTAGCTTTTGTCCTTATACATTCTAAAAATCCCCACATTAATTGGGGAACACACATATGAATACACACAAATTAAAAATGCTCTTAATTTTTAAAGGGAACAATTAAGAAAACTTTTTCTATTTCATAGGTATTTTTTAATCATGTATAAAAATCATATTTAAAATAATCCAGACCAATCTGATTCCTTTTGTATGTTTTTTATGACTGGAGACAGTAAGGAATAGTATTCATTCATTTTTTGGTCAGAAGTTCTGATGTCACCCCAACAATAATACCTGTTAAGTTCTCCCAGACAACAAAACAGTAGGACAGGAAGAAGAGAAGAAGAAATGAATCCACCTCTGCTTTTAGAAACTGAGTTATCTGAGAGTTTTTTGATTGCTGAAATTTTTATTTCAATTATTTTAGTTCCTATTGTGCATTAATAATAAATCTCTTCTTATATTAAGCTGAATTGAGTTTCTGCTAAACACAACTTGATGATCCTATTTAATTAACATCAATGTCATATAAGTGTTTGAAAGCTTAAATATTATGACAAATGTTATGTGAAATACTTACAAATAATTTTCTCTGATGATGGACCAGCAGCTAGGCAGTGACAGTAGCTTTTGTCTGTAGAGAATGTACAATCAATAACATATCAATTCAATTTTGGCTTGCTTTATTTAAAAAGAATAATTTTTGCTGGTACTCAATAAAATCACTAATTATTCTCTCAATTAAAACATATTTGGAAGGACTTTATACTAGAACACTGTTGGAGTTCTTATTAATTTTATTGTCATATATATCAGTGCATTTGTAATCCTTGTATTTTAGTATAAGTTGAGTTCCAATGTGAGTGTTCATTTGGAAAACACTGAATAATACTGTGAGCCCCTGACATAGCTGGTTTAGCTTACCATAATTAATTCATAATGTATAGAATCATATCCCTGCATTTAAACAATATATGGGATATAAGTGATGATAACATATTGACGGTAAATGTGAATAAACAAGACTCTAATTGTTGCAAGTAAATCATGTAGTACCCAGTATTGTTTGAACTTTATGGATTATGATATTTGGAAGTGTTAATAGTTTCTATTGTGTCCCTTTTTTCATGTTTTTCCATTTTTTATATTATAAGATTAATTTACATTCAATTATATATTTCTTAATATCTTATGTATTAATTCTGTTTTACTTGTGAGATTACTTACAATAATTTTAGTAAATGAAAATATTGGCTTTTTCTTATGACTATTAGTAGAAAAGCTTGTTTAAAATTATCATTAAGTAATGATAACAACTTGCAGTAATTTAAATTCTGTTTCTTCATATTTGCAGTCACTATGTCCTATTTCTAAGAAAATCAAGTTTGAGTATCTGAATAGTAGAGGGTTTTTTTTTTTCATAAGTGTGTGTGTGTGTGTGTGTGTGTGTGTGTGTGTGTGTGAATATATAGGTTTAATGATATACTTTCTTTCAATATATAAGCAATATTTAAGTGAGATAAAAATGTATGGGTCACCCATGAAAAATAAGTTTCATCATTTTTCCTTAAATTTATCTTGCTAAGTCAGTAAAATCCTGATATTTCAATAATTTATACCTAACTTCTATTTCAAAAATGGCATGGGTATTTGTTCTCATTTCTATCTCCTTTATTTCTATTTTCTATAAGTTGCTGCTACAAAAGCTTTTAAAAAAGGAAAAATGGCCACCAGCACCTGTCTTGTTTGAGAGGCAAGATCTTATCACTGACAGCTAATCAATAAAAACAAATGAAAAGTAATAACGTCAGACTTGAGAAGTAAGGTTTTTATTCCTAGCCTGAAGCAAGGGTTCACCAATATGCTAAAATCAATCAATCTTTCCCTCAGACCAAACCTAAATCCTAATCGTTAAATCTTTAAAAGTACCATATGCAGAGCACCCTGCTGCTTGCACTCAGAGTACAAAATAGAACAGACTGTCTCTGCTGTTCTTCCCCTCAGGCCCTCATAACCAAGATAGATCACCATGGAGGATAACAACTGACCCTGAGAGTAGAGGGAGCAAGGCATTCACACAAGTTTTCTTGCTAAGCAGATTATAAGCAACCTCCTTGCACCTACTGTGATGAAAGTCATTCTGAGCTTTTTGAGAAGCAGGCAGTAAGCTGACTAAATGCAAAGCTGGATGGTGATCAAATAAGCTGGAAAAAAAAAATGGCCACAGGGCTAGAAGGGAGCTTGCATATGCATCATAATCTATCACTAATAAGACAGTAAACCAAATGCATGCCTTAACTAAAAATTATTTTCTTCAATAAATGAGAGAAAATGGAAGTCATAAAAACTTTAAAATAGTGTTTGGAATTTTTCTTGTATATGCAGCTTGCATATGCTTTATTATTTTTAAAGAAAATGTTAAGAAACTGGTGTTCTTTGCATGTAAGGTAATTCCACTTAATCATGAGTAGACTGTGAACCTTGCCCTTCAGTGTACTTTCACAGATTAGTCCTAATCATCCGATGTGGTTAATTAGAATTGATGAACTTGAAAAAAGTAAGAGTATGCAACATTAAATAGGTATTTGGCAAAATTAATCAATCATATATTCTTCTAAGAACTTCAAAATGATTTTACTTATTTTAAAATTTCTTCTTAGATATAATAAGCTTACTTACATTCACATGATCAGACTTCAATGAGTATAGTTATATTATTTCTCATAGGAAAAGTGAAATAAATCACTTAGCATAGGGTGTATTTCAATGAAAATTGTGGCAAAATTTTTTTCTCACTGACATGGGGAAAATAATTTATTTTTCCAATATTTTACTAATTTTATCCTAGGATGCTAATTAATTAAATTATTTGACTACATTTTTTATCTCATTCTGGCATTTTTACTGCACCTTAAAAAGTGCTTAAATTCTGATTTCCATTTTGAAAAACAAAACATGACAAAGCAACCTTATTTTGAAGAAAAATTATTACACAGGTAAATGAGCATCTTGTAAGGATGATTCTCAAAGCAAACCACATGAAAAGCTCATAAGAAAAGAGTCTGGATCCACCTTACTCCTCCTTTCCACATGTTCACACTATCAATTTTATAGCTACATTCCCAGACCACAAAGGACTTCCTTGAATTTAACTGTCTTAATTCTATGATGCCTTCATACTTTAGTCCCAGAATAGATTAGAGTACTGGATCTAGGTGTTCCTGGATAGATCATCTAATTTTATGGGTTCAGTATGCAACTGGAGGGTCTGAAACCCAGAAAAGTCAGAAGCTTTGGCATAATCCTGAGACTTATTTGATACAGTTACCTGCAATCAAATAGATTTAAGTTTTTCATACGTTTGTGTTTGCTCAATCAGTACTTAATTACTTATTTTCTCTTCCCTCTTCACTTCTTTTCTTTCTCTTGCCTTCCTGCCTTCTTTCCTTTCTATGAGTTAATCAGTCTACCATCTATTTATCCAGATTTATACTGTCAGAATGTGAAGACCATGTGCTCACATTTAGCCATTTCTTACTGTGTTACTCACCTTTTTGTCTCTGTGACGAAAATACCTGAAAAGAACAACACAGGCAAGGAAGAGTTTATTGTGGGCTTACAGTTTCAAAGTTTCAATTGTTAATTAGCACCTGCATCAATCTGAGTCTGAGGGGACACACAACATCATGGGGAATGCTGGAGAAAATTTGCTAGCTTATGTACCAGGAAGCGGAGAGAAAAGTCAGGAGCCAGGCACAAGATATAATCCCCAAGGCACCCCAGTGAGCCACCTCCTCCAGCCATGTCCCACCTGCCTACAGTTACCAGCCAGTAATCAACTGAAATTATTTATCCAACAAGTGAATTAATCCACTGTTTCTGTCAAAGATTCAATAATCTAATCATTTTACCTCTGAACATTTCCGTATTGGCTAACATGAGCTTTTCGGGGAAAACAACTCATACCCAAACTTCCTTTGAGTTGATTTAACATTACTCAGGCTTTTCTCTTCTTTATAGGCTTCTACACTTAACCCCACCCCAAAATTTAAGGAAACCCTAATAAAAAAAGATCATTGTTTGTGATCTTATGGGATAGCCAATTGATAACATGCTGTCTTTATAGATAAACAAACACTTGGCTTGCTGACTCTGATTCTGAAGTTTTAACCCATTGCATCAAAATCATATTTCCACAGAAATAAATTGAGTTTGCAGTTATGCATACCACTGAGGAGCAGTAATCCACAGTAGAAGATCATTCATAATATCTTATGAAAAGTCATAATTTTAAAAGTCATTATATTCCCTTCCACAAAATGTTTTATTTTTACTATATATTTTATAATTTATTTGATGTTCTTAAAAGAGTTTCTGTGGAAACTTCATCAGGTTGATATGTATTGTTTTTTTTTCCAATGTGGCTTAAAAATGGTGTTCTCCTTATAGCCACTTTATCAGATGTAATTAAATCTGTGAATAATATATTATGCAGCAGCCTGCAACAGGGCCCGGAGAGCCAGGCCAACTGATTCGCGTGGCCTGCCCTGCGGCTACAGAAGGCGTGGCGCCTCAGTGAAGCCATTAATTGGCAAGCAGGGAGGTTAGGGAAGGCCATTAGGTGGAATCCCACCAGCCAAGCCCACACGGACCCTTGGGCCGAGCACGGGTTCTCAGAAGGGGAAGGAAGCGGTACAGTCCCATCCCCCACAGCGGACACTCCGCCGAGCCAGTCAGCGGCAACCATCCGGGAAAGCTGAAGGATACACCGCCACTCTCCTTCAGAGTGCGACATCAAAACAGGTCGGTGTCATTCAGCTCACCCCCCAGACAGCGGGAATTCGCATAAAATCTCTCCTAGGCTTGCCGGGAGAGGGAGTATCAAGCTGAGCCTCCATACAGGCTAGGGGGAAACCAGAGACACCTGACCTCCAACCCCTCCTCCCAGTAGCAGCCAAAAGGAAACCTGGCTAGCCAGCGCTGGGGGAGGGGCAAGCAGAAAAAATCAAAGTGATAGAGTGCCAGGGATCCCAGCAGCCTGCAGCAGGGCCCGGAGAGCCAGGCCAACTGATTCGCGTGGCCTGCCCTGCGGCTACAGAAGGCGTGGCGCCTCAGTGAAGCCATTAATTGGCAAGCAGGGAGGTTAGGGAAGGCCATTAGGTGGAATCCCACCAGCCAAGCCCACACGGACCCTTGGGCCGAGCACGGGTTCTCAGAAGGGGAAGGAAGCGGTACAGTCCCATCCCCCACAGCGGACACTCCGCCGAGCCAGTCAGCGGCCACCATCCGGGAAAGCTGAAGGATACACCGCCACTCTCCTTCAGAGTGCAACATCAAAACAGCGGACACTCCATCCAGGCAGTCAGTGGCCACCATCCGGGAAAGCTGAAGAATACACCACCACTCTCCAACAGCTTGTAACATCAAAACAGCCAGCAGCAGGACCCCGGAGATCCAGGCCAACTGATTCGCGCGGCCTGCCCCGCAGCTACAGAAGGCGTGGCGCCTCAGAGAAGCCATTAATTAGCAAGCAGGGAGGTTAGGGACTGCCATTAGGTGGAATCCCACCAGCCAAGCCCACCGCCCACGCCCGGAAGAGGCCCAGCGATCTGCCAGCATTGTAGTCACGACACCCCAATTGGAATAGGGACAGAGCAGAGCCGCCTTCCACTCCCGGAACAGGCCCAGAGAGCCGCCAGCGTGATAGACACGTCACCCCAATTGGAGTAGGGGCACAGCCGCCGCCCGCACCTGCAAGGGAGACTTTTCAAGTATACAAGAGCAACATAAATAAATAGGGGGTAAATTTCAAAACACAACAGTTGCACCAAGCAGAAAGAAACGCGGGCAGTATGAAAAGACAAGGAAAGAAAGGACCACAAGCAATGCAGGTCAACTCAACTTTAGAAGAGGTAATAGCTGCAACAGATGGAATATCAGATAAAGAGTTCAGGATATATATGCTTCAGATGATCTGGAGTCTCAAGGAAGACATGAGACAGCAAAATCAGACAATGAAAGATCACATTGACAAACAAATCCAGGAAGTCAAAGATCAATTTCACAGGGAGATAGAGGTAATAAAAAACAAACAAATTGAAATTCTAGAAATGCAGGAAACAATAAACCAACTTAAAAACTCAATTGAGAATACTACCAGCAGAGTAGATCACTTAGAAGAGAGAACATCAGACAATGAAGACAAAGTATTTCAACTGGAAAAGAACATAGACAGCTCAGCAAGTCTGCTAAGAAACCATGAGCAGAACATCCAAGAATTATGGGACAATATCAAAAGACCAAATTTAAGAGTCATTGGGATACAGGAAGGCACAGAGCTCCATTCCAAAGGAATAAACAGTCTATTCAGTGAAATAATACGAGAAAACTTCCCAGAATTGAAGATTGAGACAGAATCCCAAATCCTAGAAGCCTACAGGACGCCGAATGTGCAAAATCATAAGAGATCCACACCTAGACACATTATAATGAAGATGTCCAACATACAGAATAAGGAGAGAATTTTAAAAGCTGCAAGAGAAAGAAAGCAGATTACATTTAGGGGTAAACCAATCAGGATAACAGCTGATCTCTCAACACAGACTCTGAAAGCTAGAAGATCCTGGAATAACATATTTCAAACACTGAAAGACAATGGGCTCCAACCAAGAATCGTGTATCCGGCGAAATTAAGCTTCAGGTTAGAAGATGAAATTAAAACCTTCCACAATAAACAAAAGTTAAAAGAATTCGCAGCTAGAAAACCATCTCTTCAAAGAATCCTTGGCAAAACATTACAGGAAGAGGAAATGGAAAACAACATTGAAAACCAACAATGGGAGGTAGGACAGTAAAGGGGGGAAAGTAGTCATAGAGGATAACAAATCAGGTTTAGTAACATCAATAAACAAATATGGATAGAAGAACAAACCATATCTCAATAATAACCCTAAATGTTAATGGCTTAAACTCACCAATTAAGAGACACAGGCTAGTAGAATGGATCAAAAAACAAGACCCAACAATATGCTGTCTACAGGAGACGCATTTGATAGGAAAAGATATACATAGACTGAAGGTGAAAGGTTGGGAAAAATCATATCACTCATATGGACCGCGGAAACAAGCAGGAGTGTCCATACTCATATCTAATAAAATAGATTTCAAGCCAAAGCTAATCAAAAGGGATATAGAAGGACACTTCATACTGCTCAAGGGAACCATACACCAACAAGACATAACAATCATAAATATATATGCCCCAAATAATGGTGCAGCTGTATTCATCAAGCAAACTCTTCTCAAGTTCAAGAGTCTAATAGACCAACATACAATAATCATGGGAGACTTCAACACACCTCTCTCACCACTGGACAGATCTTCCAAACAAAAGTTAAATAAGGAAACTATAGAACTCAATAACACAATTAACAACCTAGACTTAATTGACATATATAGACTATACCACCCAACATCAAGTAGCTACACTTTTTTCTCAGCAGCACATGGAACCTTCTCAAAAATAGACCATATACTATGTCACAGGGCAACTCTTAGACAATACAAAGGGGTAGAGATAATACCATGCATCTTATCTGATCATAATGGAATGAAACTGAAAATCAATGATAAAAGAAGAAAGGAAAAAGCAAGCATCACCTGGAGAATGAACAATAGGTTGCTGAGTGATCAATGGGTTTTAGAAGACATCAAGGAGGAAATTAAAAAATTCCTAGAGTTAAATGAAAACACAGACACAACATATCGGAATCTATGGGACACATTGAAAGCAGTTCTAAGAGGAAAATTCATTGCTTGGAGTTCATTCCTCAAAAAAAGAAAAAACCAACAAATAAATGATCTCATACTTCATCTCAAAATCCTAGAAAAAGAAGAGCAAAACAACAGCAAAAGAAGTAGAAGGCAAGAAATAATTAAAATCAGAGCTGAAATTAATGAAATTGAAACAAAAGAAACAATTGAAAAAATTGACAAAACTAAAAGCTGGTTCTTTGAAAAAATAAATAAAATTGACAGACCCTTAGCCATGCTAACGAAGAGAAGAAGAGAGAGAACCCAAATTACTAGCATACGGGATGAAAAAGGCAATATCACAACAGACACTTCAGAAATACAGAAGATAATCAGAAATTACTTTGAATCCTTATACTCCAATAAAATAGAAGATAGTGAAGGCATAGATAAATTCCTTGAGTCCTATGATCTGCCCAGATTGAGCCAGGAGGATATAGACAACCTAAACAGACCAATAACAATAGAGGAAATAGAAGAAACCATCAAAAGACTACCAACTAAGAAAAGCCCAGGACCGGATGGGTATACAGCAGAGTTTTACAAAACCTTTAAAGAGGAACTAACACCAATACTTTTCAAGCTATTTCAGGAAATAGAAAAAGAGGGAGAACTTCCAAATTCATTCTACGAGGCCAACATCACCCTGATTCCGAAACCAGACAAAGACACATCAAAGAAGGAAAACTACAGACCAATATCTCTAATGAACCTTGACGCAAAAATCCTCAATAAAATTCTGGCGAATCGGATTCAAATACATATCAAAAAAATTATACATCATGATCAAGTAGGATTCATCCCTGGGATGCAAGGCTGGTTTAATATACGGAAATCAATAAATGTTATTCACCACATCAATAGACTTAAAAATAAGAACCATATGATCATCTCAATAGATGCAGAAAAAGCATTCGACAAAGTACAGCATCCCTTTATGTTCAAAACGCTAGAAAAATTAGGGATAACAGGATCATACCTCAACATTGTAAAAGCAATCTATGATAAGCCACAGGCCAGCATCATTCTGAATGGAGAAAAATTGAAGGCATTCCCTCTAAGATCTGGTACAAGACAGGGATGCCCTCTCTCACCACTTCTGTTCAACATAGTCCTCGAAACACTGGCCAGAGCAATTAGACAGTCAAAAGAAATTAAAGGCATAAAAATAGGAAAAGAAGAACTTAAATTATCACTATTTGCAGATGATATGATTCTATACCTAGCAGACCCAAAAGGGTCTACAAAGAAGCTATTAGAGCTAATAAATGAATTCAGCAAAGTGGCAGGATATAAGATCAACACGCATAAATCAAAGGCGTTCCTGTATATGAGCGACAAATCCTCTGAAACGGAAATGAGGACAACTACTCCATTCACAATATCCCCCCAAAAAATAAAATACTTGGGAATCAACCTAACAAAAGAGGTGAAAGATTTATACAATGAAAATTACAGAACCCTAAAGAAAGACATAGAAGAAGACCTTAGAAGATGGAAAAACATACCCTGCTCATGGATAGGCAGAACTAACATCATCAAAATGGCGATATTACCAAAAGTTCTCTATAAGTTCAATGCAATGCCAATCAAAATCCCAACAGCATATCTTGTAGAAATAGATAAAAGAATCATGAAATTCATATGGAATAATAAAAGACCCAGAATAGCAAAAACAATACTAAGCAGGAAGTGTGAATCAGGCGGTATAGCGATACCAGACTTCAAGCTATACTACAGAGCAATAGTAACAAAAACAGCATGGTACTGGTACCAAAACAGGCGGGTGGACCAATGGTACAGAATAGAGGACACAGTAACTAATCCACAAAACTACAACTATCTTATTTTTGATAAAGGGGCTAAAAGCATGCAATGGAGGAAGGATAGCATCTTCAACAAATGGTGCTGGGAAAACTGGAAATCCATTTGCACCAAAATGAATCTGAATCCCTATCTCTCGCCGTGCACAAAAGTTAACTCAAAATGGATCAAGGAGCTTGATATTAAATCAGAGACACGGCATCTGATAGAAGAAAAAGTTGGTTATGATCTACACGCTGTGGGATCGGGCTCCAAATTCCTCAATAGGACACCCATAGCGCTAGAGTTAACAAATAGAATCAACAAATGGGACTTACTCAAACTAAAAAGTTTTTTCTCAGCAAAAGAAACAATAAGAGAGATAAATAGGGAGCCTACATCCTGGGAACAAATCTTTACTCCACACACTTCAGATAGAGCCCTAATAACCAGAATATACAAAGAACTCAAAAAATTAGACAATAAGATAACAAATAACCCAATCAATAAATGGGCCAAGGACCTGAACAGACACTTCTCAGAGGAGGACATACAATCAATCAACAAGTACATGAAAAAATGCTCACCATCGCTAGCAGTCAGAGAAATGCAAATCAAAACTACCCTAAGATACCATCTCACTCCAGTAAGACTGGCAGCCATTAGGAAGTCAAACAACAATAAGTGCTGGAGAGGATGCGGGGAAAAGGGCACTCTTGTTCATTGCTGGTGGGACTGCAAATTGGTGCAGCCAATTTGGAAAGCAGTATGGAGATTTCTTGGAAAGCTGGGAATGGAACCACCATTTGACCCAGCTATTCCCCTTCTCGGTCTATTCCCTAAAGCCCTAACAAGAGCATGCTACAGGGACACTGCTACATCGATGTTCATAGCAGCTCAATTCACGATAGCAAGACTGTGGAACCAGCCTAGATGCCCTTCAATAGATGAATGGATAAAAAAAATGTGGCATTTATACACTATGGAGTATTACTCTGCATTAAAAAATGACAAAATTATAGAATTTGGAGGGAAATGGATGGCATTAGAGCAGATTATGCTAAGTGAAGCTAGTCAATCTTTAAAAAACAAATACCAAATGACTCCTTTGATATAAGGGGTGTAAACAAGGACAGGGTAGGGACGAAGAGCTTGAGAAGAATATTTACAGTAAACAGGGATGAGAGGTGGGAGGGAAAGGGAGTGAGAAGGGAAATTGCATGGAAATGGAAGGCGATCCTCAGGGTTATACAAAATGTCATATAAGAGGTAAGGAGGGGTAAGTCAAGAGAATACAAATGGAAGACATGATTTACAGTAGAAGGGGTAGAGAGAGAAAAGGGGAGGGGAGGGGAGGGGAGGGGAGGGGGGATAGTAGACAATAGGACAGACAGCAGAATACATCAGACACTAGAAAGGCAATATGTCAATCAATGGAAGGGTAACTGATGTGATACAGCAATTTGTATACGGGGTAAAAGCGGGAGTTCATAATCCACTTGAATCAAACCGTGTAATATGATGTATTAAGAACTATGTAATGTTATGAACGACCAATAAAAAAAAAAAAAAAGAAAAAAAAAAAATAATAATATATTATTTCCTTCAGTTACTTTGTGATTCCGAAAGTGAAATGTCAGCAGGTTGTGCCACATTTCCAAACCAATGCATGTATTAAAATATTCTTCCTCATTCTACTTTGAAGTTTATGTTAATAGAGAGTCCTTAATCTCACATCCATAGAATTGTTTCTCAAATATGAGTCACACTGACCACTTACATCAGACTCACATAAGGGGTGTGTGTGTGTGTGTGTGTGTGTGTGTGTGTGTGTGTCTGTGTGTGTGTGTGTGAAAAAATGAATCCTTGGATTCCTCACTAAATCACTTGACTATAATTTCTGGGATAGGGCTTAGATCTTTCTTTATAGACTACTTTGGTTATGAGAATCACTGGTAATGAAGATCTGCCATTGTGTAGAGGGCATTAAGAAAGAAGATGACTAGGGAGAAAGCATACCCAGCTCTCTGTCCAGGCAAATAAGCACATCAAATCTTTTTCTTCAGAGCTTTGAAATTTTCTCTCATTGGTCTCAAATCTCCTAACATGTATTTTGCATGTGACACATGTAGAGCAACCCACTGGATAAGCTTCAAAATTTTATACATCCTTTGAAATTTTCTCTGCAATGTTGTAAATCCCCAGAAACTTTTGCATTTCAGATTAAAAACTAAATCTGATGAACTCTTGAAACTCTCAAGAGCTTAGACATTTAAATTTGTTTACAGATTTCTTTCTCTGGCCAGTAATTTCACGTCTTAGCCTAATCTTCCTCATTTGGAAGACTGAAATTTAAGCTAACCTTAAAATTTTGAAATCTATTAAGTTCATTGTTATATCCAACTTGCATTATCTAATAAAGCAATATTATAGTATTTCTTAATCAGTATTGGATTACCCAAAACAAAGTTTAGGCATATGTTCTTGGCAGCAAAAAAAGCAGAGGCTTGAAAGTACTTTGGAATTAATTTGATATGAAACAATCATTTTAAAAAAGCTATTATGGGAAATGCAATTTATTTTAATATTTTATTATTCTTACATAATAGCTGAGATTTTTTGGTTATTAAGTTGTAAGTAGTTAAGCATATCTCCAAAATATTTTCATACATGGGGTCTCTAAGAGACTTACTTATATGCATGGTCATTTCTTATATGTAGAGTTTTTACAGTTTTATTTAGACATCCTATTTTATTATAGCAGTAGCAACTGATTACATAAATACAATAATTAGCATTGAAATTTGATTAACAATAAGTGCTTTAACCATTATGATTCAAGTTAATACTGGATTTTCTATCATTCTGTGTAGAGTTAATCCTTATGCAGACATTTTCACAACTTGGTAAACTTGCTATTCTACTTGTAGACATATAATCACTTACACACAATATTGTATCTGCATAAAACTGGCCAAATGTAATTAGCTAAAGTAATATGGGATCTCCAGTTATATAATGAGCATAAGTGACTACCAACATTTTGCCAATATATACAAGAATAATACATAATAATCATAAAGCTCAATTAATAAATAATTGCTAATCATAAATACATGAATGAAGTTAAAGAAGAAAACATTGAGATAATTCTATTTAAATCATTTGAATTATAGATAAACCAAACCCTTTGACAGGCTGAGATAAAATAATGGATGGCAAAATACTAAAAGATGGGTATAATATATAAACTATGGAAATTGTGTACTATGAAGAGTGCTATTCTGTAAGCCAGAATATTTTCAATCTAGTGTTTTATTTAAGACTGGGGATGTCATATTTCCAAGGTCTTTGCAACCAAAATTTAATTAATAGCATCATAGTATCTTATTTTAAAATAATGTTCTATCACTTTCAGAGAGTAAATATTTTTCAAGTTTTATTGATTTTGATGCTTTAATTTTTAAAATATGTTAATTGAAATCATAGGAAAAGGGTAATATATTTCACATTCTATCTTTGCAACACCCAATATCAGATATTACATTGCTCCGCTTTACAGAAAAAGTAAAGTGTTTGATTCACACCTGAAAAACGCTATTGACTGGACTTCAATTATATGTTTCTTTTACTAAGTTTATTATATTCTACTTTTTATACAGAGGTGATGGTTTGTTATAAATTATATACACAGTCTTATCCTGTCTTTGCAGTCACCAACCACATGAATTTGATAAATTTCCATGACCCTATCCTTTTCTTTTTATTCTGTATTCATATCTCCACAACAATATAACCCACTTCAACATTGATGCTTTCAAATCTATATTTCCTCAGCCTAGGACTCTCTATTGATTTTTCTGATCCATTTTTTTAGTTTATAATACTATTAATGCAAAAAATTAAGGTAATCCAAATATACCTGAAATGCCTAACCAGCCTTCTCCCCTCCCCAATTCTATTCTACAGGTAATCAGTTTCCAAAACCATTATTAGGAGTCAAAATCATTCGACTCTTCCCTCATATCACTAGGCATGAATTCAGATTTTCCCTCAGTAGCTCTAGTTTCTATTCTTCTATTTATTTCATTTCTTGTTTCAATTCATTATAGTTTTTTTTTTGTTTGATTTCCTCTCTCTGAATTTTGCATATATTTCTCCTAATTCATTTAATATTTCTTAAAAGTATAATGACCAAATTATTTATTATATAAAATCCTTTATCTGCATACATTGTCAAGTGTCTTGAGGACAAGATTGTATATATTTAATTTCTATAATTTTGTGTACTGAATCTAATCTAATATTTTCTTGATGACCTTTTCCCTTTATTTTGCATTATTATTACAACTCCATTGACAGTCATCCTCTATTTAAATCTGGGAAAATTGGAACCCACATAGAAAGGCTTAAGTTGTAATAAGACACGCATTCTCAGCAATGCCGGGAATTTTGCAAGAAAATTTGATCTGTGGACAGCTACTACAAGAACAATCAGGGAGAAATGTATTGGAAAATATGGGACTTTGCTAAATATGAGGCAGGCAATAAAATTAGGGTAGAACAAATGGTAATACATCCTGTTGTCTAGAAATACCTATATGGGTAACTACGTGTCCATTCTGTTTCCAATAATTTGCTTTTTGTGTCTTTTCAATAAAGAAAACTTTTTATTTTTTTTCCTCAGGCACTAATCTATAAGCTTGAAAATTTATCAAGGAACAATATACCAATAAACATGTCTAGACCATGACATGTTAGGTAGAAGGAAAGAGGAATTTTACTAAAGCGCAGAAGACTTAATGGAGTGGAATCATAGAGGTATTGAAGTAAGGTTAGGTTGGGAAGAGGATTCTAACTAGAGGGAGTAGTAATGATCCTGTGTTATCAGTTAGCTGGTGTTCAGTAACCTGGAAATTTAAGAGTTAGATGCTTCCTCTTTCATTTATCCTTGGATATATGTGAAAGTGTCCTCAAATGTCAACTGTCATTGTTTTATTTTTTATTTATTGGTTTTCTTTTTATTTGTTCTTTTTAGATATACATGATAATGGAGTGTATTTTGAATTATTATACATTCATGAAGAACTATCATGATTTTAAAAGAGCACCAAAAGATTCCTAAATACAAACCTTAGATATAAGAATTATAATGCAGGAAATTATCTTGGTAGAAGGGAGGATTTTAATTTTGGAAATAAGTATTGTATGAATATGTTCCAAATCAGTATGAATCAAATCTGTTATAATGTAATCATTTACTTCTTCTGAGAACTGCTTATTTCTTATTATTTGTCACTAAGACTTCTACCAAAAAATCCTGTAGGATATTTTTAGTCAGATTTTACTTCTCTTATCTGTAACTTACAATGTTATGGCCTACTGATATGTAATATATACATTACAAATATAATTTTTAACTTTAAGGATAAAGTCAGGATTCATGACTTCATATTAAGTAATTTTGGTAACAAATATAAATAGCAGACTATCACTTTCTTAATACTCAAAAGTATTAAGAAATACCCATCACCTCACATGGGCTAAGCACAGGCTTGAAAACTAAATTGCACTTGTCTTTTGAATAATTGAAGTAAGTTTTTACAATATACTGCAAAATTCATAATTGTCAAAATATTTCAGGGATTACCTAAGTATCTGAAATTTGGGGAAATGACATACTTTTGTGAAAAGTTGTCAAAATTTATTGGCTTTTCTGATTTTTTTTTCCTTTATAGATATAATATAATGTAGGAAAGAAATTTTGATAAAAGGATAGGTGAGTAATCATATTTTGAAAGCACTTTCTCAGGAGGACAAACTTGCAATATATCAGAGGCAAATTGAGGACTGTAAAGAACAAAATGCCAGGAGAGATCAGAATGGAAAGTAAGTATCATTTAGAGTTATTTGTATTTTTTCAGAACACATGAAAATTTGACTTGAGTGGCATTTTCCATTTTTTAAAGTTATTCATATATGTTAGAAGGAGGTACATTTAAAAGTAAGGTACTTTTGTATGGGATATATTTTTCATCCAGGGGATCAAACCCATTATCTCACATAGGCTAAGCACAGGCTTGAAAACTAAGTTACATCCCAGCTTTTCTGGGAATGTTTTAAGGGAAGAACATTGGTTTGAAGTGCTGCATGAGGTATCTGGCTTATCAAATCTATTATCTTGCTTTAATCAAATTGTCCCTTAGGATGAGCACATGAATGACAGATATTCAGGAATTTAGTGAAACTCTCTAAAGTAAAGGATAAACTTTTCCTCCAGTGAAGCAGAGAAAGGCAAGCTAAAGAGATAGTATTTTGTATTTTACCACATAAAAGTAATCTTGTGGACATGTTCCTACAATTTGTCTTTTTCTCCTCATTTATTATGAGCTTTGTGACCTGTACTTTTGAAATAATTGCTCTCTTTGGAGATTTATGCTTAAAATAAAATTCTGCTTTGTCATATGGTGTGACATTGATTTTAAAAGCCTTGTATTGCCAACTTTCTTCTTTTAGTACTCACTGTTACAAATACTTTTAAAATGACTCGTGCTGCATTTACATAGTATTATTTGGTTTTTATGTGACTTTTGTGTATGATTGCAAATTAAAGTGCATTCTAAAAACTTATTCTGATCCCCAGTGACAGTTCATAGATATAATCAATAAAATTTCTTTAGTACCTATAGATATCACTGACATTGTAAATGTCATGATAGGCATCTCTTCCTATTTATTAATGGCTGTTTTTCACTTAATAGCCAACTGTACAACTTCAACACCAATGCCCCCAACAGATAATTGTGTGTTACCATATTAACATCACCGTGAGTTTATATTCATGTGCATATACATTGGCTTAAACCTGCACATATATGTGGAGGTCAGTTTACACAAATTTTATTTGGAAAGATCTGTCTTTGTATGAGTAGGCAGTTTCAAATTTCCACACCTCATAAATTATTCATACACTTACATCTTGTCCATTTCTTTTCTGTTTATTTGTCTCTATGATACAATGATGAGCATTATTGAAAGGACAGAGGTTCTTTGTCACAAGGGAGACAAGTTCACAAATGAAAGGTTGTAATCATAACTTAACAGCTTTTTGAATCCAAATGACTTCATTGTTGGGAAAGTTATTATCTTAGAAAACTAGAACCTATGAATGGAGTTGACATGAGACAAAGGTGATGATCACATGTGCATGTTATTCCATTTTATTCTGAATTAATCTTGTATTAACAATATTTTGTGCTTGTCATAGTAAAGTTAAGTTACAGTAATGAAAAAGAACTAAAAATGTATATCTTAAATTTTAAAACAAAATATGTTGAAATTCTTTCCAGAGACATTATTTCCTTTTTAGAAGTGCAATAGTCTCTATTGTGTTGAATATTACCTCAATAAATGACTATGGCTTAGTCTAAGATCAAAATAATTCTGCTTAGCAATGGCCTATAATCAAAAATTCTTTCAAAACATACAAAGATACATTATTACACTCAAAGCAAAGATATGTCTTTTTTTCTTTAAAGAATATGCATCATATTTTTTTCTACATTATATGCATGAGGTGTTATAAACAAAAGATGCATTAAACTTTTTCTACATTACTTATTCTACTAAAAAAATGAATATTTTAACAACATTTTCAAGGTGTTGGGGTTTTAATCTTCAATGTCACCCAAAGTGCTATGTTAAAGGCTTAGCTAGTAACCTGTGGTGGTGTTGGAGGTGGGGGATTGGCTAGGGAGAGAAAGTAAGGTCATTAGGATGTGCCCTTGAGGGGAATATTGGCTTCTGAACAGGTTTCATTTGCCGCTGTTTCTGCCATGATGTACCATGCTGCTACAGAACCAAAGCATAGGGCCAAGCAATCATGAACTAAAACGTCTGAAACTATGGTCCAAAATAAAACTTTCCTCCATTTAAGTTGTTTATCTCAGGTACTTTGTTCAAGTGACAGAAAGCTGATGACACAAAAAGGATACTATCAAAAGGATAGAAATCAGTTGGAATGACTTAAACAAATATTCCATGCAGTTAGTAACTTACAATAAATTATTCTTCTTTTTACCATTTTGCCTGAATATTGATGACAAGTGGACTCAATTTTACACAAATAATATGCTACTTTATTTTTTCCCTATACAGTTATTTGTATAAAGTAATTTCTAAATATAACAATAAGAGTCTAGATTTTAAAAATGCATTCACATAAGTTCTGCAATAACTATTTAATTCAAATTAGATATTTATTATAAACAAAAAGCTATTTTAATTAAAGAAAAATAATAGTTTAAACAAAACAAAACAGAACTAATAACAGTCAACCAAGAGTTGTTTTCAAAACTTCTCTATTATAATTCCTTATATAATAATAATACATAATATTATACACATTAAAATGGCACATTCTTTTTACATCTTGATTAGAATAGTTGGCAGGGACCTTGTTTGATTTTCCTTTTATTTAAAACACTGGTGTTATTATACTAAAAAAGAAAACTCAGACTAGTTTAGTCCCAAATAAAGCTCTAATATGAAACTAGTATTGATATTTGATTTATCTATTTTAAAATTATGAGTCAAGTTAACTTTAAGGATGATCACTCTGACAACAACATGACAGAGTGTTTGAGTGTGTTCTTACCTATTAAAACAATGTTAACAACTAACTAACAAGTTACTCTTCAGGACCTCTACATGGTAGGACTTAAGCACTGCGCAAGAAAAACAGATTTTGCCCTCACAACAGTCCAATTCTATCAGGAAAACATACATTTAGAAGGAATTGCAATAGTATATTAAAATATCCCTGGTTTCAATAACCTGTAGGTAAGTGTCTTAATTTAGGATAGAGGCTGGGTTGCTCTTATTGAATTGCTTTTTGTTGAAGTTTGAAAGATGAAACACAATTGAAAGACAGCAGAGCAGGCTGGGGACAAAGTCAGTACTTCTGTCACTGAGTATCGTGTCATGCAGCTATTGTGAGGTTTGAGATGGGATAGAAAATTCAAGGGTGTTTTTTCAAAGTTTGGCATAAGCAGATTTATAGCATGGGGCTCAGAAGTGATACGTGAGTCTGACTTCAAGTGATGCTGCACAAGATGGTGGTGGTTAAAAACTGCACTAAGAAGTTTAAGGTTTGTACACGGTCTAATGAGAAGCCAGCAATATTTTAAGCAGGGCCAAAGCAGAATTACATTTGTATGTTTGGGAGAGCACTCTGGCTGTCTTAAAAATGAGCAGAGAGAAATATTAATGGAAAAGTTTGACATGAGACAAAAAGTCATGAGAATGTAATTTGAAGAAGTAGAAAAAAATGATAGAAATGTAGCAAAGATAAGTGACTGTACTGTTTTCTAGGACTGCAGAAAGAGAGAACTATAAACCAGGCAACATAAAACAACAACAAAGAAATTACTGTTTCCTAGTTTTAGAACTAAAAGACCAAAACCAAAGTGTAGTGAGCAGGGCCCTGGTCTCAATGAAAAATCTAGAAGAGTCATTTTTATGTCTTTCTTTAGCTTATAGCTTGTTGACCATTTTTGGTTTCTTTTTGCTTATAGCTGCTGAAGTCCAAAATGAGCCTCTGTCTTTACATGGCATTTTATCCTCTCTGTCTCTGTCTCTGTCCCTTCACATCTTGGACTTAGTACATACTCTAGAATCACCTAATTTAACGAATTATGTATGTAAATTACTCTATTTAAATTTTGGAAATAGAGTAATTTGCTTACATAGTTAGTAGTGGTGCTACTTAACTAAAGTTTTGAATTACCACAGTTAAATAAAAAACGGTGACCAACATGATAGTGAAAAAAAGAAACTGGGCAACTAATTCATTGGCCCAGGTGTAGAATATAAGGGAAGGCACTTGGGAAAAAAAAATAAAAATAATTTGTATATGTTGAATTTGTGATTCCCAGTAGACATAATGCTAAATATATCTAATGGGCTGTTAGAAATGTCTGAAATAAGGAAAGATAGGAATAGGAGATTTGTCTTTGGAAATTATCACTGATAAGTGATGAAAAATTTCATAAACCTAGGTGATTCCACTGAGGAAGAAAATGTCAAAGAAGTAGAGAACCAAGGATGAAATCTTAGAAACTAACACATTTTAAGGAGTGAGTGTTAAGAAGATTATAGAGGAGAAAACTGAACATAAATCAAAATTAGGAGGAAAAACAAGAGAGAATTTTTTCTGGTACTGTCCTAAAGAAAGATTCCACAGGAGTAGGTGATGAAAAATACTGACAAATGCTATTGAAATGTCCAGAATAAGGGCAATAATAATAATAATAATAATACTTTTACTCAGAGAAGTCAGAATTCCTTGGTGATATTAACTAAAGTTTCTAACAGCATGTCTTTTTACTGATTAAAGAATATAGAAGTCAGACTAGCATAAAAATTTTGAGCAAAGTATCAAACAGACCACAGGCTTATAATTCTTAACAGGGCTGTGTGGCACTGAGTGAGTCAGTTAATTTTTGTGTGCCTCAGTTTTCAGATCCTTAAAAGTGGAGTAATAGTATTATAAACTTATAAAAATAAAATATAAATAAGTACTATGGTTCTTTTAAGAAAATGATGACTAAATATAATTTAAGTTTTCTTGAAATGCGAGAGAACAGATTTCAAGACTATGTTGGTAACTAGATTTTCATATTTCACTCTTTCTGCCAGATGAAATAGTAACAAAAAAGTAGGTGTAAAGCACTTGAGTGCTGCATTATTGAATATTTATAAATAACACTCTAGATTCAACCAACTGTATGAAAGGAGACCCCGAGTCAAAAGAGGGAGGTCAGAAAGGATATTAAGATTGTATCCATTGCTCCCATGTTTGCACACTTTTACCTCAGAGATTCTGGGGAGTTGCTGTCTAAGCAGAAGAAACAACTGGTGTACCAAGTAATTGTTGCTTCACTAACTGGTCAGGGCACTTTACACACACTGAGTCTTATCAATATATCTTTCATATATATACTCAGGGAGTAAGATCACCAATGTTGTGTAGCTTTACACTTCATAGTTTTCTTTTTTCTCATTTTATTTTTACAGTTCTTTAGGATATAGAATGACCATAAGCACTATTGATTTAAGTATTTATATATTTTTATACCCTGAAAGAAGGACATGACCAGTGAAGGGAAAGAATATTGTAATAAAGCCTAATGAGGTGTGCAGTCATTAAATTAGAATTTCTGATTTCAAAGAACCTAAAGTGAACAGGGAACCATATACACCAAGTTTGAGCTTAGGCTCTGTTCCCATTACCCCTTACAGCTGCTACCAGTTACAAACTAACTTCAGTCATGTTTCTCAATAGTAGTCATATTCTTTTAGCATGAGGTCTTAGGTTGTTAGAAATTGATAGGATGTCTTTCTTCTTCCAATTACCTCCCTAATGTGTTATCAAGAAATAATTTCTCCAATGGAATCTTTCTGCCAATGAAAATAGTTAGCAAGAGGCATAAAGCAGGCAAATGCCCATTCATATAAGACCAGTGAAGCCCCTACTGTATTTATATTTTATATACAAAAAGGCCTCTGATAAGAAATCTTTTGTAAAAGTATTGTATTAATTTGGGGAGAATGTAGCCATTCTCTGAACATAAATCTAGTATGCTAAGCTGTACCAGAGGCAGTTGCCCCTTTGGATGAAAAATTTTATAATGTCACTTTTACTATTATGATATAAAACTCATTGATAAGGAAAATTTCCTAACATGCAAACTTAAAAAAAGAGTATAATGAAGATTTAGTCATGATATAATAGAGACATAAAAGAAAATATTTATAGTCTCTTCATACATAAATTCTCAGATATGACTACATTAGAAGGCATAATAAAATAGTCAGAGGCTTGCATCAACTAGTTTGGACTAAAAAAGGTCATTCTGTGCAAGAAAAAGCAGATAAATGAGAGGACATTAAAGGAAACTTTTATAATATAAATAATACAACACAAACCTTAGTTACATAATATAAGAAAGGAGTATAAGCTAAAATATATTCACATGAACTTATCAAAACCAACTAAATAGGCAAGTTGGATAAAATGGAAAATGCCAAAGTGGACTATTCTTGAAGATGACTTGGGCCTTATTTATAAACACAGTGAAAATACGATTGCAAATATTTGATGTATTGTGGAAAAGTGATAAATTAGCACAGAAAATCTATGTTCCTGTTGAAATCTCACAATATATTGAGATATATATTCAGTTTCCACTACTTAAAAAATATCTTGGAGATGATTTTATATGATAAGTGTTACAGAATAGAGGATTAATTGAAAATGAAACCATGGGAAGAAGGTTATAGATTGTTTGCATGGAAGATCTTGGGGAAAAGTATCAGGGTGAGATCAGGAAAAAGACAATACAAAAATAAATTAAAAGTTTGTAATTTTCCTAACACTATTTGGAATAAATGGGAAATATTTTAAAAATTGCCTTTGTGAATGAGATTGAATAATAAATAGCAATGCATTGTGTATGCCTTTGCAAACTTATTATTTTCTTAAAAGTATGTTCAAAGGAATTTTTAAAATCTTCTTAGTCTTATCTGAGTATAAAACCTTTTTGCAATTGACTGATTAAATTCTGCTTTCACTTCAAAGTCCTTTTATTCCTTTCAGTTCTTTATATAAAGGTAACAAGGTGTTCCATATCATGACTTAATCATATAATTTCATATCTTAATGTTACAGGTATTTTTAAATCAGCAAAACATAACTTTTAATACATGCAAATTAGAATGATATAGTTCAATATAGTTATGTCTAAATCAGATATATAAGCATATCTTTGTTTAACGATAGTAAATTTAGAAAAAATATTATTGAAAAATAATTTTTTAATAAAATCTATGAATACCATGATAATTCACTTCACTTTCATATGACTGATTCTTTTCCTTTCAGCTTCAGAAGAAGCTGATTGAAGCTTTTGGCTATATCTGAAAGATATCTTCTATTATTTTAATATTTCAATTACATTTAGATGCTTATTGGCTAGAAAAATTTAGTAACATTTAATCTAAAACATTTTTTGTAAAAATTTCTATGAGTGAAAACTTATGCCTCTTTATAAAACACTTTACAAAGTATCTGCTGCACTGTTCATAAAATCGATAGCTCAAAGCATTATTTCCTACTTGTTGTGAATAGCATGTGTGCTATTTCTTGATTTGTGAATCTCCAAGACTCTTGGTGACCAGGTATCATGCATGAATAATGCAATAAATACCAACATTCCTGATGCTACCATTTTTATGATGGCTAAAATCTGCTTCTGACCCATCCAAAATGAAGTTTCATCTCTGCATAAAATGTTAGATGCAATATACTTTTTGCATACCCTGAAATATATTTTAGTGTTTTAAATATTGAAAACAGTATTACCTTTGAGAGTTTTTCTTCCTTATGGGCATTACAAATTCTGGCAGCAACACTTCATTTTCCAAGCAGAATGCTTTCATCAACTAGTAATGAAAATCTGCTTGACTAGAGCTTATTATACACTCTGCACATTTGACACAGAGCTGACACACAGCTGACACTGTGTGACATTCGTTCAGATCTTTTTCTGGAGTATACATTCTTCTCTAAACACTGCCATTGCTTAGTGGAATAAAATTAATGTTTTCATTAAATTTTCTGGCATAACTAATAATTATCCCTATTCAATGGAACAATAATTTTTCAACCTTGTTGAGCTTTTATTTTTTTAATATTTTTGTTATCATAAGGAAAACTATACCTCTATCCTTTCAAACTCAGAAGTCTCTGACATATTTCTTCATGTAATATTTGCTACATCTTGACACTTCCCTCCAATTACAAAAAAAAAAAACCCACAAAAGATGGAAGCATAGTAGTATTGATAATTGCATTTCTTAGCATAATTATAAAGCCATTTGGGAATATCAGATAGAATATTATTATCTATTTATTTTCTTTATAGTTGGCAATTTTTAAATGAAGACAAAAATTTTTGTATATATATGTTATGAATCCCTTAAATACTGCATATACACATGAAATACATATAATATTTGTGTTTTATATAAATAAAAGTGATAATAATAAATAAGTGTTTTATATCAGCAGTGAAAACATAAGCATCTCTTCTTTTCCTTTTCATCCCCTTTAATATCTTTCTTTCTCCTAATTGCTCTGGCTGGAGTTTCAAGGACTATGTTGAATAGAAGTGGTGAAAGTGGACAACCTTGTTTTTGTTCCTGTTTTTATGGGAAATATTTTCGATTGGTCTCCATTTAGAATGATGTTGGCCTTGGGTTTGACATTTATGGCTTTTACACTGTTGAGATTATATTCCCTTTGTCCCTAGATATTCGGTGTTAAGAACATGAATAGATGTTAAATTTTTCAAATCCTTATTATACAAATATTGAGAGAACTGTGTGGTTCTTGTCTTTATGTCTATTTATGTGGGAATAATCTCACTTTCATATGACTGATTCTTTTCCTTTCAGCTTCAGAAGAAGCTGACTGAAGCTTTTGGCTATATCTGAAAGACATCTTCTATTATTTTAATATTTCAATTACATTTAGATGCTTATTGGCTGGAAAAATTTAGTTTTTTTGAATCAATTTTGTGTCCTTGGGATGATACCCACTTGATCCTGGTGCACTTTTTAATGTGTTTTTGTATGTGACTTGCCAGTATTTTATTAATAATTTTTGCATCTAAGTTTATCAAAGATATTGGTATAAATTTTTCTTTTCTTGATGGGTCTGTATCTGAAGCTAGTCTCACTTTGATACTAGAACCATAGAATGTGTCTGGAACAGTTCCTTCCTTTCCTATTTTGTGAAATAATTTGAGGAGGAATTGGTGTTAGTCCTTTAAAGGTCTGATAAAACTTGACTGAGGGCCTGGGGTTGTGGCTCAGTGGTGCAGAGCTCACCTAGCTCATGCGAGGCCCTGGGTTCGATCCTCAGCACCAGATGAAAATAAATAAATAAAGATATTAAAAAAAAACTTGACTGAGAATCCAACTGGTCCTGTATTTTCTTGGTTTGTATATTTTTAATAGCTTCTTCAATTTCATTGCTTGAAATGGATCCATTTGTTTCCCTAGGGTGAAAACCATAAGTAGAGAATTTTTCAACATTTGGAAACCATAGTCATATAGGTTAAAATGCCATCCTTTTCATTATTGCATTTCTTCTTGACAATTGTGCTTGTATTTATGAGCCTCAATACTCTCTTCTTCAGTTTCTTCTTTCCCAAAGACTTTTCAAGTCA
The DNA here is from genome assembly GCF_045843805.1 of Urocitellus parryii. Classification (NCBI taxonomy): domain Eukaryota; kingdom Metazoa; phylum Chordata; class Mammalia; order Rodentia; family Sciuridae; genus Urocitellus; species Urocitellus parryii. The sequence goes on from NC_135540.1 coordinate 61,274,562, forward strand.
ATTTCCATTGCTCAAAGTTCACCAGAAGCTGAGTCAAAGTCAAAGTATATATATTTTTTAATAATAGATGGAGTGTGAGTGAGAGTTCTACATCTTCACTTTCAGGTGGCCTTTCAAATGAAATAGACTTACTTACCTTAACATTTTGTCTTGTAACTTACTTGGCCTATTGTGTGGTGAGCAGGCTAACTTGGGTTTGGTGAAAATTTGAAGGAAGCTAGCCAGAAGGATTGATGCTTCTGGGGAGCCAACACTCTAACAGGGAACTTCAGAACTGACACAAGCAGTTCCTGGAACTCTTGTTTTGGGGATTCTCTTTTGAATTCTGCAATTGCTCAAATTATCTCTGTTCACTGACAACATGATTTTTTATTTAGAAGACCCAAAAACTCCACCAGAAAATTTCTAGAACTGATACATGAATACAGCAAAGTAGCAGGACACAAAATTAACACCCATAAATCAATTCCATTCCTGTATTCCAATGATGAATCAAATGAAAGAGACATTAGAAAAAACATCTTATGCACAGTAGCCTACCCCCCCCAAATAAAATGATTAGGAATAATTCTAACAAAAGAGTTGAAGAACCTCTACAATAAATATACTACAAAACACTAAAGAATTTTAGAAGACCCCAAAGATGGAAAGACCTCCCATGTTCTTGAATACAAAAAATTAATATTGTCAAAATGTCCATACTACCAAAACACTATACAGATTTAATGTAATGCCCATCAAATCAATCCTTAGAGAAAAAAAAAGAATGAGGCATCACAATAGCATCAATTACACTACTTAGCAAAACAGGCAAGAAGACCAATGGAACAGAGATTACCCCACATAAATACAATTACCTCATACTAGACAAATACACCAAAAGCAAACACACTTACACTAGAGAGAAGATAACCTATTTAAAAATGCTGCTTGTAAAACTGGAAATACATATGTTATAGAATGAAAGTCAACCCCTATCATTCACCCTGCACAAAAATAAATTCTAAATGGATCAAAGACCTCTGAATTAGATCAGAAACCTGCACATATTAGAAGAAAATGTAGGCCCAACACTTCAACATATTGGCCTAGGAACTGACTTTTATAACAAGACTCCAAAAATGCAAGAAATGAAATTTAAAAATAAATAAATGGGATATCATCAAATGAAAAAAACTTCTTTACAGCAAAGGAAACAAACAAGAATGTAAAAAAGAGAGCCTACAGAATGGGAGAAAATCTTTGCCACCTGATCCTCAGGGTATTAATACCCAGGATATTTTTTAAAAAATAAAAAACTTAATACCAAATAAACAAATAACCGTATCAATACAAACTATTTTGACAGTTCACAGAACATATAAGTCAACAAATACATGAAGAAATGTTTATCATCTCTAGAAATTATAGAAATGCAAATTAAAACTACACTGAGATTCCATCTCATTCCAGTTATAATGGCAACTATCAAGAATATAAATAACAATAAATTCTGGAGAGGACATAGGGAAAAGGGTATACTCATACATTGCTGGTGGGACTGCAAATTGGTACAATCACTCTAGAAAGAATTATGGAGATTCCTCAAAATCTAGGAATGGAGCCACCCTTCAACCAAGTTATACTATTCATCACCATATATCTAAAGGATTTAAAATGAGCCTACTTCAGTGCGGTAGTCACACCAATGTGTGTAAACACATACACAAACATACACACTTACATAAGTAAACAAGTTGGTTTCTAAGCAGAGTTTATATAAAATGAATTTCTACTAGATTATTATGTGAAATTATATATAAATGTTGCTCAGGGAAATAAAATACTTTCTTCCCCAGGAATATCTCAAGAAATTTAAAGTCTTGATTCTTTCAAGATAGAGTAATATCAACCAGTTTAACCTTCTGAATTAATTTTGAAAATTTTCAAAATCTCCTTGAAATTGTACTCATATATTGCATATTATGTACTTTTGAAGGGAAAGGGAAGAGGAATGAGGCAGCCCCCCATAAAAAACCCAACTCAGAGATTTGTTTTTGCTTCTTTTAAATGTTATTTTTTTAAAAAAAAATTATTTGTTCTAATTCATTATATATTATAGCAGAATGTAATTCAATTCATTTTACACAAATAGAGCACAATTTTTCATGTCTCTTCTTGTACACAGATTTACACCATTCATGTTTCCATATATGTACTTAATGTAATGATGACCATCTCATTCCACTATCTTTCTTACCCCCATGTCTTCTCCCTTCCCCTCCCTCTCTTTGCCCTATTTAAACTTTCTCCATTCCACCCATGTTCCCCCCTCCATCCCCATTATAAATTAGCATCCTTATATCACAGAGGACATTCAGCATTTGATTTGTGGGGATTGGCTAACTTTAGTTAGTATGATATTCTCCAACCCTATCCATTTACCTGCAAATGCCATGATTTTATTCTCTTTTATTGCTGAGTAATATTTCATTGTGTATATATGCCACATTTTCTTTATCCATTCATCTACTGAAGGGTATTTAGGTTGGATCCACAACTTAGCTATTGTGAATTGTGCTGCTATCAATATTGATGTGGTTGTGTCCCTGTAGTATGCTGTTTTTAAGTCCTTTGGGTATAAACTGAGAAGTTCCAACTCAGAGTTTAACAAAATTTTTGTAGTTGAAAAAGGGAGGGAAAACATGCTTCTAAGGGAGACAAGAGTCTTACAGTTTGCATAACAGAGCTATGGAGAACAGGGAGCTGAAGGAAATAAAGAAAGAAAAAATTATGAAGATTTTCCAGAAATATTCCCATAATGACCAAACAACTAGAAGCTGAGAAGTGTACAACATGAAATAAGGCAAAAAAATAATATCTGATATCAATACAATGCCAGTGATTGTTTCTACTTCAACCAGTTATACTGGAAAATTCATAATTTGTCAATATTCAGAAAAGTTGCATCTCTGTATTGTGGCAAAATTGACTATAGAAGATTTGTCACTTCAGTCCCCAATAAAGTTATATGTTCAAAGAGGTAGAAAATTGTGAATTTATAATTAAGAAAAATATAAATTAATAGGAAAATACTGAGAAATCACAGTGATGCAGGAATAAGAAATCAAAACAACTATTAATATTTTTATATTTGAAGATGGAAGATAGAAGATTAACCATATTTGTTAAAGACATGGAAAATGTATATTTAAAAAGTTTAAATCATTCCTCAATGTATAAGAAATCCTATTTCTGAGATGAAAATTTCACTGGGTGGAATTATGAGCAGATTAGAAATTGCAGAGAAAATCAAAGAATACAATCAGGAAAAAAATTTATTTGAAGAAATAAAAGTCAAATATTTTCTTAAATTTCTGACAAGTATAAATTCATGGATCCAATTCATAGCATTCCTTAATACAAGAAACACATACTGAAAATTACAAGACAAATCTCACTCAAATTTTGTAAAGTCAATGATAAAGAGAATATTTGTAAGGCACCAAAAGGAAATAAGCACATTATATGCAGAGGAGCAAAAATAAGAAGAGCAACACTCTTCGTGTTAGAAATAATATATGACAGACAAGATTAAAGCAACGTTTTAATATTACTTTAAGAAAAAAAATAGATTGCTGCCCCTGATTCCACTGCTGCCAGCCTGAGATTGCCTGAGGTCTTCTTTCTGGGCTGCCACAGAAGCCACTGCCTGGCCAGAGGTCTCTTTTCTGGGCATGGCCTCCATTCCCTCAGAGGGAATTCCATCACTACCTTTGTGGTCGCTGCTGCTAAACTAGAGGTCTCCTGTCAATCAACCACCTCCTGCACTGCTGCCATTGCTGATGCCTCTGATTCTGCTGTTGCCAGCCTGAGATCACCTGGAGGTCTTCTTTCTGGGTGCTTCTGCCACAGAGGAAACCACTGCACTGGATGCAACTGAAGCCAATATTGCTGCTGACACACGGAAGTCACCTGGGGACAATACCCCCACTGCTGACACTGCAGCTGCCACTACTGCTGATCCACTGCCTGTTGCCAACAACCACGACCACTACCTCTGCTACCACAGCCTAGAGAACTGCTTTGGGGGAGACTCCAGATTTGGTTGCATGTGGCTACACCCATTTGGGGACACCAACCATGGCCTGGGGCCTAGGTATCAGCAGGCTTACCACCACAAGAGCCTCTGTATGGGGACTCTAACTGCGACCTGCAGGTTCAGTGTGGGGGTGCCTGCAGGTTTGGAGGAGTCTACAGTTTTTCTGCTGAGAGTGCTGTTGGCCCTTGTCTTGCAGCTCCATCTCTGGGTTGCTCCTTTGCATGAGTGTATCCCTGTTGGTGTCTCTGCAAATAGGAGCAGCATTGAGATCTTGGGACTGCAGCATAACCGAGCCTGAGGTATCTGAAGCCCAGATCAGTGGGGAAGAGACTGGGTTTGTGAGGGCTCCCCTTGCTTTGGTGATCCCAAGAGATGTCAGAGACAGGGCTGAGAAACTGTTGAACACTAACAAAGACAGTTTGACTTTCCAGAAAGATTTGTTTTATTTATTTTTTGATTCACTGATCTCTCTATCATATTTGGAACAGAAATTATTTTTTTATGCACCAGTGTGTGGAAGACAATGATATATGACTTGTGTTTTGAATTTTTGTTGTATTCTTATGTCTTTAATTTTTTCTCTTTGTATTCTTCCTCTCTCTTGTCTATTTTCTTTCCAACTTTTATCCAACCAACAGCCAATCTCTGTTGGCTCCTCTTCTACTCTTCCTGTGAATTTTTATTTCTAACTCCTCTCTTCCTCCATCACAAATATTGCATACTACACTACCTCTGTTCTCTTATCCACCATTTGAAATTGTAAATTATTTTTAAAAATATTCTGTTTGTACTATAAATAGTTATTGAACTCATCATTTTGGTTCAATGTGAGAAAGCAGTGGACGCCTTAGTGGGAGATATTAGGCTTAAGGCTATACTTTATGTTCATTGGGTGCTGTTGATATTGGTCTGACCAGTAAAGGTAAAGTGCTAGAAACCTTCAGGGACACTATAAATCTATAGGGTAGAATTTATCCTGCCTTAGATTTATAATTTTAGATGGGAAAACACACTAACTAAATGAAAAAACAAGGAAATAAAGTGCCCCAAACAAAGATTCTTCAACAACAGAAACCACCGATATAACACAGTAGAAGAATGTCCAAGAAGAAGTTCAGATTATATATAGTTGAACCAATATGTGAAGTAAAGGACAGTACAAGGAGTGAAAGGAAGAAAAAATATAGGAAGTGAAAGACCACTTCAATAAAGAGAGATTGTGGGAAAAAAATAAACAACAGAAATTCTTTAAATGAATGCATCAGTAAACCAAATTATAAATTCAATAGAAAGCATCACCAACAGATTAGACAACTTGAAAGAGGGAACCTCAGACAATAAAGAGAAAATTTATAACCTTGAAATTAGAGTTGAACATGCAGAGAATATGGTAAGAAACCACGAGCAGAATATCCACGAATTATGGGATAACATGAAAAGACCAAATTTAGAAGTTATCAGAATAGATGAAGGAGCAGAAATAAAAACCAAAGGAATGCACACTCTTTTCAATGATATAATAGCAGAAAATTTCCCAAACCTAAAGAATGGAATGGAAAGTAAAATACAAGAGGCTTACAAGACCTCAAAAGTACAAAATTAAAGCAGACCCACACCAAGACACATTATAATGAGAATGACTAACACAGAGAATAATGACAAAATCTTAAAGGCTGTGAGAGGAAAAAAAATCAAATTGTGTATAGAGGAAAACCAATTCAGGTATCAACTGATTTCTCAGCCCAGACCTTCAAAGCTAGGAGGTCCTGGAATAATGAATTTCAAGCTCCGAAAGAAAACAAATGCCAACCAAGAATTTTTTTTTTTTTTTACTTTTTTTTATTGGTTGTTCAAAACATTACAAAGCTCATGATATATCATCTTCCATACATTTGATTCAAGTGGGTTATGAACTCCCATTTTTTTACCCCAAATACAAGTTGCAGAATCACATCGGTTACACATCCACATTTTTACATAATACCATATTAATGACTGTTGTATTTTGCTACCTTTCTTATCCCCTACTATCACCCCTCCCCTTCCCTCTCATTTTCCCTCTCTACCCCATCTGCTGTTGTTTAATTCTCTCCCTTGTTTTTTTCCCCCTTTCCCCTCACAAACTCTTATATGTAATTTTGGGTAACAATGAGGGTCTCCTTCCATTTTCATACAGTTTTTAAGTTGAAATTAAAACATTCCATGATAAAAGAAAAATCAAAAGAATTCACAACTAGAAAGCCTACACTGTGCAGCATTCTCAACAAAATATTCCATGAGGATGAATGAAAAAAAAAAAGTGAAAACCAGCAGAGGAAGGATGTACACTAAAGTGACATTCAACCAAATGAGAAAATAAGACAAATCAAAAACTTGAAATAAATCAAAATGACAGGGAATACAAATCAAATCTCTATAATATCCTTGAGGGGCTGGAGTTGTAGCTCAATGGCAGAGTGCTCATCTAGCACAGGTGAGGCCCTGGGTTCAATCCTTAGCACCACATAAAAATAAATTAAATAATTAAATAAAAATAATAATAACCTTAAATGTTAATGTCATAAACTCATTAATTAGAAGATATAAACTGGCAGATTGGATTAAAAAGAATACCCAACAATATTCTGTCTTCAAGAGACTCACCTCATGGGCAAAGACATCCACAGGCTAAAGGTGAAAGAATGGGGAAAAACTTATCACTCATGTGGATTGCATAAACAAGAAGGGGTTTCCATTCTTATTTAAAATAAAGTAGACTTCAAACTAAAATTAATCAGAAGAGACAAAGAAGGACATTTCATACTTCTTAATGAAAGTATATATAAGCAGAACACAACAATTATAAATATCTATGCCCCAAACAATGGAGCGTCTATGTACATCAAACAAACCCTTCTTAATTTCAAGAGTCAAATAGACCACAATACAATAATACTGGTGACTTTAACACACCTCTCTCACTACTGGACAGATCTTCCATACAAAACTGAAAAAAAAAAAAACCTAAAGAACTAAATGATACCATCAATAATTAGACTTAACAGACATATATAGAATATTTCATCCATCAGTGAGCAAATATGCTTTCTTCTCAGCAGCACTTGACTCCTTCTCTAAAATAGGTCATAGTTTATGCCACAAAGAAACACTTAATAAATACAAAAAGACAGAGATAATACCCTGTATTCTCTCAGTCCACAATTGAAGGAAATTAGAAATCAACAATAAAATTTAAAAAATAGAAGATGATGTAAAAAATGGAGACTAAATAATACACAATTGAATGATGAATGGATAGTAAAAGAAATCAAGGATGAAATAAAAAATATTCTTATAGGTATATGAGAACACTGATACTTTTGTGATGTCAAGGCCTTTACTATTGTCTTATGTGTTGTACGTTTGTGTGCACTCTTGTGTTTTGTGTTGTATGTCTGTGTGTGCGTATGTCCATATATCATATATGAGGAGTACTCATGAAAAAATGGATCCAAATTATATTTTTTTTAGTCACGTGATTTAAATGGTTTAATTTAAATTAGGTAAACAGCTGTTAAGGATTGTTTTTAAAGGTGGTTAACAGATCTGTTTGTTTACTTTCACCTTTCCTTTTCATTATATTTAATAATTCTGTTCAGGATAATGTCTCTTTAGCATCATTGCCAGAATTCCCATCTCCATCCCAGTGCCGGTGAAGACTAAGATAAAACCAAACTACAGCTTCTATGATAGCTATCACAGTAAACTGTATAAACTGATGCATCAATGAATATAACTCAACAAGTAATGCTCAATCAAGGACTCGATTTACTTTGGGAGGATATGGACATATTGATAGACTCCTCCGCTTTGAACTGCTTACAGAACTTGCCTGGACTATATATCACTTGTATGCATTGTGAACTATCGTTTGGTGCAGTGAATTGTGGTACTGTTGGCATATCTTTGCTAATGGTGTCACCAGTGATGCAATTTTTCCAAAAGAGCCGTCAATTGGCTTGGTGTCATGGCATTTCTGTATCCTCCTCCCTTCTGCTACTGATGGTCTAAAATTTGAGGGCCAACAGAGGTGAGGCAAAGAACCTCACCCCCCCACTGGCACCAAGGCCAAATTTGGGGGCCAATTGAGGTGAGGCAAGAACCTCACCCCCCCACTGGTGCATAGGCCTATCCACAAGTATGGCTGTATGCTGGACTGGTAGTCAGTGACAGGTATGATCCAATTGCAGTGGTATCAACCTAAGACATGAGGCTGATGCCTAGAGGTCAGTTTTTCCCATGAGGGGTAAGAACCATATGTTGAATTGGACAACCTACCAGGCACGGTCCTTAAGCCACATTGCTTGTTGTTTAATTAATCAGAAGGGGGGAAATGCTAGAGCCATTGCCAAGTAAGAATGACACATGGCAATTTCTTTGTCAGCCTACTCCATGTTGCTTAGAGGAAGGACTCTCCATTGTGGAAATGGGCTTGCCTTTGGACCCAGGTCATTTGCAGTGACATTGCATGTATGCTTGAATAAGGTGACCTTGCTCAAGGACCAGGGTGGATCAGGTTTTAGGGAGTATCCTGCTCCTTGGGTTTAGGGCGGTTCCAGGTTTAAGGTGTACCCTGCTGGGAATAGGGCGTATCCTGCTGCCTCAGGCACGCCGGCTCCTTGAGTTCCTGTTGAGTTTTTGCGGGATTCAGAGAGTATTTGGGATTCAGAACATGGATTTACCAAGAACATGATTGTAGAGTGCCGGTGTGAGTTTGGTGAAAAAGATACACTCATACATTGCTGGTGGGACTGTACATTGGTACAACCACTATGGAAATCAGTATGAAGATTCCTCAGAAAATTGGGAATGGAACCACCATTTGACCCAGCTGCCCCACTCCTTGGTTTATAGCCAAAAGACCTTAAAATCAGCATACTATAGTGACACAGCCACATCAATGTTTATAGCAGCTCAATTCACAACAGCTAGACTATGGAACCAACCTAGGTGTCCATCAATAGATGAATGGATAAAGAAAATGTGATATATATATTATATATATACACTCAATGAAATACTACTCAGCTTTAAACTACGGTAAAATTATGGTATTTGACAGTAAGTGGTTGGAATTAGAGAATATCATGCTAAGCGAAATAAGTCAATCCCACAAAACAAAGGACAAATGTTTTCTCTAAAATGTAGATGCTAATTCGCAATGAGATGGGGGCACTAGGGAAGAATAGCGTTACCTTAGATTATGTATAGGGAAGTGATAGGAGGGAAGGGGGAGAGATGTGTGGATAGGAATAAAACAGACATTATTACTGTATGTATATATGTGACTATATGACCAATATGATTCTGCAACATGTACAGAAATATGAGAAATTATATCCCATCTATTTATGATATATCAAAGTGCAAGAATGTATTTTACTGTCATGTATAACTAATTAAAACAAAAAAATTAAAAATATCAATTTAGGATTATATTAATTAAGTAAATCTCTCAAAAGTGAAGATGAAATCATGAACATTGTTTTAGATATAAGAATTGTAAAATCATGCATGAGCATCAAACTTTCAGTATAATTAATGTTAAAGTAAGTCTCAAAGACAAAAATGACTATGAAACTGGGGAGGAAGTGGGGCAGGGTGGGGTGAGGGTGAGAATCATATTGATATAGAATTAAGAGCATTAGGAATGGCAAAGAAATAAGTACATTTTAAATATTTTCTTATCTTTTAAATCTCTTTGTAAATGACTAATAACTTTTTATCTTTTGAAAAGTATTTAACTGTTTAAAACAAAAATAATAAGAGATTTTTAATATGTATTGTAATAAAAAGTATTAAAAAAGTACACAAGGGCAGTGAGGGTATAAAAGAAGTGCAATATAGCAAGGTACTTAAAGTATACATGGTATGGCAGAATATCTTTCAAAGATAGGCAATGAAAATTAAAGATTTACTTCTAAAGCAACCACAGAAACACAAATGAAATGGTTATATATAATATGATAATGAAGGATATAAAAGCATTCAATCCTAAAGAAGTCTAAAAAGGATGGTATAGGAAACAAAGAAGAGAGAAGAAATATTACACTATTCTAATTAAAAACCATAATCACATAAAATGTAAATGTTATAAGCAACCTAATTTAGGAGTTATATATTATTATGAATTAAAAATTTAAGGTATAAGATGCCTCAAACAAAACTAATTCTAAATGTAAAGACATAATTTGGTTAAAAAATTATGTCTTTACATTTAGAATTAGTTATTAGGTATTTTATTTTTAATATTAACATTTGTTAATACCTATAGTCAGTTTTGCTAGCGTAGTGGGATAGATAGTTTGTCAAGATATGAAAGCAGACACTTAAAGATGAGGGACTGAGATATAATATTTATAAGAAAATGCTTACATGGAATGTCTTGTGGCAATTGGCTGAATGCTTGCTTCACCATAGCCCAGTGGTTACTCTCTGAATAGGTGCACCTCCATGATGCATGGTCCCTTAGGTGCTTCACCAGAGATAGAACCTCCTATTCCTCACAATGCTTTCCTCAGGGCTGGCTGCCTGGACAAGTGTTTCCCAATTCACGATGTTCTTATCCATTCCAGATATCACAGAGAAGGGCTTTTATACACCATACTACAGAAGCAGAGACCTCACTAGCTTAATGTTCCTGTGTGATCATCTCCCAAGGAACTTGGCATACATGCAAGAAAGCAGCATTTTACAGATGCCACTAACTTGCCCTTATTCCTAGCATATGTGAGAAATGCCTATGTCCTTCAAGATAATGAGTGTCTGGACATTCATCTCAGGCTTGCTCTAGTTTCTTTAACTTGATTAGGTTTTTGAGAAGAGAGAGGTGTTCTTCAGAGTCATGGTGTTTTAATTTTCCTCTGTTCTCCAGGATGGCACAAGAATAATCAAAAGAAAACTTGAAAATCTCTTTAACATCCAAAAGAGAAAAAGAGTTATACAGCAACAAACATTATTAGTGGTAACAAAGTTCATTTCATAGTGCAGGGATCAATTCATCAGGGGAATATAAAAATCCTAAATATTTGGGGCTGAGGCTGTGGCTTAGTGGTAGAGCGCTTGCCTTGCATATATGAGGCACTGGATTCAACCCTCAGTACCTCATAAAAAATAGATAAATAAAATAAAGATATTTGTATATCTACAAATAAAAAATGTTTTTAAAAAATCCTAAATATATATGTGAGAAAATTTCTTTCAAATGCCTGAAGCAAAAACTTATATAAATGAAAAGGCAGAAAAATATTTACTTAAATATTAACTTATATGGGGTAGGAAAGACAGTGAAATGAGATGGACACCATTACCCTAAGTACATGTATGAAGACATGAATGGTGTGACTCTTCTTTGTGTACAATAGGAGATATGAAAAATTGTGTGCTCCATATGTGTAATATGAATTGTAATTCATTCTGGTGTCATACATAACAAGTTAGAATAAAAAATATTAATGTGAAATTTAATATCCTTCTCTTAATAGCTTACATAAAAAGTATCTTTAGGGGAATAGATTTCAATAATACTATCAACCAACTTTTTGCAAATTATATTTCTGGAGCACTCAACCAAGAGTGGCAGAGTACAATTTTTTTTAATGTCCACACAGATTATTTTCCAAGATAGACCATAAGCTAGACCATAAAATAATCTCAATTAATTAAAAAGAACTCATGCAAAATATCTTCTGTGATCACAGTATAATTAAATTTTAATTTAAGAAGTTTTCTTGGAAGTATTTCAAAATACTAAGATCTTTAGAAGACAATTAATTTATTGACAAAAATATCAAAGAAATCTTAGACAATATTATATTTCTTAAACATTCTCAAATGACGTTTATTATAATAGTGCATAAACTGTTATACATATATGTATAGATACTCATCATATGTGCATGTATATGTGTTATGGATGAATTGTGCCCCCTCACCAATTCATATGTTAAAGTTCCACCTGCCAATTTGTGAATATATATATATATATATATATATATATATATATATGAATGATAGATCTTTTCGTATGTTTGTTTATGTGTGTGTGTGTGTGTGTATATATATATATATATATATACACATATACATATATGTCATATACAGGGTGTTTACAGAAGTAACCAATTAAAATGATGCCATTTTGAATGGATCTTAATCTTTTATGGCTAGTTTCTTTATAAAGAAAGGATATTTGGAAGCACTGGCACACATACAAGGAAAACAAGGAAAATGACCTATGGGTATGAAGGAGCCAACTCTGCCTAAACCTGGATCTCGTATTTCTTGATCTCATACATATTGTGTGATTGCATTCCTATGGTCATTTAAAATCTCCCAATTGTTGTACTTCATTATGCAAATTTAAGAAGTGAGTCCAACATGTATGTTTTATTAACTGTCATAATAAACTGGTTTAGTCATTAGAAAATAAGTTTGAATTAATAAAGTTATTCTCCTGAAGTTTAAGTACAGGTAATTAACAAAATTTCTGAGAAATATCTGAAAAATAAAGGAATCCAATAAAACCTGATGTAAAAAACTTGAAATATAAATAGTGCCTTCATCCATTGGATGAGGTAATTTTAATGGGAAAGGATAATTAAATCTTACAGATAACAAGTTCAGTTATTATTTTCTTAATTATTTCAAAGTTGGAACATAGCACCATTCTAGATGCCTATGAAAGAAGTTAATTAATTGCATATCATGGATGTCTTAAGGTTATAAGGGCTTAAATCTCTCACAGAACTCTATTGAGAAAAGTTGATTTAAGTTTGTTCTATACATTGAATTACATTCATGAAGTATGAGTTCTATTATAAAGTATGGCTTCATAAGAAAGAACTGTGGATAATTGTCCATTCTCTGTTCTTCTACCTCTTTTATGGAATTTATAGAAGAATTACTTGTGCTCCTAGTTTATAAATTAATTTAAAAACATATAGTGATAATTTAAATTATATATTTAAAGAAATACACATATTTTCTGGAAGACTATATTGAAATAAATTTAACAATCCAAATTTTACACTTACCTACATAGGTCATGCCTTCATATTTGTATCTTAAGGACATATTTTGCCCTTTCAGTATTATTTTGTAAATTGATCAATTGAATTTCTTTCCAATTCAGGCCTCTCCTAAAAACTAACCTTACTTGACAAACAAAAATGTGCATCAAGCAAAACTAAGTGGATGGTTAGGTTGTAATTTTTAACTATTATGCTTATGTCCTGGGTTAGAGTGGCTGATAATGGTCTGTCCTTGTGGTCCCATTAGCATATACTTTATATGCAGTAAAGAACAATGATTTGAAAACCTTAGTCACCTTCCTAATGCTCCAAAAGTGTACAAGCACTTTTTATACAAAGAATGTGCAGTCAGCTGTCCTACAATGGCAAATTCTTTGCATCTTTTTATTTTTAATCTTATTCACACACTCAAGGTTATGGCCCATTGTACCATTTGTAAAGGAAATAATGATGGATATCAGGAAATTCATTCTGGCATCCAGAATGATATTTTCAAAGCTGTCTTGCAGAACTGTTTAATTAATTAGGTGTGTATATATGCATTTGTGTGTTCTGTCTTTGGAAATTGCCAGTATAGTTTTACTAATCCTCTTTATGCCCTATTACAGACAAAACTTTAAACATGGGGATGTAAATGATTTATATCCTAATTTTTAAACACTGGTGTAATTTTTTGAGCATAGGAGAAGCACTATTTTCATGGAGTGACATTGTTAGATAGATATATTTAGGAAATTTGGATTGTAACATTAGAATCTGTGATCTGGGTAATTCCTTTATCTTCTGCCAATCATCATTTTTCTAGTTCTTCCATGAAAGAAATTAGCTTCAGGGGTCGTTGTGCACACTTTACCACAATGTAGGGGATTACCTACTAATCTCTCAGAGGGATTTATATGGTATCTTTTTGGGTAAAGAGACTTACATCTCTGGTTTCCCTAAATAAATGTTTTTAGTAAACACTTTCTCATTTTTAAATAAAGTGCTGTGTTTTGGTGTGGTTAAAATATTTTAGATCATTTTTCTTAGTAAAATATTCATGTAGCAGTTTTATCTTGGTGACTTTATTTGGATAGTTATTATATCAGTCCCTTAGTTAAAAACAGGCCAGGAGTATATTATGATGGGTGTAATGTTGGTGAAATATGATATAAAGGCTGGAAAAAATGAATAATGTTTGTGTTCATGAATTGAGTACACATAAACTTATTTTTTCTTGTCAGAGAAGTTACGAGCATGGGATATAGTCAGGAAAGTCTGTTTGATTTTTCATTACTCCTTTTACTGTCTTTTGTTCCATAGGATTTTCCATTTTTTCATAAAGAAACTTTATTTTTTTCTAACAAATCTTTACCTTCCCCCAATATTTTTTTATTCTTGTCTTATAGAAACTTTGCACTCTATTTAAGTTTATGATTCATATCAAATAAATTTTTGTACATGATGTGAATGGACTAGCAAAATTCATTTTTTCCCTTTGTGATTATTATGCAGTTGCTGTAGTATAATTTGTTAAAAACTTTCATTTATTCATATAATTGTCTTTTTCTTTTTTAGGAAAATCATTTGACTGTTGTATTAATCAGTTCTCCATTACTCTAACAAAATACTTAAAATAAAAAGTTACAAGGAGAAAAGGTTTATTTTTATTTGAACTTTTGGAGGTTTCAGTTCACTGTTATTGAGACCCTTGCCTTTAGACCTGTGGTGAGACATTTTATTATGAAAGGAAATGGGTTGTGGAGCAAAATACTAACCTCATTGTGGTTGAAAAGTGAAGAGAGAGTGGGTGGTGGGAAAGGAAGGTTTCCAATCCCAATATCTTCTTCAAGGGATGGCCCAATGGTCTTAAAGATTCTATTCCTGTGTAATAGCACTACAAGCTGGGAACCATGATTTTAGGACATGAATCCTTCGAGAACATTTTAGACATAACTGTGGCAACCATCTATATGTGGGCCTAACTTTGTACTATTTCTTCTTTTGTATGAAGAGATGTGTATGATATTTCATTCAGAATATTAAGGCAAAATCTTATAATGATACAAATGTGAATTAATTGATAAATTAAAAATTGTGCTGTAGTTATACAGTACTATACTACTCAGCAAAAACAAAGGAATAGACTACTAATGTATGCACAACATAGATATGCAAAGTGTTATGATGAAAAAAGTTACAAAAAATACATAAGAAGATGGTTCTATTCATTGAATATGCAGGAGACAGAGAACATCTGTCATTTTTAATAAAACAGTGGTTGCTTTATAATTATTGACTTTTGATCTCTTGTTGCCTCAAAGTGTGCCTAGGAGTAATAGGGAGTCAATATCTGTTTAGTATATTAATATTTTATATTATTTTTTGCAAAACATTGAACAATGATGTTCATATCACATTTTAAGATATCATTTTTTTAAAATCTAACGTAAGTCTCAAAATATAGGTGAGAATTTAACATTCTTTTTTTATTGTTGGTTGTTCAAAACATTACATAGTTCTTGACATATCATATTTCAACTTTGATTCAAGTGGGTTATGAACTCCCATTTTTACCCCATATACAGATTGCAGAATCACATCAGTTACACTTCCATTGATTTACATATTGCCATACTAGTGTCTGTTGTATTCTGCTGCCTTTCCTATCCTCTACTATCCCCCCTTCCCTCCCCTCCCCTCTTCTCTCTCTACCCCCTCTACTGTAATTCATTTATCCCCCTTCTATTATTTTTCCCTTTCCCCTCACTTCCTCTTGTATGTAATTTTGTATAACCCTGAGGGTCTCCTTCCATTTCCATGCAATTTCCCTTCTCTCTCGATTTCCCTCGATTTACTTACTCTCTTTATATCAAAGAAGACATTTGGCATTTGTTTTTTAGGGCTTGGCTGGATTAACTTAGCATAATCTGCTCTAATGCCATCCATTTCCCTCCAAATTCTATGATTTTGTCATTTTTTAATGCAGAGTAATACTCCATTGTGTATAAATGCCACATTTTTTTTTTATCCATTCATCTATTGAAGGGCATCTAGGTTGCTTCCACAGTCTTGCTATTGTGAATTGTGCTGCTATGAACATCGATGTAGCAGTGTCCCTGTAGCATGCTCTTTTTAGGTCTTTAGGGAATAGACCAAGAAGGGGAATAGATGGGTCAAATGGTGGTTCCATTCCCAGCTTTCCAAGAAATCTCCATACTGCTTTCCAAATTGGCTGCACCAAATTGTAGTCCCACCAACAATGAACAAGTGTACCCTTTTGCCGACATCCTCACCAGCACTTGTTGTTGTTTGACTTCCTAATGGCTTCCAATCTTATTGGAGTGAGATGGTATCTTAGGGTGGTTTTGATTTGCATTTCTCTGACTGCTAGTGATGTTGAGCATTTTTTCATGTACTTGTTGATTGATTGTATGTCCTCCTCTGAGAAGTGTCTGTTCAGGTCCTTGGCCCTTTTGTTGATTGGGTTATTTGTTATCTTATTGTCTAATTTTTTGAGTTCTTTGTATACTCTGGATATTAGGGCTCTATCTGAAGTGTGAGGAGTAAAGATTTGTTCCCAGGATGTAGGCTCCGTATTTACCTCTCTTATTGTTTCTTTTGCTGAGAAAAAACTTTTTAGTTTGAGTAAGTCCCATTTGTTGATTCTAGTTATTAACTCTTATGCTATGGGTGTCCTATTGAGGAATTTGGAGCCCGACCCCACAGTATGTAGATCATAGCCAACTTTTTCTTCTATGAGATGCCGTGTCTCTGATTTGATATCAAGCTCCTTGATCCATTTTGAGTTAACTTTTGTGCATGGCGAGAGAAAGGGATTCAGTCTCATTTTGATGCATATGGATTTCCAGTTTTCCCAGCACCATTTGTTGAAGATGCTATCCTTCCTCCATTGCATGCTTTTAGCCCCTTTATCAAATATAAGATAGTTGTAGTTTTGTGGATTGGTTTCTGTGTCCTCTATTCTGTACCATTGGTCCACCCACTTGTTTTGGTACCAGTACCATGCTGTTTTTGTTACTATTGCTCTGTAGTATAGTTTGAAGTCTTGTATGGGTATACCACCTGATTCACACTTCCTGCTTAGCATTGATTTTGCTATTCTGGGTCTTTTATTTTTCCATATGAATTGAATGATTGCTTTCTCTATTTCTACAAGAAATGCCGTTGGGATTTTGATTGGCATTGCATTAAACCTATAGAGAACTTTTGGTAATATCGCCATTTTGATGATATTAGTTCTGCCTATCCATGAACAGGGTATATTTTTCCATCTTCTAAGGTCTTCTTCTATCTCTCTCTTTAGGGTTCTGTAGTTTTCATTGTATAAGTCTTTCACCTCTTTTGTTAGGTTGATTCCCAAGTATTTTTTTTATTTATTTATTTTTTTATTTTTTTATTTTTTTTAGAAGAGAGAGAGAGAGAGGAGAGAGAGAGAGAGAGAATATTTAATATTTATTTTTTTTTAGTTCTTGGCAGACACAACATCTTTGTTGGTATGTGGTGCTGAGGATCGAACCCGGGCGGCACGCATGCCAGGCGAGCGCACTACCGCTTGAGCCATATCCCCAGCCCTAAGTATTTTATTTTTTTTGAGGATATTGTGAATGGAGTGGTTGTCCTCATTTCCATTTCAGAGGATTTGTCGCTGATATACAGGAATGCCTTTGATTTGTGCGTGTTGATTTTATATCCTGCCACTTTGCTAAATTCATTTATTAGCTCTAATAGTTTCTTTGTAGACCCTTTTGGGTCTGCTAGGTATAGAATCATGTCATCTGCAAATAGTGATAATTTAAGTTCTTCTTTTCCTATTTTTATATCTTTAATTTCCTTCATCTGTCTAATTGCTCTGGCCAGTGTTTCAAGAACTATGTTGAACAGAAGTGGTGAGAGAGGGCATCCCTGTCTTGTTCCAGATTTTAGAGGGAATGCCTTCAATTTTCCTCCATTCAGAATGATGCTAGCCTGAGGCTTAGCATAGATTGCTTTTATAGTGTTGAGGTATGTTCCTGTTATCCCTAGTTTTTCTAGAGTTTTGAACATAAAGGGATGCTGTACTTTGTTGAATGCTTTTTCTGCATCTATCGAGATGATCATATGGTTCTTATTTTTAAGTCTATTGATGTGGTGAATAACATTTATTGATTTCCATATATTGAACCAGCCTTGCATTCCCAGGGATAAATCCTACTGATTATGGTGCACAATTTTTTTGATATGTTTTTGAATCCGATTCGCCAGAATTTTATTGATGATTTTTGCATCTAGGTTCATTAGAGATATTGGTCAGTAGTTTTCTTTCTTTGAAGTGTCTTTGTCTGGTTTAGGAATCAGGGTGATGTTGGCCTCATAGAATGAATTTGGAAGTTCTCCCTCTTTTTCTATTTCCTGAAATAGCTTTAAAAGTATTCGTATTAGTTCCTCTTTAATGGTTTTGTAAAACTCTGCAGCATACCCATCCGGTCCTGGGCCTTTCTTAGTTGGTAGTCTTTTGATGGTTTCTTCTATTTCTTCAATTGATATTGGTCTGTTTAGGTTGTCTATATCCTGCTGACTCAATCTGGCAGATCATATGACTTAAGAAACTTATCGATGCCTTCACTGTCTTCTATTTTATTGGAGTATAAGGATTCAAAATAATTTCTGATTATCTTCTGTATTTCTGAAGTGTCTGTTGTGATGTTGCCTTTTTCATCCCGTATGCTAGTAATTTGAGTTCTCTCTCTTCTTCTCTTTGTTAGCATGGCTAAGGGTCTGTCGATTTTATTTACTTTTTCAAAAAACCAACTTTTAGTTTTGTCAATTTTTTCAATTGTTTCTTTTGTTTCGATTTCATTAATTTCAGCTCTGATTTTAATTATTTCTTGCCTTCTACTTCTTTTGCTGTTGTTTTGCTCTTCTTTTTCTAGGATTTTGAGATGAAGTATGAGATCATTTATTTGTTGGGTTTTTTCTTTTTTTAAGGAATGAACTCCAAGCAATGAATTTTCCTCTTAGAACTGCTTTCAATGTGTCCCATAGATTCCGATATGTTGTGTCTGTGTTTTCATTTAACTCTAGGAATTTTTAATTTCCTCCTTGATGTCTTCTATAACCCATTGATCATTCAGTAACCTATTGTTCATTCTCCAAGTGATGCATGATTTTTCTTTCCTTCTTTTATCATTGATTTTCAGTTTCATTCCATTATGATCAGATAAGATGCATGGTATTATCTCTACTCCTTTATATTGTCTAAGAGTTGCCCTATGACATAATATATGATCTATTTTTGAGAAGGATCCATGTGCTGCTGAGAAAAAAAGTGTAACTGCTTGATGTTGGGTGGTATAGTCTATATATGTCAATTAGTCTAGGTTATTAATTGTGTTATTGAGTTCTATAGTTTCCTTATTCAACTTTTGTTTGGAAGATCTGTCCAGTGGTGAGAGAGGTGTGTTGAAGTCTCCCATGATTATTGTATGGTGGTCTATTAGACTCTTGAACTTGAGAAGAGTTTGCTTGATGAACATAGCTGCATCGTTGTTTGGGGCATATATATTTATGATTGTTATGTCTTGTTGGTGTATGGTTCCCTTGAGCAGTATGTAGTGTCCCTCTTTATCCCTTTTGATTAACTTTGGCTTAAAATCTATTTTATTTGATATGAGTATGGACATTCCTGCTTGTTTCCGAAGTCCATATGAGTGATATGATTTTTCCCAACCTTTCACCTTCAGTGTATGTATATCTTTTCCTATCAAATGCGTCTCCTGTAGGCAGCATATTGTTGGGTCTTGTTTTGTGATCCATTCTACTAGCCTGTGTCTCTTAATTGGTGAGTTTAAGCCATTAACATTTAGGGTTATTATTGAGATATGGTTTGTTCTTCCAGCCATATTTGTTTATTTATGTTACTAAACATGGTTTGGTTTCTTCTTTGATTATTTTCCCCCCTTTACTGTCTTACTTCCCACTGTTGGTTTTCATTGTTATTTTCCATTTCCTCTTCCTGAAATGTTTTGCCAAGGATGTTTTGAAGAGATGGTTTTCTAGCTGCAAATTCTTTTAACTTTTGTTTATCGTGGAAGGTTTTAATTTCATCTTTCATCCTGAAGCTTAATTTCGCCGGATACACGATTCTTGGTTAGAACCCATTTTCTTTCAGTGTTTGAAATATGTTATTCCAGGATCTTCTAGCTTTCAGAGTCTGTGTTGAAAGATCAGCAGTTATCCTGATTGGTTTACCCCTAAATGTAATCTGCTTCCTTTCTCTTGTAGCTTTTAAAATTCTCTCCTTATTCTGTATGCTGGGCATCTTCATTATAATGTGTCTAGGTGTGGATCTCTTATGATTTTGCACATTCAGTGTCCTGTAGGCTTCTAGGATTTGGGATTCTGTCTCATTCTTCAAGTCTGGGAAGTTTTCTCATATTATTTCATTGAATAGATTGCTCATTCCTTTGATTTGGACCTCTATATCTTCCTGTATCCCAATGACTCTTAAGTTTGGTCTCTTTATGTTATCCCATATTTCTTGGATGTTCTGCTCATGGTTTCTTAACAGTCTTGCTGAGCTGTCTATGTTCTTTTCAAGTTGAAATACTTTGTCTTCATTGTCTGATGTTCTATCTTCTAAGTGTTCTACTCTGCTGGTAGTATTCTCAATTGAGTTTTTAAGTTTGGTTTATTGCTTCCTACATTTCTAGGATTTCTGTTTGTTTTTTATCACCTCTATCTCCCTGTATAGTTGATCTTTTGCTTCTTGGATTTGTTTATGTAATTCATTGTCGGAGTGATATTTCATTGTCTGATTTTGCTGTATAATGTCTTCCTTGAGACTCCAGATAATCTGAAGCATGTATATCCTGAATTCTTTATCTGACATTCCATCTGCTGCAGCTATTACCTCTTCTAAAGTTGAGTTGACCTGCATTGCTTGTGCTCCTTTCTTTCCTTGTCATTTCATACTGCTCGCGTTTCTTTCTGCTTGGTAAAACTGTTGTGTTTTTGAAATTATCCCCCTATATATTTATATTGCTCTTGTATAGTTGAAAAGTCTCCCTTGCAGGGCGGGCAGCGGCTGTGCTCCTCCTCCAATTGGGGTGATCTGTCTACCACGCTGGCGGGCCACTGGGTCTGTTCTGCCAGTCGGTTGCAGGTCTGCCTACCTTGGAGGCGCCGGCAGCGGCTCTGCTCTGCCCTTACTCCAATTAGAGTGAGGTGTCTACCACGCTGGCGGGCTTCTGGGCCTGTTCAGGGCATGGGCGGCGGCTCTGCTCTGCCCCTACTCCAATTGGGGTGACGTGTCTACCATGCCGGCAGGCCGCTGGGCCTGTTCTACCAGTTGGTCACAGGTCTGCCTACCTCCGGGCTCGGGCGGCTGCTCTTCTCTGCCCCTAGTCCAAATGGGGTGACGTGTCTGCCGCACCGGCAGGCCACTGGGCCTGTTCTGCCGGTCGGTCACAGGCCTGCCTACCTTGCAGGTGCGGGTGGCGGCTCTGCTGTGCCCCTACTCCAATTGGGGTGACGTGTCTAACACGCCGGCAGGCCACTTGGCCTGTTCTGCCAGTCGGTCGCAGGTCTGCCTACCTTGCGGGCGCGGGTGGCGGCTCTGCTCCACCCCTACTCCAATTGGGGTGACGTGACTACCATGCCCACGGGTCGTTGGGCCTGTTCCAGATGCAGGCGGCAGCTCTGCTCTGCCCCTACTCCAATTGGTGTGATGTGTCTACCACGCCGGCAGGCCACTGGGCCTGTTCTACCAGTTGGTCACAAGTCTGCCTACCTCCGGGCTCGGGCGGCGGCTCTGCTGGGCCCCTACTGCAGTTGGGGTGAAGTGATACCATTCCGGCGGGTTGCTAGGCCTGTTCCAGGAGCAGGCGGCGGCTCTGCTGTGCCCCTACTCCAATTGATGTGACGTGTCTACCACGCCGGCAGGCCGCTGGGCCTGTTCCGCTGATCAGTCACTGGTCTGCCTACCTTGCGGGCTCGGGCGGCAGCTCTGCTCGGCCCCTACTGCAGTTGGGGTGAAGTGATACCACGCTGGCAGGTCGCTGGGGCTGTTCCGGGCACGGGCGGCAGCTCTGCTCTGCCCCTCTGGCCTCCACAGTATTCAGTAGGATTCCGACCGAGAAGCAGTTTCCGCGGGTTATTTAGCCCTGGGCCAGAGCAGTTCCTGGAGCCAGAATTCGGCCGCTCCGGACTCGGTGTATGTTCTGATAGGAGCAGGCTCCAAGACGCAGTTTCCACGGGTTCTTTAGTACTGAGCCTGAGTAATTTGTCTGCAAGACGCAGGTGAATGACAGCCTGAAATTACCTGTTCTATAGTTGAATGAGCTGCGATCAGTCGAAAACATGGATGATGACGTCAGCTCTCCAAGATGGTGGCCGCTGGTCTCCTCTGTGGTCTGACCGGTGTGGAGAACCGAACTGGACCGCTTCCTTACCCCATCTCAAACCCAGAATTCAGCACTGTGTATAGTGATTGCACAGCTGGCAGGAGCCCACAGAATCCACAGCGCTGTATCTTTGCTTTGCTATCTCGTTGCTTCCCAGCACATGCCACAGATTCTAGCCGCTGGGCGATTTGCTGAATAAGCAGCGTGACCCTCCGTGTGGACAAATCACTCGCGTTTGAGCCCCTGTAGCTGATCCTCATGCGATGAAAATCCTTCCACTAGGTTTTGGAGCACCCCAGTTTTGCTAGAAATTCCCAAGAAGATAGTTTTTAGCTGTTCTAGCTCATCATTCTCCCTAACAGTGACGCGGTACACGGGGGTGATGCACTCCGTTCACCGCCATCTTCCTGCGATAGAATTTAACATTCTTTAAATTATTTCTAGAGGAAGGAATTAAGACAACTGAGAAAGTATTTTATCTACTGCATCAATGGCAGCCTGTACTAGACATCTTACTTCTCATGAGGTTTGATTCATCTTAACAGGGTTGACTCATCTAACATCTTACTGCTTTAACCAGATACCTTATAGTACTCTAGCCTGGCTAAAAATAAAATAGCTTTCTTAAAATAATAACATTCTTTCAAAGGTATGTGTCTATAAGGGATTGAGGATATAGCTCAGTGGTAGTGCTCTTTTCTAGCATATGTGAGTCTGTGGGTTTGAGCACCAGAAGAGCAAAATTAAATAATAATGATGAAAAGTCTGCCCTGAAATATGATCAAATTATTGTCATGCCCAGTGTACCAGAAAAGCATTGCCAACATATCTTATGAGATCCCTATCACTTACCTAATATTCTTTTTATGTGTTCAGGAACTGTTAGTAGCAATTAAATAATTAGTTATAATATAAGGTGATGTTATAAAAATGATGATAGGTAATGACTTATATTTCACATACAATTTGTATATATTATTAACACAAAATTGGTGCCACGAAACTAAAAATAAATAAAATAAAACCAAATTTGATAAATACCAGGATAAACTATCATAAGTTAGAAGCAGTAGATAGATTATGGTAAATTTATCTCTAAATTTCCTATTTGTCCTTAAAGAAGAAACACAGGTATACTAACCACAACAACAACAAAACAATAGTTATGATTTTTGAAGTTAGAAAAGCACATATTTTTATTGTTTTGAACAGACATTAAATTATTCATTATTTTTATTAAAACATATTGGATGATAAAATGAACAATATTTTAAAAATCATTACTAAAATATGTATAGGTTTTACAATTTACTATTTACATATAGGTTTTACTATTCTTTTTTTCACTTTACCAATTAATATGGCATAATGCCAAGATCTAACATGTTAAAAACCAGCCATTTGGAGAAACAAAATAGCAGGAGACATAAAATGTGTAATTCTTCATAATAATGACTAGAATTTAGAATAATGAGAAATTGGAACTTTTAAATTAAAATTTGAATTTGGCATCTTACCATATAGTAAAATTGAAGAATCAAATAAAAGGTGTAATCTTCATAATAATCCTATAAAAACAAAAACCTAATGAAGAGATAACATAAACTCAATATTTATGCTTCAATATTTAATGGAATACATGGTGATATGAATAAAATAAAGTTGTCCCTCTTTTGCAAAGCAGTAACTTCAATGAACAATTATATTTCTTACTATATCAATATTATTATATTGTGTTATGGTTGGAAATATACTGATTTATACCCTCACAGACTACAGAAAAACCACAAATCTGTTTTTAAAAGCAGAATACCTAAATCTTAAATATTTCATCACATTAGCATAAAACATATGGTTTAAAATTTTTAAATAAATATATTGAGAGGATACAAAAATTACCTTTTAACATATCTTAGATTTCTTCAATAAAACATGCTTATTATACAACTATAAGAAATTGTATAAAGGATAAAATTTGCATCCAAAAGTATATTTTTAAAAAAACTAATACTTGCTCTTTTAAAATTTGTAAATGTATCTTCTTATCAGTTAAGTATTTGGACATACCAGATAAAAGGTAAACTGTGGTATATTTAACATTTTGCTGATTAAAAAATAATGTGAATAAGGTGAAAAAATGCAACATGAGAACACAAAAATGTTCAAGTGTATATCAGGAATAGTTCCAATTTCCTCTCTAAATGTCAAGTACTAACTGTATTTTTACATGTAACAAACACTGGAGGGTGCTTGCTAATATACTTCTGAAATGACATTTTCTTAGTATGACCTTTCTTTCTAACAATAACTTACATTTTAATTAAAATGGGCCATTTTCATTTCATGCCAAATATCTAAGTGTCATAAATTATCATCTTTCTTTGTCAGAACTGATAGTTAAAGGTCATGGACTTAAATAATTATTGAGATTAACAGAATTGGTAATTTATGAGAAAATGGCATGTACATGGTATTTTTCCTTTCAGAAAAGTGAAAGTTGCTGATGTTTGAATAAATCTGAATCAAAGAACATGAGAAATAGATGATTAAGATGGTAAAAAATAAAATAATTAAAAGTTTTTTTTTTCTGTGGAATTTTGAGTTTATGTTCTCTCTTCATAATTTCAGCTTTCTGGAAATGTTTTGGCATAGATGTCCATAAACATAGAAAGAACTGAATTAAATCATAAAGAATCCTATTCCATTACAAAGCAGCCTTTTATTAAATATGGTTAATTGCTATTCAATAGAACCCCAGAGTTTATTTCCCCTAACCATTACTGTGTGCTTGTTGATCAATGTCACCTCTTTCCTCACCTAGCCTCTACTCCTCCCTGCTTTGTCAAACTTCATAAGACACAGCAAGAAAATTATTGCATAATCTGTCTTATATGAGGAGATTAATCTTTTTAAAAATGGTCATGTAAAGGAGGAAAAGGACCATTATGGAAAACAAAAGGGACTACAGGGAGAAGGAGAGGAATGATACCAAGAAAGGGTAGATAAGAGAGAGGATATGATCAAAGCACAATATATTCATATATGCAGATGGCACAATGAAACCTAGTAATTTGTACAATTAATATGAACTAATAAGCATAATCAAAAATTAAAAATAGGTATGTTAAACATTAAAGTAAAAATATATGTGTAATGATTATTTTCACCCTGTGGTATTTCATAATTATAAAGACAGGATCACAACAAAACTGAATCAAAAAAATAATATATAGAAGCTGTCTTTCTCAGTTTTGCTTCTAATTTTAAAACTATTCTTTTCATTTTTAAAACTAGTCATATGAAATTCAATGCATGATAATAATAAACTGTGAATAAAAGACATAAAAATGAGCCTTTATTCTAGTATTTTATTCTACTTTTCAAAAATTTCAGAAATAAGATAATTTTATGTTGTCAATAAATTAAATATACAAAATGAGGATTAGTCAATGCCACTTTTCTACTTGTTTTATTCAACTCTGTATATATTTTTTATATTTTTATACTTTTATATTTGCTACATTTACTTTCTTAAGAGTTTAAATACTAACAGTTTAAAATTGAAAATCTATTACCCTAACACTTCTATGCTGCTTCTTTTATTTAATCTCTTTCTATGTAGATAACTGTTTTTACTACAACTTATATATCCTTTCAAAGTTTATATTTATGCTAGAAAAGTAAATATTTTTTCATGAATAGTTTTTTTTTTTTTTTGTAAAATTCAATGTGTTCTGCGTGTTCTGCAGTTTGCTTGTCTTGTTAACAGAATACCTGTTGGAATATATGATTCAAAATAGTTAATAAACTTATTCATGCTTTTTAAAATATTATTTGTTATATGGGTAACAAAAAATTTATCAGTCTCCTATAAATGATCATTTTCTTATTTAAGAATTCTTGCTATTAGTAATGCTGGAATGACTAACCTTACATACAGATAATTTGCATCATAAAACATTATTTAAATCCGTAAGTGACAGATAAGAATAGATATCAACACTTAGTGTAAAAGAAAATATAAACAGCTCTGAAATAAATGAAAGACACTCAGCCTCAAAATTAAAGAAATAAAAATTAAAATAACCCTATGACCCTGTTATTTGACTATTGGATCAGTCAAAAATACAAAGTTGATAACAAATCATAAGGGCAAAGATATAAGAAGATAAAAAGGAAAAATGAGTTCTTGCATATCTTAATGGTAAGTATGCACTGAGGTAACTACTATGAAAAGTCATACCATTATATCTAACATTCATTACACATATATATTTCAGTTGAATAGAATTGCAAATGCATTTAGGTTTTTACATAGAATTTCCATTTGGGGAGGTCTTTCACATTTGTATAGTTTCTATGACTATATTGGTTTATTTTTGCAACATTTAGGGTTTTAGCTTTAAAAAACAATTGAGAAGAACCTGAATATCTATCAAATAAATGACTGGCTAAATAAATGATATATTTATTCATTTAAAGTAATATTATCCAGCTATATAGAAGAATGATTAAACTTGAATTAAGAGAATATGCAAGATTCCAAGTGATTAAGTGATCAAGGTATAGAGTTTTATGTAAATTATGTCTTATATTGCTTCAATTAAATAGTGGATTTTACAAACGGTCTCACAATTCTTAAACAATCTTGTCATTAACAGATATGGTACAGGGGTTCTCTCTTTGAAATTAAGTAGGCTTGTGATTTACTTGTAACAATAATCATATCAGAAGTGTTGCTGTGCGGCCAGCTTCATGAGCATCCAGCCCCATGTAGTGACATAAAGTTTCATGTTTACAGTGGTCCCATGCTCACAATTATAGTCTTGAAAGTCTCAAAAATTTATTAAACCAGTTTACCAGGTATTTTCATTTCATGCTGGGCTCTGTATATAACTTCTGGTCATACTGTAGATTGAGTTATAAGAGACAATGCTGCCTGTACTTTGAACCCTGAAACACTTGTGCTTGGAGCCCTAAAGTGACTGAGGGAAGAGTAATGACCATGAATATAACTGTGTAGAATTCATCCTCCATGAAGGGTCAAGCTACAGATCCTCTAATTGATGGTTCTATGTTGGAGTCATTCAGTCCAGACTCTAAATTTGTAAGTAAAGAAGTTCTCAATTATTCTGTAAGTTAACTATAAAATTACCCTCACATTTGAGCTGTGCTGGTTGATACTCCAGATATCTCGGAATACAAAGACAATTCCTGTTTTGCTTTGCCAGAATTGATGACTCACAGATACCATAAAACAAACAGAATGACTGCAACAAGCTCTATCAGGATGACTGTTTTGGGGGAAAATTTGTTATGTAGAAGGTTATGACTACAGTCAGATCCTTTTATTTAGGAAATTCTGGGAAGAGAAACATTAAAAAAATAACTAAACAAGTACTTATTTATGGAGTATTGGGATAGAATCCAAGGAGATGAAGGGCAATAGAGATATGGGAGAGATCTTTGTACAGTGTAGCTTTTTGTATATTTGGATGTTTGAATCTCATGGATGCATTTTCCATTAAAAGTAAACAGAAATATAAAAAAAATAGAAAAAAACCCTGAAATTGTTATTTAAGGATGTGTGGGTAGAAGAGAAAATATTTTTATTTCTGTGGAGGTGGGGTTTTCTGAATATATTTTGCTGAACACTTGGGCTGCGTGGCTAAGCACAGGCCTTGGGGAGTTAATTTATAACTTTATAGGTAGTAGGGGAACTCTAGAGATGTTTACCTGACTCCAGAGGTAAATTTTTACATTTCAGAGGAAAATTTTTACATTTGGGACTTTGGAGACATGTCTAGTTTATACAATCTAGGGACTCCAGGGGTTATTTGATTGGTAAAGAAGTATATTTAAAACTTTAAAAATCTATAAACCTTCTTCATTGCTTCACCAAGAATTTAAGTTTTTTTTTCCTCCCTCCTTGGGAGGTGAGGGAGAGAGAGATGCCTGCTTATCTTGTTTATAAGCAGAGATTATCCATTTTTCTCTACCCTTCAAATATGGATTTTTCCCATCCATGATAGAGGATATATATATTTTTTTCCATCTGGTTTCATTCCATCTCTCTAGTGGTGAAAATTAGACTACTATGAGATGATAAAAAATATTTTCAGAACAATTCAGGCACACATTGAGTATAACTTGTTAAAAATTAATATTAAAAACCTAACAGGTAACATGCACATTTGAATAAAACTATATAAAAAGTGAGCCTATATTGGGCTGGGGATGTGGCTTAAGCGGTGGCGCGCTCGCCTGGCATGCGTGCGGCCCGGGTTCGATCCTCAGCACCACATACAAACAAAGATGTTGTGTCCACCGAAAAACTGGGAGATGGATATTGAAAAAAAAATCTCTCTCTCTCTCTCTCTCTCTCTAAAAAAAAAAGTGAGCCTATATTAAACACATTTTGGGTTAGCAGCTACTTCAAGCACCAAGAACAATCAGGGAGAATATAGGAGGAAAAAAAATCAATACCATGCTATTAGCTCACATATGTTCTGAGTGTTAAGATGAGTGGGTGTGCATGTTATTGTTTTTCATCAAGACTTACACATGTGTTTATATTGTCAATGTATAAAATAATATATGCTAAATAAAAAGAGTATGATATAGAGTCAAATATATGGCAGGAGGTCATTTAAGATTCTATTGCATTTCTTCAGGAAGAAAAGGATAACAGTCATGAACAAAAGAATTAAGGGAAGATGAGAACTCGGAGTATTTATATTAGAGATAAATTCTAAAAACACAGAGGACAGTGTTTAGAGAGGATTGAGCAAGCAGTATGAGAGAAATAGAAGCTTTAAGAACTTCAATGTATTTTGCTGAAGAATTTGTAAGTAGTATTTTAATGTAGTACAGTAGTCAATATTGATGGATTACTATATTGTTTAAAGCAATTTCCATTTATCATAGGTCTAACTTCATTAAAAACAAGCTAAAATTTCACCATTACTTTAAAACATCTACATTGTCAATTGAACATATGATTTATATTCATATTTGCAAGCCCTTTGATTCTTCTTTAAAGGAAAAAGCATAATAAATATATAAATTGGTTGTTGGGTTGTTAAATTAATAACATTTTTATAAACCTCTGTTTCAATTAAATGTGGAAAGTGCTCATTGGAAAAATTCTCAAATTATTTTCAAGTAACAATGTTAGAAGTTATAGATATATCCTTAAAATTTAGCTGCAAATATATTAACTGTTCAGATTATGAAAATTATGATTTGTTCCATCAAAGTTTCCTTGAAAAGCATGATACAGATTTAATTTATATATACTATTGTTTTCTATAACAATTAAATTTCCTTCTTTCTTTGCTTTCCTTGCTATTTCTCTCTGTATTTCTGCATTTGCATGACCCAAAGAATTCTTAAATGTTGTTGGATTTACTTACAATGAAATAATCACAATTCATATTTAATAATGTCCATATAGCACATCATCATATAGAATCAAGCTTATATTTTTATTAAATAATAACAAATGTTTTGTGACATAAATAATGTTCTGTGATATAAATACTTTCACTTTTCCTTTAGATGAAGAAAGTGAAACAGTTTAGATAGTCTGAATTTGACAAGATAGTGAATTATTATAACTTCAACCATGGTACTTATTGTATCGTTCGTAGAAAATTATTTGATGAATATAGTCACAAATAATTAATGTTTTCACTGTCACAAAATTTCTATTTCTCATGAACATTTCTGAACATATGGGTTCCCAATACATTACAGACTTATATAGAGGTCAGTTATTTATTATCCTGCCACAAAAATTGGTGTTACTCAAATTAATTCAATTTTTTCTACTTTGGTTATTTTCACAATTCAAATACAGTTTGACTCTCTTCTTAGGCAAATGTAATTTTTAGAAAAATATTTTTTATTTTATTATAATATAAGTAATTATAATCTACTTGATCAAATATTTGTTTTTTAAAAATCTAAGATATCTTAATTTTTTATAATCATTGCATCATGATTTCAGTAGCTGTTTCTCACCTTATAAATGCAATAAACAATAAAATATCAACTTTGACCCTATAACAATGAAAAGCTACAATATAAACTTAATAAAATAAAGGAGATTCATTAAATGATAGAGCTGCAATGGATTGAATCTCTACTTCCAAACTTTGCCTCTCAAATGTATTAAATATATTTTGCTAATTCAGTTAAATTCCATGTTTTATAAAAAAATGTTATCAACAAATACTTATGCCCACATCTTTATTTACATGTATGCACATTTATACACATATATCCTGAGGCACATCTGTCTACTTTGTTTTTTCCTCCAATGTATGCATGACATGACATATAAAAATGAGCTATCTGGATTTTTATATCATTAAATATGAAAGCAATATGGTGGTACATAAAATTAAATTTGCACCAGAAAGTTAAGTAACTCTTTTAGCATTCCAGATCAATCATTCTTAATAGAAAACAATTTTTTAAAATATTGTACTTTATTAAAGAATCTAAAAATCGGGGAAATTAATACTTTTCATTCAGGGTGATTTTTGAAATAAAATTAAAGTCTGTGAAGTATGCAGAAGAAAATAAAAAGCATTACTTGTTGAACTGTAATATTACAAAAATAAATAATGTCTTCTAAACTCATTTAATGATATATAATTCTAAAATAAAATCTTAAAATGATTTCAATAGTATTTATTTGCCAAGTAGAACTGTACAAAATACATGAAATATAATCTACATAATGTATGATGTGTTTATTTTTTAGCTTCTTAGTGAACTGCATGTTCCATACTTATTTTAAAAAAAGCCATATCATCTCTATTTCATGACTATCCCAAGATTATTGAAAATTTAACATAGAAAACTCTAAAATAACTCTTAGTGTACACTTACTAATATATGTGCAACATTCTAAAAAATTCTAGAAGAAAATATATTAAGACACAGTAACTTTAAAGCAGTAAACATGTCTTCTCTGCAACATTTAAGTAAAACAGAATGTGGGTGGAGTAGGATAATAATTCAGAGCTGAACTTCTTCATGATAATTGAATACACTTTCTTCTTAAGATTTGTTCTCAGTAATAACTACAAAATGCGAGGAGAAAGAGATGAATTCTATATCTAATCAAGAAAGTCTAAATGAGGATTTTGTTTATACCAGATTAAATTCCAGAGATTATAAAGAATAAGAGGAATAAACACCATTTAACAAATGTCTTTAAACTGTGACATGCTAAAATTTATAACCACCTGATTTGGCAGGATAATCCTTAACGAGAATTACTATAAAAAAGCATACTGCAAAATTCTGAAATAAGGATTATATAAATGTATATATTGATGGATTGCAAGTCAAAGGCACTAAAAAATTATAACTTTTCCATAAATATTTTAGAATCAGTATTTTATTGTAAAACCTGTTAAATTTGATTGAGTTAGAAAATATCTAAAATTCTCTTTAAAAGAGTTTTCTTTACTGTTTCTTGAAAATCAGTATCTTGGTTTAGAAAAGTAAAAATTCAATCAACTAAAGTATTTCTCATGAATGTATTTTCTTCAGAGAAGTTCAGCAATTTATAATATATAAATCTTATATAACTGGCATACTATAGTTTGAATCCATAATGTCCCCCAAAGTCCAATGTGTTCAGGTCTTTGGTCACAGTTTGGCACTATTGGAAGGTGGTGAAAGCTTTAAGAAGTAGGACCTAAAGGGAAGTCTGGAGGTCACTGGGAATATGCCCTCAATAAAACAGGATTTTGGACCCCACTAATTTTCCTTACTATCTTTCTTATTTATTGACCATGAGATGAGCAGCTATACTTTGCCTTACCACATTCCAAGGGAAAAGGTGCTGGAAAATCAGGATATCTATACATAGAGGAATAAAAGTAAATTGCTAACACTCACCCTGTTCTAGTCAAAATGGATCAAAAACCTAAGTGTATGACCCAAACTTTGGAACTGTTAGAAGACAAATTAGGAGAAATACTTCAGCATACAGCACCAGTAAAGACTTTCTGAATTGGATCACTATATCTCAACATGTGGGTGACATCAAATTAAAATGTTTCTGTATACCAAACCATCAACAGAATGAAGGGACAACCTACAAAATGGTAGAAAATTGTTGCCAGTTCCTTGTCTGAAAGAGAAAAACATCTAGAAAATATAAAGAACTCAAAAACTTTAACACCATTAAACAAAATAACCCAATTAATAAATTAGCTAATGAATTAAATACACTTCTCAAAAGTACAGATGGCCACCTACCAATTGTATGAAAAGAAAATGTTCAA
Organism: Urocitellus parryii; assembly: GCF_045843805.1. Classification (NCBI taxonomy): domain Eukaryota; kingdom Metazoa; phylum Chordata; class Mammalia; order Rodentia; family Sciuridae; genus Urocitellus; species Urocitellus parryii. The sequence continues at coordinate 61,307,407 of NC_135540.1, forward strand.
TATCTTTAGCTATCAAGAAAATCCAAATCACAACTACATAAAACTGGATTCAATTTCAGTTAGAATGACAATCATTAAGAATACAAATAAGTAAATGGTGAGGAGAATGTGAGAAAAAAAGAAACCCTTAAATAGTGTTCTTGGGAATATAAATAAGTACAACCACAATGAAAATAAATATGGAGGTACCTCAAAAAACAAACGAACAACAACAACAACAAAATATGGTCCAGCTCTACCACTTTTCAGTATTTAACCTAAAATGGTAAAGTTAGCTGGAGATACATGGATAGCCATGTTTATCACAACCAAATTCATAATAGTCATAAAATCAGTCTTGCTGTCCTTCAACAGATAAATAGGGCAAGAAAAAGTGGTATACATACCACATTCTTTAGTCAGCCATAAAGAAGAATGAAATTATGTCATTTACAGGAAAATGGATGAAACTGGAGATCATAATTTTGAATAAAGTAATTGTCAGACTCAGAGAAAAGTATGATATGTTTTCTCTCATATGTTAAAGCTAGAGGGAAAACAAAGGATGCTATGGAGGTTAAAGGGAGACCAATAGAAGGAAAGAGTTCTGGGGGCGGGAGGATGGATATGATTAATATACAACATCAATGAAAAAAGTTAAACATTTTTTAAAAGTTTCCAAGATAATACATATCATTATTGTTAAGGGGAATTTACAAATTTGCAAAGGATTATTGGATGAATAAAAGAACTTATTAGTTATTTTCTTGTTTGCTTTTCAATGTTCAAAAGTTAATTCCAATTTTCAACAGAAAATAGAGGCCTGAGGAGATATGAGACCTAAATATAATATGGCACTCTGGATAGGATCTTATAAAGCAAAACAAAAGGATACTAGGAAAGAAGATTAAAAAATTATGAGTAAAATAGAGAACTTAGTGGCTGCATCTACTTGCCTCATTAACTGTTATAAATGCAGATTTTAACACTAAGAAAAACTGTGTGCAAAGAATATAATAATTCTATGCCATATTTCCTGAAAATTTAGTTTTCAAGCAAAGGAATATATATATATATATATATATATATATATATATATCACAGTTTACATAGTTTATGTCCAAAATCTAAAACCAATGTTTTTCAATTATTTTTGCCAAATTAAAAAACTTGTTTACTTCTGCAGCAAACTCCATATTTTAAAGAAAGGATATAAGATAATTAATCTTTATTTTTGTTAAATAAAATTGAACAGTTTTTACAAGGCATAGTTAGGGAATTGTATGACATGAAGCAATGTTTCAGACAAGATTTCTGACACAGAGTAAATTATTATAGCCTTTATATTAACTGTCAGTATGAACTTTTTTTGCGTTTTGTAGAAGCAAAAAAAAATGTCCTTTTACCTTTTTGTAAAATATTTAGAAATATTATAAAAGATAATAGACTTTAAATGATTTTGAAAATTTATGTTGCTTTGCATCAAAGAGAAATGCTAGACAAAATTATATTTATTTTCAATTTATATGATAGAAATTAATGAGTTCTGGCCTATATAGTTCTTTCACTTACATGTTAAAAATAAAGTTAACATCTAATAAACAGTGCTATTCTTAAAAATAGCAATAGAAATGTTCCCAAAAGAAATCATTATGGATGTTAAGTAAAATCCAATGACATTAAAAACAAGAAATACACAGTAATAAATAACAGTAATTATTTAGACCTCACAAATTAATTTATGTAATAAACGTACATAATTCTTCATCATACAAATAAACACAGCAATGTTTATAACATTATTTAAAACAATGTTTATATTAAAGTGCAGAAATATTGATTATTTATTTGCTTTATTTTACATTGTCTGTGATATGCACAAATTGTAAAAACATGGTGTATTGATTGTTCTTCACTTGCTTGTTTTCCTACCCAACTAGATCCAGTATTTATTCTTTATATTTCTGTTCTATGCCTCATGAGTTGTCTAACAAATTAAATTACTCATGAGTCTCTGTTGAGGAAGCTGGATAAAGCTAATGGCTGGCACCAGCAGTTCGTAGTGCAGAAAGAGAGAAAGCTTGAGATTTATTATGTCCATTCTACAACCCAAACTTTGCATCCTAACTCACCCTTCCTTTCTTTTTTGCATTAGTCCCATCAACATGTAGACATAGTGTCTGCCTAATTTGCAAAGTAGCTCCTAATCTAAAATTAATAATAATAATAATAATAATAATAATAATAATAATAATAATAATAAAAAACACCACTATCTCATTTCCTCTTCTGGTTGCTATCACATACATTTGAAACTTTTGTCACAAAATTCTTCAATGAAGTTGTCTAACTTGCTGCTTATTATTCCTGTCCATTAGTTTTCTTTAATTCACATTAGTCTCATATGTATGTTGCTAAATCTCACTATGGTCACTACCAACTCTCAGGTCTAACTGTTTTTGATTAAACAATAGCATTCAGTACAGTTGATCACTCTGCTCCATATCTTCTTCACCTGCATTCCAGAATACTAATATCTTCCAGAATATATCATTCTTAATTGTACCAAAATATAGGTATTTCATTTTCTCTATTTTGATTATTTTGACTCATTTCAGGACATTCAGTAAATGTAATGACTTTACAGTTTCTTTATTTATCATTGACTTTCAAATATGTGTATCTTGTTCTGTTATTTGACCTAAAATTTAGACTCATAATATAATTTCTTGTTGGATCTTTAGACTTCTATGTCAAAATTGAGTTTACAATCTTCTGCTTCAATAGTCCGATCTCTATACTGCTTCCCATGATTTGATTTAATACTTATTCTTCAAATTATATTTATTTTTCTTTCCAGCTTCCGTCATATTCTACTCAATCCATCAGTAATTGTTTTTGGTTTTATCTTAAGCATATATCACAATAAAGTAGATACCATTCTGATATACTCGGTATTTTCTTCTTGTCTTGCTGTCTTATATTTTATCCTCAAGAGAATAGCCAGACCTACCCTGCAAATTTGTCAAATGATACATTAGCTTTTTTTCCTATTAGCATTGGACATAGATTAGGGACTATTCTTGTAAATTAATAAAATAATTATATGCTAGTTGATAATATTTCAGACAAAGGCAGTAAAATGTTTGCAGGACTGGATATTTTAATAATCTATATCTGGTCTAATTGTTGTAATGGCTTTACATTCTACTCACATAATGATCTTGGGCATTTAGTTTCACCTTTTTCACAAGGCAGGAATTGTTTATAGGAATGAGGGTGAGAGAAGCTTGCCAACTTGCTATTTGAATGTATGAAGCAATAGAAAAATAACAATGTTTTATATATGTTTTCTTTGTATAATAATGATCATTTATTCATTTTATTAATTGATCTAGCAAATACTTGCTGAGGCTTTACTATCATGTTACTTGTATATTAAATAATTTCAAAAGAATAACATGAGTATGAAAATTTTTCAGTAGCTTAATAATAAATATTTCTATGTTAGCATGTTATGCTATGTTTTCTTAAGTTATAGTTTATTCTTTTAATAAGTGATAAATTAGTCCTCCTTTCCATCTCTTGTTAGAATTCTATGGCTATCTTGCCATCTAGAAGATGTCTTTTTAACTACAAACGGAAAGCATGTGAGGCTTTTCCTGAGACAAAGCTGACAAAATTAGAAATTTTGACACTTGTCCCCTAATCAATAATTTCAACCAATTCACTTCAGGAACAATTTTTAGACACTAGTTCATATGTTGATGTGGCAATACTTTATGCTTAAATAGATGTTTTATTTCAACCCCAGGGAAAAAACAAGGACCTTAACTGCTCCATTTTACTATCTACTATATGTTTTATTTTCAATTTTGATGCTTAAAATTCTTATGTGACAAGAGAATGACCTTGCTTTTCCTACAATATTTTTTTTCTAAGAAAAACCCACTAAGCCCTTCACTGTAGTTTATTATATTGACATTGCCAGTCCAGTCAAGTCTCCCTAAGAGCCAAAGTGGATGAAAACTTCAAAGTTTTATATTTATATCTTGATTCACTCTGCTTGGATTTATCACACTGTGACAAATTTATGACCAGAGCTTTGCCCACTCTGAAGATTCTGATAGTGTTTCATTATGAAATATAAAATATGTCTACAGGATCATACAAACACCCTATGATTGAGAGCAGCCTTTACTGAGTATCAGAAAGGCTACATTGTATCACATTGTTGGTACAGTTTCTACTTTATATCCTTGATATTTATTTTTATGTAGTTTCTGACCTATCCCCTGATAGCTTTTAAGATGTTTTCCTATCTATACTCTTTCCTAATATTTTCATAATATGTCCCTGAATAAATTTTGACATGATTTTTAAATTTGCAGAATATTTATGAATATCTGACATTGATATCAATTGGATCACTTTTTTATTTTGTGTCTTTTCTAGAAGTTAAAATTACTTCAGTTTTTTTTTTTATTCTAACTCAATGTTGTTCAAGTATGTATTGTAGTGCATTTAATTTAATTGGTCAAGAATGCTGCTTCCATTACTTTTCAACCAGAAAGTAGTGAAATTTATGGTAGAGATAAATATTTCACAGTGCAATATAAAAAGGTAGTTTGCATTAGATAAAAATAAAAATTTAGAAAACTAAAGCTTCTGTCAAGAAAAACAAATGATATTTATAAATTTAGAGAAGAAAGTCTAAGGATATTTTATTTAGCCTAATCACATCGTATATAAAGATTGCTTTATCTGTGCCCTTGATTGTTATTATCCATCCCTCCATAACAATTTTAAGAGGCTAATTAAATATTTTAGCAAAAAAAAAATCTCTGGCCTCTCATATTTAAAAAAATGTGCAGAATGTTTACCTTGTACAGAAAGTAAATACTGTTGACTAAATTTTTTATTTTTGCTCTCTGTGTAGATCTTTTGTGACACTTTAAATATTTTCTGTTGTAATATATTTGCAGAGATTCTGTTGGTATGATCCAATGAACAAACTGTTACTTTGGAGTTTCAGGTATCTAATCAATGTATTACAGAGCTTCACTTCACCCTGCTTTTCTGATCCTGCTTATAATTTTAGATAATGCTCATGGAGACAGATAAAAATTTAATAGTCAGATCAATGGAATCAGCTATGCAACCAGTGAAGAACCAGATTGTTGAACAAATCATCTCTTCTATTTCTAAAGCACATCATTTATGTGCTAATTATGAAATTATGAAAGAAATTTGATGAATTTAGCCAAAACTTAAATTAGCCAAAGGTTAAATTATGAAAGTAAATAGTATATTAATAGGATTAAGAAACTGAATGTTTTTATAGAATTTTGGACACACTTCATAACTTTAAAACTCTTAGGAACGTTGTACATTACCTTTTAGCTTTATGTTTATGGTTTTTTAATAGTCACAAGCCATTTTTTAAGTGTGGTTCCTGAGGGTGTTGAAATAATAGTTTATCTCCACAGTCTCAGTGAGAAATAAGAATGGGTTTGATTTTGACCTGAATTCTTTATCTACATACTTTTCCTAGAGTACAGCATACATTGTTATGGCCTTAAGTGCCATTTATATAGCAATAACCTGCAGAATTATTTATTAAGTCTCCAATTCTCCCTTGAACTAAGAATCACATATACAACTAACATGTTTATGTTTCCATTTGTTTTATCCAAATACCATCATAGACTTAAGGAGAATTATTAATTAATCTCAGCTCCCACAAACTACATATTCACCTTAATCCTTTCCTAGTTTGTCAACAGTAATTGTACTGTTTTCAACTCACTTACTCTGAAAACCCAAGTACTGTCTTGAGTTCTCTTATTCCTTTACTTCCACACTTATTTTTAAAAAGCTTATGGACTCAAACTTAGAATACTCATCCAAAGAGCTCCTTTCTTTCCATCTTCACTATAACCACTATTGTCCAAGATCCTTATTTCTTACTTACCAAGACAGCCATTGCTTAAACTTTGTCCTTTGTCTTTTGGTAGTGAGGGATTTTTTTTTTTTTTAGAAAGCTCTAAGTCTCCTCCCACCTTTATTTTAATATTCTTCTGCATTTAAAAAACAATTTTAGTCTTGATGTGTAATCTATGACTGCCTACATTTCTGATCCCATCTCTAACCACTTTTTTTCCTAATTCTCTGTTTTGTGATATCTTTCTTTCTGTTCCTTGTAATACCTTCTATTCTAGTTACACCATAAACCTTTTGCACTGCAAATCACTCAGATACAAATCGCTTAAGTGGCTGCTCCTTCCTGATTTCAGGTTTCATCACAGAGAGGCATTGCTTTTTCTAAGTTACGTTCCTATTCTAGCAACTCTGTGCACATTGCCTGTTTTACCTACTTCATAGCAACATTTACTGAATTTTATTTACCTGTTTACTTATATTTCATCTAGCTTCATTCTTTGATTTAAACTACATGAAGACAGTATTTCTTCTGTCTTGTAATTTTAGATAATGCACATAGAGAGGTAAGAAAGTAATGGTTAGGACAATGGAATCAGCTATGCAAACAGTGAAGTACCAGATGGTTGAACAATTGTTTTTAGAAACAATGCTAATCCATACATATCTGAATAAATTCAGAGATTCATTGAGCAAGTCTACATTGCAAAAAAAATAATAATAATGCTATAACAATGTCATGGACTACCTTCTTCAACTTTCCCAAAATTTAATCTTGTTTGTCGTTTTTATTAATTTGTTCTTTTTCTTTCTTTTTTTTTTTTGACAAAGATGGCTATTTATGATCATTGAACTCTGGTTTTAGAAAAATATTACTCTGCATTTACAAAGTTCTTATATATTTAGTTGACCAGCTGGGATGACTCAAAAAACATGTCATAAGATGTCATTAAATAATGTAATACCTATTAACACTGTTCATTTGAATTTTAACACTTTCTCTCTCACGCCAAGGAGCAGATAGATCCACGAATGTTTTTAATATAAAGAAAATATGTCTAGCTGGGCACAGTAGTGCAGACTTGTAAACCCAGCAGCTCAGGAGCCTGAGGCCAAAGGATCACAAGTTCACAGCCTCAGCAACGTAGTGAGGCCCTAAGCAACTTAGCAAGACTCTGTCTCAAAATAAAACCACTTACAACATTAAAAAAAAAAAAAAAATAGAAGGAAGACCAGTGAAATAGAAGAAGGGAATCACGGGGAGGGAAGGTAGGGAAAAGGGAAAAGGTGAAGTACTGAGAAATGAAATTATTCAAATTACACTGTTGTAGTGTGTGCACATATAAATGTATTATAACAAATCTCACTGTTATGTATAATTATAATGCACCAATATAAAGAAAAAATTAAGAAAAAGATAATAACAGTGGGGATGTGATTCAGTAGTTAAGTGCCCTTGAGTTCAACTCCCATACTAAGAAAAAGAAAGAAGTTAATATGAAAACATGTCCAAAATAAATAGTTTAGATAATTTATACTATTAACTAAATTTGGAGAATAAACTTTAAACATTTAATAAGAAAGACTTTAGAATAATAATCTCATTGTGAACATACTGTAAATTAAGTATTTCCTTAAGTACTTTAAAATATATTAATATTAAGAACAAAAACCAAAACAATATTATTACATTAAGTTATAATATTAAACATATGCTAGAATATATATATTTATTCACATATGTGTACTAATAGTCACAACAAATTTATGCCTAATGTACTCAAATTCATCTTCATCCTGTAGAAAATAAAACTGAACCAAGAAATGTTATATATTTCTCCCATGATTATAAAAACAATAGATGAAACAATTTGGATCAAACCCTAAGGAATACAGAACAGAACCCAGGCTCTTCACTTGTCAACAGTCAGCTCTCTAAGGACAAAAACCTTTGTGCTTGCTGTGTTGTAATGTTGAATTTTTATCTTGCTCTTCTATTCACTAAGATATATTTTGAATTGCCGATTATTTTATCAAATTTCCTTTATTTCATTTTCTGTGACTCAAAATCCCTAACAAAAGTCTAGGAATGTTTTCTAATGCAAAAGAAATTACTAAATAAAATATGGTTGAAATACAAAAACTTTGTAAATGTTTTCTCAGTTGCATACTTACTGATAAAAATCTAAAAATTGCATTTTCTAAGAAATTTCAACAGCTGACATTTTTATCTTTATTGCCAAGAAAATATATATATATATATATATATATATATATATATATATATATATATTACAAATAAAAGATCTAGGTAAAAAATCATGTTCCTTTCAATATATAATTTTAATCGCATTTTCTACTAAGTGAATTTCAGCAATGCAATCATAGCTTGAGGTCCACAGAATTTTAATTTTCATAAAAACTATATTAAGAAGGAAAAAGTTTTCAGGAACAATCCATTAGATATATTATATAAAGTTAGCTTACTATTTAAAATAATTATACTCAGCTGTTGAGGTCATGAGCCTCAAGGAAAACTTCAGCATGCATTTTCTTCCATTTGCAATTATTAATGTGATTTATCTTTGTCCATTTAGAGAATTCCTGCTGCTAGCTTTATGGTGGTATTTTGCATAGATTTTGTTGTAGGCGACAGTTCTTTTTGTTACATATTTTATTAATACTTAATATGTAAATATTTCCCAAAGCAAATTTTCACACATATTTGATAAAGTGCAACATGTGCTATTTTTCAAAATTTAAATACAATGCATATTTAAAATTATTATAGTTCTATGTTTAGAGTAGGCTTTAAAACATATCAATGTTTAATATATTTGTTGATTCCATTGCTGTTTAGTTAATCACACAGGTAGTATCACTGAACTTGGGACCTTCGAGAGACTCTATGTCATTTGGCAAGTGACCATAAATTTCCACTGTACATCCTGCTTTGTGAATAGGTGGAGGGGTTACAGCACCTGATTTTCTGTTTTCACTAAAATTTGAAAACTCCTCGATTTCACATCATCAATATTATCCTGAACATATTTTTGATGTTAATATTTAAAGAAGGATAATTATAATTAATGTAGGAGTCCAGAATTTATGGCAAATTATATTTTTTAATATTTTTAATTGAATAACTTTTTTTACTGCTTGATTTCAATTGGATAAAATTACTATATATCCTGTTCTAAAACATTCTAAGCTATAGCAAATATACTTGACTCAGTAAAAATAATTCTAAGATTGAGATAATAGTAAATATGCTTTTTGGCTTTTGTTATTTATTCTCATATTTCTTATTGACATTATGTTGAAGTAGTTCATTATAGTTGAAGATTACTGTTACTTTATACTAGGATTGTGAATAGTTTAATTGTAAATAAATTATAATATTTGTTAAAGTTTCTAGTGAACATCAATAATACTGTTTACTTCCTTGGTTGTATTTTCTTACCTGAATCCTGGGATCTAAATTTTAAAATAGATACTTAGGATACAAATTGGCAGAAACGTTTTCTAGTTTCCTTTACTAATATTTTGAATATTTGTTTTTAAAACTTCTTTTTTACAGTAAAATATTCTATTTGTTACCATGATTGAAACATGGTGAAAAAATAAAAGGAATCAAATAACTCTCCTCCATCACTTTCATATATCAGTGTTGCCAACCTGTGTATACAGTCCAGGCAAAGAAGAGCCACTACAAAATAAAATAAACCTTATTTCCTTCAGTATTACCAATGAGTAATAGCAGAATAAACTCCAATAAGATGTTGAAAACTTTGAAGCCCACCTTTTTCTAAACCATTTATATTGATTCTTCTCTCCATTCTTGGTTCTTCTCTTGAATGTTTTTTCCTCTCCTCTTGTTTTCTTCTCTACTCAATTTAAAGACAATACACTATCACAGACCATTTATTCTATAGGAATCATAAAGCTGGAGTTTGACCACTGCCATATAATTCTAGTTCAGTGTCATAGTATCAGCCAGTTTATTTGTGTTTGCCTTTCTCTCTGAGCTTCAGTATCTCTTCATGCATATGTAGTGTTAAATATTGTCTTTTGTATCTCTTACTCTTTATGTCTTATAAATGTCATCAATGCTTTCAAATTTCCTGAAATGTCATGTCACCATCTTAATATGTTATATATATATATATATATATATATATATATATATATATATATATATTTGCTAAATGACTTCCTGGACTTGGACTTGGTGACTAGGTGACTAATAAGGTATTAAGAGATTCAAGAACAGAATAATAAAGCATATGACTAATCCCAAAAATATATTAATAGAGGCAGCTCTAAGTGGACAAGTGTAGTGTTTTAGTCAGCTTCACTGCAGTGATTAAAAGACCTCACAAGAAAAACTTTGAAGGAGGAAAAGTTTATTTGGGAACTCACGATTTCAAAGGTCTCAGTCCATACACAGCCAACTCCATTCCCCAGGGCTTGAGGTGAGGCAGAATACCATGATAGACAAATATGCCAGAGGGAAGTGGCTCACATGATAATCAGGAAGCAGAGACTAAGCTTGGCTCACCAAATATAAACCCCAAAAGCAATCCCTAATGAACCACCTCTTCCAGCCACACCCTATCCACCTTCAGTTACCACTCAGTTAATCCCTATCAGTGGATGAATTCAGTGGTTGGGTTAAGGGTCTCTTAACTCAATCATTTCTCCTCTAAAACTTCTTGTATTGTTTCACACATGAGCTTTTGGGGAACACCTCAAATCCATGTCATAACAAGTAGGTTTAAAAAAGATGGAAATGTTGATTTTTTATTTATTTGTTTGTTTGTTTGTTCTAATGTGTTATACATGACAGCATAATGCATTTCAGTTCACAGTACACAAATGAATCACAATTTTTTATTTCTCTGGTTGTACACAATATAGAGCCACACTATTCATGTCTTCATACATTTACCTAAGGTAAAGATGTCCATTTCATTCCACCATCTTTCCTACCTCCATGCCCTCTCCCTTCCCCTTCTTCTACTTTGTCCTATCCAAAGTTCCTTTATTCCTCCCATGCTGTCCCCACCATTATGGATCAGCATCCATTTATCAGAGAAAACATTTGGCTTTTGTTTTTGGGGGATTGGCTTACTTCACTTAGCATGATATTCTCCAACTCCATCTATTTACCTGAAAATGCCATGATTTCATTCTCCTTTAATGTTGAGTAATAATTCATTGTGTATAAATACCACAGTTTCTTTATTCATTCATCTATTGAAGGACTCTAGGTTGATTGCACAATTTAACTATTGTGAATTATGCTGCTATAAACATTGGTGTGGCTGTGTCCCTGTAGTATGCTGTTTTTAAGTCCTTTGGGTATAGACTGAGGAGTGGGAGAGCTGGATCAAATGGTGGTTCTGTTCCAAGTTTTCTAAAAAATCTTCATACTGCTTTCCAGATTGGTTGCACCAATTTGCAGTCCCACCAGCAATGAAAGAATGTGCCTTTCCCCCATATCCTCACCAACACTTATTGTTGTTTGTATTCTTTTTAATTTTTTAAACAATTTTAGTTTGTTATATATGACAACAGAATGCATTACTATTCATATTATACATATAGAGCAGAATTTTTCATATCTCTGGTTGTACACAAAGTAGAGTCACATCCTTCATGTCTTCATACATGTACTTAAGGTAATGACCTGGAATATAATTTGAGTTTACCATATAACTGGGTTAATAGCATAAAAATATTTTACACATGTATCAGTCTAGGTTCATTCAGAAGGTAGAAATCATGAAGTTGTTTAAACAGAAAAGCTAATAGAGAAAAAAGAATATTTAACTATGATGAAGAAGTTTAAAATACAAGAAACTTTTTGTTGTACCTTAGGGCCAAAGAAAATACCTAAAAGAAGAACACACTTGGAAGAAAGCAATCTCTTCAAAGCTGCACCGAGTTTTCACTGGCAATGTATACTTTAGTCCATTAGTTAGCTTACATTTTCTGCTGTGTCTAAGCAGAAGTTGGTCTGCAGTAACTAGGCAAGGATACAGGAAATTCTTCCAATTGCAGCTAAGAAGCAGGAGAGCAGCATTTTGTATCATGTGCATGGAAAGAACACAGGGTAGGGAAAGAGATTCAGAGAAGTCAGCTATATGCACACCCTTAGGATAAGAAGCTTTGTTATCAGAGCCTTTACAAGTAGTAAGGATCAGTGGGAGCTCCTTGAGGGTTCACGCAACACATTCATGAACCTGGAGAAGAATCTGTCCTGTGCAATTTGGAAAGTGTTGAGGCCACAATTTTGGGCAGAAAAGACAACAGAGAATATTTTTACAAAGCTATGGCTGAAAGGTCAGTCTGTGATCACATTCAGGACACAAGTCTGGTTCAGGCTAAACAGTATGACTCTATGTCTCCATCTCATTCTTAGTAGCCAGAAATCTCAGGAGAACCCATCTTCCTGCAATTTCCTTACAGTGCCCTCAGTTGACAAATTTAGTATGATGGTCACTTAAGTGAATACATACGTTAAGCAATTCCTTCTACAGTAGTTCTCCCTCATCCAAGGTTTCAGTTTCTGAAGCTTCATTTACCCAAGGTTAACCAGCACCTTCTGAATGAGCTCAATAATAGTCTAGCACATTATAATGCCTCTGTTATTCACCTCACTTCACTTTAGAACAGACACTCTTGTCATCTCATGTCATCACAAGGAGGGTGAATACAGTACAATAAGATGCTTTGAGGGGCTGGAGTTGTAGCTTAGTGGTAGAGCACTTGTCCAGCATGTGTAAGGTACTGGGTAAGAGTCTCATATAATTCACATATAAATAAGTAAAATAAAGGTCCATTTAACAACTAAAAAAAATGGGAAAAATGGATGTTTTGAGAAAAAGAGATTACATTCACATAACTTATTTATTATAATACTGTAAAAATTCCCTCAAGTTCAAGAATCAAATAGACCACAACACAATAATTATGGGTGACTTCAACACACCTCTCTCACCATTGGACAGATCCTCCAAACAAAAGTTGAATAAAGAAACTATAGAACTCAATACCACAATCAATAACCTAGACTTAACTGACATATATAGAATATATCAACCATCATCAAATGGATATACTTTTTTTCTCAGCAGCACATGGATCCTTCTCAAAAATAGGCCATATATTATGCCATAGGGCAACCCTCAGTAAATATAAAGGGGTGGAGATAATACCATGCATTTTATCTGATCATAATGGAATGAAACTGGAAATCAATGATAAAAGAAGGAAGGAAAAATCCTACATCACATGGAAAATGAAGAATATGTTACTGAATGATCAATGGGTTACAGAAGACATAAAGGAGGAAATAAAAAAATTCTTAGAGATAAATGAAAATACAGACACAACATCGGAATCTGTGGGACAGAATGAAAGCAGTTTTAAGAGGGAAATTCATCTCCTGGAGGTCATTCCTCAAAAAAAAAAAAAAAAAAAAAAAAAAAAAAAAAAACCAACAAATAAATGAGCTCACACTTCATCTCAAAGCCCTAGAAAAGGAAGAGCAAAACAACAGCAAATTTAGCAGAAGGCAAGAAATAATTAAAATCAGAGTGGAAATCAATGAAATTGAAACAAAAGAAACTATTGAAAAAATTAACAAAACTAGAAGTTGGTTCTTCGAAAAAATACATAAGATCGACAGACCTTTAGCCATGCTAACGAAGAGAAGAAGAGAGAGAACTCAAATTACTAACATACGGGATGAAAAGGCAATATCACAACAGATGCTACAGAAATACAGAAGACAATTAGAAATTATTTTGAAAACCTATATTCCAATAAAATAGAAGACAGTGAAGACATCGATAAATTTCTTAAGTCATATGATTTGCCCAGATTGAATCAGGAGGATACACACAATTTGAACAGACCAATATCAATGGATGAAATTGAAGAAGTAATCAAAAGACTACCAACCAAGAAAAGCCCAGGACCGGATGGGTATACAGCGGAGTTTTACAAAACCTTTAAAGAAGAATTAATACCAATACTTTTCAAGTTATTTCAGGAAATAGAAAAAGAGGGAGCTCTTCCAAATTCATTCTATGAGGCCAACATCACCCTGATTCCGAAACCAGACAAAGACACCTCAAAGAAAGAAAACTACAGACCAATATCTCTAATGAACCTAGAAGCAAAAATCCTCAATAAAATTCTGGCAAATCGGATACAAAAACACATCAAAAAAATTGTGCACCATGATCAAGTAGGATTCATCCCTGGGATGCAAGGATGGTTCAATATACGGAAATCAATAAATGTTATTCACCACATCAATAGACTTAAAGATAAGAACCATATGATCATCTTGATAGACGCAGAAAAAGCATTCGACAAAGTACAGCATCTCTTTATGTTCAAAACATTAGAAAAACTAGGGATAACAGGAACTTACCTCGACATTGTAAAAGCTATCTATGCTAAGCCTCAGGCTAGCATCATTCTGAATGGAGAAAAATTGAAGGCATTCCCTCTAAAATCTGGAACAAGACAGGGATGCCCTCTCTCACCACTTCTATTCAATATAGTTCTCGAAACACTGGCCAGAGCAATCAGACACACGAAAGAAATTAAAGACATAAAAATAGGAAAAGAAGAACTTAAATTATCACTATTTTGCAGATGACATGATTCTATACCTAGAAGACCCAAAAGGGTCTACAAAGAAACTACTAGAACTAATAAATGAATTCAGCAAAGTGGCAGGATATAAAATCAACCCGCATAAATCAAAGGCATTTCTGTATATCAGCAACAAAACTTCTGAAACGGAAATGAGGAAAAACACTCCATTCACAATATCCTCAAAAAAAAAATATTGGGAATCAACCTAACAAAAGAGGTGAAAGACTTATACAATGAAAACTACAGAACTCTAAAGAGAGAAGTAGAAGAAGATCTTAGAAGATGGAAAAATATACCCTGTTCATGGATAGGCAGAACTAACATTATCAAAATGGCGATATCACCAAAAGTTCTCTATAGGTTTAATGCAATGCCAATCAAAATCCCAATGGCATTTCTTGTAGAAATAGATAAAGCAATCATGAAATTCATATGGAAAAATAAAAGACCCAGAATAGCAAAAGCAATTCTAAGCAGGAAGTATGAATCAGGAGGTATAGCGATACCAGATTTCAAACTATATTACAGAGCAATAGTGACAAAAACAGCATGGTACTGGTATACCAAAACAGGCGGGTGGACCAATGGTATAGAATAGAGGACATAGAGACTAATCCACAAAGTTCAACTATCTTATATTTGATAAAGGGGCTAAAAGCATGCAATGGAGGAAGGATAGCATCTTCAACAAATGGTGTTGGGAAAACTGGAAATCCATATGCAACAAAATGAAACTGAATCCCTTTCTCTCACCATGCACAAAAGTTAACTCAAAGTGGATCAAGGAGCTTGATATCAAATCAGAGACTCTGCATCTGATAGAAGAAAAAGTTGGCTCCAATCTACATATTGTGGGGTTGGGCTCCAAATTCCTTAATAGGACACCCATAGCACAAGAGTTAATAACAAGAATCAACAAATGGGACTTACTTAAACTAAAAAGTTTTTTCTCAGCAAGAGAAACAATAAGAGAGGTAAATAGGGAGCCTACATCCTGGGAATAAATTTTTACTCCTCACACTTCAGATAGAGCCCTAATATCCAGAGTATACAAAGAACTCAAAAAATTAGACAATAAGATAACAAATAACCCACTCAGCAAATGGGCCAAGGACCTGAACTTCTCAGAGGAGGATATACAATCAATCAACAAGTACATGAAAAAATGCTCACCATCTCTAGCAGTCAGAGAAATGCAAATTAAAACCACCCTAAGATACCATCTCACTCCAGTAAGATTGGCAGCCACTATAAAGTCAAACAACAAGTGCTGGCGAGGATGTGGAGAAAAGGGTACACTTGTACATTGCTGGTGGGACTACAAATTGGTACGGCCAATTTGGAAAGCAGTATGGAGATTCCTGGGAAAGCTGGGAATGGAACCACCATTCGACCCAGCTATTGCCCTTCTCGAACTATTCCCTGAAGACCTTAAAAGAGCATACTACAGGGATTCTGCCACATCGATGTTCATAGCAGCACAATTCACAATAGCTAGACTGTGGAACCAACCCAGATGCCCTTCAATAGATGAATGGATAAAAAAAATGTGGCATTTATACACCATGGAGTATTACGCAGCACTAAAAAATGACAAAATCATGGAATTTGCAGGGAAATGGATGGCACTAGAGCAGATTATGCTTAGTGAAGCTAGGCAATCCCTAAAAAACAAATACCAAATGTCTTCTTTGATATAATGAGAGCAACTATGAACAGAGCAGGGAGGAAGAGCATGAGGAAAAGACTAACATTAAACAGAGACATGAGATGGGAGGGAAAGGGAGAGAAAAGGGAAATTGCATGGAAATGAAGGGAGACCCTCATTGCTATACAAAATTACATATAAGAGGTTGTGAGGGGAATGGGAAAATAAACAAGGAGAGAAATGAATTACAGTAGATGGGGTAGAGAGAGAAGATGGGAGGGGAGGGGAGGGGGGATAGTAGGGGATAGGAAAGGTAGCAGAATACAATAGTTACTAATAGGGCATTATGTAAAATTGTGGATGTGTAACCAACGTGATTCTGCAATCTGCATTTGGGGTAAAATTGGGAGTTCATAACCCATTTCAATCTAATGTATGAAATATGATATGTCAAGAGCTTTGTAATGTTGTGAACAACCAATAAAAAAACCTTTATCTTATATGTGTACATGTAAAGAAAGACAATAAACCTAGGATTCAGTATTATCCATTATTTCAGGTATCCACTGAGGTCTTGGAATCCCTCCCCCACCCAGATAAAGGTAAATTGCTACAACAAATACTAGAGGGTAAATTTGGAGCTGAAATACAGTAAATTAATAACAGAAACAAAGGTTGAAATTGTTAAGACATATCTTCTGATATTATACAACCACTTTTTTGTTCATTCATTTTTATTTTCCGACTTTTTAAACATGAATAGACAAAAATATATTTGTAGAGGAATTGGCCCTTATCCATTATTGAAATCAAAAGTGTTCTTTTAATTTTGAGTAACAATATAGGTTTCTAAAAGTCTCTATTCAAGAAAAATGTTTTATTATTAATAATAGAAAATATTAATAGAAATATTTGTGGATGATAAACCTGTAAGCAGTTTGCATTCATTTTCTATACAATCTTTAAAATAAAATTATAACATTGTTATGAACTGAATGTGTTCCTCTCTACCAACCCCCCCCCCCAAAAAAATTCATTTTGTAGTGTTAAGCTCAGTGTGACAGTATTTAATTTGAGTTCAGTGGGAAGTAATTAGGTTTAGATGGGGTCAAGAAGGTGCATTCTTATGATGGGATTATGTCCTTATACAAACATACTATAATCTCATTCTCTCTCTGTTTCTGTCTTTCTTTCTGGTGAGGATACATGGAAAAGGAAACTGTTCTCAAGCAGGAAAAGAATTGTCGTTAACAGTTGAATTTACTATCATTTGAATCATGGGCCTTAGCCCATGATCAGCAGTTAGACTGTGAGTAATAAATGCCAATTTTTTAAGCTACTGATTTCATGGCATTCTGTTATAACTCAAACTGACTAGGACAGAGATCAATGCTTTGTATGTTAAACACCTAAATGCCCGAAATATAATAAGGCAGAAATCTAGAACAAGCTTCTAAAAGCCATCTGAAGTCACAGCCTATAATACATCACAGTTCCTTAGAATATATCAAAATGCTGTTAACATACACTACTCAATTTTCTCATTTGCAACCATTCTTAGTTTCCAAAAAAACACTGAAAAGAACATGCTTGGATCTATTTTCCACAATTTTTTTTTCTACAGTTCAGTGAAATCAAGAAAAATGCATTTTTAGAAGCAAAACAATGCTTATAATTTTTAATTTGCTAATAAAGATTGTAGCAGTCGTATGAATTCTAAACATGTTAGGTGCTTTTTTTGTTGTTATAATTCAGCCTTTCTTATCTTGGATAACAAGGTGACCTGACATTATTAAGTATTGATGGTACTAAAATGCCAGTGCAGTTGTGTTCTTTATTGCTAATTAGGAAGTCATTTAATATAACTAAAGTCCATTGTCCCTAATTACTACCCTAATAGAATATTTCTACATGCATACCGATTTCTTGAAATACCCTCAGTTGTAGTGAGAATAACTATAGTCTAATAGGAATGCTACCGTTGCTTATCATTTCTTTCTCCAAAAGAAGAATGAAATAGAAATAAATAAAATAGAAAGAAGAAAGAGAATATGGAGTAGGAGTAGAAGAAGGAGAAAAGGAAGACAGGGAAGGAAGGAAGAAAGGAAAGAAAGATAAGGTGGTTCTGGATATCATAAACCTCTTATAGCAGTAATTAAATGTGGGCTATGATAAATACATAATGCAAACTTCTATTTAGACATCTTATAAACCCCCAAGAACATGTGTTTGGTGTTTAGCAAGCTTGTGATTCAGTATATATTTTTTCATGAAGCTTCATCTTTTTGACTCGGTGCATTTTTGCAAACATAAATATTTCCTTCATCACATAATGAAAAAAAACACAAAACAAGAAAATTAATGAATGCAAGGAGAAGCAATTGGATAAACAGGTAAAGGGGTACTCATTGAGCATATATGCTCTGCTAGATTCTAGTCCCAAACACATCACTGCCTTCACATTATTTAAATCATTATGATTTCTCTAGGCTTCATTTAGAAGATATATAAAAAGAAATACTTGAACTAAATAAACACAGGTGATTTTTAGCTGAAAATTATATTATTTTCTTTGACAGTCATTTATAAAGACTTCAACATGAAAGGTCAATGTAATTCATCAGCCAAGTGGAGTGAAAAAGTACTACGTGCCAGACAGCTTATGTGGTTATGTCAATTACTTTTAATATTAGCCCTTCTAAGAGAATAATGGTGCCCATTTTGTTTAGAAAGCAAAATTTGAGGAAAATCCAATCACATTTTTTTTCTGCAATTGGACTTAAGAAGAATGCACTATTTTCCTAAAAGTCTTTTATTTGAAATGTTTCCTTGAGAAAAAGTTTCATTGAGGAAAACCTCAGAAATAGAGAAAGC
This sequence comes from Urocitellus parryii, assembly GCF_045843805.1. NCBI lineage: Eukaryota > Metazoa > Chordata > Mammalia > Rodentia > Sciuridae > Urocitellus > Urocitellus parryii. The sequence continues at coordinate 61,326,527 of NC_135540.1, forward strand.
AGAAAGTAACCTAGTGACGATGAAGACATCTGATTTTATTTTCCAATATTTTCTAACACTTCAGTTATTTTGCAAGTATAGAATCTTCAAAGATGAACATAATGTGAGATCACTAACATGAAATTTGAATCCTGGTCTTTTAAAATAGAATTTTCTTTGCAAAATAAGAACAGTTTTCAAACTATGCTAAATGTTTTCCTAGCATTATATTCATATTCCATTTTTAAAGGTGAAACTGTTTTTTGCAACAAAAAGAAAAGCACAATACCCACTTATCAAAAACAAATTACCTGTGTGAAAAATTGGAATACATTATTACAGCAGGAGAAAAATATCTTGGGGGATATATATCAATCATCATGTGTGGTTGTAGACTTTCCCTGTCTAATTCTTTTTAAATTTAGTCTGAGATTCTGAATACAAAGAGTCCCACATGGAAATGATAATTCAGCAGTTATTTGGGACCGCCTATAATATTAAACTACAATAAAGATAGAAAAACAGAAATCAATGTTGGTTTTATGAGTGGAAACATTACAGTGATGAGAGACACTTTGTATATTAATAATAAAATTAGAGGATATGTTTGTACATTTCACATGCAATACCCAAAGCAAATCCTTATAAAATGCAGAAATAGTGTTAAGTAATTTTTAAAAATATTTTATATGAGAATTCCTAACTTTACTACATTTATCTATCAAATTGAATAGTTGAAGTTCCATTCATTAAGTGTAATGAAACATTTTATAAATCAGAATTCTTCCTGTGTATTAAGATTAAAACTATTAAAAAGAAAAAAAATATTATTTATTCTGATTTCATACAACATAAGAGTCTAAAGAGAAGGACAAAATCAATTAACTAACAGAATGTTGCAATATTTTTCTTTTAATTTTTTAAAAAATATTATTTTTAAATTTTGAAGTATCATTTGTATGCAATATATATAAATGCACAAATCATAATAACATAAATTAATTGACTTATGCAAAAATATATATGCCTTTTGTGACTAACACTCAGATTCAGTTATAGAAAATTTTCATTAAAAAACAAAACTTCGAAGAAATCTAACCAAAGAGAATGACCTCTACAAAGAAAACCATAGAATGCTGTAGAAAGAAATTAAAGAGAATTTACAATATGGAAAAGCTTTCCATGTTCTTAGATAGACAGAAATATCATTGTCCAAATAGCCACACTACCAAAACATTATGCAGATTCAATGTCATCCCCATTAAAATACCATGCCATTCTTCATAGAATTAGAAAAAATTCTTAAAATTTATTTGCAAGAATAAAAGACTCAGAATAGTCAAACCAATACTGAGCAAAAAGAGTAATCCTGGAAGCATCACAATAACCAGACCTCAAATTATACTACAGAGCTATAGTCATAAAATTGGCAAGCTATTGGCATCAATACAGACAGAATACCAATAGAATGCATTTTGCACCTAGGCAAACCCACATAGATACAGTCATCTGATGCTCAACAAAGGTGCCAAAAATATGTTGGAGAATACAAAAAAAAATTGATAAATGGTACTGGAAAAACTGGTTATATGACTCCAATTATGTAACATACTGGGAAAGGGGAAAAGATAGAAATAGCAGAAGGATCAATAGTTTCCATAGAGCAAAAGAAGGGATAAATCGGTACAGGGGATATGTAGGCAGATAAATCTATTCTGACTGGTACTGCATAATGGATATGTGATATTACACTTTTGTGAAAAACCACAGACCTGTAGAACCCAACAATTACAATAAATGTACTAAAAATAAACCAACATATTAATAATAAGGAAATCTATTTGTGGGTTGAGAGGTATGCATATAGGAATACTCTGTACTTTTTGCTCAGTTTTTCCATTAACCTCTTAAAACTTCTCTTAAAAATGATCTATTATTAAAAATAATCTGGATATGCCACCTGAAACCTAAGGTAAATATTTAGAATAGAACTTATTAATATCATTCAACAAATTATTCAGGTTATTGAGTGAAATATTACTAAGCCTTTAAAATAAGGCATTTATAGTGACATTTGGGATGGGTAATACATATATTTAATATTTTAGATGTTTAGTGAGAAAATTCCCAGCAAGTAGATGATTAAAAGGAAAAATTATATTAACTATCTACATTTATGTTAGAATATTCAAGAAGTGAGCTATTGAAATCAAAATTAGACTTGTTAAAATCAGTAACCAGAAAAATCTTGAAACCTAATTTATTGTATTACAGTATTTATAGTATTTACCTTAAAATTGTCTTAAATACAATACATTTGATAACAAGACCTGGATACTTATAGAAGAAAAAAATCATTAGAATGAGAATTGATTTGTTACCTAATCAGATTCAGAGATATAGTATTGATTTGAAAAGAAAAATTACTTTTATTGGGAATTGCGATGAATGAATTTAGACATTTATATAAAATCCAAGTAGATGCTTACTGAGTAGAAAGATATTTCTGTTACCAGTATTTGCAGAAAAGATAATAAGGAAACATGAGAATAATCATACTAGAGGTGACATAAAAAAGTACAAGAACTACTCAATAAATAGAATTCAAAAAACTTTATTAGCAAGGCTGAGAAAGAATTAATGGAATAAGAAAGAATCATTAGTGCAAGATACAAGGTGAGGAAGTTATGAAGCAGTCAGATGGCCATGTAGTGCACTTTAATTCTTTACGTGGAAGTCAAACAACAGTATAGGCTATAGCAAATGTCTAGAATAAATGTGTAAAATCTATTTTCTACTCACCATTTCCCCAGGCTTACTTCTTTTATTAATCTCTGCTTTCTTTCTTAGTGCACTTAGTTTTCATCAAGAGGAGTGTTTCTTGGCAAAATACATTCTGCATTTTTAATAAGGTCCCAGGCCGTGCTGATACTGCTAGTACAGAGCACTTTGAAAATCAATCTTTACAGTTACAGATGTTTCCTTTTTCCAATCTTCCCTTTGGGATCTCCAATTATAAAATTATTTTCACTCCTTTACTTCCTTTTATCAATATATTTATTTCCCTAAATACTAGAGAAAAATTTAAGATGGCCTGAAAAATCTGAGACATGGGCTTTATTTTGAAACATGTAAGAAAAGCAGCAACTTTTTTTTCTCCAATTACTTTAAGCATGCTTTCATCCTTAGCATCTAAAATGTTATTAAGCAAAGAAAAATAAGTTTGCATATATAATGTAATGATTTTTTTTAATTGCAAGGATACTTAGGTGGCTTTCTGTTCATAGCTGATCCAAATGCCAGATCCAGGGACTCATAGAAGTTTCATTTTTTTCTACATATGAACTTTCTCTAACGGCTTTACCTAATAATAAGAAGGCATCACCTGTCACCTTTTCTTCCTAATGAGTTCTTGAAAACCATCTAGGGGCAGCTCTCTTTTCACCCTGAAGAATCAAGTAGCTGTCATTCTGCCCCAAATTACTTCCTATCCTGCTAAACCTAGAAAGCTAAAAGAAATAAAGAAAGAAAGACTTTCATCATTGCTCATGAAATTTTTTATTCATTGCAGAATACTTTTAGATAATTATGAAGTTTAATTGATTTTTATATTTCATTTTTTTAATTGTAGCTGAACATAATACCTTCATTTTATTTATTTATTTTTATGCGGTGCTGAGGATCGAACCCAGTGCCTTGCACGTGCTAGGCTAGCGCTCTACCACTGAGCCACAACCCCAGCCCCAGTTTAATTGAATATTAAATAGAAGATTTTTAGGCTTACCTGGTATTCCTCATGTCTAATAATAATATTTTATGTTTCATTATGATAATTATAACTCTTTGTTTGACTCCCTAAATATCTAGGAATAATTGAATTCTGAGAACAGGAAGAAGTGAAATAGTAAAAGGCCCTTTATCAAAATTATCTTGACTTTTTGACATCATATTGGATCAAATATGATTGATATATTTCTTGGAAGATTTTATGGGTTGAAATTTTAGAAGAAAGAGAATATTTAATGTTAAAAATCTTGAGTAGTTTTCTTTTTTAGTGGACAGAAGATGAAGTTGAAAGAATAAAGAAATGGAAGCAATGAAGAGTAGTGAATTGTTTTGAATTCCAGTTCCAAAAGTATCAGGTATATGATAGTACTTGAAAGTCCAGCCTCAAAGCTCAATTCACAGGTCTAATTCTTATGGAGCAGACCTATAACTACTATCCATAGAACAAACTAGATGAACATGGTTAAACTTTTCACCTAAAATCCAAAGGCTCAAAGACCTGGCTCCAAACTACAAAAAGAAATCTGTAAATGATAAAAAAAAAAAAAGGATCTACTCCACATTTTCAATAGTGAAGTAGCAAAACTTTAGTTAATAAATCCCACTCCTGGCCATATGCTTTCCAAATGATCCCTTACAAATGTGCTTTGTGTAAAGTTATTATTAATTGCAGTCATTTACATCAAATTTTTATCAATTGTAACTAAATATTTCTTAGTCATTAAGAGTCATACTTATTCTTAAGAGTAAGATACTCTTTGTAGTGAACTTGATTTAGTTTTCATTCTGGAACATGTTTAAATATGTTCAGCTTCTAAATCTGTGGCTCATGCCATATTCTTGTCCATTTACATTTTAAACAATTTCTTAAGATTTATAAATATATAAAATATGTAGACTTCAGTTAATAATATGTTCCAGTATATAGCACTTTGCTGCTAATTGACAACTACATAGAATTAAAGAAAAAATAGGTGAGAAAAGACTAACTACACAGGAAAATTCACAATATCAGTGGAACCACAGCAGATAATTTAAATCTAAAAACATAATTTATTTTTTCTCACTTGCTAACTGGAATGCTGAATGCTTTATTTTTCCTCACGAGCAAACTGAAAGTTTTCAAAAGATATGCTGACAATGAAAGCTAAGATTTTCTTTTATTAGGTTTTCCTTTATTAGAATCTTTGAATACATAAATCAGTCATTCTCAAATAGGCACCTAGTAAGTCATAGTTGCCAGGAAAAAGTATTTGATAGCAGTCAATTACCACAGATCTTAATTTGTGAAAGAAAGAAATATTCAAAGATATAGTTTGTCATTGTAGTTAGGCAGAATTTCAAAGGAGGATTGCAGAAAAAGGCAGAATTATAAAGGAGGACTGCAGAAACATTATGTTTGGAATAATCTCCTCCATTTGTTTTATATTGCTATGCAGGTTACTCTCGTTTAAAGGGATGCATTTATCCTTATGTGAGAAAGACAACCCTTTCGTGATAATTGTGACATACTAAGTAAAATAATGCACAGAATATTATATGGATTTATTATTGTTGCTATATTTTAACATAATTTTGCATGTATTTTTTTGCATGTGCTCCATTGCACATAAGAATTTTTTTCTTCAGCTGACAGATATTGAGTGAAGCCAATCAGTACATGTTAACTTGATGACTCTAGTAAATTCTGTAATGATTCCTCAAGGGATATGTTAAGGTAATGCTAAAATAGGTTATTATAAGTCAAAATGTCTCTAGGCAAAAGTAAATTACTTCCAGAGCCATTAAAACTGCTGAGTAAGATTTTTACTTAGTAAAGTTATTCTTCATTTTTATACTTTTCTTAATTTATTTTATTTTTTAACTGTAATTCCATTTTCATTCACTCACAATTGTAGTCTGTCTATTTTTAACATATAAGTTTTATAACATTCACTGATTTGGAGTAGTTAATAAAGGATTTGTGAAAGAGATATAAAGATATCTCATGGGTCAGACACAAACAATGAGTAAGAAAGCAGGACAAGCAAAGAACTGAGACAGAAGACTACATTTTGAGAAACAGCTACAATAATTCCTATACCTGACTGAGCTGCTGCTATCTTCCAGTAATGGGATATATTTTGTTTGTTACCTTCACAGATGTATTAAAATGTATATGTCTATCTATATTTAAACCAAGTCTGTATCTGTGTTCATGTCTACGTATATATCTATATCCATAATCCTATAGAACCATTTTTGTTGTTTTTACAACCATTTGGTATTTGTGCCATTTTGAAAACTTGCCAAATATTACATAAGTATGTGAGGATTTGTACTCCCATCTACAAAGACAGACCCTTTGAATAGATGAGGCAGCTTCTCTGATTCAGAGCTGAAAATTTCACTTGGATGAAGAGGAGGAAAGAATCAACAACATGCTAAACAAGTCAATGTCAATGGGCCAAATACAGGAAGCAGTCTGATGGACAGGACAGCAACTAGTGCTTAGGGCCTTAGACTTAGAGAAAGATGTGGTATACCAATATATTTAGGAAAGTTTAAATAATTGATTACTTTTGTTATTTTATCTAATTAAATATTTTTAGTGACCAAGCTTCACATATTTGCCAAATACCCTGTTGGCCATTTAGAGCTCCTATTCAGTTTGTAGTCTACAAATAATGAGTAAGCATTAGCTCTTACTTAAATGAGAATGAATTCTATACTTTCAGGCTCTTCTGCAATTCAGTAGGGGGAGATAAAGATGGGCATAAACTAAAGGGCAAAGTAGATCCTGTTAACTGTAATATAAATGCTGATAATGAAGTTAAAATAAGAGAAAGGAAATACTGACAACAAGGGATAGGACCTGGGTTGGGTTAGGGATATGAAGGATTTTCAGGTTAGGCTCTTAATAATATTAGAAATAGCTGATGATATATGAAAAAATGATGACATAAAATAGTTTCATAATAAATTTATGAATGACTAAGCTTTAGAAATGTTAATATTATCATTTATATAATGAATAGCTTATATAATATTGATATGATGGCTTATTTCAAATATTTTTGAGGATCTATTAGATGCTAATTACTCCATTAAGAACAACAGATATGATGATGAATTTAGCAAATATGATATTAACCTTTTAGAAGTCTCGTGAGGAAAACTAATAACATTAAAGTAATTGGAAAGTCTAAAAAAATGAAAGAGTGGAAGTGGGATGCTCTGGCGGATATGTAACTAAGGATATTTAACCTGGGCTAAATAAAAATCAAGAAAGCCTTCCTGAAGAAATAGCTTCTAAGAAGAACTAAAAAGCATGAGCGGGAACTGGTGATGTGTTAGAACTGTGAGAAGAGAGTTTTTAGGACAGAGGAGACAGTGAATTTGTACTAACAGAATCTAAAGTTAAAAATTATGTTCATGAGATTTAAAATCCACATCATTTAGAAGTAAAAAAATAAAAGTGAAGGATTAAAATAAGGTCAGGGGTTAGATCTTGAAGTATGTTTGATTCATGGTGTGTATATGTAACATCTTTGATATTATTCTGAAGCAATGAGAGATTTAAGAGTGTTTTAAGTAGAAGTTACAAAGACATTCACATTAAATAATATGGTCATTTCATTATGGAGAATAAATTACCATATATATATGTATGTAAACTTAAACAAAATGGGTATTCTGTTATTTTTGAAGGAAAGTGTGTGTGTGTGTGTGTGTGTGTGTGTGTTTGTGTTTTCCCATGCATGCATTAGATTAAATATGTTAAATCTGCTTTTTAAATCTCCTTGGACCTCAGTATTATTTTATGTTCCTGATTTATTAATTTTTTTTTTCTAGAGGTTAATTCATCCTCCTCTTTTTTTAATGGCCTTTTTAAAATCTAACAATGGGTTTTACCTTAGACAGTAATTTATCTAAGTTAAAACAGCTACCCAGGCTTCTTTTACTAAGCAATTTTTCTGGTACAATATACACACCATTCTTAATATAGTTGTAAAATACTGGAAAAATATTCGATTTTGGTATTTGAGGGGGACAAATTTCAGTTATTTTCTATATATCTTAATTTTTTATTTGTTCCAATTATCATGACAGCAAAATGCATTAATTATTTTTATTTTCATGTCCCTCATTTCTTGTCTTTTGAGGATTGATCAATTTTGTAATTCTAATTTCCTTTACTATTGAATTATTAGTTCCTCCTGGTCTGTAAATATTAGCTGTTAATCCAGGGATTGTTTCATACACCCTTCATGTCTCACAAGCTACTTCCAAATAATAATTGCTGTTTCCCTTTTAAGATCTAGGTATAAGTTCTTCAGAGGTGACCAAAGAATACAGTATAACTGTCTTGGGACATAAATGGTTTTTCTTTTGCCTTTTCTTAAATTCCTGCCTTTTAAAAAAATATTTCTCAGATTTTGTCTACTACAGGCAATCTACAATTATTTGTTGAATTATTTGATGAATTAGGCGATCCATAATTAGTGATTACCTCAGTCTCTCGTTTTTCATCAGCTTCCTACTGACACATGGGAAATATAGGCTGTATGACATACTGTGCCGTATATGCCAAACACTGGCCATGCAGCCTTTCTACTTCTACTTCTCTCTCTCTTCATCTTGATATTGGTAAATCCTCTATCCACTATCCTCTACTTCAAATTTACATGTTGAGATACAGACAACAAATTCAACATGTCCACATGTCTTCAAACCTAAGTTATAATGTTCAAACTCCCTCTGCATTTTGACATTATCTCTCAGGTGGGCCTGTGACTTCCTGTTCCTCAGCAAGTTTCCAGATATGGGAGAAATACCAGAGTATCCCTTCTTGCATACTCAGTGTTGATAATAGGTTTCTTAGAATTGTCCTCTTTAGCTTAAAGTAGGAGAGAGGGCACAATTATTTCAATAGCAGAAAAAGAAATGCCCCTACATACACAACTAAGATCCCAGGCTTATTCATTAAGCTACTCTATTACTTCATTGATCGTTGTACTCCTTGTCTTCTTGTGATATAGATTATCTGTAAATGATGAGATGATTGTAACAGTACTGATTAATCCATTCTTGATTAAACCTTTTGTTATGGTTTGGATATGAGGTGTTCCCCAAAAGGTCCAGTGTTAGGAATATTCAGAGATAAAATAATTGGATTTTGAAGGCTATATCCTAATCAGTTCATCTCAGTTTGAATATACTGGGTGGTAACTCTATGCAGGTGAATCATGGCTGAAGGAAGTGGGCTACCAGGGGCATGTTCATATTTCTTTAACCCATTCTCCTTCCCTTTCTCTCTCTATCTCTCAGCCAGCTCCCTGGCTGTCATGTTCTGAGAAGCTTCCTTCACCCAGGACCTTTTTCTGCCTCCTTGTGCTGCCTCATCTTGAGCCTATAGCAATGGAGTCTGCTGACCATGGACTAAACCTCTGAAACCATGAGCCCCAAATTTATTGTTTCCTTCTCTAATTTTTTTTTAATCAGGCATGTTGTTCCCAGCAATGAAAAGCTAATGCAGACATTGATACACAGAAGTGGGGTCACTGCTGTGACTAACCTGACCGTGTGATTTGTAAAACATTTGGAAATTATTTGTGGGATGTGTTGAAAACTTTGGAAATGAAAGCTGGAGAAGTTTATAATATTGTAAACAGAACTTCATATTATGATGGGAGCTCAAAAGACCAGAAATCTGATTGAATGAAAACTGTGTTCATGATTTTTCAGAGGAGAATAAGTATTCTATTGGCAATTGGACTAGAGGCCACCAGCATTATATCCTGGCAACATTTGTCTACATTTGCACATGTCCTGAGACTTCTTGTGAGACTGAATTTCAAAGTATTAGACCGATTAATCTGGCAGAGAAAATTGCAAAGCAACACAGTCAGTGGTATAGATTTTGTTTACAACTTTTAGACAGGTTTACTATGAGAATCAGGAGATAAAATCAGAGCTGAAGGGTTTTAGAAACTTGCATCTTGGACAGAAAAGTACCTGGGGCCAAGAAAGATGTTATTGTTGAAGAGATCATAGCCCCTAAAAAAATGTTATGTACTTTGTACAGAGATTATGGGAATGATGGCTTTTAGGGCATCTCAGGAATTTGCAAGACCACACCCATTAAGACTCTAACATACAAAAAATTAAATTATTTTGAGAAGAGATCATGGGGTCACACTGAAGTTGTTTGACCATGTTCAGCTGCCCAGGTACTCAGAGGTCACTGAATCCATGGTTCTAGGTGTGCAGGTGTAGTGGCACCCCCTCATCCACAGAAAATCTTAACTAAGATTCTCCAAGAATCTTCACCATAATTGATTGTAAGACTATCAGCAAAAGAGACTCTACAAAAGTGTTCAATGTGGGTAAACTTCCTATTTTCCTTTTGCTCTATTTTACTTGGCCAGTGGCCTGGGAGAAATCATCACTCCAGGTGCTGAATTCCCTTTTATTAGTTTTTCACAAACATTTAACCAGTATAGTAGTTTTTAGAAGTGTGTTTACAAATGCAAAATATGATAATAAAAAGAAATAAAAAACCTTTAAAAAGGCCTCTGGCATTGAGCTGGAGCTTCACAAGTGTCTACATTTCTAAGATAAGAGAAGTTATCAATTGGGCTCCATGGTAACAGCTGGCAGGGGGAGGAAAGAAAGGGGAGAAGAAGCTTTCCCATTCTCAGATGTTGTCCTTGAAAGATTAACTTTCCCAAAACATTGAAAAAGCTGCTTTTATGTGAACATCTGCAGACTGTGAACATGTGAGCCTCTCCCCTTACATGCTGGGTATAAAGTTGTGAAACTACCTGAACCTGGGGTGCAGGGGATTAACTGATTACAGTAAAAGCTGTACCCCCTGGGCCTGGCTGCAGCCAAATAATAGTGTTTACTGCTATCTTTGGTGCTTTGCCTCATCTGTCCCCTACAACAGAGGGGCCACTTACTACAAAATCTGGCATAACATTGGTGCATTATCTATGACATGCTAGTTCTTCAGGAACACAAGATGCTGGAGTTAAAGGGTCATGGAGGATTCTACCAAGATTTCAAAGGAAGATCTTAGAAGGCAAGCAAAATGTAGTAGGGTTATAATTCCTGTCAGCTGTCCATGAGAGGACAGCTGATATGTGAAACTATGAAGGTGAAGGCAATGGAATAGAGACCCCAGGAATTGAGAGATGTTGGCAATGCAGATTGTCTGCTGGAAAACAAAACAAAACTGCCAGCTGTGGAGAAATCCAGGCTAAAGTAAAGCCCATTTGCTCTACAACCAGCAAGGGCAAAGAGGTGGGCTGCCCAAGCTCTTTGGAGAGATCATCTCATCACCTAAATGCCATACCCATTGTTACAGGACCCCGTTTTCTCAGCTATGGTTTTGTTTTGTTTGGGTTCCATCCCTTTCTTCCCTTTGGAATGGAAAAGTTTAGTCTATGCCACTGTGTATTGCATATATACAACTTGATTTTGATTTTTACAAAACTCATAGCCAAAAGTTTGCCTTGAATCTCAGGTAAGATTTTGGACTTTTGGACAATGCTGTAACTCTTAAGGCTATGGAACTCTTGGTGATAGGTGAAATGCATTTTACATTATAAGATAGATATGAGGTTTGGGGATTCAGGGATGGAATGTCATGTTTTAGATATAAAGTGCACTCCAAAATCTTCTGCGTTACTGAAGAAATATTCACAGCTAAAATGACTGAATTGTGAGAAATGTAACTTAATCAGTCCAAATTAATTTGAACGAACTGGGTGGCAACTGTAGGAATGTGGTAACTGAGCAGCTGAAAGAGGTGGATCTCTGAGGGTATACCCTGGAAAGGTTGTCCTTTCTGTGACCCACTTTTCCCCCTATTTGTTGGGAGCCCTTTGTGAACTATGGGCATTTGTTCTGGCTATTAAGGCAGGGAAGCTGCTCTTCCAGGAACTCCTGGGTAAAATTCCCGGGTTCCAGAAAGTCCAGTTCATGCTGGCACCGTGACCTAGTTCACAGCTGCAAGTTCAAACACATAGCCACTGGAGATGGGCATAACCTGTCAAGAACAAACAACCTGTTTATATCCTGAAGGAGATCCTTATCCATCCCCTTTGGTCTGTGCTGCTATCAATAAAGCAAACAGACTTTTTTTCTTTTTTAGAAGTCAGACCCTCTGATTGGCTCAACTGGTCACTCCCCTACTTTGAAAATCTGTAATTCTTGCCTTTTTGTCTGTATTTCTGTATTTGATATGTTACTTTCATAGCTTTTATTTTGTATGCAGCCCAATCTTTCGATGGGTACACTTTCCCTCGCCCATGCCAGATGTGAGTGAGACCTCTCTCTTTCTCTCTGCTTCCTGACCCCACCATGGGCTGAACAGTTTTCCTCCACTGGGCCCTTCTGCCATGATGGGTTGCCTCACCTTGGGTCCAGGGAAATGGAGTCAGCTGTCTCTGGTCTGAGACCTCTGAAAAACCTGAGCTCCAAATAAAATTTTCTTCTTCTAAGTTGTTCTATTTGGTATATTTTTCGAGAACTAAAATTTTAATTAACTCTGCTATTTTATGCTATTTTTAATGTGTATGTTCTTAAATTTATTATTTATTCATTTTTTGTGTGTGTGATTGTTCTTTTCATCTTTCTTTGTGACTTGAATTGTATAATCAGTCTGATCAGTTTTTACCCTTCATTTTGTGATTAATTACTACCTAGCATGTTGTATTTGTCCACAGAAGATATGATAATTAATGAGTAAATATGGATACAAAGATTTCTGAATATTTTTCTAATACTGATTTGTGTCCACATTTTTGGAAATGTAATTATATTGTTATTTTATTGTCAACATTTTATAATAATAATGCTTCTTTAATCCATAGGCAGTTTCATTGTTTTTTCTAAATTCTTAGATGTAGGTTTCTGCTTCTTTTTTAATATTTTTATTTTTTAGTTGTAGTTGGACAAAATATTTTTTATTTCATTTGTTTATTTATTTATTTATATGTGGTGCTGAGGATCAAACTCAGAGCCTCGCACATGCTAGGCGAGCACTCTACTACTGAGCCAAACCCCAGCCCTTCTGCTTCATTTTTGTTTGTTTGTTTTGTTTTGTTTTGTTTTGTTTTGTTTTTGGTTGAGTAGTCATAACAGTATGGATTTGGGGTTATCCTAATGTATTACAATAAACTACAACTTAACTATCTTAAAGAAAATAGTGATAATAAAATTATTACTTCAAAAGATCTGTCTGAAGATTTAAAGAATACATGTAGATATATCAACTACAGAAAAAATATTGGCACAATGTAAATAATAGGTTTATGAAAGTATTATCAACTTTATTTTAGTTATTATTTTATAATATTTATCATTATAATGTGCCATGCAATACTATATTTTTATTGAAACTTCTTTGATATATAAGTTTCTACCATACCTGTGGGCATGATACATTTTTGTGATTGATTAATGTGAACTAAATAAAATCTATATTCTGTGATTTTATTGTTTTGAATTTTAAAAGATAATTTGATAAAGCTGATTAATTATAGTATTGAACCTTTTATATTCCTATTTCTACTTCATTCTTATTAACCTATAAGCATCTTAAAATCTTATTTAAAAAACACACAATTTTTATTATTTATCTATTGTATAGTGTAAGTATATTATTTATTGCGGCATAATTGTTAAGGATGTACTCTGAAGTTGTTAATGTTACCTATTAAAATATATTCCTGGTTTGTTTTCCTTTTAACAGTATGTAATATCACTTTTTGACCCTGTGATTTCTGGAAGATGTTATAAATAATTTAGAAACCTCAACTATCAGTAAGTAACTAATAATGTATCAACAAACTGATAAACTACAACTACATTTGATTAACTACAGTTTATTTAAAATAATTATAAGTAATGCATGGGTTTTTACAATTATCCACGGTATGACCATCTTCCAGTACAAAGAGGTAAAAATGGGAAGCAGTCATTGAAATGCAGAATAAAGTATCAATCAAAAAGTATGATGGTAGATGGGGTCAAGGGGTAGAATCAGCTTGATGCAGCCCTAAGGAAAGATCTTGAAAATAAATTCTCTGACTTCATTTTCCACCCTGATTCTCTTATTTCACAAGGACTTACTGTATCTGAATGTCATAAAATAACTTAATAGCATTAAAGTTCACTGATATTGTCCAAAGAGATCTGTCTCTTAGCTTAGAGGTTCAGATGGAGAAAAGTGAAAGAAGATTTTGGATGGGCAAATGGAAAAGGCATAGAACAATCAATCTTACTTGTTTTTCAGTATTTATTTTTCTCTGTCCTTTTTTCCCCTAAGGCATATGATGACAATTCACTCATCTCCATCTACTATCATATTATCACAGGTAATAGAAAATTAGTCAGATCTCAAGCAACATGTACATTTTGATGAAAGTAAAGGGAATGACATTGAGAATGGCTGTTAATGGCTAAAAAGCAAGCCTGAATTTGTTTAATTGCTTCTTAAGGCTTTAATCAATTCTCTAAGACTTCCAAAAGCTTTGAAAGTTATGGTTAGCAAGTAGAATTTAAAATGTAATATTATCAATAATTTATTTGTTTCTTCTTCTTCTTCTTTGAAAGTGTATTTCCTAATCACAATAAATATGGTGTGGGATAACATATGCTGAAAAGGGCAATGTGAATGGTCACAGTTGGTGGTGATGACTTAAGGGCTATGAATAGGCATGCACATTCACTTGGAATATGAATATAGTTTTAACCTCTTCAGGATTTCAGTATAATCAATCTGACATTAATTGACTAGATCTTCTCACCAAGAAATTATAACATATTGGATACTCAGTAATAGAAATAGGCATATAAACCTTGAAAGACCAAACTGGTCTTTTGAACCAGTGCATGGCTTCCATTTTTGGTTCTGAGAATAATTTAAATAAAATTATTAGCAGTCAGTTCCATGATTGGAAGAAAAAGTAAATGACATGCACCAGACAAGTCATTTTTCCTACCTTATTTTGACACAACTTCTCTCTGGCCTCTTCAGGGAGGAATATGAATAGCATATGAATAATTTCAAACAATATGTTTATTGTGAGAGATCTCTCCCCTACATTTCCATGACATTGTATGTTATATTATATCCACATCTCTGTTAACTTAACTCACCTGTGATTGCCTAAGTTTTCAATAAATATAGTTGGATTCCTCAAGACTGTAACTTAATACACACAATCAACTTTGAGGGTGCAACATTCAAAATTTTGCCTAATGAAAAGATTTCCTATCAGTATTATATATTTTTCCAAAATCTCATTCTGAACTTTTTCAAACAGAAAAATGAGAAGAATTATACAATGAAACAAATATATTCCTATACTTTGTTCTAATCTACAATTAATGTTTAACTACATTTGTTTTATTACGTACCTGCCCATTCCTGTTTCCAGTCATTAATCCATTTTGTTTTTGGTAAAATGAAAAAAAAGTTGCAAATTTCAAAAGATTTAAATCCAATTGCTTAAATAGTCATACTATAAGTAACATTGAAATCTTTGCTTGTGTTCTTTTCTTCATATAGAATTTATATTTTAAAAAATCAAATTTCATATGTATGATTTTTGGGGGGCTGCTGCAAATTTGGAAGCCTGTGCTATGTAAGCTCTTCTAAAATATATTCCATTAACTTAGAATTCACAATTCATGAGTATATTTTAAAGAAAGAGGTCATAAAAGATCTAGTTGTTAAATGGCCATAGGACATGCTCAACTATGCCACCTGTGTGGAATGACACAGGGAGTGGTAAAGTAGACCTAGGTGCCATGGAAGTCTGAACTACCTGCTCGAGTCGTTTAAGCTTGCCACAATGTCCTGGAATCAACTTCTTACATATTATTTTTAATTGTAATGAAATGTTGTGGTAAACACCACTCAAATGTTCAAATGACTCAATACTAGTTCACAATGAGAAATTCATATTACATCTCTCAGTATTTTATAATCAACTTTCTGTTTCCGCTGCCTTGTTTAGCTGGGAAAGTCTAATTATTCCTGGAAGATAGTAGAGTACACCTACAAACTTTTCTGATATGACTATCTTTTTAACTTCTCTGATATTTATCTTCTGCCCTCTGATATGTTGTTTTATCAACGTATTTAGGAAAGTGGTTTATTATAAATAATTAGTATATATTTTCAATGGAAAGAGTGGGCTAATGTAGTATTTTGTAGTGAATAGGTACAAGTTCTCTTTAGGCTATATTATGTCACAAAATAGGAAGATTTAGCTTTCGCTTTACAGGTAAGTGAAGTTAAAATATTTTCTACTTAATGAAAAGAAAATTGATTTTGGTTTTTATTTTGAATGGAAAAGAAAGAATTTCCCCATCAATTGTGTTTTACAGGTTTCAAAAACTCTTTGGTTCTTCAGAAAAAATGCTTCCTTGGAACAAGGAAGGAGTTCATACCATCACTTCATCACTTCAGTCTACTGCCATCTGATCTATCTGGTTGTGCACCTGTCAAATAGGAATAGGAACGTCATGGGAATCAATCTCTCTCTCTCTCTCTCTCTCTCTCTCTCTCTCTCTCTCTCTCTCTCTCTCTCTCTCTCTCCCTCTCTCCCTCTCTCCCTCTCTCTCTCTCCTAGTATTGAACCAAGAAGTACTTAACCACAGAGTCACTTCCCCAGCCCTTTTTATTTGTTATTTGAGATAGGGTCTCCCTAAGTTGCTGAGGACTTCCCTAAATTGCTGAAGCTGACTTTGAATTTCCAACCTTCCTGCCTCACCCTCCAAAGCCACTAGGATTACAATCCTGTTTCAAGTCCCTATATCTCTTAAGCCTTTGATATTGGCATTAATTTCTGGAACCTCAAAGAAATTTCAGGGATGTTCCAATTGGCCCTTCACATCATGGTGTATTTTGTTTCCAAGTCAGAAATCTTATTGTTAAAAGAATGCTGCTAAAATCTAAATAAATTCTATTTCAACTACACATTTAGAGGATGAGAAGATGAACATACTGTGAGCCATGATATTATGGTTTTGGACCAAATCTCTATATATTATTTGGCCTAATTTATTTAAAAAGATAAATAAGCAAATAAACATAAATGAAAATATAGTAATAGTATCTTGAGATGCCAAGAGAATCTTCATAGAAAAAACAGAAAAATAGAGAACTTAGCATGGTACCAAAATAGGAAAACAATGTGTGCAATGTTATTGATTTCCTTTATGGCATCAATGGATAGTTGGAAACTGTAGATCATTTTTATAATATAAGAGATAAATAAGATACAATAAGTTTAGATAATTTGGAACATTTTATAGTAATATATGAAAATGACATTGAGAAATATTAATCACATCTAAATAAATATCTATGTTCAATATCTACAAATTCCATACCAAGCCCACTGTATAAAGATAATAATTTATTAAGGTATTTCGTCTAAAGAGGAAAATGACTGTCAAGGTATGTAAAACTATGTAGTAGATATTAGTTATATTACACAGAATTTATATTACCCTGACTTATTTTAAAAGGTTTTATTGTCCATAATTATTTTTCAATATAAAATGATTTGCTTAACATAGTTGTTAAAAGTTAAACAAAATATTTAAATGTATTTAAAATAAGAGAACCACTGGGTTTTATGTCTTGAATTTTTCAAACTATATCCCCATGGTTTCTTTTCTTAAAAGTATTGTAATGCACATTATATAAAGATTTTAAATATTGAACTTTTAGTAGGCATAATGGGAAGTCTACAAACTTCAATGCTTATTGCATACATTAATATTAACTACAAAATAGAATGTCAAATCTGAGTTAACAATTAAAATATTTTGAAAAAAGTCTCTTGATAGTGCAAAGTTAAAATTTCTTGGTTTTCTCTAAAAAGTTCATTGTAATGTGATGTAGAATATAATTTTATTTCCTTTAATAATCCTTATTTTAAAATTTCATTAAAATAACTTTTCTCATTGTGAGCAACATTTTAGTAGAAAAACTAGAGGAACCAAAAAAGCAAAAAGAAATGACCAAGTAAAATTACAAAATCAGTTATTTTCTTTTTAGAAATACAATACCAGATGAAACTGTCTATTACTATTTTATAATAATGCATAATAATGTTTATGCATATTTATATCTGCAGTATACTCACTAGCCAAGGCACAACTCCAAACTGATTTTCCTTTGGGATATTCAACCAACAATTTACTCTATATGAACAAAATAAACACATTTTTCCTGCCTTTAAACTTTTCATTTCACATTTTAATATGATCTTGCCTTCAAAATGCAAGAGTCCTCATGTTTTATGATCACTTCAAGCTTACACTATACAATTTATTTCTTTTTTCTCTGATTATTTTAAAATGTATAACCAATTATATACTATGTTTTTTCTTTAGATTATAATGTCACTGATGGAAAGAATAACTCTTCTCTATTTCACACAAATTTCATACTATAGTGTTGAATATACTAGATGTTAAAAAATGCCTGTTGATTGATATTTCGTTAGGAAAGGAATTTTAATAATTATGGAAGCAAATAAGGAATTAATATTTTTAAAAATATTTTTGGTGTATTTCTCAGCAGTCTCCTTTGCATAAATAGTGTCATATTTATCTCATTGTAATTATATTTTATTATAATGGGCATTCTCCACACACTCATTTCCTTTAGTTTTTTTTTTTTTTTTGATAATTGCCATTCTGTCAAGAGTGATACGAAATCTTTTTTTTTTAATTTGTTTTAATTAGTTACACATGACAGTACAATGATCTTGACATATCATACATTTGAATCCGATGGGGTATAATTTCTTATTTTTTTCTGAGTGTACAGGTTGCAGAATCACATTGGTTATGCAGTCACATATATACATACAGCAATAATAATGTCTATTTTATTCTGCTGTCCTTCCTTTCCCCCCTTCCTCTCCCCTCCCATCACTTCTCTCTACCCACTTCTTTTTTTTCCCCCACATCGTCATACATGTATTCTGTATAACAATGAGTGAGGGTCTCCTTCCATCTTCCATGCAATTCCCCTTCTCCCTCCCTTTCCCTCCCACCTGTCTTCCATATATTTTCTATATCATCTTAAATGAGGCAATAAAATAAAATATTTCTTTGAATCAATTCTTCTCAGATCCCATATTCCACAAGCAAAGCATGGTTAATAGTAAAACTATTAAGGAATATTTGACATTCATAAATGTGTTTAAAATGTGTTCTGTCAATGAGAATTATGTATTGTTTTATAAACAGAGTTTGCTGCAACATCAGACAGAGCAGTTTCCAAAAAAATTATTTACTGTGCATTAAATTTTGGTTGGTATAAAAAAATAAACTTTCTGAGTATCATAAAAAAAGAATAAGATCTTTCTTAGGATCATTGTTCACATTGATGAATATAAGATAAATTAAAAGTAAAGTTGTCTTAACTTCTGTTAACAATAAGTAGTATTTAAAAAGAATAGCTGTTATTTGTAACATAAAAAATACAATTAAAATTCTATGTACACTCAATAAAACAAAGTATTAAATGCAGATCTACACTTCTACCAATAGTATCACATAGATATTACTATTTTGCACTACCGAAGAAGTTTAAGAAATATCTATATCACTATTCATCTTTAATAGATATTCAATTGCAGTATAGTCATACTTTCTGCAATCTTGTCTTTTTCCTCTCCCAGAATGTGAGGTAACTTGCAAAGGCACATTTAACTATAAATAGATACCGTTTCCAAATCACTGTCTTCAAATTAAAATAAACTTCAGAGTTGACTAGATTCCAAACCTGCAAAAGCTATTGCTCAGACAAATTAATACATTCTAGAACATGAGAAGAAAAAATACCAGATGTTCCCAAGGAAGAGAAAAATAATTTACAAATCAGTAAGATATGGAACACAGGCCATGAAACAAAACATTAAGCAAAATATGGAGCAGCTGTTTAGCTATATATCTCAAGTGTTTACAGCTCAGAATGAAATGTGCTGAGATCAAAATAGAGAGCAAGTTGAAATTTTTCTGTGGAAGACTATTCAAAATCATCAAATAAATGGAAACTGTAAAAGTGTTAAATTGAATTAATGTACATCATATACAATGTAACAAAAAATAAGCAAATACATAAGATTGAAGCAAATATATAATATTCAAATTAGTAAAATAATTTATGACTAAACATTTGATAAATATCACTAAAATATTATAATTTTTATTTATAATGTATTACATTATAAAAATAATTATGTCAATGAATAATATTTTAATTGACAACTGTATGAAAGCTTATTAAATCCTAATTCAAAATTGGAAAGTAATAAAAAAGTAACATTTATCACCCATCACCTTCATACAGTCCTCCTAAGCGCTCATTACAGTCCACTACATAATGAGCGCCTCCAGGAAATTATTGTTTTGGTGCTCTCTAGACTTAAGAATTTCTGAAGACTCAAGGATGTTTTCTGTGAGGCATATTTCCCTTTCTGTTTCTTATCTGGTTCTTTTACTGTTATTCTCTTCTCTCATATTTATTTTTCCATTCGTTATTTTTCCATTCTTAGTGAAATAGGATGTACTATTTTCTGTTTTAGTTATTTGGAATACACCAATGAAAAAAACTGACCAAAACTCTGCATCTATAGTCTAGTGGGAGTAGATAATTTGTTAACATCATGAACAAGTAAAGTGAAAATAAATTTAAAAGTGACAATTATTATTGATAAAATAAAATGAATTATTGTTATACATAATGTTGGGGTTAATTTTTGCGTAATTACACACACATGTAATATCATTTGCTCTACTATAGTCCCTAATACTCTTTTCCCTCTTTCATTTTTATTTTATCATTGTACACTTCATCTCTTGCAATGCTAACAAATTATCACACACTGAATAGTTAAAAGCAATACATATTTACTTTTTCGTAATTTCCTTAAATCAGAAGTCTAGGCATAGATTGGCAAGGTTATCTGCTACCTTTTGTGGCAAGTCTATTATCAAGTTATTAGCAAGGTGAGTTATTGCATCCGAGGTTTCTCTGGGTAAAGATCTGCTTCCAAGCTTACTGAGGCTGTTGGCAGAGTTTATCTCCTTTCAGCTATGAAAATGAACTCCTGTTTTCATTCTGGCTATTTTAAAAAGGCCATTCAGATCTCAGAGACTTTCCAGGTTTCCCTCTCCATTGGAACATTACCCTCTCCATTGGCTCATTCACAGCATGGGAGACCTTTTTTCAAACCAGCAAAGGAGTCCTTGTTCTCATTTATCCTAGCTACATAAGATCTAGAAATAATAACACATCACATCAATATTGCCTACAGTCTATTGGTTAGAAGCAAGGCCATGTTTCTTCTCATACTCAAGAGAAAGGGGCAGTTATACAGAGCATGAACATAAGATTGCCCTAGAGTCTGCCTGT
The DNA here is from genome assembly GCF_045843805.1 of Urocitellus parryii. Lineage (NCBI taxonomy): Eukaryota > Metazoa > Chordata > Mammalia > Rodentia > Sciuridae > Urocitellus > Urocitellus parryii. The sequence continues at coordinate 61,347,732 of NC_135540.1, forward strand.
CATAATTATAGGTGTAGATATTTACGATTATGCCTGATAATTTTCAACAAGCAATATCCATGGGGTGTCATACATTCACTTTGCTTTTAACATATTTTGGGAGAATTGATCTGTCAATACAGTCATTTATTTCAAATTAATTTGTTACACCTAATTTGAATACACTAGTGTTCTATAACATGGACTCACTATTTGATTATGTGACAAGACTAGAGAACACAACTTAATAAACGTTTTCTTACTAATATAATAAATAAAAATTACCTTTTTTTTGCATTTTCAAGCAACTGTTTAAAATATGCTGCTATGAATGTCAGGATTTAACACATCACAAAATTCCTTTCTGCTTCATTTTTAATTATGAACATAAATGTTTCTAGAAAATTGCTAAATTAAAAGAACAACTGCAGGTAATGAGGTGGAGTGGAACCCAAGGTTTGGAGATTGAAATTTTTTTCTGTGCTTTCACAAGATATTTCTTATATGCTTTAAGTTATGATTTCCTTAGCTATTCATTATTATTTCCCCTGTTGTTGGAAAGCTGAACTGGAATAAGGGTAATGAATTAAAGTCCATCTTTGCCTATACTGAAATATCTGAAGTGGGGAACTCATTGTTTAAGTACAATTATTGATATTGTGATTAATAGAAAATTTCTGCATTTTCATTTTTTCTTCAATTGTATTTATTTGCGAGTTTACAGGTTTGATTTACCTTTTTATATGTTATCATGTTTATTATAAATTTTAATTTTAAAAAGATAGAATAGATTCCCTAGTAAATTGACTTTTTCATTAATTAATGGACCTATTAAAGCAACATTAATTAGCCTGAAGGAAGGAATTTTAATTTGTCACAATTTTCAAGATTATTGTTGAAAATAATCTATATCCATTAGTTAACTTTTAAAAGTTAATTTTTTACAAACATATACTAATATCTATTATAATTTTTGTAAGAAAAGTAATAATCAAAATTGTCATTTTTATTATTTGCCCTATAAACTTTATTTATTGATTCATCTGATTTAATATTGTTATAAAGAATTTTAGATTCATCAAAAAATCAAAAGTGAAGATAGATATAATTATTTAGATTATACTTTTCAAATTTTCCTACTAACCACTAATCAGAACAGTTCCAATAAACAATAACAAAGAATTATCTCATTTTATCTTTGATATTTCTATTTATAAAGTAAATTGTAACCTTGATATTCACTATTAATTCTTAGATTCGATACTTCAGAGTTTGACTACATCAAATGCTTTAAACTAAACTTATAAAGTCAAATTTTAATGAACTTAATTCAATTCACAGTGTCTTATACCTTTGGACAGAATGGTCATGATATTAAGCATATGATAGCTAACTCAAATTTTTGGTCAGAACTGTGATCTTCATATATTTTCTACTGCGTGTCTGAAAACAGTAAACTGTAAAGTTTCAAGCAGTGATTTGAAATCAAGACTTCTAATTGTATTATGTACACTATCCCTCAATGTACTATTTTCAAAGACATGTGAAGGATACAATTTACATGGGATAAAATGGAGAGTGAATTTTTAAAACTATAGAATCTTTAAAATAAAGATGAATGCCACAATGAAAACATGTATTTTTTAAAGTTTTATCTTATGTACAGAGGACAATGCATCAGTAATTATAAGTATTTCATCTCATTTTCTCTCTTAACTACTTTGCCAGCTTATATTGTTCTTACGTTAAATATTATGCAGCATTTTTTTTCTCAACAGGTGAAGTCTTTATATACATTTTGACAGCTTCAACAGTATAATGCAGCCAAAAACTGAAAATCTGATGTAATTATATCATCCATTACTCCAGTTCATTTTTGATAAAAAATATTTTGTTCATCAAATGGCATATGGTGCAAATTATATTTGTTTGTTACTCTAATTTATAGTTATATAATATACATCACTGAATCATTTCACTTTTAGGACTAAAAAAATAGTACTATATAAATAATTATCTTTCAGGGCATGGTTTTAGTTATAAGCGGACCAGAAAATTAATGAGGTATGGCTTTATTTTCAACTTAACTGATATTATCTCTCTATTTGTCTTAACCTTCACTTGGAGAGTTATTGGGTAGTCTTTCTTCATTCTTTGTAATTCTATTAAAAATATTGCCCATATTATAAACTGTATCTATAGCTTCTAAAAATTTAATGTCAAGTTTGATTTTTATGCAATTCTTGTAAAATCTGGGAAATTCTAACAAATTAAGGGTATGTAAAAATATAAATTCATTGCACATGCATATTATTACATTCTTTGAGAAAATGTTTTACCATTAAAAAAACTCATAAATGTCTACCAAGAAAAAAACACTATTTTTATAAGGTTGATAGGAGATAAGAAAGAAGACATAGTGTATGCATAAAATATTAAGAGACTATTACCAATGACTGAATGCCAAACATTTTAAGCATGAATTTAAGTGCAGAAATACTTAGAAAAATTATAACACCAGTGAATATTCAAGATGAAATAAATACTTAACTTAAACTATCCTATAACTGTTTAATAAATTTAAGCAAAAGTTAAATAATGGCACATAAGAAACAGACTTATGGTTTTATATATGAAATCCACTCACTTCAAAGAATATTTGTTTCAATTACACATTACCTCTTAGAGAAAAAATATTCCTCCAGATTCAATCAAAAGAATCAGCTTAATCTAATAATAAAACCAATAAAGTATCACCAGGCCAATTTCCTTCAAGTATAATGTTTAACATTTGTGAAAGAAAAAAAAAATCAAATGAAATCAACTGTCATTTTAAACATAATACATGGTTACAAGGTCTACTTACTCCTAGTTTCCAAAGACTATTCATAAATGTCACATGGCATATCAGTTCATCAGTATTCATATGCAGCAATTCATTATATGTGGAAGAAAAATAGAAGGACCCCCTTTAAAATTATGAATGATATAAAAATACCCACACAAAACAAATCCACTCAACATCATTTTGGAGTCCCTCATTAGTGCAATAAAACTAGAAAATGTAATTAAAGTACTGGTTTGGAAAGGAGAAAATAAAACACTTTATACTTTAATATACTATTTAAAATAATGAGCCATGAAGAATTTATAGACACATTTGAAATAGGAGGTCAATATAATATCCACATAATATACAAAGTCAGTTGTATAGTTTTACATTTACAACAAAATGTTAAATAATCTACATACTGATTTCATACTATTTACAATAGCATTTAAATATATCAATTTTCTAATAATTAAATGAATAAAATATGAAGACCCCTTTAGGAAATATTGTTAAAGATTTTTTAAAAATTTAAAAGCCCTTAGTGTTATGTTTGCATATATGTATATATAAACATATATACATCCACATATATATAGATATATTACATATTATTCCTATTTATTAATGTAATAATATTATAACTTTCTGTTGTTTATATAATTTTCACAGACATCATTTTTTCTTAAATTAAGCTGTAGAATCAATAATATTATCATAAAAGTTTCAGAATATTTCTATGGAGATAGAAAATATGGTGTAGAATGAGGGTTTAAAAATAGCTATGCATTATAAGGAAAGTCTCAGGGAGAATGAATTATTCTGGAAGAATATACATCCTATTAGGATGTATTAATAGTTAAAATATTGTACATATATATGTAAATATCAAACAGACAAAACAGATCTAAGAATCATATCCAAACGTGTAAAGTTTCAGTATAGAAAAGATATCATAGACAAGAACATTTCTCATAACTCATACAAGAAAAAGATGTGCCACTTAATAAATGGAATTGAAAAATGGGTCATAAATATGAAATAAGGTGAAATTGAATCTTTATATCACATTGCATAATCTATTCAAGATGTCTCAGACTCCTGAGCCACTGGGATTACAGGCACACTACACCTGGTTAAATTTTAAATAAGTCATTTAAAACACTTTAATTTTAAGATGTCTGATAAAATCATGCCATATTCATTATTTGTATTGGATACTTATTGGATTGTTGGATATATAGAGGACCATAGGTAAACACCAACAATGACAAGCAAATAAAAATGTAATGCATTTGGAATAAAATCAAGGCAGAAATATAGCAGAATTAATATGAGTGTTATGATTTAGATGTGGTGTCCCCCAAAAGCTCACATGTGAAACAGTGCAAGAAGGTTTGGAGGAGGAATGATTGGGTTATATTCTTGACCTAATTAGTGAGCTAATCCCTGATGGAATAAAGTATGTGGTAACTGGAGGCCTGTGGGGTGTGGCTGGAGGAAGTGGATCATTATGAGTGGCACTATAAGGTAATGTATTTTGTATCTGGAGAGTGGAGTCTCTCTCTGCTTCCCTTTGCCACACTCTTCTTCCATGAACCCCCAAGGAATGGAATCTGCTATCTATTGATTATGACCTCTGAAACCGTGAGCCCCCAAGTAAACTTTTCCTCCTCTATAGTTGTTCTGGTCTGGTCTTTTAGTTGCAGCAGCAGAAAAGCTTACTAAAACAATGATCTTTTGATTTCTCTTTATCTCCCAGAGAATCATTCTTAGCCTCAGCAAATTTCTCCAGGAAAGAGAATTGACTGTGCCTGCCCTTTTGTATATTAAGAGGAAAGTTGAAATTAGGTCAAGAAACAACTAGTACAATAGTTATGAATTTTCTTTTTGAAAAAATGACCTTGTTGAAAATGATGTGTTTCCAAACCTCAGATTATGATATTTTGATATGTATTAAGTTTCTTGAGCTAATCTAGATCTAGTGCACAAGAGTCCTACTACTAAAGAGTAAAATCCAAACATCTATACCTTTTTCTTTTTCTTCACTCTAGGGGAATTGGAGAAAGTATAGAGGAGTAATAGTGTTTATTTCAAAGTTGAACCAAAACTTAGGACAAGAGCTAGAGTAGAAACTTTGGTCAAAATAATTTATTTCTTAAGAAATAAGTGAAACCCTAAGTTTATATCTGCATGAATGAGAATAATCCAGTATGAAGCAAATCGATAATGTGAAAGTATGGAATTCTCAATCATTGTTCTTCACACACACACACACACACACACACACACGCGCACACACACACACAATCTGATATATTTTAGAAATGGAAAGAATACAGCCTCCAAATTGCAATAGTTTGACTTACCGTTGTACAAAAACAATATTCATTCATTCAGTAACCACCAAACTTGATTTTGGAATTTGGATCTTTTCCTGGGCTAGCAGCATAAAGCACCATATTCTCTCACAAGATGCTGGGTAGTAGCCAAAGCTGCAGCTTCCAATCAACCATGTAATCACAGGATAAACAATCATTACCCTAATGTCTACTCCATTGAATCTATGATGTTCATAAGTTAGGTGTATTATATGCATTTTCAATTTATAGTATTTTCAACATATAAAGGAAATATTAGGAAGTAACCCTACCATAAATCAGGTATCAGCTATAGTTTTAAAAATAATTAGTAATAAGCTAACTAGAGTTTTCCTGGGAAGTAATATTTGCTGAGAACTAACAGGTTTACAGAGCAATAATATGCAGGCAATGTTTGGGAAGGAGGTAAAAAGTAGCTTGAATTTTTCTAGTAATAAACTATAAGAGTTTTCAGAGTTGAGGAAATGGATAAATTATAGGGTGTGTAATGGAGAATCAAAGAGCTAATGTATGAGGAATGAGGGTTATCTCAACCTTCTAGAACCTCTTTGTTCAACAGAAATAATCAGGTATAAAAAGTACAAGGAGACTATTCTTGGTGATTTCCAGTTAGTGCTGTGCATATTGTGGAAGAGAATTGGCCTGGGACTTCTCCTTCATTCCTATGATGTGAATAGAAAGGCTCTGTCTGTTCAAGTGCTAGATTCACTCTTGACCTCTTGAGGGAAAAAGCAAATTTACTTTGTATTTTTCTTGTGGAATTGAGTCATCAGAGAGAGATGGATATTATTTTGAGCAAACAATTTTACCTGTTCCATCTCTATCATCTTTTCTTCATGAGACTTCATCATGTTTCTAATGTTTGAATACAATTTTAAAACTACAATATTAAACATATCACTGGAGGAATTGGCATTGTTAGAATATTGGTGATAATTTTTTATATAGCTCAGTGAATTTTGATGTTTTTTTAAAAAAGAGTCCCCATGATTTTTTTTTGTTGTTGTTGTTTATTTTGTGGATCTAACTATATTCTCCAGAATCACACACGCATACACACACACTCATGTAAAATAAATTCACACTCATATTCCCATTATCCCTCTCATTTCCCTTGTTGTTCATATTCTAGAAAGACTATTGAATTTTGAATATCATTTTAGGTCTTAGCAATATCTTATTCTAGGTAGCTCACTGTTAATTGCATTCTAGTTTACCACCAACTTGAGATTTGAAAATCATGATAAATTCAAATGATTTTATATATATATATTTTTTCCCATTGAACAGAATAATGTTGCTTAACAATTACAAATATAGATATTCTCTGTTTATCAAAAATGAGAAAAAGTAATTTGTCTGGATGGTTAGCTGGTCAGGATCTGTATTGATTTTCCCCAGGAAGGAGCCCTCATCTGGTACAGTTGTTGCAATTGAATTTACCACCTGAAAAAGCTTATTATCCCCTGTCATTCTCCAAAATATCAGTTTCTGCTCTCTCTGAACTGGAGAGTTGAAGGGATCTCTGATTGACATTGAAACTTCTGGATTCATAAAGGTTTTCTGGTAGAACAAAATTTTTCAGCTTCCTCAGGTTATGTTGCGTCAATATTGATTTGCTCTTTTTGTTGGGGGTGAGAGCAATAGTATCGTCCACTTGACAATTCTTACCATAATGGCCTCTCCTTCATGAGATAGAAAATACTATGAGAATCTTTGTCAGTTTCTGATCCATCAATTCTTTTTAAACCTGGAAGAAACAGGAGCATAATAACTGGCTGTATTTGCAAACCTGCCCCTGATCCAAGACATTGTGAACAGATATTTGGCCAAACTTCTCTATCTTTGTCTCCAAGTCTTTTCTCTCATGGTCTCCTCAACTATTTTTTTCTAACATTAAAGAACAAGGTGTAATCTATAAATACTATACAACTGAAAATAAAATTTTAATAATCCATAACTTCTAAACTCAGAAGTGATGTTTCTCAGGGTTTTAAACATCAAAAGAAAAATTGTAATGTAACATAAAGAGAATTGAGAAGATTTTAAAAGTGGATACAGTATACATTAGAATTTACTTTCCACAAGTTTCTTAGTATCTTGTTGATTTAAAGAGAACCAATATGAAACAAGTTAGGGTGATACCAAATAAGACAGAGTATAGGAATAACATATTTTCTCTCTGAAAACTGGCTGAGTGATTCTAGTATGAGGGGAATAGGATTCAAAAGAATCTTCTTGTAGTTTTCAACATATTAGAGGACACTGGACACTTAATTTACTAATCTACTTAATCTACTTCTAGATTAAGTGTGATTGTGTCAAAATGTCAAACTTGTTGGTATTTCGGGTATTTTTGCATATGTGGAAAGGACAAAAAAAAAATTCCAAACATTGATGTTCCTATTGTGGGCAGCAGATGAAATCTTTTCTTAGTCACATTAGTCTTCCAGTTTTTCCTTTTCTTAAACAAAAAAAAAAAAAAAACAAAAAAATAACTAGATATCCCCCCTACTTATATGGTATTTTCCACTTTTCTGACTCCTTACCATAATCTGTCCTCTCATTTAGTAGCAGTTCTGAAAGATTCTTTGTTATCAACAACATCATGACATTTTGGTAGATTTTTATTTTCTTTCTAATGTATGTACACACTGGGTAATGCTTTAATGAAAAAAACATACAAATTCAAATCTCTCATAGTAACTTTCCTAATTTTGCATATTTATTTCTTTATAGCATTTTCCCCTTTTGGTTACTTTCCAGTATCTTCAGATACTTAGATTTTTTTAAAAAAAAAGTTCTTGGTTTAGGGATTATAACTGTTATCCAGGTATCTTAAAGCAGAAACCTAAGTGTGGCTTCTCCTTATAAAAACTAATTCATTATAATGCTTTTATCAAGATTTCAGAAAAGAAACTCAATGATTTCAGAATTAACTGTGTTATACAAACACGTAATTAGAATATCACTAAACTAATGTGATTACAATTAATGTATCACACCTGCAAAGTGATTACCTAAATCAAACTAAATTAAATGTCCTACATACTTACATTAACCATTAGCATAAAATCAAAATGTTACAGATGTAATATATTTTTCTGTTTTACTTTGTTTGCATAAAATGAATAAGTCCTTTGAGTTTGTAGGTCTCAAAATAGTTATTACTGTTGTGATAAACATTGGCAGTTCCTCTAAATGTATAATGACTTATTTCATTTCATATATAATTTGAAGGACTCTTAGCTATTAAGAAAAATGGTTAACATTTATGAAAACTTAAGAGGAAAATGATTTACATTATTTTTAACATTTCCCAAGAAAGGGGAAAAAGTGCTACAAAAATGATAGAAAAAAATTATAGTAATGCTCATAGATCTTGGGCTGTCTGAGAAATGCACAGAATATCCATGATTTATGTCTATTATTATCCTCAAATGATATTTCCTGATATACAAAAAAAAGAGAATATCCTTCACTAAATTGTGACCTATTTTCACCACTCTTTCCACTCTTCTGTTACTAAGCAACCAAAAGACCCTAAGAAAAAAAGATTTGCAGCACGTGTATATATATCATACACAGTAACATACCCCAGAAGGGCTCTATATATTGAATAAAAATAATATTTTTGTGTTTGTGTTTTCTAGAGCTTACAGAATTGCCACATACTGTACACCAAACTTTCTGTCACAACATATTTCATAGATATTTTTATTTGAGGAGGAATTTGTTAATGTTCAGGAGCCAGAAAATCCAATTTTTAAGATGTTTTAAAATGGAAACTATATTATGACTTTGGTTTTTGTCCCTTCTCTTACATCAGTCAGCAAGAATACCCATGATGTAAAGTTCCTCTGCACTCTCTCTGCAGATACCTCCCTGCTTCATCATCACCCTGCCTTTTTATCACAAATCTTACTCATCCTCTAGTATATGTTTTCAATATTCTTCTCTATCCCTTAAAAAGACCAATGAAGAAATGAACAAAAACTATTATCTTCTTTTCACTAGTTGCCTTAAAACCCAGTTTTTGTATTTGGCCTAAATTCTAGATGGAACATTTTACTCAATAACAAATACTTTAAGCAACTCTATATAACATCATAACAATAAGTCACAGTTTTTATATGTATAATTTTTCAACAGAATTTTTATAAAAATGTAAGTATAAAAAAGAAAACAAATCACTAGAAATGTGAAGATAACCTGCTAATGTTAAGAGTACAGATCTATTTTATTTTGTTTTGCTTTGTTTTTAACATTTAGAAAGACAAGGAAAAATCAATGTCCCTTGGTTGATATCAGTAAAATCTTCAGATCAAAATTTTTTGTTAAGTTCTTTAACATTCAGAAGCATCTAATCAATAAATCTTTTTCAATAATTGCTTTTTTAAATCAAGGTGAAAATTATATATTTATATGTGACTTCAATGGGGGGAGGGTCAGAAGCTTGAGAATTTTAACTTAACCCTGAATGTTGGTAACAATTTTAAGAGGTTTTGAAAATGTATGCTCATGTTTTGTTTTACCAAATGGATAGCACTGTAGATGTCACTCATCTCCTCTTCACTTACCAAACATAACCCAATCTCTGATACCCACTCAATTCTGCTTATTATTTCATATTTTATATACACAGATAAAAATGTCATCTCACCTGCACTAGGGAGCCCTCATTCTTTACATCTTAGGTATAATTTAACTTTTCTCTGCCACTGACCTTCTGTCATATCAAATATTCTTTTTACAGGACACTGAAATAGGACACAAACTAAGCTACTACAACAAAAACTCTCCCAAACTCTTTGAGTATTGATGGCGGGCTTTACATATCTTCCACGTGGCAGACTGATATAAGTGCATCTTTACTCTTTACTGAAGGATTCATACATATTGTACCACAGGGCTCTACCATCCTTTAGAATTTTTTTATTTTCTGATGGTCAAAGAAGTAGCATTGTCCCAACTGAATTTTTGTTGCAAAGATGGAGGAACAGTGGGAAATAAATCAAGAACCCTGAATTTTGAGATGTCACTAAAACACATTATTTCTACTGGCCAAGTCAGACAAGGAGCACTAGGTAATAAAATATTTCTGCAAATCTTTGTACCATAACAATTAAAATATATAGAACACAAACATAAACACCTTTTTGAAGTAGTTGTTGGACAGTATGTCTTTCTTCATGATCTTTTGGATGTGCTAAGCAAACCAAGTTGATGATTTCTTTAATAAAGTTTAACAGGCGTCTCTTTTGTTTGCTTTTACTTAGTACTATAGACTAGTGGAGAATATAAAACCTGAATTTACAGTATTATTTTGGTGACTATTCTAGTGTTTCTCCATTATTTCAGTGAAAGTTACAAAGTGGCATACTGTTACATTTTTTCCAGTTATGGATGGACACAATATCTTTATTTTGTTTATTTATTTTTATGAGGTGCTGAGGATAGAACCCACTGCCTCACATGTGTGAGGCAAGCGCTCTGCCACTGAACCCCAGCCCCAGCTCTAGATTCTTAATTTTATATTTGACACATCTTGCCCTAACTGCCTTAACAGGTCTTTTTAAAAAGTCTTTGAGGAATACCCATAATATACCTAGTAAGAGGGACCCTTGGTTTTCTGAAACAGTATGATCGTAAATTTCTGAATTCTATTTCCATTTATTGTTGCTTACTGTATTGGTCAGAGTACTGTAAAGGTACAAACCAACCAACCAACACACACACACACACACACACGCACACACACACACACACACAATTATAAAAAGGGAATTTGTTAGATTGGCTTACACAACCAGAAGCTGGATAGTCCTACAATGGCCATCTGCAGGCTGGAGAGTTGAAGGAATCAGTAGCCTCTCAGTCTCAGAACAAGAGAGATGAATGATGCAACCCCAGTCTAGCAATGAAGTCCTGAAAACTCACTGGGCAGAGTGGACTGACTGGACAGAGTCTACTTGAAAGAGTGAAGGTGTTGGAATCTGATGTCCTCAGACCATTGCAGGAGCAATGTAGAATCAGTTAAAGGAAAATTGAACATGTATCTCCTGCTGCTTCCATGTTCTTCCAATGTTTTGTTCCGTCAAAATCTCCAACCTATTGGTCTGTTTTGCCAACACTTAGGGTGGATCTCTGTTTCAGTTTGTCATCCCATATGCCAATAATTCCTAGAAAGATTCTCACTGAGAAACCAGGAGCCTCTGAAACTTAGACATAGCTTAATCCAATCAATTGACAATTCAGATTAACCATCACACTAAATTTGGTGATATTTTTTTACCTCATTTCTTTCTTTTGTTACTTTGTTAATTCACCAAGGAGTAAAAATAATTTTACCTATAATTCCAAATTGTTCTGGAAACTTCCCTGGTTCTACTTGCCAAGAAACATATGGTATCTACCATGTCATAAAAAGTAAGAATTATATTGAATATCTTTTTTATGTCATAGAAAGTCTAATGAAGACTTAGAAATATATGTGAAATCTATTATACGTTCTGACTTGCTTTCAACTTCCTGGATTCTAAGCCAATTCCAAATATTTTCTATCTTTTATCACATCTCTTGACTTCTGGAATCAATGTCTTAAAGTAAAGAAATAACTAAAAAAAACAGAGCTCTGAAGAGATGTACGTAAATTTACATATATATATATATATATATATATCAATCAATAGTCTTAGTTTTAGGTGACTGGATTTCTACCACTTTGGATTTACAACACTCTTTATAGCAAAGGTATTTTTTGTTTTTAGGGGAACTTGAATTTGAACTCAGGGATGCTTTACTACTGAACTACATTCCTAGTACTTTCTCATTATTATTTTTTGTTTGTTGGATACAGAGTCTCACTAAGTTGCTGAGGTTGGCCTTGAATTTGTGATCTTTCTGCTTCAGGCTGCAGAATGGTTGGGATTACAGATAAGTGCCAGCTAGGAAAGAGGTTCTGACTTGTGGTTCATAGAATCCTGGAATTTATTAACACATTTCCAGGATCCCTCAAATTTAAAGCAATTTTCATAATACTTGTACATTTATTTCCTTTTTTTTTCTATTTTGCATTCTTTTCTCTCTTGCAAGTAAAAACTCTTAAATACCTAGCAATAGTTAACATTGTCAGAAGGAATAATAAAAAAGATTATTAATTTTAATAAATATGCTCACTGAGTATTTTGGTCACTGAACTATTTTGAATAATTTCTGTGAAAAAATATAAATACATATAAAGAAATTCTGCTAAATAGTAAAATATGACTTTGGATCTAAATAAAGGACTTCTGTAATTTATATATATATAAAACACCAGTTCTACTTGGAAAAATAGTTAAGAATTCTAGTTTTCAGTCTCACATGTCAGGACAAAGGAAAGATTCCATTGCATCACAACATCAAGTAATAAGTTGAATAAAGCAAGAAGGAAAAAAAAACAAGTACGGCAGACAGGTGAGGTCATAAGGCAAACTACCATTCCCCAATTTGGAAAGCACAATAGTCCAATAAAGAGAATCATAACATTAAAAAAAAAAAAAAAAAAAACCTTTTGTGGAAACCAGTACTGGGGAAGAAAAAAGTGAACTGTAACTGACAGATTATTGAAGGCTTGGTTGTTGAAAACATTTGAGACATTAAAAACTCAGGAAGGGACAAGTCATAGGTGCTTTTTTTTAAAAAAAAATGCCTTATGTATGTATGCATGAATGTCATGTTCTCAAGTGGATATCTGGCCACAAAAGGCCTTCATGCATTCAGCAGAGAAATGAGAAAAATAATTGTTTTGAAATAAAGTACAGCATTCTATTTTTAAGGTCTGTCATCAGGAGAAACTAGTTAACCAAAACCTCATGGTGAAATGAGATGGACATCATTATCCTAAATACACATATGAAAACACAAATGGTTTGACTCTACTTTGTATACAGAGACATGAAAAATTGTGCTCTATATGTGTACTATGAATTGAAATGTATTCTGCTGTCATATATAACAAATTAGAATAAATAAATATTTTTTAAAAAACTCACTTGCTGGGATTTCATCATACTCTGACAAACCTGAAGAAAGAAAACAGCCAACTACAGCACTCTCTAACCACTATGTCCCACCTAAGGGGGAGGGGGAAAAAGCAAAATCTGAGAAGTATTTGTGAAGTTCACAGTCCAGAAACTCACTAATAATCTGAGACCTAATCAATAGAAATACAGAGCACTTCTCCTTCCAATTCAGCCTTAATTACAGTAGTTTCTTTTATCCAATACATCATATCTGGCTATCAATAAAAAGCACAAGGCATACAAAAAGGGGAAAAAAAATCTTGAAAGAGAAAGCATCATAATTAGACAAGGCAGTAATATTGGAATAATCAGATACAGAATTTAAAACAAATACCATTAATATTCTAAAGGTTCTAATGAATAAAGCAGATTACATGTAAGAATACATACGCAACTAAGCAGAGAGATATGAAAGACACATTTGGACATAATCAAGAGGCATTTATTACCATAAAACTATATTGGAGGGGAAAGAATCTAAAATTCACTTCAGAATGAACAGTAACCACTTAAAATGCAGTTTATTTTATGCTATTGTGAGAAATAGGGTTTTCTGATGACCACTTGTAGGACTATTTCAACTGTCACTAGAAACCTCAGATTTTGTATCACATGTGGTTTTGTATCATATATAGTTGTTCCTCTGGGGTCAGAGAAGATATTATTTCTTTTCCATTTCCTTTTTTGTTTTTCGGGTTTTTATTGTGGGGAAGGGGGCAGTTACAAGGGATTGAACTACTCAGGGGCATTTGACCACTGAGCCACATCCCCAGCCCTATTTTGAAATTTATTCAGAGACAGGGTTCCACTGAGTTGCTTAGTGCCTTGATTTTGCTGAGGCTGGTGATTCTCCTGCCTTATTCTGCTGGGCCCCTGGGAATATAGGTGTCAGGATTCAGCAATTGGATTGACCCAAAGATGTTGAAAATTTGTGTCCATGATAAAAGCTATGTATATATGTTTATATAACCTAAAACTAAGAAGCAAGCAAGAGTTTCTTCTAAGATGAATGGATGAATAAATCACATCTATATAATGCTAAAAAGAAACAAGCTTTCAATTCATGAAAAGTCATAAAGGAATCTTAAATGTACATTAGCAAGTGAAAGAAACCAGTGTAAAAATGTGACATATGGTATGATTTCAACTACAAGATGTTTTGGAAAAGACAGATCATGGAGACATGAAAATGATCAGTGGTTATTAGAGGTTAGGAAGTAGGAAGGGATGAATGGGCAGAACACAGGATTTTTATGTCAGTGAAACTACTTTGAATGATACATACTAAATCTTATTTATCCTACCTAACTGTACTCTACTATACTTTATTTCAGTACCCATTACCAATTTCCCTCGATTCCTTCTCCTCCAACTCTTACAAGCCTCTGCTAGTAACAATTCTATACTCTTATCTCTGAAGTCCAGCTAATTTAGCTTCCACATATGAGAGAATATGCAATATCTATCTTCTTGTATTTACTACTCATCATTTATAATAATATTCTCCAGTTCCATTTATTTTGCTACAAACAACATGGTCTTTTTTATGACTGAACAGTATTTGGTTGTGTAAACATACCACATTATCACATTTTTATAATTTTATATATTGATGGACGCTTTGGTTGATTCCATATCTTGGCTATTGTGAATAATGTTACAAGAAACATGGGAATGCAGATACCTCTTTGATATGCATATTTCATTTCCTTTATATGTATACCCACTAATGGGATACCTGAGGATTTGGTAGATCTATTTTTAGTTTGTTAGGATTCATCCTAATGATTATATTAGTTTATATTAATTTATATTCTTACCAATATAAAATTTTCCTTTTTCCTACCCAGAATTTGTGTTTTATTTTTTTTTTAGTAATAGCCATTCTGACTACTGTGAGGTAATTAGTGTTTATTATAACAGTGATATGTAAATATATGTGGATATGTAAACATGTGCACACATACTTATTGTCTCTCTGTATTTTTCTGAGAAGTATCCATTCAGATCATGTGCTCATTTTCAACTGGATTATTTTGTTAATCTTTTTTATTTCAATATATATTACAGAAACCAATGCCTTGTTAGATAAATCGTGACTCATATTTCTCCCATTCTGCAGGCTGTCTCTTCACTTAGTTGACTGTTTCCATTGTTATGTGAAAAAAATATTAGTTCTATATACTATTTGTCCTATTGCTTTTGATGACTTTATTTTTGGGATTTAACTCCCCTCCCCCCCAAAAAAAATAATTACCTAAGCCAATGTCTACTTTTATTCTTCAGCATATGGATGTTAAAATTTTTCAGTATCATTATTGAAGAAGCTATCCCTTCTCCAATGCATATTTTGGTGATTGTGCTGACCATCAGTTGGTAATAGAAGTGTGGATTTATTTCTGCAATCTCAATTTTGTTTCATTGGTTTGTCAGTTTTTATACCAGTATTAAGCTATCTTAGTTATTACAGCCCTGTAGTATGTCTTGAAATCAGGTATTGTGATGCTTTGAGCAGCTTCCTCCTCCTCCTCCTCCTCCTCCTCCTCCTCCTCCTCCTCCTCCTCCTCCTCCTCCTCCTCCTCCTCCTCCTCCTCTTCTTCTTCTTCTTCTTCTTCTTCTTCTTTTCTGCTCTAATTGCTTTGTAAATTCAGGGTCCTTTGTACTTCCATATGAATTTATGGGTTGTTTTTCCTATTTAGTAAAACTCCTATTGGTATTTTGATGGGAATTTTATTGACTCTGCAAATCACCTTGGCTAGTATGAATATTTTAATAATATTAATCTTTCAATGAACTTTTTAGGGAAGACTTTCATTTTGGTGAGTCTTCTTTAATTCCTTTTATCAGTATTTACCTATTTTTATTATAAGAGTGATTCACTTCCTCTGCTAAATTAATAGCCAGCATTTCATAATTTGGGTAGCTATTGCAAGGAGATAATGCTTTCTTTCTTTCTTTTTTTACAAGTTCATTTTTAGTGTATACAAATGCTATTGCCAGGCTTGGTGGCAGATGCCTGCAGTTCTAATTACTCAGCAGCCTGAGGTGGGAGGATGGCTTGAGCCTAGGAGTTCAGGGCTGGCCTGTGCAAAATAGTAAACCTGTCTATTAAAATATTGCTACTTATGTTGTATATTGATTTTGTGTCCTGCAACTTTACTAAATGTGTTTAGAGACTTCTTGGTTTGGTTCTTGGTCTTTTGCTGGAATGTTGAAGTTTTTCTATAAATAGAATCATGCCTTCTGCTAGCAGAAATATTGAACTCCTTTTCTATTTGAATGACTTTTATTTTTTTTTCTTTTGAGTAATTGCTCTGGGCAGACCTTCAAGTAGTCTTGCCCATTATTATGTTAATGGAAAAATTAGAATATTTACGTTTTTATTAATGTTTAAATAAAGAAGTGAAAGGAAGGTGAGTAGAGTGGAGGAGGGATAATAGGTGGATGGTTAAGGAAGGTAAAAATGGATGGGGAATGGGTATTATAATCAAATTCCTTGCATTATGATTCTGTCAAAATGAACCTGAATAACATATAATGCTCTAATAAAAATAAGTTTAAAAAAATGAACATACTTGTATTATTGCACATCTTTCACATGTTTTCAGAATTGCCCCCCTCAATTGATGTTGGCTATTCTCATGTCATTCTGGGCTTTATTATGTTGAGGTAGAAGCCCTCTGTACTTTATTTGTTCAACACATTTTTATTATGAATGACTGTGAATTATTTAAGGTGATTATGTTGGCTTGTCCTTCTTTTTTGTTAATGTGATACTCCATACTTATTGATTTGTGTTTATTGAACCATCCTTTCATCTTTACAACCAATTCTACCTGATCAAGGTGCATGATCATTTTTTTGACATTTTTGTGGGGTCAGTTTGCCAGTATTGTGTTGAGAATTTTTGAATCAATGCTCAGTAGGGATATTGGTCTGTAACATCCCTTCTGTAGTGGCTGTTGGGTCCTCTTCTGACAATTATGCTGGGTAATCTTGGCCTTGCAGGATTAGTTTAAGAGTCCTTTTTCTTTCAATGTTTTTGAAATGATGTGATAAGATTTAATGTTAGTTTTTCGTTAAAAGTCTGGTGATTTCAGCAACAAAGTCATCTAGTCTTCGGCTTTCTTCTGTTGGGAGACTATTATCAATTCAATCTTATTATGCATTATTGGTATGTTTGTGGTTCAAATTCATTTCATTATAGGTATACAGAATTTTGTCCATTTTTTCTAAGTTTACCAATTTCTGGCATATTGGTGTCATAATAGTCTCCAAGGATCTTTTGTTTTTCTGTAGCATCAGATGTAATATCTCCTATTTTATCACTGATTTTATTTGACTCTTCTTTCTTTATTACTTGATTAGTATAGTTAGTATTTGTTATTTGTGCTTATATTTTCAAAGAAACATCTCTTTCTTTCCTTGATCTTTTGTAATTTTTGTCTCTAATGTAATTACACTTATCTTCATCATTTTTTTCTTTCTAGTAGTTTTATGTTTGCTTTGTCCTTTTTATATAGTTACTTGAGTCATATTCATAGGTTGCTTTTTTGCAATACATTTTCTTGTATATAACTTCTTTCATGTATATAACTTATTTCTGTGAAATTTTTTCTTAGAATTGCTTTTGTTTTATAATGCTTTTAAAATGTTGAGTTATAATCTTATTCCTATTTTTTCTAGTGATTTAATCATGAATGGATGCTATATTTTGTCAAGTGCTTTTTCTGCATCTACTGAGATAATCATGTGATTTTTTAAGCATATTTAAATGATGAATTACCTTTATTAATTTCTATAGGTTGAACCAACCTTATGCCAAACACAAGTCCAACATTATTCTAAGTGGAGAAAAACTGAATGCATTTTCTCCAAAAACAGAAACAGGACAGGGATGCTCATTTTTAGAACTTGTATTCAACATAGTCCTTGAATTTCTAACCAGAGCAATAAAGCAAAAGAAAGAAATTAAAGGGATATGAATAGGAAAATGTTGCCAGCTGGCCAGGCTGGTGAGATGAGCTGGGTTCAAAGGAGCTGGCTGTATCAATAACTAAGAATATTATTTAATAATAATATTTAATCTCTCTCTGCTTTGAATGGCAATTAGCAAGAATACAAATAACAATAAATGCTGGTGAGAATGTAGAAAAAAGGTTCGCTCCTATATTTCCTGGTGGGACTGTAAATTAGTGCAACTCTCAAAACCTTGGAATGGAACCACAATTTGACCCATTTATTCCACTCCTCAGTATATATATTCAAAGGATTTAAAATCAACATACTACAAAGATGCAGCCATATCAATGTTGATAGTAGCTCAATTCACAATAGCTAAGCTATGGAATCAAACTAGGTGCCATTCAATAGATGAATGGATAAAGAAATTGTGGCACATATACATAGTGGAGTATTACTCAACCATAAAGAAGAATGACTTTATGGTATTTGACAGCAAATGGATGGATCTAGAGAATATCCAGAAGCCACTCCCCAAAAGCCAAATGTTGAATGTTTTCTCTGATATGTGGAAGCTAAACCATAAAACGAAAGGGGGTGTGGTGATAGGAAGAATAAAAGTTCATTTAATTAGACAATGGGGAATTGAATGAAGGCAGGGAAATAGGAAAAGGAAAGACAGCAGACAATTTTCCCATGGACACACATAAAAACAACACAGTGAATCCCACCATAATGTACATCCATAAGAATGGGATACTAACTAGAATAAGTTATATTTCATGCTTGTATAATTATATCACAACTGATTCTGCTGTCATTTAAACAAAATAGAATAAATAAAAAATTTTTAAATGAAAAATTACATTTTAGAAACTGACCAAATTATGTTATGGACGTGTATGACTATATCACAATGAATCCTACTATTATGTATAATTATAATGCACCAATAAAATATAAGTAAAAGAGAAAAACAAAGTATTTAACCACAAGAGAATACTCACATCACATTCTCCAATTCTGGATCAAATCTAAAACCTTTTAAATTCCTTGGGCCAGGTCTCAAGATAGCTTAAGGCAGCTTAGATATTGCTTCAGTTTATTTAATATTAGAGAAGAAAGGAAAGGCTTTCCCTCTGCCATGATATGAAAAGGTGATTCAAAGAGGGTAACATCATTGATATGATCATTTCTTCTAAGAATATTAATTTTTTCATCCCACTATGGGTATCAATGGAAGATGTCTGAAGAACAATTTCATAAATCTATAAAATGTAATTTTGGAGAAAAGCTATTCATTAAATAAATATTATTATAACTTATGTCTAACAGATTGATCTGAATTCAAAGTTTTGATCCAGTGTGATTATATACTACAACCATCATATTATAAAAGTTAGTTTTGGGACATCAGTCACAATTTGCACTGACTTATGTTGAACAAATTTCTGATAAAAATAAAAAACAAATCTAAGATAATTAAAAAACTTTTTTTTTCTTTTTAGTGGCCAAGTTATGTGTACAAGGATGAGAATACTGAACTTAAATAGGATTTA
The DNA here is from genome assembly GCF_045843805.1 of Urocitellus parryii. NCBI lineage: Eukaryota > Metazoa > Chordata > Mammalia > Rodentia > Sciuridae > Urocitellus > Urocitellus parryii. Next base: position 61,367,509 of record NC_135540.1, read on the forward strand.
GTACTAAATATTTCTGTTGATTCTAGAAAAAGAAAAGCAAGTTTGTTGTTTAATTAAATAATCAAATAATACTACAAAAAATCTTGTTGGTAAAAAGGAGAAGTCATACGAGATGCAGGTAAAATAATAAAAGTTCTGAGAGATTTTCACAGATCAGAATTTGCAGTAAGAGGTAAAGACAATTATTAGCTTTGTCAGCTATGAACAACTAATAGGGAAATAAATTGCATAAGAAGGAATCCATCATGAATGAAACTTTAAGGTTTCTATACTATTGTCCTCTGTGGAAACTATAATGGTTTCCATATCATTTTTAAGTTACTTCAAGATTTCTACTTGCTTCTAAGGATAAGTACATTAAATATTGAGGACATACTTACATGTCTTCATAAACAACTTTCTTCCTCTTGATTATAAGTTTGAAAATAAACATTATTTTTTAAGGCAATTAACAAAGATTAAAAACTATTACCCCTCCCAAAATAGAAGAATGTTCTTGAGGGCATGTTATTGTTTGAATCTATGGGTCCACTTTATAGTCATCTGCTGAGAGCCACAGCCGAGTATGTATGGCCCCTGGCATTTTGCCAACAGTATTGATTGACAGGCAAGGCGTTAATATCCGCCTCTGACGCTACTTTTGAGTTCTAGCGCTATTTTTGAGTTCTCACTGGGATTCCCCGGAAGTTCCCATTGGTTGGCGAAGTGCAGGAGGAGGGATTTCCCGGGGAGATATTTGCGGTGGGTAGTTCCTGCAGGAGCCTTGTGGCTTTCGGGAGCATTCCCCAGGAGCGTGTGTGAGGGTTTTTTCTTGCAGTAAAAAAATAAAGTCTGTTCTTGCTTCAGTGGCTTGTGATTTGTGCCCAGCCAGACTGCGGCAGTCATCCAGCATGAACATTTCTTAAGTTTTGCAGAATGTATGTATGTACTTGATTGAAATAAAATTATTGGCAGCGAGGAGTATAAAGTATAATACATGTTTTCTGCTCTTTTTTCTTTTTCTCCAGAATATAATTTTTAAAATCTCTCCTTGAAAGAATTAGTATTCACTACTATGTTGAATATTGCTTTAGTAGATAAATGTAAAGCATTCCAGGTATACATATATCTTACCTTAGAAATTGTTACTTTAAAAGAATAATTCCCACCTTTGTCCTTCCAAACTTTGGAAATGAATGAAGACATTTTTTTAAATAAATATTTGATACATAAAAAGAACTGCTTTTGCTGTAAACCATATGTATTTATATGCTTTTTCTATTTTCATTTATTTCAGGAAAATTTTCAATTTCCTCTTGATTTCACAGATAACCCATTATTTATTTCTAGAGCATGTTGTTTTGTTTCTATGTAACAGTTTATTGTTTTCAGAGAACTTGCATGTTATTATTTTTATTTTTTCTGAATTGTTTAGGAACATAATATGTGGTCTATTCTAGAGGAGGTTTTTATGTAGTCATGAGACTAATGTGCATTTTGCAGCTGTTGGTTGAAATGTTCCTTAAATGTTTATGAGTTTTATTTGATTTATTGTATAGTTTATTTCTGATGTTTTATTATTTTTAAATTTTTGTCTGCTTTGTCCACTGATAAAAATGGAGTGTTCAAGTCCCAATGTATTATCAGATTATAACTGATTTCTCCCATTATAGCTAATAATGTTTGCTTTCTATAGGTGAATGCATATGTAGTTACATTATTTATGTCCCCTTGTTGAGCTGATTCTTTCATTATTATATAATAAGCTTCATTGTTTCTTTTACCCTTTTTTTTAATTTAAAGTGTGTTTATCTGTTAAAAAAAGTATAGCTACTCCCCACTTTTCGTATCCATTTGTATGTCATGTCTTTTATTATCCCTTTACTTTCAGTTTTGCATGCTTTGTGTGTGTGTGTGGTGGGGGAGTACCAGGGTTGGAACTCAGGGCCTCTCTACCACTGAGCCACATCCCTGACCCTTTTTTTTTTTTTTTTTTTTTTTTTTTGTATTTTACTTAGAGACAGGGTCTCACTGAGTTGTTTAGTGCCTCACTTTTACTGAGGCTGGCTTTGAACTTGTGATCCTCCTGCCTCATCCTCCCAATCCCCTGGGATCACAGATGTGTACCACCATGCCCAGCTGCATGTGATTTTACCAGTAAAATGAGCTTCCTACAAACAATATGTCATTGGTTTCTCTCTCTCTCTTTTTTTTTTTTAAAAAAAACCACCCATCCAGTGTACATTTTTTATTGAATAATTTAAATACTTGCATTCAAGTTATTATTGGCATGTAAACCTTTCTGTCATTTTGTCAAGCTTTTTTTCTTTTTTTTCTTTTTTTTTTTTTTTGGTATCCACGGTTCCTTTCTCCCTCTCTTAGTGGTTTGATGCATTCTATACTGACAGGGTTTGATTACTTTCTTTTTCTCTTTTGAGAATCTGCTCCTCTAGTAGATTTACATTATCACACTTTTTCAAGATGCTAGTCGTCTTTCCTTTGCTTCTAGATCAATGACTCCCTTAGGCATTTCTTCAGGAGGTGTCTGGGGGAAAGCTGGTCTGGAGGTGATGAATTTCATTAGTTTTAGCTTGTCTTAGAAAGACTTCATTTTTAACTTTTGAAGGATAGCTTTCCTAATCTGGTTTATTTTGTTCATAGTCATAGTCATTTTTTTTTTTTTTTAAGATTTTGAATGTACCATTTATTCTCTCCAGATCTGCAAGGTTTCTACCTAAAAAATCTGTTGTTGATCTAATGGAGGTTCCCTTAAATGCATGTTGACACTTTTCTCTTGTTGATATTAAAATATTGCCTCAGTCTTGCAATTATCAGTTTGAGTATATATGTATTAGGTAGGGTATCTATTATTTATTTATTTATTTATTTATTTATTTATTTATTTATTTATTTGCCAAATCCTCTTTGGAATGCTTTGAGCCTCCTGGATCTGTATGTTAATATGTCCACCACAGCTATTATTCTGTTGAGCTCGTTTTCTATAATTTTTCTTTCTCCTTCTTAAACATTGACAATTTTAAATATTTGTTCACTTAAATGTGTACCACATGTGTCAGAAGCTTTTATTCATATTTAAAAATTTTTTTTTCTCTGTTTTCTTGTCTCAGGGTGTCAGTCTTCAAGTTTATAAAAGTGTTCTTCTGCTTGATCTAATCTGTTGTTGAGTACCGAATTATATTTTTATTTTATTTATTGAGTACTTCACTTTTTAGATTTCTGTTTGGTTCTCCTATGATAATTTGTTTTTTATGATCCTGATCTCTGTTGAATGTCTCTTTCAGAGACTGAATTGTTTTCCTAATTTTATTAGTAAGAGACTATTTTCTAAAGATGTGTCTTAGGTGTTAACTTTGTATGTTACATATGTTTTGATCTCAGTTTCGTACAAGATCATAATCTCTATATAGCTGCTTTAATTATAATCAATGACTTTGTGCTGTGTACAGCAGCAAGAGCAAGGATCCCATGAGTCTCCACGGCCCATGTAGGAGTAACAAAAACTCCAATGGCCTTGGAAGGTACAGTGTAGTTATATAATCATTTCAGTGATGGTTAATAATCTGTTTATTGATGTAAATATACTCCATTCAAGAGATGTATCTGTTTCTTTTCATACTGTAATGTCTTCTTTTAGTTTAAATAAATAATTAAGATATAAATTTACAAATCAAAATTTGAGTGTCATTTGAGATATTTATTGAGTAAGCTGTTTCAAATACAATTGATTTTTGTCTGTTTCATATTTGGCAGATATGAAAACTAGATATTGTTATATAAAAACTGCCTTAAAGTGCTCCATTTTACTCTCATTTCCATGATACATATTTAATTTAAATGAATTTTATAACATTTAGAAAGTTATCATTTTTTTAATCCTTCACATATAGTTTTATTATTTACTTTGAAATTTATTCTCCTCATGATATATAATGTTTTAAACATTTTTTTTCACATTTTCCTACTTAAGCTTAAGAAATTTATAATGGACTAACAAGTCCATTATTTCTAATGAACTTATTAGACATATGAATAAATCTAGAAATTCATACTTATAATTTTAGTTCTTACCATCTCTCCTTGAACTATATTATCATCTGATTTTTTAAAAAGTCAGTCAACTTTGTATCTTAATAAGACTTTCAAAGATTTTTGTTGTGGTTTTTATCTAAATATACTATGAAGATAAGATGCATATTTTTTTGCCTTATCCTTAAAATACCTAATTTTAAATTTGAAAACATTACTAGAGTTGAATATGTTTATCTTATTCATCTAGTTTTCTTTCTTTTACTTTGCTAACTAAAATAATCAACATCAATTATTTTTGAATCATGTGTTCTATATTTCCATTTTTCAAATGTCCATTGAGCAATGTCTTGTTTTACTTACCTCTGACTTAAACTGAGTACATTTGCAGTCTACTTGTGGTATGAAACTTAGATCTTTGATTTAGAAATAGTTTATTATTTGTTATGACATTAACAGTTTTTATTTTTGGCAAAACACATTCAGAGGTAATCCCCCTGGCTACTAATGATGTGACATTGGTTGCTTGTCTTGTGTCTTGTCAGAATAAATTGAGGTTACTATGGAAAAGGTACTGACATGGGTTTCAATAACAGATTGGTCATTAATTATGTAATTTAAAGTACCTCTGGATTGAGATATATGAAGATATGTTAAATTTTTTATTTGAACTATTAGACAACAAAAAATGTTATTTAACAATAATTTAAACTCTGCTGCTACATCTGTAATAACACATGTAGAAAACATTAATTTCATATGTAATAAAACCACTTTATTTCTTTAATAATTGTGGCATATTGCAATATGTTCTATATAAATTTCATATCCAAGTAAGTATGTAAAAATAATAATGCAGCCAAATGAATTTTCACAAACTAAACACAACAATGTTTTAAGCACCCAGATCCATAAATCAACATCCAGAAACTCCCTTATACCTCTTCCAGCCACTATGTCTTCCAGGATAATTATTATCCTGACTTCTAACATCATAGATTATTCCGCCCTGTGTTTGAACTTACCTGAGTGATGTTTTTGTGCCTTGTCTGGTTTCTTTCCTGAACATTCTCTTTGTGGGTAAAATCCATATTGATATATGCTTGTCATTTTTCATTTTCATTGTTTTTGTCAATTCTGAATATTACTGCTATGAACATTCTCATAGCTTGTTTTAGAGGATGTGTATTTGTATTTCTGCTGAGTATATAACCAGAGTTAGAATTATGGGTTCAGAGATTGTCAGTAAATGGTTTTCTCTCTTTATGATGCAAAAACAGTGTCTGAGTTTTGAAGTTCTTATGCATTCTCAGGAGTATTGGTATTATTATTAGTCATTCTGATGTACATTGTTGTATCTCATTGTTGTTTTAATTTCCTAAAAGAATAATAAAATTAAATGCATTTTGTGTTTTTAGCTGTTTAAATTTCTTTTTTTAAATAAAACACCAACTGTTTTTTGTGATTTTGCTATTGAACAGGGTAACTTTAAGTACTTTTAGAAGTTCTTTGTGTATTATGGATGTTTAGTATTTTTAGTACATTTCTTATAGTAACAATGCAAATACATTTTCTAATTGTGAATCTTATTTTCACTCTCTCAATGAGTCATTTTAATGATCTCAAATTTTAGTTATTAATATAATTAGTGTTGTATTTTTTCCTTTATGATTAAATTTTTGTATTTTATATAGAACTTTATAATCATCATTTTTCATAAAAATTATTCTGATGTTTCCTTCTTAAAGTTAAAAGTACAGAAAAATGAATGCGAATTAATTACTTAGAACACAGAAGTTTACAAGTTATTTTAAATATGAATACATAAATTTTCAACAAAAATATTTTGAAAAAAATGGTCAGTGTAATGAAAGGATTTAAAAATATTTCAGCAGCTCTTAGTTGGGAAATAGGCTAATATGTTTAAAGAACAAAGAGATTTGGGGCCTGGAAGATAAGAAAGAATAGGGGTTTGATATTAAATTACATTGGAGAAATGATAATGATAATTGCATGAACTTCTATGTCCATATTAATAAACTTTAAGTACAGCTTAAAGAAATAAAAAGTTATTGAAATTGTTTGAAAGTAATATAATTCTTTTTTCTAAAGATAAATCTTACTTTATCTTTGAAATGAAAAAGTAAAGGGCAGAAAATAACACTGGGAACCAGTTTGTACTCTTTTCAAGTAATCCAGTTAAGAGAAATGGTGATATATTTAACTTGATGACTTTGATTAGGTTGATAACAGTGAAACTCTGAAGTTAACTTATTCGGGAATATAATTGTTGAAATAACTAATGAGTAAAAAAGAACTGGATAATCGTTTTCTATGAATAAAAATATATCAAGAAATATTTCCAGTTTTTTAAAGTATATTGTTATGATTTGGACACCTATATCAAGTGTCCCCCAAAAGCTCACATGTGAGACAATTCAAAAGGTTTGGAGGAGAAATTTTTGGGTCACAGCCTTAACTTAATTGTCGAATTAATCCCTGATATGATTAACTGAGTGGTAATAAGTGGCAGGTGGGTTGTGGCCAGAGGAAGTGATTCACTGGGTACGTGGCTAGGGGGCATATATTTGTATCTGGCAAACAGAGTCTCTCTTTCTGCTTGCTGATCACCATGTGAGTTACTTCCCTCTGCCACACTCTTCTGCCATGATGAGGTCCGAGGAATGGATTCTGCTGTCTATGGACTGAGACTCTAAAACCGTGAGCAATTAAATAAACTTTTCCTCCTCTACAATTTTTATGGTCATTTTCTAGTCACAGCAGTGAAAAAGCTGACTAAAACAATTATCAAGTAGATGAGAAGGAAAACAATGTATGGTGGGTCATTAATGAATCAAACTATATTTCTCTACTCAATGTCTTATATCTGAATACAGTTATGTATATGAAGTATATTTATGACCTTGGAAATTGTCCATAGAACCAGAGTTCAATGAACCCAATTATGACTGGATTGCTATTAATTTGTAATGATAACTTTGGGTTTGGGCTGTATTCACAGATACCCAACTCTAGATTTTATTTCTTAGGTTAGTCAGCTGTGCCAGCAAATATTGATCAACGTATTTGAGAGAAAATGACGCATGCATCTACTGCTTTAAAATTATATAAATGAAGTTTCTTGTGTCTCATGCTTTCATTAAATAATCCTACTCTGAGCATATAAATGGAAAAAAAAAAACCTTGGATATAATGATGTAACAAAAGGAATAGAACCTAGAGCTAAGCCCATCTGTGTATCCTCCTAAACTTGATTATTATGTGAGATAAGTAAGTTTCTGCCTTATATCAATATTATTTTATCAGTGAAAATTAAAATATAACATAACTAATTTGTAAATCTATGAAAATATTGACTACACATGGATAATTTCACATAAATTTTTATAAATTAAATTAGATTTTAATGACCCCAACAATATTATTAATTATTATTATACATTCTTTGAAAAATCTGTAATGTTGAAAATTGCCTCACATATACAGTTCTGGATGGGTTAAGAAAAAATAAAAATGTAAAACAACAAAACCTGGTAACTAAAGCTACTTGGCATGGCAATGTTTTCTAATTTACTGTAGCAACATGTAAATGAGGTTTGGTGTTTATGATAGCAAATACAAAATCAACAGAACTTCTTCTGGACACAGATGCCTGCTTAATGAATTTGGAACTGGCACTACCCACAGGTGCAAGGAGTCTAAAAATGCTTAATTGCTTGTTATTCCAAAGCCCTGGCTCACTAAAACCAATATGCTATACTTCTATGTGTCACTTAGAGAATATTGTTTCTTGAAGCACATAACATACCTCTTCTACCTGTGCATGTCAACATGTCTTCACAATAAGGTTGTTCTGGGCATTGAAGGCAGTAAAGAGATAGTCAGTTATTATAAGAAAATGACATAGCCAAACTATGGATATCGACTAGCTAACCCTCAGGGGCTTGTTTTTTTACTGCTTATTCTGCTTCTCATCCTACTAAAATCTCATCTCTAAGATATGTGTAAACACTATTTTTAAATCTATTTTATAATATCTCTTCTTGGTTCAATATTGAGCAATAAATTGTGCATTATTTTTATAAGTCTGGGTTTTCCAGATGATTCTGTATATTCTAAAAATAGTCTATTTTAGTTGAGTAATGGACATCATTTTTTATTAATTTAAGAATTAGAGCAGATTAACATATACTCTTCCCATTTTTAAAATATAAAACTACAAACATAATCTATTGTTATGGGGAGCTGCTCCAGAAAGCACTCTAAGTCCGAATTTCAAATCAAAAGAGAGCTTTATTTACCTGGCCAGGGACTATCACCCACTGTAGAGATTCAAGCTCTGTTGGGAGGACATCTGTTTCCTGGTCCATCCAAAGAGAAGAAAAGGACAAAATCCACAACTCAGCAACTTGCTTATCATCATGTAAGCTAGCCAATCACAGAAATTAAGACATTAATAAGTGGGACCTGTGGGCTCTAGGCAGGACTGGAGTTTTCCAGTCAGCAAGCAAGAGATAAACAGAAGCTAAAAAAAAAAAAAAAAAAAAAAAAAAAAAAGCATTAGCTTTGCAGTTCAGTTGACCACAGTCCCAGGTTTAAGCAGGTGCTAGACAGTAGCATCCTGAATTTAGGTGGGAGTCAGTGGGGTGAGAATCTTAGACCCACAAGGGCATTCAAACTTAGGATGTGGCTCATCACAACCACCACTGCATCCTGAGTAGGATACAATTTGTGGGGTACAAAGTACAGGAAAAAAAAATTTATAAGAAAATGGCTTTAGTTTCTATTTCCTAGAAATGGGTCATGCTGTTCTCTCTTCACAAGGACAGTAACAAAGAAACTAAGATGGAGTTTCTATAGTCACATCTTTTTACTCAAGTGACTACAGTGACCCTATTCCTGCAATCCCAGCAAGGTGGGAATTGTTGCAAGTGACTAATGCATCTCTACCAGAGCAATTGTTTTACACACTCAGTACTAGTAACTTACTTGATGCCTACTTAAAACTACAGTTATCTTATGGCCTATGCACATATTTTCATCTGTCATTTTACTAATATTTATAAACCCTATGTCCTTTAGCCTATGCAAGGCTACAAGATCAAGTTGCTATGTTAATCTAACTTTATTTATATCTATATTAACCTACTTGCTTATTTAATATCTATTCTATCTTGCCTTATACTTGTAACCTATGTCTATGAGTTATTGATTATATTTATCAGTTCACACCATAACACTACTAACCCCGTAGTCTTGCCTTAATAATTAAGGCAGACGAAAAGAATGAAACTGACTTCATACACAAACCCGAATAATTATTTACTGAAAGCTATGTAATTTAAAAGTAATAAAAGCAAAATAATTTTAAGAAAATTATTAATGTAACAAAAATCAAAGTGAAAATAAGAAAGTGAAGCTATACTGTATAGTAATTTACTTACAAATGGCAATAGGAATAATAGAAGGGTATAATATTCACATCAAATCATATACTTGAAAGAAAAATACAGAGGGAAAAGAATGGTATGTTTAAGAATACACATACACACACACACACACACACATATATATATATATTCTTATATAAATATTAAATTATGTGTATATTGACTATTGTATGCATTAATTTATCTGTAAGAATAAACACATACATGTATGTGGGTTAAATACAATGCAAAATAATATATTAAAGAATATGATAAATCTATGAAAGCAAGGTAACTTGAAAGCACATTGAAAATTTTAATATAGAGAAACTGAGTGAAAAAAGAGATTTTTGAAAATTAGTTGTCATCAAAACAAACACAATAATTCTTAGGCTAAATTTAATACCAAAGAATGGAAGTGACAGTGTTTAAGTCAGCTTTGAATCAGTCTGAAGAACAACAGAGGAAGGTTTATTTTGGCTCATTATTTTATGTTATTAGTCCATGGTCACCTGAATTCATTGCTCTGAACCAAAGTGAGGCAGAACATCATGGCAGAAGGGCATGGTGGAAGAGTACTGATCACCTCATGGTGACTGGGAAGCAGAGAGAGTACTGAGCCACAGGGAACATAGACCCTTCCAGGGCTCACATCCAGTGATATACTTTATCCTACCCACAGTTACCTCCCAATAAATCCATATAAACTGGATGGATTAACTAGGTTACAGCTCTCAAAATGCCATCATTTTACCACCAAATATTTCTGCACTAAAACAGAAGCATTTGGGGGACACCTTATATCCAAACCATAACAAACATTTTTTCTTGCAAGAGAAATTTGGAAGTAAAATAAATCTTTTGAATTATCAATTATGGAAGATCATGTTGCTGTTAAGACACAAGTACAATGTCTTAAAATTTAGAAAGATTGTTGGGCATGGTGGCACATGTCCATAATCCCAGTGATTTAGAAGGCTGAGACATAAGGATTTTAATTTCAAGACCAGACACAGAAACTTAGTCAGATCCTCAACAAATTAGTGAGACCTTGCATCAAATTAAAAAATAAAAAGAGCTACAGATGTAGCTTAGTAATAGAATGCCCCTAAGTTGAATTCCTACAGTAAAAAAGTACAAATGTAGAAAGATTATACTTAAAATTAATATTAATCTATTAGAGTGTATTATATTTTTAAAAATCTCAAACTAGAGATGAAATATGAAAACTATAAAATATTAAAATAAACATTGAAGTAAAACAAATTTTAATGTTTTTTTAAATTTAATGTTTTTTTTAAACATAAGAACTTTTTATTAGAATATTTTGTATAGTATACCCTAACAAGTTGTTACTTTATGAAAATCCAACTAATATAACAAATGGTTACATTCATTTTAGAATAAAAATTAGCAAAGAATTCCAAGTTTAAATTCTACATATGCAGCCTTGCATGTGAATTTTTAAAAATATTATTAAATGCATTTAATAATTTTATTAAAATAATTAATTTAAAAATATTATTAAATTAATTTCTTCCTATAACAATTAGCATATGCTGGTATAAAACAGATAAAAATAACTGATAAATTATTTTAAAAGAAAAAAATACAATTAGCTTTGATATATATATAAAATAAATATGTATTCTACATAATTTATGAATAAGTTCTATTTAGAAAAACTTATGATCTAATGAATTAAAACTAAACTGCTATTCAAACCACATAACCATACATATATAAATATTTGCATACACATATATGTGTATGTGTCTAAAATATGAATACTGGAGAAGTCATAGACACACAAAGATATTAACTGAACTCTCAAAAAAATATTTTCAATCTCTGAAATAAAATTACCTTTACTTTTATGTTCACTTGACATCTTTGGCACTATAAAATTAATGTGCTTATACTGAAAGTTAGTGATTTGACTTCAACAAAAAAAAATGAAGGCTGGGATAAACCTCTTTTTTATTTTTCTGTTTTCTCTTTCTCACAGAAAATTGTCAACTTAAAGTTGTACCTGTGCTAGCTACGTGGAACTAGTTATTTAGTCTTTTCAACCTTTTTTCTATCACTCCAATAACAACACTCAAATAGCCATGAATTTGATCTCTGCTAAGTAATGAAAAAGCAAGGCACAGCCTGGGAAACTTCTGTTAGCATTTGGTATGTGTTAATTGCAATGGGCAGAAGTTGATTACCTGCCAAGTCTAAATTTGACATTAGTTCTAAGAGACACAATTGAAAATTGCCTAAAATTTTCACCAATACATCTTAAAAATATTTTGGAATCATACATTATTTTTTATAAAGCTTGTAGATATTAATTATTTTGATTTTCCTTAGTATAGTTTAAAATATTCTTATCAGATAAATTTATTAGAACTTTCTGTTGCATATCTCAAAATGTTTGGCAGATTGCTATTTTAACTCTGCTTTCTAATCCCCCAAAATAGAACTGTAAATAAATCAGAGAATTATAAAAATTCTTGTAAGAAAAAAAAATTTACAGAAAATAAAGTTCTATTTATATTGCTGATCATTTATACTATTTATAATTGTTAAATTTGAAATATGACAACTCTTTCATTTGTTTCAATGTTTCTCTTTGAAATTCTGGGAAGCTTATTTATGTATACAGACATATTTTGATTTTGCAAAACAGATCTTGAAAATTTATCAGCTTTAATTAAGCAATATCTATCCACAAAGGTATAAAATCTTAAAATATTTCAGATTTCTGCATAATACAATGGGACTTCCCAGGTTGAGCAAGCCAACAATGATGAATGCAGGAATTATCCCATCTGGATAATTCTGGAGAGTTATTTTACCTTCACAGATCTGTGCTGAGACTTTCATTGAAACTACATTTTTGCCCTCAGCTTAATCCTAATGATTTTATGTATTCTCCACAAGTATTAATCCTAAAAGAATGTTAAAAATGGATCTCAGAATTTAAGGGTATTTTTAGTTAAGGGTATTTGTAGGTTCAAATTACCAGCCAAGGAAGCCTGCCCTATAAAAATAAAGGTCTTCAGCCTGGTGTGTTGGCTCATGGCTATAATCTCAGCAGCTCCGGAAGCTGAGGCAAGAGAATCTCCAATGTCAGCCTCAGCAAAAGCGAGGCACTAAGCAACTCAGTGAGACAGTTTCTCTAAATAAAATACAGCATAGGGCCATGGATGTGGCTCAGAGGTGGAGTGCCCCTGAGTTCAATCCCTGGTATCCATAAATAAATAAATAAATAAATATTCTTATTAGATAAATTTATGTCCTCATTAAAAAAGAAAGAGATATAAGATGGTAACATCTGGATTGATATATCCAGAATATTTTGAACATAAAGGAGTCTGTTAAAATAACTATTCTATCAATTTGATGATTAATAATTCCCATTTTAAGGCTTTCTGAGTCAAGACAATTTATACCTTCAGAAAGACTACATTAACTGTTGAAATTCAATACATTTATTTGAGTAAAATTGCATGACATTCAAATGCACTTCATACTCAAATATTTTATATTCTACTTAATATTTTTAAATTTTATTATACTGCTTTGGATTTATAATTTCTTACATTTCAATTACATATTATAAGGCAAGTATTATGTGATGTGTATGTTTATCATTACAGTAAATTCTTTATAATGTTTAGATTTAACCAATATGAAGCATTCATTTTTCTGTTATTATGAAATTTTTATTTATTTTACTTTGTTAATAGTGCTATACCCATTTTTCTGATTACCTTATTTGCTCTTTAGAAGATTTTCCATTCCTTAATTATCAATTCTTCTGTTCAGCCTATTATAAGATTTCTCCTAAACCAGAATAATTTATTATTTAATTCATTTTTTCTCAGCTTTATAATGAAGGAATTTAAACAGTTTGAACTGTGTGTCCACTTTGCTTTTTCTGAAATGATCTGCAACTTTTTCTCAGTGCTCACTCCCCTTTCTAACTTTCTAAAATTTGCATGCTGATACTATTTTTCCACTGTCGACTCTCAAAGGCAATGCACAAAAATGAATATCTACTCATCTGAATTCAATAAGGAATACATTACATTTGTATTTCCTCCTGCCTCTTCTGGGGTTACTGAGGCTTTTATCCCATTTATTCAAAAAATTTATATAAAAATATTTTTACTAAATCATGCTTCAAAGTTTTCTGTACTTAACACTTGTCAGAGAGTTGCTTTATGTCCATTTACAAATTAATCTATTAAAGTCTTAGACTTCAGCTGCTAAGAATCTGACCTTGTTTGGAAAAAGGGTCATTGCATATGTATATAGTGAATATGAAGTTGTACTTGAGAAGAATAGTTACTTAATGCAATATGATTGTTCTTATAAAAAATGGGAAATTTGAAGGAAGGCATACACACAAGGAGAATTTCATGTGAAGATGATGGCAGAGAGGACATAATGTTCCTAAAATTCAAAGACACTGAAGATTGCCAGGAACCACCAAATGCTAGGAATGAGTCATGGGACAAAATCTTCATTCCAGCATTCAGAAGAAATAAATCCTGCTGATATCTTGATCTTGAACTTTTATCTTCTATATCCATAAGGATAATAAATATATGTTTGTTTTACCTTCTAGCTTGTGGGTATTTTGTTACAGCATAACAAAGAAAGTAATATAGTACTATTAAAAATATATTTTCCATGTTTTTAACTCTGCTTCTTTTTAGTCAATACATATATTCTGATACTCTTTCCTGTCTATACCACCCTAAATCACCTTCCTAATTTAATAACTTATTTTGACAATCATAATGAATTTGTACCAAAGTTATACTTTTGACAGAATATGCCTCTTGTCATCATTTTTATCTTAACCTATTTATTCTCCATACTGCTTCTATTTTCCAAACTCCAAAAATATTCACATTTATAGGTCCAACTGTTACTTAAGATTTCCACAACCAATACAATTTCATTTATTGGTGTCTTATAATTGTTTCTAGGTCATCTATGATTCTGACAATCTGTACTATCTTAAGTTGATGTAAGATAAAGTGTAGAGCTTTTGAATTATGTGATGCATGAAGTCACACCTTTCCATGTGAGTTGCTTAAATGATTTTGTCTGCATGTGTGGCTTTTTAAGCTTTGACAAAGGCAACTAAAACCTTAAGAGACATTTTTTAATGCTCTCTTTTTCCAGCTGATTTTTTTTGAAAAAAAATTGTTCAATGCACAGAGAGAAGTATAAATATGATGGTAGTTAGGATGAGTATTATTAAATCAATTACAAATTGTGCATTTTTTTTTCATTTTGAGATGTAACTGGAATCTGGTTAAGACTTATCTAAGAGATGAAAATTTCAACTAAATCCTTTGGAACTATGCATATGCTTTATTTTTAGGGGATAGTTGATAAATAAGGTGAATATGAATATTCATTCCAGAAATATGTTTTTCACCTCAAACACATCAATGATTTGGAGATGGAAAACCATCATCACATAGTCACTTTTAAAACAAAACTCACATGGCTATAAACTTATCTTGTTTTTTTTTTTATTGTTAGTCATTTTAAAGGAATGTATGTCAGGCATATTCAATACATTGAAATGGTAATGTCTGGTGCAAATTTCTTTGTAAGATTGTTTACTCCATGCTATCATAAAATAGTCAATAATATTTAATAACAAGTCTTGTTTATTTTGCTTTCACAATGATTTCTAGCTATTAAAGTTTCCTTAGGCAGAAGAAGAGGGAAAGAAATATGAAACAAAAATCTCTAGTACATTAATATAAAAATAATTTTTAAGTATTTAGAAGTAAGTTAACTTTTATAATAATTACTCAAAAATCTTACAATATTTTTGAGCCAATAATTCCTAAATTGTCATATGACCCATAATTTTAATAAAACATGACATTTTTACCCCATTATCTTTTAAATGGAATTTTAACACTCCATGGTATTCATAATTGCATGAAATATATATTAAAATGTATTTACCTTTAGGGGATTGTGTTAGCCAGGGTAAATTGATAACAAATTCAGTGATTTAGATAGATCCACAAAGACAGATAGAATTTCTTAATATTAATTTATGTGAAAAGAAATCCTAAATAAGACTCTAGGGAATGGTGAGCATTATGCGTAAAACATTCACTCTAGCCTTTTTTTCCACAGAAGTTTTATAAAATGTAATTTTTCTTAAGACCATCAACTAAAAATAAATTTCAATTTAAAGAAATAATCCATACCTATGGACCAAAACTATAGTACTACCTACAGTTCTAGTCACTGGGAAATTATAGGGGAAATTTTAATCTTTGTTTGCACTATTGGATAGTTAAGAAATAAGCTTTATCTTTCTCCTTTCATTTCTTTGAATAAAATAATCTAATTTTGTTGATTTACATGTTTAGACAAGTGGATACTATTATATTTATTCCAAAATATAACCCACAATATTATATAATATTTTTTATATCATGCCAATGTGAACATTTTTTAATTAAAAACTATAGTTCATTAATAAAATGTTCATTGAAACTTAGATATAATAATTTTTTTAGATAGTGAAAGTGTTTGGGGCTAAAATGTGTAATAAGACACTCACAATGTTATACTCTTTGCTGAGACTAGGCCATTTAATAATTCATTCATGTGAATCAACTGGCTTTGTCTAAGTAGAATAAATCAATTGAGGCCATGCTTTATTAAGCCCAAATTTCCTCTGAGTTAGTAAAAAATAATTTTCTACTTCAAATATGGGTTTTGTAGAGAAAAATCACTGAAGATTTTCTCATATCTGTTGTGTATATAAAAACAAAAAGTGTTTCTTTTATGTAGATGTGGTGGCGCAGGTCTATAATCCCAGCAACTTGGGAGATGGAAACAAAAGTATTGCAAGTTGGAAAGTAGCCTCAGCAATTCAGCAAGACCCTCAAGAATTTAGCATGTCCCCATATAAGCACTAAATGATGCACGCAGACCTCAACAGAATCGGCAAAGTCATTTGATTCACAGACTTAATCACTCAGGCACCATAGCGGCTTATTTTCTGGGTACAAAAATGGCTGTTGGTTACAGAGGGGATTTTAGTTTTATAGGATACAATGAGGGTGGTTTAATCATTGGAAACTGAGTACCTGCTGATCAGATAGTCAGGGAACTAGTTGTGCAGATTAAAACTTTAACTAAAGAAGGCAATTGTAAAAAAGGCCCAGCATTCAGTATCCATCTCCTTATTTCAGGGCCCATCGTTTCTGAAAAAGGATTTCCTAGGAGAGATTTAATGTTTGGCTAATTTCTTTCCCTCCTCCTGAGCCACACTTTCCATTTTTTCCTGAGGGCTGTCTTGTAGGAATATTATTTTCCATAACACTTCACCTCATAGCAAAATAAAATATAACAATCCTCAGTACAGAAAATTTTAGAACAGTCTCAGGCAAGTTAGGATCTTGAGGGCAAAAATTCCAGAGAGGTACCAGAGAGATCTCAGCATTCATTGTCCTTTGCTGTCTCAAAGTTCTAATCTCCACATCTCAATATTAAATCCTCCATCTTCACTACCTCAGTTCTGGCTCAAGTGGTCTGATCTGGGGCTCCAGCTGTCATTTTGGAGGATATAAACAGAAAGCTTGTGCATCCTACTAATTCAACAATTACACAGAGTATGTCAGCTGTCAGAAACTGATAGTTCTTATCTAGATTACAAAGAATGCATGGGATAGACTCAAGACTGAAACAGTTCTAGGCATGGAATTACCACAGTGTGTTCCCATTAAAGCAATGCCTATTAAAGCTTGTAAATGTGGCCAACTTCAAGTCCCCAGAACTGTAGGGCCATCAGCAAAAAAATTCCATCCTGGAAAAGAAGCAAGCATGATACTCCATCTATAAAATCTCCTGGCCGATAGAGTCATATGAGCAAGGTCACTTAAGGTAATGGGGAAGCAACCCCAGCTATTAATCTCACAATATGGGAAACAGAGTCAAAGTAGATTATTCTTATATATTCAGATTTAATTTTTCCCTCTTATATTTTAGATTTACATAGAAACACTTATAATTTCTTTTTTAATATTACTCCCTTTTGGAATGAGAGCATGTATCCTGTCTGTCCTACACTTGTGTTATATAAGCTAATAGCTAGAAGAGGAATTTGCATTGGAATGAATCATATTTTGTATCTCAGTTGTATCTGATTCAGATGAAACTCTGGACATTAACTTTTGAGATGGTCCTGAAATAAGATTTGGAGCTACTGGGATAAAATTTGAGTTATTTTGCTTGTGAAAGGACATGAATGGGGTGGTGGGAGGTCAGTTGCCTAATTTTGGGGGGAATAAGTCCTCTGAATTTCATGTGTTGGAAACTTAATACACTAACAAAAAGCAATAAAGCCAGTTGACATTGGACTGAAGCTTCTGAAACTGTAGCCAAAATAGACTCATTCTCTTCTAAGTAGATTTTTTTCTTAGTCATTTTTTTTCATAGTGATGAAAATCTGATTAACACACCAAAGCAATAATGGTGAGAGTTAAAGACTTTAAAAAGTGATAAGATCATACGGACTGTGTTCAAATGAATGAATTAATATCATTTTTCATGGGGTGACTTAATTATCTCAGGAATATGTTCCTGATAAAAGGATAAGTTTAGCTCCCTCCTGCCTTTCACATGCTCTCTCTCTTCTTCCTTCTGACATGGGTGTTATAGCAGCAAGGGCCTTGCCATAAAGGAGCTCTTTGGCCTTAGTCTTCTCAGGCTCCAAAACAGTGAGAAATACATTTCTGTTCATTATAAATCATCCAGTCTATCTGGGATATTCTTTTATAGCAACACAAAGTAGACTAAGATGTGTTCCCTGGGCCACACCTTGAATGAACATGTCTGAATGGCTCATGCACATGTGATTTTCTAAAGAACAGAAGTGATAGGAACCAAAAGTTTGAGAATGAATTAGTATCACTATCATATTAACTTTGCGAAGTAAAACAGGAGAAAGTGGTGTGCCACCATGGGAAGTCAGGGTATTACACTGCGGTATCAACTAAGTAGTTATCTATGGAGAAGTTGAGTGGATGGAGATAAAAATAGGGTGGGCTGTAAAACAAAGGATTAAGTGGAACTTTAAATCCAAAATTACCATTGGGTCAAAAGGCTTTAAAAAGTTGTCACTTCTATTAAAATTACAGCTAGAATAGAAATAGAAACATGGGCAACATCACTAAACAGTTTATTTTTTGATTGTTATTAAACATATTTTCACTGTAATTTATAAATGCCATACAGATATTTTTCTTCATTCTTTCTGTCTTCTAAAATTATGCTCTGTTTCTGCTCTCAACATTTGTTCACTGTGGAAATTCAAGCATGCTCACTTTATACTCTTTTAATGAAGAAATTATTCTAGTTAAAACCTACACTTTAATTAAAACATTCAATTTTAGATCTTCATAGAAAATCTTATTCTTCTGTAAGTTGTGTGCCTAATTTGGATTCCTCTTGTTTATTTCTCTTTATGTTTCGTATTCCATGTAATTTATCTTCTAAATTTACTTGTATATTTTCTATATAAGATAGGACTTCTAAACTCTGAATGCACATTGTAATTTCCCAAGAAGATATGAAAATTAATCATCTATTTATACTCATTATTATAAGTACACATGTACATTCATAATAATGCTATCTCCTTATCCCAGATATTTGGTTTACTTCATAGCCTCAGTGCTGGTAGGTACTAAGATCTTCATTGGTGGTTTTAATGTGAAGACAGGGATGAGAACTATGTCAATCAAACATCTTTTAAGGGCTTACTAGTACCTCCTCCTCTATACAGTTTACATAAGCCAGATTCTTTTCTGGGGTTTGAACAGTATCATGCAATGTTTCAGTGAAGAAATGGTCATAGGTATTATAGAATTCAGTAATGATTCTTATGAATGGGAACCTAAATAAAAAGCCAATCAACAACATGCACAGCTTAATATTGCCCAGAATTTTCATAAAATCCATTTTTAAGAACTATGAAACAAACAACTTAATTACTTGGTCCAAACAACTTGAATGCTAAATCACAGACAGCTGCATATATATTGGCCTCATTGACTAATTTATGAATAAATACACAACATAATACACCACTTGTAAATAAAGCTAATCACATATGCTTATGCACATAATAGAAGCCTGGGTAAAGTTGGACTGGTTTTGAAGGTATGGATCTGTTGATATGGTCTTCGTGTGTAAACATTCACAGATGGGTACATTTTCTGTATTAAAAACACCTGCAAAGGATTTCTGGAAATATTTCAGAAAAACCTAGAATCATTTTCAAATTTATTTGAAACTACTGGGTGATCGATGACTTTCATGCAATTTTTCCTTTAAATATATGTGCATGAGAATATCAAGATTTGTTTATTCATGCCAGGCAAGGAACCAGCTGAGATGAATAATCTTTCTTCCCCTTTTTTCTCTTATGTGTGAATTTCTTCCTTGATGTATTTATTAGTAACTATATATAAAGAACTATGTAGGATTTATACAAATTATAAATTATTATGCACAAAATATATTTCATACCTACCCTGCTGATGAGTGATGTTATATAACAATAGATATATAACATAGATTGAAAAATTACATTTAATTTCTACCTTTACTGATTACTTCATTTTCAATCTTCTCTTACCCTAGACTGACATTTTTCTATGCTCAGCATTTACATTTCTAAGTTAATAAAAAGAAAAAATGGAACTGCATCATACTCATTTCCATTTAATATGTCCTCACTTTACCTAGAGCTAATCCCTCAGTTCAAGTGCCATTGTACACTGGCCTATTGTATATCCTTAAATTTGCTTTGTCTCATGTAACATTTTAAATGAAAATTAAATTTACCCTGACATAGGAAACGTCCAACCAGGTCTGAGCATCCAGAGTTCCTCTGTTCATTGCCAAGTGTAAAAGTAAAACAGAACAAGTAGCACATTAATGAGATATTATCTCGTCGAATGTTGTTTTAAATAATGTTATAAGTAAAGCCACATATGTATTGTTCTTGAATAAAGTCATATTTTCATTGATATCCATGTGCTTCTGATTTAACTTAATATGTTCACAAGTGGTCATTTATGTTAGCTTCTTTATCAGTTTGTGCCTGTGGTTGTTCTCTACACATTAAGTCTTTCTACTTTGTCATGGAGTAACTTATGGCAAACTAACACTTTATAGAAAACAGTAGCTCAGACCTAGGCACAGTTTGCTTGTCACACTAAAACATTATTATTTTAATAAAAAAGTTTTCTTAAATAATATTTTGTAAGCTTTTCTTGAAAAACCTTATAATTTCATTACCTAAGAACCATGGAATTTTGTTAAGATACTGAATTTTAGTTACACAATGTCTTTTCTCTCTGTATTTCAAATATTGTGGAAATGTATTAAATTACAAAGAAGTGAGTCTGTCATCTTTTCTCTACTGTGAAAAACTTAGTGAGACCCTATCTCAAAATAAAATATAAAAAAGGGCAGGGGATGTGGTTCAGTGGTTAAGCACCAATGGTTAAGTGCCCCTGGGTTTAAGACCTGGTACCAAAAAAAAAAAAAAAAAAAAGCAAAAGAAACCTTTTGAAAAACTTTAAAATTTAAAAAAAACTCATGCAGGGAGCAGAGCTGTTAGAGATAATCAACATAAAAGAAAAAAAAAAAAGATTTATTTGACTTCTGGTTTCTTGTTCACTAGCTCCATTGTTTTTGGCTCTGTGATGCAACAAAAATGTCATGGCGGTAAATAATTGACAGAGGAAATTGCTCACATATATACTTTCAAGATAAAATGGCCAGGGATAGACTTTCCCATTCTAAAATAGCAAACTAGATAATACTAAGGAGGAATTGAACTAAAACAAAAGCAAAATACAGAATGTCTGTCAAGAATTAAATCCTATACCACCATGTCTAGCATCTGGGCATTAGGTGACAAGGTGTAAGCTTTAATGGTGTAGGCATCCCTGATCCTATGCCCTTGCTGTCAGCACTCCAGCTCTCCATCTGCCCACTCTCCTAAGCTGTTTCTGTTACTTTTCTTTTTCTGTGGATTCCCTCAGCAGGCCTCCCACATTTATAGTATCTCTAATTTCCTGGGCTCTCCACTGCAGCTTAGGCTTCACATACATAGTTTTCATGCATAGACTTGTTAGGAGTTGCTTGCAAGAACTATGACACTGTCACTCACTGCCTGTCGCTTAGCCTTTAAAATGTTGGTGGAAGCTACCATACCCCATAAGTCTTACATTTTGCATGCCTATAAAATCAGCTTCATATCACAATACCAAGGTCTGCTACTAGCCTCAGCTATAACACAGGCCTACTTGAACGATAGTTGTCTCTGATTGCCTGAATGGAGAAAGAAATACTGGAGAAGCCAGCAATCCTTATGTAGCCCTATGATATCATGATGGCCCTAGACTCTCTTCTCAACAAAAGTATGAGTCTGGGATTGTGATTCCTTAGATGTCCTCAATGTATTTTTCCTATTGTCTTGGTTTAAAGTATTTGACGACTTTTTTAGAACACCAATCTTTTTAAAAAACACAATTTTGAAGGTTCTTTTCTGGCTAAACTGGATGGTTTTCAAATCTATATGCTTTTTATTCTGCTTCTGATTTTCACAATAAAATTGACCAAAAGCAATCAGTAATTTCCTTACCGCTGCCTGAATGCTGTGCTGCCCTAAAATTTTCTCTGCCAGAAAAGCTAGTCCATCACTTTTAAGCTCGGTCTCTCACAAAGTCTCAGGGAATAGACAGAATCTAAACAAATACTTTGCCAGAAAGTAATATGGACGGCCTCACCCTTACTGCTCCCACTTCTACCAGCATTCTGGTCTTCTGATCCCACACCAAATCACCCTGTGAGTTCTGTTCACCTGTGAGCTCAGCATTCTAGGCTTTCTCCAATGCACTTCTCCAATGTGTCCCACAGTCTTTCCACAAACTCTTTCAAAGACTTGGAACCAAAATTAGCAGGTATAGTCAACAATCTCACTTCTTGGTATCAATTTTCTGTTAATCTTCTTTATATGTCACTGTGAAAAAATACCCAATATGATCAACTTGAAAGGGTATAAGAGTTGTTTTGGCTTATAGTGTCTGTCCACAGTTAGTTGGTTTTATTATTGAGGGATATGAGGTGCAGCAGAATAACATGGAAGGCTTGTGTGGCAGAGGAAAGTACATATTTCATGACAGCTGGAAAGCTTAGAACCAGAGGGAGGGGGAGGCTAGAGCTCCATTATCCCCTTCAATTTCATGTCTCTAGTGTCCTAACTTCCTTTCATTAGACCCATCTCTTTCCAATAAAGTCAAAGGTTGGTGAACAAGTCTTTAGATATGGGCCTCTGGGGAATATTTAATTTGAAACCTTAACCATAAGACTGGTCAAAAATTACTTAAATTTCTATTTTTCATAAGCTGATCAACTAAAACGTATCAGTCGCAAAAAAAAAAAAAAAAAATGCTTTCTAAAGGAATATAAGATTGGTGGAGCCAGGAAAATCTACTCTGAAATAGTAGTGGCAATATTAATAATGACATTGTTTCAAATGGTTTATCTCATTTAACCATCAACAACTCTATGGATTTAATATGCTATTAAAATTTTAATTGTGTTGCTAGAGTTTGCTCAGCTTGCAAGCTGTAAGAATCAGGATTCAGTTTTGGAATCCTGACATTATATCCAATGCACCTTAACAGCAGGATATAGCTATTCTGAATAATGCCATTATTTACATAGGCATGCAAAAATGTTTTAAGACACATTTTTCAAATTCCTTAGGGTATATAAATACAAGTAAAATTGGAGTGCCTATAAAAAATGAAAAGGGATAGGAAAGTAATTTTTTAAACTTGACTTTTTTTTCTATAAAATTCAAGAAAGATTTCTTTTAATTTTCAGATTAATATTTGCATTAGAAGCAAAATTTGGTGTAAAACACAGAATATTTCTTTGTTGTATTTTTGTTTGCTACAAATATATTTAATGATTCTTAAATTTTTAAAAAATAAATTTGAAAGTCAAGAGCATTATTGCCAGCATAGTTCTCTGCCTAGCATTTATTACAGATGCCTGCATTTCGGGTTAAAAAGATAACAAAGAAAGTAACTTGGTAGTTACCACTGAAAACATCTTGAAAGTTACAACTACAAACTTAAAATACTAAGATTTTATTTGTGAATATTTTACCTTTCAGTACTAAAAATAAGTATCCCAAAAGATTGAATATAATTAGTAAAATATCAAAATTAGCATTTTCACGGTGACATTTAACATAAATTTTAAAATAAAAGTGTAACATAGTTTTAAATACCGAGTAATGCTGACATATTTTTTCTTTCTTATGGGATTATGGGTTTACATTTAGAATTGTAAAACTTCCTGCCATCATATATAAAGGTTTTGTGAAAAAATAAGGGAGACTTTAGAATTTTTTTTACTTGTTTTGGGCTATATTTTTTCAGGTATACAATACATCTGAGGTAATACTATAGAAGGAATAAACAAATTGACAATATAATAATTTGCTTTATGCTAATTAAAATTCTACCAAATTTCTCTATAAATTAAATTTTCCCATTTTCTAGAATCTAAACCTTACATTGGAGAATCTAAAATTTGAGTTTTGATGTATTTTTGATAAAATATTTTAAGCAGTAGCTCAGCTTTATTTTCCAAAAATCTGAAATGTTTTTCATGTACATATTTTTATCATCATTCCATAATTTGATTACCTGAGTTACTGTCAAAAAGAAGTGTTTGTATATGTGTGCATGTGTTTGTGTGTGTACATTGATGTTTCAAAAATTAATTTTCTTAATGAAATCACCTCATGGTACTAGTTTTCTTTTTAAAATTGCATTACTTTTGGTTCATAATCTTTTTTAAGAACAATATTTTAGTAGCAAAATAGATAAAAATACTTGTATTTTTATAAGATTATCTCTGTTAAGAATTCATTGAGTTTACCTAAACACTTTTATGTTAGATTCAAAGGCTCATTAATAATACATCTTTTAAAAATATGTTCTTTTTAGATATACATGAAGAAGGAATGTATTTTGACATGTTATAGGTACATGGAGTGTAACTTAGGGTCCCATTTGTGTAGGTGTTCATGATGTGGAGTTTCACTGATCGTGTATTCATATATTATGAATATGGGAAGTTATATTCAATTTATTCTACTAACTTTTCTATTCCATACCCCTCGCTTCCCTTCCTTATCCTTTGTAATAAAACATCTTATATGTGCAGAGAATAAGGTTTGGCAAGCATTTCTTTATGAAATAATATCTGGTAGTAAGGTTGTGACAGAAATATAACAGATATTACTCCTTCATAAGAGGAACAAACATTAACCAAAAACAACTTTTTTATTATTAAATATAACCTAGTTCATTTCAGAAAAGTGTTACAATATTGATCAGAGTTCTAGGGGTTTTAATGAGTTAATTCAGGTGGATGTGGAGAGGGGTTTAATTATAGGAGCAGGCTTCTTTTCCTTTCTAAAAACTCTTCCAGTTATTCTCTTTTGGCTGATGAAGAAACATGAGCCAAAGCTTATTTTCCTGTATAAAAAATTTTTGAAAAACTGATTTTTGACAGAAGAAAATGTGTGACTCTCCTTCACGTGAATTTTCCTTTAGAGGAAGTCTCCCAGCCTTTGGTCCTTTGCTTTTAGCAACTTCTCCCA
Organism: Urocitellus parryii; assembly: GCF_045843805.1. Classification (NCBI taxonomy): domain Eukaryota; kingdom Metazoa; phylum Chordata; class Mammalia; order Rodentia; family Sciuridae; genus Urocitellus; species Urocitellus parryii. Next base: position 61,392,736 of record NC_135540.1, read on the forward strand.
TGTAAAAGGGGTTAAACAAGTGTTCCAGTAATATTGTTCTTTTGGTAACTTTGCCCTTCACCTCCAGTTTCCTCAAAAGATCATATTTCTTCATTACACAGTTTCTCAGTACTGCCCCTCTCCTAAACCAAAAGTGATTTCTAAAATAAAAATCAATAAATAAATAAAAAGAGAAAATTAAAAGGATAACATTGCAAAGAAAACGTAATTAGGTAACTAAATTCTAATGGTTTTATCGTCACATAAATTTCAGTAATGACATTGCACATTTCCATCATATGATTAAATATTTCAGTTATAGGAATTTAAAGAAAACAAATACAGTAGTAGTATCTTCCTAAACAAAGAAAATAAGGGTCTTTTATTGTGAAACTCATGCATATTCTTAAAGGAAAGACTTGTCATTGCATGTAGAAATGGCATATTCCTGAGGAAGCTCATTTCAAGAGCATGCCTTGAAAGTTAAAAAATGGGAAAGGGAAATGCTTTCTGGTCCATTCAGCATTATAATGAGATTATATAATGAAGAAATTATTCTAAGTGACCTACAAGAGTGAGTCAGTATAACTCAGCAATTTTGGCTGGTTCCTTGTGGTTTTCTCTGGAATGTCTTACTGAAACCAAAGAATAACCTGGAGAAACATAAAGTCATGTAAAGTGGGAGCAACCTCTTTTCCTGAAAGCACAGGTGATTGTCCCTGAAGTTCCTGCCTAACAGCTAACAGTAATGTTTTATTACCAGGTATTTTAGCTCTAAAATCTGAAGGGATTTTATGCAAATGCTAATATAAATAACACTTTTAAGTAGAGTATTGTGAGAACTATGTATTATGATTGATGATACAGATAACAAAATGACTAGAACTAAGTAAATATGGCAAATCATGCTTTTTAAATTATTCGTTGTTTTAATGCTTTTTGACTAATTTTGAATATACATGATTTTTTCTCAAGGTGTCCCTAGATTATAAACTCTCTATAAATTTTATATTAAGAGTAATAAAATTCATCCTTTCAATTACACATTTGGACGGCAAGATTTTTGTTTTTCAGTAGAAAACCTTATTGATTTGGGATCCGACCACCTGTTTTAGCAAAAAGTTCCATTTCCCCTTTGAAAAGACAATATGTCAGTCTTTGTTTAGCATCTCTTTTTAGTTCTCTTCTCTCCCAATGCTTATTATCTATTCTTTATCTTCAATATGCAACCAGATTCTCTCAAATGGGTTCCTTTCATTTTTAAAAGCATGTTTTCAAATCTCTTTATTCCGGAAATCAGTTATAGCAGTAGCAGCAGCAGCAACAAAATTCTCTGAATCTTCTTTCTTTCTCCCAATATCAATCTGTAATCTTTCCTTCATAACCAATATTCTCAAAACTTTGTGCCTGTTCGCACTATTTTTGTTTTGTAATAAACATATCTTACAATTGACAGCAGTTGGTTTCTGTCTCAATCTCTGACCAAAAAAAACTCTCAACATCGAATTAAGCCATAGACTGACTGTGTCACTAAATTCAGCTCTTGTTTTAACCCAGATTAGATCCTTCCACCTCAATTCTCCTCTCTGTTTGCTAGGTCTCCTCTTGCACAATATTATCATTATTTTTCTTTCTACCTCACTAATGCCATACTATCCTAAATTGAGTACCTCCATATTTGACTTAGACTTCTTTTTTTTTCCAAAAAAAAAGGCAACCTAATCCTTTTTTTAACCTTTATTTTACTTATTTATTTTTATGTGATGCTGAGCATAGACTCTCAACACCTCACATGCACTAGGCAAGCACTCTATCACTGAGCCCCAGCCCCAACCCCAGCCCCTAGACTTCTCTTTTGATTTATACTCTCTTCCTGTATGCTCTTACCCAAATCTCAAGCTTCAAAGTCCATTTACTAAAATAAAACTTACATATGTATATCAACACTGCAGCTTTCTCCTCCGAATTCCTGATGGAATATGTTCCTTCAGATTTCTGAATAGTTTTAAAACAGTTCACATTTAAAACTCCAAAGAATTAAAAAGCTACTCGTAGGTAAACTGGCACTACCCAGGATACCGTTTACTCAGTTTCCCCCAAACCAGGTGATGAAATTGGAAGGAAAACACAAAAAATACAAATAGCAGGACTCAATGGTTCAGCCAAACTCCTGATGGGAGGAGACTGACCTCCAGCAGACTCTGAAAATTTATTATATAGGGTTTTTATACCAAAGGGATTCATTGTGAGAAAGTTACTTTAAAAAGTAACTTTAACTTTAACCAAGGTAAAAAGTTTGAACCGCTCAATTACAGTCATCAGCTTGCGTCCACAATTTTTCACCTTCAGGTGGCTGGAGCCTGAACCTTAGGTCATGAACTGATAAACTCCATGACAACCACAGAATTTCCCTTTAAACAGGGCATCACCAGACAACTGGACAGACCTCTTCTGGACTCCTTTGCAACGAGAAATTAACAAGGGAGCTTCGAATGCAATAAACACCTTGAACTAAGTAGCATTGATAGAATACATCCTTAATTAGTTGTACAGGAAAGAGTATTTGGAATGAGTTTTTGAATTATTCTTTTCCAATTATTCTTTTCCCACCAAAATCCAGTCCTGTATCAAACCTATTGATATATCCTGTTATTGAATCTTTCCATTTCACTTGATAGTGTTCTTTATCCCCCTCACACTGTATTCTTGCTTCCCCTGCCCCCTCCACCCCCTACCCTTTTTCCCTCCCTCATAAATTTTATATACAATATACACAAAGTAGTCCAAGTTACCGTGATCAGTCTTCTGGAATATTACCTATACTCCTGAACATGTTTTTTCCTCTTCCAATCTAGTCTCTGTTTCTTCATCCAGAATTTTAAACAACAAGTGTTATCATTTTACCAAGCCATTTATTAAACAATTGAAATGGCTCTACAATATTTTTAGATATAAACATATTAAAATACATTCACATATTAACATGCCCCATAAAGTATGGTGTGATCTGACCTTTAATTATTTCCCCTGAGTCTTTTTACAATTGACAACAGGATCAACATTATGGTAAAAAAGAAAAAGGAAAAAAAAAAACTTGTTGAATGAAGCATATAATACATTCACAAAATGAGTAAATCATAAGTTTACATCTAGATGAATGCTCATGAAGTAATCACACTTAACACAACCAGAATATTCTTGAAAAACAAAACCTTGAGTGCAAAAAAAAAAAAAAAAAAAAAAAAAAACCTTGAGTGCATCCCAAAACCTTATACTTTCACAGTTAACATCTGCCTCTTTCCTCAAAAATAATTATTCTAGGTTTCACTTGACAGACTGTCTTTCTCTATGTTTAAAATACGTGTAAATAGTATTATATGTCTTATTTTTTCTCTGGTATATTTCACTCAAAATGAGATTTATGTCTGCTTCATAAAACAAGAGTTTGGTTATTTTGCCAGATTGTTGATGGGTATTTGGATTACTTAAATATTTTTAATTATTTAATTATGTAACTAGCATTTTTTAGGAACAATTTATATACATGCCCATAGGTTAGTGCAACAAATAAAAATAATGAGTAAGATATTTGGCATATAGAATATTTATATACTCATTTTCATACATGCTGACAAGTTTTTCAAAGAGGTTATACTAATTTTTTGCTGTTGTTGTTGTTACTGGGGATCAAACTTAAGGGCACTTTACCACTGTTTTGTTTTGTTTATTGTTCTGAGACAGGGTCTCACTAAGTTGCTTTGATTTTTGCTAAATTGCTGAGGCTGGCATTGAAATGTGATTTTTCTGTCTCAGGTTCCTGGGATTATAGGCATGTGCTACCTTGTCCCGTGTGGTTTTACTAATTTGCCTACCTATTAGAAGGTAAAAGCTTCAGTTATTCCGCAGTCTTTCCAACATTTACTGATTTTAGTCTTCCTAATGGATGTGTAGAAATATCTTAGTGTACTTTTAGTTCACATTATTTCAATTAGCATTTATAATGGGCAATTGTTCATATGCTTATTGACAATTATAATTTTTTTTTAATACATGTCCTTTGTTGGGGTTAAGAAAATACCTCTTTGTTTCTAGTTTATTAAGATTTGTGCATGTGATTGGTATGGCATTTACAAACTGCTTTTCCTTATCTATCAAGATAGACAAATGTTGGATTTTTTTTGTTATTTTGTAATTGTGGTGAGTTAAGTTTATTGACTTTCATATACTAAACCAACTGGGAATCACTAGTTATATCTCCAGATTCCCTTTGCTAATATTCTTCTTAGACTTTTTCCAACCATGTTTATGAGAGAAATTGACATATAGCTTTTATTTTTAAAATACTTTTAGCAAGTTGTAGAATTGAAGTTATTCTTGAGTCACCCTATCCCGTGTGCTATTTTACATAATTAAAAAAAATACTTACATGATTATTTGCATACATTATATTATTTTATCACTTCATTTACAAATTATCTTTTGAAATTTCTGTGATATTGACTGGTAGTCTTCCTGGTAGTATTTTGGTCCTAGCAAAGAAGAACTAAAAGTAAAAATACCTATTCATATGTAACATGAGTAAAATATAAACTCTTTGATCTTATTCCACTGTGGTATTAGACATTTTTGGTTCTTCTCAATAATCTGCAATACACTCATCCTAGTCAATGGCAAAACACTTGGAAAAAGTACTGTTGGTGATAATTTAAATATTTGGAAGGTATACCAAATACTTACTGAGCTAAAACTCTAGGAAAAGTTTAAAATACTTTTATAAGTGCATTGGTTGCAAATGATTTCATTTATAGACATATTAGATAAAATTTTGCTGGGATCCAGAGGATTTGGTAAGTTCAGAAGCCAAAATTATATGAAATAGAATGCATATATTCTGTGCCAGCCTAGTTGAAAAGGTAACTGATTATAACTACAAAATGTAAGCGTAAGAGGAAAGTTTGAAGTGACACAAATCCCCTCAAGGGTCAGCCCTGGATAAAGATAAAATAATAGCATTGCTTATCCCATGCCCAGTGCCCTCAATGCCTCTGTTACTGGATAGAAGGAGAACAGGTAGATAAGTGAGCCAACACCCATGAATTTGAAAGATTAATCAAAGAGAGTCCTCTGGTTGTGGGTTCGGATGCATAGATGAAACATATGAAACAAGCATATGAAAAATATTATTGCAATTTGGGCAAAATTGTAATGTCAAAGAAAGTATTTGCTAAAACTGTCCAAACTTTAACACCATACTGAAGTCAGACATGCATATATGCATATGCAGACACCTACTTTTAAACAAAAGAAAAAAAATTGATCGTAATTTAAAATGCATAGCTGCTGCTTATGAACTACATTTCCCAGAATCCTTTTCATTTATGTGTGTTGGATAGAATATGGTTGGAAGTGATGCAGTTATGGAAATCACGCTCAGCAAGAAACCAAGCATCACTGGGAATGTTGGAGACCTCAGGTTTATTTATGATGTTGGACTCAGATATGCTAGTGCTCTGAAGTTCTGGGCTTGGAGTGGAGGTTAAATGGGTATTTTATAGGAAATTTGACATCATTTCTTAACCAGAATGGCATTGGTGAGTTTGAATTCTTGGCCTACTTGACCACAGACAATTCACAGGGAATTTACAATAAGTAGTTCACGGGTGTAGAACAAAGACAGTAAAATATCTGTGAGTGTTATTGACTCTCAACCTTCACCATTTGTAGCAGTAAATCAATATAACTTGAGTTTACCTCCCTAAGAGCTATAGTTCTAAGAACTCAGCCTACAAAGTTATGGTTTAGACAGCAGTTAATTGATATAGCAATTAAGTGATGTAGCTACATTTCTAGAGTTCAGAAAGTTCCAAAGTATAGGGAAAGTAACCCTTTCCCCAGGCATTGTTTCTTCATCATAATGTTCTTATAATTTCATTTTATAATCAAGTCTGGTATCTCCATCACAATGCAACACAGGCCTGGCCATAAAAACTTAAAAATCTACCATGTGATTCACCAAATCAGATTCAGAGACTTCTGCAACAGATTCTAGTGACTGTCTGCCATATGTGAAGATTAGGGCTTTTAGAATTACCACCTGGATCCATCACCAAATGCTTGCATTGAACATGTTTATAATTAAAATGTAAATTGAGAATGTTTTAAGTCTTTCAGATATCCCTTTATTCTTGCCTTATTTTAGCGTCTAATTATACTTCAGTAGCTTTCTAAGGAACAATGCATTTGTGAAAATATCTACGTATTTTTTTTAAAGAGAGAGAAAGAGAATTTTTAATATTTATTTTTTAGTTTTTGGTGGAGACAACATCTTTATTTTATTTTTATGTGGTGCTGAGGATCCAACCCAACACCCCGCGCATGCTAGGTGAACGCGCTACCACTTAAGCCACATCCCCAGCCAAGATCTATGTATTTTTAACAAGACTCCCCCCATGCCCCGGAGAATTTCCAAAGTTATATAGCCACCATACTAATGGAAAAGGATTTATTACTTCAGACCTTAGTGAATGATTATTGATTCAGAGATACCCTCGTACCTTCTGAAGCTTCAGTAACTGATGTTCTTTTCTAAGGGAAAAATTATTCAAATTTACTACATCATTTACACATATTATTTTAATATTTATTTATATTTATGATTTTTCTGGGTACAACTTTTATCAATAACAATGTACCTCCTTTTACTCTAATATCAAGAAAGCAGAGGCTTTTGTTTTCTAGAATTTACCTTTGTCCACCAAATCTAGCAGACGGTTTAAGACGTGGGGAAAAAAAGCAATTATTAATTATTATAATTTCTCTTAAATTACAGATTGATTTTTAATTCACCTTTTTCACATTATTGATCTCACGTATAGTTTATTTAAGTTTAAGTACAGTAACAAATGTTTTAGATATGGATGTTTGTCCTTCACATGTATGAAAGCACAAACAAAATATTTTAAATATTTTGAATTATATCAGGTAATAATGATTATGATACCAAAATCAACACAGTTCAGAAAACATGTATTTGTCAAATATATAAGTAATTTATTAGCATTTGAAGAGCAAAACATACAAAATAATAAGACTTTCCCTTAGACCTCAATTTAATTAGAGAAATAGAAACATATGCAGAATAATTGTTATCCAAAGCAAGCATATAAGGCAGTTCTGGAGTAATACAAAATAGCATAGTCATTCAAAATACTAAGCTAGATCCTTAAACATCTTACTTAAATACTTTTTTTTTTTTTTTAGTAAAAGAGGATATTATTAACAATCACATTGGTATAAGAGGCATAATCTAGGACTGACCAAAGAACACTGGCCACTCTACATTGATTAGTTATTGTGGTGTATTTCCTGTTCTTCCCTCTGGGAATACAAAATGGGGTAGTTTCTGTGGTTATTACAATATTTGATTGAGACTTTGAAAAAATAGTAAAAATATTTCAGGTAAAAGTTATTACAAGCATAAGAAAAATAATTTTTGATAAACATTTTTAAAGCAATTAAAGTATTTATTTAATACATAAAGATTCAATCCCAGTAATGGTCTGTTTGGCACTTCAATAGGTCATATGAGGAAACAATGCAGAGTGTGATGATTTGAATGACAACCAAGGGAATGGATACATCATTTTATTGGCAATATTAATCTATCTAAAATTTGATTAGGAGAAACTGTGTCTTTTGGACAGCAAGAAATTTATAAAATTTTATGATACAATTTTATGAGATACTTATATTACAAGGGTAAATCTTAATTTCAAAGTAGTGATATTTTCATTAGATGCTACTGATCTTGTGGGATTTGTTACTGCATTTTTCTCTTGAAAAATATGTTCCATCAGTACATACCACAGATGCTGCTGTTGACAAGCGACAGTTATGGATAAGGCAGATTAAGGAACTCTTGTGTTTATAACCTCCCATATGCCTCATATAACACTATATGAACTAGATAAAATTTATGTCAAAGTCATTTCTCAAAATGACTAAGACAGTTTGGTTCACATTTCTATATTCAGTAACAGAATACCTAACTTACATGAAAATTGCATTTAAATAATGATACAATTAGATAATATTCTTGAACTAATGCATGAAACGACTGAAAATAGAAATTTCTGTTCAAAAGTTCAATAATTTTTAAATGTTTTCATATATTCCTTAAATCTGCTTTGCAAGTGTGCAAAGTAGAACATTTAATTGAATGTACATGAAAAGTAAAAATAAACCATTTCCTAGATAAATCCACGCTTCATTTTTTTGTTAGATAACTAGAAGGCTTCAGGTTAGAAGTGTGTAAGAATGCCTGCGAGCAAACGCCTCCTGCTAGACCAAAGCAAAGACATGTAGAATTCCTGGATAACTTCCAAATGTGGAGCTCTTGAGGGCAAATGGCAGAGCAGATACATAGATATGATCAGGGAAATGGGGAAAGGGTGAATGTGGCTCACCCAACCTTGAGTAACAAAAGATCACTCCACCTCAGGGGATGAAAAAACCCTGCCTATAAACCCCCTGTATCAAGGTAAGATACTACCCTGTAGAAACTAAATGAAATGGGTGTAACCAGTCAAAGGGACTGTCCAACTTTGAAGCATGCACAGAACACTAAGGCACCAAATAATGGCAGGAAACTGGTAACTTGCTAACTACCCAGAATGAATAACTCATGGAGGCAGAGGATCCAAAGCAGGTGGTGAAAACCAACAGCACAGGACAAGAGGCTGTTTCCTTTGGGAGGGCCTGATCTTTGTTCTCCTGGGAGGTACTGTTATTTCACTAAACAAACCCATTATGCTTTTTCTGTCTATGTCTCCTGATTTAAATATTTCCTTCAAGAAGACAAAAAGCAAGGATCTCCTGCTTCGTAACATTTTCTTGAAATCTTCCAAGTCTAAAAGGAATGTATGTCATAATCTAAAGGAAGTTACTTGATGTAATAAGACAGTTTAAATTCATTACAAATATTTGTGAATTCTAGAATTAACTACAACTAGGAATGATTTTTTTCATGTAAGCTTCAGAAAGCATGGCATAGGGTCTCTTTACAACACATCTTCTCTAATTAAGACTTGTCTTTCTTCCTAAATTTTCCCAGGGTGTTACATATAATGGCAATTGAATTTGTTTTCAATGATATATCTTTTCTCACAGGGAATATTTTTGTTAATATAATAAAGTTCTTTTTACTACAAAAAGTGTGCAGAAAACACTGAAAGGGTGACTATCCCTAATTTCAGTTTCTGTAATTACATGTAGCTTTTTCTCCTCAACTTCATTAGTACTATGCCAAAAAGACTTTTAAAGAAAAAAACAGTCATTACAACTTGGAGTTACTTTCTTTCCATACTTTCCACAATGCACATGTCCACTTTCTGCTCCCACATTTGTGTGATACCCCTGAAAAATCCCAGGAACTTTCCTGCCTTATTGGGAGCTATTCATATTCAAGACCATGCTACCAGAGACAGTGATGGAGTTCATTCATAGTCTCCTTAACTGTGATACTATTATTCTATTCTTGTTTCCTAAGCATTTGCTTCAATTTCATGTTCTTTTAGGTTTTCCTAATTATAATTTCCTTAATATTTTTTTTCAAATTCTTATAAGTCTGACTACATAGACTGTTAAATACGTAAGTAAAATTGCTTTTGTTTCCCTGTTTTATATTTCTTTCATCTTGGCAACATTTTCTTTATATTATTCTGCTGCTAAGTTTCATAAATGTACCTTACTTAATTATACCTCTGTAATTTTCACATACATGTCCTCTGAGCATTTTACCTACTGCTACAAGTTTCCCAATAGATGACTCTTGATTAAGAGTTCAATGTTTATTTCTGGTAAACCATTTTGATATATCTTTAATGTATAAACATTGTTACTTGCCTCCAGTAGGTGATATATATTTAAAATAAAGCACAATTTTCTGATCTGAAATGAAAAAATATATAAAAACTGCATTAATATAGTATCCAGTTGGATATTTAGGTCTTTGGAGTCAAAAAGGATCTGAAAATTTAAAAGTCTATTATCCAAGGAAAATCCTTCCTGGTGAGATTATTGGCAATTTTGGTCCTGTGAACATTTTCCAAGTTTCTGCAAAGACTGAAAATTACTCTTGCTATAAATAAATGCAATCTACTAAGAGGAAGAAACCAGAGGAGATTTGACTGTATCTTGAGCTAGGAGCATTGATTGAAAAATAGAGATCAGTTGCTTTTTGGATTGGTTATTTCGAGTTCTGAACCATCACAAGAATCTGGATAGCACCCTGAAGTGGCAAATCATAATCTAACATATAATAAAAGAACACTGGGCCAAACACTAAAAGAAAATGTGATGGTACTTACTATCTATACAAATGAAACTAAAATTGGAAGTAAGTATTACTAAAGCTGATAACTAACTCAAATTCACTTCAGCTAACGTACCCAGACTATCCTGCAAAGGAAAAAAAAAAAAGTCTTCATGTTCTGTCAGTAAAAATAAAAATAATTAAGTCTTTATATTTTTACTATTTACTAAATTATAATTAAAGTAAAAAATATCACATGACAGGCAAAGAGATCAATGTAAATAATAACATGAAAAAGAAAATAAGAATGGATTTGTTGGTGAACTAGGTTTAGAGGTTATCAAATAATTGCTTTCATACAATATTATAGAAGAATAAAGCAACTAGAAGTTGGAAACATTTAATTTATTAAAATGTAAATAATTTCAATAAAGCAGTGGATTGTTTTTAACAATAAAATTGGTGCCCTAAGCCTGTAATATATATTACCCCAAATTACTAACAACATGTATGTTTATAATAGCAGATTTTAGTGACCTCAATACAGGTTAATATTAAGTATTCAAATGATACACATCAATAAAAAAAAATGGAACTTAAGTGATGTATGAGAACAATTAAATGGTCCAAAATATGTGCAATTTGTATCTCAAAAGAAATTGATAAAAAGAATGGAACAGACAATATGTCTCACACACATATGCATATTCACACACATACACATATGCTAATGAAAGAAAGATTAATTAACAAAAATGCTCCAAAATTGATGAGTATCATCACCGAAAACTTCAAGAAGCTTGATTAAAATCAGTGTTTTAAATACAAAGTCAATCACACAGTCACATCATAAAGTGATAAAAATCAAATACAAAAGAAATTCTTAAAAGAAGCCATAGTCAAAAGATGCAGTATTTTTATAAAAGAAAGAGAAAGACTGATGATTAGAAAAACATCTGTTATTTAAACACCTCACATTACAATAGAGAGTGAGAGAGAAATGTATATAAAGGCTGATGGCTTCTCTTAGCAGAAAATTGGGAGACTGTTGAAATTGGAATGATGTCTTTAAAGTACCGAAAATTACAATCACACCAATAACAACAGCTGTACAATTTACCCACCTAGAATTCTGTACCTAGAAAAATAGCTCTTAAAATAAAAGTGAAGACATTAATTGACATAAAGAGAGTGCTTAAAATGGTTTTGCCAATAGACTTACAGTATAAGAAAGGGCGCAGAAAGGTCTTCAGGATTAATTAATTCCAGATGAAAGAACAGAAAATTGCAAAACAGTATGAAATGTGGTAAACTAGGTAACTATATAGTTACATATATAATTATAGTGACATTTTATTGCAGGAATAATAAGGATATCCAGTGGGGTTTATAAAATATATAGACATCAAATTTAGAGAGAGAGAGAGAGAGAGAGAGAGAGATAAAATGGGAAAAATATGGAGCTAACCTGGGGCTTGAGTAGTAGTTCAGTGGTACAGCACTTGCCGAGCACATGTGAGGCACTGGGTTTGATCATAAGCACCATATAAACATAAATTAATAAAATAAAGGTATTGCATCCATTTACAGCTACAGAACATATTTTTTAAAAAAGTGGAAGTAACCTATGTTAACTTAGATGAGCAAATTAAGTTAGTCTTTTCACTGTGGCTGCTCTTAATATTTTCTTTTATATTCAATTTCAGCATTTGAACTCTGATGTGAGTGTATGTGATTCCTTTTGTGTTTGTTACGCTTAATATTTATCAAACTTCTTGAATCTGGTGGTCATACTAATCATGAACTTTGAGGCCAGACACGGGTGGCGCACACCTGGAATCCCAGTGGCTTGGGAGGCTGAGGGTGGAGGATTGCTAGTCCAAAGCCAGCCTTAGCAATGACAAGGCATTGAGCAACTCAGTGATACCCTGTCTCTACATAAAATGAAAAACAAAACAAAACAAAACAAAAAAACATGGGAGTGGGAATGTGGTTCCATGGTGGAGTGCCCCTGAGTTCAATCCCCAGTACCAAAAAAAAAAAAAAAAATCAACTTTGAAACATTCTTTTTTATTCTATAAGAAAAAGATGCAATAAAAAATAATGTATATGAAATGTACATAATGAAATCTAATGTAAAATGAATATAATGATTTTAAAAAGTTAAGAAATGAGGAACACCTCAACAGAAGAAAGAAAATATTTGAGAATGGTAGACTTAACTTTTTTGTGTGTGTGATGTATAGATGTGGGGACAAGAGCATGGAGAACTGCATACATGGCATATGTAAAGGGTGTCTGAGTGACAGGCCCCTCCCCTCATGCCAGGTGTGTGAGTGGCAGGCGCTTACCCAATAGGCACAGCCCTGAGCATGAGGCCATGTGTTGCAGTTCCTGTACTTTCTCCATGATTCACTCCTCAATTGTTTGCTGCAAGAACAGTTAGCAGAAATTGCATTGGTGGCTGCATATAATCTGCTTAGCTACTGCCTGAGTATATATATATACATCGTAACTGAGCAATAAAATCAGACCTGCTTCCTGCTTGATCTCCAGCAGTTTTGATTAGCAATTCCGCAGCCACACTCTTCTCTACCCTGTTCCTCAGACCTCCTCGCTGAACGAGAGAGAGCCCATCATATAGACATTGTGACTGGGTTTGATAATTCAATGTAAAGCTAAATTTTTTATACTAGATTTTAAAAAATAAAAGTACATACAAATTCTGTTTATAGCAAACATACTTTAAATATAAAGACAAAAATGTTTTGAAAATAAAAAGTTAAATCCTAAAATGCAACCAGATAGTTTGAAATGGCTATAGCAACATTCTAAAAAAGTGGATTTAAATGAAAAAAAGTATTAGAGAAAGACAGGGATATTTCATAAATAAGAAAATGGCTGATTTTTGGTGGGGGGGAGGATATAGGGACTTGAACCCAGGGGCACTTTATCACTTAGCTACAACTCCAGCCAGTTTTACTTTTTGTTTAGAGTCAGGGTCTCAGCAAGTTGCTTAGGGTGTCACTAAATTGCTGAAGCTGGTGTCAAACTTGCAATCCTCTTGACTCAGCCTCCAGAGTCACTGGGATTATAGACATGTGCTCTGTTAAAAAGGCCAAATTAGAAGATTTTCATGTTTTCTATTATAGCTCACATAAGATAAAATTAGTAAAAAAACAATATCAGCATAAATCAAAAACTATCAAAATACATTAAATATATTTGCATGAATGACAGATATGATTGATACAAATTAATTCTAGAAATGATACATTTATCTGAAGAGATACTACAGATGGACACATGGGGATTTAGAACTGGTCTCAATGCTCAAAGTATTCATCTAGATTACATTTTAGCTGATTTTTTCATTTAATTATTTATAGAAAGTTTATTATTTTATTCATTTTACATGCATAAATTCCTTTGCCAAGAATGCTAACAAGATTTTTTTGTTTAATTTATGTATATAGTTAAAACTTGACAATAGTAAATTTAAAAATGCAGAAGGCAATTCAAATGTTTTACAAATCTCTGTAAATTTTTATAATCGACTTAGGACAGAAGGAATATCTTTTAACTAAATTGACTAGAAAGGAATATTAACACTATGGTAAGAAAATGTTGGAGCATTTGAAAACACAAGGAAAGAAAATAAATGTTCCATAAAAACAATAGGCAGTTATATTGAAATGAACTTTTAAACATTTGTAAATTGAAAGAGAAATGAGCTTAGAGGGAATGGTCTCTAACAAAGAAAATTATCTTAGTCTTAAGATGTAGGACAAGAAAATGAGAGACACATTATACTACTATTCATACAAGAAGCTGTGCAAGTGAAATTGGAGACCATGACAAGCTGACACATTTCTCTTGGCCCCCACAGAAAATACTAAATGTTCTTAAGTCCTAAGAAAATAGGAATGTAGGAGTTTATAGCAGACTTCTATTTGAACATCTTCAGTTGATGTATTGAGTATACTTAATTGAACACACAAACTTATGTGTATATTTCCTCTCATAAATATTGCAAATTCATCATGTATGAATATGTGCATATGTGTTTCCATGAAATATTATGTAAATATTATTATCAATATATCATTTGACAGTTTTGTTTTTCTAAATATTATACACACATAAATTTGTTAGCTGAAATATTTAGAAAGTTTTCTTATTTCAAATTATTTTGTATGTATACATCCATGTTTTATAATTACATGATGTTTATAAGTGTGGTTACATAAATTTGAGTATTATTCTCTTGGGTTGTAAAAATATTTTAGCAATAAAATACCAGAGTAGACTGAACTTTGTATCTGTCTGAAAAATCAAATATAATTACTTAGTAGAGTATTCCTTTATTTGAGAGCAGGTTTGCATAATAGTGACACCTATAGTATGCTTCAGAATGGAAAATGAGTTTGAAGGGATTACAGTGATTTTAATGAATATTTCTCTGTCCCAGTGAATTACTCTTCTTTATTTTAAATGTTTATTTTAGTCTCAGTAACTGAGATTGATGATCTACTATCAGCCATCTGTTCCCACTTGCTATTAACACAGCATTCTAAATTACTTCAAACATTTTTCAAAACATTTTACAATATTCATGTTTCAGCTTACATTTTAGTTCACATACTATAGAAAATCATGTCAAGATCATGCACGCCTTAATGAAACATCACTGGAAATATATTAGCAATCAAATTTATTCTGCAAATAGTATTACTCATAAAATATTTACAAAATACATAAATGGATTCTATCAACAATCAACAATGAGTTCTTTAGAGAATTTGAGGGAGATATGATGTGATCTTCAGTAAGTATAACACATATGTGAAATATCTAAATCAAATACATGCACACACACATATATATGTATATACCCACACATACTTAAATACATATACTTGTATATAAACTGTGTGTATGTATACCACAAAATTTTGGCAATCTTAAATACACAAACACACACACACACACACACACACACACACATGGAGTCATGTGCCACATAACAACTTTTAAGTCAACTATGGTCTGCAAATAGAGTGGTGGTCTGAGAAGATTATATTGCCCAGAGACATTATAGCCATATTAGTTTGTATAAAAACACTATACAATGTTTACACAATGGCAAGATCTCCTAACATTACATTTCTCAGAATGTATCCCTCTTGTTAAACAACATATAGCTGTACTTATTTCCATCTGCCACAACAAATTACCACAGGTCAATGGCTTAAAATAGCACACATTTATTGTCTTATAGTTCCAGGGGTCAGAATTTTAACATCAGTTTACTTGGCTAAAAGCAACAATCAAGAGGAATATATTTCTTTCTTTTAAGAGCGTCTTGGAGAGAATCCTTGGCTTTTGCTTTCTAGAGGTCACATGCATTCCTTGAATTTTGTCACTTACTTATTTATAATGTATTCAAAACCAGCAATGGTGGACAGTCATACTATCACTGGTTCTCTTCAGACAAGAATAGCTCCTTGTTTTTAGAGATTCAAGTGACAACCTGCTTCACCTTAAATATTCAGAATAATCTTCTTATACTTATTTTTTTTCAGTTTAATTATGTTTACAAAGTTCCTTTTGTAGTACAAGGTAACATATTCAAAAATTCTGAGGGGCTGGGATTGTGGCTCAGCGGTAGAGTGCTCGCCTAGCACAGGCGGGACCCGTGTTTGATTCTCAGCACCACATTAAAAAAAAAAATAAAGGCATTGTGTTGTGTCCATCTACAAAAAAAGATATTCCCCCCCACCTCTCTCTCTCTCTCAAAAAAAAAAAAAAAATCTGAGTGTGGGAAGCCATCCATGAAATACATGAGGATCTTCTTTATCATGTGGCCAGGGAGAGTTAGGCCTGGCATTGGGAACTCTCTGTGGCTCTCCCATGGCACTATATTGCCCAGTGCACATGACCTTTTCCTCCCCTTTGCTAAGAAGCTTCCTCTTAGTACCTCTGGAGATGGGAATAACCGGTTAGGAACTAAATAGCCCACCTTTAACTTTTTTTTTTTTTGAGAAGAACATTCTATAGAATCTCTTTGATGTTTTCTGATATAAATAAAGCAAGGGTGGGCTCCATTTTGTCTCAAAGCTTGATCTGTCTAATCAGCTTGCCTGTCTTGCCACCACTTTTGAAATTACTTTATGTGTTCTGTGGTTTTTTTCATGGTTTTATTTCTCTTAGCTTTTGTTCCTCAGCCAGCCCTTTCCACCCAGGGGAACCCCATTCCCATCACCTACATGGGATGTGGGCAGAATCTGAGGATTCAACAGTGGATATTCCACAAAACATAAGACCTAAGAAATAAGAAGTTATTGGATTTTTTAACCTTAAGATGAGTCATGCGATATAACTGACATTGTCCAGTTAATATTTTACATATATTTTGTTTCAGTGGGGTTCCACATTTATAAAACACCAAGTTGTGACTGAAAAATATAGAGGTATATATAATCAGGTAATATCTAAACATCTCCAAACAGAGGATGTTATCTAAACATCTCCAAACAGCAGTGTGTTATATAAATTGTCTAACAGAAAGGCAGAAAGTACAAGTGGCTGAAATAACATTTTACATATTTTACTTGATAATATTGACAATTAATAATATGTGTGTATAATATGAAAAATCCACATGCCCAATTCTCCCTAAAATTCTAACCAGTCTTTGTTATGGAAATATGTTTTTTTTTCTTTTTTGGCTTTTCTATCTTTGTGTCCAGATCAATATCATAATTTATGCAGCTTTTTCTTAGCTCCTCTATTTGTCTACCATTCACAATATATAAAAAAACTCAACTGCGTTTGAATAATTTTGAAAGGATTTAGAATTTTGCATTAAAACCTATAAAACATTGACAAAATACACATAAATATTCATAAATAAGTTAAGAAATATATCATGATGATGAATCAGAAAACTAAACACTTTTAGAAACATGTTATCCACAAATTTGTTAAATGCAATCCTAATTAAAATTCCATCATTTTTGGAAATTGACTATGTGATTCTTAATCTCAAATACAAATATAAATCAACTAGAATACAAAAGAAAATGTTGATAAAAAAAAAGAACAATATTAGCTCACTTTACTGCCAATATCAAGAATTACTTTGAAGTATATAAAAAGTGTGAAAATGGCACAATGAGGAATTAGTGATTAATTAATTATAGTAATAGAGAATACAGACACATGTTTATACACATATAAAAAATTAATTTGAGCTGGATCAAAGATCTAACAAATATAAAATAATAAAACTTCTAGGGAATAAAAATATAAAATTTAAAAATATATAATATTTCACAACCTTCAAGTAAACATAAATTTACTGACAAGATTCAAAAAAATTAACTATAAAAAGTTGTTTCACTTCATCAGTACTGAAAATTTTGGTCATTATTACATCACTGAAAAGAGAAGTCCAGGTTCATACCTAGATTACATAAATTAATCATAGAAGCCAAGAATAAGTGGTCAAATACCCCAATAAAAGAAAGAAAATCACTTCAATCCTCATTACACAAAATAAAGGCAGAATAACAAAAAGAAACACTCTGTCCACCAAAGACATGCAGAAACCATTTTGTAATTTTATAAGTAGAATCAATTGATTAAGAATAATAAAATAATTCTCTCCCTAAAAGGGAGAGAATTGAACAACAGCAGAGGAGGCAGAGAGGGAAGGTGGGAGGGGAGGAGAGGGGGGATAGTAGCGGTTAGGAAAGGTAGCAGATCAAGACAGTCACTAATATGCCATTATGTAAAAATGTGAGTATGTAACAGATGTGATTCTGCTATCTGTATTTGGGGTAGAAATGGGAGTTCAAAACCCAATAGAGTCAAATGTATGAAAGATGATTTATCAAGAGCTCTGTAATGTTTGGAACAATCAATAATTAAATAAATAAATAAATAAATAAATAAATAAATATAATATAATATTAAATCTCCAAAAAAAAAGAATAATAAAATAAAATGGAAGACTAAACTTTATAAGAAAATAACAAACTACCATTAAATGTAACTTCATGGATAGATCCACATAAAAAATAGATAAAGGGCTACACTAAACAGTAAATGTATGATTGTAACCATCAGCTATTCAAAAGCAAGCAAAATCAAGCTCTAGTTATAGATAAATGAGAAGAACAGCTACTATTCTAGATGGTTAGTAGAATTAATTTGACATGAAGCAGGCTTTTCTGATGGTGAAAACATCAGAGTCTGGGTGCTGACTATATAAGGATATTTATTTGTTATATTTATAGTTATATAATTATAAAAAAATCTGGAAGTAGTACATTTTACTGTGCACATAAGATTTAAATTAAAATGTAAAGAATCAACTGAAAGGGTATATTTTGTTGACTTTTTATTCATGTGTATGGCTGAGGTAATCTTCCAAAATACTCTGATTCAGTTAGTCAAGTTTTGGTATAAAGCCTGAGTGTTTTCTGGAGGTCCCCAGGTGATTCAAATGTACAGTTAGGTCTTAGAACAACTCTATAAATAAAATATTCTTAGAAGAAAGAATTATGAGAAATGCAGGTCCAATTATTAAAGGAATTTTAGTCACATTTTCATTGAAACAATAAAGAGTCACAGGAGTAAGAAATACCAACCAGTATGCTATTGCATAATAGGGTGACTGCATATAACAATTATATACTGCATATTTCCAAGAGGTAGAAAAAAGGATTTTGAATATTTTCATAAAAAAAGAAATGCTAAAATTTTGAGAAAATAGTTAATGTTCAAACACTTAAATATCATACAATATAGACATGATCAAAATATCATCAATTTAAAATGAAGTAAGTTTAATTTTAAATGTTTCATAAAAACTGATAAAGATAGAAATAGATAACACAAAAATATCAATAGAAACAATAAATTTAAATTAGAATTCAGTTAGAAAAGAGTAAATTTTCTGGCATCAAAGTCAAACCTATTTTATTTTTGATCAGAAAGGAAATTTTCTTATAGCATATTAAAGATGGGCTAAGTGTTTTGCATGAACCAATTAATAAGAATATATGATGAAATGCATGTTTTTCAAGAACATTAGAGCATTAAATATAGGTCAATTAAAAATTATCTTTGGGCTGGGGATGTGGCTCAAGCGGTAGCGCACTCGCCTGGCATGTGTGCGGCCAGGGTTCGATCCTCAGCACCACATACAAACAAAGATGTTGTGTCCACCGAAAACTAAAAAAATAAAAAATAAAAATTCTCTCTCTCTTTCTCTCTCTCCCTCTAAAAATTATCTTTAAGAAAACAAGAGCTCCCAGGTTTATCAACTATATGAAATCAGAATGAAAAATCTCAATCATAGAATAGGTAGGCTACAGGAAAATTGGTATTTTTGCAAATTCATGATTAAAGGTATCAGCTGTTTATTTTTAAAGCCTGTTAACAAACTCAAGATTTCAAAATAAATATTTCACATCCTTTAAAAAGTAATAAAAACATTTATTTATGTGAATTAAGCATCAATCAAATTGAAAAAAATAATTGTACAGTGAAAAGAAGGTAGGTAGAAACCAAGATGTTTATATAGCGCAGAAATAAAACAGAGCACTCAAAATTTTTTTAAAAAGTATATTATGAATTCACCAAGATAATGAACATAAAGATAATACATGGGAAACTGATTACTTGAGGGACGAGTTTAAATACATTTTTCACCAAATAAAATAAAGACATTACAAACATAAAATGAACCTCTAGAACTTACAGTAATGGAATAACAGAAATTCCGCAATAATTTAAGTTACAGAAGTATCGAACAGGTCAAACAGAAAGGAATGGATCAATGATTAATATTTGAAGTTTTCTTTTTGATTGACAAGTGAGAATTATGTATATTTCTGAGGTATAGTAGGATTATATTTATACATGCTTACACTGTGGAATGATCATATCAAGCTGATTAACATATCTATGACTTCAAACTTTTTTATGGTGAGAAAAGTTAAGAAATGCTATTAATAATTTAAAAAGATATAATACATCATTATTCGTAGCTCTTTATATTCACTTATACTCATAGGTAATATTGAACAAACAGGTTTTGAGGGAGATCAGTAAGGATGACTGGGAGCATGTGTATTGATGAAAAACTGCTTGGCTTGGTCAGAGTGCCATAGAACTTCCTCTGTAAGTTCCTTGATAAAACCATTTCTTAACTGGGCAAAGCTACCATGGTGTCTGCCTCTTTGAACATTCAAGGTCAAAGTTGCACATCATTTGAGGAAATCCTAAGCATAGCACTTTAAGTTCACATGTCTTTCAACCTTAATACTAAAACTTTTTTTTGTTGTTTATTTGTTTGTTTAGTACCAGGGATTGAACACAGGGCACTTAAACAATGAGCCACATCCCCTCTTTTAAAAAATATTTTTATTTAGAGACAGGATTTCACCAAGTTTCTTAGGGACTCACTAAGTTGCTGAGGATGGCTTTGAACTTGTGATCCTCCTGCCTCAGCCTCCAGAGCCACTAGGCTTCAGGTGTGTGTCACAGAGCCTGGCCTAAAACATTTTTAATTTAAAAATCTATTTGATTTCTGTAAACAAACAAATTATTCATGTGGTTGTAACTGATCTTCAAAATATTACTATCTGGGTTTCAAGCAAGAATACAAAGTTGAGATGTGAACATATGTGAGATATTCTTGGGTAGGAATGCAAAAGTGCTATAACAACATGTCTTCTTTATGCTTAATTTTACCTTTTATTATATCAGTTATGAATTTCTTCTGTCCAGTTCTGGATTCGTCAAGTGCTTTCTTGTCTTTTTTTTCTGTCAAAAGAAGGCAGGGAATGTTCTCAAATAAAAATGGCATTTTGGAAACGTTACCATTGCTCTAATTATGCATCAGCTACTCTTTGAATTTTTACTTTATAATATGATGCACATTTCTACAGGATGAATGTGAGCTACATGGTGACTTTGCAGATAGTTTTCTGCATTAGCTATTTTGCATACACATTTTGAAAAATAATATTATACACAACCAGTTGAATCACATACCTTAGTGTATTTAAAGTGGAATTATTCTTGATACACAACTAACATGAAATTGATATTTTTCTAGAGTGTGAATGAATGATAGAATAATATATTCTTATAAAAGAAAAATTTATGTTGTTTACAAAAATATAAAACATAAAAAATATAAAGACTCTTCAATTTGGACAAAATTGGGATTTGTGTTTTCTGAGCGACCGTCCCCACAACAATATTATTTGGAATATACTGATATAATTTCAAAAAATTGCTAATGTTGCAAAAGTCATTTGATCATATTTACTTTAATAATTTGTATCAAGAAAGTATCTTGAACAAAATCATCATCTTTGTATAATATATAATATTACTAATCTAAATTAACTTAAAATAGAATAAAATCTATCATAAGAATATATTTCACATCTTGCTAATTTAAACTTATTTACTCAGACTATAATGTGATGACAACATTAAAAGTAGTTGCTTGTTGAAGAGGCTACTAATCCAATTCGGAAATAATTTGATTAGGTTGGAATACTAACCCACTCCCTGTTGCACATCAAACAAGAAAAGGATGACATATTTCTGATAGCATGAAGCAAAAACTTGTTACAGAAAACAGGAAAGAGAATAAACTAATTAATTATACCCCAGAATTGGAAAGAAATATAAGTAATTTGCTTTTGTGTTTTTCATTTTTTAAATACTACTTCAGTTATTTTAGCTTATCACAGTTATTAGCTCTTTGTTGTATTTCTAACACTTCTCTTTTAAAATATATTAAAATAACATCCAACTTGTTATTTTTACAATAATACTTGAGACCTCCAGGTTTTTGCCCCAAAGAAACAAGTACTGATTGATAAAGCATGGGAAAATGTGTTACTATTTTTCTGTAAAGATGAAAAAAATAGTTGCATGTTCCTAATACATATTAAAGAACAAGATATATTTTACAAAATTGTATTATCTATTCACATTATATTTACAATGAAAGATGATTTGTAAATCATTTCTATTGTGATCTAAGTAAAAATTTAGGATCTCTGATCAGGAATTGTTAACACATGCAGAGATTAGTGTAAGAAGACTGCAATAATATGGAAAATCTATACTGATTAGGGAAGGCAATTGACACCAATATAATTTACACATGTCCAAAGTGATTTTTTTCAGTACTAGACTTCCTTCAGAAGTCCACATTATGAGAGAGCTACCAACAATTATAGCAAATACAAGCGAGAGAACATTAGAATTCTTGGAATTAAGCCATATGAACATCAGTTCGTTTAACAGGATTCTAAAGTGAGACAAGTCCATTTTTAATATGTGAAGATTTTCTGTGCAAAATATCTATTTTGAATTAATCCAGAACTGAAAAAAAATATCTAAAAGTGGAAAGCATGAAAAAATTCAAAAGGAAAAATAAGGTAGAACTTTGCAGTTTTATCAAGAAGATGAGATTGTAATGTTATCTTTAAATAGTTACCAGAACTATATCATTGCAACAGAGTAATATACAATAGTTCTTTTTAAGAGAATGTATTGCTACCAAAATTCAATTTTAAATTATCATGTTAACATGATAATGGAACGTGACAGTTCCTACTAACTTTGGGGAGGAACATTTGTAAGATACTAAATTCAGGGATTGTAGTAATAATATATGAAAGTCTTATTTTCCAAAGAAGTATGCTGCCAAATTAAATCTTGGATGGATATTCATGTTCCATTTGATTCTATAATTATTGGCTTGGCCATGAACTTGCTACTCACTAAAGTTAGTTATGAATGATTGCCCAGCTGTTGCTGGCAGGTAGAGAGTTGCAAATCAAGCAATAGTTTCAATCTCTTATTTAAGATTATTTGAGTAAATATAGTAAAAATGGAAGATGTTGAATTTTTGGCTCTACTTATAAAAATACTATAAACTTGGCCATGCATAGGCAATTATTTATATGACCATAACTAAACACCACTAATTAAAAGTTATAAAATGATAATTCTACCTCAAAGTTAAAGTACTAGGTAGTTTTTATAATTTGCCTTCTTGTTATCTAAAGCCTCAGATTTTAATTATTAGGAAATTTTAAAAATAATGACTAGTTGCCCATTAACTCATAAGAAAACTAGCATATTTATTTAGTATAAAATAAAAATTATATTAGTACTATATTTTTACACAAAACATTTTTGAGTAAAATATAGAATTCTCCCCAGTAATATGGTCATATTTTGGGATATATTGCATGGAATTTAACATTGCTAGAGAAGAAGGAAAAAATTCAGAAATATTGGTACCCAAAATAAGATTAAACATTATGAAGTGTGCTTTGACTTCATTATTTAAAATAGATTTAAAATTTATATTATGATTGTTAGTCTTGAGATAAGAATTGCTATGAATTTATATATTTAAAGTCTATGATTGTTGTAGTTCTAACATTTTAGCTGTAGAAGTAAAATAAAATACATTTTTACTATAATATTGAGATATAAATGTATTTTGTCTGCACAAAGTGTTATCTGCAAGAAACTTGTGAGTTACAAAGTGAAAGAGTATAAGGTGGCAGAATGAGGAAAAAGACAATCTATTAATGGCCAACATTTTTTTTTATATTAGGCAACAGATTTTACTTCTTGAAACTTAGTGAGCTTAGAATAAAGAATATGTCTTACATAGAAACCATTTAAGTCTTAGAATATGTGGGGTTGTAGCCTAATGCTTATTTCTCCAATAAAGCGTGTCATTAATTCCTTGTCTTTTCTATAAGATTTCTATTTAACTTCCACTTCCCAATAACAAGCCAGTTTCTAATGCCTGACAGAAGGCTCTGAAGACAGAAGGGACTTACCCTTCTGTCTGTTCATGATACTTATTTGAATGATACATTCATGAGTTGACAGATGTGAAACCATATAGCCTGGCTTAGCTGATTATCATGTCTTAGCAAACGAAAAGAGCCCTAGGGCATTAAAAACTTTCAACCATTAATATTGGTTTTGCCACGAGGCAATTACATAAACTGACAGTTTGGCAGAAATAGGATTCTTGAATACTCATAAACTGAAATATCATTAACATTACTAAATTCTTAGTTGTTCACAGTCCAATTAAACAGTCACTCTTCCTTTATGGAAACAAAATGTATAAACAGATTATCTTGAAGCTAGTATGAATTCTATTATAATAACAATTTCTATTATACTGCAATTAATCAGTATTATACTTTTCTTTAAAGAAAACTAATGAAAATATTTTGAAATAAGTGATTATTTTTCTGAAAATATCAACTGTATAAATGACCATCATCTTCCCTGTAAAAATGTCCTCTAAATTCAGTAGAACTACAGTTTAAAATTTCATATATCATGCTTCCAAATTTTAGTAATTATAACTGTATAACATTTTTCACAAAATAATTTGATCTTAAGAATCGTTTAGTTTTTTAATTAAAGTAAATCTTATCACAATAGCAGATAAAGAGGTTTTCATGAAAAATGCTTTAAAATAGCTTATAAATGCTGAATTTATTATTTAAAGAACATTTTAATATACAATTTTAATGTTGTACATAATATTTTATACTGCTTACATGTTGGTGTAAAACGTGAAACTAAGGATTTCCTTAAATATTCAAAATGATTATTGAAGGACCATAATTATTTATATTTTTCAGTAATTAAAATTATCTAATTAATAACACTTATTTAAAAGATCAAGAGCAATATTAGGATCAATCAACTGAATTACATTTTGATCTTCTTAAATCTAAAGTATATTTTCATATTGTACAGGGAAATAGCTTATCTCTTATGGTTTCTTTAATTTTAGGTCCAACTTACTCTCTATGACATTGTGGGATAAGACTAGTAACCTGGCCCCCAACTTGTGTCTGCCTTTGTATTAAATTCTAAGTCCTTGAATTATTTTTAGTTGAATGATTATGCCAATATTGTTTAAGTACTTTTTTCCTGTTTGAATTTTCCATGCCTAAAATTGAGCAAAAGCAAGTAGATGAAGAAAAGACTGAACTATACTGATTATCTTCACTTTAAGGAGATAACAAATCCTCAGCAAATGTTTAAAATCTGCAGGAAAGAGAGAAAGAGAGAGAGCAAGAAAGAGAGGAGGGGAAGAAGGAAGGATAGAAAGAAAAAGGAAGGAAGGAAAAGAAAAGACTAGACAGGCTGGCTATCAAAGGGGAAAAAAGTAAGGATACTCTAGTGGTCAGGAAGCCTGTTTAAAAAAAAAAAAAAAAAAAAAAAGGTATTTCAGAAAGGAGATGATGATGTTCCTGGGAGATCAGACATAAAGTATTGGACTTTTGACTGGGCAAGATGGAAGCCACTGGAAAACTTGATACATTTACTGCTGTTTTGACAAAAACAAAAACAACACCAACAATAAATTGAAGGTAATTAATGTCAGGGGATGGAGAAGGAAAGAGAGAGATATTAAGAGATGAGAAATGTTATGACAATTTTATGGAGGAATTTTGTTATATATTAGTATAGAATCCAGAGAAATTTAATTAAATGGTATTTAGATTATGATGTGATTACATTTAAAAATTCTGACTATACAAAAATCCTTTTACTATAATAGTAAAAAGAATGGGGAAAAGAGAGGGGAAAAAGCTAGGATTGGAAAATTAGAAAGATAAGGGGGAGAGATGTGAGAAGGCTTATTTCAAGTTAATTAGAGTTACTGTCCTGGGAAAGGATTAGCATTGATGTTGTAGGACCTATTACAGCAGGACAGTTGTAAAAGATCATTACTGACTTCTCCCTACTCTGGCTTCCTTTCTCTCACTATGTGCATGAGACACTTGCCAGTGGTCAAACACATGGAGCCATCCAATCTTGCACTTTTAGTGTCTAAAACTGTGAAATAAACAAAGCTTTTATTTATAAAGCAGTCTCAGGTAATTTGCTATACCAAAGGAAAACAGACAGAAGTACTTTACTAAAGTCCAAGGTTGGAGAACTTTCAATGGCAGTGCCTGGGCTAAGAATGCAGATAGCTATATCAGCATGATTGACCAGGGTAAGGAGGGAGTGCCTGAGAATTTTACTTCAAATCTGTCTAGAAAAGTAAAATGCATTGCTTCAGCACCAAGTTTGAGATGGGAAGACAGTTTTCACCAATGAGGCCGGACAGAAAAATACTTATAATGTCATATAGTCTTGCCTGAAAAATTGCAGGAAAATTTTTGAACTAGGGCAACACTACTCAGCACATTAGCTAAACTTGCTTGCATAATTCATCCCTCATATTTATTTTCCCAAAAACATTTCAATAATTTTTAAATATATAATCCAAATTATAGCCATCAATTTATTTACAAGCATGTCCAGCTCACATCTAGCTAAGTGTCTTTATACTCTTCTGCTCAGAGTAGAATTTTTTTTAACCTCTCTGTACACTTTTGTGCTCATGTCACTTGTGTTTTTGCTCAAATATCATCTGAAGAAGTCTTCTCTGACTACTCTTAGTTGAATGATTAAGTAGTTCATATAGTTCCTGTCAGTGTGTCTATCTTTTGCTGCTTTATTTTTATTCATTAAAAACCTTATATATCACATATTTATTTGCTAACATAGTGTGTTAATGATAATATTGTGTTTCATAAAGACTGAACCTTTGTACAACACATCACTGAATCCTTATTGCCTAATATAGTACCTTACACATAGTATATGGTTAACAAGTGTTACGCCATCATTGCAGGATAAAAGCAGCAATGGAGAACTTGTAAATGATGAAGCACAGCTGCCCCATCACAAGTCTATTTACAAGAACAGATGTCAGGCTGGACTTGTCCAGAGGGTTGTGATTTGCCATCCTCTGCTCTACTTTATCATCAACTTCATAATGATAAGTACTTACATCTGTCTTCATCTTTCACTTCTTTCTCATATCCCAAGTCTTTTCATTTTCTTCACTTGGTACATAACCAGCATTACATCCCTACCTCTCAAATTCTTTCTTGCAGTACCTAAAACCCAGCCCTCCCATAGGCAACATTTCTAGCATCCCTCTCAAATGAAGTTTCTATGTATGCTATATTACATAAATCTCTGAATAAATAAACTGTTTAGGTTTCATCTTGCTTCACACAGCTGCTTCCAATACCTTATTTTTCTTTGTTAGAAACAATTTAATTAATAAATGAACTGTGGAAAAGTTCTGTTTTCTCCACTCATTCACTCTTATTGGTTTTTATGATCTATAAGCCTACAAAACATTTCCTCTTTTTTATCTAAGATTTGCACATATTTCTTACTGTCTTTTTCTGTTACAAAGCTATGAGATTTTGCCATCTAATTTTACAAGTGACTAATTACAGTGGACTCTGTACATTGGCATTCACATATTTAGTTTTAACACCTTGTCATTTTAAGCCACAACTTACAAAATACACTAAACCTGCTTATCAACAGAAAATGTACTAATCCAAAAATTTACTATCCAAAGCCCATTGCTTCCTAAACACAACTTCTATCTTTCTGGTTTTCTTCTCTAATTATTTCAAGTATTTATATAATTTATAAATCTATGCACCAATTCATTGAGTGAATATCTGCCTTCAAGTAGCCAATATTATTCAGTTTATATTCTGTCACCAGCATTATTGTATTATACTCATTCACAAAGCTCTCTTACTCTTTTGTCTTTTCTTGCATGCAACTGGCAATCTCCTACACTATGTAAGAAAGTCTTTGTTTTCCTCTACATGCACCTGAGTGGAGGAGTTCTCTGGGAAATAATCACATGGCAAGCAGGAGGAAAATCACTTTAAATTCATGATTTAGTGTCTTAATTGAACCTTCAACAGCTCCTGGGAAGCATAATATTCCAGGTGCAATTCACTCCACTACTCAAATAGGCCATGCTGATCTTTCCTCATGTCCTTAAACATCAAACTCTTCACCCCCATTGTTTTCCTTACTCCACGTGGAAGTTCTAATTTCCCATTTCTAAGTTCATTTTCATGCAATACCATTTTTACTGGATTTACTACATGTTTTCTTTACCTTGATTATATTAAAGGACATATCTCTCATGCAAATGCTAATGCCTTCTCCAATCCTTTGGAAGCTTCCTGTTCCACTTAAGAGGTTTTTCTTTTCCCCTACAGAGACAGAAATCTGCTCAAGCATCTAAAAAGTACATATCCTTCAGTTTCACATTTCAATTTACTTTGTCTTTTGTTCACATTCAAACCTACAGAAAGAATTGTAAATATATTCTCAGTGGCATTTTATTGACAGATTCATATTTATTTTCTCTTTGTTGAAAACATCACTAGAATTTTTCTTGAAGTATCTGTTCTTCTATCCCGATTAATGTGGTTTACATGAAGTTGCAATTTTCTTTGGCTTCAGAGTTGACAGCAAGCACACAGCCTGATTTGATTAAGACATTTTATACATTTGTTAGAGTCTGTAAACAAGTCAAGATGGCGCCTGGCATTTTGCAGAGGGAGTGGTTTGTGAAGTAAAGCCAGGGAGCCATTAAGTGTGGAGATTCCTTATTGGTTGACTGCTGTATCTAGTTTATGTTAATTAAGATAAGCTGTGTGTAATGTATATATACCCCTCCGGTCCCACTTCTGCTGTATCAATCTACACAAGTTGCTCATCACTCCCTGGTTATTTTGCTGCAGCTGGACTGCAGCAAACATTTTATAGTATTTGGTTAAAAATGGCTGCCTCTATCAAAGAGAGATTATCAAAGCTAAAAATGTCATTTGCTACAAGTAAAAAGAGACACTTTCTCACCAGACCTAGAACTTCAGAGAATATAAGTCTCGAACTATTCATCTTGCAATGGAGAATGGTAATCTAAAAATCAAGTAAAAGTAGAAGAGTGCAGAGCCAAAAGTTAGAGGGAAATAGATATTCATAATTTGAAGATCCGAATTGTGCTTTCCCATTAGAATTGTTACTGAACCTGTGGTGATATTCATAAATAGATCATCCATTTAATTGATTCATATTATGTTTCTTAAATGAAAGATGTCTAAACATGTTTGCCATTTACTAATTTTACTCATAGACTAATGTAGAACATACTCCCCTTTTTTTCAACAAAACAACTTCTGCTACAGTCGCTGAAGACTGCTGCATGACAAAACTAAGTATACTTTGTAAGTCTTTTTTTCCACTTAGACCCTCAGGATTTTTGACCATGTCTAACACTCCTTGTTGTTGACATACTAATTGATGATCTTTCATTATCCACTATTCACAGTGTCTCTGTCTTTTGTAGTAGTTTAACACTACTACCAGTGTTATTAGTCTTTCTGTAAAATATCTCAGCAGAGATGTCTGGAATGGTGGCTCTTTGGTCCAAAAATGAGTCTTTCCCTAAAGTGACAACAGTGAGTTCTCACACTGATTTTGTAATATGAGTAACATGTATATTTTTTATTTATCATGTTAAGTTTGTAATTTATATTTTCTCAGCATGTTCACTTTTATATTTTGAAGAATGATAAATGATTAAGAAATGAGTATACATACTTCTATAGACCTTTGAACAATTTTGATGGGTTTAGCACCAATGGATATAGTGCTAGAGTCTGTGATCATTGTTTTTCAAATTCAAGGTATGTTCTTTAAAGAAGTAATTTCACTAAGTTCTTTAACCTTAAGTCATCATTTCATTGTGTGTGTGTGTGTGTGCTTGCATGCACACGTGTGTGTGTGTGTGTGTGTGTGTGTGTGTACATGTATATGTGTTTTGTACAGGGAAAAAGAAGGCTATAAAAACGTGATAAGTGATAAAAATTTCATAAATAAAATTAATTTAAAAACTGTTCAGTCTCTGTATAATACACCAAATGAAGATTTTAAAAAATATTTTCTATTATCAATATTTCTGATTGTGAGTAACAAAAGTGATAAAGATTAACTTCTCAAATCTGTTGGCATTGTAGATTTTAGTGAATGTTATTATTTCAAAGCATTCAATGTAAGATGTCATTATAAAGTTAAAAATAAATTGATCCATGAAAATAATAATGTAAAATGGGATAGTCAGTTATGAAACATTTCCACAAAACTTAAGAAAGAATATGAGTTTTGAAGTAAGACTGAATAGTTTAATAGCACAAGAAATATGATATTCTGCCAAGAATTCATACTAAAATTTATGGAGGAACAGATTTTGTGAAATCATTAAATGCTATTCATTCTGTGTGATGATGTTGTTTTATTGAATTTATTGTGTGTAAAATGATTCCATATGCTAATTTAAATGGATAGAAAGTTCTGCCATAGAGTACTTATGCATATATGCATGAATATTCCCTTATGTTATGCTTGGGTATGCTCCAGTCTCATCAAAGAGTAAAAAATGAACTTTAGGGTAAAATTGGAACTGATTCCGATATACTGATAGTGTCAGATATGGAAATTTTTACAAATTTATTGAATAAAGTAAGGGAGAAATTCTCAACCTGAAAATGCAAGCTCATTCACAAAAATAAAGGAACACACATTGAGTGTCTGCCATTATAAAGATAACATTTTATGGGAACAAGCAACCATGGGTTGGCATTTGAATGTTGATGTTTCTAAAATTTTCAACAGCTTTGCAATTTGAACATATAGTTTGGTATGACACTAAGTCACAAGATATAAGAAATATGTTATAGCTGTATGATAAATAAAGATAAAGAAAACTTGGATTGTTGAAATTATAAAGAATATTATGAAGCTCTTATGTAAGAGTTAAGACTAGGAGGTTCAAAGTGATATATAGATTAAGGAAAAACTGTAAAACCATTTACAACTAGAATGACATATTGTTTTTAATTGTTGTCCTCTTCAGATTATCCTCCTCAGATTATTTTTCATGTTCAATAAAGTCTTATCATTGATTTATACTGTTCAAAAACTAGTCTCAGTAATGTTCTTCATTTTTCATAACCTTCTCTGAGCTTTGAAAGTACCACATTATCTCCAATAATGATGCTTCTGAGAAGCAAAATGTATTTTTTAGAGGTGCTCCAGTTGAAGATGTTAAAAATTTTACATATTTGATCTATAAAATCTAAATTTAATATATGTAATATAAAAATATTCAGTAGAAAATAGCAATAATATGATTTAAAAATGATATGATAAATTTATTATAGTTAATTTAAATGTACCAATAATAATTTACCTAACCATGACAAAATTTAGTGCTTATCTAATAAATACAAAAGTATTTATAAATATTTCTTTACTACACAGCTTACTTTGTTTCTTTGCTCTCAATGCTGGCGATTTCTATTGCATTAGGATAGGGAAAAGAAATCCAAAATCTAAAGTAATTG
Organism: Urocitellus parryii; assembly: GCF_045843805.1. NCBI lineage: Eukaryota > Metazoa > Chordata > Mammalia > Rodentia > Sciuridae > Urocitellus > Urocitellus parryii. The sequence goes on from NC_135540.1 coordinate 61,424,410, forward strand.
CTAATTTTGTACTATTGAGAGTTTAAGGTTGAGAAGAAAAATGTCTAATTATTTTGTTATCAGCAATTAAATCTTAATTTTTATCTCTACTTCTCCAACCGAAGATATTTTTTATTAATATAGTGTTACATTTATTCAAACAGGAAGATAAAACAGGATCATTGTGAAACAGCTATAAAACAACAACAAAACAACAGAAAACAACAACAAAAAAGAATCAATCATACTGAATTCAACTTCAAAATAAACCCTATATTTCTTAGACTGCATCAATAATTTTTTATTCAGCACACAAACTAAAACACATGTACAACATATGAACACATACACATAGTTAAAGAAAATGGAGTCATAAAATATTTCACTGCTATATGGTAATATATTTTTATGTTATCTCATTGTGTAATTATGTTTAACCATTTGTATTTAAAATTGTTATATTCTTAAATCAATGAAAAAATCTTTGATAATGCTATTGGTACATTCCCTTTTTGTGTGTGTGTCTTATTTCTGAATGACTCACACTAAGGAAAGTGAAAATTTATGAACATTCATGTTTAAGTATTCTGACATATTCTGAAAAAAAAATGCACCCAATAACCGCATACCAATTAACTATTTAAATCACTATCTTTATCCCCTACATTCTTACCAACACTGAATATTATTGCTCTACTATTTTGCTAATCAGATAGTCAGATGGGTTTTCTTCTGCTATTATGTCTCTTACTAATTATTCTAATTAAAGTTTTTTCCTTTTGTTTTTTGGATGCATTTGATTAAAAAATTATCAAGGTGTTTTAATTTTTACTTTTATGCTCTTATTTTTATTCCATAAAATATTATTTTTTGTTTGTTTAAGAATTGATACTATACTTCCACTTATTTAAAGTAAATATTACCTAAAGTTGCTATTTGGTATATTTTCTATAGATGACTTTCTCCTTTAATTTAGTGAGAAAGAAAATCTGTGGTGATAATTTCTTATATATTTTACATATTTTCATACAAAGTATTTTTCAGCCAATATGATGAATTTTGCCTTCACAGGGACTACAAATAAAACCAAAGGTTAGCAAAAGGAAGTGATACTAGAACCATGCATATACATTTTAAATCTATAGGGGCAATCTACCCGGTAGGATCCTTTTGTTCTTTTTCTTTTCACCATCATTTGTATGATCATTACTAGATTTGATATATTTATTACAATTTTTAGTTAATGAAAATGTTACCACCCACCACATTTATTCTTTGGGGGAAAACATAACAAAAAGTGCATGATGTTCAAATAAATCAGTAGTACACAAATACATTGCTTACAAATAAAAATGTGGTCCTTCACTTAAAATATATTAATATTAGAACTTAGAAAAAAAATTTACTTTGAAATATGGAATTAAAAAAAAGTTTTATTTCAAAGCTTCTTCAAATGTCACACAAGACAATCTTTAGTTCACATTTCTATTTTCCTAACCAAAATTATAGCAGCAGGGAGTGGTGGTGCAAGTCTGTAATTCCAGTTGCTAAAGAGGCTGAGCAGGAGGATCACAAATTCAAAGCCAGCCTCAGCAAGGGCCAGGGGCTAAGCAACTCAGTGAGACTATGTCTCGAAATAAAATACAAAATATGGCTGGATATGTCGCTCAGTGGGTTGAGTGCTTCTGAATTCAATTCCTGGCACCTCCCCCCCAAAAAAAGCAGTGATTATTTTCCTGATTTTTTATTTTCTTTTCATCAATTTATGACTACTTTCAAAATAAGAGAAGGTAGGGATGGAATGAGGACAAGCCTATCTGAAGTTCGTGAGATTTCTCCAAGAAGATGCTTATATTGTGCCATTAACATTACATTCCTATCTTCTCAATATATCCACTTAATCTTCCCATTACATCTGTAGCATCTTGACCCTCTCTGGTGCAAAGCATCACAAAATAAGGATGCATACTATGTAATGAAAACTTTGCCTTAAGCAAGAGGGAGGTCTGACTTTTTGTTCTTCACTTCTGGGAGGTATTCTCTAGTCAATTAGAATGCCTTGCTTAGATGAGTGTCTTTTTTTAACTGAACACTGTCGCAACCACACAGCACAGCATTATGACTAAGGATGTGGTTTTGGTCCCTTGCTATAAGCTCTGCCCTCTGGAGGGACTGAAGATCAAAGGCTTCACCTTGACTATTGTTGGACCTGAAAACCAAAGGTCTGCCACATGCACAGCATGTGATCAAGTCCTATGAAAGCTCTGGGTAGCCAGGCTGGAGGGACCTTTCCTGTTTGGCAACCTTAAATTCATGTCATCATACATCATAGCCCTAGAGCAGTTACTGTTGTCCATGGCTCTATGAAAGAAGGTCAGCTAGAAGTTCTGCACATGGACCCCTTCTAGATTCCAATCTACCTAGCTCTCCTCTTGGCTGATTATAATCTGTATTCTTTGTGGGTAGTAAATTATAACCACCAATATAAGAGCTTTTGGGGAGTTCTGTGAGTACTTCCGAATATCATCAAATTCAAGTTTGAATTTGGTGGTAAAGATATATTATGTAGACTGTGTTCCCTTGAACTTTGCATTTAATAACTCATCACAAACTAACTTATTAAACTAAAATTTATCAGGCATTATTTTGCTAACATATTTTACTGAAGTTCAGGGGATGATGAATGAAAACCACACTACATAAAGGATATTTTTTTTTTCCTGTCACAGCAACATCCATAGTTAATTATCATCTCTGACTATAGTCCTGAGATTTTCCATCCATAAAACTGGGTCTGAGGTTTGTTTTCCTGGCCATAGTATTCCTAAGACCTGTAATTGGAAAATCAAGATGTCTTATATAATACTGTGTTTCTTAGATGTAATCTTCAGTTCCTCTAGGAAAACAAGTCAAGTTATGCATAGAAAAATTCTTTAAAATTAAAACAAAACAAAACAAACAAACAAAAACAAAAACAGAAGAATGAAACCGATTGTACCCTCTTAAACCATATCTCACACACACACACAAAAAAAACTTAAGTTCTTGTGTGGTTACTTCTCCCAATTCCCACACTAAGTATTGACTTAGAAGATCAAGTAATAAAATAGATAATAATGATTCAATAAATATTCATGAATGTATACTAATATAAACAGATGAATTAAACCCATGAATACAAGTGGAAATTAAAATACAATAAATATAGAATGAGTGATTGAATTAAAAAATCACCATTAGAATGCAACAATAATAATGGTTGCAAGCAGTATCCACTGATGAATTATAAAAGGATGGAGTGAGTTTGAAAAGAAACATTTTCATAATAAAAAGCTGTTCTCTCAAAATATTTACTATTTATTGTGGTGGTTTTAATATATATCAAATTCTGCCCTAAGTATTGTTCATGGTGGTAGAATGAAGTTATTATTATCTTAAGTGTGGGAAGAACATACTGATTCATTTTTAACAAATAGAGCCCAGAGTGAGAAAATAGTAATCTTACTTTGGAAATACTTCAAAGAAGCTAACATAATAAAGTGATCAAGGTCGTCATCAACAGAACATGTTGATATCACACCTACCCCTTATATTAAATGATAAATTCACTGCTTCTATGACTCTCCCTCTCAAATCCATAGCCTGAAACAAATAATCAAAAAATACCAGGCAAATTATAAACTAAGGGAGATATTATAAAATAGTTGGCCAGCAATCTTCAAATTGTGAAGATAAAGAAAAAGAGTCCAGAAGATCTCAGAAATGATTATCTCCCAAATCAACATGTGAATTACAACTCCAACAAAGAACATATGAATGCAGCCTTTGAATCACCTCTTTAAAAGGCCCAGTTACCTCAATGGGCAGAATTACAGCTTCTGAGACAGGAGTCCCCTGTGATTCTCCTTTGCTAGTTAGATTTAAGTACACCAATGAGACATGACAACTAAATAAAGTGTGCTATCCTTAATCCAGGATCAGAAAAAAAGGTATTAATGTAGAAACTGGTAAAATGTGATTAATTTCTGAAATTTATTTAATAGCAAGCATTGCATCCATGCTAATTTCATAGAGTTATTAGCTTTACAAGGTCATATCAATGTTAACATTAAGGGATGCCTGACTGAATGTTATATGGGAATTCTGTACTATTGTTCTAACTTTTTTTAATCTAAAATTATTTCAAAATAAAGAATCCTACAACAGTCAATCGCCAATGTTTTATTCTCTCGGGTAACAGAACAATTCAAAACCTCATTCTTTACAAACACCCTGTTCTCCTGTTTCATATTGCCATAGTTTAGAGGATCATGTTGAAAATATGCCATCTAATTTTCTCGTTTATTTTGTTTGCTGTCTGTCTTGTTTCCTCTAAAGATAAGTCCATGATGGTTGGGGTTTTATCTGTTAATTTTACTGTAGTATTCATTTACTATAATTCAGTAAATGTTTGTAAAGTTGAATTATTCAAATTAAGCAGTTTCTAGGTTGGAAATACCTCAGTCATGATTCTTAGATTTAGTGAACATAATTATGTTAAGAAATCTTAGTTGGGTTTTAATAATATGCTCCACAATGCACAGGACATAATTATTTCTAATTTTCATAGTCACAGTGTGATTGTCATCTCACACTTCTGTACCACAAAACTATAGACTGGTTGGCTTAAACAACACTTATTTCACCCAGTGTGCAGACAGTTAAAAATCAAGATGCTGTCATCATTTGGCATTTGGTGAAGATATTCTCCCTGAATTGCAGATGGTTTTCTTCTTTTTATAAGAGCATAAGGACTCAGCCTTTAAGATTTAATTGCATCCCAAAGACTTGACTTTCTTATATTATTATTTTGGGTATTAGGATTTCAGTACCACTTTGTAGGAGACATAAACATTTAATCCATTGTACGTAATAACAATATTTTTCTAAATATTGTTCTTTATATTGAAAATTAGCCATTTCTTGTCAAATAATAGCTCAGATGTCCTTCAGTATCCATGATTTGTTCCAAGAGCCCCTCCTTCCAAAATCCATGGGTGCTCAAGTGACTATGCAATATGGTACAGTATTTGCATATAAGTTATGTACATTCTTTATACGCTTTAAATCATTTGTAGATTAATTTTAAAACCTATTTCAATGCAATTGTAATGCAAATAGTTGCTATAATATGTAGTTCATGGAATAAGGACAAGAAAGAAAATTCCATATATCCAATACATACATAATTCTTTTCAAAAAAAATTTTTTTTTTAATCTACAGCTGATTGAACCCATGGATAGAGAAACTACAGATAAAGAGGGTCAACTATATATCATTAGAAATGGTAGCTCTTATGAGCAGTTTCTGTTTCCAAAAGAGAGTCAACCATGTTCTTGATTTAAATATTTGTAATTATCATTAGATAATAAATTGAATATTAGAGTAAATCCATGAAAATAATGGGAACTGTGAATATTTTCAGATCCTGTGTCTTTTACATGAATAACATTGCCTCACCAGTATGAAAATATAACCACTTTAGTTTAAAAATGCTATATAAATTATTTTATGCTAATACCTTGATATATGTTTATGTCTGGAATTTTATAAACTTCATATGACAGCCTAACATAACATGTTTTTAGTTAAAGCTTATGACATTTTGTTGTCTACACAAATATTTGACTTTTCACTGGTGCATCCTGAAACTTAATTATGTTTGTCTTGCTTTGGAACATTTGATAGATTATGTAGCTGTGATTTACATATAATATACTGAATGTTAAAGTTTATAAAATTGTCTTATCCATTAATTTGGTATTAAATAAAATTAATAAGAAATGACAGAAACAAAATGAGAACCAAACTCTAATATATGATATCTTATTTAAATTCAGTGCACTTTTGAAAAATCTGCTTAATTTCCCAACAATTTAGTGTTTATTAACATCCAAAATAACAATGAGCATATTTATCACCTCATAAAGAAGAATTAATAAACTGGTTGCATATTTTACAATTTTTTACTTTACAGAAGTGTTATGAAAGAGTCAAAGTTATTTCTTATTATCACAATTGAGGTACTATCACTTAAAATTTGCATTCAATAAAATTTACTCTCTGTGGTATATGAAATTTGACAAATAGATATCATCATCTATTCAACACCACAGTAACATACAATGTAGTTTTAGACACTCAATTTCTCTTAAAACTACCACTTTTAGTTAGTCTCGTCTCTCCTGCCAATCTCTAACAACCACTGTTTTTTTTTTTTTTATTCTTAGAGTCTTACCCTTTCTGGAATATCATATAAATTTAAATATAAAATCAATAGTATTACAGATTTAGCTTCTCTTAAAGAATACATTTAAGATACTAGATGTGTGAATTATAGGTTTGTTCCTTTTTGCTATTGAGTAGTATGGATGTAATAGTGTTGATTTTTGTCAGGTGTTTAAAATTATCTGTATAAATAAAACTTTATAAACATACTGAAAATATTTTGTATGAATATAAGAATTATTTTTATCTGGGTTAATAACTTGCGGAGAGATTATAAGATTGCATAATAGGTGTGTCTCAGTTCAGGAAGCAGAGTGGGAGAACTCCACTTGCCAGATACAAAAACATACCCCAAAGCCACACCTCAGTTCCCACCTCCTCCAGCCACACCCTACCACTGCAGTTACTACTCAGTTAATTCCTATAAGGTGATTCATTCACTGATTGGGTTAAGACTCTTACAACCCAATAATTTTTCTTCTGAACCTTCTTCGAATTTTTTCACACATGAGTTTTTTGGGGACACCAATATTATGTCCCTAGCCCCCAAAAGCTCATACTCATCTGACAAGGTGAAATGCATTTAATTCATTCCCAAGAGTCCCATAGTCTCAACAGTTCTGAGGTTGCTCAAAATTTAACTCTAATGTCTTCTCTGAGGCAAGGCAATCTCCCGTTGTGAGATCCTGTAAAATTAAAAAACAATGTACAAATATCCAATATATAATGGTACAGAGTAAACATTTCCATTCACAAAATTAGGGGCATAGAAAGAAGGAACAGAAGCAAACCAAGACTGAAATCCAGATGGACAAACAAGTCCTGTATCTTCATATCCAGCATCTGGGGCACATGGTGTCATGATGTTCTCTCCAAAGGGCTTATATAGCTCTGCCCCTGTGGTCTTGCAGCCCAAGTGGCCTCTCTCTATTGGCTTTTCTCTGCTCAATTCCTGCAGCTTTCCTAGGATGATGTACCCAGTTACTGGCATTTCTTCATCTTAGGGGTCTCTACTGGAGCTTCTGCTTACTCCTCACATCTCTACATTTTGACTTCTCAGGGAACACTGGCAAGGACTCCAACACACTGCACTTTGCCTGGCCTTCCAGGCCTGCATTTTTGCAGAACCAGCACCTTGGTTGATGCCAAGGTCTGCCTTATCTTGAGAAGTAGCCCAGCCTCCGGAGACTCTGGCTGAGACAGCCTCTGAGTGTCTGGATGGCTGTGCATGCTGAAAAAACTTCCTAGGCCCCCTTGTGCAAGAAGGTGCCCCACTGATCTCTTGTCTAGAGAATGTTCATTTTACTCTCTTGAGCTTGGGATGGGTATCGTCTCTGGGCAGTCTTTAGCTTTTTTTTTTTTTTTTTTTTTTCAGTGGTGGTTAAGTCTTTAAAACCTGAAACTTTCTTAGCCCCAGTTTTACTCCAACTTTTCAAGTCCAAGTTTTTCAAGTCTTTCTGCTCTGCTTTCCACTCTGCTTTCTGCTGCTGAATATCACATAAATTTGGCTAAAAGGCCTGAGCAATATCCATGCCACCGCCTGAAGGCTTGCTGCCTAGAAATTTCTTTTGCCAGATTAAGTAGTCTATCGCTTTTAAAATCAGTCTGACAGAAACTCTCAGGACACAGGCAAATGCAAACCACTTCTTAGCCAGAACCAATGTGAATGGCCTCTAATCCAATTACCAATAGAGTTCTCCTTTTCCTCTACTCCATCTTGAGCCCTCTCTTTGCTGTCCACAGTCCTATTGGCATTCTGGTCTTCCAAGCTCCTACCAGAATCTGCAATTAATCACCATTTACAACAATTTAAAGCACTTCCAGCTTACACTGCTAAGTATCTCAAAATTCCTCCCACCAAATCCAAAATACTCCAAAAAGTTATGAACCACATGGTCAGATTAGTCACAGCAACGACCCTACTCCTAGTACCAACTTCTCCTTTAGTCAGCATTTTTGCTGCTGTGACTAAAGGACCTAACCAGTATAACTGTAAAGGAATAAAGTATGTAGTGGTAGCTCATAATGGTTGCAATTTGCATTTTCTTCTTACTTAAAAATTTTTCAGCATCATTTCATTCACTTATTTGACATTCTTGTACCTTTATCATTAAAATATTTGTTCAAATCTTGTATTCATTTATAAGCCAGTTGCTTGAAATTTTTGGCATGTTATAATTATTTTTCCTTTATTTAATTATCTTAATTTAATTAATCTTTTATCACACATTTGCTTTAGAAATATTACTTCTAATGTGTGCTTATTTTTCTATCATTCTTTTAACATGATTTTTCACGGAGGAAATTTTTTTAAAGTGACAAAGTAAACTTATATTTTTATTGATGCACTATAATTATACAAAATAGTGAGATTCATTAAACCATTTTTGAACTTGCACATAACATCATTGAATCCATCTTCTTCCCCTGTACCTTTCCTTTCCCTCCCTCTCATCTTCTTATTCTGGTCTACTGGTTTGCCTTCTATTTTTATTATTATTATTTGAATTCATATCTAATGTATGAAAGTTGTATTCATTGTGCTATATTTGTTCATAGACATAACATAATTTGGTAGATTTTATTCCCAAGTACCTCCTCACACCCTCTCTTCCTCCTTCCCTCTAAATCCCTTTCTTCTACTCCAATGGTCTTACTTCTATTTTAGTGATTTTTTTATCCCTCACCCCCACCCCCTTTTTTTCTAATTTTTCTTTCTAGCATCAAGTCAATCTAGAAAACAATCTATCCTTGAATTTATGCATCTGGCTTATTTCACTACAAATGATGTTCTCCAGTTCCATTTAATTACCAGGAAATGACCTTATTTCATTCTTCTATATATTAGCATTTTCTTTATCTGATTGTCTGTTGACGGACACCTAGACTGGTTTCATAACTTGGCTATTATGAATTGCACTACTATGAAACTTGATATGCATGCATGACTGTAGTATGCTGATTTCCATTATTTGGGGTAAGTAGCAAGAAGTGGGATACCTGATTCACCTGATTCATAAGGTATTTTCATTCCTAGTCTTTTGAGGAATCTTCACACTGATTTCCAGAGTGATTGCACTAATTTGCAGTCCCATTAACAATGAATAATTTCAAGTTTTATTCTTTCCTTGACTAATGGTTACTCAGAAATATATTACAAAATTTTCAAACACATGGGGATTTTTCTACTTTTATTATTGTTAATTATTTCTAGTTTAGCTGAAAGAAAATGTTTTGTGAATAAAGTTCTTGGAAATATATTGATATTTTTACTTGCATCTTAGAATGCAGTCAAAATTTGTAGATGTTGGTTATATAAATGTAAAATATGTGGAGAGCAATGGTTTGAATCATGGCCTTTATGATTCTCTAGTGTCTGTTTGCACTGGGAACTACCTGTGCCAAAGTGAAGGTCAAGATGCCCAGGTTCTTATGGTGATGCTGGGAGTAGGGGAGGCTGAATGCAATGGCACACAGCAGTTATCAGTTAGGACCTTGAGCTCAGCCACCAGCTCCTAGGGATAGAGAATTCTGAGCATAACAGGATGACCCTAATGTCTCACCAGTCCTGTGTCCTTAGATTGTCTGATTTGCTGAAACTGTCTCACAAATGACCTTTTGATGATGAAATCTATATAATAAACATGCTGAGGTAGCTCTGGGTCAAATTTCATCAGAGTTTGGCAATCCATTTGGTCCCACCTCTTTCTATGTATGTCTGTTAGTCTTTTTGTCATATCCGATTGCCCCTCATACGGTTTCTAAATTAATGGCTGTGGGTCAGAGAGAGATGAAAGGGCCATGGAAGAACAATATAGAAAAAGTGTAGAACCTTGCATCATCTATGAAATGATATTTTTTTCTTTTTTCTTAGCGTATATAAATTACACAGAAAAGTAGGTTTTATTTGGCCTTGTTTATATATAAATATGATATATTTTGATCATTTTCACTTCATTGCATATCACAGTTTCTCTTATTTAAAAAAATGACTTGTCACTCTGTTTTGAGTTTTTCTATTACATAAAATATTCCCCCTAAATAATACCACATTTAGATTACATTTATCCTTTACCCATAAAAGCATACTGAATATTACTTACCTTTTTAAACCTTGATTATCTATACTTTAAAAATGAGGTGTTTAATGAAAACACCCTTAACTCTACATTAATGTCTAAAATTTCTGTTGCCATTTATATAAATTATAATTTATAAAGTTCTTAGAATATATTTACAATACTATTATAGTTTTTACCACAGAAAATTATCTCTGTGACTAACTTCTGACATACATTAAAAAACTTGCCTAAGTAATCATAAATTAAATATACATATATATTATTTGATGACATTTTATCTATTAAATATAAAATTGAACAAAAGATAAATGTTAATGATCCATTTATCTTAGGATTCCCTATTCTCATTATATTGTCATGGTTCAGAAATCAATGATTTTATTTAATATTATCTATTCATAAACAATTCTGAGTAGATTCATGCTTGGGATACTTTCATGGCTAAAACTGAAAGAAACAAAGGGGGACAGATAATATAATATAGGAATTTCAGCATCTTGATCATTAATTTGCATTTTTCTGGGTTAGGGTAAATTATGTAAATTGTTTTTAAACATGGAAAAATGAAAATCCCAAAGCTATTTTTTATATGGGTCTAAGAAAGTAAAGGTGTTGCATTTAGCTAAACAGAATACAATCAGATAAGTACAGTACAGAATAATGGATAAATTGCATGTTCCCTGTAATTCTTCAGTTCTTGCTTTCATAAAAGCTTAATAGTTTCTCATTGCTCAGATTTCCATGAATTAATAGAGTTTCCTTTCAAAAATACCTACTCAAATATGATCCACACGCAATTGAAATTGCTGTATAAGAATTAATTATTGTTATTATTATTATTATTATTATTATTATTACTAAAGTACTCTATTTCACATTGAGATGTTATTATAAGAGGTTACCTAACCTGGATTGTCATGTAAATTAGTACAATCATTGTGGAAAACAGTATGGAGATACTTAAAAAAAAAATAACTGCCATATGATCCAGAAATCCCACAACTGGGATTAAGATCAATCTGTTGAAGTGACATCTGCACCCCCATATTTATTCCAAGACTATTCACAATGTCAAGATAATGGAACAAACTAATGGTCTATCAGCTGATAAATGTACAAAGAAAATGTGCATATATACACCACAAAAATACTGTTGAGCCATAAAAAAATGAAATATCATCACTTCCTCAACATGGATAAATCTAGAGATCATTATGTTACATGAAATAAGCCAGCCACAGAAAGACAAGTACCATATGATTGTACTTATATGTGGAAGCTTAAAATGTTAATGTCTCAGGAGCTAAGGATAAAATGATGATTAGCAGAGATTGGGAAGGATAGTAGGGAGGGAGGCATGTGGAAAGGTTGATCAATGGGTATCAAGATACAGAAAAACAGGAGTAAGAATTTCTGGTAGGTTATTTCACAATAGGGTGAATATAGGTAACAATGGTGTACTGGATATTTCAGAAAAAGTAAAAGATTTTGAATGAAATTATCATAAAGCAATGACTAGTGAGAAGATATTTTCAAAATCATTAATACATTGCAAAATGTTTACATATATATTCAAAATGCATATATATATACCAAAAGTACATTATACCCCATTATATATACAATTTTTATTTATCAGTTAAAAACTAAATTTAATAAACAAGGAAACAGTGGAAACAGTATAGAGATACTTAAAAATATAACTTCCATAAGATCCAGAAATCTATTTTGATCTATTTATTAGATACTGAATTATTATGTGATCATTATTTTCTAGAATCAAATACACAGTAAATAAAATACAATCTTAACACACCAAAAGGTATTTAACCATGTCAAACTTTGAAATTAATTTCAATATTTAGTATTAAATAACTCAGAGATGACACATGATAAGTATAGGCATTCCCATAAAGATACATTCATCTAGATCCATTAGTTTCAGGATATTTGTTGAACATTAATCACATTTCTTAGATAACATATTTCTTTTTTTTTTGTTGTTGTTGGAAATTGCTTCAATATTTTCACACTTATTAAGTTACAATTTTATTCAATATTACAAAAGGAAATACCTGTATAAAGAGATTTTATAAGTATAAAACATAAATATTTCTCTCATTCAACTCCAAGTTAATTAATTTTATGTAACTTTTGCAAATAATCTAGCATACCAAACAATTTTTTTTGTATTTATTCTTCCTGCATCTTCTTTTGTTTTTGGTATTGGGGATTAAACCAGGTTCACTTTAACACTGAGCTACAGCTACAGCCTTTTTTTAATATTTTATTTTGAGATAGGGTCTTACAAAGTTGCTGAGGCTTACCTCACACTAGCAAAATTTCAGCCTCAACCTCTGATTCCCTAGGAACATAGGGATGTACCACTGTGCCCAGCTATACTCTCAGCATTTTTGTCAATTCATGCAGATAATTTACAGATTGAATGAGCAATGATTGTAACAAATTGTTATACATTATATTTTAGAAAATTACAAGTTGAAAAGTTTGAAATATAATTTTATACTATATTATAGCAGAAGTGTAGTAAACAATTTTATATTTTAGTTAAATCACACAGAAAATTCTCTTTTACAATTTGTCCCTGTATAATAGAAGAGCAGGTGGTTTGTTGGATGCTGGCAAAAGAAAAAGGAAAGGATGCATTTTTATTTGGTAAATTATCCTAAGTCAGTTATTTCTCCAAGAGGCACAACTCTTCCAATAAGAACGTGCTTGTTCTTCAGTTGCTTAATTCTGCCAAATTCTATTTTAGCCTATTTTGCATCTGGGACTTTGCCACAAATGCAAACTGTTCTATGGTCAGTGTGTTAAAACAGGAATACAGAAACAGTCTGTTTGCATCAGTTTTAACTCAAAATATAGTCTGTATTTCTTGTTGATTTGCCAGCCCTTTTGTTTAAACTAACTGCAGAACTGAAAGTGAAAAGCCTTGCTATAATATATATGTATACACGTACATATTATATTATTATTACTATATATATTATTGATTTCTCTTTCCATCATAAAAAACATTTTGGCAGTATCTAGAAGAATAATTATAAAAGAGCAGAAGTGAGATTAACAAAATATCACTCCTAAACATACAAGTCTATTTAAATTACAAAAACAAGGATTTTAAACACATTCAAATTGTTTTATTTAAGTGTGCAGGAAATGTTTTGGTTGAGTTACATGAGAAAGTACAATTATCATAAGTATGTGATTACCCCTTTTAGGAAATGACAAAAATATTTGCTATTTATACTTAACAATGGCAAGTTCAGCATCAATCACTGAAATTTAAGCGTGTACTAGAATCTGTTTCAGTGTTTATTTATGATGAACTCACTTCTGAATTTTGTGAAGAATTTGTCCTTTTTCCAGTAGAATGGTAATAATGAGATGATGGTTATCTTTCATTGGACAAAGAAAAAGAAATGCAAATATATATGCATATTTTTAATATGTTGGGAGTAGCAAACTTTCCCTTAATTACCAAATTGTATAAGTTCCGTAAGCTATGAAATGTATAAACGCTGTTCAACTGTTTTATAAAGCAAAAGCAGCAAAAAAAAATTAGAGTAGCTGTGTACTAATAAAACTTTATAAAATCAGGATCTGAGCTGGGTCATCTGTCTGATTAATTAGTCAATCATAGTTCCATTTACATGAAAGTGAATATATAATAGATATTTTCACATGTTGAATGCTGAATATATTTTTTGAATAAGTGTTATTGAAATTTTTCTCTTTGCATTTATTCAGTACTATGATAAAAACATTCTATTAATCTTATGATCATTCATACCTCTAATTCATCTCATGTACATTTTCAATTAAACACTGAATTCAAAGAAAAAAGTATTAAACATTGAAATATAAATGATGGGAAACATAAAACCTTCTATGCATTAGAAATTGTTAATAAAAATGCTTGAATAGGTCAATTAAACTCTGTTAGATCATCTTCATTTGTCCTATTAAACATAGCGGTTTCAACATAGTGCTTAGACCTATTACCTTTGTAACTTAAAGTACATAATTAGAAAAATGGTTAAATATATTGTTATTGTCTTTGTAACCTTTAATTGCTTCTCTGTATTTTATATGTCAATTTTCTGTTGAAATGGTTTCTAATACTTATTCTACTCCAGTTTCTAACATTGGGAAAAAAGTTTATCTAATAAGATATAAATGGACATCATATATACATATGTATGAAATTAGACATAAGAAAAATAGTAAGATAAAGAGTAGACACTAAAAAGATAACTATCATTTATTCACTACAAGGTAGAGAATCAAATTTTTTAGTTTCTTCTGCTCTTCAATTTTAGAGCTTAAGTGCAAGTAATTAATACAACAGCTATAAGTCAGTAAGTTTTTAAGGAGAAGAACTATTATTTATCAAAGATATTTTCAGAATTATATTGATGCTTAACTCATCTTAATAAATATCAGGACTTATTCCTATATATACAGCATGGTTTACCTTCACTTCAAGAGAATAAATAAACACTTTTGAGCATTACATATTGTTTTCAGAAAAAAACAAGTCATCTGACATGATGATTATGTATACTTACACCACAAATATCCATGGTTTTCTCTTTAGTTATAACTGATTCTGTTCTAAATCAAACACACACACACACACACACACACACACACAGCCACCAGATGTTATAAAAGTATAATTTATAGATCAACAATTTATAGATCAACTGAAGAGTGATTGTAGTAAGTTGTTATACATTGTGTTTAGAATATTGCAAATTTAAAAGGTAGAAATGTATTTTTATAATATTTGAAATGTAAATTCAAGAAGTCTATATATGTATACAGTGGTAGGTCAGGATCCATGTTCAATTTTTTATATATGATTCATTTTTTACTGCTATCCTAAATAATTAAATCTTTTCCTGTTGATTTGTCATGTTAATAAAAATAGGCAACACTAGCTAATATTCATAAGTTCTGTTTTATTATTTTTGTCTTCCTTCTAATAAACTTCATTGGTTTCATGATTATAAATTTGGGTACTTGTGTATGAATGCTTAATCTGTGTGTGGATTTTATGAATATGTGTGTGTGTGTGTGTGTGTGTGTGTGTGTGTGTGTGTGTGTGTGTATGAGTAGGGGGCAAATACAGTCCATTATTGTTTCATTCAGGTTTGCATTATTGTAACCAAGACCCAACAAGATCAATGTAGAGAAGGACAATCATATTGTAGCTCACATTTTCAGAGCTTTAGTCCATGATCCTCAGACTTCATAGTTCTGGGCAGAACATCATGGCAGGATGTGACAGATGAAAATGGCTGAGAACATGACAACCAAGAAGCAGAGAGAACTCTGCACACCAGGGACAAAGTATATAAACCCTGAAGGCCAAAGATCCACTTCCTCTAGCCACACACTGCCTGCCTACAGTTATCATCCAGTTAATCCATCAGTGTATTAATCCGTTGATTAGGTTGCATCTCTCATAATCTAATTATTTCTACTCTGTACATTCTTGCATTGTTTCACATGTGAGTTTTTGGGGGACACCTTATATCTAAACCATACAAACTATTTTATAGAGTATACTGCTGCTCCCTTATACCATCAATGTTCTGAGACTGTGTACACCAAAAAATATGTTAGCATACCATCTTCAAAGGGTGTCTATCATACTCAAAGTTAATTGTTTTCAAATAACAGGAAGCATAGGACTATGCTTCTTTGCAAAAAGTGAAACAAACAAGGTGCCTCAGTGGTGACACTGTGTCTGTCTGGAAGTGCCTCCTAGACTGCAAAACAATTAGAGAGAACTGAGTATTTATAGATGCATACCAGATACTAGGCTCAGACCTCCCATGTCACTCACAGTTCTGTCTGTGATATCTTTCTAAATCTTTCCCTTCTCTTTCTTGCTGAAGTTAGAAAACATCCACATGACATTTTTCAACTTCAGTTTTAGATCTCTTTTTTACTCTTGAGGCAGCATTATCCTATTCAATGATTTTAAAGCAAATGATTATGCTTATAAATTCTGCATTATATATTTCATCATGTGCTCCAGTTACTATATTCAACTCTCTCCTCAGAACTCCTTGTAATGCCTTAATATATCCCGAACAAAAAACTTTATCCACATTCCTAAACCAAATCTCATTAAAATAGAACTCTCCATTCATGTATAAGCAAAATTCTAACATTATTCTTGACTTCTGTCTTTTCATCACACTCAACATTAAATCCATAAGGTTCTACCAGCATAGCACTCAAAAATTCTCATTTTCACATCTTCTCCTCTGTAGTGAAAGTTTAAATCACAGTCATGCCTCATTTATGGAGTAGCAATAGCCTTGTAATTGGTCTCAGTGTTATATGATATTGAAATTTCTATATGTCATTACTATTCCTAAGAATGGAAAAATTATATTCTTGTCTGTAAAAAAATAACTTATCAAAATGTAAAATTTTGACCACATTTATGTAGTGCATATTTGATTCCAAATATCTTAATGACTACTAAACATTTTAAGTCTAATTAAGTGAATAAACTAGGATAATTTATTAATTTAAATCATGCTAAAAGATGACTTATAAGCAATTTATCTGATAAATATCATTACCAGAAAAATAAAACCTTATAAGAATTTTGCATCAAAATGTAAGAAAAAATGCCCAAAACAAAACAATATATATATATATATATATATATATATATATATATATATATATATATATTTGTTCAAGAATTCCTCTTTCTCTCTTTGCAAATGGAGAATTAACATTTATTATTTCTATGCATGTTATATATGCAGTGTCTCTTGCTTTTCTTTTTCATATTTCCTTAGAGTTTCATGTTTGGAGAAGGGTATGGATAATCTCTAGCTTTCATTTAATCACATGGCTTTACATTTTGAAAGATAGCACCCATCCAAAATTATTTTTGAAAAATAATTAGATGATTGTATTATAAATCATAATTTTGGACTAGAATTTTCTCAAATTCTTCCATTTTGAAAACAAAGATAAAGAAGTGATATATACAGGCTTACAAATATCACAATACCCTGACTATACATTTTACACTCTTATGAACTTCTCTGTAAAATAGCAAAATTTTAGAATGTAATTAATTTTATATATATATATATATATATATATATATATATATATATATATAAACACTAAAAAAAACAAATAATCCAATCCATAAATGGACTAAGAAACTGAACAGACTTCTCAGAAGAATATATACAATGAATCAACAAATAAATAAAAAGTGTTCAACATCTCTAGTAATAAGAGAAATGCAAATCAAAACTACTCTAAGATTTCATATTACTCCAGTCAGAATGGCAGTTATCAAGAATACAAGCAACAATAAGTGTTGGTGAGGATATTGGGGTAACAGTACACTCATACACTGCTGGTAGGACTGCAAATTGGTGCAACCCCTCTGGAAAGCAGTATGGAGATTCATTAGAAAACTTGGAATGGAACCACCATTTGACCCAGCTATCCTCTCTCCTCTGTCTACCCTAAGGATTAAAATCAGCATACTACAGTGACACAGCCATAATGTTTATAGCAGCTCAATTCACAGTAGCTAAAGTGTGAAACAAACCTAGATGCTCTTCAATAGATGAATAGATTTAAAAAATGTGGTATATATACACAATGGAATATTACTCAGCATTAAAAGAGAATAAAATCATGGCATTTGCAAGTCAATGTATGGAGTTAGAGAATATCATGCTAAGCAAAACAAGCCAATCCCCAGAAAACAAAGGTCAAATGTTTTCTCTGATACGTGGATGCTGATTCATAATGGGGAGCACAACAGAAGAATAGAGGAACTTTAGATTATGCAGAGAGTAGTGAGGGGAGGGGCCCAGGGGTGGGAAAGATGGTGGGATGAGATGGACATCATTACCCTAGGTACATGTATGATTGCATGAATGGTGTGACTATACCTTGTGTACAATCAGAAAAATGAAAAGTTGTTCTTCATTTGTGTACAATAAATTGAAATGCATTCTGTTGTAATGTATAATGAATTATAAAAAATAAAAAGTAAAAAAAAGAAAGTGGGTATTTTCTTCCACATTCATAGACATATTCTAACATTAACTGTGCTAACCACTTAACAAAAAACAATCTATTAAATGTGCATTGCTTTCTTTTCATAAGAAATGCCAATAAATCTTGCATACTTATTTTAAGAATTAATCCTCTTTTATTGCCTGTGGCAATGAAACTAATAAAGTTGTCATATTTTTGGCAATTATTCTCTTTAATAGTACATTTAAACACTTAAAAAATATGTCTGTTTTCTGATAAATGTTCACTAAAAATTTACCTTTTTGTTTTCAGATATTTTTAAACATAAAATTGTGTCTTTCCCCTTTAGAAGTCTGTTGCAGTCTGATCCAGGAAACAGGAAACAGAAATAAATTAATAAAAATTCTAATAGAAGGTACCAAAAATGTGTGAGTTCACAAATTGAGTCAGAATCTCAACAGTGGTTACACATTATTATGTTTATTTTAATTACTGATAGGTCCTTTGAGATTAGCACTTACACAAAAGAGAAAATGTTTCCTCTTGTTGAGTGCCTGGAGGACTCATAAATAATACATGTATTTTTGCCAGTTAGTACCCGCATTTTAATCATTCACTGCCTTTTATGAAGTAATGCATTTATACATCTTTTATGTGATTTAATTACCACTGGCATCCCAATGAGTAATGAACATATATAATTATAATAATTTTAATTTTAAAATATCAAAGAATATTGTTTCCTTTTGTAAATGTATGCCAAATGGCTTTTAAAATTTTGAATTTAAATACAATTAAGTATTTTCTTCCTCTATTTCACCATATAAAATACATAGTGAGCCATTCATGTTATAGATAAAGACTAAATTGTTACACTCAATATGATAAATATCTTAATTGAATAATCATAATAAAATGCAATAATTTGAAAACAAAATACATATATATATATACTTATAAAAATAGCACTTCATATATGTATAAATATGTTAATAAACTTATTAAAAAGATATTTGTGAAAAAAACTTAATATTTTAAAGCATCTTCATTGCAAAACAAAAATTTATAATTATAACAACTTTAAACAAGGACCTGTGTACAAATAATACTTTTTAGCTTTTCTAACATCATTGTTAGTTACTATCTGGAAAGTATGCTATTCTGTCTATCTTTCCCACCAGAAAAACCACAGTTTATTATGATTTGATGCCTGATGTTTCTGTCTAGTCATCAGTGTTTGAATATTCTCAAAATGATTCTAGAATGATTTCAGTAATTGGGAGTTATATATTCTTGGTGTTTATGTAGAAGTAAATCATTAGAGATGTCTGAATTTTATGCCTTCTTTTTCTGGTACATTTGATATTTTTATATTTTCTTATTTCAGTTATTTTTTAATTAAAAATATATAATTCAATAAAAATAATGACTATCTTCATTCACTTGCAGTATCAGGGACAAAAGGGGAAAAAGGGGGAGTATTGGGGCAAACTAGTGATCCTATAATCCGACCAATACATGCAGCAATTATTCAATTGTGTAGAGAAATAAAATACCAGGAATTTTGGATTTTCCACCTCATGGAGAAATTAAGATGTTGATTTTAATGTAAATCTATGGGATTCTTGGTTTGGTAACAATTATTCATTTAAGACCTTGGGTTTTTATAGCTAGTATAAAAACTGTGCTTATATACATTTTTAAGTTTATTGCATGAATGAGTAACAGTAATGTAAAGCATATATTTTTCAAACCTCACTTTGTGTATAAATATATATATATATATATATATATATATATATATATATATATATATATATAAAATTTCCTGTGTACTTACTTTTAAAAAATATTCATTATATTTGGTAAGAGTTGCCAAAAATATTTTGATTTTGTAGGTCTGCTATTTTTTGTATATGTAGTCTTTTTAATATATATTTTTGTTTTC
Organism: Urocitellus parryii; assembly: GCF_045843805.1. Classification (NCBI taxonomy): domain Eukaryota; kingdom Metazoa; phylum Chordata; class Mammalia; order Rodentia; family Sciuridae; genus Urocitellus; species Urocitellus parryii. Next base: position 61,444,754 of record NC_135540.1, read on the forward strand.
ATATATGATTGAGTCTGAAACGTACTTTTTAATCTTTTTAATTTTTTATTAATCTCTGCCTTTAAAAAACAAATGTCATATTTATACTTTTGATTATAATGGAGTAATTGTAGAAAGCCAATAATTTAGCTCTTAGTCACATAACTAAAACAAAATAACCTCTTTGAATGCTAGGGACACTATTTTATTATTTTTTGTACTGCATATTGAGCCCAGGTGTGCTTTACCAGTGAGTCTCATTTACCAGTGAGGCCAGCCATTTTTATTTATTTATTTTTTTAATTTTGAGACAAGTTCATACTAAGGTGCTTAGAGCCTCACAGAGTTACTGAGGTTGGCCTCACACTTGAGATCCTCCTGCCTCCCAAATCTCTGGCATTATAGGTGTGTGCCACCATGCCCAGTTAAACATTCTTTTTTTATATAGATAGAAAATTTACTTTATTTTTAACAAATGATGCTGGAACAAGTGTTTGTCCAAATAACAGAAATTAAACACTGAAAAATAAAATAGAAATGCTACGGAACTTTTGAAGAAGCTCTAATTTCATGAGACTAAAATCTCTACAAAATGAAAGCACACTGAATGTACTTTTCTTCTTCTTTGATTCTAAAGTATGTTGACTCTAAATCCTTTGGATATATACCAAGGAGTGGGATAACTGATTCAAATTATGGTTTTGTTCCTACTTTTTTGAGAAATCTGAGATAGTAGGGTGGGCACTTTTGCCCCTACCAAGCCTTCCTGCCAAATGAAAACTGCTTGTAAAGAATTGTTTCCAACAATGACCAGGTTCATGAGTTGCTGACTCCTTCCCCAAGTTTTTCAAGAATACTCACATGTGCAATAAGCACATATACCTATATACACCTACATAAAAATTTATGGGGTAGCAGTAGTGAGCATCTCCATCATCTTTTGCCACTGATATATATATATAGATAAACCCAGCTCTCGAAAATACATAGTTACCATGCCAAGTGCCAACCCCAGTGCTGAGATCAAAGAACTGACAAGCCAAGTGTGGAAATGCTGAAGTCATGCATAACCACTGACTAGAAACTGTGTGAACTCAACTTTTTTTTATCTATATAGTCTTTGTTCCTCACATCCTCAGGGAGTAGTCAGGAGAGTATAACCAACCAGTGCACTGTCTTCCTTGTTCTCAAACACAATCCTCAATAAAGCATAATTTGGATGGTACCCTTTGCTTTCTCACTATTTCAACCTCAAATTGTGCAATGCTCTGATGAGAAATGCTAATATGGAGAACTGAGGGAACTTGCCATAAGCAGCTGTTCAGTGAGGTAGAATGAAAACATCAGATCTGTGGCTGTATGAAGTAGAAAGGCTGTGAAAGGTGCCGAAAGGCAACAGAGAGAACTTGAAAACAGGTAAAACCCAGAAATACTGGTTTTTAGAGCAGAAAGAGAATTAATAAAAGGAATAAACTGTATCAGCACCAGGCCCACAGTGGGAGAAAGTTTCCCAACAAGTTTAAGAAAAGCAGTTGTGCTGTCCAGTCAAAACCATAATTGGTTCAGAAAAGACATCCAGATACTGCAAAGTCCTGTACCTTCAAAGAGAATTTAGGTGAGTTGGAAAAGCAGGGTCATTTAAAATGCCTCATTGCTTAGACTTAATGCATGGGAATTTAGAAATACACTTTTCATGTGTATTTCTTTTTCTTCTCAATGTTTTTATTTGATTTGTTTTTTGTTTTGCTTTCTTTTTGTCTATTCAATAACCAACAGCTACCTATTATCATAGGTGATTTGATCAGTGGGTGCCCAAACCACTCCTAAATCTGGGTTTAGGAGTGAGACGATGGCATGTACCTGGGGGGAGTGGCAACCTGAACCACACCTGGTAGTCTGTGAGTCTGCAGAGCAGAGTCAAGGACATCTTCATATGAAACTGGTGGTGTGAACCCTTGATAAGAAGCAAGGCTGACAGGGAGTGAAAGTAGACAGAATCTGGGTTAAGTGGAAACCTGTGAACTGCAGTATCCTACCTCTGGCTGGCCACCTGTCCCATCCCTGGAAGAGTAGGTAGGAACTACAGATGCCACCAGGCACTTGCCACATACCTTCTCCCACCTACCAACTGAGGTTCACTGAACAAGGTGTGCTGAGCAATCTGGATCACTCCACAGGCTACCAGGTGAGAGGGTTGGTCAGGAGCTCCTACCACAGCTACCTCCTCACCCCGGACACAAAAGCACAGTGGTATTGTGGGTAAATTCTGCTCTGAAATAAACAATGCATCCCCAAAACTAGCTGGTTGGCATGAAAGGACAGAGCTCACCATACTAACTCTGCTATTCCCTATAGTTAATATACACCATTCAAAATTTTATTTTTTATATGCTAGAGGGAAAAGGCTTTCATGCTCATATTTTCCTCAACAGAGGAAATTAAAAACCAGGTAAAACCCAGAAATACTGGTTTTTAGAGCAGAAAGAGAATTAATAAAATTAATTAATAAAATTAATAACAAAGAATGAATAAGATAAACAGAACCTTATCAGTTCATCTAATTCATTCTTTGTAAAATATATGTCATGCCTCTGGGAAATTTTTGGAGTAAATTAATTTCAGCAATTTTTAATACACAATTTAGAAATCCATAGGACTCAAATTAGAGTAATTATCTATAATCTTTTCAAATTTTTAATAAATGCATTTAGTTTTAGTAAAAATTATGCTTCATTAACTTTATAAAAGCTGATGGCTGTACTTTTCATGACTCATCTCATTAAAAGACTGCCCAGTCTCTTTTAAAAGCTAGAAGTTGAAAAAGTAAATGTAATTTTTTGAAAATTACTGGGGATTTAGTGAAAAACTTCAAAAGATGAAGTCAAAAGATTTATGTACAATTGTGACTTTTTTGTACATATGTGGATTGTGGAGTGAACAAGACAATTATTACTAACTTCAAATAGACATTTTTCTACTGGGTGGCATCACAATTTTGGATAGAAAAACAATGAAATAAAGACATAATGGAGATAATGTTAAACATTTTTCTAATTGTGATCTAAAATGTATACTTAAGTTCCAAGATAGTATAGATTCAGAAGCAAAATCATGGGGTGGCAGGAGAACTTACATCAACACAGGACTCACTTAGAACCCATGAATTTTATCTAGACCTTCCAATCTGTTCCTTTCTATGATCTAGAAAATAAAACCAAAAGAAAAGAAAAAGAAAGTTCTCAAATGTACACAAAAGCTATGTAAATTTAAAAATGTAAGTAGCATTTTCTTCTGTAGTAATGTAAAATCAGAAATATTCTATTAAGTCAGAAAATAAAACTACAGAAGAAAATTAGAAAACAAACAAATAAAACGAGCCCTTAGATAAGCCAGTAACATTAATAGGTGGAAACATCAAAATGAGCTACCAACATCAAAAAGAGCAGTAGTTCTCACTTTGTGACTTCTATCCTGAATTGAGAAGGTAAAAAATGTAAAAATAACTCAAGAACCAAAAACTTGCACTGATTAGTAACAATGCCAGCAGGGGCAGATAGGGAAGAGCAGACTTCCACTCTCACCAGGCTATAAGCAAATATCCTATATTCTGCTAACCCAAATAGCTCTAATTTGGTGACAATGTATGGGGGGGCATAAAGAAATCTACTAGAATAAAGGTAAAATTCTATTTCTGAATCAGTGGTGAGAGAGGTGTTTCAAAATCACCCATGATTATTGTGTTGTGATCTATTTGATGCTTGAACTTGAAAATAGTTTGTTTGATGAACATAGCTGAACCATTGTTTGGGGCATATATATTAATTATTGTTATGTCTTGTTGGTGTATGTTTCCCTTGAGTAGTATGTAATGTTCTTTTCAAGATGATATACTTTGTTTTTGTTGTCTGATGTCCTATCTTCTAAGTGGTCCACCCTGCTGGTGATATTCTTATTTGAGATTTTTTTTTAAATTTGCTTTATCATTTCTTTCATTTCTTGGATTTCTGTTTGGTGTGTTTGTATAATCTCTATCTCCCTGTAGAGTTGATCTTTTGCTTCTTGGATTTCCTTATGTAATTTATGGTCAAAGTGATCTTTCATTGTCTGCATTTGTTGTCTAATGTCTTCCCTGAGACTCCAGAACATCTGTCCCATGTATATCCTGAAATATTTATCTGTCATTTTTTGTGCTGCACATGTTATCTCTTCTAATGTTGTATTGTCTTTCTTTGTGGTCCTGTCTTTCCTTGTCTTTTCATGATTCTCACTTTTCTTTCAAGCTCTGTGTGACTGTTGTGTTATTGTTTTTCCCCTATAGATTTGTATTGCTCTTGTATAGTTTCGAGATCTCTCCTTTGTGTGGAAAAACAATGTTAACAGTTCCCAGTATCAACATCACATCATCTATGGGCAAGTTTTTGTTATTAATACATTTATAGTTAGTCTCTATGTCTAGAGATGTTGGATTCAATTACTATTTAAAATATAGTCATTAGTTTCTTACAAGGCGTACAGTTTCTGGTGGCTTATAGAGAAGTGAGGGTTGGGCATAGGATGTTATGTTAAGGAGGAAAGATGTGAGAGTATGGGATTAATATATCTTGACAACTTTGGAGAGGCACTCTAATGAAGTGGGTTATTAGCAGGAGAGTAGACAGTACTTAGGGTAGACAAGTACATGGGAGGACAAGAAGCATAGAAACAAACACCTATTTGCATTTAGTAAATTCCACATAGTAGAAATAGTAATATTTGGGAGGTTGAGAGAGGATGAGAGGAGGAAGAAAAATAAAAAGAAAAGAAGAAAAAAAGGGTGGGAAGAGAGAGAAAGGAATGAAAAGAAAAAGAAATAAGAGAAAAAAAAAACACTTTTAGAATTATTTTCTTCTCTTCCAGTTGTTGGCTTTGTGCATTCCAGGTTGAGTCTCTGCCCTCAGGGTGATGGAAGCAACCCATTTGAGAAGGCTCTCCCTCACCTGCCTGTTGCCTTTCCAGTCCCAGTTTCTTTGGATTGCTCCAGGTCTCTATCCCCCTCCTGTCTCAAGCCCACCAGGTCCCAATTGTGGGATCTCTTGTCAACAGCCCTTGGTTCACTCCGGGCAGGCGGGGGTGGGGTAGGCAGTGCCCTGGCCACGGCGGGCTCCTGATTGACTGAGTGCTATCTCTGTGCTGGGTAGTCACCACATCATCACAGCTGGGGAGAGGGCAAGTTGAAAACCAGTAACCTGTTCTGTCATATTCCCTCTGATAGCCACGCCCATCAAGAGCTGGTGAGAAAGTTTTTGAGTTATCACAGCTGGGGAGGGGGGGAGCTCGTTACTACACACCTGTTCAGATGCTCATCTGAGTTATCAGCTACAACCACCAAAAGTTGACGATATAGATTTTCTTAGATGGCGACCACCACCCATTTCCCTCTCAGGGTGTCCAGTGAGTTGGAGAGAGTTGGGCTGTTCCTATGCTATGTCCAGAACTCCGTCCTCTGTCCAGTGTCCTGCATTGATGCAGGTCACAATCTGGCATGCTTCAGACCTGAAGGGGCAAAAATCCACATCTCTGTGCTGCCAGAAAGCCGCCCGTTCCAACTCCATACCTTTGGGGGCGGATTCCAGCACCGTGCTGCTGGCCACTTCCATGTCAAAGAGCGACTCCACTTTCCCCATGATCTGCATGGCTCTTGCAACAATCCGCTGTTTAGGATCCTGTCACATGCTCCAAGCAGCTTAAATTTGTCAATGGGAGCCCTTGTGGGGAAACACGTCTGACTGCTCCCTAGGAGTCCTACACAGAGCTGCCAGTAACGGGTCTCCTCTACTCTGCCATCTTAGAATTCTCTCCCAAATACTTGAATTTTAAAAAAATGACCATGAGACAGTACTGATCTTAAAAGAAAAATGCAAATTCAGAAGTTACATAATTTGCTAAATGATTGTTTATTATTATAGAAAAATAGAAAACAATGCATTCCCCAAAAGATGTAATGATAACAAGATAAATCCAAATATCTGTATTTATCTATCTATATTACTTGCATTAACATTTTGTGGTACGTAAAACAATTGCTATTTGAATAAGAAAATTTCAAAAATATTTATGAAATATATATCAGAGTATTGTGAACTGTAGTCCCTCTACGAAAACACTAGAGCTTATTGTGTGTGTCTGTATTTGGGAACACATTATCTAATCTTCCACTCTAGTATTTCCATTCTGCCCTTCTTAGCTTGTAGCATTCCCTATTTTACATTTCAATTGTTTTTTTTTTAAGAGTCTACATACAACAGAGAAAATGCAGAATTTGCATTTCTGTGTGACACTTATTTCATTTAACATATTATACTCCAGTTCCATTTGTTTTGCAGTCAATTACAAAATATCATTCTATTATATGACTGAATAAAATTTCATCATGTATACACAGTACATCTGCGTTAGCCAATTATCGACTGATGGACATCTATGTTGATTCCATATCTTAGCTATATTTTTACTATTAGTGCAGCAACAAAAATGGGTATGGAGGTATCCTTTTGATATGGTGATATAATTTCTTTGAGTATATACTCAGAAATAGGATAGCTGGATCATATGGTAGATTTCTTTTTGGTTTCTTCTGGAGCTTCCATGCTATTCTTCATAGTGTCTATACTAATTTAAACTCTGACCTATAGTTTCCAAGAGTAACCTTTTCTCTCCATCCTTACCAAAGTTTATTATATTTTTCTTTTTTAACAATAACCATTTTAACTAGATGATATTCATTGTGATTTTGACTTACATTTCTCTGATTACTAATGAAATTGAGGATTTTATTCATAAATTTGCTAATAGAATTCCTTTTGAGAAGTATAATCTTTGTTCATTTTAAATTGAGTTATATACGTTTTTGTGCTTATTCAATTTTTTAAATTTCCTTCTATTTTATGGATTTACTCAGTTTTCAGATGAATAATTGAATTTTTTCTTCCATTCTACAGGTTGTTTCTTTACATGTTGATAAAAATAATAAGACATTTATAGATTGGTATACTTTTCTTATTTATTTCAACTATTTTACCCTATAAAATAACCATAGTACAATTCACTACATTAGTATAAAACTCATTCTCACTAGCTCTTTGAAAGAGAAAACAATTCTACAAAGTCTAAAACCTACCTCAAAATGTCAAGTGTAGAGTTGGGTGGTGGCTCATTGGTAGAATGCTTACTTAACCCATTTGAGACACTGTGCTTGATCTTCAGTACCACATAAAAATAAGTAAATAAAATAAAGGTATTGTGTCAATCTACAACAACAAAAAACAAACAAATAAATAAGTAAATATCAAGTATATTAAAAATTTCTGATTATTCAATATGTAGTTTTCAATAAAATTAGTTCTGCTATGAGTCTGTGGCAAATACTTGCCAAAACACTTATATAAGTTTTCTCTATGAGAATAGATTTATTTAATCAGTAAATTTGTTTACACTTCATAGTGCTAAAATTCACATCTTAGCATTGGTTGCACATAATCACAGGTAATTGGGATATTTGTCATGGACTGGTTATTTAACAATTACTCAAATTTATTTTAATGATGTCTTGTATTTAATTTAAAACACAAAGCTATTATAACTAAAATAATATACCACATACCACACACAGATATAGATTCTTATTTCTGAAACTTAGTAGACAAAGAAATTCTGACTACAGTAATTCAAGAAGACTAGATCGTTTTAAAACTTTATCAAAGTCTCAAATATTAATGAAAAATTTTTCAGTGATGAAAAGTCCTCAATAACATTGATTGATCGACCTTTTTAAGGGCAAAAAAAGCTGTATTTCATCAGAAGGTTTAGACATTGATAAATTTATCACACAGAAACCTTTCTGGTATTCAGCCCATACAACAGTGAAATGTTGCCTGTTGTGAGAATTTACAGCCATAATATGAGATTCATAGCCCATCCTTTTATTTATTATAGAAGTCTCCAGAACACTAGCAAAGCCATAAATGATGAATTAAATCCCAAAAATGTAGTTGCAATTCAATCCAGCACTTCCCTTAGGGTAAAACTAAAACAAAAATGTTTGGGAAATAATTATAAGCAATATAATTTGGTTTTTATAATTCAGTAACTAATTTATTAGAATAAAATATATAAGGTTGTTATTTAATTAGCCAAGTTAATTTATTAGATCAATTGGAAACATTTTTTGAAAACCTGGGGACAGTTCCTACTTGGCATGTTTTAACATACAGAGCTAAGTACAGCTTTCCAGAATTTTTGCTTCAGTTATAATGTAAATTAATGTGAAAATAGATGTTGAAATGCAGTCTTAGAACAGGTTCTAGTTTTTTATTAAGTCCATATATAATTTCATACTGCAAAGTTCATTCTGCCTTTTCAGATTAACCTATGCTTCAGAAAGATTCTAACAAGTATGGAATTTGTATTTATTTTCTAAAATTATTTCTAAGCTCAACAAAAACTACAGGAACAAGTGATTATTAATAAAAATTCCCTTTAAATTAATGATTTAGTAGTGACAATGTTTATGGCAAAAAAATAGACAAAACTTTGAAAACTAAAACTTAAATAAAAATAAACATACTTACTAATAAAAAATTTTAAAAAATGATTTTAGTTTTCATGTAGCTACATAAAAGATTATTTATATTGAAATTCATGGAAGATACAGAATGACACCTAGAATAGAAACAATGAAATATCCATAATTAAAATGAGAAATAAATGTCACTAACCCCTAAATTATTATTTAGTTTGGTCATTTTAATACAATTAAAAATTTTATAATGTATAAATTGTTAATAAATCCTCACGATGTAAAAATTTTAAATGTCACACACAAAAAATGATAAAGTGAAATTTATTCTTAGCTACAATGTTTTTCAGGTGTAGTAACTAAATTTATATCACAAAAACAATCTGGTAATAATTATAAATATAAACTAGTAATTGTTCCTTAGAAAATAGGGTTAAAAGAAGAAAGAATGAAATTTTATTTTTACAGCAAAGCTATAAATATTAATAAAGTTGAGAGGTTGGTAGGAAATAAAAAAGCACAGTAAAGAGCTATAAGTAATATGCACTTAACAACATGTGAAATAAAATAATATACATATGTAATTATATACATATAATACACATATGCAATTATAGAAACCACTTAAGTAATTGCAAGAATACAATGTATTAAATGAAGACAAAGGGAACACAAGATGGGTTATGAATGAAGGTGGTTATGAACACCCTATGTCCTTGTGACCACTTATAGAAAGGAGAACTGCAATACCATGGGCAGTCTCTTCTTAATCCTTTATGACTATATCTGAGTGTGTTTGTGTATAGTGGATGTCATCCCTCTCTTACCTCCTTCTTTTAACTCGATACGTATGAACCCTATATTATAGTATTTTAAAATTATTAATTTATATAGTATTATTTATGCAATACATATTTAGGCAAAGAGAAAAGTACTTTGGGTTGTACATAAGAAGATCTATCGTATTAGGGAGAACTATGATCTCTTTACAACTCATTTGTAGATTGAGTATGGTTTATGGAGATGTATGGGTTCTAAATTGATAAAAGGTAGAATCGTCATGGCGAGTTTTATGTGTTAACTTGGAGGTATTTTTTTTAACTTGATAAACCTTTAGATTAGTAAATTTTATACAAAAAATGAAATTGTATTCTTTGACCATATATTAAAATGAACTAAAATGGGCATATGATCTGAAGCCCCAAAACATTTTAAACAAAATATAGAAATAATAATAATAATAATAATAATAATAAATGGGCCCAATGAACAGAAGAATTAATATGTTCTCTTCTTAAGTGAAATAAACCTGACTCAGAGACTCAAGAGTATGCTTTCTCTCATATGTGGAAGCTAGAGAGGAAAAAAAAGGAACCTCATGAAAATAGAATGTAGAATATGAGCAGGGGGAAGGAGGAGAGGGAAAGGGGAGGTATTGGAGAATGAAATTTATCAAATTTTCTAATATGCATGTACAAATAGGTATCAATCCCACTATTATGTATAATTATAATGCACCAATATTTTTTAAATAAAGGCATGTTTAATCAGATATATTGATATAAAAGTATTCACTCATAATTTATTAACTTATTTTCATTTGATCAACATCCTATTATTATAAATACCAAACAATTTACACTTATAATTAAATCTAAGCAAAGTTGACAAGCTTGTCTATATTTTAAACAGACACATATAACTAAATATAAATTCTATGACAGTCTGATATTTCAGTAAAACTTGAGGAGGTAGCTCAATATCTGGACATTCTGTACCCTAAAGAGACAACTAAGCTAATGCAAAATGGGACTGACCTAATTTTTTTGGTTATGATGTATTTTTGAAAGTTCCTTTGGAGATCCAACATGGTGGCGGGCAGAGAGGCAGCATTTTCAATACCTCCCCAGTGATGGGATCATAAAGACGCATAGATAACGCTTAGATGCTACCAACGGAGAATCTCCTAGCAAAATTCCACTGAAGAGAGACTGGCCGGGAGCTACTAGGATTTTTTTTGAAGCAACAGATTGCCCCACGAGATGCAGAGGTCCAGATCCGCCAGCCACAGTCCGCGTGCACGCAGCTGCTGGCCCATCTGCCTGCAGCAAAAGCAAACGCAGCAAATCTAACTGGGTCCCAAGCCTCTGTGACGCAGCTTGGCAGGAAGAATTCTTTATCCAAGCCTTCATGAATTAGCGAGCAGGGAGCTGAAGCCAACTGGGGACGGACCAGTCCCACCCCTCCCTTCGGACACTCTGGCATGGAGCCTGGGGCCCGCCATAGCAGAGAGGTGACGTCATCAGAGTTCGGCCGACAGAATTCCTTCCCAGCAGAATCCTCTTTAGCAGGTGTGTGACTCCCTCCCCATCCAGATACAAGCAGCCAGAAACTTCAGGGACCTCTCAGGGATCGTGTCTGTAGGGAAGTAGAGGGGATCCCCTACCCCCAACCCCCCATATCACCAGCGGTGACTCCCAAGATCTTAGCCACCAGTTTACCACAGCACTGGGGCTTAAATGGGACATGCGGTGGGGCTGCAAGTGTAACTAGATCTCTGGGGAACCCCTTCTGGTGAACAGGATCTGGCTGGCTGGCTGACAGGCGGAAGGGGGATGAGGACTGGAGAAGTGAAAGGGCTCTGGACTGACAAGTCTGAGAGACTCCCAGGAGACGCCTTACAGGGATTGCTATGGGCAGGTAGAGAGCAGAAGCTCCACTTGGAGGGCACAGCTCCGCCTACTGGAAGAGAAGAAAATGGATCTCAATATTTTTTTTTCTTCTTCTCTCTCTGTTCCTTTCTCCCCTTTTCCTTCTCTCTTTCTTTCCTGTTTCAAGTTTTATTGCTCTTTTCATTCCCTCTAATCTATCTATCTCTCTCTCCTTCTTTCTTTTTAAGAGCACCTTCATTCCCCTACCCCCCAACTTTCATCCCAAGCATTACGTCTTCCATTACTATGTAATTGTCTAAATGCAAATAGGTGAATGTCTCCAGGCTGTCTATAGGGCTCCTAAATACCTAGCTACTACAAACACCCTGATCCAATTGCCTGTTAGTATCCACCTTCAGTAGAGCAACCTTCTAAAGTAGCCAAGACATACTAACCCTCGTACCATCATCGCACCTAACCTAAACATATAGTCCTAAGAACAAACAACAAATCACTATATGCATACAGAAACTGGAAGCCTTTTATGAATTGAATGAATCAGCTTTAAAGTACAATAAAGCCCAACAGTTCTAGGCATAATCTCCCACCACAAAGGAGAGACAACAGAGATATACAAAGCCAAAACAAATGTATAGGAGAAAGCAGTTACAAAGCAGTCAAACAGACCTGGAAAGTAACGGAAACAACATGAAAAAAACAAGGGAAAAAAGGACTACAAACAATGCAAGACAACTTAAATCTACAGCAGGACCTAGAAGCATCAGAAACATGGACAGAGAAAGAAATCAAGGCATACCTAACTCAGATGGAACGGAATATTAGAGAAGACATGAGACAGCAAGTCCAAGCATTGAAAGTATATTTTGAAAACGAACTAAACAAACAAATTCAAACTGCAAAGAACGAGCTTTACCAGGAGATAGAGATTTAAAAAAAATAACAGTAATCCTAGAAATGCAAGAAACCATAAACCAGATTAAAAACTCTAACGAGAATATTACAAATAGACTAGATCAAGTAGAAGTCAGAACATCAGATAATGAAGACAAAGTTTATCAACTTGAAAAGAATATAGTCAACACAGAAAAGATGCTTAAATCTCACGAGCAATCTATGCAAGAGATATGGGATCTCATAAAAAAACAAATTTGAGAGTCATTAGGATAGAAGAAGGCACAGAGTTTCAAACCAAAGGAATGGAAAACTTATTAAAGGAAACAATCCTAGAAAACTTCCCAGAGATGAAAGATGGAATGGATTGCCAAATGCTGGAAGCCTACAGGACCCCAAACATCCAAAACCGAAATAGACCAACTCCAAGACATATAATTATGAAGATAGCTAACATACAGAACAAGGAGAGAATATTAAAAGCTACGAGAGAAAGGAGGCAGATTACATTCAGGGGTAAACCAATTAGGTTAACGACTGATTTTTCATCACAGACTTTGAAAGCGAGAAGATCCTGGAACAACGTATTTCAAATGCTGAAAAATAATGGATTCCAACCAAGAATACTGTATCCAGCAAAATTAAGCTTCAGATTTGACAATGAAATCAAAATGTTTCATGATACACAAAAGCTAAAAGAATTTGCAGCCAGAAAACCAGCACTGCAAAGAATTTTGAGCAAAATACTACAAGAAGAGGAATTGAAAAATAGTGCCCAAAACTAACAGTGGGAGGTATCTCAGTAAGGGGGAGAAAAATAACCAAAGAGGGAAAACTAGCCAAACTAAAATAAATAAATAAATAAACATGACTGGAAGCACAAACCATATTTCAATTGTAACCTTAAATGTTAATGGCTTAAATTCACCAATCAAGAGACATAGGCTAGTAAACTGGATTAAAAAACAAATCCAACAATATGTTGCCTTCAGGAGACTCATATGATAGGAAAAGACATACACAGGCTGAAGGTGAAAGGTTGGGAAAAATCATACCACTCACATGGCCCTCGGAAGCAAGCAGGAGTGGCCATACTCATATCAAATAAAATCAACTTCAAACCTAAGTTAATCAAAAGGGATAAAGAAGGACACTATATACTGTTAAAATGAACCATCCACCATCAGACATAACAATTATCAATTTGTATGCACCAAACAAACTCTCCTCAAGTTCAAGAGTCAAATAGACCACAACACAATAATTACGGGGGACTTCAACACACCGCTCTCACCATTGGACAGATCCTCTAGACAAAAGGTGAACAAAGAAAATATAAAACTCAATAACACAATCAATAACCTAGACTTAACCGACATATATAGAATATATCAACCATCATCAAGTGGATACACGTTCTTCTCAGCAGCACATGGATCCTACTCAAAGATAGACCATATATTATGCCATAGGACGACTGTCAGTAAATATAAAGGTGTGGAAATAATACCATGCACCATATCTGATCATAATGGAATGAAACTGGAAATCAATGATAAAAAAAAGGAAGGAAAAATCCTACATCACTTGGAAAATGAACAATATGTTACTGAATGATCAATGGGTTACAGAAGACGTAAAGGAGGAGATAAAAAAAATTCTTAGAGAAAAATGACAATACAGACACAACATACCGGAATCTATGGGACACAATGAAAGCAGTTTTAAGAGGGAAATTCATTTCTTGGAGTTCTTTCCTCAAAAAAGGAAAAAAAAACCAACAAATAAATGAACTCACACTACACCTCAAAAACCTAGAAAAAGAAGAGCAAAACATCAGAAAATGTAGTAGAAGACAAGAAATAATAAAAATTAGAGCAGAAATCAACGAAATTGAAACAAAAAAAAAACATTGAAAAATTTGAAAAAACTAAAAGTTGGTTCTTTGAAAAAATAAATAAGATCGACAGGCCCTTAGCCATGCAAACGAAGAGAAGAAAAAAGAGAACAAAAATTACTAACATATGGGATGAAAAAGGCAATATCACAACAGACACTTCAGAAATACAGAAGATAATTAAAATCCAGGCGAATCGTATACAAAAGCGTATCAAAAAATATTGTGCATCATGATCAAGTAGGATTCATCCCTGGGATTCAAGCCTGGTTCAATGTACAGGAATCAATAAATGTAATCCACCACATCAATAGACTTAAAACCAGGAAACATATGATCATCTCAATAGATGCAGAAAAAGCATTCGACAAAGTACAGCATCCCTTTATGTTCAAAACACTAGAAAAACTAGGGATAACAGGAACTTACCTCAACATGGTAAAAGCTATATATGCTAAACCTCAGGCTAGCATCATCCTAAATGGAGAAAAACTGAAGGAATTCCCTCTAAAATCTGGAACAAGACAGGGATGCCCTATATCACCACTTCTATTCAATTTAGTCCTTGAAATACTAGCCAGAGCAATTAGACAAAAGAAATTAAAGGCATAAAAATAGGAAAAGAAGAACTTAAATTATCACTATTTGTGGATGACATGATAATATATTTAACAGACCCAAAAGGGTCTACAAAGAAACTGCTAGAGTTAATAAATGAATTCAGCAAAGTGGCAGGATATAAAATCAATACGCATAAATCAAAGGCATTCCTGTATATCAGCAACAAAACTTCTGAAATTGAAATGAGGAAAACCACTCCATTCACAATATCCTCAAAGAAAATTAGATACTTGGGAATCAATCTAACAAAAGAGGTGAAAGATTTATACAATGAAAACTACAGAACCCTAAAGAGAGAGATAGAAGAAGATCTTAGAAGATGGAAAAATGTACCCTGTTCATGGATAGGCAGAACTAACATCATCAAAATGGCAATATTACCCAAAGTTCTCTACAGGTTTAATGCGATGCCAATCAAAATCCCAATGGCATTTCTTGTAGAAATAGATAAAACAGTCATGAAATTCATATGGAAAAACAAGAGACCCAGAATAGCAAAAGCAATTCTAAGCAGGAAGTGTGAATCTGGAGGTATAGCAATACCAGAGTTCAAACTGTACTACAAAGCAATAGTAACAAAAACAGCATGGTACTGGTACCAAAACAGGCAGGTGGACCAATGGTACAGAATAGAGGACACAGTAACCAATCCACAAAAGTACAACTTTCTTATATTTGATAAAGGGGCTAAAAGCATGCAATGGAGGAAGGATAGCATCTTCAACAAATGGTGCAGGGAAAATTGGAAATCCATATGCAACAAAATGAAGCTGAATCCCTTTCTCTCGCCATGCACAAAAGTTAACTCAAAATGGATCAAGGACCTAGATATCATATTAGAGACACTGCGGCTAGAGTCTGCGTCGCTCGCTGGGAAGCGGCGAGGTGCCGACGCGGGGGTGCAGAGATGCGGATTCTGGGGACTCCTGCCAGAGGTGCAATGGCCGTGCTCAGTGCTGAGTTCTGGCTTTGAGACGGAGGAGGGAAGCGATCCAGTTCGGTTCTCCACATAGGTCGGACCACGGAGGAGGCCAGCGGCCACCATCTTGGAGAGCTGATGTAATCATCCCTGTTTCCTACTGATCTCAGCTCATTCAGCTCATCCAGGTGATTTCAGGCTGGTATTTGCCTGCGTCCCGCAGACAGATGGCTCAGGCTCAGGGCTAGAGAACCCGCGGAGACTACCTCTTGGGGCTAGCTCCTAGCAAAGCATGCACCGAGCTCTGAGTGGCCGGGTTCTGGTTCCCGGAGCTGCTTTGGCCCAGGGCTGGGGAACCTGCGGAGGCTGCGTCTTGGAGCCAGCTCTTAGTGGAGCGTGCACCCAGCTCGAAGTGGCTGGGTTCTGACTGCCGGAACTGTTTTGGCCCAGGGCTGGGGAACCTGCGGAGACTGCGTCTTTGAGCCTGCTCCCAGCAGAGCGTGCACCGAGCTTGGAGAGCTTGGAGCGGCCGGGTTCTGGCTCCCGGAGTTGCTTTGGCCCAGGGCTAGGGAACCCGCGGAGACTGATTCTTGCAGTCTGCTCCTAGCAGAGCGTGCACTGAGCTCAGAGCGGCCGGGTTCTGGCTCCCAGAGCTGCTTTGGCCCTGGGCTGGGGAACCCGCGGAGTCTGATTCTTGGAGCCTGCTCCTTGCAGAGCGTGCCCCAAGCTCGGGGAAGCCGGGTTCTGGCTCCCGGAGCTGCTTTGGCCCAGGGTTGGGGAACCCGCGGAAACTGCTTCTCGGTCCGGGTCCTGCTGGGTGCTGTGGGGGCCAGACGGGCAGAGTGGAGCTGCCGCCTGCGCCCAGAACAGGCCAAGCGACCCGCCGGCGTGGTATCACATCACCCCAACTGCAGTTGGGGCGGAAGAGAGCAGCCGCCCATGCCTGGAATGGGACCAGCCACCCGACGGCATGGTAGTCAAGTCAACCCATTTGGAGTAGGGGTGGTGCAGAGCCGCTGCCCGAACCTGCAAGGTAGACAGACCTGCGACCCACTGGCAGGACAGGCCCAGTGGCCTGCCAGCGTGGTGGACACATAGCACCGAGGCAGTCTCCTCACACTGGTTGGAGTTGGGGTGGAGCAGAGCTGCCGCCCGTGTCTGGAAAAGGCCCAGCAACCTGCCGGAGTGGCAATCAGGTAGCCCCATTTGGAGTGGGGGCCAAGCAGAACTGCTGCCCGAGCCCGCAAGGTAGGCAGACCTGCGACCCACCGGCGGAACAGGCCTAGAGGCCTGCCAGCGTGGTAGTCACATCACACCAATTGGAGTAGGGGCCAAGCAGAGATGCTGCCTGCATCCGGATCAGGCCCAACGACCCGAGGGCGTGGTAGTCACGTCACCACAATTGGAGTGGGGGCAGAGCAGAGCCGCCACCCACGCCCACAGGGTGGGCAGACCTGCGACCGACCTGCAGAGCAGGCCTATTGGCCCGCCAGCATGGTAGACAGATCACCCCAATTAGAGGAGGAGCACAGCCACTACCCGCCCTGCAAGGGAGATTTTTCAACTATACAAGAGCAATATAAATAAATAGGGGGAAAATTTCAAAAACACAACAGTTTCACCAAGCAGAAAGAAACGCGAGCAGTATGAAAAGACAAGGAAAGAAAGGACCACAAGTAATGCAGGTCAACTCAACATTAGAAGAGGTAATAGCTGCAACAGATGGAATGTCAGATAAAGAGTTCAGGATATACATGCTCCAGATGATCTGGAGTCTCAAGGAAGACATGAGACAGCAAAGTCAGACAATGAAAGATCACTTTGACAAGGAATTACATAAACAAATCCAGGAAGCAAAAGATCAATTACATAGGGAGATAGAGGTAATAAAAAACAAACTAATAGAAATCCTAGAAATGCAGGAAGCAATAAACCAACTTAAAAACTCAATTTAGAATATTACCAGCAGAGTACATCACTTAGAAGATAAAACATCAGACAATGAAGACAAAGTATTTCAACTTGAAAAGAACATAGACAGCTCAGCAAGACTGCTAAGAAACCATGAGCAGGACATCCAAGAAATATGAGATAACATAAAGAGACCAAACTTAAAAGTCATTGGGATACAGGAAGGCATAGAGCTCCAAACCAAAGGAATAAACAATCTAATCAATAAAATAATACGAGAAAACTTCCCAGACTTGAAGAATGAGACAGAATCCCAAATCCTAGAAGCCTACAGGATGCCGAATGTGCAAAGTCATAATAGATCCACACCTAGACACATTATAATGAAGATATCCAACATACAGAATAAGGAGAGAATTTTAAAAGCTACAAGAGGAAGGAAGCAGATTAAATTTAGGGGTAAACCAATCAGGATAGCAGCTGATCTCTCAACACAGACTCTGAAAGCTAGAAGATCCTGGAATAACATATTTCAAACAATGAAAGAAAATGGGTTCCAACCAAGAATCGTGTGTCCGGCAAAATTAAGCTTCAGGATGGAAGATGAAATTAAAACCTTCCACGATAAACAAAAGTTAAAAGAATTTGCAGCTAGAAAACCATCTCTTCAAAAAATCCTTGGCAAAGCATTACAGGAAGAGGAAATGGAAAATAACAATGAAAACCAACAGTGGGAGGTAGGACAGTAAAGGGGTAAAGTAATCAAAGAGGAAAACAAATCAGGTTTAGTAACATTAATAAACAAATATGGCTGGAAGAACAAACCATATCTCAATAATAACCCTAAATGTTAATGGCTTAAACTCACCAATTAAGAGACACAGGCTAGTTGAATGGATCACAAAACAAGACCCAACAATATGCTGCCTACAGGAGACGCATTTTATAGGAAAAGACATACATAGACTGAAGGTGAAAGGTTGGGAAAAATCATATAACTCATATGGACAGCGGAAACAATAATCATGGGAGACTTCAACACACCTCTCTCACCACTGGACAGATCTTCCAAACAAAAGTTAAATAAGGAAACAATAGAACTCAATAACACAATTAATAACCTAGACTTAATTGACATATATAGAATATACCACCCAACAACAAGCAGTTACACTTTTTTCTCAGCAGCACATGGATCCTTCTCAAAAAGATCATATATTATGTCACAGGGCAACTCTTAGACAATATAAAGGAGTAGAGATAATACCATGCATCTTATCTGATCATAATGGAATGAAACTGAAAATCAATGATAAAAGAAGGAAGGAAAAATCATGCATCACTTGGAGAATGAACAATAGGTTACTGAATGATCAATGGGTTTTAGAAGACATCAAGGAGGAAATTTAAAACTTCTTAGAGTTAAATGAAAACACAGACACAACATATCAGAATCTATGGGACACATTGAAAGCAGTTCTAAGAGGAAAATTCATTGCTTGGAGTTCATTCCTTAAAAAAAGAAAAAACAAACAAATAAATGATCTTATTCTTCATCTCAAAATCCTAGAAAAAGAAGAGCAAAACAACAGCAAAAGAAGTAGAAGGCAAGAAATAATTAAAATCAGAGCTGAAATTAATGAAATCGAAACAAAAGAAACAATTGAAAAAATTGACAAAACTAAAAGTTGGTTCTTTGAAAAAATAAATAAAATCGACAGACCCTTAGTGATGCTAACGAAGAGAAGAAGAGAGGGAACTCAAATTACTAGCATACGGGATGAAAGAGGCAATATCACAACAGACACTTCAGAAATACAGAAGATAATCAGAAATTATTTTGAAGCCTTATACTCCAATAAAATAGAAGATAGTGAAGGCATCGATAAATTTCTTAAATCATATAATCTGCCCAGATTGAGTCAGGAGGATATAGACAACCTAAATAGACCAATATCAATTGAGGAAATAGAAGAAACCATCAAAAGATTACCATCTAAGAAAAGCCCAGGACCGGATGGGTATACAGCTGAGTTTTACAAAACCTTTAAAGAGGAACTAATACCAATACTTTTCAAGCTATTTCAGGAAATAGAAAAAGAGGGAGAACTTCCAAATTCATTCTACGAGGCCAGCATCACCCTGATTCCGAAAACAGACAAAGACACTTCAAAGAAAGAAAACTACAGACCAATATCTCTAATGAACCTAGATGCAAAAATCCTCAATACAATTCTGGTGAATTGGATTCAAAAACATATCAAAAAAATTGTACACCATGATCAAGTAGGATTCATCCCTGGGATGCAAGGCTGGTTCAATATACAGAAATCAATAAATGTTATTCACCACATCAATAGACTTAAAAATAAGAACCATATGATCATCTCAATAGATGCAGAAAAAGCATTCGACAAAGTACAGCATCCCTTTATGTTCAAAACTCTAGAAAAATTAGGGATAACAGGATCATACCTCAACATTGTAAAAGCAATCTATGATAAGCCACAGGCCACCATCTTTCTGAATGGAGAAAAATTGAAGGCATTCCCTCTAAAATCTGGAACAAGACATGGATGCCCTCTCTCACCACTTCTGTTCAACATAGTCCTCGAAACACTGGCCAGAGCAATTAGACAGACGAAATAAATTAAAGGCATAAAAATAGGAAAAGAAGAACTTAAATTATCACTATTTTGCAGATGACATGATTCTATACCTAGCAGACCCAAAAGGGTCTACAAAGAAACTATTAGAGCTAATAAATGAATTCAGCAAAGTGGCAGGATATAAAATCAACACTCATAAATCAAAGGCATTCCTGTATATCAGAGACAAATCATCTGAAATGGAAATGAGGACAACTACTGCATTCACAATATCCTCAAAAAAAATAAAATACTTGGGAATCAACCTTACCAAAGAGGTGAAAGACTTATACAATGAAAACTACAGAACCCTAAAGAGAGAGATAGAAGAAGATCTTAGAAGATGGAAAAATATACCCTGTTCATGGATAGGCAGAACTAACATCATCAAAATGGCGATATTACCCAAAGTTCTCTATAAGTTCAATGCAATGCCAATCAAAATCCCAATGGCATTTCTTGTAGAAATAGATAAAACAGTCATGAAATTCATGTGGAAAAATAGAAGACCCAGAATAGCAAAAGCAATTCTAAGCAGGAAGTGTGAATCAGGCGGTATAGTGTCACTAGACTTCAAACTATACTACAGAGCAATAGTAACAAAAACAGCATGGTACTGGTACCAAAACAGGCGGGTGGACCAATGGTACAGAATAGAGGACACAGTAACCAATCCACAAAAGTACAACTTTCTTATATTTGATAAAGGGGCTAAAAGCATGCAATGGAGGAAGGATAGCATCTTCAACAAATGGTGCTGGGAAAACTGGAAATCCATTTGCACCAAAATGAAACTGAATCCCTTTCTCTTGCCATGCACAAAAGTTAACTCAAAATGGATCAAGGAGCTTGATATCAAATCAGGGACACGGCGTCTGATAGAAGAAAAGGTTGGCTATGATCTACATACTGTGGGGTCGGCTCCAAATTCCTCAATAGGACACCCATAGAGCAAGAGTTAACATCTAGAATCAACAAATGGGACTTACTCAAACTAAAAAGTTTTTTTCTCAGCAAAAGAAACAATAAGAGAGGTAAACAGGGAGCCTACATCCTGGGAACAAACCTTTACTCCTCACACTTCAGATAGAGCCCTAATATCCAGAGTATACAAAGAACTCAAAAAATTAGACAATAAGATAACAAATAACCCAATCAACAAATGGGCCAAGGACCTGAACAGACACTTCTCAGAGGAGGACATACAATCAATCAATAAGTACATGAAAAATGCTCACCTTCGCTAGCAGTCAGAGAAATGCAAATCAAAACCACTCTAAGATACCATCTCACTCCAGTAAGATCAGCAGCCATTATGAAGTCAAACAACAACAAGTGCTGGTGAGGATGTGGGGAAAAGGGTACACTTGTTCATTGTTGGTGGGACTGCAAATTGGTGCAGCCATTTTGGAAAGCAGTATGGAGATTTCTTGGAAAGCTGGGAATGGAACCACCATTTGACCCAGCTATTCCCCTTCTCGGTCTATTCTCTAAAGATCTAATAAGAGCATGCTACAGGGACACTGCTACATCGATGTTCATAGCAGCTCAATTCACAATAGCAAGACTGTGGAAGCAACCTATATGCCCTTCAATAGATGAATGGATTAAAAATGTGGCATTTATACACAATGGAGTATTACTCTGCATTAAAAAATGACAAAATCATAGAATTTGGAGCAAAATGGATGGCATTAGAGCAGATTATGCTAAGTGAAGCTAGCCAATCCTTAAAAAACAAATGCCAAATGACTTCTTTGATATAAGGGGAGTAACTAATGACAGAGTAGGGACGAAGAGCTTGAGAAGAAGATTTACATTAAACAGGGATGAGAGGTGGGAGGGAAAGGGAGAGAGAAGGGAAATTGCATGGAAATGGAAGGTGATTCTCAGGGTTATACAAAATTACATACAAGAGGAAGTGAGGGGTAAGGGAAGAATAATACAAGTGGAAGAAATGATTTACAGTAGAGGGGGTAGAGAGAGAAGAGGGGAGGGGAGGGGAGAGGAGGGGGGATAATAGAGAATAGGATAGACAGCAGAATACATCAGACACTAGAATGGCAATATGTAAATCAATGGAAATGTAATTGATGTAACTGATGTGATTCTGCAATCTGTATACGGGGTAAAAATGGGAGTTCATAACTCACTTGAATCAAACTGTGAAATATGATATATCAAGAACTGTGTAATGATTTGAACGACCAACAATAAATAAATAAAAAAAAAAGAAAACACAAATGTCACACACTCACAATGCAACAGTTATATTTCTACATTCTAGAATCATGCTATTAAAATGTGAAATAAAAACACCTTAGACAAACCCTTTGAAAAAACCTTTCATGATAATAAATTATGGGCAAGATCTTTATACATAAAATAGAAAATACTGTTGAAAAAATAAAAATTAAGAGAATGGAAGTATTGCTCAATAATTAGTAGACCAAATTTTATTGTGATATAATTTTTCTAGTATGTTCAGGTTTGTCATTTTTTACTGAGACAGAGACATAAGGGCTATATTTATTTTTTTTGTTCAAACAATTTAAAACACACAAATAAATAAATACATGCAAAAAAAAATTAAACAATAAGATAACAAATAACCCAATCAACAAATGGGCCAAGGACCTGAACAGACACTTCACAGAGGAGGACATACAATCAATCAACAAGCACATGAAAAAATGCTCACCATCTCTAGCAGCCAGAGAAATGCAAATCAAAACCACCCTAAGATACCATCTCACTCCAGTAAGATTGGCAGCCATTATGAAGTCAAACAACAATAAGTGTTGGCGAGGATGTGGGGAAAAGGGTACACTTGTACACTGCTAGTGGGACTGAAAATTGGTGAGGCCAATTTGGAAAGCAGTATGGAGATTCCTGGGAAAGCTGGGAATGGATCTACCATTTGACCCAGCTATCGCCCTTCTCGGTCTATTCCCTAAAGATCTTAAAAGAGCATACTATAGGGATATTGCCACATCAGTGATCATAGCGGCACAATTCACAACAGCTAGACTGTGGAACCAACCCAGATGCCCTTCAATAGATGAATGGTTAAAAAAAAATGTGGCATCTGTACACAATGGAGTATTACACAGCACTAAAAAATGACAAAATCATAGAATTTGCAGGGAAATTGATGGCATTAGAACAGATTATGCTAAGCGAAGCTAGCCAATCCTTAAAAAACAAATGCCAAATGTCTTCTTTGATATAAAGAGAGCAACTAAGAACAGAACAGGGAGGAAGAGCATGAGGAAAAGATTAACATTAAACAGAGATGAGTGGGGGGAGAGAAAGGGAGAGAGAAGGGAAAGCATAAGGAAATGGTAGGAGACCCTCAATGTTACGTGAAATTACATAGAAGAGGTTGTGTGGGGAAAGGGCGGGGGAAACAAGGGAGAGAATTGAACAACAGCACATGAGGTAGAGAGGGAAGATGGGAGGGGAGGGGAGGGGGATATTAGGGGATAGGAAAGGCAGCAGAACACAACAGTCACTAATATGGCATTATGTAAAAATTGTGAATGTGTAACTGATGTGATTCTGCAATTTGTATTTGGGGTAAAAATGGGAGTTCATAACTCACTTGAATTAAATGTATGAAAGATGATATGTCATGAGCTTTGTAATGTTTTGAACAACCCATGAAAAATAAATAAATAAATGAATAAATATTAAAAATTCAAAAAAAAACCAAAAGTACCTTTATTAAGTAAAGGTTAAGTTTTGATAAGGAATTTGCTAAAATAAATGGACTTAGACTTTTGGCAATGCATGCTATAGTTGATATCCTTGGATAGGAATGAAAACCCAAAACATAACCAGAGTTAGAAAGTGGGGAATAGTTGAAGGAATTCATATTTAACATCAAATAACTTAGAGATCACAAAGAATACTATGTGTATGTATCAATATTTCAGGTGGGCTTTTATCTGCAGTGTGTTGTGTGAACTGTTGTTTTGTTTTTCCCCATCATCCAGTGTTATTAAATTCAGAATTTTGAAGCTTTTGCTTCAGATTGTTTTAAAGGAAAATGATAATAAATACAATCATAGTCCCTTGTTCCATTGTCTTATGTATCTGTCTTGATTTTGTGATTTGCTACTTTAATTTATGTTTTATATTATTATTAAAAATATATTTTGATAAAATATGCATATTTTTAATATTTTACAACAGCATACACATTATATTGTACTTCCTATATTGTTTGGAACTTGTTTTGTCAATTAAAAATGTGTTTTTAAAATAATCAATTTTTATATATGCATCTATAGTTCATTAGTTTTTAGTGCTGTAAAACATTTATTATATGTACCTCAATAGCAGGAATAAATGTAAACATTGTTGTTGCCATTGTATTGATCTCCAATGGGTGACTGCACACAAGCAGTAACACATTAGACAAGAAACAGGTTGTTTTTCTGCATTAGCTGCAAGATGTCAGGGCAAGTAAAACAATGACAGCAATATTAATATATCACCTCCTGGTGACAGTAGAAATAAGAAAGCTATTGATTTTATAACATCTTTAAAATCGGGAATAAATCATTGTCTCATGAAGAAAGAGACATGTTTATTTATTTCAAACCTGGCATCTTTATATGATTTATATGTCATTTATATAGTATGTTCTACCTTCCACATTTGGGACTTAAGTGTACTAATAGAAGTTTCCATTTCAAGATGACTATTAACAGATGAATTTTATTGGAAAGAACAAAAAACCATAATGATAACAAATATGCATTATATCTTAAAACTGAGGGAGTATATTGACCATAAAGGTGCCATTTGTAATTGTTTCCATAACTGTTATATTTTAATGGAATGAAGAACTTGACCAACTGTGTAAAAACAAACAAAAACCCCCAAAGACAAGTTGATAATAGCATCAATGTAAAGGAGCAACAAATCACTCGTGATGCCCAATAAAATTCAAATGCAAATTCAAAAGAGAGTGTGAAGAACAGAGCATTTTTAAGATCAATTTAAAATAAAGGAAATGGATAAAATATACAAAGATAAATGTGCTCTGGTAAGAAAGTACAGGTGGGGATAAAAGTAAAAAAACAAAAAACTTCTCTGAGGTGAGCAAAGCTATGACAAAGTAATATAAATATATACATATGTATTGTGTGTGTATATATGTGTGTGTATATATATATATATATATATATATATATGATTAACTTTGGATTTGTATGAAAGAATAAATGAAAAAATAGAAATGGAACAAATTACAGATAATACATAAGAATTATTTTGAACACAGTTTTATTTAAATAGAAAAAGCTGTGTGATAACATACAGAGATGGGGGAAAGCTATAGCTCACACAAAATAAAAAAAGAAAGCTACATGATTTTTTTTTCAATCCTCTTCAGATGCCAGTAATGAAGGAAAATCTGTATTGATCTTCAGTTTTCCTTGGTCATATGAAGAGGATAGAAATAGGTTCATTGCCCATCGTATTTTGTTAAATCCCTTGTCTCTCTTTGAGGTTTGCTGAACATGGGCTCATTTAAGTTCCCCATCCTGTACTCTAACACTTTAATTTGGAAATTGTTTTTACTTTTTCATGGTGCTACACAGGTTAAGAAAAAAAAAAAACAATGGGAATTACTATTAAGAGCACTGATCTATTCGATAATTTGGAGGATTATTTCTTTACAGATGTGACATTTATGTTCTAGAAATAGATGTGAAGAGGGAGAAGATGAAGAACAATAGAATGGCACTTGACACTGTGGAAACGGCATGAGTAAAAGTTCTCAGTCACTTAGGTGGACTCCCTTAAACAGAAAGGAGGGTGATACATCATTTTTTTTGCATCACAAACATCAGAAATTTTCAGAACTAGACAATTATCCAGGAGAATCCACTCTAACATTCTAATTGTCCTAAAGTAGGAAAACTCACAACTAGATAATTGTGATTCCTGCCTTAGATTACATAGGCAAAAGGGAAAAACAACAGTTATATCAGATCCAGGTTGCCTAATTATAAATCAAATATCTTCATGATTTCACCAATGTAAATTTTAGAAGGTGACATTTATTTTGTTCACTTGCATACCAAGGGTGATTTTTTTAAGTGAGTCTATCCTGATAACTTTTGACACAAAACTCAGTGAGATTTTTATCTTATTTTACAAAAGGGAAATTAAAATTTAATGTAAATTTTAGAAATATAAGTATAAATATTTTTATTAATAACCAGTAAATGGATGAAAATGAACACTTATTCTTCCATATCCTGAAACATAAGGAATATTAGCACTACACAGCTGGAAAAAAATCAATAGCTGGCATGTGAGGATAGGGTGAAATTTAGCCTTTTCAAGCAGATTTTTTTTTTTTTTTAAGCATTGACATATTGTCACATCAACACATCTAGGAGCTTCTATTTTTGAAATGCTTCACTTATCACTTGTGGAGTGTTGAAATAGAACCTATTTTTTCCCTAAGGAGAACATTCTTTAGCACAGACAGATTGTGTCATCTGCTTTAAGAAACTATCCCTC
Organism: Urocitellus parryii; assembly: GCF_045843805.1. NCBI lineage: Eukaryota > Metazoa > Chordata > Mammalia > Rodentia > Sciuridae > Urocitellus > Urocitellus parryii. The sequence continues at coordinate 61,471,389 of NC_135540.1, forward strand.
ATGAAACACTCTCTCTATTGGGACAAGGACAGAAAGTCGGCAGAATGTGAATATTTAAAAAATCAGAACTTTTACTTTATCCTTGAATGGTAATTTCTGTCAAGTACTAATGATTTAACTGTTTAAGATTACATTCCCTATAAAAATCTATTGTTATACTTAAGACAAAGTGATGCAATTTAAGAAAAATTTATATAAATAATGGAAATCTGTTAAGGCAAATAAAAGACTTAACCCAATATGTAAACTTAAAATTTAAGTGTGATAAAAAAAACTTAAAATATCAATCTGAATATTAAAACCTAGGAAATAGGAAAGGAAAACACTTTTTTCTACCATCCAATTTATTTATATTTTCTTTTTGCAACAATTTAAAAGTTTTACTTGTTCTTTTTTGCTTTCTTATATTAATTTTAATAGAAGTTTTTCATAATTTCTTTAGTCCATTGCTTCATTAGATCATTTGATTATATTTCTATGCTTTTATTTCTTATTCTTAAAGTTTAAGACAAATATTTAACAAATATTTAAGACAAATATTCTAAAAACTTTTTAGGTACTTTTATAATTAACTAATGTAGCAAACCAGTTCAATTTTAATAATTTTGTATGCCCTGTTGTTTCTAGCACTTCACATATCTTCTCAATATTTATATTAGATTTTCATTGAAACATGCAATTAACCAGTTAATATTTGGGGATTTGAAGATAATAAGCAAGATCAGATGTAATAATAAGTCATAGATTTAAAAAAAAATGGCACTGGACTGTCTTATTTTTGCTTTTGGGGTTTTTATTGGTTTGTTTATTTTTGGTACTAGGGATTGGACTCAGGGTCACTTTACCATTGAGCTATATTCCTAACCATTAAAAGACAGGGTTTCACTAAGTTGCAGAGACCAGCTTCAAACTCACAGTCCTCCTGCCTCAGCCTCCTGTGTAGCTGGGACCACAGGGTTGCACCACAGTCCAGCTGGACTAAAACTTGGTATGTGCACATTCTGGTTTGATCATTTACTAACTACGCCACTGATGGCGAAGTACATAAACTCCCTATACATTTGTATTGTTTTGTTTTCAGTTTTAATTTATAAAGTAGAGGCAAGTATATAAGAAGATCTCAAGCTGTAACTCATTTTTCTTAAATGATCTTCTATACTTTGTTTGTCCTTTGGGAAATACAAAATTTTCCAAATTTATGTTTACATTTATTTTATTTGGTTGTGTTATTTATTTATTTATTTAATTTATCCTTTCTCTGTAATGAGATGGATGTTTTAATTTGAAAAACATATGTATATACAGCTATGAATATAGATATGAAGATACATTTATAGACATAGCCTCCAGTGTTTCCACTGGGTCCTCTTCTATATGTATTTATTCTCACTTCACTTTTAATTCTTCTTAACTCATGAAGGATATTTTTAGTCACACTTATGTATATTTTTGCAGATGTTAAGTAATATAGATCACTTATAGTGCAGTTGTTTTTTCATTTGCTTGTAGTTAATCTTTATTAAGGTTATGTGGTGATTATTTACATTATTGGTTTTATTATATTAGAATATTTTTTTCTTATTTGGGACATAATTTAAAAGTTCATTTTTAATTAGAGAACTTTCCATGGTTATTTCTGTCTGAAAATGTTGTTCAGTTGTTTCCTCCAAGCCTCCAGTGCAGATGTAGATATTCTAATGCCAGTTGATGTGCATGTCATTTTATGATATGGTTTTAGACTTCCATTTAATGAGCTGGTACTGAATTTCTACATGGTCTGATTCACATTTTTCTTTCTCTCTTTCTTCTTTCACTTTCTTCTTCACTCATTTCAGATTATCATTCAATCTGACAGCTTTCCTGGTCTCTTCCAGCTCCCTCTTCCCTTTTTTCTCATTAATACCTTCTCAACACATATCTAATTTTCCTACCCTCAACTTGGTGTATATTTTGTAGAAAATTACCACTGATACACTGAATATCTCCCTTGGATGAGGCAAATTTACTGCCACTTGCACAGTAAGATTTGTACTAAACTGTCTGCTCTTGGATATCTTGTAATCCTCATATCAGGAAACCAGCAGGGAAAGAAGAGAGCTATCTCAGTGTTGAGGTAAGTGATCCTGTTCATCATGAAGATGAATAGGGATAATTGGTTCATATATTAGGGTGAATAATGGTTAACTCCATGATCCATTTTAACTCAATTTGGGCAACTATTAGGATCATGGTCAACTAGTGACCTAAATAAGAATTGATGTGGTTGAAGGGCATCTCAAATGAGATGATAAAAGGAGGAAAAATGAATACAGCCTTGGATAAAAGTATGGAAGTAGGGTTTTTGTGCATCAGACGAATCTCTCCTACATTTCCCCACCAATTATGATCAATCATCCTCTTGAAGAAAACATGCCAGGATAGGGATACAAAAGATAGTTTCTTGAAGTGCTCCATACATATAGGTACCTTCAAATCTCTTACACTGTTGCTATTTCTAATTGCTAGCATCTATTACTCCCACTGGGAATTGTTCTCAGGCTGGCACTTGCTTTATTTATACAGTGCAGATCTTGACAATGTCTGTAAATTTACATCTCTCATGTATGGCCTCTATTACATGACTGCCTTTTGTGACAGTATGAAAGTTGGTCTGCTTGACTTGAGTGAGAAAACTCTGAGTTGTTAATTTAAACTCTGGACATCCTCTACAGAATCAGGTTGAAGCTGTACTCCATGGAACTTTGAGGAAGGAAAATCACACCCATGCTGGACTTCATCCTCTTTTCTTTTCCTTTTTTATATTTATTTTTTAGTTGTAGTTGGACACAATATCTTTATTTATTTACTTTTATGTGGTGTTGGGGATCAAGCCCAGGGCCTTGCCTGTGCGAGGCAAGCGCTCTACCGCTGAGCCACAACTCCGGCCCTTCATCCTCTTTTCTATCCTTTGCTACTGCCTTACTCTGCTTGTTTATCACTTGTCCATAATATTCATTTTTCAAAATGCATTTCTCGAGAATCTGCCCTAAAATTACTTCTTATGAAATACACAGTAATGAAGATGCAATTCCAAACAGAATAGACATAGTTCTTCTTTTTAGGTAGCTAATTTATAATAGGAAGTAAGGGATAGCATAATGCATACAATAACTAGATATTTTAATAATTTTAAAGTATGTCATAACTAGTCAATCATTGCGACTTATCATCGGAGTTATTTCAGAGGGGGTGATCAGAAATTTGACAGTACGATCTTTCTACCCTTCTTTTGCCATAGTACAGAGAACTGCTATGTATATTTCTAGCACAAAGCAGTGAATGTGCACTCTGGTGATGGAAGAATGCAGGGTTCTCACTATGTAGGTATTTTCCCAACCCCAGTGAAATGTGTGCAATCATTCTCAAGTCACTCTCTTTCCCCTACAACCACTGCAGGCCAAACTAGGCAGACCCCTATAATAAGAAATTTTATCCACATACAAGGAACATGAACTTCATAACACAAATTGGAGATGAGAACAAATACTCACCAATCAAGCAGAAAAATTTAGACAATGAGTATAAAATAGCAATGCTAATTAATATGACAGAACAATAACAAAAAAAAACCCTAACAACAACAAAAAGGAAAAATAAAAGGAAACACAAAAATCACTCATAAAAGTGAGAAAACTTAAAATTTAGAAGAACAAACTTTCAAAAGGTAGGAAAATTATAAAAAGAGACATGTTTATACATTTGCATTAAAGAGGATAGGGGGATCTCTATGCAATACCCCAAGAATAGTCAACTAAGTAATCAAGATATTGTGCTAAATGTAGTCATGCATGCCTGTAATCCAGGCAGCTCTGGAGGCTGAGGCAAAATAATTGCAATTTCAAAGCCAGCCCCAGCAACTTAGCAAGGCCCTAAGCAACTTAGAAAGACCCTGTGTTTAAATACAAATATAAATAGTCTGGGGATATGGCTCAGTTGTTAAGTGCCAGAGTGTTGAATCTCCAGTATTCAAAAAAAAAAAAAAACAAAAACAAGAAGAAGAAGAAGAGATTGTATGCTTAAACATGAAAGCCTATATGCCTATAAAACATAGTGAAAACATAACCAAGATGGAAAAATAAATAATTATACAATTAATCTATCAAATGTAAAATATTTAAAACTCTCATTACTTGAAAGGAAATATGAAAACTATACTCTAAACTGTGAGGGCATCAAATTAATTCTTAGTCAACATGACAACAGAAAAGCTACTTAGACAAAATATGCAAATCCAAAATCAGTAAAATTATACATACTTATCTCTGTTTCAGAAAAAAATAGAACAGATTAAAATCTACCTCTAGATAGGGAGAAAGTATTTTTAAATACTCAAACAAATTGATTAAAATTAAACACAACCAAAAATAAACTTAATGTCAAGATAAGTATATCACAGGAAAAAAAAGAAAAAAAGAAAAGCACAAAAACATAGAACACGAAGTTCTTAGTAACCATGTAAACAAATACTTAAATATACTTACCATATCGTTTAATAATCTTAGATTGGCAAAATTAATACACACACAAACACACACAACCACAACAACAAAAAACAATTCATGAGGCAAATCAAGCTTGGACAATGATACAATGATATGTTGAAATGAAAGAATGAGAATTCTACATTCACTGTAGATAGCAACTATGCAACATTAGCAAAGCTATATTTGCATATTTGTAGAAGCCTTTAAAACTTTTCCATTAACTACTCAAGAATTTCTTGCATGTGCACACACAAAGTATATATATATATTTTGGTACTGAGGATTGAACACAGAGGCCCTGTATCACTGAACCACATTGTAGCTTTTTTTTTTTTTTATTTTTAGTTTTGAGACAGAGTTTTGCTAAGTTGCCTAGCTCCTAAATTGATGAAGCTGACCTGGCACTTTTAATCTTTCTGGGTCAGCCTCCCAAGTTACTGGAAATACAGGTGTGTACTTCCACACACTGGACTCACTATCTTTTTTATACCCATTGCTTATAATAAGTTACAACCTGCAAACTAATCAAATATCCATCATCAGGAGAATAAGTAAATGTGTAATATTTATGTTTACATTAATAAATGTTTTGTGCATACCCAAGGAAATCCAAAAAAGATAAACCATAGCATATACTATGCAACATTTTATATAATAACAAAAAATTTGACCCAATCTATATAATTCTTTGTGCTCATCTCAGTGCTTGGTATATGTTAATAAGTTAATCACCACAAAAAATCTCCATAATAAAGAGTATTAGACTCAATGATTAGAAAAAGAAACTAAGGTAAAGAGATACTAAGCAAATTGCTTTTAAAACCGTCCATCAAATGAAAAGTAGCACCGGGATGTAAACCAAGTCACCATGCTACCACTGATCATTCTTTTAACCCCTGTGCTAAACATTCATTATGAACATGAGAGAGAAACAAACAGTGATACATTTGTGTAATTTCACACCATGTAATATTTGAAATAAATGTACTCTTCTACCTGTACTTACCTTTATTTATTTCAAAAGGTTTCTGTAACACAGAAGAATCATGTGACAGAGTGCTATAACATGATACATTTACATAAAAAATTCAAAATCCTACAAAAATAATAACATTAAGTTTATGATAGATGCACATTGAAACAAATTATTGGGAGTGTTTTGGCAATACTCCCATTATTAAAATTGAAATATGTAAAGTTGTATTTGGACCAGAAAGTACAATTGGGAAGTAGTATAGAAAGGCTTTAATAAAATTCTTACTTTTTTAAAAAAAGAAAATAGCAATGTAGGTGAGAAAACATTATTAGTCATTCATGTACATATTGGGAATTTTCCATAAGTCACTGACTCAGAATGTCAGGGAGCCAAAAAGGTGGGAAGAAAGTTTGTCAACTCATTAAAGTTGAAAGTGTTCAGATGTTATGTTTAGATTGGGAGTCTTTGACATCAACCTGTCATCCACAGGTGAGCTCATCTTTGAGGGATGCTCTCATATGTTCACACTGAAACCTAAGCCAAGAGAATTCCTCAAGCAGCATGGATTTATAATAATCTGCACATTCATGCCATTAAAGTATGAATAAGGGAAAATATGTAAGGTTCATAAAATAAAGATAAATAATACACAATTGATAGAGCTCATGAAATAAGGATGCAACTTAAATGATCACATCAGAGTGCAAAAGAAAATTTCAGGAAATTATGACCTGTATTAAAAGTGAAGCATGCATGGAAAGTAGCCTAAGGCCATAAAGTGACAAAAGGATAAAATAAAAGGCAACTGGGATGTGAGGGTACATCAATGGTAGTAAAATAAAGGAAAAGTGACACATACACGCACACATACACACACACACACTATACACTGAAATATTCTCAGAAATTTCTGTCATTCCTGGAGGAAAGCTATTTCATATGGCAATTTTTTCTTGTGGTTTACAACATCCTCAGCAATAACCTGTTAGGCCCAAAACATCATGTTTTACATGGTTGATATAATTTATAAATGTATGACTCATACATAAAGTATCAATTCATTTGCACCATAGGCTGTTGCCCACGTTTTCCTTAGGACTGAGATGCTACTTTCAACAAGTGCGCACTATCAGGCTGGGTGTCTGATGGATCTTCACTGAGTGCCAGCCACTATGTATAGTTGCCTCATAGGAGAATATATTCTCCACCCTCAGGTTCATTGTCTGGACAATGTGGGTAAAACAGAATGGTATGCTTATCTGGACCTTCAATTGAACCCATTGCAGTTCCAAATGGCCCCTGCTGAGCCTTTGTTGCAACTGCATCATCAATAATTCCTACTTCTGCCACTTTCACTTTCTTCTGTCAGAAGTTAATCCTTATTATGGCACTCCCCACAACACTTCCCGTTGTCAATTTTCCACCTGAGATTCAAATTCTCAGGAAAAAAAACTTAAGAAAAAAAGATTGTCTTATATATTCAAAAAAAAAAGGTTGTTAGATGAAACATTACATTTAAAAAAATAATAATTGTAGACACTTAATGGCAAATCACTGATGAACACAATTATAAAAATGTCATTTTTTTTCAGTTTTGTGACTACAAAACAGCATTGTTTAATTTTGCAAATACTTCCCTATTTAAGATTTTGTTTGCTGAATCAAATAAAACTTAACATATTTCAAACAACTGTATAAGTTGTACATATCAGAACTAAATTATTAATTCCCAAAGAGTGTTAAAATGCAAGACAGTTTGGAGGGAAGAAGGGGTGCTAAATAAATCAATGGTGATTTTAATAAACTAGAAGCTTTTAGGTACTAAATCTGCCTGCAACTGATCTGAATTGCAATTACCTGTCAAAAATTCATCCATCATCACAAGCTCCAAACAAACTTTCTTGGCAGCAGATGTTTGAGGAAAGCTATTTCGTATGGCAAATTTTTCTTGTGGTTTACAACATCCTCAGAAATGACAGAAATTTCTGAGAACATTTCAGTACAACTTAGCAATAACCTGCTAGGTGCAAAACATCATGTTTTACATTGTTTATATAATTTATAAATGCATGACTCATACATAAACTATTAATTCATGAACTGATGCTTTGAATATCATTGTTTCCAAATAACATGAATTATCTTTTGTTCCAATATTTCAATATTTCATAGAAGTTTATGGAAATGTATGTTACAAAAGAGGTTTGAATAAAAGATTCTTGTTTTTTACTATTTTATTTTAAAATTTCAAGTTATATTTGGATAAAATGAAATTAACATATTAGTATTTTATATATTCTCCATTGACAACTTAGGAAGTTCAAGGAGATAGCATCTACAATGACATTATTAAAGGAAAAAATGGGCACACTATTGTTTAAAATCCATGCTTGTATTTTAATTTTAGTTTCTTCACCTTTATTCTTTCTTTAAAATAATGTGGCTACTTTTTAAATTATGCTGCCAAAACAATATGTTTCTGATTCAACTTTTATCTAATAGTAATATTGAATGAATTGTATAGCTTACTTACTACATAGTACATTTTCTCTGAATTATTTATTACAATATATGCAAAAGCCAAAGAATTTTTTAAAAATTGTATTGGTGCATGTTAATAATAAAAAAGAGTGGTTTTATTGTGCTGTATTTTACAAGCATATCTCTTTGATCAATTTGATTTTTCTGATCCTCTACTTGCCCATCCCTTCCTACTCCCCCTAACTCCCACCCTCCCACCCTCTACCTTAATGTCCTCCTTTCTATATTTATGAGATATCTTTTCTTTTCTTTTTTTTATTCTCTAGCATCCACATATGAGAGAAAATGTATGGAACTTGTCCTTCTATGTCTGGCTTATTCTGCATAACATAATGCTTTCCAGTTCCATCCATTTGCTGCAAATGACATAATTTTATTCTTCTTTATGAATAAAATTCCATTATGTACATATACCACATTTTATTTCTCTATTCATCAGTTGACAGACACCTAGGCTGGTTCTGTGATTTGACTATTGTGACATGCTGTTATAAACATAGGAATACATACATATATAAAGCATGCTATGCTTAATTTTTGTTTGATAGATAGTGAGGAGTGGTGGAGGTGGATCATATGGTAGTTCTATTGATAGATTTTGAGGAATCTCCATACTGATTTCTGTAATGGCTGTACTAAATTATATTCCTACTAAAATTGTATAAGTGTTTCCTTTGCCTTGTATCCTCCCCTGTATTTATTGTAATTTGTATTCTTGAAGATTGACATTTTGATTGGATTGAGATGAACTATTAGTGTAGTTTTGATTTGCATATCCCTGATGATAGGAGATGTTGAACATTTATTTTATAACTGTATAAGCCTTTTTATAAATGTATATGCCTTTGAGAAATCTCTATTAGTTCATCTGCTCAGTTGTTAAATGAAGGGTTTTTTGTTGTTGTTGTTGTTGTTGTTGTTGTTTTGTACCAGGTATTGAACTCAGGGGCAGTGGACCACTGAGCCACAGCCACAGTTTTATTTTGTATTTTATTTAGAGACAGGGTCTCACTGAATTGCTTAGTGCGTCACTTTTGCTGAGGCTGGCTTTGAGCTTGTGATCCTCTTGACTCAGTCTCCTGAGCCTCTGGGATTATAGGTGTGCACCTGCACCATTGCACCTAGGCATGAGCTGTTTTTGGTTCTGAGCTTTTTAGTGTTTTGTTTGTTGGTTGGTTTGTTACTTATATTCTGGAGATATATATATATATATATATATATATATATCAGGAAACTATGACCTGTATTAAAATTGAAGCATGCATGGAAAGTAGCCTAAGGCCATAAAGTGACAAAAGGATAAAATAAAAGGCAACCTATATATAAAATTATATATATATATATATATATATATATATATATATATATATTTCTGTATATTAATCTTATTTCTGAAGAGTACCTGGAAAAGATATTTTCCCATTCTGTGAACTGTGTCCTCACACTATTAATTAATTATTTCCTTTATTTTTCAGAAACTTTTGAGTTTTATATTATCCTATTTATTGATCCTTGTTATTATTTTTTGAGCTTTAGGGGTGTAATTAAGGAAGTAACCAACCTACACTTATAAGTTGGAGTGTTTACCCTATGTCCTCTTCTAGAATTTGCAGAATATCTGGTCTTATTCTTATGTTTTTGACCTGTTTTGAGTTGAATTTGTGCAGGGTGAGAGGGAATCTATTTTCAATCTTTAACATGTGGATATCCAGTTTTACCAGCATCATTTGTTTACTTTTTCTCCAAAGTAAGTTTTTGACACCTTTGTCAAGAATAATATATCTGGATTTTTCTCTGTGTTTAATTCTCCTACAATTATCTATGTGTTTATGCTCCTACCAAGTTGTTTTTTGTTACTATAGCTCATTAGTATAATTTGAAGTTGAATATTGCAATGCTTCCAGACTTAATCTTGTTTTCTGAGAATTGCTGTGGCTATTCTGGATTTTTCTTTTCTTCTCCATGAATTTTAAGATTCTTCTTTTTTTTGTAGTTATTAAAATAATATCTTCGATATCACCAGGTATGATGGTGCGCACCTGTATTTCCTAGTGGCTCTAGAGGCAGAAGCAGGAGGATCACATGTTAAAAGCCAGCCTCTGTAACTTAATGAGGCCCTAAGCAACTCAGCAAGAACATGACACAAAATAAAAAATAAAAATGAAAAGGGCTGAGGATGCAGCTCAATGATAAAGTGGCCCTGGTTCCAATCCCCAAGTAACAAAGGGGAAAAAAAAAGAAAGGAAAAGAATACCATTGGTATTTTGATAAGAATTGCATTGAATATTTACATTGCTATTGTTAGTATGGACATTTTAACAATATTAATGTTTCCTACCTGTGAATATGGGTGGTCTTTCCATTTTCTTTTTCTTTCTTTTCCTTCCTTCCTTCCCTTCCCTTCCCTTCCCTTCCCTTCCCTTCCCTTCCCTTCCCTTCCCCTTCCTTCCTTCCTTCCTTCCTTCCTTCCTTCCTTCCTTCCTTCCTTCCTTCCTTCCTTTCTTTCTTTCTTTTTGGTGCTAGGGATTTAACTCAGGGGCACTTGACCACTGAGCCACATCCCCAGCCCTATTTTGTATTTTATTTCCAGATATGGTCTCACTGAGTTGTTTAGCACCTTGGTTTTGCTGAGGCTGGCTTTGACCTTGCAATCCTCCTGCCTTAGCCTCTGAGCAGCTAGGATTACAGACTTGCACCACTGCGCCCAACATCTTCTTTATTTTTAAAGTTTTGTTTTAGTCAACTTTTTCTTTGCTTCAACCAAAAGAGCTGACAAGAGAAATTAAAGGAGGAAAAGTTTATTTGGGTGATCATGGTTTCAGAGATCTCAGTCCAGAGACAGTTGGCTCCATTCCTTGGGACTTGAGGTGAGGCAGAACATTATGTTGGAAGAGTTTGGTGGAGGGAAGAGTCTCTCCTTATGATTAGGAAGCAGAGAGATACTAAGCTCAACTCATCAAATATATAGCCAAAGTTATGTTCCCAGTGATCCACCTCTTCCAGCCACACCCCCACTAGCTTATAATTACTGCTCAGTTAATCCATGTCAGGGTATTGATTCACTGATTGGATTAAGGCTGTGATAACATAGTCATTTCACTTCTAAACCTTCTTGCATTGTCTCACACATGAGAGTTTGGGGTCACTTAACATCTAAACCATAACAGTGTTTTTAAATGTTCCTCATAGAGGTTATTCACCCCCTTTAAAAGACTACTCCCAAATATTTTTGAAGCTATTGTGAATTAAATTACTTTTCTGCTTTTCTTCTCAGCAGATTCATTATTGGTGTACAGAAAAGTTATTGTTTTTACATGTTGATTCTGAATCCTACTATGTTGCCGAATTTATCATCTCCAGAAGTCTTCTGTTGGAATTTTGTTTTGATTTTTAAATATTCATTTTTTAATTGTAGTTAAACACAATACCTTTATTTTATTTATGTATTTTTATGTGGTGCTAAGGATTGAACCCAGCGGTAGACATGGGGTCTACTGCTGAGCCACAACTCCAGCCCCCAGGGGAGTTTTGAAGATAATCTAAGTATGAATCATATCATTTGCAAACAGGGACAATATGATTACTTTATTTTTGTTTTTATCCATTTTATTTTCTTTCCTTGCTGAATTACTATGGCTAAAATTTCATGTACTTTATTGAATAGGAGTACTAAGAATGGACATCCATGTCTTGTTCTTGATTTTAGAAGAAATATTTAGTTTTTCTTCATTAAATATAATGTTGAAAAGCTGAATATTTCTAAGAAAAATACTTTAAAGACAGAAACAAATATTTCTTCTATAATTACAGGAAAGTAATGTATATGTTTCCAAAAGAATAAGATAAAGTAAATTTTATAATTAAAATCTTGTGCTAATAAAATGTACTATTAGGAAAATAGAGATGTCAAAAATTGGAAGAAAATATTTACATAACATATAAAAAGATATCTCAAAATTTAGTAATAAAAACAAAATTTTCCAATGAAAGCATGAGAAAAAATTTCAATGAATATCACAAAAAATCATGAATATCTAAAAACATAAAAGTGTTTTTAACATTATTAGTTTTAGGACATCATAACATAACACTAGTTAGAAATCACCACACATGTAATAAAGGCTGAAAGTATAAAGATTGTAAAGTTAAAATCTGCAAGTACAGGAAGCTATTGAACTGCTCTTGTTGGCTGAGCTATAAAATGCTATAATTATTTTGGAAAAAGTTCTGGCAGTTTTACTTAGTTTTGCAAAGTTAAATACACACCAACACTATGAACCAACAATTTCACTGCCAGGTTTTATCAATAAAAATAAAATATATGCATACAAAACCAGAAACATATGAAAAAAAACAAAATGTCAGTATAACTCATAATATCTTCAAACTGGAGATTGGCTGATTTTTCATCTGTATAGAATGAATTAAAAAATGGTATAGATGTAAGTCTGAAGGAAAATGTAAGTATGAAGGAAAAAAAACTACTGATGCATGAAAAAAGACAAATGAATGTCAAAACAGTGTGATGAGTGAACAAAATCATAGGAAAGTGGATCGACTCTAATTTTTCATAGTTATAAATTAACCAAAATCTACCTATGTTAGAACAATAAGAAGAGTGATTTTTTTCCTGAAGTGTGGTTAGAAATAAACATGAAGGTTGAAGTTAAAAAGATGTATCCAACTGCCATGCCTCCTAATATAATATACATCCTCAATATTTTGGCACTCTATTATATACAAATTTTATATAGTATTCTGTGTACTAGAATTAAATTATACTTAATGATATGTCTTTTAAAATATTTAAGAGATGTCTGATATTTACTTAGAAATATATTATATATATATATATATATATATATATATATATATATATATATATATATATATATATATAGCTGGGTACAGTGGCACATGCCTATAAGGGCTTGAGAGGCTGAGGCAAGAGAATCACAGATTTGAAGCCAGTCTCAGCAACTTAGTGAGACTATAAGCAATCTAGTGGGACACTGTCCCAAAATAAAAACTAAAAATGACTGGGGATATGGCTCAGTGGTTAGATGCCCATGGGTTCTATCTCTGGTACAGAAAGAAAAGGAAGGAAGGAAGGAAGGAAGGAAGGAAGGAAGGAAGGAAGGAAGGAAGGAAGGGATGAAATGATAACTGAATAACAATGTATATAAAAGTATGATAAAACAATTATAGTAAAAATTAGTCCAAAACTATTGAGTGCTCATTTAAATGCTTTCATATTTTTGTTTAAACTTTAGTGATGTAACTTTAAAATAAATGTGGAAATATTAAGAAGTTAGGGGAGTTATAATTCTACCAACTGGAGCAACCCCAGTTCTTCCAGATCCCACCTTTAACAACCAAAAATCCCTAGGGATTGCATAATTCCAAGCACAGGAAATCACTGATATGTGAAAAGCACAAAGTGGACATCCTGAGGATGTTGGAGGTTGAGCAGGAGCATGTCAATGATTTCCCTGGTTCCCTGCTGGTCTTTCATACATATCAGAAAAAGCCCCGCAGAAGTTTTGATCCTTGGAAGGAGAATAGACAAATACAAAAAAGAAAGTCAATTAAAAGCCTATAAAAATGATATGCCCTTTTAAAAATGCTCTATAAAATGATAGAAAAAATGTGAACTAACATATTCTGGTGAAACAGCAACAGAATCCCTCTCACTGGTGGTTTCGTCTAGGCCTGTTTAGTAATCATTCTTCCACTGCACCATCCTGCCCTGTGGAGGAAAACAGCATCTGATTTCCCCATCCAGCGAGTGCTGTTAGTGAAGTGGTGCACACTTCCATTCCCATATGGTTGAAATAGAGACCCAATTTCCCTGCCAAGTGGTACAAGTGGCACTGAACGGATAGCTAATCATCCATTCCCTACCTGACAAAACTAGGCAGTGCTCTGATTTACCCCATGGGTTAAGTCAGCAATTTCAAAAGTAAAATGATCCTCCATCCCCACTCAGCAACAAGACAGCAAGGAATGAAATTGGGTTATTCATCACTTGCTGCATCCTGAATGCAAATAAATAAATAAATAAGAGACATAAATAAAAATAAGTAAGGTGGTAGGTAGAAGTCAGGGCTAAAACACATTCTAATTTTTTTTTTTTTTTTTGCATCATCCATCAGCAAATCAAAATGGAGAGCTGAGGCGTACTTCAACACAGTCCAGTAGTATCATTGTGGCAGAAAGAGATGACTCCAGAGGTAGTTCCAGGTGAGGTAATTGACACTCAAACTTCCTCCCTCCCCTGGTGAAACAAAGATAAGTGGAGATATGTATCTCTGTTACTACCCAGAATTAACAACATGGAATGAATTGGTAGGAGGAGATAGGGTTGGTAGGTGTTTTTTTCCACATCAGTTGGCAGTGGGAACCAGGGGAGACTAAACCTTAAGTCTCTGTAAGGAGACAATGAGGCTGAGTCTGTTTATAATTTAATTTCACAGGGAGACTCTGGGAGAATGCAGTACTTCAATACAAGTCTTCAAAGAGTCGGTGTGTCTCAATGGTCCACAATTTGTTTGGGTGGTGTCGGTGGGTCCCAGTGAGAAGCTAAATATTTACATTATGTTCTCTCACACTACACTTCAATATATGGATCACCTGCTAAAACTGAAGATTGCTGGGAATCTAGAAGTTCATGACATAATATTAAAATTGTCCAGTATATAATAAAAATCACTCCACAAAAATGAGTAAAATCAAAACATAAATGAGAAACTAAAATCATAAATACCCACGACACATTTCTTGTGCAGATAATAAGTGATAAGAATTTTCAAGAAGACATCATAAAATGACTTTGAATGGCTGTTATGTATGTTCTTGAACTACATGGAAAAATACATGAGCAAATAAATGAAAATTATTTTTTAAAAATTGAAGATTTGGCTTACAGTATAGAGGAAATGATAGAACAAATTGGTGACACCATTTCCAAATTAACTAACCTGCAATATGAACAAAAAGTTAACTAGGGGAGAATATTCTTAAGGATTTTGGGTATTACAATAAGTAGAATCTTCCATTTACATCATTGCAGTTCTGAAAGGAGAGGAAAAAATAATGGAACTGAAGTTATTTGAAAAAATAATGGCTAAGAGCAGGAACAACTTGCCAAAAGACCTACAGAGTTGAAAAGCTGAGCAACATCAGACAAACAAAAATCCATATCAAGACACATTATAACTAGGTTACTGCAAAGGACAGATAATAAATATCTGCAGGGTGTTTATTATCCAGAGAGAAATGATACATTACTTATTGTGGAACATTAAGTTGAGCAAAAACATATATCGTGTTTAAAATTATGGAGAAAGGAATCAAGTGCACACATTTTCAATCACTAAAAAAAAAAATGTTCACTGTGAATTCTATTCTAGAGTATTCTAAGGAAAAAGGAAAAATAAAGACTTTATCAAACAACCAAAAAAATAATAGAATTCTTGCCTGGAAATGTAAACCTAAGTAAATCCTAAAGGAATTTCAACCTAAATAGTTCCATAATCTCTGATTCAATTTAATTTCAATTAAAAACCTTGAGATAAAGAAATATCCAAGCCCTGATGATTTTATGAAAACACTACACCAAATATTTTAGAATTAACTATGATATTACAATCCCTTTAAAAATAAAAGAAGATGGAGTGTTTTCCACATAATTCTATTACATTAAATTTATACCCACATCAGAACTAACAATACATACATACAAACATATATACATACATACATACAAGACAACTATGGGATAATATTGCTTATGATCTTTGATGAAAATTTTCTAAACAAAATTTTAGCAAGTGAATCATATCTGGAAATGTATAAAAATTAATACTCTATAATGGCATTCATGTCGAGTATGCAAGGCTGCTTAAACAGTGGAAATTAATCATAATAAGACATCTTATTAACTGGCTAAAGAAGAAAATCATATAATCATTCATTGTTTCAGAAAGCACATTTAGTAATATGCAATACCTTCATGATAAAACCTCTCAGCAAACTCAGACTAGAGAAGCACTTCCTCAATTTGATTAATAAGATCTTCCCCAAACCTAAAACTAACATTAGACTTAATTAAAAAAAAAAAAAAGAATGTTTCCCTTATAAAAGCTAAACAAGGCAAGGAGCTTTATACTTAGAATTCTTATTCAATAAAGACATGGAATTTCTGTCCATTGTAAAGGGCTATTTAAAGAAATAACATTCATATACAAAGAGAAAAACAAAGAAATAAAGCTGTTGTTATTTAAAGATGACTTAGAAAACCCCAAAGAACCTACAAAAAAAAAAATCTAGAACTGTAATGTGAATTTAGCAAGCAATGATCAAGAATATTATCTCTAAATTAAACTCACTTCTGTAAAATAAAAACAAACATGAGGAAACAAAATACCCATGCCACCAACAATTATTCAAAAGAAAATTAAATACTTAGGCATAAACAGAAAAATTCCCAAAGGAACTTAATCCTTGACATTACAAAATCATGAGGAAAGATATCAAAGAAGACTTAAGTAAATGAATAGGTATATTATCTAGGAGGATAGGCTAATATTCTCAATAAAATAAAGATGCCAGTTATTCCTAAATTCATCCATAAAGAAAATAAAATTCCTCATAAAATTTCAAGTAGCTCTGTTGTTGTTAAAAAGTTGTATTAAAAAATCTATGTGGGACATCCTAGAATAGCTAGAATAATCTTGAAAAAGAAAAGTAAAAAAGTGAGTAGAATGATTTTACTCAATATTAAGGCCTATTATGCATCTACAGTAATCATGACAATGTGGTAACGGTCTGGTGTTAGTTGTGTTTATCAATGGAGCACGACAGAAAACAGAGAAACAGATCTGCACAAAAATGCCTAGCTGTATTTCAACGATTCTGAAACCAAATGAAAAAATTATTATTATTTTTTTCAAAAAATCATACCAAAGTAATTGAAACCCTAAGAAAAAGAAAAAAAAGTGTATGTCAATCTAAATTTGTAGTTTTACTCTGAGGCATTTATCCCAGATATTTGAAAACATGTTCACACAAAATTGTGTAAATGTATGTTCACAGCAGTTTTATTTTTAATAGCCTACCAATCAGAAAAAAAAAGATATTTTTCAACAAGTTAATTTTTAAAGAAATTCTGATATATTCATATCATAGACTACTAGTCAATCCTAAAAAGAAAAAAAAATATTGACAGATTCAAAAAGTTTATATCTGGCATGAATTATACTTAGAGGGGGAAAATATCCTTCAAAATGTTACATAGTGAACTTTCCTCATTTTATGATTATATGTAAACAGTGAAATAACTTTCTGGAAATGACAAAATTATAGAAGTAGAGAACAGATTAGTGATTTCTGAGGGTTAGGTGGAGTTAAAAGTGGGAGTTGCTAAAATGGACAACATGAAAATAGTTGTGTTCTAATTTGTTCTGTATCTTAAATGTATCAAATCAGTATCTTAGATGTGAAATTTCATTATAGTTGAGAAAGTCTGGAGAAGGGTAACATAAGATCTCATTGGATTAGTCTTCATAATTGCATGTGAATCTAAAATTATCTTAAATACATAATTTAGAAAGTGAAAAAGGAAAAAATATATTAGGCTAGAAATAGATGTATAAATAGAAATGACTTAAGGAGCAGAAATATAACCATGAATAGTATTCACAGGAAAATAATTTCACTACCACTGGAAAAGACAGAGAATACCTCCTCAATCAAATAATTAAAGCTAACATTACCATTAATAGGATAAATAAAATGATGTCCTTCCTAATATGTTACATTAAGGAATACAATTTCATGTTTTCCAAACACATATGTTATTCATATTTAAGAACAAAATAATTTAAGAAACATCCAAATTAAGTAATACTTTATTAAATAACTGTAAAAATCTTAAAAATTAAAGGAAGGTGAGGAAAAGTTACAGATTAAACCAAATTAACAAGATACAAATATGAGGCCTGATAAGAGAATGAATCCTGGACTAGGAATACATATAGTATATATAAAATTTATAAATATATATAAAATATGAGTTCTGTATTTTATATTAAATATGAAACTTAAAATGCACTGTAGATTAGATATTAATATTGTATCAATGTTAAATTTTTGATATTCATAAGTGCTTTCTGATAAATGCATTGCACACTGGGGCCACTATGTTTGGAGGCATAAGTAGGCATGTGTAGTAAATGATCATTTGACAAATTATTCTCACATTTCATGCTTTTCTTTATAATATCAGACTAAACCTGACTATGCAAATAGAAACCAAAGAAATCTTAAATCTCAATGGAAAAAATAACCAATGTTCTATAACCTTTAAAAATTTTAGTTAAAATATTTTAAGAATTTGTATTTTAGTTATAGATGTATAGGGCTACTTAGAAATGGTAAAATTGATATATGATTGCTCCATATGCTATTATTTGTAATATTAGAAACACAATTAGGAGCTGGGTGCAGTATCACATGGCTAATCCCAACTACTTAGAAGCCTGAGACAAGAGAACAGTATGCTTAAAGCTAGCCTGGGCAACTTAGCAAGCCCCTGTCTCAAAATCGAAAGGAAGGAAGGAAGGAAAAGAAGAGAAGAGAAAAGAAAAGAAAAAAAACTTTCTTGGGTAATGAGTACATAACTAAAGCAAATTAATTGAAAGTCTTTATTAAAGAAACCAGGTAAAGCCAGAGCTCTCTGTTTTGTGTATGTATCTGTGTGTGTTTGTGTGTGTACATGAATGCACATCAATGTACTTGCATGGAGAAGAGGGATAAAAAAGGAAGCTAAGCAGGAGTACTAGGAAGAAAGAGCATAAGGTATCCCCAAGCATAATTGCAAATGTGGTTAAATAGTTAATCTGTATATCTAAGACTCCCCATACAGTCCTTTCTTGGTATCTGGAGGGATTGGTTCCAAAATCCTGATGCATACCAAAATCTGCAGATGCTCAGGTCTGTTATGCAAAATGTTTTAAGTATTCACATATAACCTCTGAACATTCTCTTTTATGTTTTTAATCATCTCTAGGTTACTTACATAATATAATGTAAATGTCATATATGATATTGTTTAGGAAATAATAACAGAAAAAAGAAAGTCTGCACATTTACAGTATAGATGCAATTTTTCCCCCAAATGGTTTTCTTCCATGCTTGGCTGAAACCTTAAAGGTGGTATGAAAGGCTGATTTTAATTGTCCTATAACTTTTTTGTAAATTTTAAATTGAAAAATTTTAAAAAGTTAAAAGATAAAATGAGAAAAGAAATAAAATAATTTGTTCCTCTCCAAGACAATAGAATGGAATATTGCTCACTTGCAATTAAACGTGAGGAATATTCAATTTTCATCAGTTTTATAATTTATTTATTTCACTCCTCTTCCTCTATAAAGAGATTGTTCTTTAAATGAACAACAATGAAAATGGTTACTTTTTCCACGTCCACCCAAATTTATCTATCATACTATTTTTCTTGATACTTATGTTTCTATTGTTAATATGTTTATGCTTTCACTAACTGTTATTTCAGCTTTAAATGCTATCATTTTCTTTGTCTTATTATAGATGAAACTATTGCAAGCATATTTTATTTTCTGCCTTATCCCCCTTTCTATTATTCCTATATTCTTCTTAGATCTGAGTAAATATTCAATTATTTCTATCATTACTTTGTCAAATTTTTTCTAGTTATCCATTGTTTTGAAAGGATATTTTTTTCTTCCCTGATGGCAAAAAACAACTCTTCCTGAAAAGTGGAGAAACTATCTCCTGTATCTGATATGATAGGTAAATACCATGTTTCCCATGGATGCCTGTTTTATTATTCTCATTCTAATGTCTCAAAAATAAATTCATGAATTTATTTGGCTCAAACAAAGACAATTAAAATAATTGACATTAATTGATCCTAATATACTACATGAATGGATTTGTTTTTATCTTGCATCATTTATAGTGATTTACAAATGTGCTATATCCTGAAATTATCACATAAGATCAACAATTCTTCGATAACATCTCCAAAATTAAAAAATAAATAAATAAAAATGGATAGAAAACATGAGTAGTTATATTTTCAATAGCACTACTAAGTACAATTAGGGATGCTATTGCCAAGATGCTAAAATAATAAACTAATCCATGGCTCAACATATGATTTTGCTTATTTAATGTCATTCATTTTAAACACCTTAAATAGGTTAAATGAACAAGAAGTTTTCCATTTATCTAACAACTTATTGGAAAAATTTACTACAGCTTAGTCGTGTTTCAAATTAATTATTCATGTATTTATTCATTGTTTCTGATGTAGGTGTCCTGTTGTGCAATTGATGTATCTACCAGAAGTATCTCTATGAGTGTAAATCTGGTAATAAACTTATTATTATTATCTGTTAAAAATGTGTTAACTTTAACTGCTAGCTTTAAGTCTATCATTCACTTTACATTTTTTATGTTGAAAAACTATGAATATTTTATATAATTGTCATTAAATTAAATTTAATGTATTATTAATATTCTATTCATTTTATAAAGGTTTCAATTTTCATCTAAATGTGTTTACCATTTCATTCAGAAATTGGATTTTGGAAAAACAAAGACAACAAAAGCACTGTGTGACATGGGAACACCTACCCTTGCAACCACTTAGGGAATTAGATCTATTTCATAGAAACTATAATCTCCTAGCTATATTCTTAATATTGTTTACTGAGCTGACCCCAGCTATGGGAGTGGTGGCATAAATCACAGATGAAACTCTTTTATTATTTGGATCAGGAATGCCCTCCTAGGCTCCATGTGGAAAGCTTGATCCCCCAAAGCAACAATGTTCAGAGGTGAGGCCCTTGGAAAATAATTGGATTATGAGGGCGCTCTTCCCCTAAATGGATTAATTCTTCAATGGGTTCATAGCTGATGGATTCCTTGGGAGGTGGTAGAAACTTTAGGAGGTGGGGCCTAGGGGGCCTACTTGGAGGAAGTAGGTCACTGGGCCCTTGCTCCAGAAGGGTATTTCGTATTTCTGGTTCTTTTTCCATTCTCATCTTTCAAGCTACCATGAGGTGAGAAGCTTTTATCCTCCCTGCTCTTCCACCAGGATTTTTCTGCCTCATGAAAGGCCTAGAAGTAATGGATCCAGCTGACTATTCACTGAAATCTCTGAACCCACGAGCCCAAATCAAATTTTTTTTAAGTTTATTGCATAGTTTTTATTTTGTTTTATATTTTAGTTTATTTATGGTATTGAGGATTGAACTGAGGGGCACATTACCACTGAGCTGAATGAATCTCCAGTCCTTTTTCTTTTTTTGAGACAAGGTCTCACTAAGTTGCTGAAGCACTTGTGATCCTCTTCCTTCAGTCTCCCAACTTACTGGAATTCCAGGTGTGTGCCAAAGCTCCCACCTTAACAGATATTTTATTATAGCACTGAAAACCCAACTAATGCATCTTTCCAGAAAGAATGTGAAGAAAGCACCCTCATCAATATTATGTTCTTCCAAGAAGAGAGTTGGCATTCAGTGGCTGATTAGAATGGACAAGTATTGGAAGGACCAAGCCTTTTGCTTTAATTGGGATACCTCTGACAGGACAATCCTATCTTAAGAACTTTGATGGAATAACATGCAGTCAGTTGCAGCTGCTCTGCAGTTTGATATATTCCTCACACAATTCTGTTTCCCACAAATGTTATAACCTACCATAATCTAAACAACATGTACACACATTCTCTTCTCTGAGATACACAAACTATTAATGAAGAACTAGACCCTTGAGAGACAATTTTGTCTGTATGACTTTGTTCTGGCACCCTTCAAATACTTTGCCATTTATTAGCAAAGTTTGATTTTTCATGTGAAACAAGTATTATGGCTATGTCTATGAAATAGCAAAATGATGTGTCTTAAAGGTATAAGTACCAGAATTAAAATGATCAACAAATTTTATTGTTTATCATAATATCTGGCGGTCACATGCAAATGATGAAGTCTCATGTTCAAAATTTTGTACATTTAACAATTTTTTAGGTGAGGCTGGTGCTGTAGTTTTAGAAACTATTTTTTGAAAAACACTCTTTTATAGAGGCTTATTAAGTGGTTTATTAATTGGAAATAAAAGTGATACATATTAGGGATTTTAATAATGTAAACTGGGGATATTCATGCACTAAGAAATAGCAAAAATTACAAAATAGGAGGACTGTTCTAATTTGATTGTGTACAGTAGTTCATTTTCTCACTATATGTAACTGTAAAAATTAGTATACATACATACCACAACATATATATGTGCATATATAAACCTATACATAACATAATTAAAATATCACTCCCATCATTGTCATATTCTGAAGGAATTCTGATGAAACTTGATAAAATGCAACTGGGTAGCAATTTTGATTGAAGGACCCACACTTTTTATTTGGAGAGTTTGTGTTCTTTATTCTTTTACACCAATTCTTTTTAAAAGTTGAACTAAAACATGAGAATTTACAAAAAAATTATAATTAAATAACAAAGCCATAGAAGGAAAACTCAGGTTTACATTATTTGATTGCCAAATCCATATTAAATTATTTATATTGACAAGGACATATAAATAAATATAATAGACATCCAGATGGAAAAGTCATGGACAAGAGCTCAACTAAGTCTTCAGATTTGATACTTGCATATGAAATATTTCCTTGTCACACAGAATGCAACAATAATAAAACCCTATGTGGATGTAATTAACTCAATGTTTAATGAATCAATCTGGAATTTGAACAGTTAACTCTAAAGAGAAACCTATAGGTGAAATGAATGAAATATGTCATAATGATATTTAAGGTAATTATCCACCATTAAACTGGAACAATGATCACAGAATTAGGAAAAACACTTAAAGGAGTAAAAATCAAGCAGGAATATTTAAATATAAAAAATACATAAGCATGGACACTGAAAAATTAAAATTTACACCAAAAATGTTACCATCCTTCTCCACATGTAAAACAATACCTATGGGCTGGGGATGTGGCTCAAGGGGTAGCACGCTGGCCTGGCATGCGTGGGGCACTGGGTTGAATCATCAGGACCACATAAAAATAAAAAAAATGAAGATGTTGTGTCCACCAAAAACTAAAAAATAAATATTAAAAAAATTCTCTCTCTCTCTCTCACAAAAAAAAAAAAAACAATACCTAATAATTTTTCACTATGACATCCAGGTTGCTCCAAGTAAGTATATATAAAACCTGTAATGCATAAACATAATGCATAACACAAATATTATGCATGATATAAATGTCATAGTTTTTTTTAAATATGGTAAAATGCCCTCTCACTGTTCATCAAATAACTCACATTGTAGCACTATATATTATTAACTAAACTGGGATACATGTAATGGTAAATTGGTAGAAAATCAACTACCCATTTCAGTAGCAAAAGAAACATACAACCCCCATATATATGCACACATTTAACAAATATCCAGTAAATATATAGTAATAAAATATGTATTCAAAACCAACTGTTTCACAATTTTCACACTTGTAGGATAAAATATTAAGACTTCAGTAATGGAAGATTTGAAAAATTGAACCTTCTTTTGCTCTCCAAAACAAATATAGAGATGATGAAAACCATAAGAATGATATTGAAATTGAAACAAAAAAAGGCTTATCTATTTTAAAGATAAAGGGAAGAGAAAAGAAAAACAAATGAAAAAAAAATTATGAAAACTGAACTTTTATTAAAGTTTTACACAATTAAATGTTTCAACTTCATAAAATGAATACTATTGTTATATCAAAATAATATCATCAATACCTCTAACTTTGAAAAGCATTATATTGAATTTTCTGAAAAAAAAATCAAAGTAGAATATTTGACAAATTATGACATTAGAAATAGAAAATAGAAAGGGATATGTTCTAACAACCTACTTGAAATATCTGGATATTTACTCACTTTATTCACTATACATACATTTTTTGACATAATTTGAAAATGGACACTGTTCCACCAAAACAATTTTTTAAATAGTTAATTTTGGGAAATAGCATAGAATCTAGTCACAGAAGGAAATTTCTGTGAAATCATAAAATTATCTCAAAGCCATTATTTTACAACAGGGTGGAATATATTTTTAAAATATATTTTAATGAAATAAATTGTCAGACAAATCTTTATTTAAGGTCTTACTATTTATGACTACAGATTAAGAAACAAGTTACAATCCTGTCAATAATACATGACTATAATTATCATATTGAGAGAGAGTTGCTAATAAATTCTAGAGGCAGATTCAATTAACCAATAAATGTTAGGTTCTTTCATTTTGTATTTGGTGTCCAATTAATCAAATAAAGTAAGAAATTCAGTTAAATGTTTCAACTTCATAAAAAATACTATTGAGATATCAAAATAATACCATCAATACATCTAACTTTGAAAAGCATTATGTTGAATTTCTGAAAGAAAAGTTTCAAGGTAGAATATTTGACAAACTATGACATTAGTATGAAGCTAGGAGCTTCTGAGAAACTGAGGCAGTGCAAACCACCCCCCCCCCCCTTCAAACCCCAATACTTGCAATCAAGTCAGAAAGATTTTAGACATGTTGCTGAGAGTAAGAGGAATGAGTTTATCGAAGGAATAGGAAAAGGGAAAGGGGCCACTCTCAAGGGAATCAGTGTATCCTCTTAGAGAGGAAAGGGACAATTTGCCTCTTCTGCACTCCAGTTTTATTGGGGAACCCAGAGAAGTCCCACCCAGGTCCACTTCTTAACTTTTGATTGACAGCAGAATGACATCAGACTTCCAAGCACCCATCCTCATGGCAGTTCTAGGTCACCTTGGCCCATGCTGATCCATTCTAATTGGATGCTTAACCATATGTTCTTACAGATTTTATGGTTAGGAGGAGAGTTTCAGGATCTGGTCACAAAAATCTTCTGAGTCCCTTCCATCCACATTATCTTGGGCTTGAATTTCTCCTGTAGTTAACAGGTAGTTTGCTGAGGAATGTGACATATCCTGTCCTTTTAAGCTGGGCATGAATGCATATAAATTGCCTTTTGGAAAAGAAAGCATGTGGTGTCATCCCAGTGGGCCCATTTTGTAGATCTATTTTCTTAACCTCGTGTTCCCATTTTCCTCATCTCTCTTTTCAGTAAGACCATGGAATATAGAAAATTGTGTGATTTTAAAAGACATTTGAAAGTAAAAATTATGTAGGACTATAAAAATTTTTGAGAGGTGCAAAAATAAGTTTTGGAATATGATGATTTGGTTCAGTGTTTGAATTAACCTAAGCAATGTAAAAGGTAGTATAAGGAATTTATTTATTTTTTTAATGGGCAATGGGTTTTTAAGTTGCATTTTCAAGGTTTATAAGGTTTCATTTTGAAAAGTAAAACAGATTAAAAATAAAATAAAATTATAGTATTTTACATGGATCTATTTGGAACAGCAAAAATGCAAAAAAAATCTATTAGTATGTATGTATGTGTATATATATATATATATATATATATATATATATATATAATATATATATTACAATGGCAAAATGATTAAAATATGATAGGGAAAATTTGAAAATATGATAAAAGAATATTCAAAATATATGATGATCATTTTATTCACCAAAAAATTCTTCAATTGAAGGCTTTATGTATTGTTTTTTAAAGTTTATGGTGATTGCAAATAGTTTTTCAGGAGGCAAGTAGAAAATTAGGTAGGATTTCTTTTTTTTTATGCTTCTCTTTTTAGTTAAACATGATAGTAGAATGTATTTTGACATCATATAAATACATAGATTATAACTTCTCATTCTTGTGGTTGTACATGATTAGGAGTAACACTAGCCATGTATTCATATATGAACATAGGCAAGTTATATTGGACGCATTCTAGTGTCTTTTTCATTCTCATCCTGTCTCCCTTACCTTCAATAAATTATATCATTCCACTTTGTCTAATTTGATGAACTTCTAACCACCGCACGCACACACACACACACACACACACACACTTATTGTGTTTACATCCACATATCAGAGAACATTTGGCCTTTTGTTTTGGGGGTTGGCCTATGCCTAATATTTTGATGCATTAAAATGAAGCATGGAATTATTTTATATAATGTTCATATTTTTTTCTGCCAATAAACATTACATTGGGAGAAAATTGAAGAGATTTTGGTCCAGGCACACACATTTTCAGTCATAAGAGATGAATAAATTCAAGAGATCTATAGTAAAAGTTGAAGACTATAGTTAAAAACTATTAAGTTCTATGCTTGAAAATTACTGACAATAGATCATAAATGTTCTCATCACACACAAAAATAAGTGTGTGAGGTACCATGTATGTTATTTAGTATAATTTTGCCATTATGAAATATGCATATACTTTATAGCATCATATTATATACATAAATATATATTCTATTTTTCAATTAACTGGCAAATTTTTTAAAATAAAATAAAATAAAATAAATAAGAGTATGCCTATACTTAACTAATTCATAGTGTATGGAAGAGAGAAAAGTAGGATATAATCAATAACCATATATCAACAAATATCTGTCAATGAGTTCTTTCTTTCTTTATTTATTTTTAAATCTCTGAAGTCAACGAAGTGACCTATGATTTGTAGAACTTTTCTTTCTATGTAAATACATATATTTGCTGATTAAAAAGAAATTGTAATTAGCAAAATGCATTCTAAATACATTTAAAGAAATATTGTTATGTAGTAAAGAAATTTGAAATACTAATGCCAAATCTATTATTTGAAACATATTTAGGTTTTTAAAAATGATCAAGAAGATATGTTTCAAGTACTAAATTTAGTCAGCCACATGAATGCATTATTAATCTGTATTTATTTCTTTTTCCATTAGTCATTTTCTATCAAATATTCTACCCTAAATTTTAAATCAAACCTCACTCAGATGGCCAGGTTTATAATATTAGAAACAATTTCAGAATAATTTAAAAATCCTGTGATGAAGTCAGAAAGGTTTTTATTACAGAATCCTAATAATCACAAAATAATTTGTTTCTACTCTATCTCATTCAGTTACACTCAGTGACTTTCTTTAGGGAGTTGGTATGATTTAGTGTTTTTACTAATTGAAGTTTAATATGGAAGCATTTTGCCTCACAATGGAAAATTAACAAGAAAATTTGAAGTATGTTATCAGTAATATTTTATCTAAATATTTAAAATGTAAAAACCATTTCAAGTTTAATAGTATAAAGTACATTAAGTAAAATTTTATTTGGCTTAATTTTGCTCCTTTTTGTAAAAAAAATCATATCAAAAATTTCCATTTTTTACATAGCAAAGATAAAATCCCTTTCCTTCTTGAGGTTGGGGAGTGCTCTAAGGTAGGGAGATAAACATAAATTACATTTATGCTAATAAACAAGAAGTGTTTTAAGATAGTCATCATCAAAGACTGCAGTAGGTCTATATATGTGTGAATTATAAATCACACTATATAGCTCAAACCTGACAACTCAAAAACATGTCATAACATTTTATGAATGTTTTTTGATGAAAAAATGTTCTTATATATAATATAATCTTGCCAAGAATCATAGGTGCCAATATTAATTTCAAATAGGTGTTTCCTATTAATTCTGTACTTAACTGAAATATAAAGGCTTTGATTGGAAGTATTTTAGTTTATTCAGCTATGAAATTAATTTTGCTTCTGGAAATAAATTTCCTTAGTTTGAAATCATTCTGGGAACCAAAATTAGCCTCATTGAGTATAATTTAGAAAAATAATGAACTAATGAATCTCTAATGATTTATTATAACCAGAAATGATAGATAATCTTAACATTGTAAAAAATCTGTATTTATTGATTTCCTTTACATTTCTTATAATACAACAAAAAAATTTAAATATTGTCTGTATTTTAAAATCATTACTTCCAAAATATTAACATATAAATTCTCACAAAAATGCATGAATTTTATACTGTTTCATATGAAAATGAATTTTCTCCACCTTTTTTAATGTGTTACTAGTCAAAGCAAAATTTTAAAAGATTTTTTACTGATTTAATTTACATTTCTGATATTATGTACTATTGGATACTCTGTCACACCACAATGGTTAAGAACTCAGTTATACACATTAAAAATTTTTATATATTTTAAAAGATGGCTGTAATCTTAAGTACTAAAAAATCTATTTGAAAATGAGAGAAAACTTGAGTATTATTTATTCAGATTATATAATAGAAAACTATGATATTGAACTTGGATACATTCCTACACATTTGTTTTTATTAATTTAATAAGTACAAAGTAACAATGGTATCTTTTTTATAACTTCTCCAACTAACTCAAGTATTGCAAGAATTCAAAGTCTGGTAATTGAATTAACTTAAGCAAAATATATTTATTGAAATAAAAGTAAAAAATGTTATGAATTATGGAAATATATACTGTAATGGTCAATTTGAATTATCAACTTGATTGGACTAAGAGATGCTGATGATTAAGAGGCTTGTGGATGTGTCTGTGAAGGACTGGCATGTGGGATAGTCAACTGAAATGGAGATGCTCTCTAAGCATGGGCAGCACTGTCCAATAGGATTATGGCTTTGATGGAATAAAAGTTTAAAGAACAAGGAAGCGAAAGCAAATGCAAGCTCAATTCTTCTTGAACAGGTTCTTGATTTCTGCTGCGATGATCTGAAGATATCCAACTCTCGTTTCTTCACAATTCCAAAGTGAACTCTGACGATGATTATCTAGAAGCCTGTGGTCTCAGACTAGGGAAACACCATTTATCCCTCTTGTTCTGTGGCTTCAGCCTCTTGGACTACATAGGAATTGGTTCTTCCAGCTCTCCAGCCTGCAGATAGCCACTGTGGACTATCCAGTTTCTGGTAGTTTAAGCCAATCTAATAAATTCACCTTTTATAATTATATAGCCTGTGGATTCTCTTCCTCTAGAAAACCCTGACTAATACATAAACAATTTATATGTATATATATATATATATATATATATATATATATATATATATCTTTCAATGTTTAAAAAGCACTAAATTAATCCTATTTGTAAAAATTTGTTAATGTGTGCATCTATATATGCTGTTAACTATATTAAGACATTTTGAGAAAGAAATAGTTTTCATAACAGTTTTATAAAAAGCATTTTTACAAGAAAGGTAGTTAATTAATGATTAAATCTCTTTCTAATTATAGGAGATTATCAAATTTATACTGTTTCCTGAATTAGTTTTGTTTTTATAGAGCCTTAAAATTTATTCCTTTTATTTGTTTACTTGGTCTTCTATAATAAAGAACCTCAAACTGTATGGATAAAACAATAGAAATTTATTGTCTTATAGTTGTGGAGTTCAGATATCTGAGATCAAAGTGTTAGCTGGATTGTTTCTTCCTGAGACTCTGAGAAGAATCTATTCCATGATTTTCTCCTAGCTTCTGGTGGTTTGCTAGAAATCTTTGGAAAGTCTTGATGTATAGATGAATCACGGTAGTTTTTGCCTTTATATTCACATTATTCTGGAAAAATGTTTATTTCAAACTGTCCTTTTTCTATAAAGATTCCAGTCATATTGAATTGGCTCTTCCCTCCTACTCCAATGTGAACCTCTTATAACTTAATATATTACATCTTAGATCACCCCACTTTCAAATACGTCCACCTTCTAAAGCACTTGGGGTTCAGATTTCATATATGGATTCTGGGGTACATAATTCAAACCATAATAGTGTGGTGGTTAATCTGAATTGTTAACTTGATTGGATTGAGAGGTGACAAAGATTAAAAGGCTTGTGGCTTTCTCCATGAGAAGAGACCCACCCTACATTTGGGGCGCACAGTCTAATACTTTGGTGGTTTGGATGGAACAAAAAGTTGCAAAAATAAGGAAGTAGCATCTGCAATTGCCTGAGGACATCAGACTCTATCTCCTTTGCTCTTCCAAATTAGATTCTGATCAGTGCCTCTCCAGGAAGTTTCTAGGCCTTTGTTAATGTAGTGGTGTGATATAATTGATCCTTCTTGTTCTGAGAGACTTCAGATTCTTGGACTGAACAGCTACTGGTTTCTGTACCTTTCCAGCCTGCAGAGACCATTGTGGGCCTATCCATCTCCTGGTTGTACAAGCCAGAATAAATCCCCCTTTATAATCATATATAAAAAATATATAAGTACACTTTTCTAATCATATATTTGGTTCTGTTCTAGAGAACATTGACTAATACATATTTTGGCACCAGGAGTGATTATAGAAAAACAGAATTGTTAAGAATGAGTTTGCTGAGTCATCTTGTTGGTTTTTGGAATTGGTCATCTAGTAGCTAGGCCTTAAGTTGCTGATGTCTTTCCAGCTGGTTGTATGGATAACACTGATAATTCATGATGTGAACTGTTTAATAATTTTCATGAAGTAAATGCTCACATTTTGTCACTTCTAAGAAGCAAGGAGTTTAGAACTTCTGGACATGATACTTTTGAACATTTAGAAAGCTAAGAACTATAATGATGTTGGTTAGTTACTTCTGGATTCACTGGCAAAGTAACAAAAGAGAAGAATCAGCTCAGAGACTCAATTTCTCAGTTCCAGATGCCCATAACCAATTTAAAATCTTCTCAGTGTTCTCTAAAGTAGAATCTCTTCTCTTACAAGGGTAAGAGTTCTATGGCTGAGGTTGCTAAAAGACCAAACACAAGCCCCTTCAGCACTGAGGATTTCTGCAGTTAAAGTGAGGGCACTGCTTGGAAAAAAATGGAATCATATAAATTGGGATGAAGCCAAATGAAAGGACCCTGAATGAGATGGGAATACTGAACCCCTACATTCTGAATTTTCTAGAAGGTGTGGAGTCCCCACCCTTAGCTATGGCAGTGGCATCCCTTCCCATCCTCTGTGGTATTGACCTCTGTACCTCCCTCCACTTGAGTGAACTAATTCTGCTTTTCAAAAGGAAAGGCTAGAAATATACCTTTAATATCCTTCCTCAGGGGTACAACAATGCTCTAGTCTTGTGTCATAACTTAGTTCCCAGAGATCTTGATTTTCTTTCTCTTCCAAAAGTCATTACACTGGCCCATTATGTTGATGATATTATTTTGATGGGACCAACTGAGAAAGAGAAAGCAACCACTGAATTTGCTAATGAAACATTTGTATGCTAGAAGATAGGAAATAAATCCCACTAAAATGAAAGGACCATCAACTTCAGAAAAATTTCTAGGAGTCCAGTGGTATGGGTCCTGTCAAGATAGCCCTTCTAAGGTAAAAGCTATGTTGTTGCATCTTGCCCCTCCTACAAACAAGAAATAAGCAAAATACTTGGCCGGACTATTTGAATTGTTGAAGCAGCACATTCCTTGTTTGAAAGAAATACCTTCTTTCAATCAATTAACAAAGGAAGAGAAGACTAGGATCTGATTGTTCTGAATTATATGCAGGTATTATCCAGAAACGAATAGTAGTAGCAAAAACCATTTCCCCTTTCTGGGGAAACCCTGAAGAACAGTGGTGAAGTGGGATATCTTCACAATGGACACAACTTCAGGCAGTGTTCCTGGTTGTGCACTTTGCTTGGATGAAAAAATGGCCAGATGTGTGACTATAGACTGATTCATGAGCTGTAGCCAAGGATCCCAAAGAACAAAGTTGGAAAATCGGTGACAAAGTCATTTGGGAAAGAGGTATATAAACAAAAGTCTTTGAATGGGAAAGGGATACAATGCTATTTATGCTCTATGTAAATGCTCACCAAAAGGAGATCTTAACAGAAGAAGGCCTTAATAATCAAGTGAATAGGATGACCTGCTCCGTGGATAGCCATCAAACTCTTTTCCTATTATTTTGCCCAGTGGTCTCATAAACAAGTTGTTATGGTAGCAGGGATGGCAGTTATTTATGAACTCAGCAACATGGACTTCCACTCACTAAGACTTACCTGGCTACAGTAACTGCTGAGTGTCTAATTTGCAGCAGCAGAGACTGACTCTAAGCTTTCAAGTGGCATTGTTCCCCAGGGAGATGGGCAGACATTTGTCTTTACTGAAATAGATACTTATTCTGGGTATGCATTTTCCTTCTCTGCATGTAATGCTTCAGCCAAAACCACCATTCATAGACTTGCAGACTGCCTTATCCATCATCATAGTAATTCACACAGCATTACTTATGACCAAGAAATTGACTTCACAGCCAACTAAGAGTGGCAAAATGTTCATGCTCATAGGATTTACTGGTCTTATCAGATGCCAAAACAGCCTGAAGCATCTGGTTTGGTAGAATGATAAAATGACCTTTTGAACATGCAGTTGTAGCACCAGATACGTAGAAATTCCTTGCAGGGCTGAAGAAAAGTTCTCTGGAAGGCTGTGTATACTCTAAATCAGTGTCCACTATATGGTACTGTCTCTCCTATTGTTAGGGGATTCATGGGTCCAGGAAGCAAGAGGTGGAAAAAAGAATGTTACCACTCATGGGTTCCTCTGAGTACCACTAGCAAAGTTTCTGCTTCTTGTCCCCACCATCTAATGCTCTGCTGGCCTAAATGTCTTAGTTCCAGAGGATTGAATGTTTCTACAAGAAGATATAATGATCATTTTATTGAACTGGAAGTCAATGCTGACCCTAGCCACTTTGGGTTCCTCATACTTCTGAGTCAGTAGGCTAAAAAGGAAGTTATGGGTTTGGTGGGGTGATTGATACAGATTAACGAATAGAGATTGGACTTTTACTCTGCAATGGAAGGAAGGAAGAGTACCTTTTTAAAAAATATTTTAGTTGGACACATACCTTTTTTTGTTTACTTGTATGTGGTGCTAAGGATCAAACCCAGTGCCTCTCACATTCTAGACAAGCGTGCTACCACTGAACCACAACCCCAGCACCCAGGAAGAGTACATTTTGAATGTAGAAGATCCCTTAGGGTATTATCTCTTGGTATTATCATATCTTGTTATTAAGGTCAATGGGAAATTATAACAACCTAATCCAGGCAGATAACAAATATTTCAGACCCTTCAGGAATGCATGTGAGGGTCACTCCTTCAGGTAAAGAGTAAAGACCTGCTAAGGTAGCATGCTGAAGATAGAGAGAATGCAGAATAGGTAGTAGAAGTAGATAGTAAATAGTAGATAGTAGATAGTAAACACCAACTACTCTCCCCAAATAGACACCTTGTAATCATCATTTTGTACTTTTTTTCTAAAATTTTTTTTGAGAATTTTTATTCATTGTTGTTTATATCAAATACTCAGGTCAAGAATAGTTTTGTTCTTCGTAAGTTTACATTTTTTTTTTTTACTTTGTTCTTCCTTTCTCTCTCTCTCTCTCTCTCTTCCTTCCTTCCTTCCTTCCTGCATTATTTAACTATACTTTCTCTGATTAAATTATTAGTTTGAAACAAATATGTAATCCATAATTCTCATATAGTTTTTTTAATTATGTATAACCAATTTTTCCAGGACCCAAATTAGAAATTTGTTAGAACTTATTGTATTCTCATGTCCTGACTTTACTTTTTATTTTTTGAATTCTTTTTAATGCATTCTGCTTCATTTTTCCATTTCCAAAGACATGTTCAATATCTCTCTTGGAAGCTTGTATTGCATATATCCTAATTTTCAGAAACCTTAAAAAGAGTAACAATAAATATTTGTTTCAGATAACTATTTGCTTTTTTATTCTTCTGGGGAACCAAGGACTCCTATTAACCTGACATTTCTCCAGGTGCTTCTAACTTTCCATGACTCATCTGACATCAATAATGATATGTCTATCATCTTGATGAGTTATTCCTCATCTTGATTGGCAGCCTTTTCTTTTTTGTTTTGTTTGTTGTGTTTGTCTCTATGCAGATTTCTTGTTTCTCTTTTCATGGTATGTGTGTGCATATTTACCAAATTCTGGGGGTTTTTTTGTCAGTATCCACCATGCTTTATGTAAGTAGTAAAATTTGTAAATAATAGATATTCACATTTTGAAAGTATTTAAATTTTTGGAGGAGCTAAGGTGTAATTTTTACTTGACCCAGAGTAATTATATACATTTTGAGGAATAGTATGACATTTCAATGCACTTATACAATATTTATTTTAAGCTCTCTGGGTGATTGAAACATAAATAGAGCCCAACCTATCCTCAAGGGACTTCCAAGGTGTCTAAACAAATTTTATATTATAAATGTGTGTGTGTTTTGAATAATTATGATGTCACAATACAGGTGATAATTTAGTGTTATAAACATTGTTTTAAAAAAATCCCAGTTTGTAAACCTTGTAGATGTCCATTATTCTTAACATTTCCTGATTTAAGTAATTTCATTAGTATTTGGGGATGTTTTATATATCATCCTTATTTATGGAAAGGTAACAAAATGAGAAAATATGCATAGTCAAGAAAATT
The DNA here is from genome assembly GCF_045843805.1 of Urocitellus parryii. NCBI lineage: Eukaryota > Metazoa > Chordata > Mammalia > Rodentia > Sciuridae > Urocitellus > Urocitellus parryii. Next base: position 61,505,903 of record NC_135540.1, read on the forward strand.
AATTATCAAATATTATATCTCCATTTCAGCATGGAATTATCTCATATAATTCACAAATATCAGACTGAGAATGTTCCAGTCTTTTTAAATATGGTGAAGTTGGAAATAATATGCTAGTTAAATAAAAAATTCATTAGTGAGATTAGATTAAGATAGAGAATTTATAAAAATGTTTCTTTTTAATGCTCAGTATCCAAGTGTTTGTATTGTAAAATACTATGTGTTTCATCTATTATTATTGAAAAGTATATGTTAGGTTTTCTGATTCAATTATTTTATTCATAGACAATAATGTCTTTTATAAAGTAAGTCCTCAATACACTTAAATGTTCTGTATTTGTTATTGGTCACATATCAAATAGGCTTAAATTTTAGTTTGTACACCTTTTTTTTTTAGGAATGTAAATCTTATACACCCTGTTTTAGTAAGTTTTTTTTTTTTTATTACTGTGACTAAAAGATCTGATAAGATAAATTTTTGAGGAGGAAACGTTTATTTGGCACTCCACATGAAAGAACAATGTGGCTGAATGGGATGGGGGAAGAAAGCAGCTCAAGACATGGTACCAGGAAGCAGAGAGCACTCCACTCACTAGGGAAAAAATACATACCCCAAAGGCATACCCACAGTTACCTATCTTCTCTAGCTACAACAAACTTGCCTACAGTTACTATAGTAGGGAGTGTGGGTTTTTTTTTTTTTTCTCTCATAGATTTTAAGAATGAAATCCATGGATACAAGGTTGAGATCAAAGTAACAGGGTTTATTTGAGTAATAGAAAGAAAGCAAAGCTTCTAAAGGGGAGGGGTCTCAAGAAAGAAATACATGAGTGTAGCTACTGTCTAGGGGATTACACATATCTAAAGGGTTAAAAAGTTACCTCCCTATTCAAACCTGGGTAAAGCATTCAGTGTTCACAAGCTCTTTGTGTGCTGCTTGGTCCAATAGGTTACCTTGCCTGTTTCAGTGGGGGTTTGGGTACCAGGTAGTAGATGTCTCACTATCAGAATTTTTCTTCTTTTCTTTGCCTACTCAGGAGTTAACCTGACCTTGCTGAGGCTTGGCTTGGGACTATAGTTTCTCAGCCCTGCTACACAGAGACCCGACCTTAAAGGACCCCAAGATTTCTGCCATCCATTCTAACATTATCTCCTGCCTCATTACCACCCAGTTAATCCATTCAAGTGAATTAATGCATTGGTTAGGTGAAAGTGCTCATCACATTCATTTTACCTCTAAACTTTCTTGCATTGTCTTAAAAAAAAAAAAAAGAGCTTTTGTGGGACACTACATATCCAATTCACAACATAGCCCTATCAAAGAAATTTTTCACTGGACAATAAAGTAGGCAAGGAAGGCTTTATTTAATACTAGTGCAAAAGGGGGGAGGGAGGGTTAAACTAAACTCTGCTGGGGAAAAAATAAATAGGGACAGAAGGATTCTAAACACTAGGATTAGCTATTGGAAAACCTATAGAAGACATTAGGGAAAAGACCAGTCAACATAATTAGGTCAGTAGTAATTAAGCAAATAATTGTCACATTAGTGCTAATTATTACTTATTGAAATTAGGCTCCTATCTTGCCACAAAAATTGGCAGATAAGAGTGCGTGATTCTTAGGTCTTTTCAAAAAGAATCTCTGATTTTAAAAATTCACAGAAGGGGGATGGTGGTGGCTGGGGCTTAGCAGTAGAGCACTTGTCTAGCTGGGAGGTGCTGGGTTTGATCTTGAGCACCACATAAAAATAAATAAATAAAATAAAGGTATTGTGTCCAACTACAACTAAAAAAAAATTTTAAAAACTCACAAAAGGTTGGGAACATGTGCATATCTTAAAGGAACAGAAAACGAATTACAATTATAAATTTTCAAAAGTAAACACTCTAAGAAAAGGAAAGTAAGGGAATGTAGTCAGAAAGACACTGTCTAAAAGTTATTAAAATTGATAGAAATATTAAGTCTTGTTCAGTTCATATTTAGTGCAATGAAAGAAGAGGAAGAAAATAAAAGTTGTTCTTAAAAAAATATCCATATGGCAATTGAAATTAAAATAAATCTGTATTATAAAATAACTGGAACTTAAGAATACATAAATAATTTTAAAGGAGGAAAAAATCATTTACCTTAGATAAATAAAAAATTAATACTAACCCATTGCCAAGTGAAAATCTTTTTTTTAAATTTAAGCATACAGATTATCAATGTTTATATTAAAAACATTCAAAAGAAAAGGGAATTTTTTATCACCTTATTTTAATCCTTGAGTAAGAAATGTCACTGAACAGATAAAAGGATCAAGAACCAGTATGAAGCAGATAAAGTAAATATCAAAGTTAAAGCAAGGATTTTCTTGAACTCTGTTGAGCAGATAAATTATGCCTTTGAAGCATATTCTCCATTCATCTAATGAACAAATCTTAATGTAATGGTTGCTTAATGTTTATCTAGATAGAGCAATGTGAAGAAATTGCAGTAATAAGCCATTTTAAAGTCTTTTAATGACAATATAAGAAACTATGCCAATATTTTTAATAGATTTGAAATGATTAAATGGAGAATAACACCACACTAAGAGCACTTTGGAAATCTATGAGGCATGTTCTCAGTGAAACAATCATCAAGCCAGATTTCTTCAATAGCAGATGACTGAATGTCAAAAAAGGGTCAAACTATGCTAGAATTTAAAGTTAAATTTACATCTTTCATTAGAAAATACATTGATGTCTGGAAGGGAAAAAAAGTAGGCTCCAACAAGGATAAAAATGGACATTGAAGTCTTCATATGAGTCTTTTAGCAAAGGAATCATGTCTTCATACAATAACAATTCATATCATGGTAAACTTTATGTATTATTTTCTCTTTTAGGTAACTTATATCAGACATAATAATAAATATAATTCCAAAAATAAATGAGAATTGGAACATCAAATGCTGCCCAGTTTAATCCTTTATATTTTTTACTACATTTAATGAAATTTGAGTGAGATGAAAATTTTCATTTTGTGAGATATTTTCAGTATATAAATTGTCCGGGTTTTTAGCCCCCTATTCCCTCCTGACCTGCGGGAGAGATTGGGGGAGCACGCCCCCTGACCAGGAAGAGAACCAAGAAAGGTAAAGGTCAACTGGCCCCCCACACCCAGCCCTCCCTCCCTGAAGGACAATCAGACACGCCAGGGAGAACTGTCAAAGCAGGATCTCCTTTAATGAGAAAACACACACAGCTAATATAATGTACAGGAGCCAGTCAGGATAAAGGTCAGCAGGGTGGGGAGAATTTACATCTACACCCATCCTACAGGCAGTAATGGGAGACTTGAGCTGTCTGTGAGGGCAGAAGGGTTCTGAGCCTATCCTAGAGGTGGTCCGATTCTTTATCACAACCCATAGCAATGTCCTCTGGCTAATCGCTAGGTGCTCTCTTAGCTACATATGGCCCCAGGGCTGGGAAGCGGGTAAGAGCCAGCAAGTTAAGTTTCCTCTTTTCTGATGAAACATGTCCCACGTTACATCATGCCCTACAATAAATCACAAATAATGTCAAATTATTGTAAATTGAAAAGTATCTCAGATCTGGCTTGAAATAGGAATCTCTTCAGCATTCTTCAGGAAGTTATTTTAGAAGTTTCATGGCTTTGTTCCCATGCAATATTTCCCAAGTTCCACTGTGTAACAAGTGATAAACAGGAAACTATATCCAAAATCCAGAAGAAATAAGAGTGTGTCATGGATATTTATACGGGCAATTAGTTATAACTGTGTTTGTGAAAAATACAAGATTATTTCTAAAATAACTCTAAAGCAAGTAAAAATAATTAGAAATTCATAAATAAATGATGTTCTATAGGTGAAATATCACTTGAAATATGAGAACATTTAGTGAAGAGAATGTAAGTTAAAGCTGATTTCTTTTGCACCCAGGAATACATTAAAATATAAATATAAATATAAACATATATATCTAATTAATATAACCTTTAATACCATTGTGCAATAACTACTCACAATGTCTATACTGCTTCGATCTTGATAAGTGTATACATTGCCATGATATATTTAATATAAAAATATTATGATTTCATTTAGTTATTTTTATATAAAAATTGTACTCTACACTTTCAGAATACAAATGGACAAATGAAAACTCTACAAGATTAACCTAATTTCCAAAAATTACTATCTTCAGTAATTATAAATTTTAGATTATATTAAAAATATTGAAAGGAATAATTTGAACAGAATAATTCATGCCTTTAGAAAAATAATATTCATCTAAACAAGGAGTAATTTTCATAGTGAGTTATTTCTAATATTTTGGTATTCAAACTGCCATATATTTTAGTATTTGATCTGTTTTTTCTAAAATATTTTAAATTGTGAGAATAGGTATATTTCAATAAAATATTTGGTCCACGTTATGGATTTTGGAATTATTAAATATTTAAGTACATATTATCATCAAAATTACTAAGCATCTTAATAATGCAAAGGCATTTATCTAATGTTTAGTTTTTTATTTTACACATTTTAATTTAATTTCAAGATAACAACTATAGAATCAGTACTTATGCTCATGAATAAACTTTATCTAGAAGCATATTTTCATGATACCCATAATTTTTAATTTCTCTGTAATAATGGTAGGGTTCTTCTATTCTTTGGTTTAGCAGACAAAATTCCCCTTACTCTAAACCAAGTAATTTTTTTTTATAGGCTCACATGTATGTTTTCATATTTTAAGTTTAACATAATATAACAATGTTGCATATTATATAAAACTATTATATGTTATAATAGAATATAATGAATAATTATATAATCATTTACATGAATGCATGTGTATACATGTGTGCATGCACACATATATGTGGGAAATATTATATTTTTGGAAAATGACACCATAATTCATATATTTTTTACATATCAATATCTCACTTTAATTTTTTTAAAAAATCAATTTAAATAGGGATTCTTTAAGTTAATTTTTTTTTTAACCAGAGATTGAACCTACCAGCACTTAATCATCGAGCCACACCCCCAGCCCTTTTTTATTTACAGAGGTTAAAACCATAAAATTATAGGAAGACTAAAACTATTAAGACAAAAACAGAAAAGAATATAGAAAGGAATAATATATAGCTTATACTAAGTTTCTGTGACCAAAAATTCTTATTCATGGAAATAACAATAACAATACCAGGCCTAAGAATACTGGGGTAAAAATAATTTGTCTTGCTAAATTGCTTAGTGCCTCACTAAGTTGCTGAGGCTGACTTTGAATTCATGATCCTCCTGCCTCAGAATTCCAAGCTACTGGGATAACAGACATGCACAACCGCCCCCAACTTTAAGTTTACTTATTATTTTTTTTTACATTTGTTTTAGTTGTACGTGGACACAATAACCTTTATTTTACTGTATTTTTATGTTGTGCTGAGGATTGAACCCAGTGCCTCACACATTCTAGGCAAATGCTCTACCACTGAGTCACAACCCTAGCCCAGCTTTAAGTTTATTTTAAGGAGAAAATATTATGGATCTGGTGGTATTTGCTCAGCTTTTCTCCATCATGATATTTGCTCAATTTGCTTTTGTTATTTAGACCCTAAAAATGATATTCTTACCCCAGTATTCTTAGGCCTGGTATTGTTATTTCCATGAATAGGACATTTTTAGTCACAGAAACTTAGTATAAACAATATATTATTCCTTTCTCAATTCTTTTCTGTTTTTGTATTAATAGTTTTGGTCTTCCTATAATTTTATGGTTCTGGGCTGATGGAAGAGATGGGAGGAACAGGCAGGTATTGAGTTTGCCTCTGTAAACCATGTAAGTAAATACATGTAATTTAAATTTCTTCATAAATATTAATAATCTTAAATGGCAAACTTAGAAAATCGCACTAATAATAAGCATGAAATAATCACTGTAAAAAATTGATAAACCCCCCCAAAATGTCAAGAATAGCATGGAGCTTATCATTTTTTAGTGTTTAACCATTTACAGATTAAAATCAATAATGATATTAGTTTTAGTGAGCATAAATTATCATCCTAACTTGGGAAATTCTTAGGTAAAATTACTTTTTCACATTTCTTGACTTTCTTATCTATAAAAAACTCAACAGTTATGAGAATATAGATAGTCTAAAGGAAAAAAAAAGTAAAATTTTATATAAGCTTTATTAAGTAGAAATCATACATTTTAGGTCATCATTTCTAGAAGTTTGATCGAATAAATTATTTAGACTAAGGTCCTTTTGCAAAAAATCAAAATTCTGGGGGCCAATATATATTTTTAAAATCCCTTTATATTTGAAAAAGAATTGCCAGGGAAAAGTCTAAAAGTGAAATTCTGTAGTTTTAGTGATGAATCAATTCTTATTTTTCCTGTTTCTTTTTTTTTATTGTGTGTGTGTGTGTGTGTGTGTGTGTACACGCTCATGCACACACGCACGCGTATGTGTGTGGCGGTGCAAGCTCATGGCAAGAAATAATATTAATAATTTTCCTAAATATAGCTATCTTTGAATTTATTAAGTCTTTTCTGACAGGTTAGTATCATTTAACTAACTTGTTCATTTATTTAACTAGAATTAATATAGGTTCTCACAACTAATATACTCATCAATAAATTTAATTTTTATCCCATAAATAGTAAGAAAAATGTTTAAATAGAACTAATAATATGCTTGCTAAAAAACGTGTAGGAGTAGAATACACTTATATCTGGAATTTCATTTGAAGTTCCTTAAGAAACAAGATTGATGGATAGATAGGATTATGAGTGAATAGATATATAATAAATACAGTAAGATTTTAATTATAGTATACCTGTTCTGTGTTTATGGATGTTCACTGTAAAAATTTATTTGACTTATTTCTGTTTTTAATAATTCATTTTAGCACACACATACACACACACACACACACACACACATATATATATATATAGAGAGAGAGAGAGAAAGAGCGAGAGAGAGAAGCAGTTTAGATTACTCAGTTTAAGTGTTAACATGGCAAAAGGAAGAGGGATCAGAAAAATTCAGAAAGTAGAGAAGAGGGAAAGATAGACAATAATCCTAAAGGATAATTTTAGAAATTCTATGTAAATGATGAATGATCCCAATTCACTGTGGAAAGAAGCCCAGCAACATACATACAGCTCCCAGAAGGCATTTCTGTATGATATCAAAAGCAGAGAAGTTCTTTAATAGTCGGATAAAAAAGACATAGAATTTGCAAAAAACAGAAAATTATAAGAAGATCTATCCTGTCAAAATCATCAAGAAAATACATATAGTAATGATATCTTCAACAATAATACTTTAAAATATATTACTGACATAAAATTTTATGTATAATAATGATATATTTCTTCATAAAATAAAACATATTTTGAATTACCAAAAATTGAATTTATTAAAAAGAAAGCCAAATAATTCTTTGAAAAAATATGTATACAATAATTACCCAAAACAAAGCAAACAGAAACAGTACTAGTGGTCAAAATAATTAGAGATTAAATATTTCAGAGTAGTGAGTATATATGTAGGCTTATATGAAAATTAATTATATAAAATAATTTATTAGTTATTGAAGCAAAATAGGTAACTGTTTGAAGGGGTAAGGTATGTATTGTCACATGTTATGATGTGCTAAAAACCATGCTAAAAGAATATACACAAAAATTATAATTTCAGAAGTGGAGATAAATCACAAGTAGAAGTAAAATAAAATACAAGAGTGACAATGAAAAAAGAAGCAAAATCAATATAAATATAATTAATATTTATCTCATATATATCAAAATATATGTATGTATCAAATATTTATATCATATAAATCAAAATTTAAAAATTATTTTTAAAAGAATAGTGACCAGACTGAATAAAAATGTTCTAATTCTTGCTCTTTGAATGATGTGCATCTAAAACATAAGAACATAGGTTCTAAAACATAAGAACATAGGTGAAAGGACACTCAGAGTCCACACAATGTCCAAAGACCACTCCACACACCTGAATCCCACTCAAGAGATTTATTGTCGGTAACATAAGCTATACTGACAAGGCTGTCCCTCCAAGGAGAGCAGCAGCCTGTCTGCACTCACAGAGCAGCTTTATAGCCCACAGAGAAATTTTATAAGCTGCTTAGGAGTTTAAGCTAGGGTGGGGTTGATCCTTTTATCAGGCACATATTCATACGGGAAGTTAAGCAGCATTGCCTCAGAATCAAACTTTTGGAACCTCTGGATAAAATGGCTCCTGATCTAAAGTGGTGAATCTAATGCCAATAATGTGAAAATTAAAAGAATGGTGATAGCTGGAAAAGGCACATGCCTATAATCCCAGCAGCTGAGGAGAATTTCAGGTTTAAAGCCAGCCTCAACAACTTAATAAGGAGACTCTGACTAAAAAAAAAAAAAAAAAAAAAAAAAAAAAAAAAAAATTGGGCTGGAGACATGGCTCAGTGGTTAAGTGCCCCTGAATTCAAGTTCTAGTGACAAAGTGGAGAGAGAGAGAGAGAAAGATGAAGTCACATCAAAGATTTCTTGTTTATCTATAGTACGAGTGGTGGAGAGAACGTTCATTAAAGGATAGATACTTGACATTATTGCTCAGGTTTTCAGGGAAATGTAAACATTTAAATCCAAATATTACCAATAAAATAGCCTCAATATGTAGCAAAAATATACAAAACAAAAATAAAGTGCAAGGCCATACTTTAATGAAGCATTTTAAACACATCTCTCAATTTTTGGCAGAACAAAGACACAAATTACTGTGAAGCCATATTAAAAGATAGGTAGTTAGTTAAATTGGGTCTGATATCATGTCTAATAGAGAGAATAAAGTCAAGCCTAATAAAGAAAATGGAGGACAATTTGCACCCAGAAAATCAGAAACAGAACCTGGGAGATTGAAATGTTAATGTCCCCAAGGTCCCTGCCCATCCTAAAGAATTATTAATGAAGGAATTTTAGGTCCCTGCCTTTTCCTTTAAGTAAAGCCTCTTACTTTCTACTCTACACTCCCCCTGGAGTGCTTCTCTTGTGTTATACTTCAGCATTCATGGAAGCAGAAATCATCAAGATAACCAGCAGTACCAATTGTTGTTAATATTATAAAAAAGATTGAAATCATTATATACTGTGAACATCTATAGAAAACTCAATTAGGCTTATATAGAACATGGTCATTCTTTGACTTATAAAACATGTTTAAAAGTCTTTGCAAAGGCTACATCCATACAGGATACATTAAAACTACAAGAATTAAGAAGATAAAATAAAAACCAACATGTCTGGAAATCAAGAAATACATAAGTATAAAATGGAAGGGTAAAATGTTGCATTTAGAAGCTAATATTTAAGAAAAATGCTGTTTATTTAACATGTGGGCTTTAAATATAAACATAAAAATGCCACATGCAAAAATATTATAAATTTTAGAGAGGAAAAAAACAGAATAAAACGAATGATGAGATATTATAAATATAAAAATGAGAGCAAAATTAAGGAGATAAAAGACATAAAGTAGAAAGGATCATAAAATCCTCAATTTAATTCATTGAAAATAACTCTGAAACCTATCAATATCTGCTGACAGTGATGAATAGCAATAGTAACCACATTAACAATAATGAAGAATATTAGAAATTAGAGTAACTGGTATCTTCACATACAATTAAGTCATAATGCTAGATCTTCTCAGTATCAAAAAGCCAACTGAAAAGCCATAATCAATCCAAATTAAAAAAAAATAGAAGACCAAATTTTTTTTTCAAATTTATAACAAACTCAAAAAAAATTTACTCAGGAAAAATAGAAATTGTACATTTTAAAACTGTCTGAAAATTAAAAGATTAATCAAAACACATCCATCACATACAATACCCTAAATCCAGATGACCATGAAGAATATGGAAAATAACATCTCCCCAAAAAAGGGGGAATGACAGTCCTAAGGGAGAAAAGGACAGTGTGATCTGGGAGCATAGGAGCAGGAGGAAAACAAGGGTCCCTGGGCTCTGGATTTTCATCCCAGTAACAAGCTTCTACAACTGTTTTCGCACATCCTCAGTCTCTAATGAATAAGTCACATTAAACATTCTGCTGTGATTAACTCTCATTAAGACCTATAAAAAACAGACTCCTCTTGTAACCAGGGGCCATTTTCTCTCCTGAAAATGTGCCATTCTTCTGCTGCTTAATAAAGATAGCTTGCTGATGTGTTGAGGTCTGTTCCTGTTTCAGTTTTTTTTTTTTTTTTTCTCAGAGACTGCATTCGAAAATTTTATCAAACATTTAAGAAATAAAGTATTTCAAACTTAAGATCATATTTTATGTAATAGAAAAAAAATATACAGCAATATATGGGCCTAGCATAATATTAAGTTTGCCTTAGATACATGGATTTCGAGAAATAGTATCAATAGCTTCTCTTAAAGTTACCAGGGACAGGTAGGTAGCTCAGTGGTAGAGCATATGCTTAACATGTTTTAGGCCCTGAGTTCAACCCCAAGCATGCACATATATACACATACACACACCAACTTGCATTTGTAAGCTAAGACTTTGGGCCATAGTTTAATATAATTTCACTATCTGTCTTATTTTTGTGGCTGTAATACAGTTTTCTCCTAAGAATATTTATTTGTCTCTTTATTTTGGTTTTTATTTGGTTGATTTTTGCGGCACTGTGGATTGAATCCAGGAGTACTTTATCATTGATCTACATCCCCAGCCCTTTTTATTTCATTTTTCAAGCAGGATTTCACTAAGTTACCCAGGCTATCCTTAAACTTGTTATCCTGCTTTTCAGCCTCTGGAAGCATCTCTTTGCCAGGGTTTATGCAGGACCATGACATTAAAATAGTTACCTGATCTCTTTAAATCAGGCACCATTTATCTGCCAAGATATTCACATGATCTCCACTACCCCTTTATGCTTAGATTTAGAATTTCACTGTTTACTTACTCTTCTGGGAAAACTAAATCATCTTCTTTCATGAAACCAGATACTCATAGATCTATAAGCACTTTTTACAAATACTTTTGTTCCCTACAATATACATAAAAATTTGGGTTTTTCCTTAAGACTCTCTCAAAATATAGAAAAATAGAGGTGAATAGTGGCTCTATGATGATACTCTCTGCCTAGACCCATCATGCCACCATTTGTGCTCTACTGACCCCCTGAATTCTTCTTTCAGAACTATCTATCTATCTATCTATCTATCTATCTATCTATCTATCTATCTATCTATCTATCTATTTATTTTTGATTCCAGGAAGTGAGCCCAGGGTGCTTAACCACTGAGCAACATTCACCAACCTTTTTTATTTTTTTAAGACAGGGTCTTGCTAGTAGCTTAGGTCCTCACTAAATTGCTGAGGTCGAGTTTATTCCTGCAATCCTCCTATCTCACAAGCTGCTGGAATTGCAGGCTTGTGCCAAAATTTCCTTACTTTTAATAATTCACCTTAGAGGTGACTTTATTTCCTCTTAGTGTTTGGATCATCAGTGTCACCTGGAGTTAGATCTGCCACTACCTGTTCAATTTCAAGCCTATAAATTGGATTGGATATGGAGCCCTTCCCATGGAATTACAATGGGTCATACATATTGCATTACAATTCTGTTTTTGCTGACTTGGAAGACTTGAACTGTGAAATTTTTAGGGAGGTACAGCATGCAATGAGGAAAAAAAAGTTCAGTGTGTATCCCATATTTTTTCATCAAAATAACTTTATGTAAAATGACAGAAATTAAAGAATTATTTTTTGTATATGTTGTTTCTATTGTTAGCTTTCCCATTTAGACTGAATAATAAAACAGCTTAATGTCTCACTTCCTGGGGTAGGAGTCAGTAGCTGAAACAGAAAACAATACTTAAGACTTAATACAATTTAAGACTTGACTGCAACATCATCAATGCCTCTTTTTGAAGTTTCTGGTTTCCCGTCTCATGTCTCATACATCCTTAATCTAGTAAGCTAAATCTTTCAGCAATTTACATGGAACAGTGATTCTTTCATCTCTTAATTATTTGGTGATTTTTTAGCACAACAGGAAATAATAAAATTAGGGAGAGTTAATTCCCATAAATAATAATATAAAAATGTTGTAGTTTTTATTTTGCAGCAGTTACTTTTTTCAAAGCGATTTCAACATATGGACTGATTTAATAATCTCAGTGGTTCTGCATGAGAATTGAGTTCTTATAAACTCTGCATCAGGGACTAGGGTTGTATATAGTTTAAGCAACAAGGTCATACGACCTATTTTTTTTTTGTCAAAAAAATTATATGCTAGCACAAAAATAAGGGAACCAAAGTATGCAATGCCTTCTGTCTTTACAGAGCACGTGATATATTAACATACATATATTGTAGTCTCAATGCTGTGTCTTGAATGAGAGAGAATTGTTTGTCACTAACTCACTTATTGAGGGTATACAAGAGTGAAACCAGTCACCTCCAGGAAGAAAGCAGTGTTCACAGTTACAAAGTTTGGGACCTCCTTAACAAGAAAAGTTCAATTTCAGCTTTTTAAGATACTCCAAGAAATTTTTTACCAGAAGTCATTGTCAGGTCAATGGAGGTAGCTGGGGAACAAAGCACCAAGCAGCCCCAGAAGGAAAAACCAATCAGGCACTGACAGAACTGCCTGTCAATAAGCAGGGTCTCCTGGCCACTCCTGACCAACCCCCAGTAGGACAAGGAACTCTAAAAACCCCCTTTTCCTGTCCCAAGCCCTCCCTTCCTGCCCTAAGCCCAATAAAAATTTCACTCCTATTCAGCCCTGGCACACTTTTCCTCAGACCCACTCTGTTGGTCTGAGGGTCTCACCTGGGAGCAAAATCTCAGGAAAGCCTCCTTCAGCAGCCTTTTTAAATCTGCCTCCTTTTGGTCACTGCTGTCTGACCTTACAGTCATAAAAAACAAAATAGGTCACTTCTGATTAGAATTTATGTCACATGGGAAAGTAATAGAGTTCATTGAAATCACCTAGAGACTAATATCTGTTCCTTTCTTGTGTAAACTTTGAACATTTAAATTTTCAAAAGATATTTGTACTTTCAAAGGGTTCTAAAAAGATAATCAGACTGTGTCACCACCACCCTATTTCTGTCACTCTTTCCTAAGAATGTTACTAGTGAGTTTTCTTTCTTTTTGGAATAATTTCTTAAAACTTTTATTTTATTGCTTATTCTTTAGATAGCTGGAAGATTTAGGCTATGGAAATCATCCCAAATGATGATTTCCTTCTTCTAGCATCACTCTAAAAGATCTCTTGAACTAAAATTGATTAAAAAAAAATTTCCCCATACCTCTTAGTCTAGGACAAAATTCATCTGACTATTCATTTCCAAAGTTATTGGGTGTTTGAACTTTGCATGTAACCTCATATGTTAGAATAATGAAAAACTGAGAAAGAATTCTTCTATTACTGTCATATAGTCAATTTCTTAAATTCAAGGATGATAATTTCAAGAATAGTTGAGTATAAGTAAAAATAAAGAGAACAAACAAGCATTAAAAGCTTGGTTTGGGGAACTTAGTAGTTCCTTAATGTAATCCAAACATTAGGGACCTTGAAATACCAAAGTCATAAAATGCACAAAATGTCAGATGATCTCTTAAATTGAAGAGTTTGCATTTTATCCTAACACTTTCTCAAATAAATTAGGTAAAACCTCAAAATCATCTTGAAGTAGGATTCAAATTGGTTGTAAAAGTAATTGAATCTTAAATTTAAAAGTTCGGAATAATATAGTCACACATGTAATTTTTAAAAATAGCTTAAATATTTATCAAAACCTTGAATATTTGAAATTGTAATGGGGTCCACTTTACCTTTTGAATGTAGTCCTTCCTTCTTATTTTAAAAGGGACATATTTTTCTTTTTCTCTTCTTGTTCTTCCCCTCCCTAACCAGGAGGCAGGGAACCTGATTACCTTGAGTTATCTGTTCTCCACAGTAAGGAGATTCCACCAGAAGAATTAGGAAGTGACCATTTCCCAAATTAATGAGTGAATCTTAAGGTAAGAGTGCATCTGGGACCCCCTGACAAGGCACACCTGAAATTTAGCCTTAGAATAGCTTCTTTAAAAGCCCCCTGTTTTTTCTAATGGGCAGAATCACAGCCTCTGGGACTAGTTCTTCTTTGCTAGAAAAGAAATAAACCTTCTTTTTCCTTTTTCTCAAAACTGTATTCTCATTATTGGATTGGCATCTGTGACAAGGACCAATCCTGCAGTGACAAAATTATTTTAAGTTAAGATGTATTTTGGGGGAAAACAAGGCTGTTTCAGGTAATATGTCTGAATATTCTTATTTTTAAGAAATATTTTTTTAAAAACTGTACAACATTACTACATTTAACTTTGATAACTCATGTCATGATAAAAACAAAATAAGCCATTAACAGATGACAGACGTCTCAAAAACCAACCAAAATCATGACTTTACATGCTAGTATATCGCACAATTTTTAGTAAAGGCTCAAGATTTTTCAGGCTAATTTCTAGTGGAAAAAATTTTTCAACTACATAATTGTGCCGTAAATTTATTAGACATGCTTATTTGATTAAGGTAAATTTATTTTTCCACTTTAAAATATATAAGTCAGCCACATATAGGGAATTCAGAATGTTATATAGCACCACTTTTATTTAGTTTCGAAATATGTTCATTTGTAACAGTGAATCCTTCATCTTCTGATGGTAGCCCTCATCACTCTGAGATTTATTTATTATTTATTTATTTATTTTAAAGAATACGTTTTTGTATGGTTTTGTTTTCTCTCTCTTCCCGCCCTTCTCTGGCTCCCTAACAAGATTAGGGAGACACTTTCAAAATAAAGGTAGATGTGTTGAACAGAGGAAATAGTGTAAGGGTGGAGCAGGATTACTATCTGGTAAGCTATTAGTCAGAGTAATGGTTAGCATTATAAAAAGGAAGCGTGCATTTAGCAAAATGAACTGAAAGAGCTTGCTTATGTGTACCTGACAAACTAATTTGCAGTACAAAATGAATGGCAGGTAATTCATCTTTTCCTTAGAAAAAGAAAAGTAACTGAGATTGCACCACTATTTTGAATGGGCTTAAAATATATATATAAATAATATATATATATATATATATATATATATATATATATATATATATATATACCACTCTGCTTCATTTCTTTATATTTTGCCATGAATAGTGAAGAGTAGAAATAGTCATGGTCAACTGAGTAGTGTTATAAATTTAAAATGAATCGAAGTTTCTAATTGTTAAACGATAGTTCTTTGGGACAGTTTTCCAAAGTTGTGGCTCTACAGGAAAAACAAAATTTATCAAGTGAGCAAAAAGCTTGAGCTTCTGAAATGAACTTGGAGTACTTTGTGTTCATATTTAACCCAGAGGAAGATAATAACAAATAATTTTAAAGAAGAGTGTAGGGGAAATTTTTTCTCCTATGAAGTTATACAAAAATAATTTCTTGCATTAACTGCTTTTGAACACATAACAGAATACTGTGTTTTGTGCATCATAGAATATTTAAATACCAAAATAAAGCTCTACATGATTAAAAAAAAAAAAATTAAGGAGTCAGTGTTATCATTTTCTTTCCCTAGTAAACTGCTCTTGAACACACCCACTATAGGAAGGAGATGCCTGCTGAAGATCTGGGAAGTGAAAATGGACCCAATTAACAAGTGAATCCTAATCTGCCCTCAGGGCACACTGGGACCCCCTACCAGAGAACACCTAGAATGTAACCCTTAAAACCCCTCTGTCCCTCCTCTCTGTGAGAATTACAGCCTTTGGGACAAGAGTACCCTGTGTTTCCTCCTTTGCTACCAAAGCAATAAACCTTCTTTTTTCTTTTTCTCAAAACTGTGTCCTCACATTAATGGATTGGCATCTGGTACAAGGACCAAGCTTTAGGTTACAAAATTTGGCACTCCACATGAAATCCAAAAGTGGCCCTGGCTCCAGTGTGTCCTAGGCAGGCCTAGGTCTCCAGACAATCGTTCTTCCATGCTGACAACACAAGTTGGCTCATGAGCTTGTTGAGAATCTGCCACTGAAGAATTGGGAGACAGGTGGATTTGCCCTGGACCAAACCAGAGGAGCTATTCCTGTGAGTAAATGCTGGGGGGGGGGGGGGGGTTCTGGGGGACCATCCCAGCTGCCAAAGTTCCTTTTTGCTTCAGCGAACTCTTGCCTTCCTTCCCAGAAAGGCACACGAATTGCTCCATCTTGTTCTGTTTGGAGAAAAAGGAAACTGAACTTAGTGAAGTCCTGATAAGTCCCTCGGTGCCTGGTGTTCACACTGAAACCAAAAATGACTCCACACATCTTTTTTTTTTTTTTTTTTCCTGTGGGAATATCTGGTCCCTCTTTGTAGGAAAATCTCTTGGCACCACTGGTGTAGGATTTATGGTTAATCAGGACTGGAGAACCTTGGGATTTTACTCTCTTCTGCAGTTCTAGGTTCTCATCTGTTTTTGGCCTTGGGTTTGGAAATTCCCTCTGATCGTGTGTGTGTGTGTGTGTGTGTGTGTGTGTGTGTGTGTGTGTGTGGTTTGTACCAGTACCTGAGACATAGGCAATACTGTGTCAACTTCCACCAATGGCCTCTTGGGAAAAATCTTGCTGTATGGGGGCAATATAGTTATAAGCTCATGACTAAGAAAAGCATGATGTTTTTAGTGTAACACAGACTGGCCAAATATGTGCTGGGAGGGGAAGAATGGTAGCTCCTATTTGGTACTCTGATTTACCATTCAATCCTGCAGCTAGAGCTGTTCTGCCAGAGGTCAGAAAAGTGGGAGGAAATCCCATACGTGCAGGTTTTCATGGGGCTTCATTATAAGGAGCCCGAAAAACCAGGGACTAAGCTGATGGTGTAAAGAAAGGCACAGCCTCCAGTGGATGAGGATAGCAGAGAGTCGACAGAGAAAGTTGAGGAAGATTTCATAAATCTAAATATAAAGAACACTTTTGATTCTAATTCTTACCTGGTGATTGCCCAGCCAGATGGTCTAGTACCTATCTTGGGCCCTACTAACTGTCTCAGTCCCACAGAGAATCTTTCAGCTAAGAAAAAGGTGGAGGAAAGAGCCTCCTACAGGTAGTATTGAAGGGCTTTAACTCAGGGTCAGAGATGGTCTCCCCTTCTAAAACACATCAGGGAACTTCTTTTGGCTGGGGAGCACCCATTGCCAAGACAGTAATATTCCAACTAAGGCAATACCCCATCGGCATAAATGCACACGGGCAACCCATGGGGTATTACTGGACATGTAGTCATTTCTCAACCTCTGACCTGATGAATTGAAAAAATTTAAACCCAACTTATCAGGAAGATTCTCAAAAAACAGACTGAGTTGTTTACCACAATTTTTGCTACTCACCGCCCCACCTGGGCAAATATACAGACCCAGCTTAACATATTACTCACATCTTTTGAGTGCTGACTAGTGATGGATAAAACAAGGGAAGAAGCTCAAAGTCTTTATGATGAAGATCCAAACCAGACACCTGCACCCACAAAAGCCGTTCCTAGTAGGGAAACCAATTGGGTCCCAAATGAGGCAGCAGACAGTGCAATGATTAATTATTATTCAAAATGTCTTTTGGCGGGATTCAGGAGGGGAATATCCAAACAAAAAAGCTTCAATAACATTCAGGTGTTACAAAAAAACGATCAATGAGCATCCCTCTGAATTTTTAGAGTGAATTTCCCAGGTATACAGGAAATATACAGATGCAGTCCCAGAAGCCCCTGAAAACCTCCATATGGTTAATATGACGTTCATCAAAGTGCCCTAGACATAATTGCCCCTTCAACAAGGAAACTTCAGCAAGTGGAAGGGCCAATTGGCATGAACCCCTCACAGCTGGTTGTTATTGCTTTTAAGGTTTGCAGTTCCTGGGAGGAACACAGAGAAAAGTCAACATGTGTTTTATTGGCAGCCCCTGGAAAAGGAACATCAAGGAAGCCAAAAGAAAAGGAAATAATAAATAGGCATCCTCTGTTGAGGCAGAATTGGTGTGCCTACTGTGAGCAGGAAGGACATTGTAAACAACATTGTCCAAGGAAGCAGAGGTCCCCAGGACCAGATCGCTCCCATGAAAAGCAAATGGTCACCCAAATCCAAGGCTCAGATGATGAGTAGGGGCCTGGAACTCCAGATCTTGTTGGAGGCCTCCATACCAATAGCCCTAGAGGAGCTCTGGGTACAAATGACAGTGGGGACCCAACTGTTTGACTTCCTAGTTGGCACTGGCTCCAGTTATTCTGTTTTAAATTCTAAACTGACTTCCTTAAGCAATAACACCCTGACAGTAGGTGGAGTGGAAGGTCAAGTCATCATCCATTGTTTCAACCCTGGAATGCAAAATGGGAGAAAAAAAAAAATTAAGGCACTGTTTTCTGTTTATGCCAGATTGTCCAATCCCTCTCCTAGGATGAGATTTGCTTTGTAAATTAATTGCACAAATAACATTCTCACCCGAAAGGCAACAGTTTCATTTGCAAGTGCCTCCTGAAAATGTGCTCCAATTCCAGCTTCAGGACAAAACTGAACCCAGTCACTGGAAGTCTATGGAAAAGCAAGTAAAGCTGTATGGGCTGATGGGACCCCATGGCAGGCAATCAATGGTACCCCTAACAAGATCTTGCTTAAGGAGAGTGTAACTTCCCTCAAGAAAAAGCAATACCCACTCAAGAGAGAAAAATGAATGGGTATCCAACCTCTTTTAGACAAATTCTTAAAACATGGATTGATTTGGCCTTGCTCTTCCCTCTGCAATATACCTATTCTACCTGTTAAAAAGCCCCACACTGGGGCTGGGGATGTAGCTCAAGCAGTAGCGCGCTTGCCTGGCATGCGTGCGGCCCAGGTTCGATCCTCAGCACCACATACAAAGATGTTGTATCCGCCTAAAACTAAAAAAAAATAAATATTAAAAAAAATTCTCTCTCTCTGGCTCTCACTCTCTCTTAAAAAAAAAAAAAAAAAAAGCCCCACACTAACGAATACCAATTTGTGCAAGCATTGAGAGCCATAAAAAATATAGTTGAAGATACTTACCCCACAGTACCTAATACTTACACTCTGTTGACAACAGTGCTATGTAACTATAGCTGGTCCACAGTGTTGTATTTGAAGGATGTATTCTTTTGCATTCCTCTAAAACTGAAGTCCCAATAACTATCTGCTTTTGAGTGGCAGAACCCAAATACCAAAGTAACTACCCAGTATTGTTGAACTGTCCTTCCTCAGGGTTTTAAAAAACCCTCCCACTTTGTTTAATGAGAGTTTGGCAAAAGACTGTTGTGGATTGTAGCTGAATCAAGGGACCCTTTTACAATATGTGGATGACCTGCTTATAGCTAGCCCAGACTATAAAAACTGACATTTTAAGTATTGTTACTGTACTGAACCATTTAGCCTCATGTGGATATAAGGTTTCCACTCAAAAGGCTCAAATTTGCAAACAACATTTCACTTACCTGGGATTCCAAATTAGCCAAGGGACCCAAAGTTTAAGGTCAGATTGAAGACTGGCTATCTTGAACCTTAGAGAACTCAGGAACTGGAGGCAATTAAGGGGGTTTCTGGAAAAGGCAGGATTTTGTCCTATATGGATTCCTAATTTTGGACTAATAGCAAAACCCATGAATGAGGCATTAAAAGGAATAGAAATAAAACCTTTGACTTGGACCCCAGAATGCCAAGCTGGTTTTGAAAAGATAAAGCACAGCCTCATGACAGCCCCTGCTCTGGGCCTACCTGAATTACAAAAGGAATTAAGGTTATATGCACATGAGAAAAAAGGCACAGCCCTTGGAGTTCTCTTACAGACACTGGGTGATATATTACAACCAGTGGCCTATTGATCAAAAGAGATGGACCACACAGCAAAAGAATGCACCCCACCCCCCCACCGTCTGGGGAGCAATAGCAGTCACTTGTGATTTGCTACAAGAGGCTGAAAAGTTCACTCTAGGGCAACCTATCACTGTGAGCCTCCCTTACCAAGTTTTGTTCCTTTTAGAACAGAAGGGAGGATACTGGCTAACAGGAGAATAGGGACATACCAAGCCATCATATTAGACAACCCCAATATCATCCTTAAATTCTCATCCACCTTGAATTCAGCAACATTGTTGCCATTAAATGATAACGAGACAATACAACATAACTGCTTGGAGATCTTGGAAACTGTCTACTCTAGCAGATTGGACTTGTTTGACCAGACCATCACAGGACTGGACTGGGACCTCTTCATAGATGGGAGCAGCTTCATGGACAATGGCCAGCAAGTAGCTAGATATGATGTAGTCACAAAACAACAGGTATTGGAAGATGAGACTTTACCGCCAGAAACAGCAGCTCAGAAAGCTGAGCTCATTGGCCTAACAAGACTTCTCAGGCTGTCAAAAGGAAAGAAGGTAAACATTTACACTGACTCAAAATATGATTTCACAATAATACATGCACATGGAGCTATCTGGAAAAAAAAAAAGGACTCCTCACTGCTAAAAACAAAGACAAGGCATTAAACATACCCTTGAAAAACTGGCATTAATTCAAATGGTGGCAGAACCAAAGCAGGTGTCAATCATGCACTGCCCCATCATCAGAAGATAAATACTTATGAGGCTAGGGGATATCAAGCTGCTAATAGGATAGCCAAAAAGACTGCAAGAAAAAAAAAATTCATTGGGGTTTTGATACCTCAGCTTGAAATGGATCAATACAAACCCTTTTATACTGAAGAAGATGAAAAATGGGCAAAGAAATGGGGTTTTGACTCCTGGAATAATACTGCCAAATGGAGACAAAATTCCCATGGACTCATTCTCTTGCCTAAAAGACTGGTCTGGCCCCTAGGAAAACATCTGCATGAGAATATACACTATGGGAGGGATGCCTTGGTAAATTTTATCAATCCCCTTTTTCCGAGGACCACGCCTTCAGGAAACCATTCAGCAGGTGACTCAATACTGTGTCTTATGTGCCCAAAACAATCTAAAGACTGAAAGGCAACCTCCTATAAGAGGAACACAACATGTAGAAATACAGCCTTTGATGACTGGCAAATAGATTTTACTCAATTGCCACATGCCACAGGAAACTTAGGATATTTGTTTGTATTTATGGACACTTTTATGGGATGTTAGAGGCCTATCCTACCAGAACAGAAAAGGCTTCAGAAGTAACTAGAGTTCTCATAAAGGAATTGATCCCAAGTTAAGGGCTCATCTCCTCTATTCAAAGTGACAATGGATCATATTTTATTGCAAAGGTGACCCAACAGATGAGCAAAGCAAGACATTGAATATCCAATGGAAACTGCATGCATCCTGGAGACCCCAATCTACAGGAAAAAAAAAAAAAAAACAGAAAAATTAAACCACACCTTGAAGAAAACAATGGCTAAATTATGCCAGGAAACCCACTTGCAATCGGATAAGGTGTTGCCAATTGCTCTCCTCTGAATATGAGTGGCCAGAAGTGCGCTCAAATTAAGGCCTCTAATGAAATAGTATAAAGGAGACCCTTTCTGCCTCCCCAGGTGAGAGGGGAAGATGTGGTTGGTGCAGGGGAAACTGGACTAAAACAGTATGTACAACAGATCAGTCAAGTATTAACCACTATGCATGAATATGCTTCTTCCAGGTCCTCTCCAAATTTGGAATTACTCCTTCATCCCTTTCAGTGTGGGGATTGACTGCTACTCAAGACTTGGAAAGAACAGGAACCAGAGCGATAACTGGGAGAGAAATGGACAGGATTTTATGACATGCTCCTGACAACTCACACATCTCTGAATCTGGTTGGAATAAAATCCTGGGTCCACCACACTCGAGTGAAGAAGTACCCAAAAGACATGCCAGAAACTACCTCTCCCACAAGGAATCACAACCATTAGGGGACTTAAATACCTGTTCAGGGAAACACAATGAGAGATTTTATGTTTTATTAATTCTGTTGTTTGCTATTCCCTCTTTAGGCTGGAGGACAACAGTTTGGTCAGAATAACACAGAACTTGGCCACCTTGACTCGTGCAGTTGATTGCTGGATCTGTCTTCCTAGGACCAAATCCTCCACGGACCATGATGACTCTTCTGCACACCCAGTTACAGACTTCACTCGATCTCAGATGGAGACTGATACCTACACGGGACCTCAGATTTGCACCATTATATATTGGGTTTGAGTAGTGCATTACCCAGCTGAAACTGTTTCGAATGTTTTCTCTCTCACTTTTCTCTTGTTGTTTCTAAACCACTTACCTGGTCCGTAGGGGAATACAAATTCCAGAGTATCTTGAAATGAGACCCCCTCCAGAATAAGAACAACTACTCTGTATGTACAAATTTTCCCAATTCCATACAGAGGAAATTACAGCAATAACTAATTTTTCTTCCCAGATTATTCCTGGAAAGAATGCATAGGGTTTAAATTTGGGGACTACTTCCTCATTGTGATGAACCCAGCCTAATTTCATTTTAAGATTGGGAGCCATCTCGTCACAAAGTCATGAAAAGTTTATTTCTGTTTTACTATAAAATACTAAGAGTTCTATTTGGCTGAACCATAGTTTGATGTTTCAAAAATCTTGCTTGGTGAATTCACTTATTAGTTCTAGAAGTTTTCTGATGGAATTTTCTGGAACTTGTAGATATAGAATCATGTCATCAACAAATAGTGATAGTTTGAGTTCTTCTTTCCCTAATTGTATCGCTTTAATTTCTTTCTTTTGTATAATTGCTCTGGCTAGAGTTTCAAGGATGATGTTGATAGAATCGGTGAAAGAGGACATCCTTGTCTTGTTGCAGTTTTTAGTGAGAATGCTTTCAATTTTTCTACATTTAGAATGATGCTGGCCTTGGGTTTAGCATACGTAGCTTTTATAATGTTGAGGTATGTTTCTACTATCCCTAGTTTTTCTAGTGTTTTGAACATAAAGGGGTACTGTATATTATCAGTGCTTTTTCTGCATATATTGAGATGATCATATGATTCTTATTTTTAAGTCTATTGATATGATGTATTATGTTTATTGATTTTCATATGTTGAACCATGCTGCATCCCTGGGATGAATCCCACTTGATTGTGGTGCATTATCTTTTTAATATGTTTTTGAGAATTTTATTGAGAAATTTGTATCTATGTTTATCAGGGATATTGGTCTAAAGTTTTCTTTCCTTTATGTATCTTTGTCTGGTTTTGGTATCAGGGTGATATTAGCCTTATAGAATGAGTTTGGAAGGGTTCCTTCATTTTCAATTTCATGGAATACTTTGAGAAGTATTGTTGTGAATTCTTCTTTGAAAGTCTTGTAGAATTTCACTGAGAATTCATCTGGTCCTGGGCTTTTCATGGTTGGTAGGCTTTTGATGGTGTTTTCTATTTCATTACTTGGAATTGATCTATTTAAATCATGTATGACCTCATTCAGTTTGAGTAGGAAATATGTCTCTAGATATCCAGCAAAGTAGTAGAGTATGAAATCAATACCCATAAATCAATTATGTTTCTATCCATCAGTGATGAATCAACTGAAAGAGAAATTAGGAAAACTACTCTATTCACAATAGCCTTAAAAAAAAAAAAAAAGTACCTGGGAATCAATCTGACAAAAGAGGTGAAAGACCTCTACAATTAAAACTACAGAACACTAACAAATGAAATTGAAGAAAACCTCAGAAGATGGAAAGATCTCCCATGCTCCTGGATAGGCAGAATTAATATTTTCAAAATGGCCATACTACCAAAAGTGTTACACTAATGTAATGCAATTCCTATTAAAACCCCAATAACATTCTTCATAGAAATAGAAAAAGCAATCATGAAATTTATTTGGAAAAATAAGAGATCCGGAATAGCCAAAGCACTCCTTAGCAAGAAAAGTGAAGCAGGAGGCATCACAATACCAGACCTTAAACTATACTACAGAGCTATAGTAATAAAAATGACATGGTACTGGCACCAGATAGACTTGTAGACCAATGGTACAGAATAGAAGACACAGAGACAAGCCCATGTAAATATTGTTATGTCAAACTAGACAAAGGGGCCAAAAACATTGACTGGAGAAAATATAGCCTATTCAACAAATGGTACTGGCAAAATTGAAAGTCCATATGTAGAAAAATGAAATTAAACCTCTATATCTCACCATGTACAAAAATCAATTCAAAGTAGATCAAAGACTTAGGCACTAGAACAGAGACCCTGCACCTAATAGAAGAAAAAATAGGCCCAAATCTTTACCGAGTTGGCCTGGGATCTGACTTCTTTAACAAGACTCCTGAAGTGCAAGAAGTAAAATCAGGGATTAATAAAAGAGATGGATTCAAATTAAAAGATTTTTTCTCAGCAAAGGAAACAATTAATAAAGTAAGGGGAGAGCCTACACATTTGAAGAAAATCTTCACCACATGTATCTCCAATAAAGCATTATTCTCTTGGATATATATAGAACAAAAAACACCAAAAAAAAAAATTACCCAAACCATAAATGGGCTAAGGAACTAAACAGACACTTCACAGAAGGAGGAGAAATACAATTGATCAACAAATATATGAAAAAGTTTTCCATATCTCTAACAATCAGAAAAATGCAAATCAAACTACTCTAAGATTTCATCTCACTCCTGTCAGAATGGCAATCATCAAGAATATAGGAAACAATAACTGTTGGTGAGAATGTGGTGAAAAAGGTACACTCATACATTGCTGATGGGACTACAAATTGGTACAAACACTATGGAAAGCACTATGGAGCTTCCTCAGAAAATTGGGAAAGGAACTACCATTTGACCCAGCTACCCAACTCCTTGGTATATACCCAAAGGACTTAAAATCAGCATACTGTAGTGACACAGCCACATCAATGTTTATAGCAGCTCAATTCACAATAGACTATGGAACCAACCTAGGTGTCCTTCAACAGATGAATGGATAAAGAAAATGTGGTACATACACTCAATGGAATATTACTCAGCTTTAAAGAAGAGTAAAATTATGGCATTTGCCAGTAAATGGTTAAAGTTGGAGAATATCATGCTAAGAAAATAAGCCAATCCCACAAAGCCAAAGGCCAAATGTTTTCTCTAATATACAAATACTACTTTGCCCAATTCACAATAAGGCAGGGGAGGGGAACCTAGGGAAGAATAGCGTTACCTTAGATTAGGTAGAGGGAGGTGATGGGAGGGAAGGGGATGGAATATGGGGCTAGGAAAGAGTGTAGAATGAAACAGACATTATTACTGTGTGTGTGTGTGTGTGTGTGTGTGTGTGTGTGTGTGTGAAAAAATATATATATACACACACAATATAATTCTGCAAAATGTACACTCAGAAAAATGAGAAATTATATCCCATCTATGTATGATATATCAAAGTGCATAAATACACTTTACTGTCATGTTTAACTAATCAAAAACAAATTAAAAAAAAAACAAAAAACTTGCTTGGGGTTTTTGCCTGTGCTTTCAACTTACCCGTAGCTGGCTCTCCTTGACCAGATAACAACCCTTCCTGAAATCCCAGCTGCTTCTCATTAACTTTGGTGTTGAAATCTGAGTTTGCTCCCTACCTTGGGATGTTAAACAATTTGGATCATAAACTGCTATCTGCCTTTGTATTTTGCTTGATAGAACCCTGTTAGCTGTAAGTTCCAAAGACCCCCACACACACTGTAACTTTTTGTGCTAAAAAACCTTTTTTTCCCCAGAGAGTTGCTGCTGTTCTCTGGCCCTGTTTTTCCAGATGAGGCAGCTGCTGACTAGATCTCTTTTGTTTACAAAATATAAGCTTACTTTAATTTGGTTTAAATTGGAGTCGTGATCTTATTGTGTTGTGGTTCTACAATTGGGGACCTACTGGATTTCTTTTAAGAAACAATGGCCTTCTGAGGCCCTGAAGAACATGTGTTTGTCTGTAAGATTAATAATTATCTGTGGGCTACTAAATTCCTTAGAAACTTTACAACTCCAATCCAATGTTCTCTAGGAAATTTAGTAACACTATTCTCAATTCACTCTTTTTTTTTTCTTAGTTATTGATGGACCTTTATTTATTTATTTGTTTATATGTTGTGATGAGAATTGAACCCAGTGCCTCACACATGCTAGGCAAGTGCTCTACCACTAAGCCACAGCACCTCAATTCCCCCTTTAAATGAATCTGCTTTAATCTGGAGGGATCCCTGATGACACCTTATTTGTCCTGGTGGTGAGTTGGGACCCATCAGTGGATCCTCCGAAATCTGTCCAAAACTTTGATTGCTCTGGCCAATAAAACAGCTTTGTCCTTTTCAAATTTACAAAACTCTCTGAATTTTTTTGCCAAAGTGGTTTTAGATCATCAGATGGCTTCAGCCTGTCTGTTAGCAGAGCAAAGGGGAATTGTGCTATAGCTCACACATCCTGCTGTGTTTATATTAACATTTCTTCACAAGTGGAGACTAGTATTGAAAAGGTCAGGCGGTGATCCACCTGGCTGCAAAAACCCTTGACTAATCCACCTCCCCTTTGGATGGGATGGAATTAGGCCTAACTGATTGGTTCTCTGACCTCTTTTCCTGTACACCAAGAGGGATTAAATCTATTTTACCAGGCCTTCTTCACCACATTCTGACTCTCCTATTCATCATTGTTTCTGTGTATGTATCTTTCTGTTTACTTTTTTGTAGCTGCTCCTCCATTTGCAATTATACAACCAAAGGCCAGAAGAAATAATGGCAACAACAAGTAAAAACCTTCCATTATAAACCCCCCTTATCACCCATTCTCAGCAGGAGATAGCTTGGAGATGTCTTCACCCATTTTTTCCATAGAAATGAAAGGTAGAAATTGACAGTGGGGAAATGCAATAGTGATCCATCCCTTCATCTTCTGATTGTAGCCCTCATTCCCCTGAGGCTATTTTTTTTTTTTAAGAACCTGTTTTGTTTTTTTCTCTCTCTCTTCTCCCTTCTTTGTCTCCCTAACAAGATTAGGGAGATACTGTTATCATTTTTTTTCCCTAGTAAACTGCCCTTGTACAAACCCACTACAGGAAGGAGATGCTGCTGAGGATCTGGCAGGTGAATATCTCCCCCATTAACAAGTGAATCTTAACCTGTCATCAGGGCACTCTGGGACCCCTACAAGAGCACACCTGTAATGTAACCCTTAAAACCCCCTGTCCCTTCTGTCAGAGACAATCACAGCGTTTGGGACAAGAGTCCCCGTGGTGGTTTCTCTTTTGCTAGCAAAGCAACAAACCTTCTTTTTCCTTTTTTCTCAAAATCACATCCTCATTAATGAGTGCGATTGGCACTGAGGACAAGGACTGAGCTTTTGGTTACACATTGACACTGAAAAAACCCACTGCTGTCTGTATTCTCCTCAGAGTCCTTAAAAATCATAATTTTGTTTTCTGTCCTTATGGGTTTACTTATTCTGAATATTTTGTAAACGTAAAACACAGGACCTGTGACCTTTCATGTCTAACTTCTTTCACTAAACAGGCTTTCCAGGTTCATTTATTTTGTAGCATGTATCAGTATTTTATTCTTTTATGTGACTGAATAACATTTCATTATAAATAGGCATGACATGGATGACAAAACCAGGCCTGAATGTAAAACACTTTCATGAAAACCTGAGAGAGGGTGAGTTCTCCTTCCCTTTCAGTCAGTCAGTTCTTCCTTCAGAAACTAATTAACAATAGGCTGCTACCTTTTGTATTGTAAATAATCATCTCTATTGAAATGTTAAGGCTGTTGAGGCTTCTAGCCCATGGCTAGAGATTTATCCCCAAGGCTACAGATTTATCAAAGACCCCTAGAAGAGCCAGTTTTCCCCCTTATCACACTCTGCTTCTGTAAACAGTCTTCCCACTAGAAACCCCATTCATGGCCTTCTATCAATGTAGACTAGAAGTTTTATAGCACCAGATAGCCATAAATTTTGTGAGAAACTGGAGATGGGACTCAGAATTTGGAGTTTGATCTCCCCTGAGCCTGCGAGTATAAAAATAAAGTTTGAGTTCTCCCACTCTCTGAGTGTCCTTTGCCTCTTTTGACTGGTCTGATTCCTGTAACAAGTACCACATTTATCTATCCATTAATCTGTTGATGAAGATTTAAGTTATTGTTATTATTTAAGTTTTGTTATTATTGTTCATTGTTAATAGTGCTATTATTAAAATGCACTTCTAAGTATTTGTTCAAGTATTTATTTGGAGTGTTTGAGGTGTATATAACTACAGGTGGAATTTCTGATTAATACAGTAATTCTATATGAAAAATTTTAAAGAACTGCAATTTTCCCATAGTGGTAGCACCATTTTTTTTTTTATTCCTAACATTGGTAATTAAAAGGTTACAAATTCTACATATTCTCCAAAATCTTTTTATTTTCCTTTTTAACGTTTATTTATTGATTGGTTTGATTTTCAGTATAGGGTATTAAACCCAGGGGCACTTTACAACCCAGTTTTATCCCGTTTTTTTTTTGTTTGTTTGTTTGTTTTTTGTTTTTTTTGTTTTTTTTTTAGACAAGTTCTTGCTAAATTGCTTAGGCTGGCCTCAACCTAGCTGTCTTGACTCAGCCTCCTCAGGAGCTGGGATGAAAGGTGTGTATAATCATAGTTGAATATTTTCCTCTTTTTTATTATTGCATATTAGTGACCATAAGTAATATCTTGATGTAATTTCTATTTATATTCCCTAAGGACTAATGATATTAGACATCTTTAATGAGTTTTAACTGAAGAACCCAGCCTAATTCTATCTGAAGATTGGGAGCCATCTCATCACAAAGTCATGACTTCTAAATGTGCTTAGAATGCCTACCTGTGCCTTGAACTCACCCATGCCTGGTTTTCCCTGACCAGATAACAATCCTCTCTGAAAACTTAGCAGTGCCTCATAAATTCTGGTGTTAGGATCTAAATTTGCTTCCTAACTTGAAATGTTGAACTTAGATCATTAACCTACTATCTGCCCTTATATTTTGCTTGTCAAAATCCTGTTTTCTGTAAGTTCTCAAGACACCCCCCTTTTGCAACTTTTTGTGCTATAAAACTATGCTCTTAGAGAGCTAACCCATGGGTTTCAGGAGAGACAGTCCTGGCCAGCCAGAATAATAAACTTGCTTTAATTTGATTTAAAATTGGAGTCATGGTTTAACATCACCAAGACTTTTTGTGATAAATTTTCTAATTTGACAGTGTAAATTTTTTCTATGACAATAGAAGACTACAAATAGTGCAGAAATATGTAAAATCTCTATGAAAAATTCATTATATGTTAAAATTTCACCATGACAGGTCAATTACAAAAAAATGAAGTCTTTATGGATTAAGCAGTAGGTAGTAGAAATCTGTAACAAAGAAAAATTAATAAAATCACTCAAAGAAAATTCCAAATTGGATATATGAAGATATTTATGACACCTGCTAATTGTAAATAAAAATACCTATGTGCAGATTTTAGAGAAGATTTATTTGATGAAGTGCCAAAATTATATATTTATCATGTTGACCAAAATAACTTATGATTTATGGTCTATTACAGAGAGCAGAAACACAACTTCTTAGGATAGCTAGAACAATCTTTAAGACCAAATAGTCTTAGATATAAGAGATACGATAAAACCTACTAATTTTGGAAAGAATAGTAAAGACATTGAACTGTATTAGTTAAAAAGTCTTCAAGAAGGAATTTAATAAATAATACTAATAAAATTTGTTTGTCAACCTTTTTATAAAAACAAATTCAAGGACCTATAAACATACTAACTTTATGGATTTAATTATGCTCATTTTTATTTCATTGGAAGAGTCTTTCTAATTATCCAAACTAAAACTGCTTTTCTAATATAGTTTAGCTTCTTAGAAGAAGAGCTAAAATATTAATTCATATCTTCCTACTTATGTTTTCTATTAGTTAAACTTGTTCAAAAAGTACTGGTTGAGGGACTAGGGAGGTAGATGAGTGGTAGAGTGCTTGTCTTTGCCATGCTTGAGGTTCTGGGTTTGATCCTCAGCATTACATTAAAAAAACCCACAAAAATACTAAATCATTTTTTAGTCCAAACACAGCACACATGTAATTGGCATTTTATAGATAGCCAATCATATGCTAATGTAAAATCAGTGCCCTAAATTTAGGCAAAATTTCCCTGAAGGATAACATATATGAATCATCTAATTTATAGGTAAATTAAAATACTAGAATAGGCAGGTCAATTAAGTTTAAAATTTCATTTTGCAAACAATTTTGTCTTTCTTATTTTATATATTTTCAAATCAACTTGTAAAATAAAAAAATAAACTCGCTTAATGTATATTTAAAGTTCACATTGAATTACAATTATATATGATTTCCAAAACACAAGTACTTTGTTTCTTGTTTTCTTTCAAACTTCCCTGAGTTTAAAGAGCAATATGGTAACAAAATTTTGATAACTTCTCAAAAAATAATTCCAAATGTGATAAAAATCTACTCCTAAAATCAAGAAGAGTGAATGTTGAATAATCAATTTATCATGTCTAGTTTGTTTTTCATGTAAATGATGTGAAATATCTAAAATTTAAAAATGTAAGCTGGGCATACTGGTACATGCTTATAATCCCAGTAGCTCAGGAGACCGAGCCATGAGGGGTGGAATGCCCCCAAGTTCAATCTTCAGTACCACCCTCCCATCAAAAAAAAAAAAAAAAAGCCTAAAATTTCCTGATGAAAAAGAATCTTCAACAAATCTTAAAGTTAAAATGGCAACAACATCAAAGCTCAGTTCTAGTCTTGACAGACTGATAAAAGAGTTCCAATTATGGCACTATCTTTTACAAAATATATAAATCATGTAATAACAACTATTTCTTTTTTAAAATTGACCTGTAAGTTGCTGGCAGAAAATCATTAAGTTCCAAATGAAAAATAATAATGCAACCACCATACTCAGCTTCAACCTGAAAATATGTAAACCAATCGATACAATAAAGACCTTGTAAATTTGATTTTTTTAACAAAAAGAACAGAATAGTACATTCATATGAAAATATCATTTTGTAAGCTAAACATTTTATATAGGAAAAAATGTAATACAGAACATCCATTTTCTCTAGGTTTAATATGTTCTTAAGTCTCAAAGCTGCAAACATTTTATTTTTAGTATTTGAAATAATTCTTTAGGATGATAATCTGTGCTGGAAATTATCATCCACCCTGTATACTTATCAGAGAAAAAGAGTTTACTTATTAAACATTTTGAAATTGAATAAGTTCAATAGTCTATACTTCTAAAAAATGCAAACTAATTTAAACTTGTACAACAAAATAAGGCCTTTAGTTAATGAAGGCATGCTCTATGTAATAATGTTTGTATTCTGAACACCCAAGACTAGCAGAAGATACCTTTCTCTCAATAAAGAACTGTTAATGTCGATACTTCAGAAAAAAAAATAATAAAAGGGAATTCATTGTGTTCTAAACAGAAATTTATACAAAAGGAACAAAAATTTACATTATTATTTTTAAATAATATTTTTTAAAAAGTTTCATAATGAAGACACAAATTTGTCTCTGTAATATGAAATTTAATAAATTATTGTAATTTAATGGTATGCAATTTAATTATGTACCATTAGATACTTTATGGTTGTATTAGAAGGTAAATATTTTTAAAAAGTAGTTGAGATTCATGATAACATGGTAGTATTGAAGTTCATATTGCAATTTTAGAGAGAACTTTAGGTTAGGCTTCTGAGAGAAAATGCTAATTTAGATGAAATGTAAACAAATGAGATATAAAGTACCTGTTTGATATCTGCCAAGATAAAAAATATATATATATTTACCAAAATAACCTCATCTATTTTGGTATATGTCTGATGTCTTTAAAGTATTTTCTCAAGTTATTGAAATGCAGTGTGATGCAATAGAAAACAGATACTTTGGTGCCAACCTAATTTTTACTTTGGATTTGACTGTATTTCCTAGCTTCTGACCTTGGGAGATTTTATTTGCCTTTTTAGTGTATTATTTCATTTTATCTATATCACATTTAAGAAAACTATTGAGATTTAGCACTATTGCTTGTAAATCTCCATTATGTCATATTCAATAACATACAGACAATTTAGTATAGTGTTCAATATATTGAATATTATATTGTGGAAACTTCTTCTTCATAGTGTGAGTTATTTTATTATTTGGGACCTTGTATATATTGGCAGTAGAAAGGAATAGCACAAAAACGAAAATCCAGAATCTCCCACAGCTCTCAGAGTATTCTGGCAGAAAAGATAAACATTAAATATGTTTGTGGGTAAAA
Source organism: Urocitellus parryii (assembly GCF_045843805.1). Taxonomy (NCBI): domain Eukaryota; kingdom Metazoa; phylum Chordata; class Mammalia; order Rodentia; family Sciuridae; genus Urocitellus; species Urocitellus parryii. The sequence goes on from NC_135540.1 coordinate 61,538,271, forward strand.
TGTTGAGCGTTTTGATCAGGGAAGTATCAGAATAATATAGGAGTATAAATTAAGAATACTTGGGGATATCAGGTCAGGCTTCTCTGTGGAAAAATGACAATCTGTCTGCAGACAAATGTGTTATAATTAGATCAATGAAACACAGTTAAAGTGTAGAGATAGAATGTGGCTTGAAACTGATTCTCAGCTTCACTTGTACATTAGAATTATCTGAGAGAGGTTTCAAGAATCCTGTTGTCCAGATAGCACCTGAAAAGAATTAAATCTGAATCTCTGAGCATGAGAGCCAAGCATGAATAATATTTAATGTTTCCCAGGAAATTTCAATGCACAGATAATTTTGAGAATCACTGACCTGGAGAAATTTAAGGTGTAATATTTTTTAAAAAAATATTTCAGTTGCATTAAAATATAATTGAAGAAGAGGCCAGCAGGTACAAATGACACATTAAGTTTTTATTTTTATTTGATTAAAATGTTTAGTTATTCAATACTACCTAATAAAGTATGATGTAAGCTTTCTTTTTTCCAACACTCATGACTTCTACCAATATTAAGTATTTTATTATAAGACCATTTCATGGTTTTTAATATTCCATGACTTTATTTTAGACACATTTATTAATGACATTATAATGGTTGAATGAGTATATATCAATGTGCCCCTAATTGGATCCAAACTGTAGAGAAAAGAGTGGAATATATTCACCTTACTTTTCTCAATCTGAGAATGTATTTGATAGAAAAAAATTTTGATTGAAATAAACTGAATCAATAGGATGATGTAGAAAAAAATACATGCCTTCAACATATGAAGTCATGTATTAGAATATTCAAACATCACAAAGTGACCTTAGAAATTCAGCAGGCTACTAAAGTATGAGGTTGGTAAAGTTGAAAAGTACTATAAATGGTGATTTGAGGCAGCCAAATTATGGCTTCTGAGAAGCTTCTGTAACATGAGGCACATTTTCTAAGATCCTTTGGAATATTATGAGTTTTTCTATAAGTTGTTTATCTGTACAGTGCTAACATTAAATGGAAACATAATGAACACTAACAGCAATATAAATATGAGTTTTTCTAGGCAGATCGGTTCATCTCAAACAAATCATATCCTGAAAGCCTTATTTTTGGGCCTTGTGAAAGATAATTACCTTCATCATTTCTTTAGCTTCAAATTTGTTAAGCAATACTCTATAAGCTATGCTCTGTAAAGCATGGAAGGCTCATGAAAGTGCATTTGATTATGTTTTACAATGCGTTGAAGTACTTGAAAGAAATAATTTAAAAATAACAAGAATATTAAAGTATATTCCTTTATAGCATATATGATCAGTAACCATATTTAATTTTTATATGAAATTAATAATCACTAATTTTTGGTGCATATGGATGTTGTGGGAATAATTCTAAGCTTTACATTTATTCACTCATTTTATTTTAATAAAATCCTGTTTAACTGTCACTATTAGTTTTTTTTTTACAGATGACAAAACGGATGAAAGAGAGGACAAGTATCTTGTGCACTAACACAAGCTGTAGGAAACAGCCCTTCAGGAAATTAGTTTCATTTCACATTCACTTTCTGTTTAAATATTTTAATCATTACCCTTAATAATAATCTGTTTGTCTTATGGTTAAGGGAAGATTAACAACCTACTCAATTTAAAATTAGGTACCAGCCTAGAGTATGGTGATGAATATGAAAGAAATGTGGTCACTGTCTTCATGGAACCTATGTTCTAGGGGAGCATCAGGCAAAACAAAGTCAATCGATGGAGCAGGTACAATTGAGAAAGCTGATTATTGCTCAGAATGTGGAACAATAATGTATGTGAACTTTTATTTAACATAGGTTGATTAAGGAAATGTATCCCCAAGTTTATCTGTTTAAAATAAGAAAACTCTGTGTGAAGTAAGAGATGACATTTCTTCTAAAAGAAATAACACTTCTAAAGACTTTGTGACTGGTGGCTGTAGCATGCTTATTAGGGAAGGCTGAAAGAGGATATGGCTGAAGCCTGCATGGCCCTAAATGATTAATGTGAAATATTGGATTGTTCTCTTAATTCCAACAGGAATCCATTCCAACAGTAAGCTATTCAAGGGGTATTGTTTTGTTTTAGTGTTTCTTAATTTGGTGAATTATTTTTTTCTGTATTTTGTAAATTTTACTCAGTGAAAATGAATTAATTTTAGAGCTTCTAATTTTTACTTAGACATGTGAATAACAAAGGCATGACCTAAAATCCATTCACCCCAGCTCTTAAAATCTCCTGCTGAGGATTACAAGTTGAGGCCAACATCAGTAACTTAGTGAAACCCTGTTTAAAAAAAAAAAAAAAGAAATTAAGAATGAGAATATATCTCAGTGGCACCCCAGCTTCAATTCCTGTTACTGTAAAACAAACAAAATCTCTCCAGCCTTTTATTAAAGTGGAATTCATTATCCAAACTTGCTCCATGTTCTCTACCCCATTGTTGACAATAGTATCAAAATAAAACCAATTTCTTTCATCACTTCTAGTATGATTTTTAAAAGCTTTTTTGGTATCTTGATTCTGATTGGCATTAGAAACTTTATGGACCCTGGTAAGGTGTATACCGCTGACATCATTGCTTTGAGCATTAGCTAATCAATGGAAATCCTTCAGAGAGTCTAACTTCTGATTCTATCTATGTTGCCTTGAAGCATGACAGGAACCCATTAGTATTCTCTTTTAGTATCATATCTGGTTGGAGTATCAATAGGGGTTAAAGTTTTTATACATGATCTGGGACCTGGGTGATGGCTGGTGTATATGTGGTGAAAAGAATTCATGAAGACCAAAAGAGAAACTTTTAAGGGACTGCATTAGAGGAAGAGTTACTGTAAGGGTACAGCAGGGACATGAAAAAGGTGTGTGATTCTGGCCTCAGGGAGGGGGTCTAGGTTTATATGCAGTTCTGAGTTCTCTATATGTCTTTGGTGGGCTTTTTCCTAGGAGTGGCTTATGCTGAGCAAGAGGTGATTATCAGATTCCTGTGTCTTGCCCATAATGCTTATCATTCATGTGCCAAATGCTCATTCCTGGGTTTTAAATCAGATACATGAAATGCAAGTGATAGGTATAAACTTTTAAAAGGAAATATTCCTTTCTCAGGTTTCTATGGGTCAAACATGAGGGTCTCTGTGCATGTTCTTCAGAATGGTTGTACAGTCATTTGAAACAGAATCTTGCTATTAACACATTGAGGAAATCAGCTCCTCTGATTAAAGTAACAGGGAAGGATAAAAGGGAGGTCCTCAGACTCATGTCAACTCTGATTGAGGTGAGGTGAGGCCTGGGACAGGATACTTAGTCTATCCTACTTTATTCCTCCTTGGGAGGCATTGTTTCAAAACTCCTTGAGGGGTTTAGAGAAGGAGGAAGTTCTGTCTTTTGAAATCTTCTTCCTCCTGAATTTTCTCTGCTTAACTCATAGTCTTGCCTCTTCCCTATAATTGAGGTTGTCTCAAACCCATAAATTGACTGCCAAACCAGTTTCATAGCCTACAGTCAACAACAGGACTGGGAGTAAATCTCTGTTGAGCCATTATCTGAAGGTGGATATCCAGTAAGTAGGAAGAAACAAAATGAACAAGCAGGTTGAAAAAGCAAGGACCAAAGCATAGAAAAAAGAATACGAAAACCAAGGGAGCCAGAAATGAGAGGATCCATGAAAATATCCTTTGTTCCCAGGTAGAAAGAAAATTAGAAAGCCATCAGCTGGAGCCTAACAGACTCTTTTAGTCTATCCGTGACTTCAAAATTATCTTTAAGTAAGTTCTCTTCAACTTGTCCAATGGGATTTATACCAAAATAGCAGGTTTCATGAAGTAACATAAAGAGCCCTCCTGCTTTTGCTGTAAGGAGGTCTAATCCTTGCCAATTTTAGAGGACCATGCCAGCCATGGAACAGAGAGCCATCTGCTAATCTTCAATGACAGCTACAGTAGCCTTCTAGTATTCATAAGCCAAGATAGTTACATTAAGCATAGATCATTCAAGGAGCAGGATATCTGCAAACCAGAAGAGGCCTCTAATGATATACTTTTGTATTTCAGGATTTCTTAGGATACAGTTTTACCAATTTTGGGAAACACTGCCTCCCAGTCAATCTCTTCATGATTTTTGAATTGACTGCTCCAGTAAGGAGGCCAAGATCTGAATTTGTCTTGAGGTTGTCATCAGAATGGACATCAGGAAGTGTACATCCAGAACAGTGACAACAATCATACATCATCCTTGCCAAGAGCAGAAAAGGATTATATAAAAAATTGGGACATCAGAGAAAACTGAATACCATCTTGAATAATGAGATTTCCATGGTGAATCCCAATTCCAAGAGGTATAAGTGAGAGAAATCCAAGTTTAAGGCAGAGGCGGGATATAAAGGTACACTACTAGTCAGACTGGAACTCCCTATAGGCATTATCACATAAAGGGATAAATAGTGTATGTAGGGGCTTTGGAAGACCAGAATTTGAAAGCCCAGCAAAAGGGAATTGAAATCAGAAGCAAAGGTATAATTATGGAATTGGAGTCTACCACTGGTCTGCCCCATAGACGCAAAAGGGGAACCAGTAGCTGAGGAATTAATAGGGGAGTATGTCTCATAGTTATATTTGCTAGAGACGTTGAGGGTACTAAAGCCTCATAAAAAGATGATATTTAAGAGGGGTATTCTTGTAAGCCCACTGAGATTATTAGTGTCTCTTATAGAGGTAGAGTTAAGAAGGAGATACAATTTGAGGTAATGAGCTAAGAAATCCAAAATGTGATTACAAATGGATTGATCAAGCCGTATCACTTCTAGATTTTGAAAAGCAAATGGAAGGCTCAGAAGCCCCTGATAATATCCAATGAGATTGGCAGTTCCTACTAATTTGTCATCTCTTGGACCTCAGTCAAATGTGGAGCCATATGTATGATGGGGTTGGGGAATCCTATTTTTTATGCCTTGATAGGAGACATTTATCTAGAAAACCTACTCAAGAGAAAATGCTAAAGTGGAGAGGAGGATGTCACCGATAGATAGTCCTGTTCCCTCAGGAGAAAGCCCAGAAGGAATGGTTTGGGGGTATGTTGGCTCCTTTTGGTTAGTGAGTGAAAAGACTTGGTATAAAGCTAGAAAATAAGGAAAGATGTGAAGGTTACTGTTAGAATAGTTTGAAGTCTGAGAAGATCTATCCTGGTGGAAGCAAGCAAGAAAATGCAGATGACAAGAATAATGAGGACCCATGGCTGTGTTACTACCAAGAATAAAGAATTATCTAAAGGCTTGTGTATCAAGATTTGTTAGGAAACTGGATCACTCTCACCAAATTGTTTGTGGAACATCCATTTTAGATCTTCTACTGGCTCATAGCTGTAGGATAGGGTGGCTTTTGTTATGGTTGGAGCCAGTTGAGGTTTGAGTCTGGAAGCATAGATCCAGGAGGGCAGTGTATAGAGTTTATCAGCTGTTGGTAAGCAGGACCTGGAGGTGTTCAGTCCACATTGGCTGTAGGGGCTTTTATCCAGTGCAAGAGTTTTCAATCTCCTGGAGAGAGCTTGGGAGTGGGGCCTGATAAGAAGTTAGGGTCAGGATTGAGGGAAAACTGATTTTGGTGTTCAAGGAGAGCATATAGGGGTTTTTTTCCTAGAGTAGTAACATATTAAGCCATGTAGAGACTGTCAGGGTCCAGTAAATATCAGTATGCAGAAACGGTCATCCATAAAAAAACTTCAAGTGGGCTAAGATGTGTTAAGGTCCTAGGTGTGATTCTAGATTGCATAAGGACACAGGCAAAAGAGAAGGCCATGATCACTGGAGTTCCTGTGTGAGCTTGGTCATGTTAGTATTTGGTTGGTCAGCTCATTTTTTTTTTCTGAAGACTGGGGGTACCAGACAGCATGAAGATGGAAATTAATTTCTAAAGCCTTGTTGATATCTTGAGTTAACTGTAATATAAATATTGGTCCATTTTCTGATTGAAGAGACCAGGAAAGACCAAATCAGTGTATTACTGAATAAAGGAGCACAGAAGTAACTTCTGAGATTCTTTCAGTTTTCACTGGGAATGCCTCAATACACCCTATAAATGTATCTACCAGTATCAAGAGGAATGGGAACCCTTTACATCGAGACATGTGAGTAAAACCAATTTTTAAATCTTCCCTTGGATAGGTACCTCACATCTATATAGGTTAGAGGAGAAAAGGGGGTTATGATTTCCCACAGGGTGTATCTGTTGACAAATGACACAAGAATGAGAAATATTCTTGAGGTCTTTTACCAGGTTATGTCTAGTAAACTCAGATTTTATTAAGTCTAACAGAGTGTTTCCCTCAGGTGAGTAGTCTGGCATAAGTTATTTAAGAACTTTCACTGGATGGATTCAGAGAGTAATAATTTGTCCTCTGGGCTCTTTACCACCTCTTAGGAGTATTGGTAAATCCCTTTCTCATAGCATCATACCATTTATTTTGGTTATAACAGGGTTGAAAATTGACCTGGCTATGGATAAAGACTATCTAGGTATTAGTCAGGGTTCTATTGAGGAACAGAATCAACAAGAAGTATAATTACAAAAAGGGGATTTATTAGGTTGGCTTACACACCCAGAACCTGGATAGTCCACAATAGCTGTCTGCAGGCTGAAGAGTTGGAAGAACCAGTACCTGCACAGTCCAAGAGGCTGAAGCCATAGAACAAGAGGGATAAATGGTGCTACCCTAGTCTGAGACAAAAGGCTTCTGGAGAATCACTGGCAGAGTCTGCTTTGGAAGAGTGAAAAAGTAAAGAGTTTGATATCCTCATAGGCTCACAGCAGCAATCAAGAAACCAGTCAAGAAGAATCAAGCTTACATCTGTTGCTGCTTCCTTTTTCTTCTAACTTTTATTCCATCGAAGCCATCCTCCTTTTGGATAGTGCTACCCACACTATCCCACATGCCAATCATTTCTAGACACACCCTCATTGATACACCCATAAGCCTCTTAATCATGTTTTTTTTTTTTTAAATCCAGTCAAGTTGACCATTCAAATTAACCATTATAGCCCATAAGGGAAACTTCACAGCTATTTTTGCTTTTTTGTCAGCCCAATTGTTTCCTAAAGTTGTCTTGCTATGTCTCTCTAATAAGCCTCACAGTGACTCATAGCTGCCTCTAGGGGGAATTTGTTAACTTCCACAAGGACCAGAGTTTCAGTAACGTGTTTAATTGGAGAATCCTAAGACAAAAATAAGTCTTTTTTTCCTTCCAGTTGTCTGCATGATAGGTACCACATAAAAAGGATGATGAGAGTCCATGTAGACATTTAGGCACAGTTCTTTACCAAGTTGTAAGGCCCCAGTGAGTGCTATGAATTCCACCTTTTGGACCCTGGAAAGGGTCTTGACTCAATGATCTCTCTCAGGCTAACTATAGCCTAAATATTTAGTCTCATTTTCAATTTAGGTGCTATTTTCAGTAAATCAGGTGGGATTTGGTAAATCTAAATTGGCATCTTTTAGATTCCCTCAGGCCTTTTATGACTGACCCAGAACATCCAGGCTAGAATGTTGTAGGATGACAAGGAAGAATGAAAGGGAAATCCTTAGGCTCATGTCATTGCTCCTGATTGGGGTGAGATGGGCCTAGGAAAAATATCCCTAATGTATCTTCCCTCAACATGCCCATTAGAATTCCAAGGAATCTGAGCAAAGTGGCAACAAAAATAGATAATTTCTAACCTAGTAATATTTCTCCATTCATATTCTTGCTTACTGTGTGCTTGATGACTAGGACACTAACTTGACTGCTTTCTTATAGTTGGCATCATTTTAGTGAGAATAATTTGGAATTTCAGTGGCCTGTTTGAAATCAAGATTTCCTCAGACTGGATCATTTAAAACCTCTCTCTTATCAATTTCACTATTTTTCCCCCCACATAATGACCTTGAAGCTTTCCTGCAAATTGCTATAATTTTTTGATCTACCTCTATCCCTTTATCTACACATGGAAGATCTTTTTTCCTGTTCAATTCTCTTTACCCCCATGTCACTCTAACTTTAGGCTCTTATCCTCATCAACATCCTTGATCTATTCAGGTGCCCCCAAAACAACTCTCTGAGATTGAAAGATTGAATAGGAAACTAGGTATTTCATCCACTCGGATGGGCTTTGGAAACATCCAAAACACCACTCAGTGTTTCTTCTGTCTCTCAACCAAATTTTGGTTTATAGCTTTCATAAGACAAAATATTGAGGAAAAAGAAAATGTTATTAGTCTCTGTGAATATTGCTACAAGAATTTAGGCCTCCTACAGAACCAGTAATCTTGATTTATGGTATATGTAAAAAATGCAATTCTGATAAAAACAAAAGTGGCATAGAGATGAGAGTAAACTCATATGAAACTGTGAGATTTTTATTCCTGCAATTATGCTTAATTCATGGTTAAAATTTTATAATGACAACTGAAAGATCTCTATTTGTATGTATGTTTTCAGGTGACATTTTCCTATCTTTATATGATGTTACTAAATCAATTTCTACAGTTCCTTAAAAGTGCCCTCTTATAATTGATTTGAAGAAAAATAAATATTAATGTATTTTAAATAATTTTAAATGTCCCAGAAACATAGGAAATAACCCAAATGATTTAGAAATTAAAATTCACATAATTTTTAAAAATCACTGAAAAATAAGACTAGTTTAATATTACTGCTTTAAGAAAAACACCTGACTTCTGAATATCCAACATTAAGCATGAAAATATACTTTTATTCTACTTGGGCTTGCATTACAATAAACTAATGTGAATGGGTTGTTAAAGATTATAAAAATTATCTTTGACAAAAATTTTGAATTGATTCCATCAAGTTGTTATTATTACAACAAAATATATTTCAGCAGCAATTTATTTTATAATATGTCTGTTTCAAAATAGTTTTCAAAATATTCCTGGTAACTTAAAACCTCAGGTATGCTAAATAATAGTAGATATTTATTAAATATCTACATCATATCTAAATGAGATACATCATATCTAAATGTTTAACCATTAAACATAACTTTAAGTTTAAATAATTTTGTCTTCTTATTTCTATAAGTATTTTTATGTAATTAAAATGGGCTAAATATATTTTGGTTTGTTAATAAACATATTTGATTTTGTTGCAATGAGAAACTAAACTTATTATTTTATAATTTAGTGTATTTTAATCTTATTTGATGAAGAATAAAATGAGATCATATTTCTAACAAGCATTAAATTCTGCTGAGTTAATCTCAGTAAAACAAATATTAAAAGCTACATTTACAAAAAAATGAAGAAAATACTTAGTAATCTGAAAAATAATCTCCAGAAACAGTAATTTTATAATAGATGCTACAAATAAGATTCAATCCTATCTTTTTAAATTTTATTTTTTGTTAACATTTATTAATTGTATACATTATTGGGATTCAGCATAATATTTACATGATTCAATATGTATTAATCAAACTTTGCCTCCTTTTACCTACATTCTACCACTCTTTCAAACCTAGTAATTAGTATTGCACATTGAAATCAATTTTTTTTCCTTTACTTCCACATATAAGAATATGTGATATTGTTTTTTGGTGTATGTTTTATTTCACTTAACATAAAGTCCTCCATACATTTTGCTACAAATGACATAATTTTATTCTTCTTAGGATTAAATAATCCTCAATTGTGTACATATTCTACATAAGTGGATTCTAAAAATTCACTTTTTTATTGATGGGCACCATAGTTTTTTTCATATTTTAGCTATTGTGAATCATGCAGCAATAAACATAAGCATGCAGGTTTTTCTTTATCATATTGATTTAATAAAATCAATATTGGATATATAACTAAAGTGGGATAACTGGATCATATAATAGATATATTTTTAATTATTTGAAAAACCTTCATACAGTTTTCGGAATTGGTGTTACTAATTTAGAATTCTACCAATATTTCACATTCATCTCCACTCTCTCCAAATTTGTTCATCATAGCTCCATGGAGAAGAAATCAAATGATCAAATCCTGATCCTACAGCAATTGAATTTTAGGGAAGTTAATTAATCTCTTCAAGCCTAAGCTTTCTCACACAGATAAAAATAGAATGTACTCATAACTATACCAAAAATTATCTACATTCCAAAAACACATTCACAGTAAACACTGAGCAATATTTTTATCAAATATTTAAAAGAAGAAAATCAACATTTCATGGAAACAGGAAAAATCCAATATGATTATATTTGAAAAAAAAAAAAACAGAATTAGAATATTATTGGAGATATCTAGGAATTCCAGAAGCATTAAAGAAGAGAAGGGAATTTTTTTCTAGAGAACAAAGAACCAAAGATAGTGAAATTATGTTCTGAAGTCTTTTCTCCCAGAAGGGATTTACTGATCCTGGGACCAAATAGGCAGCCTCTGTAAGGAAGATTGGTGTTGATAGAAGTGTTTTGCTCAATAAACTAGCTTCAGTGTTTACAGAGTGATGGGTGATATACAAGAATAACTAAACCAGGAAATGTGTCAAAATTATTTCAAGGCTGAATCTTATAAAGATGAATTAATGAAACATAGATTCCATTTTAGTCAAACTGCAATTCAACAGTAAATCAGTTGTCTCTGAATGGATTATATTAAATACCACCTAATAGTTCTACCTTTAAATTATAGTGTGAATTCTTTCTGAAGAACATACTTGGATCCTTTTTATATGTGAACCCCATCATTAAAGTGTTCAGTCAAAACTTACTAAACATGCCAAGAGTCAGGATTATACAATTCAGGTAAAAAGCTCATAATAGAAATAGGCCTATAGGTAGTGCAGGCATGGGCATAAACAGGTAAATTCTTTATGTTAATTTGATAAATACATTAAGGTAATATAGGAAAAATTGTAGAAGTAGGCAAAAAGATAGTTTCACTAGAAAACTGGAATCTAAAAAAGAATATTTAATAAAATCTTTAAAACTGAAAATATAACTGCAGTTGAAGACATAAAAGTGTAAGGCTAAAAGTAGAAGAGAATTAGTAAACTAAAATTTATGTCACTAGAAAGAGGAAAAAAAATAGAAAATAAAACAAATGAAGTAGGACAAACTGAGGAGTTCTAACAAATACACAATTAAAAATAAACAAATTTTCTAAAAAAATGAGCAGAAATCTCATTGGATAAAATTATATTGCAACTTGAAAGAAAAATATAATAACAAACATCTACACCTTCCATAGCAAAAAAGCTTAGAAATCATAATGTAGATGGAGAAACAATGCATAAAACCTTCTAAAGAGGAACAGTAATACTTGCGGATGAAATATAAATAGAAAAGGTGTTAATACGAAGAAAATGAAATGGCCTTTTTAAAATCCTTAAATAAAACAAATTCTGTGTCTTTTTAACTCTCTTTCAAATGGAAGGATAAAGTAATGATTTTATTCAAAGAAAATTGGAGAGAACCTGTTATAAGCAGAATCAAGATTCACAGGAAAAAGCAAAATAAGATTTTTACTTTAAGCAATAAAATAATTAAACTAATTCTTTTTTTGCACAAATATTAGGGAACTTCAGAAAATAAATGAAGAGAAAATGAAGGTATGTATAAGAGAAAAATGTAAGTATATTCATCTATATTTCTATACATCTAGTAGGGTTTTTGTTCTATGGTTTGAATAATATTAGGGAAGTCATAAAAGTAATTATAGTGACTATGCAAAAATACATCAATGATATATAACGGATTTTTTATTGATTCTTTAAAAAAAAACACTGAAATAAGTTATTTATACTAATCTTGGAGAAAAGCCAAGGAAAGCTTAGAAAAAAGAGAAAAAAAGACATACAAGTATTAAAGACAAAAATATTAAAATAGCTATGAGGGCTGGGGTTGTGGCTCAGTGGTAGAGCATGTGCCTTGCATGTGTGAGTCCTGGGTTCGATCCTCAGCACCACATAACAAATAAATAAATAAAGGTATTTTGTCCATCTACAACTAAAACTTAAAAAAAAAAATATAGCTATGAGTACATTTGTAAGTAAGTAAATGGATTAAATATAAAATTGAAAGACTGGATTGTTAGAATGGATTAATTTTTAAAAATCTGTATACAAGAAACATACTTTAAATATAGGATATGAAAAAGTTGTAAATAAAATAAATGAGAAAAGACAAAGCATGTAGATTCTTTTAGAATAATTCTGGTATAACCACACTTACTGTTGAGTAATAGAGAAGTTTATAGTAGATATTCACAACAATAAAAGAAAAATTTACCATAGAGCTACCAATATTCTACATCTGTGTGCGCTGAATAGCAGTTTAAATTATACAAAACAAAATGAATGTATTGTTTGGAAATATTGACACATATACACCATAATTAGGAGCCTAAATATATTTTTTCAATTGGTAAAACAAGTGGTAACAAAAGAAGTTACAGTTCAACAGTCTTGTTTAACAAACTGAATATTAGAAACAAACTGTTAACCAGAAGCCACAAACATAAAATGATTCTGTTTCAATTTCCAAGGCAGAAAAAACCTATTACCTGAGAAATCAATATAGGGATACCCAGGGGTGTATGAACGAGGTTTGGAGCATTTTTTGTTAGTGTTCATGGTGCTAATTACCTTGGTATATTCATATGAAAGTGAAATAAGTGATGTAGTTCTGATAGTGCACTTTATATATACGTCACTTTTTTCTTGGTATGGCAATTAACTAGGGGCACTTAGCCACTGAGCCACATCCACAGACCTTTTTTAAAATATTTTATTTAGAGACAGGGTGTTGCTGAGTTGCTTAGGGCTTTGCTAAGTTGCTAAGGCTGCCTTTGAACTCAAAATTCTTTTCCTCAGCTTCCTAAATCTCTGGGATTACAGGCATGCACCACCACTCCTAGCAGACAATATATTACATTTTAATTTAACATTTTCTTAAAAATGCTGCACACAATACACATATACACACATACACATTTTTTATATAGTTAAAGTATAGATTGCTTTTAAGATGAACAGGGACCAAATATCACCGGGATTCCAAAAAAAAAAAAAATGGAGATAATTCAGAATACTGCATTAGAATTTCTTATCTTGAACTTTTTTGAGTGTCACTCATTTCAACAGTCCATTAAGTCACCAAGATGATTTTAACGAAACAGTTTGATTTTCTTTTCCACCCCTTGGAAAAAAGATAGATACCCCTATTGACAATCTCATTGAAAATAACCTGATTTTTATCAAAGGTAACAATTGGCATCTCTAAAATATAAGAGAAACTATGCTCGCCAAACAAAAAAGAGATAATCATTAACTCCAGCTTTCTCATTTCAGCATATACCTATCCATTCTTCATTTGTTTAAACACAATATTTAATTGCCCTACAACCACAAAATAATTTTTTCATATAAGTCAAAATCATACCCAAACCCTCTTCAAAAAAGTAAAGATCCAAAGTTCAATTACTGCTGGAAGCTTGAAGTCCATAATTTCTAAACTACATTTATTTCTTTTCTATTTTGAGTGCATAAGCCACATTGAAAATACTTGGGAAAAATGATAATTTACTAACATGTTGGATGCTATAAATAAGTTAGCTAGGCTTTGCTGGATCATGTAACCCAGATCTCTATCACTTCTAAGATTAGTTTTTTAAATTTTTCTGTATTACATTTATACATTATTATATTTTTTATGTTACATAATTGCCCATAATTTTTAGAGCATTTACCTTAGCTCTGTCAATGTTACGTACACTTATTTGCCTGCTATCCTAATTAATTTGAGTAGCACTGTGACCCTCCAAAATTTTATTTCAGTAGGGAAAATGTACCTATAGATTCTTTCCCCTTTTTAATTAAAACCTCAAATTCAATTTTGTAAAACATTCTACAAATAAAAAAAGGATCTATATCATTATCAAAAGGTCTGCAATGAAATTACCTATCCCAAAAGAGGGCAACAGATTTTGTTTAGTAATTTAGATAAGAGTTTGCAAACTCAAATCTCATAAACCTACGTTTACTTCAGAGACAATCTTTAATTCATCATTCTTTATATCAAATTCACATTTACCTAAGCAATTTGTAAATGCTGTATACAGGATAATGTAAAAAGAACCAGAAAAAATACCATAAGCTTATGAGACTAAAGAGAAAAATTTGTCACTAATGTGGAAGTGGAGGTTGTTGGAGAGGCACATATTTTCCTTCTCAACAGCATGGATCATGCATGCAAAATGTTTCACATAAAACTTCAAATATTTTATTGGAAGTAGATTTCCTCACTTTGCATTTTTTTTGTTTGTATTGGGAATTGAACTCAGGGGTGCTTTATCACTGATCTATATTCCCAGTTCTTTGTATTTATTTACTTTTTTTATATTGAGTCAAGATCTTATTAAAGTTATTAAGGCTGGCTTCTGACTTGTGATCCTCCCTGTTTTATCCTTGGGATTGAAGATGTGCACCACTATGCCTAGCTTTACCATCACTTTTTAAAAGGTTCAAATAAAGGCATGTGTGGGAGACCAACCTTACACTTGACTGAGTACACTCCCTGGCTGTGTGCTGAAGTGCTCAGGTGCAAAAATGTGGCAGAGCTTTCCCCACCCTTCTTGGGTCCCAGGGTCAGTGTCTGTGCATGGGTGTGTCTTGCTACAGCCCCATCGGTGGAGCTATGCTCACCTGTTCCTTTGCCCTGTTTAGGATAGAATCTTCCATGGAAGTGCCTTGTGTGTGTCCCCTTTCTTACTGTGCCCTTGGGTGTGGCCTACCCAGGTGTCAGTCAGCCTGCTGACAGTGGACATCATGAAGTTAGACTCAGCCCCCTGAAACCTGACCTCTTGCCTCATTTGAATAGCTTCTCCTCAATAAAATGGGTCAGCTCTGCTTTCTGTGGACCCTTAAGGTTAGAGGAGCCCTCACAGCGATCCCAAAGAAAGAGGTATTTGTATCTCTTGTGTGGTTATTTCGTGCAGCCCAGTTAGCCCAGTTTAACTAGAGTGACCCCTGAGCCTTTTAGTCGCGAGAACAGAAACCCGGCAGGCATGTTTAAAAATATTTTCTCTACATATGTGGATGTGGCTCAGTTGTAGTATGCATATCTAGCATTTCTAAGGCCTTGATTTTGATCCCAGCACCACACACACATACACACACACACACACACACACACACAAAGGTTCTTTACAGGGCATAGTAGGAACTACATATTTGAAAAAATTTATTAAAAGAGCTAGCATTATTGATTTAGAGATAATGCACAGTACATTTTATTAGATGATGGAATTCATTAATAATAAATTGATTTGTTCCTTAATCTGCATTTTCAGAAGTATACTCATCATCCAAAAGGTATCTTTTGCATTTTTTAATACTTGCCTCAATATTATAAAGGAACACATGGAAATAATGTTATATTTTCCTATATAACAATAATATAAATGCAAAGCTTAGTCTTGTGTAAAAAGGAAAAAAAAAAGTTATTTTTGGACCATAAATAAGAGATTATTCCTTCTTGTTTCAAGAGCAAAAACTACATGAGAATTCTAAGATATGCAGAATTGTTTTTATCTATAGAGTTGCACTAAATTGCTCTAATTTTATACTGTGTCACATATATAAACATGGATTTGTCAAATAAAATCATAAAATATCCTATCTGTTGAGGGGATGCAGAAGATTGGTGAAGCAACTTTTAAGCATAGAACATAAGTGATGAATAATACATCTATCCTTACAACGGATATATGATTAGTTCAGTAAATTAGAAAAAGGGAAATGAAAGGAAGGGAAGTAGGATAGGAATAGGAAAGACAGTAGAATAAATCTAACACAACATTCCTATGTACACATATGAAAACACCTAAGGGAATCCTACAAGAATGAGGTCCTAATAAAATAAGATATATTCCATGAATGTATAATTTTATCAAAATGGATTCTATTATCATGTATAACTAGGAAGGACCAATTAAAAACAAAACAAAACAAGATTTGTTAGTGACTTAGATTGCCTCTTCATTGCCATTCCACCAATGGGAATAACTGAAAGTTATATCTGCTGTAAAAGATCATGTGTGCATAAAGCCATTATGATATAAACGCATAGTTCTGCGAGTGTGTGGGGCTGCATTTCAAGCACCCATATTGCCTTTTGCTAGAGGCATTTCTAATACTGGCATACAGATTAAATAGTAGTTGTACTACCAAGAGATGGCTCATGCCCTAAAGCCAATTCTTAGAGAATAAGAAAATTTCAATACTATATTTTATTAGAAAATTTTGCCCCAGGAAAATGTTTATTTATCTATCTTGTGTATTTGTGTGCATAATAATGTGTGTGTGTTTACATTTAGAAGTGTTCAGAAATTGTATTTTACAATTGTTTTCAGGAAAAGTGAATTGAGTGAATAATAATTATCAGCATGCTCTAGAGTGTATAATAACTCCTCATGCTTAACTATTATTTTATTCAATAATGTTGCTTTAAAAAAATATAGATGCCAACCAATTGGGCATTTTCTCTTTATTTTAGTTGACATAATCTTGAAAAATAAAATATACATAGTTATCTAAAAAATATGAAATACTAAAAATTATATAACTACTTCACACTTCTATGTATTAGATTTTAATTTTGTTATTTTTTTCCCTAAATACTTAAAGTCTAGATAAAAATCATCTAATGTTTTTATACAGTATAGGTTTTGGGATTTTAATAACATAAAATTGTAATTTGACGATTGTACATCTTTTAGAGGTTTGCAATTTCTTAATATTTTATGTTTTTTCAATAAATCTTTTGTAACATTTTTATTGTACTATTGTATTACTATTGTATTATTTCTCAATTTTTTAAAATCTTAATATACTTTGAATGTTAGCATGGAATATTTAGTAAAATTTTAACTCAACAGTTGCACTGTATACATTTACCTAGGAAAATTATATAAAAAATAGTGATAATATATATATATATATATATATGAGATATATAAAAATATATATATATATTATTTACCTTTCAGAAGCTAGGAAGCTTGTGTAAAGGTAACTGGTGAAAGAACCATTTTCCACTAAGTAAAATTCTACAACTTAAATTGATATGTCATAAATATTATGTATATATGATCCAATATGATAAGTTCAATATATTTACTATATACTGTTGGGAGCTCCGAATGAATTGTGGGCTTGTCTGATCCATCTCTAAGCAGAGGTGTGCCCTTCTGAGAATTTTCGGTATTATCTCACTGATTTGAGATGGCTCCATTGTCTTGGCAACATCTGGCTTAAAGAGAATTCTGTGATACCATGGAATGTATTGGTTCAGGTAACCCTAGGTTCAAATTCAACTCCCTGGAGGAGGAAAGCAATACCAGGGAGCCCAAATAGCCTTGAGGTGCCAGCTGCCTGAATGAGGAAGAACTATTGTGCAAGTGATGAGTCTCCAATAAAGCCAACTTCCCCACAGCCTCTCACTTTTTTTTTACCTTGAGGAACCTCTCCTGAATCCCTTTGGTATGTTTCACTATAAATACAGCATTCATGGGTTTTTTCCCTCGGATTAGACATATCTGGTGTTTTGGACCCATCAATTGCCCACTTTAACTATGTTTCTTGTGTCTTTTGTCTTTAATTTTTAATACTAAATATTCAGCCTTTTATTTGCAGACAGAGCATACCTTTGTACAGTTTAGTTATTCCCTCGAAGTGCAGACGCGGTGAGAATACGTGAGAATATACAGTATATATTATTTATACTTCAGGACACAAATTTTAAAGGTCAAGCCAAAAATACATAAAAAATTTAATAAGTGCCACAGTCCGGCTGCAGTAAAATAACCAGGGGGTGACGAGCAACTTGTGTACATTGATACAGCAGGAATGGGAGCCGTTTATTGTAGGACAGGAGGGGTATATATTCATTACACACAGCTTATCTTAATTAACATAAACTAGATACAGCAGTCAACCAATAAGGAATCTCCACACTTAATGGCTCGCTGGCATTACTTTACAGACCACTCCCTCTGGCAAAATGCCAGGCGCCATCTTGACTTGTTTACAGACCCTAACAAATAAGTATAATTCACGAGAAATTTTATGCCAGGAAACAATTGTTACTACACCTAGAGGTGCTCAAACATAATGAAAATTGTTTAACTACATATTTGTCTTATTACATATGAATACTGTTGTATAAAATGTCATGTTTCAATCACATACAACAAATTAGTTTTAGCACAAACAGTATAGAAAAACATGTTAATTTAATTGGCATATAATAGATATGTCACAATGAATTTAATATTTTGAAAAATATTTATATTCTGTTTTTCATAATTATTATCAAAGAAGGTACTTTTTAATCATATTTTTTACCATCAGTTTATCAACAATAATTTTGATTTGCCTTAAAAGACTTTGTTAGCTTATATCAACAGATTTTTGTTTGATTTCCCTGAAGTGTGGGATTATTTAATGATAGATATCATTACATTTGTACACATATTTCTGTTGTGTTGTGATAGAGAAAAATTATGGGCCAAGTGATTGAAGTTGGGTAAGTAACGATATTGGAAAGAACAAGGGACCAATAATAGGGGCATAATGATACAAATGAAGATCTTTGGTTATCTTTAAGGACTTTATGTTTTAGGTGTGACCAGGTCTCTGCTATGTTGAAGAATAGACTAGAAAAGGTTAGGATAGTAGTTTGAAACTCATGGTTAACGAATATAAGTGAAAGGGAATTGTTGAATTTTTACATTTGACAATGGATACAATATCATTTACTAATGGACTAGGTAATGGAGTATGACAGAAAAAGTAAGGCATATGTCCTTGGCAGTACCAGTAACTGGACAGATACTGGTAGTCTGCTATAATATGAATTGCTTGAGAACGGGAAATATGGGTGGAAACTGTGTATCTGTTTTGTTCATGTTTAATTTGTGAGCTGAAATTACAATCTTAGATTATGTTACCTGGAGCTGTGCATAGATAGAGAAGATTTAGGACTTATTCTAGGATCCACCATATTTTAGTGGTTAGAGCTGGAGGACCATCAAACACAGAGAAAAAAAAAAACAACATCTTTTCAAGGCAAGTACAATAATAAGAAACTGTAGTATCAGGGAAGTCAAATAAATTCATGTAACAAGAGTACAATAGTCAGCTATTCCACATGTAGGTGGAAACTGAAAAGTGACTATGGAATTTACTAATTTAGAGTACATTATAATCAGTAACATGAGTTGATTATGTAGAGAGATAGGAAATAAAGTCTGATGAGTGTAGATTAAGAAAGTTTGGAATGTGGTCAAAAGGAAAGAGTTTGTACAATTTAAGAAGACCAGTTAAGTCATGAGGAGAGAGATCATACATCTGCATAAAAGTCTAGGATTAAAGTAAAATTTCATTAACTCTTAAAATATGTATTATTCATGATTTATGATTTGTGATGTTCTATACCAGATGAGTTGGAGAGAGACCTTGCATAAAATGGCATCTCTGTAGAATTTTTGTGTAATATTGAGTTACCTTTTTGGCAGTGAGACAATTGTAGCTTCTATTTAGTGATCTCTACTATAAAGATGTTAGCAACATGAATGTGGCAACCCTTGAGGGAATTTTGTTATTTCCTCAGTATTTCTACTCCAACTGCACATTGAGATAGCAGATAAATTATCATGCAATGGTCTCTGCACAATATCGAGGCAGTGGTGAGTTGAGCTTGAGTCAGAACTCTTCTGATTTCCAGAAGGTCACCTCTATCTAATGAAACACACAGTTACTAAGGTATCCAGAAAACAATGCAGGATTAGAGACAATTTTAAATAATTCTAAAAGATCAAATTATTTTCTTTCCTCTCATAAATAAATACCTAGATAAATAGTTTCAAACCTTTAAGTGAAGGTGTCGAGTAAAATTGAGAATACTACTTGTATATAATCATTACAGGGTCTTTCATTATGTTTTTAAAATTTTTTTCCTGGGCTCTTTCTGGGAAATTTTAATTTTTTGTTGACTCAACAAAAAATTAAAATGTAAAAATAGGAGTATCAACCTTAGTGCCTGAAGTCAGAATTCTGATTAAATTATTTATTTTATTCTTAATTATTTTTCAAAAATAGGGGATTTTTAGGCTTTCTATTTACTTTGGTATTATTGTACCAGTAGATTGAGACATTGAAAAACACTAATGTCCTGCCTATTATGGTTATCTCATATTTTATATAAAGGTAAAATTGTTGTATCTGTCATTTAACATTCCAAACCCTGTTATCTCCATTTAAAACCTGAGAACTTGTTTCAATTGGTTGTCCCACAGTAACACACATCTATTAAAAGATGATAGAACTACCTGCACTACTATCAGTTGCAATGCTATACAAGGAAAATGTTTACTTTCTCCTTAATTTTAATTTATTTATCAAATATTTATTCATTGATAATATATACCAAACTTTGTTCCAGACTGAATCAATAATAAACAAAATTCTCTGCTCTCACAGGATTTATATTCTCCTTGAGGAGCTCATATAATAAATGAAAGTAGATTCAAATGCAAAATATTTTACTAAAACATTATATTTGCTTTGAAAATCACATGAGGATAAGATGTGTTGGAGAAGAGTGATGTTTTTTAAATAGAACATTTGGGGAGGATCCCATTGATAATGGATGATTTTTAAATAGAACATTTGAGGAAGATCGAATTGATAGTCATTTGAGACAAGACACAAAAAGATAAACAAAAAAAGCCATGTGGAATAGGGGCAGGAGTGAGGCACTGACAAAAGAAACAGTAAATTGAAAAGCTATGAGGTAGGACATGCCTAGTGTGTTTGAGGAACCAAAGGGAGATTGATGTGGCAGGAAAAGGAGAAAGGAAACAAAGCTAAAGAAGTAAAGAGTGGGGATTTGGAAGTAAATCTTGTCCACTTCACCTGCAGCCTGAGTCCACTGACTCTGTCTTGTACAAGTTAGAAAAACTGAGTTGATTGACTTAGTTTATGTGACTTTATTTTAACGTTAGAACCAGTCCCATAAATGATTTTATGAGTATTGATTTGGTTTTCCTCCAGAAAGACTCTTACATATAATCTTTTGGAACTGGGTTTTTACTAACCAGATAATTATTTATAAATTTGTTTAGGTTGACCCCCACACATACACACATACATAAGTATGTGTCATTTATCATTATCATGTTCCTTTATTTGCTGAAGTTTTTCATGTATGAATGTTCCACTGTTTACACATCCATTCAAGGATTTGCAGAGTATTTCCAGTTTTGGACTATCTAATGAAATTCCTATAAGCATTCATATGCAGGATTCTGCATGAACACATTTGGATTTCTCTAGGATAATTACTTAGGAATACAATTACTGTAATGAATGATATTTACATGTCTGGTTCTTTTTATTTTTAAAAGAAACTGTCCAACTCTTTTCCTTAATCATTTGACAACCCCATCAGCAATATATGAATGATCCAGTTTTTTAGAGAACTTGCCATCATTTGGTGTTATCACTATCTTTTATTTCCACCATTTTGATATATATGAAATAACATATATCATAGTTTTAAAAAATTAATATACTCTGTTATGGTTTGGATGTGAGATATCCCCCCAAAACTCATGTGTAAGACAAATCAAGGAGGAGTAGAGGAGAAATGATTGTGTTGTTGAGACCCTTAAACCAGTCAGTGAATTTATCCTCTTATAGGATTAACTGAGAGGTAACTAAAGGCAGGTAGGGTTTGTCTGGGGGAGGTAGGTCATTAGGGTCATGCCTCTAGGATACATATTCTGTATCTGGTGAGTAGAATCTCTCTCACTTTCTGGTCATCACATGAGCTACTTCCCTCCACCACACTGCTCCACCATAATGTTCTGCCTCACCTTGAGCCCTAAGGAACAGAGTCAGCTGTCTATGAATTGAGACCTCTGAATTCATGAGCCCCCAAATAAACTTTTCCTCCTCTAAAGTTGTTCTTGTGGTAGAGAGAGAAGATATGAGGGAAGGGGAGGGGGGATAGTAGGGGATAGGAAAGGTAGCAGAATACAACAATTACTAATAGGGCATTATGTAAAATTGTGGATGTGTAACCGACATGATTCTGCAATCTGCAGTTGGGGTAAAATTGGGAGTTCATAACCCACTTCAATCTAATGTATGAAATATGATATGTCAAGAGCTTTGTAATGTTGTGAACAACCAATAAAAAAAAATAAAGTTGTTCTTGTCAGATCTTTTAGTCACAGTAATGAAAAAGCTGACTAAAACATACTTTATTGTTTTACGGTAGTTAAAATTACAGAAACATTTAGATAAAAGTATAGAAGCTCTACTTTTTATGCATATTTATACACAAATAACATAAAGTTTAATTTTAGAGTTTTCAAATTCATTCCAATAGCCTTACCTCTCTAAGGTATCAAAATCCTCACCTGCCAAGTTAGTTTAAAAAAATTGTTTAGTTATTTTATAGTCCTTGGATGACTAACAAAGAAAATTTTAAAACCATATGTTGATTTTATTGTTTGCATATCAAATCCAGATTTAAAGATAAATACACTCACATTCATGCATATCCTTCAATTAAAACTTTTTCTTCTATTTAACTTTTAACACTAAGAATCAATCTGTAGTTGTAATCTCCACATATTATCTAAAGTATAAAATTATTTTGTACTGAATTTGAATCTGTAATTGGCATACTGATTCATGCTGAGATAAGACTATAGTTATAGGTATGGATAAATGAGAAGTAATGAAGATGAAGTTAACTTCTTATAGCTTAATACACTTGAGAGATTATTGGGTAAAAAGATTATTGAGGCTGAAGCACCACTATTATTCAGTAGGAACAAAAGATAACACTGACAAGAAAACTCTCATTTATTTTTGTGCTTTTGGTTTTAGGACTTTCCTGTGTATCTCCATTTCAATACATGGCATCCTGGTGTTCTTAAATCATTGCTTTATCATTTATTTACCATAGTTTCAGGTGGTATGAATTAAACTGACACTAAATTCTAGCTAAGTATTACAGGTTGTGATTCAGAAGAATGGACTCTGGTATTCTTTACAAACTTCTAGTGCCTTGATGCCCAACCAGTTCCAAAATACCAAAGGATGAATGTGTTCTCTGATATGTGGAAGCTAACCCACAGGAGGTGGGGAGAGTAAGAGTAGAAGTTCAGAGGATTTAGACAAAGGGAAATGAAGGGAAAAGAAGGGAGATAGGAATAAGAAAGGCAGTGGAAAGAATCTGACATAATTTTCCTATGTAGATATATGAATACACCACAGTGTACACCTACAAGACCAGCACCCTAATTAGAATATGATGTATTCCACAAATGTATAATTTTATCAAAATGGATTCCCCCCTCTCTATATATATGTAAAATCTAAAATCTACATATGTGTATATGTGTGTGGATATATATGTGTGTTTATGTATATATATATATATATATATATATATGTATATGTGTGTATATGTGTGTGTGTGTATGTATATATATATTTGAGATATATATATATATATATATATATATATAACAAATAAAAAGATTTAAGGACTTAGATATCCTTCTCTGTATTAGAAGAGAAAAGTCCACTCTTGGAAAGCATTTATTTCCCATCAGCATTTAGATGGATAGATGTTAAAACAATGGTGTAAATTAGGTTACCACATAAGTAAATGTAGGTAGAAATGATATTCAAAGGCTGAGATGCAAGTTGCATGTTGATGAAGGATGTAGGGGAAGGGCAAGTTGCAGTTAACTTAATAAAACAGAAGCTGCTAATGTAGGAGGGAAACTGGGAAACAAAGAAGATTCTCTTTCAGTATTATAGGCACTTAGCCACAGGAATTTTGTTAAAAATACTTCAAATCACTTTTTTGTTTTAAATATTCAAATATAACACTGTCTGTTTAATTTACATCTGAAATGTACCCAAAGTCTGATAGGTTAACAGCTTGTTTTCAGGCTGGCACTATTGGGAGGTGGTGGCAACTTTCAGAGGTGGGGCCTCCTAGGAGGTCTTTAGGTTACTGCAGGTGTGGAGCTGAAGAGAGTTATGAGACTTCCACCCTTTCCTTTCATATCCTTTACTTCCCAGGAATGAAGTGAGTGGTCTGCTCTACATCATGTCCTGCCATTGATGTGATGACTTGTCACTGACCCAAAGAATATGACCAACAGATTGTTAACCAGAACTTTCAAAACTGTCAGTTGAGTATACCTTTCTTCCTTATTAAATTATTTATTTCTCATATTTGTTATTGTCACAGAAAGATGACCAACACAGTATCTGAGTAACGATGTGTTATGAAGAAAGTAGCCGACTCTTAAAAATCATGCAGAGCATGCTTGTCTGCATGGGCTGTTCTCATCCAGCTAGGAGGTCCATGGAACCTGGTACAGGAAACTGTGGCTGCAGAGTCACTAATCAGGACCTCTGGAGACCAAGCAGGAGCCAGGTCTGATTTTATTGTGCAGTTACCATGTATATATACTCAGGCAGTAGCTAGCAGATTATAGGAAGCCACCAATACAATTTCTTGCCAACTGTTCTTGCAGCCACCAATCCAGGAGCGGGTGTGGAGCAAGCATAGGGACTGCTACACGTGACCTCACACCCAGGGCTATGCCTAAGGGGTAAGTGGTTTGCCACTGGCATGCCTAGCACAAGGGAAGGGGTTTGCCACTCAGGCACCTTTAATTTATGCCATGTATGCAGAACTCCATGCACTTGTCCCCACACCTGTGTTTCCAGATATCTGGGAGGCTGAAATAGCAGGATTACAAGTACAAGGACAGCCTGGGCAACTTAGTGAGACACTGAATCAAAATGAAAAAAAAAAATTAAAGTGCTTAATACAGTTCAGTGGTTCTATCCCCAGTACTTAGCCCCACACATAAATATGTTAAGTGAAATAAGCCAGCAACAGATTTACAAATATTACATTACTTCATTTATATGTAGAATCTAAAAAGTCGAACTCAGAAAAGCAGAGAGCAGAATATTGACTGCCAAGTTCTGGGGATGCAGGTTGATGATCAAATTGTTTTGTAGTCACATGTTTAAAACAACCTCTTAAGATTTAAACATCTTTTTGGGTATCATCAAATTATTTTAATTATTTTATTGCAAACTTTTATATATCTTTCACATTCAAGGTAAAATATCTTTGTGTGTGTGTGTGTGTGTGTGTGTGTGTATTTGTGTGTTGTATATAGAGTATAGCGTTCAGGCTAAAATTTTAGAAACTCAAATTTTGGATATATTATCTACTATCTAACTCTATCCTTAGTAGTTCAATTTTCAAAAATAAATTTCCATTACAAATTCACAAAGCCAGTTCCTATTTTCCAATATAATTTGTAATGTATTCATTATAAAATGGTAAATGCCACAACCTCTATATTTTAACTACCTCTCAATAAAATGCCTACTACAAATAATTTAAATTACAATTATATTTTAAGGAAAGTATGGCTAATATTGTTTTATTTTAATGTTTAAAATAGCAGAAATGGAAACATTATGAAAAGTAGAGAAGTTTCCCAATGTTTAACTTCATTCTACACAATCACAGCATACAATCAACAGTGTCCATGATATTGCAAATGCATTAATTATTAATAAAAAAATTAGTAAAACTATATATCTTATAAAAAATCTATAGTAATATCCAAAAACTTTCTCAAATATTTTGATATTTATGATTATAAAACAGATGTGGTTTTAAAAGAAGCTTTTGTAAATAACACACTTTAGTGCTGCTGTATTTCCTCATTATAGTGGATGCTTAGTGTTCTCTCAAGGAAGCAGATCATGTTTTTCTTTTACCTTTTCTATAAAATTCCATCAAGTTTTTTTAAAGTTCATGTGAAATATTAAGTAGTGTTATTTAAATATCTTTAGAATGAAATAAGTATTTTTCATATTACAGATGGATGTACTCAAGAAATAATTCTTAAAATATTATGTAAGAAAATTGATCCATTTGCCTGATTAATTTGCTAACTCTTGTTCTAAGGTAAGGCATTTAACACTATTTAATCTTTAAGTGTCAGAATTTATGGAGTTAATTAACTGAAATCATTATGGTACTTAAACATTACACAGCACTTTCACATATAATTATCTCATTGACCTTATTTAATGTGATATAATAAACTTGCTCTTGATAAAAGATCACAACCATCATGTGAGAGAATTCTGGGCATTCATTTTTTGTACTATCTTACCACCAAAGTTAAGGATGGTGGTGAATAAGCTTAATGATATAAAGAACAATGGCCACTTTTGTCCAATCAGGCATTATAAAACAAAATATATTTATAAGTATTAATAAAATTTTGTCTCACCAAGCACATAAAAGATGTGGTAAATGTCTTTGGCACTTTGCCCATGTCCTGCCAGTCTTTAACATTTGTGTTCACACCAGTCTCACTTCCAACTGCCAGCTTCTGTGACCTTCCCTGAAGGTGTTCTCTGCCCTGTGCCACCTGCTATACCTGCACCACATGAAAGTGCCAGTGAACTGGCATGCCCCTGGGAGCATCTCTCAACCAGTGATTGATGGGAGTTAATGTGAAAATACTCCAGGTCCCTTATCTCCAGGTGAGATATCTGCACTGTGTGCTCTAAGAGAATTCCCATATTTCCAAAGCAGGATTTGTCTTCAGTTGCTCACCATGGTAACTTGTTTAATAAGGCACCGTGTATTGTCTTCTTTTCCTCCTCTGTTTCATTTGTCCTTTCTTCTACCAATGTTTCCTGGAACACCTTCCAAATAAATTTTATGAAAATCCTCATATCATAGTCTATTCCTGAAGAAATCTAAAATAATCCCAAAAGGCCAAGAAAAATATCATATCTAAAGTTCTTTCAAATAGGCTTACAAGTACATAATCCATTAGGGAATTATCTCCCTGAATAATAAAGAACTCTAACCCAGAAAAGTCATAAATGTTATAAAGAAAAATATAAGTATGAAAGAAAATTGGAATAACAGGGGAAAAGGCCACCTCTTTTTTTCAACCTCTTGATTTGCAGACCTGTCTATTCTGACTATGGGAGAAACAAATTGATATGCTTGTTCCCAGATCAGAACTTTTTGTGGTATCCAGTCTTTGCTTTGACACATGTTATTAAAAATGTGCTATAGTTTGGATCTGGACTGTTCTCCAAAAACCCATTTGTTAAAGATTTGATCCTCAGCTTGACATTATTGGATGTGTCCTAGTGAAAGGAAGTTCAGTTATTGGAGGCCTCCCTAAAAGGTGATGTGGGGACCCTGGCCTCTTCCTGTCTTTCTTTTTGCTTCTGGGTTTCATGAGGTAAACAGACTTCCTCTGCCACATATTTCCATTATGCTTCGTTGCCTTACCATAGGCCCAGAGAAACAGAATCAGCAGACCATCCACTAAACCTCCTGAAATAATGAGCACAAACAAATTATTCCTCCTTTTAAGTAGTTTATCTCAGATATTTTTTTTCAGAGTAATCGAAAGCTTATTATAACATACTGTTTCTGAATCTTTAGTAGTCAATTCCATTATTCAAGTTGGTCCACTTACTTAAGTTAATCTATCATTTGTGTGAATGAGCCTATTCACTCCCTTCATTTAATGGATTCAATAATTCCAGGACAGTGCTGTCAGCACCATGTGGGCAGTGCAACAGTTCATTCCAGTGAGGAAAAAAAGAAATTCTATAAGAGTAAGTCACATAGTCCCTAAACAGCAGGGTGATTCTAGATTGGCTTTCTTGATTTTCATCAATTTAACCAATAAGAAATCAATGAGCCCAAATGGATTTAGTTAGTTTATTATATATGAAAGAACAGGAAGCACAAACTTCATACGCATATCAGTTCCCTTCCCCCGACCCCAAGTTTCATGTTTCTCAAGAAGAATGTCTCAGGTGAATATTGCTCACAAAGAGGTCAAAGCTAACAGTGACTTGGTAAACTTCCAATTTTATAAGAATGGTAGCAAACCATTTCTTTACCCTGAAGGAAGACTTTATCTTTCTTACACTGGCAAGGAAACATATCTATCATCTGGCTTAGAGAAGTTTCTATGTTTACCTTCCAAATGTGTTTGCTACGGAGACATCCTTGAGAAGAAATTCCTTGAGAAAAGGCATCAGAATACAGGTACAAACACCACAAAGGCATTGCCTCACAACATCTTCCAACATGAAGTCCAATTCAATCAGCCTATTGCCAGGCAGTGATAAATTATGCCATTAAAGAACATTTTCTCTGGTCTCTTTTCAAAAGTTGAGCATTTGGTAGTAGTAGTACTAGATATATATTGAAGGCAGAAGTCTATATTAGCCTATGAATTAATTCAACTATAGTCCTTGCCACCATTAAACTTCATTAATTATCCCATTGAGTAATACTGAAGTGTCTAGAGAAATAAAAAAGATACTAAAGTGTTTGAGATTTATTACTCACCTTATTAATTTATTACTCACCTTATTAGTTCATATCCTTTCATCATATTCCTATTTATGGAAGAAATATCTTATCTCAATGCCCCTCAATGAATTCCTTCAGTCTTGTTTCTTCAGTAAATATCCTGACCATCTATACTAACCATTAGGGACATTTTATAGATTTGTGTGAATACATGTCTCTAGCTATCTCTTAGTCTTGAGCAATCATTATTTGATCTTTTTATTTTAGTTTCATCTAAATCATGCTTATTCTATTTCAGGTTCATCCCCTCATTAGGGGAATGGTATTCCTGAAATCCCCACTATGGTAACAACATTTCTTAGCCAATTGTACATAGATAAAACCCAATGAGGTCAGTAAGGTTGACTTGGGAAAAGTGCCACTGAAGGAAAAATAGGTATCATTAGTGCCTGAGGTCCTTGAGATCAACTTGGACATACATTTTTATATATAATATGTACATAATATTGTGCTGAGAGCCATAGCCAAGTAGAAATGACGCATGGCATTTTGGTTTGAAAGGTGACCCTGCTCAGGGATTAGGGCAGCTCCAGGTTTAGGGTGGATCCTGCTGGAATAGGGCAGCTCCAGGTTTAGGGTGGATCCTGCTGGGAATAGGGCGTATCCTGCTGCCTCAGGTGCCCGCTCCTTTAGAGTTCCCGTTGAGTTCTCGCGGGGTTCTGAGAGTATTGGTACGCAGAGCCCGGTGGAGGGAGTGTATTTTTCCCAGAATGTGCGTGTAGAGTGCCGGTGAGAGTTCGGGAATAAAGAGTTGCTGTTTGAATCTACAGGCTTTTGTGGTGGCTCGGTTATTTTGTGCCCAGCCAGACTGCAGCAATATTGGAGTAACTTGTCTATATTTACTTTTTTTGTTTGGTTAGTTAATGAAAGGGATCTCAGATTTCATGGTCTGTTGGTAGTATAAATATAGAAATTTAGTTTCTACATAGTTTAATACCAAGCTTTGGGCTATATTCAAGTAGAGAATAGTTGTCAAAAGAAAAACATCCAACTGTACTCAAATACCTGAGTTTGTTTTATCATTCTTCTATAGTAACTCATCAGAAATACCATGTGGAGCAATATCTGCTACAGAAAATGTAAGGAAAGCTGTATCAGCTGAGTTATTAAGACAAAGAGAAGAAATTCATGGCTGACTATGTGGACCTGCCAAAGACATTTCTCTTTCCTTAGCTCCAATACAATCTGATAACAGTAACTTTTCTCCAGGATTTCCAAGAGGTTGTCATGGGATGCCCAGGAATCTTATTGAGTAAACTTAAATCATAATTTCACCCTTGAAACAATCACAGTGAATAGAAAAATAAGTGAATGATTTTGAGTAAGCCTAAGCCTTGAACCTCTCACTTGGGCCAAAACATTAGAGGAGTAAACCTGATCAATTGTAGAGAGGGATGTGCTTTTTTAATTTTAGAACAGTTATTATGAATAAAAGTAAGGACTTGACCTACATTTGAAATTTTCTGGAATGAATGTCATATTGATTTTTTAAAATTAAAAATGACTATCTAGCTCCAATAAACAATGGAGTTTACACAATATAAGCTCATGATTTTGGGCAATGGTAATTCTATAGTTGTATATAAATTAAAATGTAGATTTATTTATTATAGATTGTGGGTAGAATAGTATTCTGGAAAGTATTTTATATAACTTTAGGGACACAAAAATTTTTACATACACTCATACACGTTTTTGGTATTAATAAGTTAATTCAAATTAATCCATCTTGACCCAGAAAAAGTTTTGATAATACTGCTAAAGAAATCTCTTAACCTTGTTAATTCATTTATTTGGGAAATTTATGAAGACAGAAACATTCACCAGTAATATTTTTATTAACATATAACTACTATTTTGGGGACACTTTAAGAAATACTTAATCTAATAAATCAATTTTTATTACCATATAGAATAACTTTATGAGGAAAAACCTACAAGCAAATACCAATTAGGTATTTGATAGCAAAATATGTCAATCCAGTGATTTATTATACAAAAATTTGTACAGACTTTCTTTTTAATTGCCTTTTCCTATGCCCAAGTTCTAGTGTATATGATTACATAAATATAAAGATAAATTCTGGTTGAGAAAAATATTATTCATGTATTTAATATCTATGTTAATATCTATCATTTATTCAAAGGTATGAAAGGTTTCACACATAATATGTGAGTTTTTAATCTTCAGCTAAAATTTCTTCCACATGATAAAGTACATAAGGTTTAAATAGAAGTGAATGATCTAATGCAAATATAGGGTGATTCATTTCCATGGCTTGCAGAAAAAAATAATAGCTATTCATGATATTCAAAAGAACTGCTAGGTCTTTATTCACATTCCCTTTTACAGTTGGTGGATCATTGGAACACGACATTCAAAGGCCTATGAAACTGTGAAACTACCTTAATGATAACTGCTCATGCACTTAGTGCTTCAGAATTCCCATGAATATAGAAATCAATTATGTGAACAGGTGCAACCAAGTAAGTGGGTTTCATGCTCACTGAGATATCACAACATTTAAATTTGATAAATTTAATTCCCAAATATGTACCTTCAGACACAACAATAAGTTAATATACATTTATGAAAATGCAAATGTAGAAATCAAGGCCTGGAAAGTGATTAAGATTGCTTTTTAACAAATTTATAAAATGATTTCAGGTCCATGCAGAATTCTTTCTGCAAAGGGAATCAGAAAAAAAAAAAAAAAAGTAGGCTGACACATTTTTACCAATGATATAGCATTTGCTGAAGTGAAATTCTAGAAAAAGTGAAAGCAAAAGTAAATCATTGGTTTGTTAGAATCAAACCCTTAAAAACCATTCTATGCAATATAATAAAAGCTGTGATTCATTTTATCAAAATATTAAGTAAAATTAAATTTAAAAAAATTTCTTTAATGTAACATAGCACATAAAACATTAATAATCCATCATTATAGAGTTATTATGAATACAGTTCAGTACATTATTCTTAGGGAGAAATTATATGAAGTATAGGTAAAGAAATTAAGACACCATTGCTTTTACCAATTTTAATATTGTTAAAGTACCTTTTGCTATTTCCTTAATGTTATAACTAATATGACATAAAATAATTTTTAAAAAATTGATAAAATATATTATGACTAGTGTATAAATAATCCAAGGAATATGATTTATTCTCTGATGTTCTTTTACATAAAGTTCTATAAATTATGTGACCTCTTAAAGATTTTTTTTCTGATAATGTCTCATACTGTATCATAACTATCCTTAACTCTCTACTAACAGTATAAAATGACTTGACAGAAGAGGAGGAAATCAATAGAAAGCATAATCATAAATATCAGGCAAGAGAAACATGTGCAAGTAGAAAAATCAAGGAAGCATAATAAAAATTATGTTTAAAACAAATTGTATAACATAAACTGCAATATGGAGAATAAAAATTTAAGAGGATTTAGAAGATTAATTGGGGTTTCAGATTAAAAGATCAGAAAACCTGAAGAAAAGGAAAATTATAGAATCTAAAGGAAAAAGCTAAAATATATATAATTTTAGAAACTTTCATGGTCTAATGTTTTTGTAATTAGAGTCACAGAGATTTAAGAGAATAGAATAGATGTTATCAAAAAAATTCAAAGATTTCACAATAAATCAATTAAAATTCAGCAAAATTTTGGAATACTAAATCATGATCCAGAAACCCATAATATTCTATGTACGAGTAGTCATTATGTAACATAGAAATGGAGAAAGCAATCCCATTTACAATAATTCCAAATAAAGCAAAATAACTAGGAATAAATTTAACCAATGAGGTACAAGAGCTCTTCAATGAAAATGAGAAAAACTACTGAAAGAATTTGAAGAAGTTACAAGAGAATGGAAAGATACCTTGCATTCAAAAATGTAAGGAATCGATATTGTTAAAAATCCTCATCAAAATACCAATGGAACTCTTTATAGAACGAGGAAAAACAATCCTAAATCTTATATGCAATCACAAAATCATCCACACAGACAAAGCCATCTTAAGGGGGGGCGGTGGTGGTGGAAAGCACTACTTGACTGCAAAATAAAACAAAGCTGTAGTAATCAAAGCAGCATAATATATGGAATTAACAAAAACGGGCACATGGGCCAATGGGACAGAAAGATTAGAGTATTGGAGAGAATGTGAAGAAAACAGAAACCTTACACATAGTACCTAATAATGTAACTTTAATATGGCCTTTATTGCAGAATAGTGTGGAGGTTCCTCAAAAAATTAAAAAAAAAAAATAGAACGCCCATAAGACCCTGCAACCTCACTACTGAGTAAACGTGAAAAGGACATAAAAACAGAATGTCAACCAGACATCTGCACTCCTATGTTTACTGCAGCACTATTTACAATAGCCAATAAATGAGACCATCCTAAGTGCTGAATAGTGAGGAAGATGTGAAACTCCATAATACAGTATTATACATCTGATACACATTTAAACACTACAAGAAACCCCATAATTATGTACAGTTTTATTTTTTGTTTTTCCTCTCTCTTTGTTTTTTCCCTTTTGTAGCTTAGTGATAAAGATGAGCTTTATAACTGAACTACATACACAGTCCCTTTTCATTTTTATTTTGAGATCCTATGGATCTTGCAAAGTGGCCCAGCTGGCCTTGAAATTATGATCCTCCTGCCTTAACTTCCCAAGTTGCTGGGATTACAGGCATGTGCCATCATATTCATCTACAGTTTTATTTTTATATGTGAGTTAAAATAAATTAAAATTAAAAATGAAGAAGGAAATAATATATATTTGTAAGGGTCTGGAGAATTAGAAATCCTTGTTCATTTCTAGTGGAAATGTAAAATGATGCAGTCACTAGGGGAAAAATGTATGTTGGTTCTTCAATAATAAAACAGAGTTTCTGAATAATGTTTTCAGTTGTTATTACATTTTCTCATAAGACCTTTTCCATACCAAATTGTTCTAAACTAAAGGCTATTAAAGAGTGAAGACACTGGCCTAAGTTCTACTTTTCGCTGTGTGTCCGAACATCTGATTGTTATTTCTAGACCTTGTTTAACTGAGGACATAGTTATGTCTACTTCTCTTGCATTATTTCCATATTCATGTGATATAATTCTCTCTTCTGACAAATTTCCTTAATATACCCTGTTCCTAAAGCACCAGTAAACCGTATAATCTCTTAGATAATATCTTTGTAGTCATGATATCTTGGAGGTGGAAAAGTTCTGTTGATATAATCCATAAATTTTCATAGTTTTCACCCCACTAACTACTACATTAAAAAAATGGTGTTCTATTATTGAAGAAATGTATAGATGGAACCAAATAAACTTCAGATTATTTCATGAAAAATAATGATTTTAAAAACATAACAGTGAATTATAATAATGTTGTGGGGTTTTATAATACTGCAATTCATATTTTAAATGGTAACTCAGTCCGAAACATTAAAAATGATGCATTTCAAAAGTACTGAAAATATTTGAATTTATAGAGAATTACATTCTAAGGAAATAAAAGGAAACTTCAAGAAAAAAATATCCCCAAAATAGTTACCTGGTTCTGTTTATATGTTATGTTTTTTATAGCTAAAGGGTAAAACAACAACAACAACAACAAAAACCTGACAATGAAAATTTAAACAGAAGCAAAATATACCAGTGTAAGCATAAACAAACCAACCAACAGGGAAACATTTTTCATCACTCTAACATAAAGTCAAAAATTGAAGCCTAGGCATAGGTTTCTGTGTGTGTGTGTGTGTGTGTGTGTATCTCTGTCTCTCTCTTTTCCTCATTATCTCACATGGATGTACATATGTAAGATCTTTGTATATTGATATGTATATAGATACGTTTATCAGTTGGTTTAGATATGGAAAAACATTACTTTAGGTATGTATAATGTTTTTTAAAAACTTCAAATGTCAGCTACTAAAAGAATGATTACACTATAGGAAAGAAAACTTTTAAGAGACTCAAAAATGAAAAAACATAAAAAGATGTTTAAATCAATTTACTATTTACTATATACAAGCATTTGTTCTTGTACATTACTATATTACTATATATAAGCATTTGTTCCTGAGGCCTCAAGTAAATATCATTTACTTTAGGGTAATTATAAACGAATCTGCATCCCTTGTTAGTGGTAAGTTCAGAAGTAGACAAGTGATATTTTCTACTTTTTGGCAAAGTTTTGTCCTTTAGAAATTAACTCAGAAGGACTATTTTCTCCCTTTGGGAATGGTGTATGAGATTGTAGCTTCTGCTCTGTGACTGTAATGCTGGGAGATGATGCTACAGAAAATATCAGAAAACAAAAGTAGATTACTTGGGCTTCTAAATTCCCTCTTGAGACAATGAACTGACCAAACTTTGCTGCACATACTTAAGAACATCTTATTTGAACATTTTATTTGGAAAAAAGAGATACATTTTATTCCTTGAATTTCCTACTGTTCTTTATTGAAAAGGTCCTAACAGGTACATTCAGTTGAACAGCATTTTAAAAATATAATTGTAAATTTGACTCACTTCAGCTACTTTAAAACAAAATAAACAACAACAACAAGGGAATATCCAGCAATGTATGATCTCCATCTGCAATAAAGGAAGTCGTAATCTCTAAGCATCAGTGATATGAAATTCTCTCGAATGAATGAATATTTTCATTAGACTTTTTTTAATTAAAGTCCTTTGTTTTTTTTTCCTACATGATGTCTTTCACGTCACTGCTACATATGTGACACTCAATGTAAATTTTGTTTTCATTGTGTATGTATTTTCCTGAGAAATTTTTCTTAATACTGTATTTGGGTAAATAAAATGATGCCTGTAATAAATGATGATAATTTTATTTTCATTAATGAATAGTAATTTATTTTTTCATTGACATGATTTATTTAACTATCCCATTTTGCTTTTTATTTAAAACACTGCCTCTGTTAGTATAATTTTACATTTCCCTCTTTACACATCTTTTAGGGTTTTGCTGGAGTGTACCAATTAAAGAATGATTTTTGATATAATTTATGCATACTTAGGCACACGTTAAATTTTAGTACATTTTTCTAAATTGCATCCTAATGTTTATAGACATTAAGTTTTGCCAGTTTTATAAGTGTAAAATATTATATCATTTTAGTTTAATTTTCAGTTTGTTACAAGTGATGCTTAACATATTCAAAGTCATTATTCATCTAAATTTTATTTTCCCTTACTTATTTATTCGTAGTTTTAGCCCACAAGCATGTTTTAGCTTTTTGTATTTATATGTATATGTGTATATATTTCTAATAATCATTTATATGTTGCAGATTTCTCAAATCTATGATCATACTGCCTAATGTTTATTAGTTTTGAACAGTGAATATTTATCAATATTCTCTATTTATGTTTTTTTCTCATTATTATTACCATACCATTTAATAATTGATAATCAAAGAAATTTGGGTTATATGATTTTTCATTAATCACTTAAATCTACTTTTGGGCTCATCTTTGAATCAATTCCACAAAGACTTTACTAACAAAGTTGTATAAAAATTATGTGCTTTTAAGAATATTCTCTCTTATGCCTTTTTTAAGAAAACACCTTTCATTTTCATATGGATGTTGTCATTTACTATTTTCCACTTTTGATGTTTTTATTAGCACACTATAGTATATTTAATAGTGGGGTTCATTTAGCTATAGTAGCAAGTGCATGAAATTAATTTGTTCCATTCTAATTTCTAGTATTTCCTCTTTCTCACCTCCCTTTTCTCCTCATGGTCCCTTTACTCTACTGGTCTTCCTTTTATCTATTTAAAATTGGTGTTTTATAGATATACATAAAGGTGAAATTCACTGTGGTATATTCATATTATACAGCATAATTTGATCAATTTTATTCTGCAGTTCCTTCCTTTTCCCATACCCTCCTTTCCCCTCTATCTGGACATTTTTATTCTTTTGAGTTATATAAAACATTATTTATTTTTTAAGTTACCTGAACAATTTTGTAGGTCTTTTATTGGAGGTGGATTGAAAAAAATGGGCCATTGATTATATATGGGTTTAAAATTGTTATATCTTCCATGTAATGTGATGCTTTAACCAATATGGACTCTACTCATCCCAAATATTTTCTTTTGCTTAAAGTCTCCAATAGGCACCTTAGCTTCTTTTTCATTATTTTTGACATCCTGTACTATGGTTTGAATCTTACATGTTTCTAAAATACTCATGTGTTAAAAGTTTGGTGGTGCTATTGAGAGATGGTGGGACTTTTAGGAATTGGGGCAAAGGGGATGGAGGTCAGGTCATTGTGGGTAGGTGATGTTGGATTTCCAGTCCTTTCTTACTCTCCCTGTTTCCCAGATACCAGGAGATGAGCAGGCCTCCTCTGCTGCACATCCCTGTTGTCATAAATCATGGCACGACAGGGCTAACCATGGACTGAAACCTCTCAACCTGTGAGACAAGATAAACTTTTTCCTTTATAGTTGAATTTGTCTCAGTGATGGAAAACTAACACGTTTTGTTTATCTTTTCTCTTACTCTTATTAATATACCTTTGATTATTTTTTGACTATTCCATGTATATTTTCAACAATTTTAAAATCTCTTTTAACAGTGTTAGTTTACCCAATTAAAGTGCTGTAGTTATTAATATACATGAATTCTGTCACAATTTACATGTTGTATTTATGCAATTACCTCTTTTTCTTATTCATTCTGTATCGTTTATGTTTTATTTTTATTTTTATTTAATTTTTGTTGTTGTTGTTGGTTGGTACTGGTAATTTACCTAGTGATATTTTACCACTGAGGCCTTTTTATTGTTTTCAAGTTTGAGATAAGATCTCACTATGTTGCTTAGGGCCTCACTAAATTGCTGAGGCTGGCCTCAAACTTGTGATCCTCTTGCTTCAGTCGCTTGAGTTGCTGGAATTATAGGTGTTTGTCAAGCACCCACTTTTTCTTGCTTTTTGGGGGGTTTTAATAAGAGCTTACATTGTAAGTTTTTCTTTTTTTTTTGTTTCCTTTATCCCAAAAGAATAATATTTGTAAAATTTCTCTTAATTTTTTTTTTACATTTAAATTTATAAAATCTAAAATTAATCAACATTTTAGTGACATATTTTCCCAATACTTCAGAACATTTAAATTTTGATAACTCCCTCTGTTTTGTATGTTATTAATATTAGCATTTCAGTTTTAAAATATTTTGTATTACTATTTGAATTTTAGTCTAAAATTCTTGAACCTGTCACATTTAACACAAGAATTTTTTCTGAGATAAATTTATAATAAAAGGAGAATACATGCTGTTTTTCATACTTGTTTCCAAATGGCATTTAGGAGAAGAGGTCTGATAGAATCCAGAATATCAGATCATCATCCTACTAGATGACCTGTTGATTTTTTTCTACAATGATATCACATCCAGCATTGCTTCTGCAATTTTGACTATAATTACTTATTTGTTTTTAAATTGTATATATATTTGGCATATAATAATTGTACATGTTTTGGGGGTACAATGTAATATTTTGATGTATGATATGTACACAGAGAAAAGAATTGTTGGTACCAGAAACTGGAGAAGGTGGGGGTGAGGGAGGAAAAGGGGAAGAGTATTCAAGTCTAAAGTTATAGTAAGGTAGAAGAAAAAAGTTCTGCTGGTCCATTATCTGTCTATCTATATATCCATCTATCTTTCTATTCACTTGCAACATAATGTACATCTGTTTCCTCCAGTGTCCAAATTGGTGAATAAATTGAAAAAATAGGGACTATCGTTTCTTCATCCCTTTTGTTTGAAAACTGTGTTGATCTCATTTCTATAATCCCTAAAGGATACAATATTGTAGTATTATATTTAATTTATAATTTGTTTTTGATGTTAGAAGTGGAATATTTCAGATTCTTCCAGACCATTGTTGCTACAATATTTTTTACATTGTAAGGTAAAAAGCCAATATGAGGTTTCAATAAAATGCTGAATATTTCCTCACTACATCTTCAGAACAGGAAATGATCATTGGATATGTCTGTGTACTTATTCCACCATAAGACATTCATGGTCTAGACTCATATTTCTTATCTGTGCCTCAGTTTAGTACAGGGTCCAATATTAGCTCAAACCATTTATCCAATAGTCCCCAAAACAATCTTAGAATGAACACTTCACCAGTGAAAAGTTGATAATTTTCCCTTTGAAGACAAATTAGACAATTGTTGCATTTATTCCACCATTTCTGATTCCTTCTTCAGGTAAGATGGGGGATGAAAGATTTTGACATTCTCTTGGTGCATCTGCCATGACCTTCTGCTCCACCACACTTTTTTTTTTTGATTGTGAGAAATAGCAGTAGTATTTTGATCTGCCACACTGTATTAATCGGGTTTTGATCATTGTGACCAAAATACCTGAACAGAACAACTTAGAGGAGGAAAGAAAATTTATTTTGAACTCACAGTTTCTGAGGTTCCATGCATAGTTTGCCAAACCTATTGCCCTTGTTAAAAGCGAGACAGAACATCATGGGAGAAAGGTGTGGTGGAAAAAAGCAGCTTAGCTCATAGAAGCCCAGAAAAAGAGAAGGAAAGACAAAACATAAACACCAAAGACATGCCCTCAGTGACTTACTATCTCCAGTCACACCCCACCTACAGTTAACACCATCAAATTATTAATTCATTAAATGCTTTAATGTATGATAACTTGCAGCTCTCATAATGTATTCATGTGTATTTGGGGAACACTTATTATCCAACTATAGTTCCCGTATATATGCACCAAGAAAACCATGTTTAATTAGCCACAATAATACAACCGTATACATCGTTTCCTCCAGCTTGCCATTAGGATAGTGAAGCTTTTATGGAAAATATATAGATATATTTTCATTCAATGATGACATCCTGAGTAATATCTTTCTCAATTCTTCTGATGTTAGGTAGCCCTGTTGTAGCACCACAATATTAGTACTAAAAAAATCCATCACTTCCCAATAGCATCCCCTGGAACCCATCTTTAAGTATATGAATCTTTTGTATACTCAAACTATACCAATGAGTATAGTTAAATTAAATTTAATTAAAATTAAAGGTTTCTGCATATCAAAATAAATAAATAAACATATAAACATATGTATGTATTAGACACACTAAAAATGGAGGAAAACATTTGCAAACTATGCATTTGAAAATAAATTAACATCTAAAATATTAAACTCAAGAAGATCGGTGACCAATAATCTAATTAATAAGTGAGCAAAGCACCTGAAATGATATTTCTCAAAAGAAAACAACGATGACCAAAAGATGTATGAAAAAAGATATTCATTGCTAATCATCAAGAAAATTAAAATTAAAATCACAATAATATATTGATTTGCACCTGTTAGAATGGCAATTATCAAAAAGACAAAAGATAGCTGGGCAGAGTGGCACACACCTGTAATTCTAATGGCTTGGGAGGCCGAAGCAGGAGGATGGTGAGTTCAGCAATAGCTAGGCACTAAGAAACTCTGTGAGACCCTGTCTCTAAATAAAATACAATATAAGGCTGGAAATGTGACTCAGTAGTTGAGTGTCTCTGAGTTCAATCCCTGGAAACCACCCCTACCAACAAAAAAATTAAAAGACAAAAAGATAATTATTAAATTAATATCTAAAAAAATTAGGAAAATGTACTTAGGCCCATGTGTTGGAGGCTCGGTACACATTCCAGTTGGTGCTATTGGGAGATGCTAAGGTTTTCAGTGTTTGGTGCCTGGTAGGAGGTCCTTCGGCTTTTGGTGGTATGTACTTAAAAGGAATGTTCACCTTTATTCTTTCCCGCTTTCTTTTATTTCTTGACCACCATGAGATGAACAGATGGTCAATCAAAAGCTCCCCACCAAGGTGAAATCCCCCACCATAGGTCTAAGTGTAATGGGACTGACTAAGCATAGGCTGAGATCTCTAAAACAGTGAGCTAACATAAATTGTTATAATTTGGATGTGAGGTGACCCCCAAAAGCTCACATGTGAGACAGTGCAAAAAGGTTCAGAGGAAAGATAATTGGGTCATAAGAGTCTTAATGGAATCAGTGATTTAATCCCCTGATAGGGATTAACTGAATTGGTAAGGTGTGACTGGAGGAGGTGGGAATTGGGCATGACTTTGGGGGATATATATATATATATATAGATAGATAGATAGATAGATATAGATATAGATATAGATATAGATATAGATATATAGATATAGATAGATATAGATGGATAGAGTCTCTCTTTCTCTGCTTCCTCATCACCATGATGTGAGCTGCTTCCATCCACCACCCTTTCCTGCCATAACGTTCAGCCTCACCTCAAGCC
Source organism: Urocitellus parryii (assembly GCF_045843805.1). Lineage (NCBI taxonomy): Eukaryota > Metazoa > Chordata > Mammalia > Rodentia > Sciuridae > Urocitellus > Urocitellus parryii. The sequence continues at coordinate 61,579,202 of NC_135540.1, forward strand.
CCAAGGAATAGAGCCAGCCTTCTATAGACTAAGACCTCTGAAAAGGTAAGACCTCAAAAAACTTTTTCTCATGTACAATTGTGCTGGTCAGTTCCTTTATTAGTAGCAGCAAAAAAGCTGACTAAAACATAAACCTTTCTTATTTTTCAGTTGGTTACCTCATTGTTTTGTTACAGGAACAGGTATCTGACTAACAGAATATTTACACACAGTCATTGACAATGTGAATTAGTGCAGTTATCATGGTAAACATTAAGTAAATTTTTCAAAAAAACAAAACGAAAATAGAAAAACCATAAGATCTAGCAACATCAGTACTTGATATACATCCAAAGGAAATAAAATCAGTATGCTAAAAACTTGTGCTCCTAATTTTCATTTCCTAGATAACTTGCACAACTAACTATCTTAGGTCATATTTTATTAAAATGATTTTTAAGGAAGTAATATCATGAAAAATCAGTAAATTAACGAATATATCAGGATATCAAAATGGAGGAAGCTAAATAATGATGTGATTTCAGAGGCTCTTGGAGTTATCTGAATGTCATTATGGGCAAAAGTGTAGTCCAGGGGAGAGATAAAGAATGTCCACATGCTTCTACCCTTTTCAATGTTTTATTTACTCAAATCACTTAATACAATTTCACTCTATAGGTTCTTAATCAAAGAATGTCAATCCTTAATGCTGGGCTTTGCAATAGACATAATCAATTCAAAACAATGATTTTAAGTTAATTCTAAGCACTGTAAACACACTTAATCATGACAGACCTATTGCAGACATTCTCTCTGCATGCTAAGCTTAAGTGCTAGATTCAAAGTCTTAATTCTTAGATCTCAAGCCCAGTAGATGCACACTCACTTGATCAGGTCAGAAACTGATAGAGTATTCTCCTGGTGTGGAGTTGATGGCCAACTGAGGAGACAGTCATAAGGAGACATTCTTTTCTCACCAGAGTCAAAAGCTGCTGTAGAGTTTGAGAGCAGTGAGGATGACACAGAGGATCAGGCAGATCAAAAGAGTTGGAATGTCAGTCCAGGTCCTCATCAGACTCTCAGGCTTCTGTGAATCAGAGTCGGCTGGCTAAATGTATGTTCATTTGTTTCATTATTTATACTAAATTTTGGGAGCTTCTGCTCACCCTTTGGGTCCTTATCAGCTCTTACCAGGAATTTTAGTGACATCTTTCATTCTTAGAGTCAGGAAACATGGTTTGGTGATTTCTGCCCTAATATTACACTTCTGACTCTTATCAGGTTTATGACAAATGACCCGTGACTTCACCTTGACTCTTACCCAGGTTGTGGAAAGTGGCTTGCTTTTATCAGGCTATGCCTGATTGACACATTGGAGGTCTCCATTGCTTGCCTGGTGAGACTGCAGGTTTATTTTAAGATAGAATTTTAAAATGGAGTTGCTTAGGCTAAGACTTTGGGCCATCCTTACACCAAACCCAAAATAAATTAACAGATTCTTAATCTTCATTTTTATCAGATGCTGAGTAAAATATACACCAGATAGGGAAAATGCAAAAATCTAGGCAGTTAGTTTTTATAGTTATGAGTAAAGCATTTTTAATACATAAGAACTGTCCTCCAACAGAAATATCAGAGGTGATGGCTATAATTTTTGGATGCAAACCCAAAAGCACAGAGGAAATATAACAAATGAGAGTATATCAAACCAAAAATCTTGGTAGAGCAAATAGAGAAGTTAACAAAGAAAACAGAAAATCTATAGAATAGGAGACATATTTTATTCCCAGAACCACACACATGCAAACCATACATCAGTGAATGGATGATATCTAGAATATATAAGTAGCTCAAACAACTCAATAACAACAAAATAATTTAATTTAAAAAGGGGTCAATGACCTGAGTAGCAATTTGACAAAAAAGAAAACAAACCTAGCTAACAACATCAATTATTATAAAAATGCAAATCAAGAAGCCACTTCATCCTTGTGACAGTGACTATAATCATAAACACACACACACAAAATGACAAGTTCTAGTGAGGATGTAGAGAAAGATGAACATTGAGCACTGATTGAGGGAATGTAAATTAGTTCAGACTTTTTGTTGAATAGCAAGGTATTTTTTTTTTTCCAAAAACCCATTAAAAAGAACTAGTAAACACCCAGCTATCCCACTGCCAGGTGTATGTGAAAAAAGACATCAGAATTCCCATAGTTTTTTTGGTACTGAACATAGAACTCACGGGCACTCGAACACTGAGCTACATCCCCAGCCCTATTTTGTATTTTATTTAGAGACAGGAGTCTCACTGAATTGCTTAGCACCTCACTGTTACTGAAGCTGGTTTTGAACTTGTGATTGATTCTCCTGCCACAGCCTCCCGAGCTGCTGGGATTACAGGCATATACCACCGTGCCTGGCTTGCATTCCCATGTTGATTGCAGTGCTATTCACAATAGCCAGGATATAGAATCAACCTAAATCTCCAACAACAAGTGAGTGAATAAACAAAATGTGCTATGTAATACAATGGAATACAACTCAGTCCTTAAATTCTTTTTTAAAAAGGACCAAATCCTGTCTTTGGCAACATCATGGATGGGCCTGAAGGACATTATATTAGGTAAAATAAGTCAAGCACAAAAATACAAACACTGCCTAATCCCAGTCATAAATGAAATCTAAAATGTTAGATCTAATATAAATTGATAACAATTGTGGTTAGCTTTGATTGGGTTGAGTAGGGGGGAGGGGGAAGAGTGGATGGTTGATCAACCAGCAATATGTTATTGTTTGCTAGGTAGAATAAATTCTGGTGTTCTCAGTACAGCAGGGTGAATATAATTAGCAATATTCATGATATTTCTCAGTAGTGTTAGAAGAGATGAATTTTCATATAATCACAATAGAGAAATGGTAAAAGTTGGGTTTGGGATACAGCTAATTGTCAGAACACTTGTTTAGCATGCATGAGGCCCTGGATTTTATTCCCAGAACCACACAACACACAAAGAGAATACAAACATTAAGTTTGATGGATGTGCTAATTACTCTGAGTTTACCATTACCTAATGCATCATGAATCAATTACCACAATGCACCTCACATATATGCACATATATTGTGTCAATCAAAAAATTATAAATTTTAAAAGTGTCACAGGTGATCAAAATTAGCAGGAAAAAAAAAACACTGGGTTTGGGCACATGAAAAAATCATTAAAACAGATGCACATGATTTGGATGGAATATCAACATTGTCTGCTATAATTAGTGATGTTCCTACATTCTAGTTAAGAAATATTTACTTACTTCTGGTCACAGTTACATTGCTCAATGTGTTCTTCTGAAAGTTTTTTACCTTTTAGATTGATTTAATTCTATCTGAAATTAATATTTTTAATGATATAAGACATCAAGAAAAATTTTTATGTGGGTATTTAATTAATTCAAGACCATTAATTAGAAGACCCACCTTTCCCAATTTTGCTTCATGTTGTTTCCAAGCGTCCCTACTGAAAATAATTTACATTCTTCAGAAATGTGTATATAACAGACATTTAAATAAAATTAAAACGAAAACTGAAAATAACATCTATTTTTGAAGAAACAATGCCATGTCAGCAAACATGTGTGTTTAGAGAGGAATGTGTTGGAGGACTTGACATCCTGCTTCACTCCCAATACATAAAAACAGTATCTTTATGGGAAAGAGAGATCATTAGTAGGTCAGCAGTATATCCACAATGTAGGTCACAAAACCAGAAAACAACGTCCTTATATTGTACCATTTGAGTTGTAGGGTTAGGCACTATATTTGCACCTTTGTAGACCACAGCCACAACAGCAAAGAGGAAGAGAAATATATCTTCAAGCTTGATGATGGACATGTAGTATTCAAATAAAATAAAAACAGCTTTGAAGTTATGATGTTATTAGAGAATAGGCATAGACTTAAAATTAGATCATTTGCACATGATCTTAATTTTAGTGTCCTTCATGTATTTGTCTAAATGATAAATGTTTGGATATTTAAGGGTCTAATATTAAGAAATGTATTTTCTTTTGTAAAATAGTTGACAGTCCTGTTTAATTCTCTATAATTTTAAAATACATAAATGCAAAGAAATAAAGGTTTGAAGGTAATTTGAAAAATTTCCAGTGCAAAACCCATGGAGACTTACAAAACATAATACCTTTGGTGCCTACAGAAGGGAAAATACTATAAATTATAAGTACATGGGGAAATATGGTAAATTATAAACAATATTGTGGGGAACAGAAAATGTTGTTTTTAAAATTACATATTCCTTTTAAAAAGTTTGTTTTTTTGTTATACATGAAAGTAGAGTATATTTTGACACATTTACACAAACATGGAGTATATTTTATTCTAATTAGGATCCAAGTCTTGTGGTTGTACATGATGTGGAGATTTACTATCATGTACTCATCTATGTACATGGGAAACTTACTTCAGAATCATTCCATAGTCTTTCTTATTTCTGCCTTCCCTCCCTTCCCCTCATTCCCCTTTGTCTAATCTACAAAGCTTCTATTTATCAGCCTCCCCACATTTTGGTTTGCTTTTTACATATGAGTGAAAACTTTTGACTTTTAGTTTTTGGGGATTGGGTTATTTCTCTTAGCATGATAGTCTCTATAACCACCATGTTTTTATGGCTGAGTAATATTTCATTATGTATATATACTACATTTTCTTTATCCTTTTTTTCTGTTGAAGGGCAACTAGGTTGGTTCCATAGCTTAGCTATTGTGAATTCATATGTTGTAAACATCAATATGGCTATGTCATTGTAGTATGCTGATTTTAAATATTTACTGAGGAGTGGTATAATCAGGTCAAATTGTGTTCCTTTCTTAGTTTTTTGAGAAATCTCCACACTGCTTTCCACAGTGCTCACACCAATTGGCAGTCCCACCATGTATGAGAGTATCTTTTTCCCTATATCCTCCCCAACATTTATCATTACTTGTATTCTTCATAATTGCAATTCTGACTGGAGTAAGATACAATTTCAATGTAGTTTTGATTTGCCTTTCTCTAATTGCTAGAGATATTCAAAATTTTTCATATATATTTGTCCATTCATATGTCTTCATCTGTGAAGTATGTTCTCAGTTCCTTTGCCCCTTTATTTATTGGATTAGTTGATTGTTTTTTGGTGTTGAGTTTTTTAATGTGTCTTGGAAATTAATATCTACCTGAGATACAGGTGGCAAAGATATTCTTCCAATCTGTAGGCTTTCTCTTCATGCTTTTGATTGTTTTTTTTTTTTTCCATGAAGAAGCTTTTAGTTTGAAGAAATTTTATTTATTGATTCTTGATTTTAGTCCTAGCTCTTTAGGAGTCTTATAAAGGAAGTCAGTTCCTAAGCCAACATGTTGGAGTATTGGGCCTACATCTGAGCACATTTCTAGGTCTTTGATCCATTTTACATTGACTTTTGTGCAGGATAAAAAATAGGGATTACATTTCATTCTGATACATATAGATTTTCAATTTTCCCAGCATCATTTGTTGAAGAGGCTACTTTTTCTCCAATGCGTATTATTGGTGCCTTTGTCTGATATGCATTAACTATATTTTTGCAAGTTTGTCTCTGTGTCTTCTATTCTGTTCCATTGGTCTTCATGACTCTTTTGGTGCCAAACCATGCTATTTTTGTTATTATAGCTCCATAATATTATTTAAGGTCTGGTATTGTGATGCCTTCTGCTTTACTTTTCTCACTAAAGATTGCTTTGGCTATTCTGGACCTCTTATTTTTCCAAATGAATTTAATAAAGGTTTTTTTTTTAAATTTCTATGAAGAAATGTGATTGGGAGTTCAATAGAAATTGCACTAAATTTGTATAACAGTTTTGGTAGTATGGCCCTTTTGATAAAATTAATTATGCCTATCCAAGAAAATGGGTGGTCTTTCCATCTTTTAAAATCTTCAACAAAGTGTGAAATATGATATATCAAGAACTATGTAATGTTTTGAACAACCAACAATAAAAAAATGTGGAACAGTGAAAAAATAAATAAATAAATAAAATCTTCAACAATTTCTTTCTTAAGTGTTCTGAAGTTTTCATGGTAAAGGTCTTTCACCTCTTTCTTTAGATTGATTTCTATGTATTTTTTAAGACTATTGTGAATGTGATAGTTTTAATAATTTTTCTATCAGCTGATTAATCACTGGTGTATAGCAACACAATTGATTTATGGGTGTTAATTTTATATCCTGCTACATTCATGAATTTGTTTATGAGTTCTAGAAGTTTTCTAGTAACTTTTGGGGTCTTCTAAATATAGGATTATGTTGTTGGCAAATAGGGATAGTTTTAACCCTTCTTAGGAACAGAAAATATTGAACATGAAAGAGAAAACAGGCTATACTACAAGTCCAGATATTCTGAAGGCCCAGAAGAAAAACATAAGAGAAGAAATTAGAGGTGAAAAGGAGCTTTCTACAAGCTCTTGTCTTTCTCATGGGGAGAAATGGGATCTACTCATGAACATATACATGTATTTAAGAATAAACATGTCTCAGAATTGTTGCATAATTTTCCCAGTGTCCATAATCACTGACTTCTTACTTTTTTCTTTGCTGTTCATTACTTTGCCAGATGATGTTCAGCCCTACTTGTTGAGGTTCCAGTTGAAGAAAATATATGAAGTATATTGGAACCTGGTTAAACTGCCTCATTTTCAACACTTTTCAACAAGATGTTACTTAATTTTCCTGGATCTGATAATATTGTAAAATATGAATGTGTTATTTTGATGTATATTTTTACAATTACAGAGGAACAGAGTCAAACAAAATGTAAAATTTATAAGTCAGTATCCTGGTATTTGAACCTCATAACCAGATATTTTTAAATCAGGTCCAATATTGTATTTGACCATCATGGAAACTCTCAAATTCTATGTTTTATATTGGAGACATATCACTTAAAACAGTACATTCTACTATGATACACACTTAGAATAAACTGGTTAATGGCAAAACTTATAGCACAGGCTTTTTAAAATCAAGAGAAAAACATCATTAATTCCAGGAAAAGGAAAACAAAATTGAAATCAAGAATCATCATATTCAGTATTCAAAATGTGCAGTTCTCAATGAAACAAGTATAAAAAATACAAAGAAATAGAAAAATATGGACCATTCATATGAAACAGAGGTGATAAAAAAAGTAATGCAATAGAGCACATACATGCAATCAATAAAATATTTTTGTTATCTCAACATTCATATGCTGAAATATTTGCCCCGAAGGTAATAGCATTGAAGTAGAAATTTGGAAAGTTAATTAAGTCATTGAGACTCTGCCCTCATGAATTAGATTACTTCCCTAATAAAAGAAATGCCAGAAAGCTGGCTCATTTTTTCACCTCACAAGGACATCTAGAGAAGGCATTATATATGTGGAAGGAGACCCTCCCCAGACATGAAAACTCATAGCTCCTTGATGTTGGATTTCCCAGACCGACAAATAAATTTGATTATAATATATTTAGTTTCATATATTTTTGTTATGGCATCCCAAATAAAATGCCAAAAGAAGTAAAATATTGGTAAATTCCAGACTCTGGATAAACTAAACAAAGACTTTTAACTGAGAAATCTGGAAAAAGAATAAAAAATAACTAAAAGAGTAATGCATTCACAGGTAAGAAATTTCAATAAAGAGGTACAAATGATAAAAATAAACCAAAAAGAAATTCTAGAACTGAAAAGTACAACAGTTAATATTAAAAGGAGAGAGAAGAAAAAAAAACCCTATGATGGACTGAAAAGTAGATTTTCACAAGCAATGAGCAAACATTTCAGTTTAGAAAGCAGATGAAACTATCTAGGCTGAGGAGTTTAAAACATAAAAACACAAAGAAGTACAAATCTAAAATACCTAAGAAAATTTCTAATAATGCATAAATTATATATACATTATAGGAATTTTTGGGAGAGTTGATCATATTATGTTGTATGCATGTATAAATAAGGCACAATGAATGTATGATTATAATACACCTATACTTTTTTTTTTTCTAAAAAATGGGGGGGGGATAAAAGCACAGAAAAAGGTATGTGAGAAAATAATGGTCCCAAATATCTCAAGTTTGATGGAAAAAAATAAATTTACATATCCAGAGGATTCAAGAAACTTCAAACAGAATACTAAATCACATTATATTTATATTGCCATAAACTAAACACATTAAAAACCATGTAAGCAAGCAAGAGTAAATAAGAGTAACACAAAATTTGTCAAAAAAAATGAATAAGTAAAATAAAATAAAACCCACATGGAGATCAGAAGATAATGGGATAACATTTAAAGTGTTGAAGAAAACAATGTAAAAGTTCTATATCTTATAAAACAACTTTCAAATATAAAGAAATTAAGACATTAATAAACAAAAACAAAGACAGATCATTACTAGTAGAAATGCTCTACAAAACACACTAAATGCAGTTTTTCATGCTTATAAAAGGATACTAGATGGTAACGCAAAGCCATACAAGGAAACTAAGATTTGGGGCACATATTGGTATATAAATAAATAAAAATTATTATGATGATATTGATGATTTCTTACAGTTTTTCTTTCTTATTTAGTTTTAAAGATGAAAGTATAAAATAGTAGTTATGAAACTATGGCAATGGGAACATGATAAAAATGGAACTGGTGACAATAACAAAAAAGAGAGGATGAGATGGATAAAAATGCACAATTAATGTAAGTATTGAAATTCAGTTGGTATAAATTCAAATTAGATTATATACATTTATAATGCTACCTGATATATCAATAGTACCTGCTAGAAAAAAATACAGGAACAAAATGAAGAGGAATCTAAATAGTACACTGGAAAACACCAATGTATCAAGAGAAGGCTAATGAAACAAATAAACAAACAAAATATATTTATATACATATATATGTATATATTTCTATATATAAAACACATGGCAAAGAAATAATTATTTATCAACAATCATTTTAATTTTGTAATAATTAAAACCATTAATTAAAATATAGATTTTGGCAAAATGAAAAAAAAAGTCAAGTATATACTGCTTAAAAAAGAATATTTTAAGCATGAAACTCAAAAAGATTTAAACTAAAGAATACAAAATAAAAACTTCATGCGAATAGCAACCCAAAGACAGGTAGATAACTAGACTAGATTGCTGAACAAAACTGAGTCACAATAGATATTAGAACAGAAATTGTTATTGGAGACAAAAAGACTGTATATATATTGATCAATTTTATATTATATATTATATTATATTATATATATTATATATATATATATATATATATATATATATATATATATATATATATGTAAAATATAGGTTTGAGAAATCTTTGATTAATCTTTAGGGAGAGAGGTAGAATAAGTCCTCTCTAATTTATGGGGTATGTGAGCTATGACAGTATTTTTCAATGAAAAATTTATTACTCATATTTCAAATAAGTTTCTGTTTTAATATTTATAAATTCTTAGATTTTTATTTTGTAATTATTTAAATCATTATTTCTGATGCTGTCTTTTGTTGTTGTTGTTCTTCTTTTTTGTTTGTTTTTGTTTGGTTTGGTATCAGGAATTGAACCTAGGGGCTCTTAACCACTGAGCCACATGCCCAAACCTTTTCTGTATTTTATTTAGAGACCGGGTCTTGTAGAAAGACTTAGGACCTTGCTAAATTGCTAAATCTGGCTTTGAACTCCCAATATTCCTTCTTCAGCCTCCTAAGCTGCTGGAATTACAGGCATGTGCCACTGCACCAGGTTCTGATGTTTTATTATTTTTTTTCCCTGTAGTTATCTAATAGTCTCAGACTCATACAATTTTAGATGCAGTTATTACTTTCTTTTTATTAATCAAAAATTCTCTAGAAATAATGATTACACTTTTTTCTAATTATCTTTACTGAAGATATCTATAATAAAACATAAAATGAGCTAAATGTAGGTTTCAGATACTCCTTATCATATTAAATTATGCATTCTTAAATTCCTTTTTTGAGTATCTTCATTCTTAAAATTTATTTCTTACATTCAATCATGTATTCTAATAAATAGCTGTGATATTTTAATACGTTTTTAAAACTTCTTTACACATTCGCCTACTTTTCTTTTACTAAATAACTCTTGTATTATTTAGGCAACTTTTATTTTATTCCAGTAGATTGCCCACATTATACAAAGTTCTATTGAAATTGATTAATTATTTTTAGAATCACATTTTGAAATTTTTATTCAGTACATTATGCATTTTTCTTATGTTATTCTCTGGAATACTTTGAAAGTATGATATTGTGTATATAAATGTTGAAATCATTCAGGCTAAAATAATATGAAACTGGAAATTTTTATATACATTATTAATATTAATTTTGTTTACTTTTATTATGGTATCAAGTATATTTTATTCATTTTTGTTAAAATATCCATTTTTATCTAAAAATTTACCCACTGGGTCAGGATTTTCAAAATCTAGAACATGATATAACTTTATTTCTTAAATTTCCTAATATATCACTAATTCTGATTTATTTATCCTTATGTTCTCATATATATTTTTTTCTTAGAACTTGTAATATTTTGAAATTTTAAAAAATAGCAATTTGTTTTTACAACCTCCTCTGCCTAAACACCCACGATGTTCTAACAAAATAGATTCACATTTGGTGTTTAGACTCAAGTTAGTTTTGGATCTAATTCAAATTACAGTATTTATTTTGTCTTCTCCTTTTTTTTGCCAATATATATTAAGGACTTTTAAATTTAACCATTTTAATCACAGCAACTCAGGTATTTTTATATATGATAATTAGAGTGCACATAACTAACACTGGGCTTTATGTAAAAAAGAAATTTATATATAAGAAAAGAAATTTTTATAAATGAAAGAAATTGTGATTGTGCCTAATATTCTTCTTGAAAGAAAACATATATATATATATATATATATATATATATATATATATATCTCCTAAATATATGTAAGTCTGAAAATAGCTATTCTGTCAGTTCTGAGATGATATTTTATAGCAGTTTTCATTTACATTTCCCTTAATGATTAATAATGTTGAGCAAATCTTTGAATACCTGTTGGCCTCCTTTGAAGAATTGTCAATTCAATTCTATGCTAGTCAGCTTTTTATCACTGTAACCAAAATATAAGAAATATAACTTAGAGGTGGAAATATTTATTTTGACTCACATTTTCAAAGATTTCAACCCATGGTTGGAGAGATCTATTGTAATGGACTGGTGGTGCTGCCAAGCATCATGGCAGAGAGGACATGGTGGATTAGAGCTGCTTATATTGTAGTCCTGAGGAAGGAGAGAGAGAGAGAGAGAGAGAGAGAGAGAGAGAGAGAGAGAGAGAGAGAGAGAGAGAGGGGAAGGGAGGGAGGGAGATGAAGGATAAGGGAAAAGAAATATCTTTCCAGGGCATGCCCCCATGCTGAGCATTGCTGCATTGTGAATCATTCCTTCAATACATGAGACTTACATTTTGAAAATTGTAATATTTGGGTTTCTTTTATTTTTGCTATTGAGTTATAGGAATTTCTTATATTTTCTGATATTAACACTTTGTCAGACACATGACTTGCAGATATTTTTCTTTCATTCCATAGGTTGAAATAAATCATTTTGCTGATTGATTGTGTTGATAAAAAAGAGTTTTAATTTGACATAGTCCCTCTTGTTCATTTTTGCCTTTGTTACTTAGTCATAACCTATGAATTATTACCAGTCAATAAATTATGTCAAGCAACACTTTTCTATGTATATTTTCCCAGAAGATTTGTACATTTGTATGTTATTTTAATCTATTTTAAGTTAATTTTTATATGGTAAGGTGCAAATTACAAAAGAAAACAAGTGTTTGTGAGTGTGTGGAGAAGAGGGAATATTTATAGACGCTTGAAGGCAATGTGAATTGGTGCAACAATTATGGGAGTCTTATGGAGGTTCCTCAAAAAATAAAAAATAAAATGTCATGTGATCAAGCACTCCGACTCTGGGGATTTATCCAAGAAATTAAGATTAGGACCTCAAACATGTATATGCATTTCCATGATATCGCAGCCTTATTCACAATAACGAAGACAGAAACAACCTAAATCTCGTTGAAGGATGAATAGATAAGGAAAATATATCACATACTGTTATAGTTTAGATATTAAGTATCTCTCAAAAGCATAAGACAATGCATGACAATTTTGAGGTGAAATGATTGGGTTATGAAAGCCTAAACCAAATCAGTGAATTAATTTCTTCATAGGGATTAAGTGAGTGGTAACTGTAGGCAGGTAAATTGTGGCTGGAGGAGGTAGTACCTGGGGTTATATGTGTAGGGTACTTATTTTGTATCTGGTAAGTGGAGTCTCTCTCTCTGCTTCCTGATTGTCATGTGAGCAACTTCCTTCTGCCATGCTCTTTCATCATGATGGTATGGCTCACCTCTAGACCCGAGGTATGGACCTGGTAGTATATGGACTAAGACCTCTGAAATCATAAGACACCAAAAAAAGTTTTCCTCCTCTAAAATTTTGCTCGTCAGGACTTTCACTTGCAGCAGAAAAACAAAAACTGACTAAAACACATACAAACAATAGAACACTATTTATTCTTTAAAAAGGAGAAGATCCTCCCGTTTGCTTTAAGATGAATCATCCTGAAGGACTTTCCACTGAGTGATATAAGCCAGAAACAGAAAGACAAATACTACATAATACCATGCGTATTAGGAGAATCTAAAATAATTACACTGACAGATGATGGGAATAGAATGGGAATGAACATCAGGGCTTCAGAGGAAGGAAAAAATATGGATTTATTGGGCAAATTTTATAATTTTTAGGTACACAAGAGGAGTAAGTCCTAGAAATCTATAGTATTCCATAGGGCATATACTTAATAGGAGGGCATTGTTTATTTAAAAGTTTGCTAAGAAAATAGATTTTATGTTAAGTGTTCTTATAATAGGAGTAATAACAATAAATAAAGAAGGTTGGAGGCTACATTGAAGGTGATAAGTAGATTTATGGCATAGATTTTGTTGATAGTTTCACCAAGGTATACGTATATCCAAACTGATATAAAAATGTACAGCTTTTTGTCAATCATACATCAATAAAGTGGTTTAAAATTAAAATAAAATATGATGGTATTAATTTATACATTTAAACATGTAAATATAAACACGATAGTTTCTATGATATAGAAATTTTGTATGTCTAAAATTTTCTATCAGTCTGCTAGTTATGCCAATTCTTAAGTTACTCAGACATAAAACTACTTATTGCTTTTGTCTGAAATACCCAGATGCTAAAAGAAAAACAAAGTGTTTGCCCTGAATCATCAAGGCACTTAGAGCTGTGTGTATTGGACCATAAAATCAATTAACAGATGTTTTTCCTCAGCTCAATAGTTCTTTCTTATTTGCATAAAAAGTATTATACATCCTTTTATATAGATGACTTTTTCTTTTTTGATTATACAAGAGAATGTATACATAAAAAATTATTGGCTTTATGCTTTTTTTCTTTTTACCATAGCATCATTTGTTTTTCCATCAGCATATTTACTGACTTTTCACTTTTGCTGTGATCATAATCATCAATACAAAAAATACAAGTTATAAGCGCATAGCTAAGTATCTTTTAAAAAATTCCAGATACGTTTTGGAAGACACTGTAATTTTAATGAAAAGAAATTATTTCCATTAGTAAATCTTTTCTTCTCTTTCTCTAGGAGGGAAACTTTTATGCATACACAAACTCAAGTGTTTTTAATATTTCTTTTATAATTTCTTACATTTTAGCCTTCTTCTCTCTCTCTCTCAAGCATCTGTGTATGTGTCTCTGTGTGTGTATTTGTGTGTTTGGGTGTGTTCCCTAAGAAGAGACATACTTGTTAAACCACATTTCAAAGAGTTTGAGCAGAGTGTGAAAATGCATCACCTTTCTTCCACAATCAATGTAAATTTTCTTATTATTTAAAAAAATATTGAATTTATACCATTAGTGGAATTGGATAGGAGCTACAAAAACAGACTTTCTAATAAAATATATCATAAATCAGATATAGATGTAAATACAGAAAATAAAATAATTATTTATATTATATTCAAGTGATTATTAGTAATTAATTAAAGACATGTTAAGAACCTTCTATATATACACACATCTATAGCCACAATGTGAAATTGACATTTTTTCATGCCCACCCAAGTGTGAGATATTGAAGAGAAGTTTTAAAAAAGCTAAGTATTTAAGTAGTCACACAAAGTCCTATTTATTTATGAATATTAAAGTTCTTCATCATGAGAATTACCTATATTATAGAATATTGACCTGAATTATCTTTAATTATTTTTACAAATTTAAACATGTTCAAAAGTTATTATCAAGAGAATTGTGAGCAGTATATAATATGCAAGCACCCAATTTTTCTTAGTAAAACTACTTGAATTCAAAATCGGTTTTAAAAATATAAAAATCTCATAACTTTGCAAAAGAAAATATCTTCAGTTCATTTATCTATTAAACTAGGATTTAATAGTACAAATGAATAAATAAGAATATATATAATTTTATTTGTGAATTATGCTTTAATAAATTCTGGGAAAAAACTAAAGGGAAATAAAATGATCTACTTTACTATTGATTGTATATTTTAATTATTTGTACCTCTTCCTGCATTATTAGAATAGATTTATTATGCTTATTTAATATACATCATTACCAAGCCCTCCTGGCTCATTGCCCAGCCAGGCCAGCCCATTGCTCCATTGGCCAGCTCAGATTCTGGCCAGGAGTACAAAAAGGTATATTTGAGATCAACAGAAGCTGTGAAGGATAAGCTCCCCCATTCCACAAGTGGAAACCTGGACAGACTCCTTGGGTACATTCTCCCAAAGTAGGCTAGCATGTACCAGGTTTTAAAGTTAGGTTGATTGATCACTGCCAGACAACTTGCCACACAATAAAGCACCTAGAGACTCCCTAAACCTAAGTCCCACTCTCAAGAACTCTGCCTATGACAGCTCCTCTCATAGAACCCAGCAGGGAACATATCATATGGAGCTGACAGCTCTTCTCATGCAACACGTACCACTCTACCAGGGTGGAAAGTTGAGAATTCTTAAACACCAATTGGAAACTCAGTGAGCAACACAATAAAAAAGAAGGACTTAACATCCCAAAGCCCATACATACTCCCACAATCAGTTTACATCTCAAGAAGAAATGAAAAGACAACCAGTTAGGCAGAGACAGTAAACCTATTATTTCACTGACTCTTTCATCCACTGTAATGGAAAACAACTCCTTAATTTTTCCACAATATTTTCTTCTTCTTTTTTTCTTAATGTGTACTTATTGATTCAAATACATTTATAGTAACACATAATTTGTTTTTGTCTTCTAATCTCTAGCCTATATTTTAAGGTAGTTATTTTTTCCTTGATCTATTTTATTGAGAGTTAAGATTTTTGATTAGTATATTTTTATTTTGTTTTGTATTATCAAATACAAAATATAATATTTCCACTAATCTATTTCCTTTCTTTTCTTTTCTTTGTTAATGACAAATTCTACTGTTCCGTCACTCTTTCTTTTAACTTTTAGCTTCTATTTTTTTTTTCTGCTACCTTCTCATAACCAACACATCCTACATCATCACTCCTGGATTTGCTGTCTTTACCCACTAAATTGAAACATACTTTCTACCCTCCTAGGTCTTCTTATTTCCACTTAATCAACTCTATCATGAGCACCACTTATAGCTAATTGGTTTATATAACACAAACCCCCACCACAAATACTATAGCAATAATTTAATATTGTGGAAGTCATGGACAACATCTATTGTTTGATTTTTACTGATTTTACTGATAAAAATTACTGATCCTGCTATTTCTGGTTATTGTGCCAATTAACATTGTAGATGTAATAATAACAATTAAGCACCTAGTCTATTGCAATATATTGTTTGTATATTGTTGCTTTTATAGGGCTCCCCATAATCAGTGATGTACTATAAACATATTGGGGCACTATAAATTTATAGAGAAGAAACTCTGCAGCTTCAGATTCATTCAAACAGTATAAAAAGCAATGTAATGAACTATATATATTAAAAAAAAAACACAGACTATCTCAGCAACAGATTCCACTGACACTGTAGTGGAGGAAATGTCAGAAAGAATTTAGAAAGTCCATGGTTAAAATGATCTATGAGGTAAAAGGAGTGAATTCAGTGACAAAATACAAGAAGTAAAAGAACCCTTCAATAATAATAGAGATTCTGAAGAAGAATCCATCAGAAATGCTGGAAATAATAGAAGCAATAAACCAAATTAAAAATTCACTTGTAGTCCCAGTGACTTGGGAGGCTGATGCAGGATAATTATGAGTTCAAAGCCAGTCTTAGCAACTTGGCAAGGCAATAAGTAACTCAGTGAGACTCTGTCTCTAAATAAAATGCAAAAGAGGGCTAGGAATGTGGCTTAGTACTTAAGTGCCACTGAGTTCAATTCCCAATAACCCTTCCAGAAAAAAAAAAAAAAATCAATGGATAGCATCACCAATATACTAGATCACTTGGAAGACAGAGTTTCAGGTAATGAAGATAGAATATATAATCTTGAAAAAAAAGTTGACTTTAGAAAGAATGTTAAGAGACCATGAACAGAATTTTCAAGAAATATGGGATAATATGAAAAGGCCAAATTTAAGATTTATCAGGATAGATGAAGGCTCTGAAATACGAACTAAAGAAATACAAAATTTTTTTCAATAAAATAATATCAGAAAATTATTCCAACCTTAAGAATAAAATGAATAGATGAATGGATTAAAAATGTGACACTTATACACAATGGAGTATTACTCTGCATTAAAAAATGACAAAATCATGGAATTTGCAGGGAAATGGATGGCATTAGAGCAGATTATGCTAAGTGAAGCTAGCCAATCCCTAAAAAACAAATGCCAAATGTCTTCTTTGATATAAGGAGAGTAAGTAAGAACAGAGTAGGCAGGAAGAGCATGAGAAGAAGATTAACATTAAACAGGGACGAGAGGTGGGAGGGAAAGGGAGAGAGAAGGGAAACTGCATGGAAAGGGAAGGTGATCCTCAGGGTTATACAAAATTACATACAAGAGGAAGTGAGGGGAAAGGGAAAAAAACAAGGGGGAGAAATGAATTACAGTAGATGGGGTAGAGAGAGAAGAGGGGAGGGGAGGGGAGGGGAGGAGGGATAGTAGAGGATAGGAAAGGCAGCAGAATACAACAGACACTAGTATGGCAATATGTAAATCAGTGGATGTGTAACCGATGTGATTCTGCAATCTGTGTACGGGGTAAAAATGGGAGTTCATAACCCACTGGAATCAAAGTGTGAAATATGATATGTCAAGAACTATGTAATGTTTTGAACAACCAACAATAAAAATTAAAAAAAAATAAAAAATAAAATAAAATAAATGACAAAAAAACGAATAAAATGAAAAATCAAATCCAGGATGCTGGTAGCAGGCCTTCCCTGGCCCCCGGGGCCCAGCCCCCAATTCCTTGTTCTGCATGTCAGAGTGGCCAGCTCACAAGGCCATGACGCAGACTTGCGGTTCTCCTGTTTATCCGCCTGAGACATATGTGCTCCACGGGAACGTCTTGACCTTTATCTAACAATGGCAGATGTCACAACCGAATTTCTCCCCTCTCCCTCCTTCTTTTGGGTAACTTTACACTTCTGCTGCTGGGGGTATAAAAGGAGATGATGTGAGTAATAAAGTGCTGACTCCGGCTGACTCCTGGATGAAGAACCTTGGTGTCCTGTGATTTTTTTTTTATTTTATTTTATTTTTTAACCTCGACGTCTCTCGCCGGACTTCTGTTCCCGTTAGCCGGATGTGGCACCAGGAGGCATACAGGACTCTGAATTACAATAGACACATTTTAAGACACATAATCATGGAAATGTCTAACATACAGAATAGGGATACAATTTTAAAAGTGGCTAGAGAAAAAAAAAACTGGTGACATTTATATTTATAGGTAAATCAATCCAGATCTAAGCTAATTTTGAAAGCCACACCCTCATAGCCAGGAGGTTTAGAATAATATATACAAAGCTCTGAAAGAAAATGGATGCCAACCAAGCACACTATGTCCACAAAAATTATGCTTCAGATTTAAAGATAAAGTAAAAAACTTCCACAAAAAATAAAAGCTAAAGGAATCCAAAACAAGAGAGGTGGCACTACAAAACATACTTAATAAAATATTTCATGAGGAAGAATTGGGATACAAATAAAAACAAGCAGAGGGAAGAGCTACAATATCTAATTCAACTTAAAAACTAGAAATAAATAAAAATGACCAGAAATAAAAGTATCTCTGAATAATAACATTGAATATAAATGATCTAAACACATCTATCAAAAGACACAGGCTTGTAGATTAGATTAAAAAGCAACATATAACAATAAGGTGTCTCCAAGAAACTCACCTTATACACAAAGATATCTACAGACCAAATGTGAAAGGATATGAAGAAAATTATTCACATTGATCTTTTAAACAAGCAAGGTTTCTAGTCTCATATCAGATGAAGTAACTTCAAAGTTAACCAGAAAAGAAAAAGGCCAATTTATATTGCTTGAAGGAATCATACAAGAAAATAACAATCATAAAGATGCATGCCCCAAATAATGGAGAGTCTACATACATCAAAAACACCCTCCTCACTGCAAATTGGTGCAGCCAATATGGAAAGCAGTGAGAAGATTCCTTGGAAAACTAGGAATAGAACCACCATTTGACCCAGCTATCCCTCTCCTTGGTCTATACCCAAAGGACTTAAAAGTAACGTACTACAGGGACACAGCCACATCAATGTTTATAGCAGCACAATTAACAATAGCTAAACTATGGAACCAAACTAGATTCCCTTTATTAGATGAATGGATAAAGAAACTGAGGTATATATACACAATGAAATATTACTCAGCAATAAAAGAGAATAAAATCATGGCATTTGCAGGAAAATTGATGGAATTAGAGAAGATAATGCTAAGTGAAGTTGCCAATCCAAAAAACCATATGCCAAATGTTTTATCTGATATAAGGAAGCTGATTTGTAGTGGGGTTGGGAGGGGGAGCATAGAAGGAATAGACAAACTTTAGATAGGGCAAAGGGTTGGAAGGGGAAGACAGGGGCATATGGTTAGGAATAATGGTGGAATGAGATGGACATCATTACCCTAGTATATGTATGAAGACACAAATGGTGTGAATATACTTTGTATATAGCCAGAGATATGAAAAATTGTGCATTATATGTGTAATATGAATTGTAATGCATTCTGCTGTCATATGTAACAAATTAGAATAAAAAAAAACCCAGAAAAACACTGTCTTCAATATCAAGAATCAAATAGATAACACAGTACTATTGGGTGACTTTAACACCCCTCTCTCATAACTAGATAGATCATCAACCAAAAACTAAAAAGAGTTATAGAACTAAAAATATAATTAATATTTTGAACTTAACAAACATATATAGAATAATTCATCCATCAATGACATAATATGACTTTTTCTCAGCAACATATGGAACATTTTCTAAAACAGACCACATATTAGGCCATAAAGCAACTATGAGCACATACAAAAAATAAATAGAGATAGTAGTGCATTCTATCAGATCATAATGGAATAAATTTAGAAATCAATGATAAGACAAAAAGTAGAAACAAACACTTGGGAACCAAATAATTCACTATTAAATGATAAACTGATAGAAAAAGAAAACCAGAGGCAAAATTTTTAAAAAATAATAATAATTAGAAGTAAATGAGAATAGTGATGCAACATATCAAAATCTCTGGGAAAATATGAATGCAGTTCTAAGAGAAAAGTTCATAGCATTGATCTCATTCATTAAAAGAACAGAAAGATATCAAATTAGTAACCTATCATTACATCTCAAGGCCATAGAAAAATAAAAACAAAACAACATCAAAATACATAGAAGAGAGGAAATAATTAAAATCAGAGCACAACTCAATAAAATTGAGATTAAATTTTTTTTTTCAAAAATTAATGAAAAGAAAAGTTTGTTCTTTGAAAGAATAAACAAAATTGATAAACTCTCAGCTATGTTAACTAAAAAGAAGAGAGAAAAAATGTTAATATTTGTAATGAAAATGGAAATATCACCACAGACACTACTGAAAAACAGAAGATAATCAGAAACTATTTTAAGAATTTATACTGTAATAACCTAGAAAATCTTGAAGATATTGACAAATTTCTAGAGACATATAATGTAACCAAATTGAATCAGAAGGATATAAAAAATTTAAACAGATCAATTTCAAGCAAGAAAATTGAAGAATCCATCAACAGTCTACCAACACAGAAAAACTTAAGATGAAATGGATTTTCAGACAAGCTCTAGCAACACTTTATAGAAAAAATTAATATCAATTCTCCTCAAATTATTCCAAACACATTCTTTGAAGCTACTATTGCCATGATTCAAAACCAGAAAAAGACACATCAAGGAAAGAAAACTTCAGACTAATAACCTTGATGAATATAGATGCAAAAATTCTTAATAAAAATCCTTGCACATTTCATACAAAAACACATTAAAAATATAGTGCACTATGATCAAATATGTTTCATCCAAGAGATATACCATTGGTTCAACATAGGGAAAACAATAAATGTAATTCATCACTTAAATAGACTTAAAATCAGAGCACAACTCAGACTTAAGGGAAAAAAAATATTAATCTCAATAGATGCAGAAAAAGCATTTGACAAAATGCAACATCCATTTATGATTAGAACACTGAAAAAAAATTAGGAGAGAAGTAGTATACCTCAACATTGTAAAAGCTATACAAAACAAACCCAAGGCCAATTTCATTTTAAGTTGTAAAACACTGAAAGCATTCCCTCTAAAAATAGGAACAAAACAGGAATGCCCACTTTCAGCATTTCTACTCAACATAGTCTTTGGAAGCCTAGCCAGATCAAATAGTCAAAGAAAGAAATTAAAAAGATATAAATAGGCCAAAAAAAGTAGATAAAACTAGCTCTACTGACAACATGATTTTATATTTAGACGAGCTAAAAAATTTCACCAGAAAATTTTTAATACTCATGAATGAATTTAGCAAAGTAGCAGGAAACAAAATTAACAACCTTAAATTAACTGCATTTCTATATTCCAACTATGGATAGGCTGAAAGAGAAATTGGGAAAACCATCCCATTCACAGCAGCTTCAAAAACAAAAACAAAAACAAACAAAGAAAAAAGCCTTGGGAATCATTCTATAATGAATGGGGATCTCTACAATGAACTATAGAATACTAAAGAAAGAAATTGAGGAAGACCTTAGAAGATGTAAGTCCTCCCATGTTCTTTAACAGGCAGAATTAATATTGTCAAAATGGACATATTACCAAAAGTGTTATGCAGATTCAATGCAATTCCCATCAAAAGTCCAATAATGTTCTTCATAAAAATAGAAATATCAATCATGAAATTCATTTGGAAAAATAAGAGGCCCAGAATAAGCAAAATCAATCCTTAGCAAGAAAAATGAAGCAGGGGGCATCACAATACCACACCTTAAATTAAACTACAGAGCTATAGTAGTAAAAACTGCATGGTGTTGGTGCCAACCAATCCAGGAAAGAAGACCAATGGAATAGAATAGAAGACACAGATACTAGCCCATATAAATGCAATTACCTCATACTAGACAAATGTACCCAAATCATACAATGGTGAAAAAGATAGCCTCTTCCACAAATGGTGCTGGTGTTTGGAAAACTGGAAATCAATATTCAATAGAATAAAATTAAACCTTATCTCTTACTCTGCACAAAATCAACTATCAGTGGGCCAAAGACCTAGCAATTAAAACAGAAATACTGCACATACTAGAAGAAATTGTAGGCCCAATATTCCAATGTGTTGGCTCAGCAATGGACTTCCTTAAAAAAAATTGCTAAAGCACATAAAATAAAATAAAAGATTCATAAAAGGGATTGCATCAAACTAAAAAGCTTATTCACAATAAAACAATCAAGAGTGTGAAGAGAAAGGATATAAAATGGGAGAAAACTTGCCCCTCAGGTAAGGCATTAATCACCAAGATATTCAAAGAACTCAAGAATCTTAACATCAAAAAGTCAAATAAAGGCCAGGCATGGTGGCGCATGCCTATAATCCCAGGCTGAGACAGGAAAATTGCAAGTTCAAAGCCAGTCTTAGCTAAAATGAGGTTGCTAAGCAAATCAGTGAGACTCTATCTCTATATAAAATACAACATAGAGCTGGAAATGTAGCTCAGTGGTCAAATGCCCCTGAGTTCAATCCACTGTACCCCACCCCAAAAGAAATCAAATAACCCAATAAATAAATGATCAAAGGAACTGGAAGAGATCCTTTTCAAAAGAGAAAATATGAATGGTCAACATGAAAAAATGTTCAACATCTGTAGCAATTAGAGAAATACAAATTAAAACTACACTGAGATTTCATCTCACTCCAGTCCAAATGGCAACTATCAAGAATACAAATAACAATAAATATTGGCAAGGATGTGCTGAAAAGAATGCACTCATACATTGCTGGTGGGACTGCAAATTGGTGTAACCACTCTGAAAAGCAATATGGAGATTACTCAAGAATCTCGGAATGGAATGACCCTTTGATCCATTATCTTACCCTTTGGCATAAATCTAAAGGAGTAAAAATTAGCGTTCTACAGTGACATAGCCACTTTAAAGTTTAAAGCAACACCACTTACAATTGCTAACCTATGGATCCAACCTAGGTGTCTTTCAACAGATGAATGGATAGAAAAAGTGTGGTATATGTACACAATGGAATATTATTCAGACACGAAGAAGAATGACTTTATAACATTTGACAGTAAATGGATGTATCTGGAGATTATCATGCTAAATGCAATAAACAGTCCCTAAAATCCAAGGATTGAATATTTTTGCTGATATGTGGAAGTTAAACTACAATTAAGTGGGGGAGTAGGAGGGAAAAAGAGAAGTTCTATAGATTAGATAAAGGGGAATGAAGGAAAAAGAGAGGAGATAAGATAGGAAAGACAGTAAAATGAATCTAACATAATTTTACTATGCATGGTATGAAAATATCTAGTGAATATCACCATTGTGTATATCAGGAAGAATGGGATTCTAAATAGAATAAAATATATTCCTTGCTTGTTTAATTTTATCAAAATGGATTCTACTGTTATGTATAACTAAAAAGAATCAATAAAAATAAAAATACATCTTCAAACATTTCTCAATAATTATTTTAAAAATCATAGGTTACTGAACTTTTCAGGAATAATTTAAAGAAGAACTGTACCTTTTATTGTGTAGTTAGAATAATAAAGCATTTAAGTACATATTACTTTGTAATATTAAAACAAAGAAAGCTAGGTTCTCTTCTGAATATGCACCTGTGCAATAAAAAAATCTGTCAACATATTAGAGATCACCTACATTTACATAAAAATTTTAGTTATTAGAATAGATAAACTTGTTTGGAATTGTAGAAGAAATTCTGAACTAAATAACAACAACAAAAGTATAAGAAATCAGTATGTAGTGCTACTGCTCTGAACTCTGACAATTTTATCTATGATAATGAACTGTGCTCTAAAACTAAAATGATTATACATCAGAAGTGTTTAGATGTACATATTAAACTATTGAGGTATGTTTTATTATATACAGAGAGTTTCCAATTACATTATATTACATTTAAATAGAATGTTTTATATATGTGTATATTTTTTATTTCTTTACAAATTAGTTTACAAACTGCATATTTCCTATATTCATGTCAAGATATATTACTCAGCTTGTAATTATATTTTCATAAATGTGTAGTAATAGCTGTTGAGGTATAATTATGTTTCATGTTAAAAACCTGAAAATGTGATTCAATGTGTTTAATATGGAACACTGGGGAACACTAAAAATAATCAGAAGCCAACTTGCAAATATTGAAATAGCTGAAGAAAACAGAGGCTTAAGAAAATTGGAACTTCATTGGTTTATCAGTATGTACCTGAAGAATCAAAGTAAAGGCTATACCTAGTAAAAAATGATGTATATATCATAGAAAACAAGTTTTATAAAAATGCAGACTTTCAGATCACATTAATTTTAGAAATTTGAAAAATTATATTGATTAATTAGTTGAGTCCTTTTCAACCACATGGAAAACAACAAAATCATTGCAATTGAAACCTCTCAAAATTAAAATGAACTTATATTTTTCTACATAGTTTTCAGTTTTAAAAGAAAACATATAAGTTGTTCATCTCCTGAAAAAAGAAATTAGGTTAATAATGGTCATAATATATACTATTATCAATTTATTCTTATGTAATGTTTTTTTTTTGGTAATGTTGAATGTTTTTTTTTTTCCAGAGGACACACTGATGAAGTTTTCTTGAATGAAAACTATCTGCTTTAAGAATTGAAGAGAATTAGAAAACATGAACAATTTACATATAAAAACAAAACAATCTGGGCCACAAGATGTCACTATAGTTCAAGCAAGACATGGTTTTCTTAGAATTAAATAGAAAAGAAAGTACATTGAACTTAATTTATATATTTAATCTAATGTTAACTGTATTCCAAATATTCTCATAATGGATTATAAAATGAACTCAGAGAAAAGAATATTTTGTACATGGAGTAATTTTTATCTGGTTTTGTAGCAGTTACAGATTAGAAAAATTAAGTAAAGCACAATTACAAAGAAAACAAAGAATTTATTAATTTTCAACTTTTATTTGCATAGTTTAGAATAATTTCAAGGTTTTGGATAAAAATTTAGACGTAGGGTGTTCACATCTTTATGTGAGTTTTAGACTAACATTTTATTAAATTATAAAAAAGAAACAGTAATGGTAATTACTTCACAGGGCTATGATAACATCAAGAAAAAGACTGACATCCAGGCCTTGGTATGAAATTAATTTTAGTATGTTATCATTATTAGAGAAACAACCAAACTCATATGCCTCAACATATCTATTTTTAAAAATTTTTACTGTTTCAATATATATTTGATTTCAACATTCAGATTCATAAATTTGAAAAAAATGGATTATAAAGCACCTATAGCTGTGAAATATTTCTCCTTTTACTTCCCCATACCCAAGTTATATATTCCTATGGTTAAGTACATAGTAAGACTCATGAATTTGATTATAGTTCACACAGCTCATAATTGTTTAAAATAATTCTTTATATTTAAACTATCTAAGGTGTATGTATTATATATTGCCGATACACTTTATTGACTTAAAGAAAAATATATTCCAAACTGTTTTAAATAATAATTGAATTATTAAAGTACATTTAATACTATTATCTGTAAGCATTTTAATTTTTATTACATTATAGATAAGAAAATTTCAAACTCAACATAATAAGTATAAACAATAATTGTAGATCATCTTCAGTTTATATATAATTTTTGATATTATAAAATCTACCTCTTACTATTTATCTTATTTTTCAAAAAATATTATGAAATCTTTTATAAATATTATTTTATAGTTATTATTTTCAAGTAAAAATAAAAAATATTTATTTTTAATATGTATGATTTTCTCCAAACTCAAATTTTAATTTTATACATTGACAATCCAATTATCTGTTTATTTTCTTGCACAAATAGAGCCAGGTACTAAAATAGTTACTACTCTACATAGTACCAATTAGAGTAGTGAGTGTTAAATAATATCAAGTACTCATGATCTTATAAAAATGTTTATTTTAGTGAAGTATTACATTCTTGATTCTAAACACTCTCTAGTCTCTGTATTTGTTGTGAATTCAGAGATTCAACCAACCAGTGATCAAAACATTAAAAAAAGATGTGCCGCAGTCTGGCTGGGCACAAACCACGAGCCACTGAAGCAGGAACAAACTTTATTTTTGAACTCCACCAGCAACTCCTCCCGACCACCATGCAGCTCCTCCAGGAACCAGCCACCGCAAATATCTCTCCAGGAAATCCCTCCTCCTGCACTTCCCCAACCAATGGGAACTCTCGGGGAATCCCCAGGAATCCCCATGAGAACTCCAAAGTAGTGCGAGAACTCAAAAGTAGCGCTGAGGTGGATAGTAATGCCTCCTCGCCTGTCAACCAATACGGTTGGCAAAATGCCAGGGGCCATACCAACTCAGCTGTGGCTCTCAGCAAAGATGCCTCTCTACTGAACATGTACAGACTTTCTTTTCTTCTCATCATTCCTTAAACAGTGTTCCAACTACATATAGAGCATTTACGTTGTGTTACATTTGGCTAATCTAAAAAAGGTTTTAGGTTTAAAGGAGTTATATGCAAATACTATGCCATTCATATAAAGGGATTCAAGCATCCTAGATTTCAATAATATATATGAGGTCCTAGAAGCAATACACAGAAGATACTGAGGGATGGCTACATATAACCTCCTGTAATCAAAAACATTAGAAATTAAAAGTTGTTGGATACTTATTGGTACTCTACCTAAAAGCATTCATTGCAATTGAAAGAATAAAAAAATATTATTGTGTAAAATAGTGTATAAATATAATAAGATAATAATATAGTAAAATATAACTAGGGAACTACATATTTGTAATACTGTAGGTGTATACCTAAATTATAAATAGATATAGAAGCTAAAGTCCATGTTAATAACACACAGTTGCAAATAAGACAGTTCTTAAAGGCTATTATAATATAATTGAGATTTCAAATATAAATCTTAGACAATAATAATAAATTATAGTTAATACTTGGTATCTCATGTTTTAAGTACAAATCATGATTTGTTGCTCATTTGATTCTTAAGAGAATCATATAAAAGATAATATAATCCTTACTTTATAAAGTCAATAATTCTCAGAGACTGTAAGTAATTAACTACGGATTACTCAGATATTAATTAGTATACAAAAATATGTCATAGAAGATCTATCTAACCCTATTTTATGTTCGCTGTTATTTTAGCCCAAAGGACAAATTCTGAGGCAGGCATCAAGATCATGACTAAATCAACAACGGAATAAGATACTTTTATGTAATTATTATAATTTTTCACAGTAGTAAGCATAAATTTGCCATAAATTGCTTAAATTGGCTAAACATTTTACTACAATAGCATTAAATCATATATATGAATATGTATGTATGTACATACATGTACACATTTGTTTTCAATGTAATAGTTCACATTTATAAAATAATATATCCTAAAAAATCCATAATAATTTATAAGCTCATACTTTAATGATTAATTAATTTTAGATTAAAATTACTTATTACCCTATATATGGTATGATTTAATTACAGTACTGGTGTAACTCTGCACCATGTTCAGCCAGAGGAAGGAGAAGTTGTGCTCCATTTGTGTACAATATACAAAAATGCATTCTACTGTCATTTATAAAAACTTAGAACAAATTAAACAAAAATAAAATTAAAAAGAGAAAAAAATAAAACAGAGAACAAATTTCCCTGCACATATTTATCATATTCTCTGATGAATATTTTTTTGCTCAAAACAATTTTTAGTGCTTAAAAATATTTCAAATTAATATTTGAGAACCATCCACAATAATAGCTCTGATTTTAAGTTCTTATCTCAGGAAATCCTGGGTTGAAATGTGAATATATTGATTTTGTAGAAGTAATTAGATACAAATGTAAAGTTTAAATAAACTAAATGTTTCTCAGAGGTCCTCCCCTGCCACACATAGTAGAAAATTTCTGGTTTTAACTCTAACTGGATAGATAGATAATACTAGAAATATTATTTCACAGTTTTAGCTACTCAGTTCACATTTCTGGAAAGGGGTTATATTATCTGGTAGGATTCTTACATGGATTTATCATATAATATATATAAGGTATACAAAATAGTTCCTGGCATTTAAAAAAAATGTTCATTGAATGATTTACAAACAATGTTAATGGATATTGGATTGTGCAAATTCATTTATCCTTTCAAAACATAATCCTCATGTTTCAACAGAGAAAAATTGAGTATTGTCTATTGAAATGTTTCAACAATATAAGTTTGAAATAATGACAACAACATTAAGGGGTAATATTTTTAAGGACTTCTTTTAATATCTTAAATTTGTGAAAAAATGAGAAACTCTAGATTAAATTTAAGATGACCATTTAAATATTTTTATTACCATCTGGAAGTGAGAATCAATTCAATATTTTACAACAATTGATAGAATATTTCTATATAAAGGAACTGAAATTTTCTTCAGAAAAAATAAAGATTAAAAAAGAAAACAGAACTTGGGACAGATGTTCTTTTGCCATTGATGCCAAGATCCTTGTACTTGGTGACCAATTAAGGTCATAGCAGATGGTAGGGAGTTGGAAATATATGAGAAAAGAAAAATTATTAAAAAGAAGGCATAACTGAAGTCTGAGTCCAGAATTCTCATTATTCTTTGTAATTAACCACTTTTAAGAGAGTAAGCTATATATTCCTTTATATTTAACTCTTAATTCAAGGACTTAAAAACAGTAGCAACAATAAAACTGAAGTAATATGATTTCCACATATTCAGCCTTACTGAATTATTTCTACAAGTCATCTTAGCCTACCAGTTTCTATGAATGGTCACACTATATAAGGCATTTCTTCTGGATGCTTTTTGGTAAAATGTAGATCAATATTTTAAACTCTACCATGCAAAAGAATGAAAAAATATTAGGTGCAAATATGAGCTAGGAATAGTGAACTGGGGAAGAAAGATACAGGGACAGAATGAGAAAACTTACTTGGGCATTCAAACTGCAGAAAATCAAAAGCAAATCTGATCCAGACTGCTGAAGATCTCCCAAATAAACCTTATCCTTTCTTCCTATTTTATTAGCTCTTCTTTCATTTTTATCTAGTTTTAAAAATTCACTCTTCTCTTTAGTGTTCTTCTCATGACTTAATACATAAGCAGTATTTTACTAAAAAATAAGTGATGATAAATCAAGTATCAGCTTCCAAATGTTAAGCAGGATATTATATTTGATATATATTGTCTATAGAAAAATACTGTTTTCATGGGGATTGAATAATATAATCTATAACTTCTCAGTGAGTTACATGACCTTTCCCTTTATTTTATATTAAATGAACAAAAAGCATCATGTATGAAATTTACAAATATGTATTTTTCTTTCCAAAAATAAATTGTATCTATTTATTAAGAAAATCCAGTAGACACATATTCCAGTTTGCTAGTTTGTGTTATTCTAAATACAAATAATTTTCCTTCCTTCCTTCCTTCCTTCCTTCCTTCCTTCCTTCCTTCCTTCCTTCCTTCCTTTCATTCTTTTTTTTTTCTTTTTCATTTTTCCTTTTGGTACCAGGGCTTGAATCCAGAGGTGCTTAACCACTGAACTGAGCCACTTCACAGCCTTTTTATTTTTTTATTTTGAGATAGGATCTCATTAAGTTTCTTAAGGCTTCACTAAATTGCAGAAGATGGCTTTGAGCAGATTCTTTAGATAAACTAAAAAGAACCAATTTTTTAAAAAAAAAGAAACATTAAAGGAAAAAGTAAAAACATGTAGGAGGAACTGATTTGAATTTAAGCAAATTAGGTCAAGCTTTTGAGAGTAAACTAAGCTTTCTCTTTTTTATTTATATCCCTGGATATGATTACTCGATAAGTGGTGAGGGGGAAAAAAGCAAACTGTTTACAAAATTGTACTCTATAGTGCAACATTGGTTATTCTATTAGTACAAAGAATCTTTGAGTTAGAAATGTGATGAAATTAATTTATCTGACATAAGATGTTAAATTCTATTTATATATTCTGAGAGTTTCTATTTGATATAATATAGCTGTCTATAACCTATTTGTTAAACATGTTTTGCTATTCTTTATTTATTGATTTAACATCCCTTATGTGAACCGATAAGCTAGCATAAGCATATTTGCAATCTTATAACTATTTGGTATTATTGAGTTTTTAAAATATCAATATTAAAAATGTGACTGATTTTAAAAGTTAAAAAAAGAACATAATGAAGAAATATTTTTTCTTCTATAAATAATCAGTACAATTATTTTAGATATTAATTAAGAGGAAAATAAACTTATTAAATATCAAATACCTATGGCTAATACCATATTTAATGGTGAAAGACTGAAAAATTTTCTCTCATGATAAAAAATAAGAAGAGTGCTCACTTTAAACACTGTTATTCAAAATAACACCAGGTGTTTTAGTCAACACATGTTTGAAGGGAAGAAATAAAACTGTATATATTTATAGATTATGATTTCCTTAGGTCATCTTACCAAACTATATCCTAAAATTAATAAAGAATTTACCAAGGTTGTGGGATAGAAGATATAAAATATTAATTATACTTATATATTTTCAATAAAAATATATTAAAATTGAATTTACAATAATATGGAAAACCTCTCAAAAATATGAAACACTTAGGCATAAATCTAACAAAACATTCATAGAATTTGTATGCTGAAAAATCTACACCAGTAAGAGAAGTAGACAAAGAAGATCTAAATGAATGGGGAAAATGTTGTGTTAATTAAGCTAAGATATTTTTGTAAAAGAAGAATAATGGAGGAGGAATTGTTCTCATACTAAGTCCGACTACACAGCTGCAATGAAACATACTATGTGGGGTTGATGAAAGCATAGCTATATGAATTAATGCAAGAAAAAGAGAAAAACAAAAGTGTACCCACTGAAATACAGGCAACTGACTGTTGACCAAAATAGAAGTCGGCAGTGGAATAAAGCAAGATTGTTCAAGAAATGCAAATGAGGAGACCAACAAAATTCAACTAAATATGCACACATACCCCAAAACTACTTCAAAACGGACTATAGAATCAAATGAAAAGTATATACTCTTAAAACTTACAGAGGAAAACAAAAAGTAATCTTCTGGGGGCTGGGGTTGTAGCTCAGCAGTAGATGCACGGGGTTTTGACCTCAGCACTACACAAAAGTAAATAAATAAGACAAAGATGCTGTGTCCATATAAAATTTAATAAATAAATAAATAAATAAATAATAAAAAATATGCTGGAATCTAGAACTTGGTGTAGAATTAGGTTAAAAATGAAATAAAAGCATGATTCATAAAAAATGCATAAATTGAACTTAAAATTTAGCATTTAGGTAGCATAAAAGAAATATTTCCATGATGTGCTGGGTTTCTGTTCTCGAGACTAAAAGGCTCAGGGGTCATTCCAGATAAACTGGGCTAACTGGGCTGCACGAAATAACCACACAAGAGACACAAATGCCTTTTTCTTTGGGGTCGCTGTGAGGGCTCCTCTGACCTTAAGGGTCTGCAGGA
Organism: Urocitellus parryii; assembly: GCF_045843805.1. NCBI lineage: Eukaryota > Metazoa > Chordata > Mammalia > Rodentia > Sciuridae > Urocitellus > Urocitellus parryii. The sequence goes on from NC_135540.1 coordinate 61,610,679, forward strand.
AGAGAGAGAGAGCAAGAGCACGCGCTGACCCCTTTTATTGAGGTGAAGCTATTCAAATGAGGCAAGGGGTCAGGTTTCAGGGGGCTGAGTAACTTTATGATGTCCACTGTCAGCAGGTTGACTGACACCTGGGTAGGCCACACCCAAGGGCACAGTAAGAGAAGGGGACACACACAAGGCACTTCCATGGATGATTCTAACAGGGCAAGGGGTTACATTACAAAGGAACAGGTGAGCGTAGCTTCACCCATGGGGCTGTAGCAAGACACACCCATGCAAGAGACACCTACCCTGGGACTCAAGAAGGGTGGGGAAAGCTCTGCCAAATTTCTGCAACTGAGTGCCTCAGCACCCAGCCAGGGAGTGTGACTCAGTCACGTGTAAAGTTGGTCTCCCACATGATGGAATAGTTTTTTGTTTGTTTTTAATTTTTAATTTGTTCTTTTTAGTTATACATGACAGTAGAACGTATTTTGGCCTATCATCCCTATTCCAATACAACTTCCTATTTTTGTGGTTGTATAGAATGTGGAGTTACATTGGTCGTGTATACATATATGAACACAGGAAAGTTATGTCTGATTCATTCTACTGTCCTTCCCATTCTCATATCCCTTCCCATTTAACCACTACTCACATCCAATCTGGTGAACATCTACTCTTTTCTACACCCCCCACCCCCCTCTATTGTGAGTCAGTATTTGTATCAGAGAGAACATTTGTCTTTTGGTTTTGGGAATTGGATATTTCACTAAGCATGATAGTCTCCAGTTACATCAATTTAGGCAATGCCATGATTTTATTCTTCTTTATGACTGAGTAATATTCCATGATATACATGTATCACATTTTCTTTAACCATTCATCTGTTGAAAGGCACCTAGGTTGGCTCCATAGCTTAGTTATGGTGAATAGAGCTGCTCTACACATTGATGTGGCTGTTTCAATATAGTATGCTGATTTTAAGTTCTTTGGGTATATACTGAGGAGTGTGACAAGTGGGTCAATTTGTGCTTCCATTTCAAGTTTTCTAAGAAATCTCCATATTTCTTTTCATCATGGATATACAAATTGCTGTCTCACCAGCAATGTATAAGTGAACCCTTTTCCCCATTTCCTCACAAACATTTATTCTTACTTGTATTCTTGATAATTGCCATTCTGACTGGAGTGAGATGAAATTTCAGTGTAGATTTAATTTGCATTTCTCTAATTGCTAGTGATGTTGACCACTTTTTTTAAATATTAGTTGACCATTCATATTTCTTCTGTGAAGTATCAGTTCAATTCTTTGCCAATTTATTGATTGGAATTTTTTTTTTTGAGTTCTTTATATATCCTGGAAATTAATGCTCTGAGTTGCAAGTGGCAAAACTTTTCTTCCATTCTGTTGGCTGTCTCTTCACATTCTCAATTGTTTCCTTTGCCATGAGGAAGATTTTTAGTGTGATATCATTTGATTCATCGATTCTTGATTTTACTTCTTGTAAAGGAATTCAGTTCTTAAGTCAACATGATGAAAATTGTGGCCTAACTTTCTTTCTAGTAGCTGCATGATCTTTGGCCTAAAGGCTAGGTCCTTGATCCACTTTGAGTTGAGATATGTGCAGAATGAGAGAAAGAGACATCTAATTTTATTTTTTTTATATATAGATTTCCAGTTTTCCCACCACCATTTGTGGAAGAGGCTAACTTTTCTTTAATGTGTGTTTATTATGCCTTTTTCTAGTATGAAACAACTGTATTTATGTGGGGTTTTCTCTGTGTCTTCTATTCTGTCTTCATGTCTGTTTTGGTGCCAATGCCATGCTTTGTTTTTGTTTTTTACTATAGCTCTGTAATATATTTTAAAGTCTGGTATTGTGATGCCTCCTGCTTCACTTTTCTGGCTGAGGATTGCTTTGGCTATTGTGAGCCTCTTATTTTTCCAAATGAATTTCATTACTGTCTTTTCTATTTCTATGAAGAATGTGATCAGAAATTTAGTACGAATTGCATCGTATCTGTTTAATACTTTAGAAAATATGGCCCTTTTGACAATATTAATTCTGCCTATTCAAGAACATGAGAGGTCTTTTCATCTTCTAAGGTTTTCTTTAATTTCTTTCTTTAGAGTTCTATAGTTTTCATTGTAGAGGTCTTTCACCTCTTTTGTTAGACTGATTCCTAAATATATATATTTTTGAGGCTATTGTAAATGAGATACTTTTTTTCTTATTTCTCTTTCAGTTGATTCATCACTGATGTACAGGAACATAATTGATTTATGGGTGTTAATTTTATATCCTGATATGTTGTTGAATTCATTTATGAGTTATAGATGTTTTGGGGGACTTCTAAATATAGAATCATGTTTTCCATAGATAGGAACTGTTGAGTTATTCTTTTCCCATGTGTATCCTCTCAGAAGCCACCCATGAAACGTGTGTGGACAAGTTTGGCATGGTAGCCCTTTAATAGGAAAATCTCCTATCTGGGAACTCCCAGAGGCAATCCTGTTGGTGAGTCTGCCCAGATATAAGTGAGCTTTTATCTAGTTCTGCCAAGTTCCACACAGCACTGTGGTGAGCTGCATTAGCCACTTAGCAACATAGCCTCCCAGGGATGGGTCTGGCTTCTCAAGATGCCAATCAAACTGCTGACTCCAAAACACCATGAAGCAAGACTCGACTCCCTGAAACCTTATCCCTGCCTTTGATGTACCCCCTTAAATAAATGACTGGAAGCATTTTCTAGATGTCCTTCTAGTTCTTACCAGGACTGGAAGAATCTGTCAGGTACTCTGCTTTTAAAGCCTATTCTTTGACTTTGTCCCTTATTTCTACATTAATTTCTTAAGACTATATTTTTCTCAGGCATCTTATACCTTCTGAGTAGGAAATATTACCATAGCAAGATGCTGGCCACCTTGAAATAATATCCCTATAATTTCTTTTTTCTGCTTAATTGCTATGACTAGACATTCAATGACTATGTTAAATAGAAGTGGAAAAAGAGGGCATACCTATCTTGTTCCAGTTTTTAGAGGCAATTCTTCCAATTTTTTTCCATTTAGAATGATGTTGGCATTGCATTTAACATACATAGGTTTTACAGTGTTGAGGTATGTTCATACTATCCCTAGTTTTTCTAGTGTTTTGAGTACAAATGGATGCTGTATTTTATCAAATTCTTTTTCTTCACCTATTGAGATGATCATGTGATTCTTGTCTTTAAGTCTATCGATGTGTTAAATTATGTTTATTGATTTCTGTATGTTGAACCAAACTTGCATCCCTGGGATAAACCCCAGTTGATTATGGTGCACTATCTTTTTAATGTGTTTTTGTATGTGATTTGCCAGTATTATATTAAGAAATTTTGCATCTATATTCATCAGGGACATGATAGTGAAATAGTTTGCACCTTGATTGTGATGGTTGTTACACAAGTCTACACACACACACACACACACACACACACACAATTTGTAATTATTTCTTTCTTGATTTTTACATTGTACCATAATAATATGAGATATAAACATTGAGGAAAAATTGGGTGAAAGAGCAGGACCTTTGTTTCTTATCTTTTTAGCATTCTATGGATTCATAATTATTTGAAAAAGCAAACTTTTAAAAAATAAAGTAAATAGCTTTTGCTTCAGACTAAGCTTAAGTATCTGGAATAAGATGTAGTAGAACCTAAAACAATCCTAAATGGGCCAAATACATGAAACAACAGCTATAAGATATTAGACATTTGTCATTAAAAGATGAAAATTATGAAGAAGCAAAACAAAGAAAGGAAACCCTATATTTGACCCAATTTACTACTTTAAAAGCATTTTGAGGAAATGATCCTGGTGATGTGTTGGTTGAATAAACCAAGGAAAAGCCTGGTTGACTCTTATGACAAAAAAGAAAAAAAAAATTCAGATCAAACACCAATATTAGCAAGCCCTCAGGGGGGAAATTAAATTGTAGTCCCTCAGGGTTAGGAACAAGGCTAGGTCTTATGCAATAGAAAATGATTAGTGTCAAAAGAATTCTTTGGCATGTTTCTGGGCTTCTGGGCTCCATAGAGACTGAGTAATGAATTAGTGAAATCTCAAGTGATTATACAGCAGAGATTTTAGGAAAAAAAACATCAAATTCACTAAGTTAAAGGGCAGAAGGCACAGGATTAGATAATTTTGTGACTAAAATGGCACTTTACCCTGGCACTGTGGCCCAAGTCTATAATCCAAGCGACTTTGGGAGTTTGAGATAGGAGAATTTGCAAGTTTAAGACCAGCCATAGCAATTTAGCAAGACCCTTCCTGCTGAAAATTTAAAAATATTAAAAAAGAAAAGAAAATGTTAGTATTTATCATGCTGAAACAAATCTAGAAGTTATAAACAAGTTAAAAACAGGATGATCACCACGAGAATGTCACAAACATTAAATACCATCTGATTTTCATCTCAAAACTATGGTCTCATGTTTGATGACCTACATATCGAAAATAAGTGAGTGGGTCAGTTTAATAACTTTATGAACAGAAGAATTTTAGTTGTCTTATTAGGTTTAGTTTTGTAATTCTGTATTGTCCTAGTCACAATTTTTAAAAAGTACCTGACTAGAAGTACTTTTATGCAGAAGAAGAAATAGAGTAGGGTAAGTTAATATATACAACTAATGTATGTTACTAAGATACAATGTATCCATAAGTAATGATGACTAATTTGGGCATTTGTTCAGGAGACTCCCTGGAAGAATCAGGATTGGAAAATTTGGGGCAGAGAAAAATTAAGGATTCTACAAAAATATAAGGATGAATAAATACAAAAAGTGAATGTGATCTGGATTAATAATTCTCTGATCATCTTCATGTACACCCAAGCATATTTATTAAGGTTGAATGCATTTGGTGATTATTTTTTACAAAGTATAAATGGATGATTCATTACTTATTATACTGAAGGAAATATATGAATTTTCAAGAAATACCATATTTCATGATATTAGTTTTTTTTTTTTTTTTTTCTCTTGAGGTCAGGATATGAGACAAGGACAACAAGCATGTTTACTTAGCATTTTGCTGCACTTCCTAGCCAGAGTAATAAGACAGGACAAAGAAGCAGCCCTTATGCAAATTTGAAAGAATTAAAATAACAATTTTAATTACTTAGAAGTGACATATATGTTACATATAAATATTTATTAATATTATTAATAAATGTATGATTTATAAATAAATTATATAATTATAAATTAATAAATTATGGTTTATTAATATTAATTGAATGAGTCTTTTAATAGGCTTATTAGACTTAAGGCCAAAACAAACAAAAAATCATTTATATTTTATATACTAGCAACAAATATTAAAACTTAGGAAAAAATATTGGAGTTACCAGTATATCAAAGCCTATTAGAACAAATCTAGGAGCAGATTTGCAAGACATATTGTCAAAATATGCCATTACAAAGATATAGATGGGTAAAGGAATACATTCCACATTTTTATGAGGAGTATTTCAATTGTCTTACATTACTTTCTTTAATCTTAACTTCTTCTCTATTTCTTCCCTTATTTTTATTTTTTCTTCTTATTTCTCTTTTTAAATTTTTACTTTAGAATTTTATCAACAGTTTCACACAATGTATTGATTCTGCAAGTTTAGAACTTTACTATTTTGGCATACAGATTGGGAATCTTTTTTCATCTATATAATCTATTCATTATAGGAGTCTACTTGTCATGGGATACTTGTCCTTTTCTGAAATAAATGATTTTTTTCTTTCTTAAAGCTTTTCCTTATTTAGTGGTGAAGAGCTAAAAAAGCTGGTGGAATGCTAAACCTACCCTATATATCACTCTACATGAGAAGCTTATATGAAGATGTAGAACAATTAAGGAACTATATTGCCCATTTTGGTTTTTGTCTTTTTTTCTATTTAAATTTGAGAAGTAATAACCCCATTTCTGACAACTCAGGTAGAATCAGGGGCAAATTTCTAATAAAAAAAGAGAGAGGAGACTGAAAACAGAGAAAAGAAAATATGTTTTAAGACAAAAAAAAAAAGAATATTACAGGTAAAATATCCAGTGTTATTTATTCAAAGGCATTTTCTCTGTATATCACACAGATTTTTAAATAAGTTTTGGCTTTACCATTGATAACAATTACATAGAGATTTAGTTCTTGAAACGTAATAGAAAATTATGACATCCATAATTGATTTAAAATTACAAGTATGTTCAATAAAATTACTAATTATGCTCAATAAAATGTAGAAATAGTTAAAATGGAAAAGAACTATTTGGGGCTTACTAGAAGAAAGTACCAAATGAGAAACAAAGATTTTTGGGTCCTGTCTTGATTCTATTACTCAGTTTTTATCTACAGAAAAACAAATTGACTTTACGTTCTTATTTTCCTAAACAAAACAAATTATTTAGCCCATATATTTTCTACATATTCTAAATACTATAATGTTAATGAAAGATCTTTTTTGAAGATTAAACAAGTGCTTGATGATCTGCAGCACAGTAAGTCAATGAGATTAACATAAATAACAACTAAATCATCCCACAAGTAACAGATGCATAGATAGAAAAAGAGCTATGTAAAATACTTTCATATAGTTTCAATTGGCTTGTGATCTTAGCATTCTCTAAACTTTGCACTTTCTTCCTATCTAAATAAAAATTAAGGAGTAAAAAATTATGCCCTGAAATGTAGAAGCAAATTTGCTTTTTCTATTTTCAATTTTTATATTATATATAAATAATAAAATATGTTAATTATAAGACATGGCCTATTTAATAGAATTTTAAATGGATAACTTCTACAGCACAATATCTACCAAAATTTGGCAAAGAAAAATAAATAGGTAAAGAGAATTGGTCACACACAAAAACTGTGGAATTTATTCCATCATTTCAAGTAAACTAGTATTGAATTAGTTAAGTATTTCTTATTAAATATACAGTATGTTATAAATTGCTGTCAGATACAAGGGTCCATCAATAATATAAAAGAAGATATAATCAACTGACCACAGGCTTGAATATGGGCATGAGCTCTAAATAAAATTTTCAATAAAACTTTTCTGCTTTGGTGTCTGTTTATTTTTTGCTAAAATGAATTCTGATTCAGTAAAAAAAAAAAAAAAAAAAAAAAAAATCAGCCATCCATACCTCCAGGTTTAAAAGTAATACACTTTGACATGAACAAAGTACAAAAGCTATATAATTCTTTAATCACAAAGTGGTTTTAATACTATTAACATTATAAATTTCAAATTGATATGTTCATATTTGACACAAAAACTTTAGAAATACACTTACAAATTAATGAATTGTGACCAAGTTTTGGTTCCTAGATTGTGTAACATTTTATTTCTGTGGACAAGGACAGAAGGATACAATACTACAAGGACAGAAGAATACAATACCACAGTGTGGGTTCCTGATTAATTTTTTATTGTATGTATACTCTCTTTTAAAAAAATTGTTTACCTCTATAAGCTAATACATTTCTACAATTATGAAAGTAGCACTGGTTTAGACTTATATCTCTGAAAGTTATAAAGGTAATATGCATTTTAAATTGTTATTTCTGTTTTTAAAAGCAGTATGAAAAATAAGGTAATAAAACAAAAAATAGATTTTGCCTCATGAGAAAATTTAAAATTTAATAAATATTTGTCATAAACATATTACTATTAATAACTGACCATGTTTTTATGTTATGGTTTTCTTAATTTAATAAATGTACACTGTCTGTCATGAGATATTTCGTGAAGAAATTATAATTAGTGCTTAAAATGTGTCAAGTATGTGTAAATTGAACATTTTGCATTTCCTACTGACTATCCTCACTGAATACATTTACAAAATGACAGTTCTTGGAGTCATATAAATGTTCATCTTTAACAAAATAGACACAGTAGAATAATGTTTAAACATTTACTAATGTTGGACTTTTTATTTGTTTTAAGTACAGTAATGTACTGAGATCATTGAATTTTGTAGTACTTTGCATTGACAAAATGGGTTACATTACTCCAAATATATAGATGTACAAACCATGCTTAAGTTAACAATAGATGTTTTGGTAATAAGTCATGACATTGTTTCTTAAATATCAGAGATATTAATCTTTAAAAATTTGAAACAATTTTAATGCACTTTTATACATCTGTGCCCTGAATATTAACTATTATATAAATGAATAAAATATTTCATTCTTTCATATGGATTCACAACTTTTTCATTATTCTGTTTTTACCACACAGTCTAGATTACCCCATTCTTATATTATTATGTTTTTTCTTTATTCATTTTTATTATTTTCTTTTGCATTTTGATTTGGTTTTTAATTCTTATATAACAATTACACATATTTATAGGGTCCAATGTTATGTTTTGATCTATGTGTATATTGTAGAAATGTTCAACTGAGCTAATTAATACTTCCATTACCTCATATCCTAAGCATGTTATTTTCATTTTGTTGAGAATGTGAAAAATATATTCTAGGGGGTGCTGGGTTGTGGCTCAGTGGCACAGTGCTCACCTAGGGTGGGTGAAACTCTGGGTTCTATCCTCAGCACCACATAAAAATAAGTAAATAAAAATAAAGGCATGTGTCCACCTACAAATATATATATATATATATATATATATATATATATGATAAATTTATTGGGGCTGCGGTTGTGGCTTAGTGGTAGAGCCTAGCATTTATGAGGCACTGGGTTCAATTCTCAGCACCTCATATAAATAAATGTATAAAATAAAGGTGCATCAACAACTAATAAAAATACTAATATATATATTTCAGGGGCTGGGGATATTGCTGAGTTGGTAGAGTACCTGCCTCACCTGCACAAGGCCCTGGGTTCAATTCTCAGAACCATCAAAAAAAATGTATTGCATATTTCAGATTGTGGAAAAAAATAATTTTTTAACATTTTTATCTGTATTTTTTGAAATCTATTAAAATAAGCAGAAAAATCCAGATCTTAAAATCTATATTAGCAATTATATATCTACTTACACAATAAACTTACAGACTTAATATATAGTAAGGGTATGTCTCCTACTTAAACACATTATATAATCACTGATTAAATAAATATGTGTGTCAGGAGCCACTCTGAAAATACATGCCCTTGAATCCTGAGCAAGAAATACTGAACAACTATAGAGCCCTGCAGTAACTTGGGCTTTACCTCTGTTCCAATAAAGAGGCACTGCTCCAGGAGTAGGCATAACCGGGTGGGTCTGAGTTACTCACTCACCTGTTCCTTTGTAATCCTACCCCTTGCCCTTTTTCAGTGCCTCACCCACCCTAGGTGAGCACTCTACCACTGAGCCACAACCCAGCACCCCCTAGAATACATTTTTCACATTCTCAACAAAATGAAAATAACATGCTTAGGATATGAGGTAATGGAAGTATTAATTAGCTCAGTTGAACATTTCTACAATATACACATATAGATCAAAACATAACATTGGACCCTATGAATATATGTAATTGTTATTTAAGAATTAAAAATTAAATCAAATCAAAATGCAAAATAAAAATGAATAAAGAAAAAAACATAATAATATAAGAATGGGGTAATATTCTAAGAAACAGCATCCTCCAATAAAAGCCAACTCAAGAATGTGCACTCCATTCCCCCTTTTCCTCCCTCTCTCTCTCCTGACTTTCTCTTGCCTCCCCCGACCCCGCTTGTGGGAGCCTGAGGCCAGAATCCAGGGAAGCTATTCTGAAGCTTACAAAAAGGTATTCTGTGTCTGCATGGTATTTCGTGTCACCCCAAATTTATAGGTGAGACTTTGGTTCAGTTGCCTGCACTGGATGGGGGCAGCATATGTGTATGTATACATACACACACACATGCATACATAAATATTAAAATCATTATTCTCAATATATAGGTTTTTATAGTAATACAATATTAGATGCTTAGGATTTTTTACTCTGTCCCATTGAATCCATGACACTAATGTAATACTACACTCTAGTCAGAGTGGCAATGAACAAGAATACAGATAAAAATAAATGCTGGCAAGAATGTGTAGTTAAAGGTATACTCAGACATTGTTGTTGGGACTGAAAATTTGTACAACTAGGAATCAAACCACCATATGATCCAGCTATCCACTTCTGGGAATTTATCTCCAATAACTAAAATCCATATACTACAGTATTCAAAGCACTTTGGTATTTATAGCAACACAATTCACAATAGAGAAGTTATGGAACCAGCCCACATGCTCATCAATAGATGAATGAATTAAGAAAATGCAGCATATGTACATAATGAAGTTTTACTTAGCTATAAAAAAAGAATGAAATTATGGCATTTGCTGGTAAATAGATGGAACTGGAAAACATCTTGCAAGTGAAATAAACCAGACTCAAAAAAATCCAAGTTCAAATATTTTCTTTCATATGTAGAATTTGAAAGAAAATAAGGGGGAGAAGGCTGTGTCAGAAATCATAATGACAGAAGGAAAATTAGTGGAGTAAGAGACAGAGAAGAAGAGAGTAGAGATGGAAAAGGGGAGGAAACATGGAATGAATTTGACAAAATTAATTATGTGCATGTATTAACATACCACAGTTAATTCTAATTTTGTGCCCATCTTTAAAGACTATTCAAACATAAATAAATAAATGATAAATAAATGAATGAAAGTAAGACTAGTAGAGTAGAAGAAGGAGAAATAAAAGAAAGCGGGAGGGAAAGCAGGGGTAATAGGCACTGCTTTAGAGTAAATTGAATTCCATTCATAATACGATTTTGTCAAAATGAATCCAACTATTATGTATAACTATAAAATACTAATAGAAGAAAGACTTATTCCATTACTGATGTTTGACTACAACAGCATTCATTCTCTACACCCATGTTTTCCCTCTGTTGATAGGAAAACACACACGCTGTCTTCTTTGGCACTGTTAGGAGAAGATTCTAGGAGCCCTATTCATGTGAGGAGGCTCTTGCTGGTCCACCCACAATAAAACAAAGCCACTAAATCATCTTTTTGCTCACACCAATTGGAGCAGTGTGTTCTATGCTATTTGCACCCAAAAAAATTAATCAAACTAAGAATGTCTTTACACGCCCTCCTGGTACATCAACAACTCAATCCATTTTTTCTGGAAAGAGGGAGGACTCCATCAATCTATCATGAAATAATTATGGTCATTCAATATTGGTAACCAACCAACAATTCTCTACTAGAATGACTCTGTGATTTGTTCTTTGGCTTCTTAACTACCTGGAGACAGACCTCAGATAGTAATGTGGGTTTTCATGACACGAGAATTGGTGAACAATGGTACCAGAGAATATGGTTGCAAGTGTGTAATTTTTATGACCTTGTCTGAGAGATCACAAAATGTAATTTTCATTGCACTCTATTGATTGAAGCCATTGTACGCTTTTCCAGTCCCAGATTCAAAGAGACAAATGCCTTGTTGCAATAGAAGGATTGTTCAAAATTTTTCAGTTACATATTAAGGTCTAAACACATGAAATACATTAACCTTATATTTACATGCTGTAACCATAAAACAAAGAAAATATCTCTCATCCAGACATTTCACTCTCAATTTGCAAAAAGTTCCTTTTCCTAAGATCATTTATTTCAAAGATTTCATAATCTTAACTGTCTCCATAGATTGCAGGGTTACCAATTTTACAGCCTTAAAAAAATCAAATCTTTCTCTGATGAAGTTTCTATTTTTTTAATATCTGAAATTATTATTATATTTAGCATTTTCTTTTTGAATATATTTTTAATCTAATAAGACATTGTGTAAGAAAGTGTCTTAAAAATGTAAAGTATTGGGTAATTTGAAGTTTAAAAATTATTGAGCATTCTTTGGGCATATAGTATGAATTCATGTATTTCTAGAATCACAGTAAGTGCAAAATTAATAAATATGACATTTTCACATTAACACCACAAATCTTTTAAGCAGGAATAAACACATAGGATTATAATTTAATATGGAACATTATGAATGCTTTGCATATGATAATTATTTTAAAAAGCTTTGCAAGGAACTCTAGAATCATATGCAAAAAAGTTTAAAAATATATAGCATTCCAAAAGATTATATAATATTTTAACAGACATTAAAATATTTTTCTTTATTCATATTTTAATTCAGAATAATAATCAAATAAGTATGTGATGATAATTATGCATTATACATAATTTTTGATAATTATTTGGATTTAAACAAAATTATAAAGAAAATTCTTTATTGATTCAGGGAATATAAGATTTATCCACAACATATGAAAAGGGAAAGTAAAAAATCTTCGTAAAACATATTTACTGAAATATAATTATAGTATGCTTTTTAAGTTTGAATGACTTCTTACATTTTTATGTGGACATTTGTCATGATTTATATTACTCATCTTTATTATTTAGTTTTTATAGGATTAAACTTAATCACTCAAAAAATAATTCAAGTAAGGATATTGTTACTTAGATGCACAGTGATAGCTTCAAATTTTTTTCACAAGTTTTCTAGGTCATAATCTGCATAAATAGAATGAAAAGTGCAGTATTCAAATAAAAGTATTAATCACAATAGATTAATCATGAATATTAATAAAAAAGAAAAGGAAATCATTTTTTTTCATTCTCTGCATATTAATCTCCTTTAGTCCTATCACACAAAAGAGAGCTAAGAAACTACTTAAGGAGATTCCATGAAACAACAATGTAAATTTTCCTTCCAGTTATTTCACAAGTTCCTTTTTTTTAAACTTTTCTTAAATATATTTTTTATTTGTTCTAATTAGTTATACATGGCAGTAGAATGCATTTTGAAACATCATACAAAAATGGAGTATAACTTCTCATTCACCTAGTTGTACATGATGTAGAGTTACACAGGTCATATATGCACAAATCATATATGCACAAAGGGTAATAATGTCCAATTCATTCTACTCTCATTCCTAATCCCATTCCCCCTCCCATCCCTTCATTTCTCTCTGTCTAGTTCAAAATACCTCTGTTCTCCACATTACCCCATTGTGAATTAGAATCAGCTAACCCTAACCTAAACTTTAACCTTTTTTTTTTTTTTAACTCTTAAGGAATATTAACTTCTGGTGCTATTTAAAATACTGGATATTATAGAGAAAAGTAGCGCTAAAATCATTTTTATGAAGCAAACAGAGAAAACAGTAAATTCAAATTCAAATAAAAATGTACAAAAGTGTCAAGAGCCATACATGGGCTATGTGTGTACTACACCAGCATTGTAGCCTTTGAATAGGAAAAGGTAAGATCACCTAAATACATGAGAATTTCTATTCAGCTCTTCCAGGTCCCACACAGCACCAGAGATGGGGTGACCCGCTGCAGCCACACAACTTCTCAAGGATGGGTTTAACCTGCTAAGATGCCAATCAACTTGTTGACTGCAAGATGTCAGGAAGCAGACTGCACCGGCTGAATCCTTATTCCTGACTTTGATGTCCCCCCTTAAATACCCATGGGTGCCATTCTCTAATTGTTCAGTTCCAGCTTCTGTGTTGTTTGAACCCATTAGACGCTCTGCATTTAAAATTATTTTTTTCCTGACTCTGCTGTCTTATTTCTTCACTAAGTAGTTCAAAATTTAATTTTCTCTGGTGGTTTATACCATCCTGGGCAGGAAAAAGAACCCCCAGCAAGGCACTGGCAGCTTTGCTATACAAAAGAGAAAAACTATAATCGTATAGTGTTTAAGAATGTTTATGCAAAACAACTAGATTATATTATACTCTTGCTAGTGAGGTGAATTGTTACATAAGTAAAGTATCAAACTTTGAATCATCTAAAATTTTTGAATCATCAATTTCATCAGTACAAATTCTAGAATGTTTCCCAACATAAGTTACATTTTATTATTTGAATTTCAAAAACAAACAACTAGAAACAACCTAATATCCATCAAAGGTGTAAATATATCTCATTTGTAAAATGATGTGATACATTGTTGTTAAAATCAATAGGTACATTTATATGTTTATACAGATGATCAAGAGGGTTAGGTCCAAGGAAACTTATATTTTTGGAGACAGGACTGACCTTTTCAATTCATCAGGATGATGATACCATATGCAAAAACAAACAAACAAACTAACCAACTAACTAAACCCAAAGAGAGATGGCAGCAGGTTACTATTCTCCATTCTATCCTGAAAGGCATTAAGACCTTATAAGGCAACTATAAGTGAGCAGATAATGTTTAGGAATATAGAAGTTTTCACACGTCACACACATTAGCTCATGCCAAAAATCCATACAGGAGCCTCTAGAGAAGAAAAACAAAGTTGCAGACACAGGCCAAGTCCAGGAACATGAACTTTGCTCTTAGAAATGTTTCTTATCCCATTTTTAATAACTGGAGTCAAAATACACAAGTTGAAAAGTACAGATGTCTGAGACCACAAAGGAAACTTAAAATTTACCATTTCAACTATGGTTTATGCTTCATTAAGAAGTGTTATAAGAGAAGGCAGGGAATACAATTACTGTATATCAAATACAGATTTTTAATATTTAAATTATTAAATTACAGTGGGCCTAAAGTTGTTTCCCTTTGTATTGAAATGGAACCTTACTTAGATGTAAACAAACTGCAGATAAGCAGCTGCGGGGCACTAAAGAAATATAACTTGCAATTTTCATCTACATAACTTTAAACTACCTAATAATTCTTTATATTAAACATATAATGTTAGTATGTGGCCCATAAGTCTCTTATGCTTCCTTCAGTATTGTATATTATTTATTAATAATCATAAAATCTATAACTACAATTGCTTTTTAAGTCCCAAATGTATTTTTGTGATTTTAATCATATATTAGCCATGTATTTCTTTTTAAAATAAGATTTTGAAAATATAACACCCTAACAAAGTGCTACACTTTAATTATTTGTGAAAATTACAATCTACTTAAAATAACATTTATCTTTATTATATTTAATTACTAATGTTATTAAATGTTTTGTTTCTATTGCTTTGTTTTTCTATTTCTTTATAAATTCTTCCATTTGAAGTATGGATTAAATTTTGTGACACTTCAAAGGAAAGAATTTCTTTAAAAATGCTAATTTTGTTTTTGTTAAATTGCTAATTTTTTAATATTTATGTTTTAGTTTTAAGCGGACACAACATCTTTACATTTATGTGATACTGAGGATCGAACTCAGTGCCTCAAGCATGTTAGGCGAGCACTTCACCAATGAGCCACAACCCCAGCCCTAAATTTTTAATTTTCTATCTTAATTTTTTTTTCCTCTGATGGATCAAACAGAATTACTATGTCAATAATTGTTTTACCCTATCTTGATTTTTTAGTCACCTTTTTTCGCTGCTATAATTAAAGGATGCAAACAACATAATTTTAGAGGAGGAAAGGTTTATTTGAGGGCTCACAGTTTCAGACTTCTCAGTCCATAGAAGGCTGGCTCCATTCCTCAAGTTTAAGTTGACAGAACATCATGGAAGAAGAGTGTGTCAGATTACATGATGATCAGAAAGCAAAGAGAGAAAGACTCCACTCTCCAGATACAAATATATACTCCAAAGCCACACACCCAATTCCCACCTCCTCCAGCCACACCCTACCACTTAGCATTCAGTGAATCCCTCTAAGGTAATTAATTCAGTGACTGGGTTAAGAAAACTCTCACAATCCAATCATTTTTTCCTCTGAACCACCTTGCACTTCCTCACATGTGAGCTTTCTGGGGACACATCACATCCAAACCATAACACCTGATATAGTTAATTATCAGAAAGTATATTAATAATTGGGAAGAAAAAACTTCTAAAGATTCAATTTGCTAATAATATTTTAAAAAACCTAAGTGCTGGAGTTCACTAGCATGCAATCAAAATGTTGACAAGTAATAGGTAAGAAAAATACTAATAAACAGTAAGTAAAACACATATTCAATAATTAATTTATAATATAGCTTATAAATTTAAATTAAAATTGTGTCTAATTACTGGTTTTGTTAGATTGAATATCAAGCCACATATGAAGAATGCTTTTGTTAGGGTCTGTCCAGCACCAGTCTCAGTAATTATGGATTCTCTTGTCTTCTTCACTTCTCTATATGCCAGCAACACCTGCAGAATGCCCTTCTCATTGTAAGATGCAAACAGTGGTGCTGAATGCCAACAGTCCTCAAACAACCTGCAAAGGATACAATTATAGTAATAGATTTATAGTTTATAGTAAAATAGACTAATAAATTTGCAAAATAAAGAGATTTAAAAAAATAAAATGTGACTACAGTTATTTCATTTTGCAAACATTTTAATATCAGAATTCTTGCTTTAGGTTGTTTCTAACATGAAGAAGAAATATTGTACACTTCAAAGCCCAATTTCAAAATCAGGAACTAATATTCATAGTACTTTTTTAAAAAATACACTTCTCTTTGGGATAATTAAAGTTAATAATAAATTGTCATTTGCCTGTAGTCTTTATTGCTGTAAATTTAGTTAGTTATAATGGCTCTCAGAACAAATGAGCCTTTAAGGAGGCATCTGAAAGGTAACATAATTAAAGAGGAAAATAAGTCATTTTCTCTAAGAGGAATGCAAACTACTGTCAAGCTGATTCACAAAAGAATGTTTTAATAAGGCTCTACCCCAAATGAACAAATGTATGTATGGAAATGAAGCCAACTAGATAACCATGATCATTCTAGTATAATATTTGCAACACGAAGTAATAATGTGAATAGTACATTACTAAGAGTTCTAAAAGTAACAGAAATGTTTTAGTCAGCATTTACTTTGCTTTGACTAAAGGACCTTTCAAACACAATTTTAGAAGAGAAAAGGATTATTTGTGGGACTCATGGTTTCAGAGGTCTCAGTCTGTGGACAGTGGGTTCTTGTCCTTGGGGCTTGAGGTGAGGCAGAACACCATGGTGGAAGAATTTTGAAGTGGGAAGCAATTCACATGATGATCAGAAAGCAGAGAGAGAAAGAAAGACTCCACTTACCTGATACAAAATATACACCCTACAGGCATGCCCTTAATAACCCACCTCCTCCAGTTACACCCTACCCACTTTCAGTTATCACTCAGTAAATCCCATTAGGGGATAAATTCATTGATTGGGTTAGAATTGTCATAACCCAGTCATTTTTCCTCTGAATATTTTTGCATTGTCTCACACATACACTTTTGGGGACACATCATATCCAGGCCATAACAAGAAATATTATATTTACTTAGCTCTTGTATATTGAATAAAAGGCAAAAACTATATACAAATATGTATCCACTTATTATCTCATATTAATTCAATCATTAAATCATGAAATGAGTAGGATGCAGTGGCACATGCCTATAATCCCAGCGATTTAAGAGGCTGAGGCAGGAGGACTGCAAGTTCAAAGTCAGCCTCAGCACCATAGCAAGGACCCTAAGCAACTTAGCAAGACCCTATCTCATAATAAAAACATAAAAGGTTGGGGAGGTGGCTCAGTGATTAAATGTCCCTGGAATTCAATCCCTGGTACCAAAAAAAAAAAAATCTAAAATGGAGCATTTATTATGTGTCATGAAATAAGTCAGTGTGCCATTTCAGATGCAAAGGTGAATCTGTTTTCTCAGTTCCTCTGATTTTCAAATGTGACTTTCTATGGGGTCAAGCAAAACTTCTCACAATGTTGAAATCATAAAGTATCTGTACATTAAACAAAGTCCATTCTCAGTATTCTGCTTCAGAAGGAATTGTGAACCTCTACCATGTACAGCAATGAGACTTAACTTTCAAGTGACCTTACATTATTCAAATAAGTTTTATGTTTATTACAAAGTAATTAATGCAGAAGAAATTATATATGATTTATGGAATTATGCTATTTATTTCTATATCGAAGAATACAGATACCTTGAAATCCATGTTATTCATCTCAACCTTTACTTGTACATTCTTCAGGTTCCATCCATATAGGTAAAGTATATACTGTCACTATTCACATATAAGAGCAGGCATATGAACCAGTTTCCTCAAAATAGTTTATGCTAATTTTTTATCTATTTTTGCAATTGTTTATGTTCCCCATTTGTAATAAACTCACTATTTATATAGATATACACAAACTTACTTCTGTGTATTATTATAGGTACATTTTAAAAACTAAATAATAATTTGAAATCCTATAGAAACATTTAAATTTAAATTTCCTATAAGAATTTATTAGTTCTTAATTTGATTTCTATATATCCAGAAGGAAATAGAATAAAAGGGATATATATTAGCTAAAACTGAAAGCATTTCTTCAAAGAAACAGGATGTTACAAAACCAGAATATCTGAATATGTGTGTCAATAAAATGCTTCATTGAGCTTAAATTCCTCATACACAACAGTGCTGACTAAACAATAATGCTTTTTGTAATAGCCTCCAATGCATTAAAATGCTTTATTGCTTTCAAATGTGAAATATAGGGTTGACATTCAGCAAAACTGTAGGCATACCCACTAATATATTATCATTTTATATGAAGTGAAGATATGCGTAATGCTTGCATAATCAATTTTTATACTTGTATTCTATTTTAAAACTTCAAAATCTGAACAATATTTTTAATTACAGATTTAGTCAGTCAAATGAGGAATAGAAAACATTTAAATACTACACTTACATATACACATATGTATCTTTCTTTTTTTAGTTTTGTGATTATTTGAATAATTCTGTTAATCTAATCCTGACTTTAATTTTAGTATCATATTCTCAAGTTACAAATGTGTCTTTGTCCATACAGTATGATCATAAAGTCATAATAATAATGAAATTTCCTTTGAAAATTCATTTTTAAATTAAAAAAATTGTAGTTCTGGGAATTGAACCCAGGGCCTCATACATGCTATGCAAACCCTCAATCAACTGGGAAACATCCCCATTACCTCATTTTTACAATTGTTTTCTAAAACCCTCAGATTTTACTCAAAGTAAAACGTTAGTCACTCTAACACACACACACACACACACACACACACACACACACACACACACATACACACTATCTAAAAGCAAGCATCTCTCAGATAGTCAGAAGAATATTCTATATCTTCCTGGTTAAATAGTCAAATTCTACTTCGTAAATCCATTTTTTTAGTACTGCGCTTCAACATCAAAAGTCAAAGTTCACAATTTAAAATGAACTTATCATTTGTATATGCTCCCAAATAGACCTTACTTTTTAAAATTTACCATAGAAGTTATAACTAGCAAATTCTATGAAGTTACAATTAGCAAATTCTATTATTTTTCTATTACCAGTCCTCCATAATGAATATACTCCTAATATTGCCTTTTTATACCATCCTGTAGAGAATAAAAGGATGTTGCTTTGTTTTTCCTTATCTTTTCAAAGTAAAGTGAAATTTGCACTTATTAAGTTCATGTTTTATCAGGGCTGCACTGTGAGATAAAACTAATATTGACTGAAAATTCTAAGCGAGAGACACGTTGTTTTTATTATCTTATTTTTAATGTATATTCATTTTAAAATAGATTTGCTCCAAAATAATCAGTTTTTAAAATTTTTAAATTGCAGCAATTTTAAGGGATAAAGTTTGGTTTTATAGCAAATGAAGCATAGTATTTTATTTCTACAGAGTGTAAAATGCCTGAGCTATAAACATATTAAGCAACAAAGATTAGAAAAAAATGCATAGATATTAGACATCATGACAGATTTTCTTATTCACATATGACAACCATTTAAATTTGGTGCTTTGGGTTTTTTCTTAGTTTATATATGAGAAATTGTGTTGTGATGCATTTAAGTAACTTTCCCAAATTTATGTAACTAATAAATTGGTTCAAGCATATTTGGTTTTCCACTGCACCATGGTGTCCAAGACAACATATCAAAATGTATATAAATGCTCTGAACACATCATCACACAGGAACTATGATATATAGGCACTATGCATAGATGCATGCAGATCTCGGCACAGATACACTTTTGTTTATATTTCAAACTGAATTTGGTTTCATTTATTTAATGTGTTTTGTTTTAAAGAAATGTTCTTACATATAATTCAGAATCATTCACTGATGAGACAGGCAATATGGAGAATGCAGATCCATTCACCTGAAGAGAATCAGTGAAGCCAGAACTGGTAAAGTCATTCAAATAGTAATTTCACTAAATGACTGGAGGATAGATGTGACTGGAATTGAGAGTCCAAAAGTCTGATCTAAAGGGGGCCACCACATTTTCATGGATTTTACATCCAGAAATCCAGCATTTTCTCATTCTGAATATCAGAAAAAAATCCTAATAGTTTGTCCAGAGTGATGGAAACAGTAACCATTTTTGAATGGTTATTGTTTGCTTCTTCAAATAGTCCCCGAGGAAACATAAGTAAGCTCAGGAAATTCTCCACAATAAAGTCTCACACACACACACACACACACACACACACACACACACACTCACTCACTAGCATTATTTGACTTGGTCATAAAAAATTACCCAACCAAAATTTACCCTAGTGTTCCTATCTCATCTCAAGAGCTTTATCAAAGATGAAAGGAATGAAAACTGAGAAACGTTTGTAAAGGTCAGTCAGGTAGCACAGGCTCACTAAGACTGAGTAGAGAATATAAACCAAATTGCAGTATAAATGAGTTTCCTATGTTTGATGTACAATGTTTTAAAACAGTAATAATGAGAGGATTATAGGTTGTTTTTAAATTGAGATATGGAATACACAGTCTGCTGAAGAAGGAAAACACCTCATCAATACTTGATAGGACTAAAGGCTGCATGAATACCTTGTTGGACACTCACTGACTGCCTTATCCAGGATTGGGGAGGGGCTGACTTCTTTAAGTCTATAGATCCTTATAAACCTCCTAGACCACCTAGACCATAGCCATTCACTGGTAACACTCTTGGGTCCCATTCCAACCATAGGAGCTTTGCTTTACTAAATTTACTAAATTTTTACCTGCCACTATCCATGAATCTCATTTAGTGAATTCAGAAGACAAAGAACAAGTGAGGTATTTGAGGGACAGAGATAGAATGTTTATGTGCTTTATGATTCCAGTTATTATATAGGTGTATTTTGTATCCTTTCCTTAAATAACTTTAAGTTTATAGTTTGAGTCTGTTAATATTGCATTGCCAGTCACTGCCATACTCTGAATCTTGTCACAGTTGAGCATTTGATAGCATGCTTCTTATGTTCTTGAAAATGTTGGTAAAAATCTATCGCAACCAGGTTAAAAAAAAAAACTACACTTTGACTTATTATTTTAAGTGCTTAATTACATGAAATTTACCTGGCATATTTTGCTTGAAAAGCATGATTGTAAAATAGTGATTAAAATTTAGCAAACTATGTCTATTGTATTAACTCAAATCTTTGAAAACTGAAGGAACATAGAGTAAAACATTATTACAGGCAAGCAAATTTTTTTTCAAATATGCAGATTAAGAAAACTTTCACCTCAGGGTTTTATTCATCTGATATACTTACATAGAGCGTATTTATTTATATTTATTAAGTTTGTTTAGATTTTTTGTTAAGATTATTTTGTAATAGTACTTTGTTATTAAAAATAATATAAATAATGGAAACAAGGTAAAACTCTATTAATTTAAGGCAGAAACATACTTATACATGCATATATATATTCATGAGGAAATATGATGTATCCATTAAAAATATAATGGTATATATGTATTAAAGATGAGAAAATATGCTCAAATATATTCTTGTACAAATGAAAAACATGAATTTTAATGACATAAGTACAGCATGTACCTAGTTATTATAAGTGATATAACATGTTAAAAGTAGTTAAATTCTATTGAATAAATTAAAAGTACAGGGAGTAGCTTTTACTTTTCTAAAGTTTATATGTTTTATCAAAACCTTTAAATAATGATAATATGTCTAATACTAATATTAAATATATTAACTTACCTATTAATCATTTTTAAGATATTGCATCTTATCAAATTATATTAAATAATTTCTCAGGGTTTTTTTTTAGAATTACATCAACAAATTATGGAAAATTCAGCAGCTTCAAATAACAGAAGTTTATTCTCTGACAAGTCTGGAGGACAAGATTGAAATCCAACTGTTGGCAGCACAGCACTCCCTCTGGACTATCTAGAGGACAATCTCTTCCTTGTGTGGTGAAGTTTCTGATGGCTGTCAGCATGTCCTTAGCTCATGGCTGTATCTCTTCCTATGTTCTGTCTTCACATCACCTTATTCTGTGGGGTGTCTTCTACTTTTATGTCATTGATTATTACACTGGACATTGGACATAGGGCTCCTAAATAATTCAGGATGATATCCTGAAGTTCCTTAAGTTAATATAATTTGAGAAGCTCCTCTTTGCAAAAGCAGGTTCTAGAGACTAGCACATAGACATTTCATTAGGGGAGACTGCAGTCAACACTTTGTAAACCTAAACCAACAATTTCCACTAAAACCTAAAATATATCTAAAATATATTAGATGTATTAAGGGATACATACCCAAAGGAAGGTCTTAAAAGACATAATTATGGTTTAAGAATTAAAACCTGTGACTTCTATTAACAGAGAGCTTAATGATTATTTAAGTAGTTCAGATTTTATAATTTTTTTCTCTTTTTGAAAGTTGCATGAATATTCTAGATTCTTTCTATATGGTAAATTTTTAGAAATAGAAATGGAGTAACTGTGGATGTGCAAGTCCTATTATATCTTGGTGATTAAATTTTGGGAAATTATTAGCCATTACATTGTCGTCCTCGACCTCCTCTTCCTCTTCCTCCTCCTCTTCCTCCTCCTCCTCCTCCTCCTCCTCCTCCTTCTTCTTATTTTCTGTATCACTTCTGTGTGGAAGCTTCAACTACAGGTATAAGGTTTCATGAGTTCTTATACATTTCACAGTTATCTTTTTTATTTTATTTTTCCCTGTCATTTCTTTTTTAGTTTTCAATGGTAGTCAACAGTGGTTATTTTCTACTTCTATGTCTTTACTTTAAATGATCTTTATATACATTGTATAATTTGCTGTTAGTTATATGCAGGATATTTTTAATAAAAATATATTAACTTTTAGAAGTTCAATATGTTCCGTGTAAATATATACATACATACATACACATATAGATATATATGTATGACCCACATTGTCTGTATACATACACACACACACACACACATACACACAAGTTTCTGTGTCTCCACTAAACATGTTCTATCAATTCTGTACTTCACTGAACATATTTATGATGTTGTAATAGCTTTTGAGCCATAGTACATCTATAAATTTCCAACTATATTGATAATATTTTATAGGTCATTTCCTATGAAAAGGTATGTATAGAAGTGAATTGTAGGAACATGAGGGTAAGGGAATGATTGTATAAACTGGGCCCACTATACTGACCTCCCTGTGATTTTACTTTTAAAAGAAGCAATTTACCTTCATTCCTGCCTTGCTTACGTCCACAGAATTTGTTACATTTCTCAACACATTAACTGTTACCTGCAGGAATCATTCAGGCCCAGAAATGCAAATAAGAATAGAAGTTACCCTGAAGTGTGTGTGGTGTCTTTTGTGACCTTTACACATATTAGATCCCAGAATTCAGGAGATAAAGATCATTTGCCCTAACCATAATATCTGTGAGAATAGGTTTCAATGAGAACAAGTCAGCATGGGCCAAAGGGATCTAGAGTTGTCTCATATAGTGGAGACTCAAGGTAAACCTTCAGCTTGAGCCTCTAATAATCAAAAGCAATTTACATATATCCAATATATAAAGGCACATAGTAAGCATTTCCATTACACAAGGGAGAAATGGGAGATAAGAAAGAAGGCAGGGGACCAAAGCAAGACTGAAGTCTAGATGGGCAAATAGGTCCTGTAGTTGGGGATCCAGCATCTAAGGCATATGGTATCATGATGTTCTCTCCAAAGGCTGTGTATCAATGCCCCTATTTCTTTTCTGATTGTAGCCCACATGGCCTCTCTGTTGGCTTATCTCTGCTCAATTCATGCAGCTTTGCTCAGCACACATACCACAGTACTGGCATTTCTTAATCTTGAAGTTCTCTATAACAGTTTAGGCTTCCTCCTCGCATCTCTACACATTGTTTCTCTCATAGGTAGCCCCCAGGGTCTCTGACTGC